>NW_026575151.1:5685000-6902500 GCF_905146905.1 Nyctereutes procyonoides | reverse complement strand
CAGCACATTAATAGGTTCACTAAAGTCAGAAGATCAGCAAAGATCTTTACTTCAGGATAATTAAAAAAGCAGAAAAGCTTAAGATAGAGTAAACTTAGGCTCTAGCTTACCACCACCTCTTCCACGAGCTCTTCCTGCAAATCCTCCTCTAGATCCCCACTGTTGCTGTTGCTGATACTGTTCCTTCGACATGGCTACTTTTATTTCACACTAAAAAAGAAAAATTATGTTATTATACAGATACAAGAAAATACGTCAGAATTTATAATAAACAGGATAGCCAATACTATCTAAATAGAGTTGACTAATAATATGTTCCTCAAAGTCAGTGTATCAACTAAACCAATCATCAGTACTTAATCTCCTCAAAGGATATCCAAATTATTAGCTTAAGATAGGTTGCTACATTCTCATCAGGCCCTCAAACACTATCTTTTTGCAAAGCCTAGACAAAAATTCACTTAAATACAATGTTTTCCCTCCTGCTCCCCAGTAAAAGCAAAAAATGGTGACTTTGATACATAAAACACTAATGAGAGGTCTTAAAGCAAAAGCATGCAAACTGAAGTCTTTACAAAAAGCTAGATAACGAAACACTCTACAAAAGTTAGTTTTCTCCACAAATAAATGGATGCTTAACTTACTTTACTAAGACCAACATTGTGGTATTTCTTTTCCATTATCTTCTTCACTGGTTCCTCTTCCTTAAAGGTAATAAAGCAGAATCCACGCCTCTTATTGGTCTTGTTGTCCATAGGGAGCTCTATGGATTCCACCTGACATCAAAAAAGTTAAGTTTTAAGATCTTAGTTTGCATGTGATTGACAATAAGCACAAATTTAGTGGGGAAAAATGCACAAAGAAAACATATTTGGACCTCAAATTCTATTCTGCTCTCTCCATTTATCCTAATCTTTTGAGAGAAGGCTCCAAATTAGAATACCCATTCCACCTAAAAAGTCTTCAAACCTATTAATAAAAAACAAGCTTCACAGGGACTGACATTTGCTACCTATTTCAAGGGTCACAAACTCAAGTGACAACCAAGAACAGAAGGGAGCAATTTTAAGAAAAACAGGATAAGGTGACTGATTGCATTTAGGAAAAATCAAAGTGGTGAGGACCACTGAAAACTAGAGAACATGTAACTATCGAAGGTAAAGAGGCTGCTACTCTTGTCTTAGATGGCTACTGCCATGCAAGAAGGTAGTTATAATGTTGCTTGCTCTTGCAAGTATTTAAGAAAAGCTAGGTATCTACATAAGTGTAGTATCTCAACCTAAATACAATCAACGAAACGTTGTTTAAATCAAGCAAAAGTTGCCTGCAGGCTGTTATCTGGAACACAAGGCCACAAATTTCTCATAGCTTTTAATCATTATCTCACAAAAGGAATTCTGGTTTCACTAAGTCCATAATCAGCCCCATAAAATTTGCATATACCTGTTTGTTTAAATTGAGAAGGCACTACACCCTATTCTTAATTCTTCCCTTTCCTATTTTCTTTTTTTTTTTTTCCTTTCCTATTTTCAATTGAATCATGTCCTTCTGTATCTCAGGTAATCCAATCTGAATTTCTTCCTCACAGTTTTTTATTTCTACTAATTTGGTAAATTCCTCAAGATACAAAATGTCATCTTGGGAGTACCCTATACCTTCAGTAATTGAGGAAAAATGCAATCATCAAATCTTCAAAGATCTGCCACAAAGGATTTACAATATCCTTCTTTCAGAGATGCCTGGGTGGCTCAGCGGTTGAGTATCTGCCTTTGGCTCAAGGGGTGATCCCGGAGTTCTGGGATCGAGTCCCACATCGGGCTCCCCCATAGGGAGCCTGCTTCTCCCTCTGCCTATGACTGCCTCTGTTTCTCGTGAATAAATAAAATCTTTAAAACAAAAAAACAATTATCCTTCTTTCAAAACAAAGCACTTAATTAGCCCAAACTTTGTGACAACTTTTGACAATTATATTCACACTAATTTTGACAAAAACTGGGTCAAAACAGTATCACATACCTCACCAAAACCACCAAAGTACTCCCTTATTTTTTCTTCAGGTGTATCTGGAGAAAGGCCACCAACAAAAATTTTTTTAACAGGCTCTTTTGTTTTCATGGCTTTGGCCCTTTTAGGATCAATCACCTTCCCATTCAATTTATGTTCTTTCTGATCCATGACCTAAGGAAATTGAAGTTATTCATTTTAAGTATGTGTATTAATTGAAGTTGATTATTCATTCACTTACTTAAAAACTATAAATATAGCTAATGTCAGGTAAGTGTTGACTTGTTCATGACTAAACTGTCAAATTATGTGACATCAGCTAACAGAGAACAGTGTTCAACCTGTCAATAAGAAGGGGGGGGGGCACAAATTTAGTTACCAGAAAACTATCTCACCTTTAACTGTCAGCAACATAAAATTGCTACTTCCCTTTAGCCCAAGGTATTCCAAAAATCTCTATTTCTGTGAACTTGTCACAGATCATTCTTTTAATTAGGGGGTCTTTAAGTCTCAGTATTTTTTTCCCCTAATACCATACAGAAGATATTCAGTAAACAAAGAGAACTCTTCATAGAATGTACAGGTTAAGAACTATAGTTCTTCCTTCATATACTGCAAAAGGGGAAATCACAAATGGGCAAATTAATGTATCAAACTACCCACATCTTATATTAACTGATCAGAACATGTAACACACTACCTTATCTACACTCTCCGACTCTTTAAATAGCACAAAGCCAAAACCCCTTGATCGCCCTGTGATAGGATCTAACTTCAGAGTGCAGTCTACAACTTCACCAAATTTGGAGAAATAGTCCTTCAGATCTTTCTTTGTAGTGTCCCAGCTAAGTCCTCCTATAAACATTTTCCTGTAAAGACAAAAAGTAATATTAAAATGCTAAAAACAAATAAACTTTAAGTACCCATAACAATACCTTTTCCAAACTGCACCAATTTACTGGGCAGTGTACATACTAACATTACTCTTCCTATATTACCACATATCAAGAACACCACATTCCATTTTTGTCAAGTTTTGCTTATTACTGCTGCATCTGCATAATTATGAAATAGTGAGAAAGCAGCAAATTCTTTTTGACTTCCCAAAACAATGTATGTAACCCTAAAATAAAAATACTACACATTTAAGACTTTCTTAAATTACAAGTTAAATATTCGTAACCGCAAAACAATTTCAGCTTCAAGTTTTTCTACCAAATTTTCATTAAACTCGTAAAAAGGCTATGTAGTCTCCAATGATCACAGCAACCAGCATGTCTATGCTGAAGCTTTCTATTTACCTAATGGTTGTCATTAACTCTTAGCACATAAAATGGAAAATTCTAAGTCTCACAAATTAAGTTGTAAGCAAAGCTTTTTGACGTGCTATGGGTCTTTAATATAGACAATAATAATTTAGTGAACAAAAATTACCCACAGACGCACAATCCACTAATTTATAGGATTTATTTACAGTAGAACCTCAGTTAACCAGCAATAAAATATTTAAACCTTGAAGATGTTAAAAGTGACAGGTGGTAAGTAGAAACCACCAGAACACTTTAAGACCAAAAATATATACTCAAAAAAAAAAAAAATTCAGGTGAAAGATTATTTTTATTACAACAAAAGGGCATAAAGCTCAGACTTGACAACTGATTGCTTTTACATCTGCCCCCTCAACCACCCCCTAAGACCGCCCCAAAGAGCTTACACATACCTCCTACCCTTTAAAGAGACAGGACTGGAGATTTTTATTTTAAGGATAAACTGTCAGAATTTGTTATGTGAAAGCTAAAAATTTTACGGGAATAAAATCATACTTGCTCAATGATTTTTCTCATCTCTGTAACTGGGGTAGGGATGGGAAAGTGTTACTTTCAGCTCCAGATAGAAAATTAAAGCAGGAAATATCTCCATCTTGTGGGCTTCTGGGATATTGCCATTGAAGCCAATTCTTCCACAAGAGGCCAATTGTGTCCCTAGAATGAGATCTCTTTCTGCTTCTCCCCTAAAGATGCCAGATTAACTGAGGTGTTACTGATCTTACTATCTTAGACCTATTTTTAGTTCTAATGACAAAATTAACTTACATTATAAACGAAGCCCTACTTTCAGTATATACTGTGCTTCCCATTTCAGGTTAAGTTTTCAATTAGTAAATGTATCGTAATGTAAAGCTGGGCTATTTATATGCTTAACCTTCAGGACTTCCTCTAATAAAATCTCCATGCTTAAAGTAACCTTTATTAATCCTTTTTGTATTTATAATCAAATGAACATAACAAAAACACCCATAATGTTCTATAGGTAATTTTTAATGTTTATTGTCAATTTCATGGAAAAGTTATTCTCAATTGTTTTTTCATTCAAATAATGTACCTTCTAAAATCCAATCCTTGACACTTAAATTTATGCCTTAAAATCACTTTACTTTTAAAACCTAAAGATCCAGAGCACTTTCTTCATAGTTGAAAGTTCATTAGCAACATTTACCCTTCCAAAGTAAGGACACTGCTGTATTTTTAAAGACGAGAAAGAACAAACTATAAAGCAATGACCTCTTGCTCAGGTATCCATGGCAATTCTAGAACAGAAACAGCTTCAATTAAGTTGAAAATGTTAACTACTGAATTACCACCTTCTGTAATTACAAAAATTTTCTATCAATTTTTAAGTTTGAAATTACTTCAGCCTGAAGAGACTACAAGAACAAAAGCCTTGCTTTAAAAAACTAATGTTGAAAAAAGTTAAAAAAAAAAAAAAAAAAGCTAATGTTGAAAGGCAAGAATACTTCACCTGAACTGTTCCTCAGATATTAAGACAGAATTAGTTTTGATTTTATTTAACCAAGGCAAAGTTTATACTGGATTAAATGTCCTTGATGTAAAATTATTTTAAAAACAAAATAATTACAAAGAAATAAATTTAAACTCCATGAATGAGGCATGTCCTATTATTATTCATAAGCCCCAAATGTTTTCACAGCATAGAAGTCAGTCTTCTTAAAACTGGATAAGCATACTAACTCATCAACTGGCCCAGCAAAGAACTCTCTCAAAACAAACTGCCCACTTTTAATACAGTCATTAGCACAGAAGTTGTTAAATGTGCCTACCACCTTAAGGCTAGAAGGTCACTGAAGATGCGTCTTTCCTAAACTAACAATCAAATCCCCTTTGGACAGATTGAAAAGTCTGGTCAACTATGACTACACATATTCCACAGAATGATCCCTATTTCTCAAAAAACTAGAGCAAAATACATAGTAAAACTTCAGCTAACCAGCACCTTTAGAGAATGAGCCAAGTATTTCACCTTAAAAAAAAAAAAAAAAAGGCCATTGCCTACCTTCTGATACCTCCCCCCAGTTGTTTTTAACCTTCATTTATTCGGGTAATTTTTCTACAACACATTACACACTTCTGCCTTCTTAAAATACAGTAATAATGATTTAAACACTGTATAGGTCGGTCACTATTAATTTATATACATTAAGCTACTACTGTACATGCCCAAAGTCTCTTTTGAAATAAGAGAACTATTAATACACTACATCTCATTTCTTAGTTCTTCTAACAAGTTCTATTTCTCATTTTTGTCAGGTTCATCATAGTTGCTGTTTAATCTACCCCTCAACTTCCATTCTGTAGAGTGGGTAGCCAGCACTTGAACTTTGCAAATTTTAAGTAAACAGTCTCTGAGCAAGAGCCCAAAAGCTCTTTCAGACAAATGCACTGCCATTTTGACAGCCCAAAAGTGCTAAAGCTTTAGCTGCTAACAAGCCAGGCTGCTGCACAACTGGCAACAGGTAAATACTACCATGAATACAAACTGTTCCAAATCCATTCCATCTTTAAGAAATGGGAAATGTTAAATCCATCAAATCTTAATTCAGTGGACACACCAAGATACAATAGTATAATACAATAAGAAAAAGCCTGTTATCTTAATTTTGGATAAATGGGAACTATCTTAGTCTCTCAGAACACTAGCACTGACACGCTTTTCCTCATATTAGGAGATGGCATACAATTTTTTTATATTACTGTATTTTGCTTAAAGCAGGATACCTATTGTCCATCCAGATTACTTCTGCTGCCTTGAATACCAAGACTGAATTTCAAGTTGCTGTCACTCTCATAGAGATATGCAAACGCTTACAGTGAGGTAGAGACAGAACTTCAAAAAAAGCCTAACCAGCCAAGTTAAAACTACATCACTAGACTTGTTCGAGTAGCAACAGAAATGCGCTCCCACCCTAAAACTTTAAAACTGGTCCCTAGTTGTAAGCCAATCAACAATCCTAAAGAAAACACAGGACTTCATCTACAGTATTTTATTCATAGTTTAACTTCTTAATCCTATCTATATGCTATTTAGTACCCAGAGGCAATATAATATTCAATTTTAAAACACTTAACATGGGGACACCTGGGTGGCTCAGCAGCTGAGCATCTGCTTTCAGTTCAGCAGGTGTGATCCCTCACAGGGAGTCCCACATCAGGCTCCTTGCGTGGAGCCTGCTTCTCCCTCTGTGTCTCTGCCCCTCTCGGTCTCTTATGAATAAATAAAATATTTACAAAAATTAAAAATAAATAAAACACTTAACAATTGAAATCTCCTTGCTTCTACAGATATTGATGTGATACCATATCATAATATTAAACTATGCATAAAATTACACAACTCAGTGCGGAAAACTCTCCAAATGCTATGCAATGTCATTCAGGAATTTAGACTGCTTAGTGGGACATTCTCTTCTAAAGTAAATTTAGAGGAAGTAAGCCAAAGCACCAGTTTAAAATCCTACTTCTGCCACATACCAACTGTATGACCTTCAGGAAAACAAAAACCCAAGATTGTTTCCATAGCTGTAAATCAGAGGCCTAAGAGTAGATTTTGATTCTTTGGTAAGGATGAAATCAACAAACACAGGGGCGTTTTGCTGGCTCAGTGCACAGAGCATTTGATTCCTGAAATCAGGGTCAAGTTCAAGCCCCTCGTTGAGCACAGACCTTGCTTTAAAAAAAATAGTAAAATAAGGGAGCAAATATACTTAAGCGGCACAAAACAGTCTTAAACACCCCAAGTGCACATTAAAAAGTTACTCAGAAGGAGAAGAGCACAAGTTAAGTATAATTTAATAAAGCAATGTTTTCATTTACTCATTGCCTTTTTTAAAATCTGCATAGGCTATATGAAGTCACCAACATTATAGGAAAAGGCCAGAATGAGGTTTTATATAAATGGATCCTAAGATTATTTTCAATACCATAAACTTAAACCAAAGTGTTTAAATATCCCATGTAAAATATACAGACTAGAAAATAGGTTACCTAAAAAACCTCTTAAATATAGTTTAAAAACCATCTTGAGGGGCAGCCCAGGTGGCTCAGTGGTTTAGTGCCACCTTCAGCCCAGGGCGTGACCCTGGAAGTCCTGCATCGGGCTCCCTGCATGGAGCCTGCTGCTTCTCCCTCTGCCTGTGTCTCTCTGCCTCTCTTTCTGTCTCTCTCATGAATAACTAACTAAAATCCTTAAAAAAATAAAATAAATGAAAACCATCTTGATAATTTGTACTCCACATAAATGCCAATATTTAGTAAGGAATTTCAAAATATAAAAAGTAATATATATGGAGCAGTGCTGGCTGATGGAAAGGTTAATACTCCTGTTTTTTTCATACCCAAAAAAAGTATTCTCTGATTATTGAGATCACTAGGTTTAGCACTCCTAAGGTCAATAGTAGTTTATTTAAAGATACTTCTCCTTAGAAGTCTCTGTTAAACACCTTATTCAAGGTAAAATGATAAACACCATTACATTACACTACCTCCCAATTTTGAAATAGGGCCAAAAAAATTTTCTGTAACTTTCAAACACTTCCTGACAACTCATGATTTTCCATATGTAGTTTCATAACAAGTTCTGACAGTTTAAAAAAAACAACAGAATGTCAATCTGGTATATACTTCAAATACATTACATGACTGGCCAATCACTGTCACCTTTTGGAGTAAGATTATTCAAGCATACCACCAATTCATTTTAAATTTTCAGTATTTTATCGTTAATATTATTCCTTTAAAATCCTAATGACAAAATATAATGAAAATCCCAATATATATGAAATCAGTATTTTTCCTTAGAAACCATAGATTTGAGGATTTCTTTGGTGCAAAAGGTGGTTTTATTAAAGCATGGGACAGCACTTGTGGGCAGAAAGAACTGCGAGGAAGTACAAAGTAACTACCAATAATGGGGAGCAGGGGTTACTTTTTACCACTAGATAGTACCACATGGAAGGTTAATCATTTAAGAATCTGTATTAAAAATACCTTTTGGAAACAGACTGACAAGCTTTTAACGAGTCAATAAAATTACCTCCTCCATCCTAGCATATCTCATTACTACTTCATACTTTAGAATGAACCTAAGTGACTAAAAATGATAATTAGGTTGAAAATATAACAGCTAATAAAATGACAAGCTTTAAATAAACTTTAAATGTTTAACCCCCAAATCTCCCTTTTATCCTTTCATTCCAAGGAAAAAATGACTTCCTGGATTTTCACTTTTAAAATAAACTCAATCAGCTTTAGAAGGTAAACTCCCATCTACCTGAAGGTTAAGGAATGAGGTTTCCTTAACCTAGAGGTTAAGGTTCTGGTTAACTGAGATTACTACTCATTCACAGTTCTGTAGTTTTCTACTGGTAATCATTTTAGATATGAATAGTAAACTTAGAAAATGATTTTTACCTTTCTTGATAAAATCTTAGAATCTTGGAATGCTTTAAAACCACATTATTTTTTAACAGTATAAAGGAAAAACTACAGAATTCTTGATTCCATGACATTGCCTATTAGTGCTTTCTGAGTAGATTTGCGGATAGTTTTTCAGTATTTTTCTTACAAGACTAAAGAGAGGGAGAGAGAATTTCCTAGTTGTTTGAACTGCGTGGTAGTTTCAAGTCTAGATAGGCAGGAGTTTACAGGACATGACCCAATACTTAACAACTATCACGCTGATTATTGGCCAAACACTACTAGCAATACGAGTCTCCCCACCCCCAAGTAAGTCTTAAATGTCTAGCTCCAATATACACAATTCAATACTCCAGAAACTAAAACATGCTTACCTTTACTCCACAGGAGTAAATCACTGGCAGTATCAACTATTAAGGCACCGGATAAACACACACAAGCTATGAAAGCAGGCTATGTAGTCAATCTTCCTGCGGTGAGCTTTGTTTCCAACACATAGATCAGCAAACCAAGTAACAAACATGTTATATTACCTGAGACCACACTGTTGGAAGTGAAGTAACAGAAACAGATCCCACGCTTCCAGCATCCAGTTCAGTGCCCTATCTACTAAAATGTTGAAGCAGAACTAAAGTCAAATAAATCTTGGACTAACAGAAGTTATGTTTCACTCCATTTGTCAATCTGCACACACATTTGAGGTGCACAGCTTTAAGTGGAATAGGAAAAAGGTTATTATTCTATTCCTTTTTAAATGCTTTCAAGCATAACATGTATCAGTTGAAGACTAAAACTAATCATCCTCCATACTGGCCACAAATCACACACCCCAATAGTAGATTCAAAACTTTCTTAAATTAGAGCAGCCTTACAGAGGACAAAACACTCAGGGAATATTAAAAATACACATTAAATATAGTTTATAGAAGTCACATGACTTGAAGAAAAAAAAAAAAACCAGGCTTAAGGCCAAGTATATTTATCTCAAAAGGCAGCACTGAAAAAAAACCGCAATGATTTTCTCCAATTCCAAATCCTAAGGTCAGGTGATTTTTTTTAGTATCTTCCATAATAGATACTTTGAAATGAAAAGAATTTAACACTCCTTCTCCCTTATATGTTCAACATCTTGAGACCTGGGAGCATCTATTTCTGCAATTTTAACACTAGAAACTTGTCAAAGGTTCCAAAGAACACTAAAATTCAGACCATCTACTCAGGGTCTCAACTTTACAGTAAACCCAACTTTATTGAATTAAAGGCCAGTAAATTAGGTATGAGACTGCTCTAAAAGCTGTTTGCTTATAAAGCAAAGTTCGGAATGCCCCAAAAGCACTTGGGTATAGATTATAATCTTAAATATTTAAAACAAATGTATGCCCATTTCTTAGAAATCAGAGAGCACTCAACCCGCAGCAAAATTAACTCACAAAATTCCCAAACAGGAAGAAATCACAGGAGCTTACTATACACTAATGGTTATAGGACTAGATCTACTGCCCTGTTATTAGAAAAGTACTGCTGTACTTTGGTAACTGAACCGAATTATTTTGCTTCCTGCACAATCTAATGCAGGTAAGTCAATGTACCTACTTTATCAACTGTCTGAAAGCTAACACAGTATTATAGTTTTCCACTTATCTTGATATTTGAAAAACTCTCCTCCAGGTAGTTTGCTACTTGGCATGTATATTTTGCCCAACACGAAGTAACTTTAAATTACCTAGCCCTGGAAAGAACATGAATCCACACAAAAATGGGAAATTCCAGTGCAACTGCTTACAAGTTAAAAAAAAAAAAAAAAAAACTAGCAATGTTAAAATTGGAAAGATTAATATGAGGTGAACTCAGGAAAGCATTTTATTATGGAAATGAATAATTATTCCAAAGGTCTGAACTGTGGAAACATCCACGAAGATATATTAACAGGCATACCCCAAGAATAGCTGTTTATTCTTATATTCAACATAAAAAAAACCTTGGGTGCACAACAAACTCATTTTTAAAATTTTAATGATCATATTCTAATAACTTTACTCTCAAGTTAAAATCGTGAAAAGGAATGCACACAGAAATGTGTTTAAAGAAACTCAATTCGGATGATTTTGTATCTAGTAAAGCCAGTCTTATTCTCACTCCTGGGACTGTTATCAAACTGCTGCACAATTTCCCTCAAACTGGGAGACAGAAAAAGGAACAGATAGAGTGACAAGTGCACACACACCAAAAAGAAAAACAAGAATATCTGTAACAGGACAAGGCTGGGTGATTAAGCAGTAATTTTAAAAAGTCAAATATTACACTTTAAATGTAAACTTGCTTAACTTAAAATGAACCTCAGTTAAATCCTATTTTCAGTGAATGAAAATAGGTCACAATCTAAAACATTCACTAACTTATAAATATTCAATTGACCATTTTTCCTAAGAGGTCATTCAAAAAACTTTAAGGTTACATTATTGGGTAGTAACAGAGCAAAAATAATTCTACAAGAATCGTTAACAGTGATCTCAAACTTAAGTTTATGGTCCCTTCTAATCACTGAAAATGCTTGCTTACATAAGATCTGAAATATGTAATGGAGTAAAAAAGAATCAGGTATAGTGACAGTTTAATCTGATTCAGTTTGCCACGATTAGCTAGCAGTGAAAATGAACTGTAACAGTGCCAAACGGATTAATTTTCATGAAAAACATTTTATTCTGTATGTCACATTCTGACCCCAGTCTTCTTTTTACTTTTCCCTTTTGCCTATTTCCAGTCTGCTTTATCTGCAATATAAAACCGGACAGATTTCAGTGGATGAGAATACAGTAGTAAGTAAATACTGTGTAAAATTTAAATGTTATCCCAATTGGGCTCTTAAAACAGAATGTAGTTTGTACAGCTAAATCAACTTTCTACAAATTATTACTGGCCCTCTAAACTCCAACGATGGAGAACACAAACTCCTGGCAAACTCAAAACATAATCAATCCTAAAAGCAAAAAGACTGACATTTAGGGGAAAGGAAGGATAAAAAGAATAATCTACCATCCTTCCATAGAGAAGTCATGAAATTTAAGAGACATGTGAACCAACCAACTGTAATTAACATTGCAAACATCACACTGAAAATTAAAAATCTGGTAAAGCTGTAGTGAAAAGCCACACCAGCCCGCCTCTGAATAATACATATCCAATTGTTATTAAAGTTCCACTTACAAATATGGTTGGGAGATAAAATACACTTGTGCATAATGCATATAAACACTACTCTAAAAATTGTTCTACTTTTCACATATCCAGAATATTTCTGAATAGCATGCAAGACATTTTAAACACACAAGAGTTTATATCAAGTAACCTTCAAATTTAACATTAAACTTAGAATTTCAACAAAAATACTTGTCTTAAAAAAATCAAATCTGAAATCATGGTAATATTTTTTCTTGTTCAAACATGTTACTAACTTTATTGTTTTAATTTAACCAAATCACAATTACATGCATTACCACAGACCAAAACCCATGTAATGGCATCAATTTTGCCCAAAGATCACACACATGCCTAAAAAAAGATTTTATATCCCAGGCACAAGACATCCTACTGTACTACGTCTAGAATTTCCTGGGGATCAATGGGCAACTAATCAATACACAGCCTCTCATGTTATGACTATTGAAACCTTTATAATACAGAAATAAAATTTAAAAGTTTTACCATTCTTCCCGCTGTGCCGTCGCTGCTTCAGAGTGTCGTGGGGAGGAGTTTGAATGGCTAGGGAATTAACAACCGGTACAGCAACCAATCAAAATTCTAGTTTTAGTTTTTGACATTGTTAGGGCTAAAAACTTTAATTCATTTACACTTCAGTTCAACAGTAGGAAACTATAAGGGTAGCAGCTTTGTGATTTGAAAAAACAGGGCTAAAGCCTGCCCCAAACAGCAAGTTATACAATTAATCATTTTGGTGCCTCTGTCCAAACAACAGAATTCAGAAAGAAAAACCAAAATGTTGAAGGCTTAAGTTTCCCAATATTTAACACATTCTTTTCTTATACCGTATGTAATTTAAAATTAAGTAAAGCTAATTTCCCACCCCACCGCCATTCTCCCAAAGCCAGCGCAATCAGTCTGACAAGTCGGCCTGGGCTGAGATTAAACTCGACATTCTAAAGTGCTTCCCTTTCCCACCCTCCAGATCTTGTGCTCCTTCCCAATAAAGGAAATCGTTTTCTAATACTGGATAAAAGCGACATTTTATTGCTTTTCCACACCTTTCTTCTTGTTAATAGTGAAGGAAAAGAAGAATCACACATACACACCCCCACATTACAAAAGGGAATGGATGCGTTAATCCAAGATCAGCGATCAGTAACGGGAATAAGAAAACCTAGCCAAGAGCCCCGATTTAGTCCCTCCTGGTAACTCCTCTGTCGTTATGCTCCCGCTCCCAAATACTGCATTCTAGTATACCAAATGCAGCTTATATATAGCATATACAACTTATTCCAATTGGAGGGAACAAGTCAGTACTTAAAAACCTGCAAAAAAAAAAAAAATCATGCCATACCACAATAAAGGATTTGTTCATTTTATCAAAGACGGATGGTAGGCCTCCTTTAAGAGTGAGTAAGAGAGCGGGAAGGAGAAATCAAGAGAGACCAAAAAGGATCCTAGGCACGGGGGTGGGGTTAAAAAAAATGGAAGCTGCACATAAAAAGTAAGGTTACAATCTGTAAGAACAGTTGGGGAAACAAATAGCTGAGGGCGCGAAAACGGTGCGCGGATAGAATAACTCCGCGGGATGGGGGAAGGGTAGCCAGCAAGCTGGAGGTAGAAACAGCTCCACAGTCAAGTGCAGGCCCCGCCGACAAGGAACTTAACGAAAGCCCATGGAGCAAGACCAACGCAACGACAGGCGACTCAGGGAATATCACCAGGCCCACTACGTTCCATAGGCTGAAAAGTAGGGCCTAAGTACGCAAGTGGTTCGACAGCGTATTGTGGAAAGAAGAGATCGAGGCCAAACTTCTCCGAAATACAAAACACGTTCGGCCTGAAGCCGGGGGGGGGGGGGGGGGGGGAGCAGAGTGGGCAGCTTACGCGGTCCCCAGAGCATGTGCTTATAAAGAATCGCATCGTCTCGGGACGCTAAAGTGGAAGCACCCAATAAGCCTTAGTTGTCTCGGCATAAAAGCTTCTGTGTCGATCTTTATGCTCGGGACCTTAATAAAACGAGGAAGGGAGAGGACAGGCGAGCAAGAAAAAAGGTACCCCGAGACAGGCGGGAAAAAATCCTGGCGGCTAAGTCAGTGGGAGGAGACCCAAGGCGAGGGAGGGAAAGAGGGCGGGCCGGGGAGCAGCATGGTGACGGCTAAAGGTGGAAACGTGTGTGATGGGGGAGGGGGCGATACGCGGGCAGGGGGAGAAGGAAACGAAAGCCCCGGGGGACCCGGCGAAGAGAAGGGGAGCACTGTGCAAGGAGACTGCATGGGGGGCTGGAGGGCAGGCGGAGAGCGGGAACGAGGCCTAATGGCGGGGGATAGGGAGGGGGAGGGGGACTAGTTGGGCCTGACTATCCCGGGTCGCCCCTTACTCACCCTTCATCCTCCTCATTCTTACTGGCATCGATCTTCGCCCCTTCCGACTCGGCGCTGCCCCCTTCGGTGCCTCCAGCCGCGGTTCCGCCCCCGGTCCCGGCTCCACTTCCCGCCGCCGCCGCTGCCCCCTGCGCCGCCGCCACCATGGCTCCCTCCTGCTCGCCCGCCGAGCCGCCTACCGCCGCCGTTGCCGCCGCCGCCGCCCCGTCCCCGCCGAACTGCTCCTCCGACATAGTGCTACTGCCTCCGCCGCCGCCGAGACTACACCCGCCGCTGCCGCGAACCGAAACTAGCAGCAAAGTAATCCCCGCCGCTGCCGCGCGCCCGCTCCACCGCGCGAAGCACACAACAAGACAGAGAAGGCGCGCGCGGCTGCAAAGGCTCCTGCGCCTCTCCCTGGCCTGCCCCCCTCGCCTCCCACACTCGCGCAGCGCGCACTCCCGCTCTCTCTAGCTGCACTAAAAAAGAATAAGCAGCAGCGGCGGCCGCTCTTGCCTCCTCCTCGCTTTAATGGCGCCGCCGCGGACCACCTAAAATGGCCGACGGAAGAACGGCGCGTCCCGGTCACGTGACGCGAGAGCGCGCCCTTTGCGCCTCCCCGCCCCCTCTACCGCTAGCTGCTTTCCTCTTCCTGCTCAGGCCCGCCCTCTCGTTCCCTCTAATGCCTTCCTCTCACGCGCCGCGCCGCGCCGCGCCGCGCCGCGCAGCGTGGGGCCTTTAAAAGGAACCGGAAATTGCGTTCGATAAGACGGCCGCGCGGGGACCATCGAGAACAAGGAACGTTGTTTGGAAGGCGCAGCTAGAGGCGCCCCTTCCTTCGCCCCCGCCCTTCCGAGCGTTCCCGGAGTCGGCCCAGCCACCGGCCCCCGGCGGCGGGAGCCGCGGCGTGAGGCCGGGGTGTGGCGGCGCCTCCCGGGAGGCGACCGTGTCCCGCGCGCGCCTGCGGCGTAACGCGGGGGGGGGGGGGGGGAGGAGGCCCAGCGGCTCCCTCCGTCCGGTAGCGCCCATCCCTGGGAAAGAGGCTGCGGTGGGGCGGTGGCCCCGTGTCGCTGGCCCTGTGCGCCGCGGCACCTGGGGACGCCGGGCTCCCGACGGCCGAGCGGAGCGCGCGCACGGGCTGTCGCAGCTCCGTCGCCCGCGACCCGGTGACATTGAGGTTCCTCCGGCCGCCCCGCTTCCCGACCCCGGGCGGGCAGGCCGAGGCCGCTGGCGGCTAGGGCTTTTTATTTTTCTTTTAAATTTGCTTTCCAAGTAGGAGTTTTGCTTGTCCGCTTTTCTCCTGAAATTTTTCGTCAAAAGAAGCAGGTAACTAGCACATTTTGAAGATCCTAGAACCTACCACAATTCTTTGAAAATGCTGGGTTGAGGGGTGCGTTCGGTCAGCCAGAGGTTCATGTTTTTTGGTCCTTGTACTAAATAAAATACATAAATGCTGTGAATCATCTTTACAAAGTTTCTGAGCTTGCCGTGTTTGGGGGTTTGGCTTTTAGAAGAACCGCTAAGCGTTTCATGCGGGGTAACATTAAAGTTCTTTTATAGACCTATTAGAAAGCCCAAATGTCGTGACTGGAAACTGGATTATTCGGGCTTTGATTTGCAGCTTCCTGAAGTACACCTAGAAGAAAGCGAAGTTTCTGGGTACTCCTTCTTTTTTTTTTTTTTTTTTTTTTTTTTTATTCATTCATGAGAGACACAGGCAGAGGGAGGAGCAGGCTCCATGCGGGGAGCCCGAGGTGGGACTCGATCCCGGGACTCCGAAGGCAGGCGCTAAACCGCTGAGCCACCCAGGGATGCCCTCTAGACACTCCTTTAATCAACAGGTAATTACTTGCTGCTGTGGCATGTGTCCAGGCACCTGGAAACAAAGACTAGTGCAAAATATAGCAAAGAACCCTGAATAAATATTTTTTTCACTATGTAATTAAATGTATTAACTGGATGCTATCCAAAAATCTCAAGACGATTTAAAATATCTAATTTTTTATTAAGCTAGCACAATCTGCCTTAATAATTAAGATTAAGGAATACAAATAAATTCTGAAAATATCTTAGAATCTTGGGCACGCGGGTAGCTCAGTGGTTGGCTCAGGTCGCGGTCCTGGCATGGAGTCCCACATTGGGCTCCCCAAAGGGAACCTGCTTCTCCCTCTGCCTAAGTCTCTGCCTCTCTCCATGTGTCGCTCATGAATAAATAAATAATAAAATCTGGGGATGGGATCCCTGGGTGGCTCCGCGGTTGAGCGTCTGCCTTCCGCCCCCGGTGTGATCCTGGAGTCCCTGGATGGAGTCCTGCATAAGGCTCCCTGCAGGGAGCCTGCTTCTCCCTCTGCCTGTGTCCCTGCCCCTCTCTCTCTCTCTCTCTCATGAATAATAAAATATATTTTTAAAAAATAAATCTTAACCAAATTCTTATATTAAGCAAATCTTACACAGGCAATGCCAAGAACATACCTTAAATCAAGTGGTAGTGACTTCAGGTATGTCTCCACTTATCAAAACAGCCTAGGAGAAAGTTGATACTGGGCTCAAGTGAATATTTCAATTTACAGACAGCTAGGAGGTCTCCTGAATACTTTCTGTCTTTAAGAGAGAGTTCCTAGGGCACCTGAGTGGCTCAGTCAGTTGAGTTTGGGACTCTTGGTTTCTCCTCAGAGTCTTGAGGTCAAGCCCAGCATTAGGTTCTGGGCTTAGCCTGGAACCTGCTTGAGATTTTTCTCCCTGTCCTTCTGTCCTTCCCCTGACCCCCCACATGGTGCTCCCTCTCTTAAATCTTTAAAATATATATATATATATATATATATATATATATATATTTATATTTTTAAGACAGCTTTAGACATGCCCATCTTTTGGTAATAGGGTTTCCCCAAAGGTTCATTTTAATTCACACGTAGCCCCTGAAGCTTCTGGACTTCTTGGAATTTATATTGAAAATTCCAGAAAACCTAAGAATGATTTTAAAGCTAGCACATTCACTATATTATCACATACCCTTACTTATTATGGTCTGAATCTCTGCATTCTATGCTTTTCTGTTCACCCAACATTCCTCTTAGAACTCCTTAACTTCTACCTTAATTCTTTTCACATTCCTTATCTACCTAGTAAAACTTCTGTTCATCCTTTGAAAACCCAATCAAATGTTATGACTTCTGTGAAGCCTTCCCAGGCTCTGAGGCAGATTTTTTTTTTTTTTAAAGTGGAACATGCATTCCATTCAGCAACCTGGAATAAACTGTCTAGAAGAAAAAGGAAGAACCCATTTCCTATACAAGGTATCATATTTGAGCCTCTTCTACAACCATTTAGCCATTTACTCATTTGCAGAACACCCTCAGTAAGATTCAAGCCTGTGATTTTAAGTGAAGTAGCCAATTGCCCAAACTGAACATCCTCTATTACCAGTCCTGGTTGTCCGGAAGCTCTCCCTTCACCTAGAGAACATAGAGGCCCCACCATTGTGAACTTTCAGATTTTCAGCAAATCTATTGTAGAATCTTGAGTTATGTTTAACCACAGGGGTGTCAATAGGATGCCTTTAGACTCACAGGAAAACTAGCTCAAGGATTCCAACAATAAGGAAATTTAATCATTCCACTCCAGACCTACATATCCAACTGCCTCCATAATGTCTCCTCTTGGATATCCCACAGGTATCTCAACCCTGAGATGTTCAAAATTGAACTCCACTTTCCCTACATATCAACTTCTTTAGACTTTCTTTTCTCAGTAAATGACATCTCCACTCACTCATGTGCTCCTGGAAAAAATCAGGAGTCCTTGGTATCACCCCCTCCATCCAATCGTACTTCCAAAATATGTCTCGATTCATCTAAATGCTTCGTAAATGGTGGTGCCATTCCTAGTTAAATATATTCACATTCAACCATGTACCACATGTCACAGATACATTTCTGGTGCTAGGAATATAACTCACCAAAACAGCAAGGTCTTTAATCTCAAGGAACATTCCAGTAAGAGAAAGAAACAATAGACAAAATAAATATGTAATAGTGATTGGAAGAAAAATAATGAGTAAGGCACTAGAGATTGCTATTTTAGGTAGGGTAGTCTGAGAAGATTCTTCAAGGAGGGAAGTTTTTCAGTAGAACCCTCAGAGAAGTGAGACAGAAAAACATACACATACTTAGGGAAGACAAAGTGTGCTTGACACTTTCAATGAATGATGGAGACCAGTGTAGCTGAATAGAGCAAAGGGAAGAAAGTGTAGTAGATCATACCTATGAGGTATCCAGAAAAAGATCACCCAGGGCCTTGTTTTTTTTGTTTTTGTTTTTTAAGATTTTTTTTTTTTTTCATGAGAGACACAGAGAGAGACAAAGGCAGAGGCAGAGGGAGAAGCAGGCTCCATGCAGGGAGCCTGATGTGGGACTCAATCCCGGGTCCCCAAGATCACACCCTGGGCTGAAGACCACGCTAAACCACTGAGCCACCCAGGCTGCCCCACCCAGGGCCTTGTAAACTGTGGTGGTTAGCATTTTGCTTTTATTTTAAATGTGAGGAGAAACTATTAGAGGTTTTGAGCCAGAGAAAAACATGATTTAAATGTTAAGTGGCCAGAATAATCCAGATAATTCTGAATGTTGTATAGACCATGGATTGAGGGAGGCTATCAGGGAAATGAATTAAAAGGCCACTATCGTAAAGTCTCTCACGGCCTCTCACGGTTGATTTCTTTTGGCAAGAGACAAATCTACAAATAGGGTGTTATTTACATGTGGTCATTTTTCTTTGAATGATGTTTTCAACAAAGAAAAACATGCTCTAAAGATGTTCAACATCACTTATTGTCAGGGAAATGCAAAGCAAAACCACAATGAGATATCACCTCACACCTGTCAAAATGGCTAAACCAAAAACACAAGAAACAAGTGTTGGTGAAGACGTGGAGAAAAAGGAATCCTTGTGCACTGTTGGTGGGAGTGCAAACTGGTGCAGCCCCTGTAGGAAACAGTATGGAGTTCCTTAAAAAGTTAAAAATAGGCGGGAACAAAATGGCAGCCCCCACACCGCGGGGTTTGTATTGTTTATCCAAAGCCTTAGGATGGTGGTCTCGGCAGCCTGTCCTGGTGACTCAGTCCACAGTTGTAGTTCCAGTGAGAACTAAAAAACGTTTCACACCTCCTACTTATGAACCCAAATACAAATCAGAAAAGGAGTTTATGGAATATGCCCGGAAAGCAGGACTGGTCATTCCTCCAGAACGTTTGGAGCGTCCACTACATCTGGCCTGTACAGCTGGTATCTTTGATGCCAATGTTCCTCCAGAGGGTGATGCTCGCTTGTCATCTCTTGCAAAGGAAGGACTAGCACAGAGAAGTGAACAACTGAAGAAGAAGGTGGCATCACAATTGTCAATCCGGAAGATAAGAGAACATGATCCTAATTTTAAAATAAAGGACTTCCCCCGAAAAAGCTAAGGATATTTTTATTGAAGCTCACCTTTGTCTAAACAACTCAGACCATGACCGGCTTCATACCTTGGTAACTGAAAACTGTTTTCCGGACATGGTCTGGGACATCAAGTATAAGACGGTCCGCTGGAGCTTTGTAGAATCTTTAGAGCCACCCCAGGTGGTTCAGGTTCGCTGTTCGAATCTGCTGAACCAGGGCAACATATACGGCCAGGTCACTGTCCGCATGCACACCCGACAGACTCTAGCCATCTATGACCGGTTTGGCCGGCTAATGTGTGGACAGGAAGATGTGCCCAGGGATGTCCTGGAGTATGTTATGTTTGAAAAGCACCTGGTAAATCCCTATGGGAGCTGGAGAATGCATGGCAAGATCACCCCTCCATGGGCACCCCATAAGCAGCCCGTCCTTAAGATGGTGATGATCCCTGGGCCCCAGCTGAAACCCTGGGAGACTATGAAGAGCCACAAGGAGAGGCCCATAAACTTTAGCTATCCTGGTGGCATAAATGACTCCTCGGATGTGAAGCATGGTGATGAGGTGGCTGGATGCTGTGGAGTCTGGAAGCTGTGAAGTCAGTCATCTCTCCATCATGCTGTAGAAGCACCTATGTTTGACCTTTCCTCTCCTGCTTGGGTGTTTCCAGCTGTCTCCTCCACAACCACGGCTGATGGTTGGGTCCAGGTGGGTGGCTGGCTAATACATACAGCCATAAGCCCACTTCTTCCTATTTAAATTGTATATCTAGCTTTTGAGTCTCAACAAAAGTATGTTTCAGATACCTATTTTTCCTGTAGCAGAGACTGTCAGGAGCAAACTGGCAGAATTTTCTTTTTAATTATAGGCGGGGATCAGAGTTTGAAATAAAACACTGTCAGGGTATTGGACACACTGTGGTGGGTTATGTACTTCTCCCCAGCTTAGGCTAGAAGTAGACCAGCCTTCAGAGAGCAGAATTGGAAGATGGGCTGAACTGTGAATTATGTGGCTTCCAATAAATCCAGACTTGGGAAAAAAAAAAGTTAAAAATAGAACTACCATATGATTTAGTAATTCCACTACTAAGTATTTACCCAAAAAATATAAAAACACTAATTTGAAAAGATAAGTGCACCCCAATGTTTATAGCAGCATTATTTTCATTATTTATGTTATTTACAATAGCCAAAATATGGAAGCAGCCCGAGTGTCTATCAATCAATAGATGAATGGATAAAGATGTGAGAAATATATATATACTTATGTACATATATATGGAATATTACTAAGCCATTTAAAAAGTATGAAATCTTATCATTTGCAACAACATGGATGGATCTAGAGAATATAATGCTAAGCGAAGTAAGTCAGAGAAAGACAAGTACCATACGATTTCACTCAAGCAATTTAAGAAACAAAGGAAAAAAAGATAAGCCAAGAAATAGCCTCTTTTTTTTCCCCCAAGATTTTATTTATTTTAGAGAGAGAAAGCAAGAGAGAGCATGAGTAGGGCGGAAGAGGAAGAAGCAGGCTTCTCTGCTGAGCAGGGAGCCAAATGTAGGGCTTAATTCCAAACCCCGAGATCATGACCTGAGCCAAAGGTAGACACTACCAACTGAGCCATCCAGACACCCAGAGAAAACTGACTCTTAACTATAGAGAACAAAGTAATAGTTACCAGAGGGGAGGGGTGGGGAGACAGGTGAAATAGATGAAGGGGATTATGAGTACACTAATCCTGATGAGCACTGAGAAATGTATAGAATTGTTGAATCATTGTATGGTATACCTGAAACAAATATAGCACGGTATGTTAACTATACTGGATTTAAGGGGTTTTTTTGTTGTTGGTTTTTGTCTTTGTTTTTTAGATTGTATTTATTTATTCATGAGAGACACACACAGAGAGAGAGAGAGAGAGGCAGAGACAGAGGCAGAGGGAGAAGCAGGCTCCTTACAGGGAGCCCGACGTGGAACTCGATCCCGGAACTCTAGGATCATGCCCTGAGCCAAAGGCAGAGGCTCAACCACCGAGCCATTCACGTGTCCCAACTATACTGGATTTAAAATAAAATATAGAAAATGAAAGAAAAACATGCTCTTATGACAAGAGATCATTAAAATAAGAATAGGGAAGCCCGTGTGGTGGTTTGGTAGATTAAGCCTCTGCTTTCAGGCTCCCTGCTCAGAGGGGGAGTCTGCTTCTCCCTCTCCATCTGCCCCTCCTCCTGCTTGTGCTCTCTCTCAAATAAATAAATAAAATCCTTTTAAAAAATAAATAAAATAAGAATTGGATTAATGTAACTGATAACATTTGCGATAAAGAATAAGACCAGCATTTTCATTAAATTCAGTATTTTTTTTCTTCTTTTTCTCCCCCTTTCTGCAGTTCTAGGATGAAATTTTGGTTAGTTGCTGCAGTCAGGTTTTATCCAGAGCCTCTTTATAATCCTGCCTCAGGCACTGCAATAAGTACAATATTTTTTTAGGCTTATTTTTTTTAGTAATTTCTACACCCAATGGGGCCTGAACTCAGGACCCTGAGATGAAGAGTCACATACTTTTCCACCAGATGCCCCAGTAAGTACAATATTTTGACTTGAACTCAGTTCTGGCATCTTGGATACACTAGACATCTTTCTTTTCCCAGGTACCAAGACTGAAGCCAAATAGTATCAGGTTTTGCCTCATAACATATTTTTAAAGTTGTTTTAGCTGCTAATTTTATAATTGTCCGACTTGGTTTGTAGAAGCTTACTACTACAATACTTACTAAATAAGAACATAAATTCGGGGAAAATTCGGGGTTTCAGATTAAGGTTCAACTAAGAACTATTGAAACATTCAAAATAAAAAAGTTTAAGAACATATCTTTTGTTTGGGAACTGTTTGGGGCATTTTCCTTTGTTCCTTTTCACCAAGGCTGAGAGTTCTCAGGTACCAGATTCCGTACAATTGCTCAAAAGTCACACTTCAAAAGTAGTGACACATAATCAAAAGTCCCTCTGGCCATAGTAGGTTTATTCTATTTAACTGGTTCATGTCCTGAATGTTTTGGCAACTATAGTAGACATTTGTGGTTATCAGTTATCAGTTGTCCCTTCTCAAGTCAGCTAATCAGAATGAACTCATCATCCTCATTACCCTTGGTCCCATCCTTTGGTTTGGGAAAAGCATAGGGCCTAAGACATCCAATTTTATTGAATTTCCTCTTGATATTTGAGTGAAGAAATACTCCCCTACCCACTCTCATTCATAATCTGAGAAGTATGTAGGAGAGGGAATCACTGACATCCATTTTGCAACAAAAAGATGCCCGTGAAGATAGGACTCAGAGAGCAATGAAGAGTTGACAAGGATCATGGGACTGGATACTAGGTTCTGCTCATGTGGTTTGAGCTACCAGATCTGTCTCCACCTACAGTTATCCCTACCTCTAGACTTAGTTACATGACTCAATAAATTCCCTTTATCATTTAAGTCAGTTTAACTTGCCAGTTTATTTCTCAAAATCAGAAGTATTTTAACTACACTGAACTGTTGGTTGTCAACTTTGCATTACAACCACCCACTTGTACTATCTGCACTGCAAAAAAGAAGCTAGGAACATTTCCCAGAATCCCCTGCCCTTTATGGTTCTGAGTTAGAGTTTGCCAAAGAGAGGTACTCACAGTAGATAAGAAAGGCAGAAAAAAGAAGCTTTCACTCTCAGGAGGTTGTGGCAGCTTCACAGACTTCTTTTCTCCCAGGAGACTGACAGTTTCCAGCTTCTCAGATCTCATCACAAGCTCTTGCTTTGCACTTCTGGCGGCAAAACACGATGGCTTCTCAGACTTCTGTGCAAACTCCTGCTTTGCAGTCAAGGGGGCTAGAAATGGCAGCTTCTCAGAGTCCTCTGCAAGTTCTGTCATCTTGTATTTCTCCATGAGTTCTGGCTTCTTCATCTGCTCCAACGCCTCAATCCATCACTGAATGTTCTTTAATCCTTTGCCTGCAACTCCCAGCCTTTCACGCCTCCAGCTTCTGCTTCAGTCAACTAACCCTCAGTTCTTACATTAAATATCTTTAGGTTACAATACTTCAGTGTCTTTGCTTTTCTCACTACATTTAGTGATGAGTAATAAAAGTGGTTTCCAAGAGGCGCAGAACTTTAGGGATTTGGAATTGATTCTCTGATCCCATTAGATATAAAGGACCCCATTGCCAGTGATAATAGCATTGGTAGTTACTGCATACAAAGGCAAATGGCTGGGGGATCCATGGATGGCTCAGTGGTTTAGTGCCTGCCTTCGGCCCAGAGTGTGATCCTGGAGTCCTGGGATTGAGTCCCACATCGGGCTCCCTGCATGGAGCCTGTGTCTCTGCCTCTCTCTCTCTCTCTCTCCCCCTCTCTATGTCTCTCATGAATAAATAAATAAAATCTTAAAAAAAAAAAACAATGGCAAATGGCTAAGTTAGTATCACCCTGGATGACCAAAAAATTGCTACAATAGGATAATGCAGTGGAAGTAAAGGGTACAAGGACTGTGGAGTAGTTACACTGGAGAATTTAGAGATAGAAAATGATAAACTCAAGGTTTGGAATTCCCACTTCAAAGTTTGGATAAAGAATCAGAAAGCTTCTTACCTGCCTGGAGAAAAAAATAATCCATACTTGATATAGCCACAGGGTCAATATTCCTGAAACAAACAAACAAAATCTGGTCATGAAAGTGGATGAATTACAAAGTAAATTGAATTAATTTGCAATGTCCTCTTATGTTCAAGTTAAGGTACTGGTCACGAAAGAGTGGAACTGAAAATTAGGTGGGGACATTTGGATAAATTTCATTGAAGCTGAAGACCTTGAACACTGAAATTTTGTGGAGCTTTCCTTGCCAATAAAAAACAGATTTTCCTCTAATGTGGCAGACAGGATAATCCCCCAAAGATGTCCACATTTGACTCCCCCAAACCTGTGAATGTGTTACGTCACCCAGCAAAGGGATTGTGCATATATGTTTAAGGCTCTTGAGATGGAAAGATTATCCTGGACTATCCAGGAGGGTACAATGTATTCACAAGGTTCCTTATAAGAGAGAGGCAGGAAGGTTAAAGTCAGAGGGATTTAAAGATTATGTATTGCTGGCTTTAGGACGAAGCAAGGGGTGGGGATTGGGGGAGGGGTGGGGTGGGGATTGGGGGAGAGGTGGGGTGGGACACAAGCCCAGGAATGCTTGTGGCCTCTAGAGGCTGGAAAATGCAAGGAAAGAAATTCTTCCCTTCAGAAGGAACAGAGACCTGCTTATACCTTAATTTAGCTAGTGAGACTTCCAAAACTGTAAGATAATAAATCTGTGTTGTTTTAAGCCTTTACATTTGTGGTTATTTGTTAAGCAGCGATAGGAATCTGGTCCATCTGTCTGGAGATTAGCCTCTCCTCTTGCCTAAAGAACCTTGGATGACCAAGAAATTGCTGCAATAGGGTAACAAAATGGAAATAAAGGGTACAAGAACTGTGGAGTTTTTTATTTTAATTTTTTTTTAATTTTTATTTATTCATGATAGTCACAGAGAGAGAGAGAGAGAGAGAGAGAGAGGCAAAGACACAGGCAGAGGGAGAAGCAGGCTCCATGCACCGGGAGCCCGACGTGGGACTTGATCCCGGGTCTCCAGGATTGCGCCCTGGGCCAAAGGCAGGCGCCAAACCGCTGTGCCACCCAGGGATCCCCTGTGGAGTGCTTTGAATTTATTTTTCTGTATGTGTAGTCCAGTTTCATTCGTTTGAATGTAGCTGACCAGTTTTTCCAACACCATTTCTTGAATAGACTGCCTTTTTCCCATTGGTTATTCTTTCCTGCTTTGTCAAAGATTAATTGATCATATAATTGTGGGTTTATTTCTGGGTTTTCTATTCGATTCCATTGATCTAGATGTGTCTATTTTTGTACCAGTACCATACTGTTTTGATTATGACAGCTTTGTAATATAATTTGAAGTCAGGAATTGTGGTATCTCCAACTTTACTTTTCTTTTTCAAGATTGCTTTGGCTAGGGTGGCTCAGTGGTTGAGCATCTGTCTTCAGTTCAGGGTGTGATCCTGGAGTCCTGGGATCCAGTCCCTCATTGGGCTCCCCACAGGGGGCCTACTTCTCCCTTTATGTATGTCTCTGCCTCTCTCTGTGTGTCTCTCATGAATAAATAAATAAAATCTTTTTAAAAAATAAATAAAATCTTAGAAAAAAAAGATTGCTTTGGCTATTTGAGGTCTTTTGTAGTTTCATACAAATTTTAGGATTGTTTGTTCTAGTTCTGTGAAAAATGCTATTGATATTTTGATAAAGATTTCATTAAATCTATAGACTGGCTTGGGTAGTATAAACACTTTGACAGTATTTGTTCACCCAATCCATGAGCATGGAATGTCTTTCCATTTTTTTTCCCATTTTTTTAAAGATTTTTATTTATTTATTCAAGAAAGACACAGAGAGAGAGAGGCAGAGACACAAGCATAGGGAGAAGTAGGCTTCATGCTGGGAGCCCGATGTGGGACTGGATCTTGTGACCCCAGGATCACATCCTGAGCCAAAGGCAGCCGATCAACCATTGAGCCACCCAGGCGTCCCTGTCTTTCCATTTCTTTGTGTTGTCAGAAGGCAAGTTCTTGAGTAAATGAGAGGAAATGGGATCCAATGTACAATATTGAGTAGAGACAGTTCATCTGTTTTATAAGAGGGAAAGAAGATTCTGAGTCAGATATAGGTCAGTAGATAGGTTTGATGATAAACATATAATTAGTTCTTAATCCTTAATCCTTCTTTTTTTTTTTTCTCAGCCAGTTAAGATGTCTGTCATTAGCTGACAATGTGGACAGGCATGGAGATAGAGAAGACTTAGGATTTTAGAAGAGGGAGTGCAAATTCACTAAGCCCAGGGAATCCAAGACTTTAATAAGATGTGTTGATCAGGATAGAGCTCCCACAGAGACTTACTGGATGTTACTAGAGATCTATTTGTTTTTTGGTTTTTTTTTAAATGTTCGGATTTTTTTAAGATTTTATTTATTCATGAAAGACACAGAGAGAGACAGAGACACAGGCAGAGGGAGAAGCAGGCTCCCGCGAGGAACCCAATGTGGGACTCGATCCCCGGATCCCGGGATCACGACCTGAGCTGAAGGCAGATGCTCAACCACTGAGCCACCCAGGTGCCCCTAGAGATCTATTTGTAAGATCTGAAAGGCACCACCTCCAGAAACTTCTGGTAGGAAGTCACCGATTTATATTCTATGGGTATGGTCATTTAACCAGTTGCAATCTATCTTTTGGAAATCTATCTATTCAACCAACTCCTGTTTTTCTACCTTGACCCTGAGGACTTAGAGAAATCCAGGTAGTAGATACCTTTTGAGTTGTCTGCCAAGCCACAAGCCCCTTCTCTGAACTCTCCCCACTACCAAGGGTGACCCCTTTGCAGCCAAATTTACATTACATGACCCCACCTCCATTGCCATAGCCAAGTCCAGGGTGGACACATGACCCAAGCTAATCAATTGGCTTTTCGCTCCTGGGAATGGAAACTGGAATTCTAGGTCTCTAAGAGATTTCCCAGAGGGCCCAGGCTAGGGGGAAATTTGGTTATAGGACTGGGCATCCTTCTTGCACCATGTAGATCAGAGAAGATGAGAACGTGGGCTTGAGTGTGAAGGGGGAGACAAAGAATGAAGCAGATGTGTAGAAAGAACCAGGGACCAGAGACCACGTGGTATTGACAAAATGCAGATGGTATCTGCCTTGGTTCTTGATGACAAAGCAGTTACTTCTATCCTCAGCTGAACTTCCTCCCTTGGGTTATATACAATGTTCTTGCTTCCCCTAGATTCACATTTTACATAAGCAAATCTGAGAACATTTCTGTTACTGTTTAACCCAAAAAATCATGATCAAGAGCAAAGATATATCAAATGCTATGCTAAAATCAGGATATACTGTGTCTATATCATATTGCTAATCTAGTATAATAAATCAGTTTTGTAACAAGGAAAAATAAAGTGCCACGAGGCTGGATGATTATTTACTGACTCCGTGTGGACTCTTGGGAGACTTGGAAAGAGAAAAGCAGTGGTCACTATATACAATCCAGCTATATATATTTAAATTATTACAAAAGTTATTCAATTTCGGGCAGCCCCGGTGGCAGAGCGGTTTGGCGCCGCCTGAAGCCTGGGGTGTGATCCTGGAGACCCAGGATCAAGTCCCACATCGGGCTCCCTGCATGGAGCCTGTTTCTCCCTCTCTCTGTATCTCTGTCTCTCTTTCTCTGTGTCTATGAATAAATAAAATAAAATCTTTAAAAACAAAAACAAAAAAAAAAACCTTATTCAATTTGAAAAACAATGAAAATAAAGACAAATTAGTCATTAAAACTATCTTTTTTTTAAGTTACTTCCTTTTTTTTTTTTTAAGATTTTATTTATTCATTCATGAGACACACACACAGAGAGAGACAGAGACAGAGAGAGAGAGGCAGAGGGAGAAGCAGGCTTCACCCAGGGAGTCCGGCGCGGGACCCGATCCCAGGTTTCCAGGATCACGCCCTGGGCCGAAGGCAGGCGCCAAACCGCTGAGCCACCCAGGGATCCCAAAACTATCTTTCTAATACAACCACTGTGAGCATTTGATGTGTTTAATTTAGTCAGTTTCCGGGATGCCTGGGTGGCTCAGCAGTTTAGTACCTGCCTTCCACCCAGGGTGTGATCCTGGGGTCCCCGGATCGAGTCCCACGTGGGGTTCCCTGCATGGAGCCTTCTTCTCTCTCTGCCTGTGTCTCTGCCTTTCTGTCTCTGTGTCTCTCATGAATCAATAAATAAGATCTTAAAAAAAAATTGTCAGTTTCCTTCCTTATGTTGTTTGTTTTTAAACAATGAAATTAGAGTAAAATATATAATTGCGGGGCAGCCTGGGTGGCTCAGCGGTTTAAGCACCTGTCTTCGGCCCAGGGCATGATCCTGGAGACCCGGGATCGAGTCCCACATCGGGCTCCCTGCATGGAGCCTGCTTCTCCCTCTGCCTGTCTCTCTGTCTCTCTCTCTGTGTCTATCATGAATAAGTAAATAAAATCTTTAAAATATATATATATATATAATTGCATTTCATTAGATATTATGCCATAATATTTCCTGTGTTGCATAATTTTCATAGCTGAATTGCAATGGCTGCCTAATAATCTACTGAATAGATATGCTATTTTTTTAATTTTATTTATTTATTCATGAGAGACACAGAGACACAGGCAGAGGGGGGAAGCAGGCTCCATACAGAAAACCCGAGGTGGGACTCGATCCCGGGTCTCCAGAATCACACCCCGGGCCGCAGGCGGCGCTAAACCGCTGTGCCACCGGGGCTGCCCTGAATAGAAATACTATTAAAATAACATGGCAGTGATTACCTGGTGCCCTCCAGTCTGAAATTCCAAAAGAAATTCCTTAGTGAATATAGTTATTTTTATCACGTGAGAAGTTCTTTTTTGTAGGGTTGCGAATAGTTAATCAGACTTTACCTTTTCCTGCATCCCTCAAGATTATCATTTACCTTTTTCTTGGACCTGTTATGAACTGAAGAAAAAGACCATGTTCAGACAACTGGAAAGGAAACTTTCCCCTGTTCCTAACATTTTAGACTGATAAATTAATAAATTGGTGTTTGGGTTTTTGCAGTGGCATCTTATATGTTTGTACCAGTGGCATAATCTATACCTAGATACCTGAAAACAGGTTTCTATGGCGGTCGTACTTAGGTACTACCATTCTGTGGGCCCTTTTTGGGAAGTTTGCCAGCCTCCTTCATTCCCATTTCTGTCTTCTGAGCTTTGCCTCATTGACTATGGAAAATCTCAAACCTGAAACCACAAAAACAGCTAAGCAATTGCAGACTAATTTGCAAGAAGTAGCCAAGTAGCCAAGGTAAAGTGATGTCTACATTCATATACCATCTCATTTTGATAACTTTAAGACTGGATTTCCGTTTTGTTATTCAATGTTAATTTAAGTGCCTTGCCCTCATATACAGATTTAGCATTATCTGGGTTTTCACTCCTGTCCTCCAATATTTCACTTAAAGCCCTCTTGATTAGTTTGGCATATTTCTGAGAAAATTTGTGTCCCTCAAGTCTTTTAGGGATATGCTCTATCCCTAGCCTAGATACCAGTTTTCATTATCCAAATATGTGATTATTTCCATGCACCTAAGCATCTGCATTCCATATCATTCTTCCTTCCCATTGCCAACCTTCTATTGAAAACACTCATGAGAATGCTGTTTGTATTTCTAAGTACTTCATCTTTTGGTCCAGCATTTCAAAATATACATCCTAGGTCTCCTCTACAACGGATGAATGATCTTCTCCACAAATTAGTAAAAGCAGACAGTGACTGCCAAGTTTGATGAGACTGTACACCATATATCACTTTTCAGCTATGTACTCCAGGAAGGCAGCCTCCCCATGGACCATAGAAGGGACTAAGGTTGCCTCTGCCCTTTTAGGAAGTTGCCAAACACCATTCAATTAATAGTTCATTGTGGACTCTTGTGTAGCAAGCAGCTTTATAGGCCTACCACAGAGTCATCTAACAGTTTAACAGATCTCTCAAGGTCTAGTAACCCTATCTTTACACTCTCTACTCCTTGTGAAGTTTCATTATTTCATTTTGTCCTATATTCTTATTTTTACCTTAAGGTACTATTAAAGTACACAAATAAAATGTAGATGCAGTTTTACTAACCATCTGGACAAACAGAAATTTATAGAGTAAAGAAAAGAAAGTCCTTGGAGGACCTGGTTGGTTCAGTGGGTAGAGTATGCAACTCTTGATCTCTCAAAGTCTTGAGTTAGAGCCCCATGTTGGGAGTGGAGACTACTTATAAATAAATAAATAAATAAATAAATAAATAAATAAATAAATAAATAAATAAATCCTCTTCTCTCTTAACTCATTCCCACTCTCCAAAAATAGATACAAACATACACCTTACAGTGATACCACCATTCTTGAATCCTACCATTAAGATCTGATCTGTTGGCTCAATTAGTTAAGCATCTGACTCTTGATTTTGGCTCAGGTCCTGATCTCAGAGTTGTGAGATCCAACCCCACCTTTGGGCTCTGAGCTGGATGTGGACCCTGCTTGAGCTTCTCTCTCTCCCTTTGCCCCTTCCCTCTCTAAAAAAAAATGAAAATAAAGTAACTCTGATCTACTCTCTGTTTAAACTGTGTTTTTTTCTAAGAATTTTTTCCTTGGTCCTCTTCTTACTACAAACTCTTCCTGAGTAATCTCATCTACAGATGAGGTATACTCATAACTTCAAACATTATCTCATTTTAATAACTTAAAAAAGATCAATGTGGTTTATAATCACCTTAGTACAATATATAACCAGATTTTTTTAAATTTTTTTAAAATTTATTTATTTATGATAGTCACAGAGAGAGAGAGAGAGAGAGAGAGAGAGAGGCAGAGACACAGGCAGAGGGAGAAGCAGAAGCAGGCTCCATGCACCGGGAGCCTGACGTGGGATTCGATCCCGGGTCTCCAGGATTGCGCCCTGAGCCAAAGGCAGGCGCCAAACCGCTGCGCCACCCAGGGATCCCTAGATTTTCACAGTGGTCTACTAACTGCCAGACTGCTAGCCTCTAGAAGCAAATGCCTAGGGGTGCCTGGTGGCACAGTTGGTTAAATATATGCCTTCAGCTCAGGTCATGATCCCAGGGTCCTGGGATTGAGCCCTACATTGGGCTCCCTGCTCAGTGGGAAGTCTGCTTAACTACTAGCTCATATTCTCTTGCTCTCTCTCTCTCTCTCTGAAATAAACAAATAAAATCTTTAAATAGATCAGTAAAGAAATAATGGCTTTAGTTTTTAAAAATTACATCCTGGGGATCCCTGGGTGGCTCAGTGGTTTAGCACCTGCCTTTGGCCCAGAGCATGGTCCTGGAGTCCAGGGATCAAATCCCACATCGGGCTCCCTGCATGGAGCCTGCTTCTGTCTCTGCCTCTCTCTCTGCGTTTCTCATGAATAAATAAATAAAACCTTTAAAAAAACTTAAAAAAATAAAAATTACATCCTTACACATTTTTCAGTTTTCATTCTTCTTATACTGGGAAAGTTTCTTCAGTGACTTCTTAATGTCTCTGATAGAAAATGTTCTAGGATATTTTGTAAATTTTCCCATAATCACAGCTCTGAGCTCATATGCTTGAGTGTCTAATATCACATAAAGAGTTAAAAGCTGGAAAAAAAAAAAAAGAGTTAAAAGCTGGGGCGCCAGGATGGCTCAGTGGTTGAGACTCTGCCTTCTGCTAAGGTCCTAAGATTGTGATCCAGTCCTGGGATAGAGTCCTGCATCGGGCTCCCCATAGGGAGCCTACTTCTCCCTCTGCCTATGTCTCTGCCTTTCTCTGTGTGTGTCTCTCATGAATAAATAAATAACATTTTTAAAAAAGAATTAGAAGCCGAGAGCCTGATTGTATAACATAAATTTATTTGCCACATAAGAGTAGATTTTTTTGAATAATGTTTTTTTTTTTTTTTTTAAAGACTGAGTACCCGAATAGGGCTCCCTGCAGGGAGCCTGTTTCTCCCTCAGCCTGTGTCTCTGCCTCTCTCTTGCTATGTCTCCCATGAATAAATAAATAAAATCTTTATAAAAAAAAGGGGGGGGGGAGAAAAACTCTCCTTGTGTTTTTCCTCCCCTCTGCTACTAATACACTCACACAACGCTCCACCTCACAACACTTCTGACACAAACTCTAAAGGAAAAAAAACCATTTCTCCTTCACTCACATTCACAGCACTTCTGTGTGGGGGTTTTTCCCAACACCAAAGAATTCTCAGATACTCTGGATACCAGCTGGGTGTTTTACTGTGCTACGGTGCAGGGGTGAAAGAGCACCTGACTCTGAGGGGCTTAAACAGACCAGATTTGGCTGCTCACCACTGACAAAATCCAAAGGCAGAGAGACAAGTGGTGCTGAAACAAGAAAGGAATTTAATTTGTGAAGCTCAAACCAGGAAGACAGGAGTCTAGTGTCTTAAAGACTGTCTCCAAACTACTGAAAACACTTCCAGGTTTAGATAAGGAAAATGTGGGACAAAAGTAGGCAGTGAAGGTCAAGTCAATCATTGTCTTGGGGTCAATCAGGGGCAGGTGGGGGTCTTGCTGGCCCAGGGCAGTCCTTGCTGCTTGAAGGGTAGTTTCAGTTGCCAGGAGGGGATGCTGAGCCAAGAGACTAGCCAGAAAGAAGAACCCAACTGAAACAGCTTAAAAGCATAAAGTTGAACAAAAATCAAATGGCTGCACTGATGCTTCAGTGAAGCTTGATTTTATTTTATTTTTTAAGACTTTATTAATTTATTCATGAGAGACACAGACATAGGCAGAGGGAGAAGCAGGATCCCTGAGGGGAGCCCAATGCAGGCCTCCATCCCAGGACCCGGGATCACAACCTGAGCCTAAGGCAAATGCTCAGCTCCTGAGCCACCCAAGCGTCCTGAAGCTTGATCTTAAAGTAACCTTTTTCCTTTCATTCACAAACCTCCCCTCCTCCCTTCTTGGCCTTTTGTTTCAGGAACCCCATACCAGCCGCTGAGGACACAAGTAACTAGGCTGGCTGGCTTTACCTTCACAATTGCTGTGAAAACTGGCTAGATCCAGTATCTCCCTAGAAAACAAACCATTCCATCTCCTTCCTCTGGGTGGTCTTGCAGTTTTTGAAGGCCAAAGCCTGCTGCAGCCTCCTTTCCCAGCAAAGCAATAAAGCTATTGTTCCTCTTTATCCCAAACTCTGTCTCCATGTTATATTTTGACTCTGAAGCATGGAGGTTGTTTTTCCACAACACAAGTAGAAAGTTTGAAGTAAAAATGGAGACAGCCAAATTCCTCTTTCAGAGGCCCCCATCTAAATGTATTAGGCAGTTAAAGGCAAAGTAAAGGCTCTTCTTGAGTCTTGGGCCTTAATCATCCTCAGTTCAAAATAATCCACATGCCAAAATGGCATATTTCGGGGTGGCCTGCCCTAAACCCCATCATACCTTTCTTTTTTTGTCTCTTAAAGTCTACCCTTCAGAGATTAATATGGTTAACTTAGCTTAATGAAGAAGAAAATTGAACACCAAAAAAATATGATTTTTATTGATAAAGTTCATATTTCCAATTTTTGAATCAGTTGTTTTCCTTTAAGGAATGTGTGTCACGATTGCTAATTGACTGGAGTTACATCTGTGCTGGGGAGAGAAATGCATATACATATTTGCACTAATGTTTTTTATGCATGTTTCTATCCCTTTTCCTCTACATTATACCAGTAGCTGAGATTAAAGGTTCTCCTTTAGAATAAAACGTTGTACATTAAGAAGCCCCAGAGACTTCAGCGATATTAAGCATATCACTCTTCCAAAACTCAAAATCAAAGTAGAAATTTGAGGAGCTCCTGGCTGGCTCACTCAGTGGAGCACGTGAGTCTTGATCTTGGGGTTGTGAATTCAAGCCCCACATTGGACATAGAGCTTAAAAAAAAAAAAGTGGAAATTTGATTTCTGAGAAGTAAAATAATCTGCTGGCATTTCTAGCTCAGCTTCTCACACTAATTCATAAAGACCTAGCCAGCCATTGTGAGCACACTCAGAAAAACTGCTGGGTAAGTTATTCTATGCACCAACCCCCAGACATTCTTCTTTTCTTCCCTTGCATCCCAAACGTACTGTATTGTTCACTTGCTCTGTGCTGTATCCAGAGCATTTTTTTTCTGATTCATTTGCCTGTGAAAATCTGTTTCCCATCTTTTATTTTTCCTAACATCCACTACCTTCTACAGCTTAGAGTACACTTTATGAAAACAGATTCCCACAGCCCCACCTTCCTCCAGCCATTTCTCCACAGTCAAAAAATTATCCCTACCAACTGACTCTGATTTTCTTTTTTTTTAATAATAAATTTTTTTATTGATGTTCAATTTACCAACATACAGAATAACACCCAGTGCTCATCCCGTCAAGTGCCCCCCTCAGTGCCCGTCACCCATTTACCCCCAGCCCCCGCCCTCCTCCCCTTCCATCACCCGTAGTTCGTTTCCCAGAGTTAGGAGACTTTATGTTCTGTCTCCCTTTCTGATATTTCCAACACATTTCTTCTCCCTTCCCTTATATTGCCTTTCACTATTATTTATATTCCCCAAATGAATGAGAACATATAATGTTTGTCCTTCTCCGATTGACTTACTTCACTCAGCATAATACCTTCCAGTTCCATCCACGTTGAAGCAAATGGGGGGTATTTGTCGTTTCTAAAGGCCGAGTAATATTCCATTGTATACATAGACCACATCTTCTTTATCCATTCATCTTTCGATGGACACCGAGGCTCCTTCCACAGTTTGGCTATTGTGGACGTGGCTGCTAGAAACATCGGGGTGCAGGTGTCCCGGCGTTTCATTGCATCTGAATCTTTGGGGTAAATCCCCAACAGTGCAATTGCTGGGTCGTAGGGCAGGTCTATTCTACTCTTTGAGGAACCTCCACACAGTTTTCCAGAGTGACTCTGATTTTCTTATTGGGTGTCTCCCAACTGTTGGCTTAACAAGGCAGACTCAGACAAAGCAATTTATTTATTTTATTTATTTATTTATTTTTTTATTTATGATAGTCACAGAGAGAGAGAGAGAGAGAGGCAGAGACACAGGCAGAGGGAGAAGCAGGCTCCATGCACCGGGAGCCCGACGTGGGATTCGATCCCGGGTCTCCAGGATCGCGCCCTGGGCCAAAGGCAGGCGCCAAACCGCTGCACCACCCAGGGATCCCAGACAAAGCAATTTAAATTAAACATGTGTTTGACTCATATTCTTAACTTTCTAATTGAAAAACTAATATTTCTTTTAAAATAAAAATAATATGCATACATTACAGAAAATTGAATATGTGGAATATATATATATATATATAATGGAATATTACCCATTAAAAAAAAGAATGAAATCCCATCATTTGCAATAACCTGAATGGAGCTGGAGAGTATAATGGTAAGTGAAATACATCAGTCAGAGAAAGACAAATACCATATGATTCACTCATTTGTGGAATTTAAGAAACAAAACAAAAAATGGGGGTAAGAAGAGAGAGAGAGAGAGAAACCAAGAAACAGACTCTTAACTATAAGAGAACAAACTAATGGTTACCAAAGAGGAGATGGGTGGGGTATGGGTGAAATAGGTCATGGGGATTAAGGAGTACACTTGTGATCAGCATAGGGTGATGTATAGAATTGATGAATCTCTATGTTGTACACCTGAAACTAATATAACATTGCATGTTAACTAACCAGAATTTAAATAAAAACTTTTGAAAGAAGAAAATTTCAGTTAAAAAAAGAAAATATTGATAGCATACAAGAATGAAAAAAGTATGAATTTTTCCATTTTTTTCCTCCTTTTTTTTTTTTTGTATTTGCTCTTTTGTGGGGGGGGGGAAGTTCTCACTGTACTGTAAGGAAAATGTGAAGAATACATAAAGAAAATTATGTCCAACTTTTCCTCCTTTTTGTAAGATGAAGGAACAAATTTTTGTTATGCAATGGATATTCCAAGAATTCCCTAAAATATTTTATTATTATTTATTTTATTTTATTTTTTAAAGATTTTATTCATTCATGAGAGACAGAGAGAGAGAGATATGGAGACAGAAGCAGACGGAGGAGAAGCAGGCTTCATTCAGGAAGCCGGATGTGGGACTTGGTTCCCAGACTCCAGAATCATGCCCTGAGCTAAAGGCAGACGCTCAACCACTGAGCCACCCAGGTGTCCCATCCCTAAAATATTTTAAGCACAAAAGATATCCTAATATTTCTGAATAGACAGCCAAAGAGAGGACCAAGAAGAATTGGCCAGAAGAGGCAATATATGTATAGAAGTCATTTTTAAAATACAAGATATATTTATTATAACTATTTAAAAGCCACAGCAATAAAGAACAGTGATTGCTAGGAATGAATTTTTGGTCAAAATTATCAAAAGTGTTAAGAAGAAGACCAGATAATTAGTAGAATATTTTGGTGATTAAAAAGAATATCTGATATCTATACACATATTAAATTGGTCCTTTTCCAAAAAGAAAATCCAGATTCTAGTTTGACTCTTCTTTTTTTAATTTTTTTTTAGTTTGACTCTTTTTTAAAAAAAGAATATATCTACATTAAAACATAATTTTTTAAAAAAGATTTTATTTATTTATTGATGAGAGACACACACACAGAGACAGAGGCAGAGGGAGGAGCAGAGTCTATGCAGGGAGCCTGATGTGGGACTCGATCCCAGGACTGCGGGATCACAACCCAAGCCAAAGGCAGATGCTCAACTGCTGAGCCACCCAGGTGTCCCGAAACATATATTTTTTTTCAAAACATAATCTTTTTAGAAGATTTTATTTTTAATTAATCTTTACACCCATTGTGGGACTCAAACTCACAATTCCAAGGTCAAGAGTTGTATGCACTTCTGACAGAGCCAGCAATATGCCCCAAAACATTATTTACAATAGCCCAGATATGGAAGCAACCTAAATGTCCATTGATAAATGAACAGATAAAGAAGATGTGGTGTATATATACAATGAAATATTACTCAGCCATTAAAAGAATGAGATCTTGCTATTTGCAACAACATGGATGGACCTCAAGGGTATTATGCTAAGTGAAGTAAGTTGCACAGAGAAACACAAATAACATATGATTTTATTTATATGTGGTACCTGAAAAACAAAATAAATGAAAAAACAAAAAGCAGAAACAGGAAAGTCCCAGTGGCTCAGGGGTTTAGCACTGCCTTCAGTCCAGGGCCTGATCCTCGAGACCCGGGATCAAGTCCCATGTCGGGCTCCCTGCATGGAGCCTGCTTCTCCCTCTGCCTGTGTCTCTGCCTCTCTCTCTCTCTCTCTCTCTGTGTGTGTGTGTGTGTGTGTGTGTCTCATCAATAAATAAATAAAATCTTAAAAAAAAAAAAAAAAAAAAAGAGGGATCCCTGGGTGGCGCAGCGGTTTAGCGCCTGCCTTTGGCCCAGGGCGCGATCCTGGAGACGCAGGATCGAATCCCACGTCGGGCTCCCGGTGCATGGAGCCTGCTTCACCCTCTGCCTATGTCTCTGCCTCTCTCTCTCTCTCTCTCTCTCTCTCTCTCACTATGTGCCTATCATAAATAAATTAAAAAAAAAAAAGAAATTGTAGCAAGACGACATCATAAGAAGTTCCTGAACTCCTTCCCTTCTGTGGACACATCAAATCTATAGCTACATATGAAATAATTCCCTCTGAAAAAGACATGAAAATTAGCCAAAGAGCTCATTTACAGCAAACAGTAAAAAGGCCACATTGAGAAGGGTAGAAGGAGGCAAGGATGTATTTTTGCCTAAATCCCCACCCCACATTCAGGACAGATTTCACAAACCTGAGCTTCTCCCTGAGAAGCAGGTGTTTATATTCCATATCAGGCACCCCAACCCTTAAGACTGGCAACAGAGAGGCAAATTCCCAAAATGTCTGGCTTTGAAAATCAATGCAGTTTCCATCCAGAAGACTCAAAAGACTGGAGGGGAATGAGATACTTCTCTTAAAGAGCTTGTGCACAAATGCACTTCCCCCAAGGACAAGCACAAAAGCAACAGTTTGAAAAGCACTTAGACTATATGTGAAGGAGATCCATCTGCTAATCTTAAAGCATTTGCCAGAGGAGCAGAGATCTGTTGGGGCTCTCTCCAGGGCCTTATACTGGAGGCACCATTTTTATGCTCTCCCTATATCTTAAAATGCTTGCGGTCATGCCCCAGCCATGTGCTCTCCCAGGTCCCTGTGAAAACTGGCAGGCATATGCAGTCCACACAGGGGTTGCTCCTTATCACCTGGTTCTGATGGCTGTGGTGGTGGTGGGGCATGCATTCCGGGATCCCATGGACTATTAACAGACAATTCTTGGGGCACCTGCATGGTGCAATTGGTTAAGCATCTGATTCTTAGTTTAAGCTGAGGTCATGATTTTAGGGTCGTGAAATCAGGCTCAGATCAGGTTCCACACGCAGCATGGAGGCTATGTCAGATTCTCTTTTCCTCTCCCTCTCCCCCTCTCACTTGTGCTTTCTTCTTTTTCTTTTTCTTTTTAATTTTTATTTATTTATGATAGTCACACACAGAGAGAGAGAGGTAGAGACATAGGCAGTCTCCATGCACCGGGAGCCCGACGTGGGATTCGATCCCATGTCTCCAGGATCACGCCCTGGGCCAAAGGCAGGCGCTAAACCGCTGCGCCACCCAAGGATCCCTCACTTGTGCTTTCTATCAATCTCTCTCTCTCTCTCTCTCTCAAATAAATAAATAAATCTTAAAAGAGAGAGAGAGAGAGAATTCTTGACCAGATGCCACCCCTAGGGAACTACACATAGCCAACTGAAACACATCCCAGTCTTTCTGTAAAAAAGACCTATTTCCAGGGTACCTGGCTAGCCCAACTGATGGAGCAAGTGACTCTTGATCTCAGGGTTATGAGTTCAAGCCCCACATTGGATGTAGAAATTACTTTTAAAAATAAGATCTTTTTTTAAAAAGGCCTATTTACTTGACTAGAGCTTTAACTTGGGGGGGAGGCAGAATTCAGTTTTGCCACATCTAGATGCCAGGGAGGGGCTTTCAGTAGAATAGACCAGGGGATACCATACGTAAGCTCTCTCTCAGCCCTGCTACAGTTTGCTGGTACCTCCCAGAGAGGAATTTATAAACTTGTCTAAAGCCCTGATTCTTGCAACTGTCACCTCCAGATCCCTGGTCTGGAGACCAGCAGAGTTTATGATTGTGTTCCCATAGGGCTGCTGTACATATTTGCATGGTTTATTTTATTTTATTTTATTTTATTTTTTTCATATTTGCATGGTTTAAAATTGCTGCTTAAGGCTCTGGTTTCCAATCAGCTTGAAACTAGATGCTGACTGAAATCCCTTCTTTTGGAATACCCTCAACTATAGGGATCTATCAAGAATAAATCAGATACAAGAGACAACCAAGAGCTAGGGTGAGGTTGAACAATAAGATTCACCTACTATACAAGGCCCTCCTTAAAGACTGGGGGCAGTAGCTGTTTTGCCTAGTACATTGAAACAGACACAAAGGAGGGCCCCTGGGTGGTTCAGTTGATTGAATGTCTGACTCTTGATTTTAGCTCAGGTCATGGTCTCAGGGTCATGGAATTGAGCCCTATGTTGGGCTCCATGCATAGCATGTAGAGTCTGCTTGCCCATCTCCCTCTGCTCCTTCCCCCTGCTCTCTCTCTCTCGGTCTCTCTCGCTCTCTCATATAAATAATTAAATAAATATTATCTTTAAATTAAAAAAAAACAGAGTCAAACAAAATGAGGAGGCAAAGGAATATGTTCCAAACAAAAGAACAAAATGAAACCTCAGAAAAATACCTTAATGAAATGGAAACAGGAAATAAAGAGTTCAAGTAATTGTCATAAAGATGCTACTGAACTTATGAAAAGAATGGATAAAATAGAGATAAATTCAACAAAGAGAAAATATAAGCAAGTACCAAACAGAAGTCATGGAGCTGAAGAATACAATAGCTGACCTGAAAAAATACTAGAAGAGTTCTACAGCAGACTAGATGAAGCAGCATGTGATCAGGGCAGTGGAAATTCAGGGGAGTGGAACAGGGCAGTGGAACTCACCTAAACAGAGCAGGAAAAAAAATTTGTTTTAAATGAAGGTATCTTAAGGGACCTATGGAACAACATCAGCAGAATAACATTCACATTATGGGGGGCCAAGAAGGAGAAGAAAGAGGAAGGGGCAGAAAGCTTATTTGAAGAAATAATAGATGAAAAGAAAGTTAAATTTAAAAAAAAAAACAGTTCTCTAACTTGGGGAAGGAAACAGACATACAGATCCCAAAAGCTCAGAGTTTCAAAGAAGATGAACTCAAAAAGATGCATACTCAGGCACAGGATAAGGAAAATGTAGAAGTTAAAGAGAGAATCATAAAAGCAGCAAGAGAAAAACAATTGTTATATATAAGGGATCCCTTATAAGTCTATTCAGATTTTTAAGCAGGAACTTTGCAGGATGGATGAGAGTGGCACAATATATTCAAAGTTCTAAAAGGAAAAAAATGTCCAACCAAAAATACCTTTCTGGCAAGGTAATCATTCAGAATTAAAGGAGCAATGAAAAGTTCTCCAGACAAGCAATAGCTAAAGGTGTTCATTACCACCAAACCAGCCTTACAAGAAATGTTAAAGGGACTGCTTTAAGCTGAAAAAGAAGGGCATTAATTGGTAACAAGAAAACTTAGGAAAGTATAAATCTCTCTGGTAAAAGTAAATATATAGTGAAGGTAATGGATTAATCATTTATAAAGCTAGTATGAAGGTTAAAAGAAAAAAATAGTAAAAATAACTATAACTACAATAATCAATTAAGGGAGATACAAAATAAAGAGATATAAAATATGACATCAGAAACATAAAACAGGGGGAGTGGTAGTAAAAGGGCAGAGTCTTAGAATGCATTCAAACCTAAGTTGCTATCAACTTAAAATAGACTTACATATATAAGCTGTTATATGTGAGCTTCATGGAAATGACAAAGCAAAAACTTATAGTAGAGGGATGTCTCGGTGCTCAGTTGATTAAGTGTCCGCCTTCAGCTCAGGTCATGATCTCAAAATCCTGGGATTGAGCCCCACATTGGGCTTCCTGCTCAGTGGGGAGTCTGCTTCTCCCTCTCCCTCTGCCTCTCTCCCAGTTTGTGTTCTCTCTTTCTGTCACACTCTCTCTCTCAAATAAATATATTTTTTAAAAAAACTAAAAAAAAAGGGAGGGCAGCCCGGATGGCTCAGCAGTTTAGCACAGCCTTCAGCCCAGGGCGTGATCCTGGAGACCCCAGATCGAGTCCTACGTCAGGCTCCCTGCATGGAGCCTGCTTCTCCCTCTGCCTGTGTCTCTGCCTCTCTCTCTGTGTGTCTTTCATAAATAAATAAATAAAATCTTTAAAAACAATAACAACAAAAAGTTTATAGTAGATACACAGAAGACAATAAAAAAGGAATGTAGGGCAGCCCGGGTGGCTCAGCGGTTTAGCTCTGCCTTCAAGCCCAGGGCATGATCCTGGAGACCCAGGATCGAGTCCCACATCAGGCTCCCTGCATGGAGCCTGCTTCTCCCTCTGCCTGTGTCTCTGTCTCTGTCTCTCTCTCTCTCTCTCTCTTTCTCTCTGAATAAATAAATAAAATCTTTAAAAAAAAAAGGAATGTAAGCATCACCCTAAAGACCATCAAAACACAAGGAAGCAAGAAAAGAAAGAAAGAAAGAAAGAAAGAAAGAAAGAAAGAAAGAAGAAGAGAAAGAAAGAAACAAATGAGCTAGAAAACAATTAACAAAATGATAATAAGTACTTAACTATCAATAATTAAATGCTAAATAGTCTAAATTCCCAATCAAAAAATATAGAGTGCCTGAATGGATAAAAAACAAGAACAACCTACATGCTGCTTACCAGAGACTCACTGCAGTTGTAAGGACACACACAGACCAAGAGTGAAGAGATGGCAAAAGATATTCCATGCAAATAGAAACCAAAAGAAAGTTGGGGGACTTATATTAAACAAAATAGTTTTTTTAAAAGATTCTATTTATTAATTCATGAGAGACACACAAAGAGAGAGAGAGAGAATGAGAGAGAGGCAGAGATACAGGCAGAGGGAGAAGCAGGCTCCATGCAGGGAGCCAGATGCAGGACTCCATCCAGAGCCTCCAGGATCTGGCCCTGGGCTGAAGGTGGTGCTAAAGCACTGAGCCATCTGGGCTGCCCAACAAAATAGATTTTAAAATAAAGACTGCAGGGGCATCTGGGTGGCTCAGTGGTTTGAGTGGCTGCCTTTGGCTCAGGTCATGATCGCATGGTCCTGTGATTGAGTCCCACATCGGGCTCCCCTCAGGGAGTCTGTTTCTCCCTCTGACTATGTCTGTGCCTGTTTCTGTATGTCTCTCATGAATAAATAAACAAAATCTTTAAAAAACAAAAAATGAAAAAGAAAAAAAAACAAGCAAACAAAAATAATAATGATTTTTTTAAAAGACTGTAAGAAGAGGGACACGTGGGTGGCCCTGTGGTTGAGCATCTGCCTTTGGCTCAGGTCCTGGTCCCAGGGTCCTGGGATCAAGTCCTGCATCAGGCTCCCTATAGGGAGCCCACTTCTTCCTCTGCCTATGTCTCTGCCTCTCTCTCTGTGTCTCCCATGAATAAGTAAGTAAATAAATAAATAAATAAATAAATAAATAAATAAATAAATACTGTAAGAAAAGACAAAGATGAGCATTACATAATGATAACTGGGTCAATCCAACAAAAGGATATAACATTTGTAAATATGCACCCAACAGGGCAGCCCGGGTGGCTCAGCATTTTAGCGCTGCCTTTGGCCCAGGGCCTAATCCTGGAGACCTGGGTTTGAGTCTCATGTAGGGCTCCCTGCATGGAGCCCGCTTCTCCCTCTGCCTGTGTCTCTGCCTCTCTGTGTGTGTGTCTCTCATCGATAAATAAATAAAATCTTTTAAAAAAATGCACCCAACATAGTAGCACCTAAATGTATAAAGCAAATATTAACAGACCTAAAGGAAGAAATTATCAGCAATAAAATCATAGTAGGGGACTTTAATACCCCACTTACATCAATGGATGTATCATCCAGACAAAAATCAATAAAGAAGTATAAGCCTTAAAAGACACATTAAACTTGGGGCACCCGGGTGGCTTAGTCAGTTATGCATCCAGCTCTTGATTTTGGCTTGGGTCATGACTCAGGGTGGTGGGATCAGGCTCCATGCTCAGCAGGGAGTCTGCTTGAGATTCTCTCTCCCTATACCCCTACCTGCACTCACACACACATGTGTGCTTTCTCTCTAAAATAAATAAATGAATCTTTGGGGAAAAAAAAAGACACATTAACCCAAACAGACTTAATAGATATACACAGAACATTCCATCCAAAAGCAGTAGAATAGGGCAGCCCTGGTGGCTTAGCGGTTTAGCGCTGCCTTCAGCAGAGGGCCTGATCCTGGAGACCCAGAATCGAGTCCCACGTCAGGCTCACTGCATGGAGCCTGCTCCAACCCCCTGCCTGTGTCTCTGCCTCTCTCTCTCTCTCTCTCTCTCTGTCTCTTATGAGTAAATAAATAAAATCTTAAAAAAAAAAGCAGTAGAATACACATTCTTCTCAAATGCACATGAAACATTCTTCAGGATAGATAATATGTTAGCTCACAAAATAAGTCTCAGTGAACTGAAGAAGTTTGAAATCATATCAAATATCTTTGCCAAACCACAATGCTATGAAACTAGAAATAAATTACAAGAGATAAACTGAAAAAATCACAAATATGTGAAGATTAAACAACATGCTACTGAACAACCAATGGGTCAATGAAGAAATTAAAGGAGAAAACAAAAACTATTTTGAGACAAATGAAAATGAAAACACAACAAATACAAAGGCTCATAAGAAACTACTATGAACAATTATACTAGACTACTATCTTACAAAAATTTTTTTTAAATAAAAAGTAAATAGGGGATCCCTGGGTGGCTCAGCAGGTTAGCTCCTGCCTTTGGTTCAGGGCATGATCCTGGAGTTCTGGGATCGAGTCCCACGTCCAGCTCCCTGCATGGAGCCTGCTTCTCCCTCTGCCTGTGTCTCAGCCTCTCTCTCTCTGTGTCTCTCATGAATAAATAAATAAAATATTTTAAATAATAATAAATAAATAAATAAATAAATAGCAAATAGACTACTACCTTACATCCTACACAAAAATTAACTCAAACTGGATTAAAAAGATGAATATAAGATGAATATAAGACCTGAAACCATAAAACTTCTAGTAGAAAAAGAAAACATAGACAGTAAACTCCTTGGCATTAGTCTTGGCAATAATTTTTAGATCTCACACCAAAATCAAAAGCAACAGAATATATAAACAATTGGAACTACATCAAACTAAAAAGCCTCTGCACAGCAAAGGAAATCATTAACAAAATGAAAAGGTGGCCTACTGAATGTGAGAAAATCATGTATCTGATAAGGGGTTAATACACAAAATATAGAAGTAATTAAACTCAGCAGCAAAAAAACTAGCAAGCTGATCTTAAAATGTACAGAGGATATGAACAGACATTTTGCCAAAGAAGACACAGAGATGACCAATACGCATTTGAAAAGACACTCAGCATCATTTAAAAAGAAAACGAAAGAGAAAAAAATGAGGTGCCTGGCTGGCTCAGTCAATAATAGAGCACGAGACTCTAGATCTCAGGGTCCTGAGTTTAAGCCCCACACTGGGTATGGAGGCTACTTAAAAAAAAAAAAGAAAAGAAAAGATGCTCAGCGTCACTAATCATCAGAGAAGTACAGATCAAAATCACAATAAGATGTCATCTCACACTTGTTAGAATGACTATTATCAAAAAGACAAGAGGTGCATTGGCTGGCTCTGTCAGTAGAGCATGGGATTTTGGTCTCCAGGTTGTGAATTCACACCCTATGTTGGGTGTAGAGATTGCTTTAAAAACAAATAAACAACCAAATAAATAAAAATCTAAGAAATTGTTACTATTGAAGCACTAATTAAAAACAAATTTTGGGGGGTATCCCTGGGTGGCTCAGCAGTTAAGTGCCTGCCTTCCGTCTGGGGTGTGAGCCTGGAGTCTTGGGATCCAGTCCCACATGGAGCTCTCTGCATGGAGCCTGCTTCTCCCTCAGCCTGTATCTCTGCCTCTCTTTCTCTGTGTCTCTCATGAATAAATAAATAAAATCTTAAAAAAAAAAAAATTGGGGCACAAATTTGGCTGCCTGGCTGAATCAGTGGAGCATGCAACTCTTGATCTTCAGGTCGTAAGTTCAAGCCCCACACTGGGTATAGAGGTTACTTAAAAACAAAAAGGGGGACACCTGGGTGGCTCAGCAGTTGAGTGCCTGCCTTTGGCCCAAGGTGTGATCCTGGAGTCCCGGGATTGAGTCCTGCATGGGACTCCCTGCATGGAGCCTGCTTCTCTTTCTGCGGGTGTCTCTGCCTCTCTCTCTCTCTCTGTCTCTCATTAATAAATAAGTAAAATATTTAAAAAATAAAAATAAAAAGGAAAAAAGAGAAAAGGAAAAAATAAAAGTGTTAGTGAGAATGTAGAGAAAAGGGAACCCTTGTGCATTGTTTTTTTTTTTTTTTCCCTTGTGCATTGTTGATGGGAATGTAAATTGCTGCAGCTACTATGGAAAACAATATGAAGGTTTGTCAAAAAATTAAAAACAGAACTACCATATGCTCCAGCAATTTTACTTCTGGGTATTTAGTCAAAGAAAATGAAAGCACAATTTTTTTTTTTAAGATTTTATTTATCCATTCATGAAAAACACAGAAAGACAGAGATAATAAATAAATGAAATCTTAAAAAAAAAAAAAAGAATGAAATTTTGTAATTTGGGACAACATGGATGGCCCTTGAGAGTTGTATGCTCAATGAAATAAGAGAAAGAGAAATAATATATGATCTCATTCAAATGTAGACTCAAAGAAACCAACCAAAGAAACAAAACTCACAGACAGTGGAAGAGTGGTTGCCAAAAGGCAGGGTAATTAAGAGGTGCGTAAAATAGGTGAAAGTTGTCAAGAGGTAGAAATTTCCAGTTATGAAATAAATACGTCAAAAAGAAAGAAAGAAGAAAGAAAGAAAGAAAGAAAGAAAGAAAGAAAGAAAGAAAGAAAGAAAGAAAAAGAAAGTCATGGGGATGTAACGTACCGCATGTGACTACAGTCAATAATTGTATAGTGCATATTTGAAAGTTGCTAAGAGTAAATCTTAAAAGTCATTATCACAAGAAAAAGAATTATAACTATGGTGATGGATAGTAACTCGAGTTATTGTGGCGAACATTTCATAGGGCATACAAATATCAAATTGTTATGTTATACACTGAAAAATAGATTAATCTATTTTTTACTTGAATATACATTTGAATAAACCAACAAGTTGAAAAATAGACAAGGTATATCTATTATCTGGTATATGTATTCATATTTCTTTTTTTAATTTTTTATTTATTTATAATAGTCACACATACAGAGAGAGAGAGAGAGAGGCAGAGACACAGGCAGAAGGAGAAGCAGGCTCCATGCACCGGGAGCCCGACGTGGGATTTGATCCCGGGTCTCCAGGACCGCGCCCTGGGCCAAAGGCAGGCGCCAAACCGCTGCGCCACCCAGGGATCCCTATTTCTTCCCATTCTATGTGTTGCCTTTTCATTTACTTGATGTTGTCCTTCCAAGCACAGAAGTTATTTTACTTTATTTTAAGATTTTTATTTATTTGTTTGGGAGAAAGAAAGAGAGAGAGAGAGAACATGAGCAGGGTGAGGGGCAGAGGGAGAAGCAGACTCCCTGCTGAGCAGGGAGCCTGACGTGGGGTTCAATCCCAGGACTTCCAGATTATGACCCGAGCCAAAGGCAGATGCTTAACCAACTGAGCCTCCCATGCACCTCAGCACAAAAGGTTTTAATTTAATATAAAAAAATTATACACTGTGACTAAGTGGAATTTACCTCAGGGAATGCAAGCTTTATGTTAATCTTGTACCTTCAACCTTGCTGAGCTCATTTATTAACTAATATTTTGTGGAGTCTTTAGGATTTTGCACATACAAGATTATGTCATCTGCAAATAGAGATAGTCTTACTTCTTTTTCCAACTAGATAGCTTTTGTTTTTCAATCTTGCCTAACTGGCTTGGCCAGAGCCTTCAGTACATTGTTGAATGGAAGTGACATAGTTGACATCCGTGTGTAGTTCCTCACTTTAGGGGGAAAGCGTTCAGTCTTTCTTTCTTTCCTTCTCCCTCTTTTTAAAGATTTTATTTATTTATTAATGAGTGACACAGAGAGAGAGCACAGCAGAGACACAGGCAGAGGGAGAAGCAGGCTCCATGCAGGGAGCCTGACCTGGGACTCGATCCTGGGACTCCAGGATCGCGCCCTGGGCCAAAGATGGCGCTAAACCTCTGAGCCACCTGGGCTGCCCCACAAAATACTATAAACTGGATGGTTAAACAATAGGTATTTATTTTCTCACAGTTCTGGACTCTAGAAATCCAAGATCAAGGTGTTAGCAGGGTTGGATTCTGGTGAGGCATTTTAAAAAAAGATTTACTAATTTATTAGAAAGAGAGAGAGAGAGAGCATGCAAGTGGGGTGTGGGACAGAGAGAGAGAAAAAAAATCCTCAAGCAGACTCACTGTTGAGTGTGAAGCTCAAGCAGCAGTAGGGTGGGGGGCTAATCCCAGAACCACGAGATTGTGACCTGAGCTGAAATCAGGAGCCAACTGCTCAACCAAGCCACCCAGGTGCCCCATGGTGAGGCTTTTTTTTTTTTTTCTGTCTTACAGATGTGCTCCTTCTTGCTATGTCCTCACATGGCCTTTTCTTTGTGTGTAGGAAGAGATTGATCTCAGGTGTCTCTTCCTCCTTTTCTTTTTTTTTTTAAATTTTTATTTATTTATGATAGTCACACACACACACACACACAGAGAGAGAGAGAGAGAGAGAGAGAGAGAGAGAGAGAGAGAGGCAGAGACATAGGCAGAGGGAGAAGCAGGCTCCATGCACCGGGAGCCCGACGTGGGACTCGATCCCGGGTCTCCAGGATCGCGCCCTGGGCCAAAGGCAGGCGCCAAACCGATGCGCCACCCAGGGATCCCTCTTCCTCCTTTTCTTATAAGGATAACAGGTCTATCAGATTAGGGCCCTATCCTTGTGACTTCACTTAACCTTAATTATCTCCTGAAAGGCCCTATTTCCAAATACAGTTAGAGGTTAGAGCCTCAACATATGAATTTTGGTGAGGGAATACAATTTAGTCCCTAATACTTTGTATTCTTAGTTTGTTGAATTTTTTTTTTTTTTTTTGAAATCATGGAAGAGCATTGGATTTTGTCAGTTGGTTTCCTGCAGCTATTGAATTATCATGTAGTTTTTGTTCTTTGGTAGATTAAAATATGGTATGTTACATTGGTATTAATTTTTAGATGTTAAACCAACCTTGTATTCCTGGGATAAAATCTACTTGGTCACAGTGTACAATTTTTTTTTATATGTTACTGGATTCCCTTTCCTAGAATTTTTTTGTGAGTTTGTGTGTGCATATCCATAGGGATATTTTTTTTAAAGATTTTACTTATTTTTTAAAAAAATATTTTACTTATTTATTCATGAGAGACACACACAGAGAGCGAGGCAGAGACACAGGCAGAGGGAGAAGCCAGCTCCATGCAGGGAGCCCGATGTGGGACTCGATGGGGGACCCCAGGATCACGACCTGAGCCAAAGGCAGATGCTTAACTGCTGAGCCACTCAGGCATCCCTCCATAAGGGATATTGAACTGTAATGTTTTTGTTATATCTTTATCAGTTTTTTTGTTTGTTTGTTTTTGTCAGGTTTTGATATCAGGGTAATACTGGCCTCATAGAATAAGTCAGGAAGTGTTCTCTTTTGTTTTTTGGAAAAGTTTGTGAAGGATTGGTGTTAATTCATTTTGGTGGGGATGGTGTTAATTCTTTAAACATTTTGATAAAATTCACCAGTGAAATATCTGGTTTTGGGATTTTTTTCATAGAAAGGTTTTTTTTTTTTTTTCAATTTTTATTTTTTATTTCAAAGTAATCTCTACCTACCAATGTGGGGCTTGAACTCATGACTCCAAGATCAAGAGGTGCATGCTCCACCAACTGAGCTAGCCAGGTATCCCTCTTCATAGAAAGTTTTAAAAAATTTTTAATTCAGTCTCTTGTTCAATTTGTTTCTTTGTGTGTGTGTGTGTGTGTGTGTGTGTGTGTGTTTCTTTTTATGTAGTTTTAGTAGTTCTTATCTTTCTAGGAATTTGTTCACTTCACCTAGGTATCTAATTTGTTGGTATAAAATTGTTCATTGTATTTCCTCAAAGGGAAGTTACATCATAAAGTTCTCTGTTCTGAGATTCATTTTTAAAAAAATGTACCTTGAATTGTTACTTTATTTCTAGAGTTCTAAAAAAGTTGATTTTGACAGTTTATTTGTCATTGGCCTCATTGCTTTTATGGTGAAGTGAAATTTTGAATGCCTTCACTCCACTGTTCTGGAAGTATTTCTGATTAATAAGTCTGTTTTTTTTAAGACTTTATTTATTCATGAGAGATACACAGAGAGAGGGGCAGAGATAGAAGTAGGCTCCATGCAGGGAGCCCAATGTGGGGCTCAATCCCGGGACTCTAGGATCACACCCTGAGCCAAAGGCAGACGCTTTAACTGCCGATCCACCTGGGCGTCCCAATAAGTCTGTTGTATATCTATACCTATATATATTTAGCTAAAAATTAATTTAATAATGGCTATTTTAGGACCTCACACCCTCTAAGAGAGTTGTAAAGCCACAGTTGGGAACTCTCATCCTGCAACGATTTCCAAATCCCATCACAAAATTGGTTCTGTAGGGACACCTGGATGGCTCAGCAGTTGGGCGTCGGTCTTCAGCCCAGGTTGTGATCCAGGATCTGGGATGGAGTCCCACATGGGGCTCCCTGCATGGAGCCTGCTTCTCCCTCTGCCTATGTCTCTGCCTCTCTCTCTGTGTCTCTCATGAATAAATAGATAAAATCTTTTTAAAAAATTGGTTCTGTAAAGATGCTTCTGTTTCAACTGCTGCTGCTCCTGCTATACAGAGATGTTGCTGCTTTCAACATTGACATTATCCATGCTAGAAACTGGATGCTGCTGCTAGAACCTTTAGGAAAGTACCTCTATTAAGAAAGTAGCTGACGGGATGCCTGGGTGGCTCAGTGGTTCAGCATCTGCCTTCGGCTCAGGGCATGATCCCAGGGTCCTGGGATTGGGTTTCACATTGAGCTCCCTGCGTGGAGCCTGCTTCTCTCTCCGCCTATGTCTCTGCCTCTCTCTCTGTGTCTCTCATTAATAAATAAATAAAATCTTAAAAACAAAAACAAAAACAAAAAAATAAAGTAGCTGCCATCATGGCTGCCACTTGTCCTAGCATTAACTCCATTAAATCAATTTGATTTACTAGCTCCTGTCTCCAAGTCTAACGTAGGAGAATTCTTATTGATAGGCCACTATCAATATCTGTGCTCTGGCTATAAGGGAGTTTGGAAAGTGATTATTAAATTTGTTTTGAGTTTTACTCTTTGTTTCCCACCAAGACTCATATGATGAGAATTCTCCAGACATGGTGAGGCTGTCTTCATTTTCCATCTAGCCCATACAATGTCATAATGAAGGCAAAGTGATTTGCACATTAAAATGCTTGCTTACCATAATAAGTCTTGCTTTCTATAAGTCTTCTTTAATCTTAGAACCACTTCACTCCACACTTTTCATTTATTAAATGTTTTTATTTTTTTAAATTTTTATTTATTTATGATAGTCACAGAGAGAGAAAGAGAGAGAGGCAGAGACATAGGCAGAGGGAGAAGCAGGCTCCATGCTGGGAGCCCGATGTGGGACTCGATCCCGGAACTCCAGGATCGTGCCCTGGGCCAAAGGCAGGCGCCAAACCGCTGCGCCACCCAGGGATCCCTACACTTTTCATTTATTTATTGAAGAAATGAAACATTTTAACTGTTGAATTCTCCACATTCTAGATTTGAATGGTTGCATTCTTGGTTTTTTAAAAATTTATTTATTTGAGAGAGAAAAAGAGAGAAAGCATGAGCAGGGGGACTGACACAGGGAGAAGGAAAGGGAAAAAATCTCCAGTAAACTCCTCCTTGAGTGTTGAACTGGACATGGGCCTTAGTCTCCTGATTCTGAGATCATGACCTGGGCCAAAATCAAGTCATGCTCAACCAATGAGCCACCCAGGCGCCCCTGGGTGGTTGCATTCTCATGATAGTTTAACATGTATTTCTATTTCTTGCATTTCCTGCCTACTGGTAGTTGGATCTAGATTTAGCTGCTTTTAAGGTTTTTCTTTCTCTCTTTTAAGATTGATGCATTTTATTGTTTGTAAATGACATTTAAAAGACACCTCAAGGGGATCCCTGGGTGGCGCAGCAGTTTGGCGCCTGCCTTTGGCCCAGGGCGCGATCCTGGAGACCCGGGATCGAATCCCACATCGGGCTCCCGGTGCATGGAGCCTGCTTCTCCCTCTCCCTCTGCCTGTGTCTCTGCCTCTCTCTCTCTGTGACTATCATAAATAAATAAATAAAAATAAAAAAAAGAAAAAAAAAAAAAGACACCTCAATTTAAAAAAGCAGAAACAAAACAAAGAAACAAAAAAGTCAGGGGCATAAAAAAAATAAAAACAAAAAACAAAACAAAACAAAACACAAAAAAGCCAGGAGCAAAGGAGAACAAAAAATGCAGATGGCAGGTCCTGTAGTTAGAAAATTAAATTGAGGGTAGCCTGGGAGGCTCAGTGGTTGAGCACCTGCCTTTGGCTCAGGGCGTGATCCCGGGAACTGGGATGAATCCAACATCAGGCTCCTTGAGGGGAGCCTGCTTCTCCCTCTGCCTGTGTCTTTGCCTCTCTGCGTGTGTCTCTCATGAATAAATAAATAAAATCTTTTTTAAAAAATCTTTTTTTTTTAATCTTAAAGAAAATTACATTTTCTTTCACTGGCGTTCTGCCAGAGAAACATGACCACTACTTGATTTTGCTTTAGATCTGAAAATAATTTCTCTTATGTACTTTCAATGAGGGATAGTACCCTTGAGGATAACTCTGTAGCATGTACATTAACAGGCTTCCTAAGACCATCCCTGACTGTGTATATCAGTGTTAGCCCAACTGAACATTTCTGGAGTTGGGAGTGGGATGGGCGGGCAGTGTTAAATCAAATGAGCAGTGTGGAGGCTCAAATGAGACAAGGACAAAGAGCTCAGAAACCATGAACCCTTAGGGGAGGGGTGCAGAATTGACTGCCTAGTGTGACTAAACCAGCTAATCTCACAAGTGGCTCTGGCATCTGCCTTATCTCAATGCAATTCACAAACAAATGGCTTCATTACAGGTGGTACTCCACAAAATAACAACCAAGGGCACTCCTGGGCACATCCATTGAGCTCCATATAGCAGAGGCCCCTGACTGAGTCCCCACCTCCATTTTCTCCTTCATCTTTTAATCACAGAAGCTGGGGATCCCTGGGTGGCTCAGCAGGTTGGCGCCTGCCTTTGGCCCAGGGCGCAATCCTGGAGTTCCGGGATCGAGTCCCACATCGGGCTCCCAGCATGGAGCCTGCTTCTCCCTCATCCTGTGTCTCGCCCCCCCCCAAAAAATAAATAAATAAATCTTTAAAAAAAATAAAAATAAAAAAAAATCACAGAAGCCCCTGAGTTTTAATTGGACAGATGGACACCACAGTAGGAGATGCTGTATGGCCCAGCATCCCTTCCAGCAAAGTGTGACCACACTGATTTGTGCGACTCCAGGTCATAGCCTTTTTTTATTTTTAAAGATTCTATTTTTTGTGAAAGATTATTTATTTATTTATTTATTCATAGAGACACAGAGTGAGAGAGAGGCAGAGACACAGGCAGAGGGAGAAGCAGGCTCCATGCAGGGAGCCCGACGTGGGACTCCATCCAGGGTCTCCAGGATCACGCCCTAGCTGCAGGCGGCGCTAAACCGCTGCGCCACCGGGGTTACCCTAAAGATTCTATTTATTTATTCATGAGAGACACATAGAGAGGCAGAGACACAGGTAGAGGGAGAAACAAACTTCCCGCGGGAAGCCCGACATGGGACTTGATCCCAGGATCCTGGGATCCTGGGATCGCACCCTGAGCCGAAGGCAGATGCTCAATCACTGAGCCACCCAGGCATTCCTGGGTCATATCCTTTAAAAAGAAACTGCTTTGTGCTCTCCTTCTCCAGTGTATTATATACACGGAGCTGACCTTGTCAACACCCCAGAATTGCCTGAACAGCGAGATAGAAGGAAATTGAGGTCCTGGTGACCTTGTACAGTGAAACCTGCCCCAGACCACTTGATTACACTTGTACTATTAGAAGAGAAGAATAAACTTCTAGGAGCCAATGTATGTGAGATTCTCTTTGTTATAGCAGCTTAGCCTGTGGCTTCACCTCATTCACAACAGAACGGAAAGACGCCAGAGGGAGACTCCCAACTCAGGCAACACCCTAGAAAAGTACACTCACAGTTCACCGCAGCAAACAGGTCAGAAAGTGATAGGCATCACACATTTATGCCTCTTACTCCTTCTCCAGGAGAGGGCCAACTGCGTCACTGGAGAAGAGGCCTTTATTATATCCAGGCTGTCCGCTGCAGACCTAGACCAAATCCTCACTAGGATTGGAGGCATGGACTGCCTGCCCCACCAACACTAGGCAGGGACAGCCCTGTCGTACCTTTCCCCCCTATAGCAGGAAAGCTCTACACTTCTCCACTCTTCGTAATTACCATTCTTTTTTTTTTTAATTTTTATTTATTTATGATAGTCACAGAGAGAGAGAGAGAGAGAGAGAGAGAGAGAGGCGCAGAGACACAGGCAGAGGGAGAAGCAGGCTCCATGCACCGGGAGCCCGATGTGGGACTCGATCCTGGGTCTCCAGGATCGCGCCCTGGGCCAAAGGCAGGCGCCAAACCGCTGCTCCACCCAGGGATCCCCATAATTACCATTCTTGAGAACAGACCAAGTCCTCTCAGGCGTGGGGTGAGGGCAGCTGCTAGGGAGGGTCGTCCAGAGCCCCAGAACAAATATCACAGCTGGAAAGAGGGAGAGAAGACTCCATGTCTGCCCTGGGTTTCTGGGGTCCAGGGGCCTCAGGATGCAGCAGCACCTGCTCCTCCTGTGCAGTCCGCCTGGTGAGAGCTCAGTCGGGCAGCTGTCAGCCACTAAAGAATCTCAACCTCTGGCACCTGCTGCTGCTTAGGAATCTTACTGAAGAGTTCTGTGTGCTGGACCATGGTATCTGCAGGGCCGTGGATGGCATTGCATCTGTTCCCAGACACCGTTCCCTGGTGTATGGCTGCCCAGAAAACTCTGTAGGAACTTGAGCAGCAAGCTCCAGATGCCGCTAGCTACCACAAAGGGGCCATACTCCACGGCAATGGAGATGCTTCAGGAACTGGGTCCCCTGGTGACTGTGCCCCCCTTCACTAGGAAGTCACAGTACTGGTAACAGGTACCCCGGGTCTCAGTCTTGCTGGCCTTGGCACTCTGGAAAAAGCCCTTGAGCTTCACCATGAGCACATCAGAGTTGGTGTCGGCAATAAGGCGAGGGCCATTCTCAAAGAGGACCAAGCAGCTCAAAGGGTACGCTGAATTGTGCATCACTTACATCAGCTTCCTGGCCTGACCTTGGCTGCCAAAAATAGAGGCAGCTGCATGGCACGTTTCACAATCCACACAAAATATTCCTTGCTTCTCTGCCTCAAGCATCTCCAATTTCTGGGTGAGGAGCTCCACAGTCTGCTGGACACTCTTGCCCTCAGCCACAGGCATCTGGGACACACAGGTCACTCACAAAGTATCTGGTACAACAGTGGAATTGCAGTATTCTCCGGATGCCCACGCAAAGTGAAGCCCCCTGATGCAAGTTTCTGCCCAGGTTTTTCTCTTTTTTGTTAAGCATTTTAGTTTCACCAAGATGTATCTCTGTATAGGTTTCTCTGTATTTGTCCTACTCGCAATTTGTTGGTATAATGAATCTGTAGATTGTCCTTTCATCACTTCTGGAAAAAGTTCAGCCATTTCTCTTCATATATTGCTTCATTTTATCTTTTACTTTTTTTTGGGGGGGGTGCCCCCCATCCCACAGGAAGAGCCTAAGGCTCCTCTGCATCTTTCCCGTGTGCCGCACTTGCCTTCTCAGGCGGGCTACTGTCTCTTCTAAAACTCCAATTAAGGGCAGCCCTGGTGGCGCAGCGATTTGGCGCCGCCTGCAGCCTGGGGTGTGATCCTGGAGACTGGGGATCAAGTCCCATATCAGGCTCCCTGCATGGAGCCTGCTTCTCCCTCTGCCTCTCTCTCTCTCTCTCTCTCTCTCTGTGTCTCTGAATAAATAAATAAAATCTTTAAAAAAATAAAACTCCAATTAAACAGGTTATACCTACCTACTATAATCTTTATGTTACTGGTTCTCCATGGCAATTTTCATGTTTTTCTTTCCATGCTACATTTTGGATATTCTTCTTATCTATCCTTCAGTTTACTAATTAAGTTGCATCTACTGTCTTATTTAGACCCATCCATCTTTAGCTTCTTTTTTTAAAATTTTTATTTATTTATGATAGTCACAGAGAGAGAGAGAGAGAGAGAGAGAGAGAGAGAGGCAGAGACATAAGCAGAGGGAGAAGCAGGCTCGCGCCCTGGGCCAAAGGCAGGGATCCCCACCCAGGGATCCCCATCTTTAGCTTCTAATTTCATTTGTTTTATTTGTATAAGTTTTTAAAAGGGATTTTGAGAGAGAGAGAGAAAGAGAAAGAGAGAAAGAGAAAAAGAAAAAGACAGAATTGCAGAATTGGGCAGGGGCAGAGGGAGAGGGAGAAGCAGGCTTCCTGCCAAGCAGGGAGCCTGACCCAGGGAGCTCCATCCCAGAACCCTGGGATCATGACCTGAGCTGAAGGCAGACGTTTAACTGTCACCACCCAGCCGCCCCATGTTCTGTTTGAGGCTTTATCAGATCCATTGTGTTGCTTTAATACTTTCTTCTTCTCTGAGGTATTTTCAAGCTTATATTTTATTTCAACATAGTAAGCATGGAGGTCTGATATCTACTGGATTTGTTCATTATGTTCTTACTCATGGTGGATTTTAATTTATTATGTATTGGTCACTATATTTGAAAAAACACTCGTGGAAACCATCAGAAATCTAGGATGAAGAAAGGATTTTCATTTGCTTTTTCCAGGCTCTTGAGGCCCCTTATCTTACCAGAACTATTGTAATCTAAATTCTGAGGTTAAGGTTCTCTTAACTACCCAGGTGAGGAAACTGGATGCTCAGGTCTTTTGGAAGCCCTTAGTTTAATGGACTAATTGAGGTATCAGAGTCTCCACTTGGGGATGGCCTAGGCTTTTAACTTCTATGCCCTTTGTCTAGTAAGGCCATCAAACACAACTTTGAGCACCAGGCTTACTTCTCTAGGTTTTGACCATCCCTTAGATTTTAGCCAGATGAATTTTTCATTATATTTTTAGCTCTTTTAGTTCAAGAAGATTTAAAAATATATTTTACTGCTTGTCTTTGGAAGGATTGATTTGAATTACTTAAGCCACAGTTGCTGAAAATAGAGTATTTTTTGAAAAATGTCTAATGAAAATTATATCTAATATAGATGTATACCTGAGTACATATTCTTACCCTATTGTATAGGAATGTGCTAATGCAAGGAAGGAAATGTAAATATGTACTGCTAAATAAACAATATGATCTTAGGAGCATTTTATGGAATAATTTAAGAACCACTGACATCTTCATGTAAGGCTTTGTTTCCTCGTGGTTAACAAATGAGTTAATAAACTGTGACCATTGTTCTTAATCAAATTATACTAAAAATTTGCATACCTTTTCCAGAATTGTCAAGAGAACAGTAATTAAGGCCTGTATATTTCCTGGCTTAGAGTCTCTTGTTTCTGTTAAAGGCAGAGGAGAGAAATAGGCTCCCTCATGTCCTTACTGGAGGATGACTTTGTCAAGGGGAAAACATTTATACCCAGGAGAATTGAAAATATTCAGATTAAACAACACTAGCCTGGTAGTTCTGTGGATCTTGGCTATGGCAAGTCTCTGCACCTGTCACTAACACCAAGACCTCCTTTCTTGGGGATCAATATAATCAATAAAAGAATCCCACTGTCAGTAGAGAACTGGAAGTGAGATGATGTCCCTGAATTTGTCATTGCGTTGGATTGGGAATAGAAGAAAAATAAAAATCCTTTTGTTGATATCTGTATCTTAGTGTTCTAAAATATATAATTAAAAGAATAAGGGAAGACCTAGGCCAAAGTGAAGATTTTCTTAGTTTTGACAGGTTCTAAGTCCTAGTTTACATAGAATGTAATTAAGAATAAGTATATAAAAACATAGAAGTATATATTAGGGCAGCCCAGGTGGCTCAGCAGTTTAGTGCCACCTTCAGCCCAGGGTGTGATCCTGGAGACCTGGGATCAAGTCCCACGTGGGGCTCCCTGTGTGAAGCCTGTCTCTTTGTCTCTCTCATGAATAAATAAAATCTTAAAAAACAAAAAGTATGTATTTTAAATGAAATCAAAAGTACAATTTGGAGGTCTTTTTGTTTCTGATGAAGTCATTCAAATGCATGATTTAAGAAGTTAGAATTGTATCCATACTGTAGGCATTTTAAAATCACTTTTCCCGAGCAGCCCGGGTGGCTAAGTGGCTTAGCGCGTGCCTTTAGCCCAGGTTGTGATTCTGGAGACCTGGGATTGAGTCCCATGTCAGGCTCCCTGCATGAAGCCTGCTTCTCCCTCTGCCTGTGTGTCTGCCTCTCTGTCTCTCATGAGTAAATAAATAAAATTTTTTAAAAAATCACTTTTTCCCAGAATATGAAAGTAATGTATATGCAAAAATGCCTTTTCTTTTTCCTAATTTCCAATGATGTGTAGTGCTAAGGTCCTAGAAAGTGGTAATGAAAATTCTTTCAATATTTCAAATGTCTGATAAAAATCACTTATTTTAAAAAATCTGCAGAAACTAATGAAAATATTTCTTTGATTTTAGCTGGCATTATATATATTTGGTGGTATGGCATCATACCATCATATACATATATATATGATGGTATGATGCCAGTTATCACTGGAAATCCTGACAGCTATATGCCTTTTTTTTTTTTTAAAGATTTTTAAAGTATCTTTCATTTATTCATTAGAGACAGAGAGCACAAGCAGGGGGAAGAGGGGGAAGCAGACTCCTCACTAAGCTGGGAGCCCGAAGTGGGGCTTGATCCCAGGACCTGGAGACCATGACCCCAGCCAAAGGCGGATAGATGCTCAACAATCTAAGCCACCCATGAGCCCTTAAGGTACTAAGTAATCTCTACAACATGGGGCTTGATGCCAGCCACCCTATAAGCCTTAATAGAAATGTCATCATATAATGAGAGCAATATAGTAACTATAGCTGTTCAAAACACGCAGTCCAGGGGCACTTGGATGGCTGAATCAATTAAACATCTGACTCTTGATTTTTGGCTCAGGTCATGATCTCAGGGTTGAGATCAAGCTCACATGGGCAAAACGAACCCCCCCTAAAGTCTATGAAAGAATATAAAGGCTGTCCTAGTTATGGAAACAGTTAAAGAACCCTAAAAATACCATTTAGCCCCCACTATTACTGTTCTTCCATCCCTCTGATTGCACTGTGTAGGAGAAACTGTCCCAACTGTCTCATGGTTCAAGACAAATAAATAATCAGTCAATTCCATAGGACAGACCTCTCACGAGAATGAGCAGTTTGCTGCAGATGATCAAGACTCGTCATTGATCATTAGAGGGAAAAAAGTCAGTTGTAACAAAAACCTTACTTTCCAAAGATCTGAGCACTTAAAATGTATTAAAGACTGCTGACAGGTCATTCCTGGAGGTGACAAAAGCTTCTGTTCAAAATCTAAGACTCAGATGCTTAATGTGATAGAAATCAAGATTCCAAAATGTACAGAATTGCTACTTCCAATTAGCTAATTTCTCCAATTTGAAAAACCAGGGTCAATAAAAATTTTGCCTAAGGGCCTTTTGTGGGGTTGGTTGCTCTGATCTTTTACAACACTGTTAACCAGCCAACACACAAAGTAGAGAACATCTGAAGAAACCCTTTGTGCAACCTCATCAATAATCTGGAAATTTTAGTTATAAAAAAAAGCCAACAACTTCAGGATGCCTGGGTGGCTCAGCAGTTTAGCACCTGCCTTCAACCCAGGGTGTGATCCTGGAGTCCTGGGATCCAGTCCCACACAGCTCCCTGCATGGAGCCTGCTTCTCCCTCTGCCTAGTTTTCTGTCTCTCATGAATAAATAAAATCTTAAAAAAAAAAAAAAAAAGCCAACCACCTCATGAGCCTTTTTAAATTAGATGGCTTTCAAAGATATCTTTCTGAAACTACACTCAAATTTATTTTATGTATAGACATAACCACTGGAACAGCTTATGTCAACTTGCCTACAGCAGTGTTTCTCATGTTTTTCTCAGCTGCGTTGGCCTTCGGTAAGCCCGAACTTTAAACGTTGTTATTCAAAATTTCTATATTTTAATAAGAGGTACACTGAATATCCTTTTTCGAACTACGACTCGGTCCCAATACCTTGTGAGATGGTTAATATACCTCCCCCCAAATGGAGGTACACTTTTAACATATTTAAAAAGTAATCTCTACACCCAACATGGGGCTCAAACTTACAACCCTGCGATCAAGATGCACGCTCCACTAAAGTACTCATCTTTTAAATAAAGACTAAAACTAGAGATTAAACTGCCATTTAAATACAAATCTTCAGAATGTCCATTAGCCTGTAATTCCCAGGAAAGCACTATTTTCTACCCTAGTTTATAGACAGCAGTGGTTGAGAAGTCAAAGGTGAATTTTTATTTGCCATTCAACCAAAATTTGTTCAAATCCAACTATTTCAAGACAATGAGATCCCAACTATAACCCTAAGACAACTCATATTTTTTACGACAGTATTTTTGAATGACTTCATAGGAAAGGTAACAAAAGTTGCAGTACACCTGCAATGTCCTTGAATCACTTTTAATCAGTGAAACAGCATCCTGTGGTTGACATCCTATCAAAAAATCGTAATGGAAAGTGATGAAATTTTCAGATATTAAAAATTATTAAAATTAACAATTAGCAAAAATCCAGCCCGTCACCATTTTGAAAGATGGAACAGGGAATGGGATAGATAAAAACTCTGCTTATCCACGTTAGTATCCCAACAGACATCTTAATTCTTAAATATTCTTAATCTAATCAACAGGAGACTACAGAATATCAGCAAAATTCAAAGTTTCTATTAGGTAAGTGACACCATACAAAACGTGCTCAAAACCATTCAATCTTATTCTTGGTAACAAGATACACAGGTTACTTGAGTAGGTTTGTGGACTTCAGAATTTCAATCCTTACCCCTTTCAAATTAGTCAAATTATTTAGTTCTAAAAATACTTTAGGATGACACCTTGGTAACTATCATTCAGCTAAAGTTAGTATGGACAGTTTAGCCTTGCCATATTAAAAACTTACATCAGTTGGCGTCCATAGACCCTAAAATCTGAATTTTAGAGTCCAAAGCCCCTTGAGGAAGAACAGACAAATCCATTTTTTCAGTTTTTTGTAAATCTCAAACAATAATCTCTAGATGTTAAGTGTATTTCTTCAGTCATATATATCAAGACTTGATTGAAAAGTTTGGATTTTGTTTAAAAAGCCTTTATTCATTTTTGCTCAGGGAAAGGACAATCTCAATGTCAACTTGTCACCTATTCATAAATTTGAACTTAACAGGATTCACTGCCCTAAAGACACTGCACCTACAGACTTTTGACAACATAACTTAAAATGAAAATCTCCCTTGTTCCCTAAGGTTGCATGTTTAAAGAATAAACAGTCCCTTGCAATAACCAACATTGATTGGTACTTGGCCTAGGTTTAAGGTCAAATAGCAAAACAAGAGCAAAAGGAGGCCAAGTGCATTGTAACTTGATAGCCAGCAAGTACAAACATCATTGAACAAAGGAAGTTGCAGGCACCAAATAAAACAAAAGGCAGGTTCATCAACGTGAAAAATTTACATTTTGAAGGTGAGATCAACTATTCCACAGGTGAACATGTAGGCTAAGGCTAGAGACTAATGTGGAACCAGAAACAAAGCTGTTATCTTAGTACCAACTACACTGAACGTAAAACTCAAACCTTGAAATTACCCAGGAAATTCTCCAAAATCTAAAGCTAAAACTGCCTTTTGATGCACCAGGAAAATGTTTTAATAATTTGGTCACTTAGATTTGCACCGACATACGTAAAATTTAAAGAGTATTTCCCCCTACTACTCTTTCCTATGTCTGAATCTGGGTATGCTTAACTACTCAGCTCATGCACTAATGCATTAAAAATGCTGCAACCTACTACCATGACTTCTTAAACTCACACCACCTTAACAGTTAATACCCAAAATAGCTTCCTGAAAATGTCCCAATATTAAACATTTTGTTCAGTTTGGTGCTTGCTGTGACAATATGGAACAGAAAACAACTAATTTCCTCAGCCACTACACTTCCAAGTAACTGAATCTAACTTTTGCTCAAGTTTCAACCTACCTATCTGCCAAAATGTTTGTTAAAATTTAACCATCTCTGATACTCTTAAACTGCAGCTCCTATTATTACAGTTTAACAGTGCCTTTCCCTGTGTATATCTGGACATTTTAATCAAGACAATTAAAAGTCATGGTATTATGATTAGCCAAAGCTCTTCCTAACAGACTGATTCTGATTTAGCATAAAATAAATGGCTTCCCAGAGATTGAAACAAACCAATCTTTTCTATTCATGAAAGGAGCTACCAACATGCCTTGTGCCAAAAAGGTGCACTTTTCCAAAAACACAGTCCAGAAGATTGATGGTCAGCTGGAAATCTTCCACTCATGACATTATGACAAGCTCTCCAGATACACAGAGAAGAAACATTAAAAGTGTGGTGGAAACCTCAGCAGGGAAATGAAGCCTTAGAGAATAGTATACATCTAACAAAAATGGGGAACAGGGTGACACTGTAGCTGGCTATTCATAAAGGACCACAGTTTTTCCTCATGGACCAAATCTCCCTACAAAATAAACTGCGCCTCAATTATTGCTTATTTTAAATTACACTTTTACAGAGCTATTTAGTACCTGACGCAGAAAAACAATCACATAAGGAAGCATTTATTTGAGGTTTAACATGAAATCATACAAATAAAATTTGTATAAACACAAATCCACACCGAGTCGTAACACAGATAGCAAAAGACAAAGTAAAAACAAAGGAAACTAATTGGCGGCTATATACAGTTGGACACGGTTGTGTCTTGTACACTAGAAAGTCTTTTACAAAATAATCATCTTAGATCAACAGAAGACCAATCTTCAATGTCGTCCTGCAAGATGGGTTAACTTTAAGCAATCTCCTCCTAAAAACAAAAACAAAATAGCAATTAGATTTGTGCAACTCTGAAAGCTTTCAAAGGTCCACTTTCATGAATTGTTTTAAGTCCTCAATTTATTCTTTTCTTCAATAATTAAAGATCACATGCATATTCAATAGCAAAATGTAATTTGGGTAATTAATAAATTTACCCTGGTGTTCCCAAATAACACAAAATTTAAATTTAGTAAAGAAATTGGGGAATACAATCTTCCCATATTCACAGGTTCAACTGTGCTAGATTAAGGTCTACTAGAAGCATCTCTAGTAAGCCAAAAAACATACTTACAAAAATGAATTTCTAATAGGCTTATTATGTTGTAAGAAACAAATTGCTGTGTGCATATGATCTTTAATTTATATTCCAGATTTTAAAGTTCTTGTTTTGGTTTGTAGATTTCACTATTAGCTATAAAAAGAAAAAGCAAGCATTAAATCTTAAAGAATGAACACTTAAAATGAGGCTCCACAATTGAAATACAACACTAAACAGAAGACCAAAATGATTAAGCTGTAAAAAGGCATTTATGTACTTTAACTCCTGTAAAAAACCATTTAAGTTAAGTTTAGACACTTAATCTTCAAAAAGATTAAAAAAGAAGCCAAAGTCTGAAGTTTTCCACTTTAATCTTTACGCTGGTACATGAAGTTGGAAGAGACCATACCACAGGACAGCGTTTTCTGGTGTATGCCTTGCGCTCTGCCCGCAACGTGCGACCCCCAGAGATAGACGTGGTCAGGGTGACACACGGCCTGCAATGAAGTTCCCGCTGGCGGGTACAAACAAGGTATAATGTCAGAGTTAGAAGACAACATTCTTGTTTTCCTTAAGTTGTACCCATTTCAGTACTTTACCTGTTAATAGTTCTAAAAAAGTTTAATTATTCCTCTAGACCACCTGGTACACAAAGCAAACAGAAAAACTCTTAAGTTTTTCTGTAATACTAAAGAAAGTGAGATAAGACTTTTAAAGTTAAAGATCTATAGACACTTTAGGCAAAACGGGCTCATAAAGCAATTAAAAATTAACAATTTAGTAAAAACAGACTACATAATATTTTGTTTTTACTTATTTTTCATTTGTCTATTGATCTTTAAATTAAATTATAGATATTTCCACTGGTTTCTTGTACTCTTACACACACCTGTTTTCTCCAATGTCCTCCTTTAGTATGGCTGGTAATTGTTTTGGTGATTGCCACCCCCTCTAGATGCCTTGCCGTAAGTGCTCTGTTGGCCTATTTTGAAAACACAAAAAAAATTATATTAAGATAGTTTTCCACAAAATGGTTTCATTATAAATACTTTAGAAAACTATTAAAAATGTACAACTCTGCATGCCAAATATTAAAATAGCAGATATACTAAATGCCCATTATAAACTAGTCACATAACACATATTCTAAAACGTTTCTAACAACCAAAATATCTACATTAGGATAATAAACCTAGGACTATCAAATGCCTCAAAAACTTAACTCCAAAACACTTCAAGAATGGACTCCCCCCCCATTTCAGAATGAGAATGTACTTTAACACGGAATTCTAATACCATTGGTTTATGAGATTAAGTTAAATATTCTTACCACTGTAGTCTGCATATCCCTGTCCATATCCATAGTTCCCATAGTTATACCCAGTATAATCATAGCCGCCATAGCCACTATAGTTTTGATCACCACCATAGGCACTATTGTAATTTCCATATCCTTGATCATAATAGTTATTAAATCCTTGGTTCCAGTTTTGGCCCTGACCTGAAACAATGCACAATGATTGTTAGGAAACGACTTCTGACTCCCAATCCTAACACAATGTTGTGTTCCTGGCCCTCACTCTGAAAACCCTTAACAGGTGGAATGGACAGCTATATTGTTACCTGAGAAAGTTTTTATTCTAGTTGTGGTTAAAAGGGGGCAGAAAGTCCAATTGTGCCAATTATCAAGTTTCCTAAATTTAAGGAAAATTAAGACAAACAAGGACTCCTGCCCCCCAAAAAACTAGCATGCCATGGTGTATCATGTAATCTCAACTACATTAAATGGTCTTCACCTTCCCATTAGTAGGGACACTGACAGTGTCCTAGTGGCCATTCTTTTTAGAGGTGAAACCAGTAAACAAAAAACCCACCCACCAATGAGAGCATTTTTATGTTGGAAATCTGGCTTAATTTTCTTATGGGCTTATTCCTATTTAGCAGTTTACAGCCTAAACCGTGGGGAGTCATATCCAAAGATTTAGGTCCCAAAGGATTAAGTCTCACCTCGTCCACGACCCCTAGTACCACCTCGTCCACCAGCTGCAGCACCTCTTCCTCCTTTTTGTTGTTGCTGTTGCTGCCTATATACCTCTTTGGGTTGTGCAACTTTGATTTCACACTATATACACATAAAGAAGAAAAAAAAAAACCTGGAGTTTTTACTGTAAGGTCAAGCCATTTTATTCTCATAAATTGAGAAATCTCACATTCGACAACAAAAAACACCCTCTAAATCTTCACTTAATAAAAACAAAATGGCTTTACCTTCCCAGAACCAATTTGATGATATCTGCTTTCTAACAATTTCTTTACTGGCTCTTCGTCTGTATAGGTAATAAAACAAAATCCTCTTCTTTCGTTTGTTTTTGTATCCATGGGAAGTTCAATATTTTCAATCTGAAATCAAGAAGCACATTAAACATCATCCAGTAATGGTAAAAGCTACCGAAGTGTTTTAGAATTCCAAAGATCCTTTTCAAACTTCAGTATAACATGTTGTCTATTACTCTAGTCAGATTACTTCTGTACAGAAACACCTATTTTATTATCAGTATCACACCACAAAGATTCATCTGTGCAGCATTTAGAGAGCAAAGCTTCATTTATTATCATTCTGTACCCAAGAGATGCCACTGGTTATTAATTCCAAATACTGACCACTCCAAAGCACCTGTGCTTTGGCCAAAATAAATTAGATGTTGGTTTCTATCATAGCACAGAAAACAGTAATTTAAGGTACAGTGACTAGAAGGGACTCAAGCAGTTAATTTTAACCTCTTCCTCACCTGACAAATCAATCAATTCTGTAAAAGGCTGGGGACGAACACTCATGTATATAAACATTCCAAGTATGAAAGACATATAAAAACACAGCGCACCTCTCCAAAGGCTCCAAAATATTCCTTAATTTGTTCTTCGGAAGTATCTGGGCTCAATCCACCCACAAAAACCTTTTTTGGGGGTTCTTTCCCTTTTAAAGCTTTGGCCCTTTTGGGGTCTATCAACTTGCCATCCAGTTTGTGTTCTTTCAGTTCCAAAACCTAGAAGACAAGTGCATTTAATCTGACAATATACAACCAAGCCCCGAAACAATTTGCAAAAACACAGAAGCAGCACAACGCGGAACCTGCTCCTACCTTATCAACACTAGCAGCATCTTTGAAAAGCACAAATCCAAATCCTCTTGATCTTCCAGTCACTGGATCTGTTTTAATTGTACAGTCTACAACTTCCCCAAATCGAGACAAATATTCGGTCAGATCTTTCTTGCTTGTATCCCAGCTCAAGCCTCCAATAAACATTTTACTAGAAATAAAGTCATTAAAAGAAGATTAGCAGCACCCCGCAGGATTACTTCAGTTGTGCAATTAGGTCTACGAAACGAACAGGAAGAAGCAATGTGTGTGCAAATAATTCAGGGTCTACAGATCACGTATGAACAAAAGACCACAAAACCCCTCCAATTCCATCGAGGTCACTTACTCGAAACAATGAATGGACAGCTTGCTCACCATACCCCATAATACGAAGTTTCAACGAAGCCAAGAAGGCATATTCAATCAACATCGCTTTAGCTTTAAAAATCCAACTTCCTAAAGTTGATCCCTCACAACCTAGGTCTACCTCTTCCACAGCTGTCAAAGCAACGTTCCACCTCAAGAACTCCCAACGCATTCCGAAGGAGATCCGGGTACCAGTCACACACGGATTCCCAAGGCAAGAATTCCCTACGCTCCACAGGGAAACTGTGCGGGGGCCCTAATACAGACACAATGAAAAGGCGGCGGCAGCTGCAGCATGTGGCGCAGCGAGGCCGGCCCCTCCCCCTCGGGCCCCACGCGGCGCCTGCGCACTCGGGACACAGACGCCGCCGCCCTCCTCCTCCAACTCCTCCGCCCTTCCCCCACCTTCCGCGGGCCTCCCGAGTCACCCCCTCCGCCTCCCTACTCTCCTCTTCCCTCTAAGCAAGCTAGTGGGGCCCAGCGGGCACGCGGGGAATCGACTCGGGGCAAGAACTGTGGCAGCGCGCGGCTCCCGAGGGACGAAAGGCGCGTGCGGCGCGCTGGGGGAGGGGGGAAAAGAAGAGAGGCGTGCGGTACCCGTCATCCTGCTGATTCTTGCTCGCGTTGATCTTGGATCCCTCTGCGAATTCCTCTATGTTGCTGTACTCGTTCATGTCCTCCATGGTGGCGGAGTTGTCGGCCGGGGGGTGCTGGCGCGCAGTCCGGGTCGCGGCAGCAGCGGCGGCGGAGCGTTGTATGGAGCTGGATTTAAAATGGCGGCGGAAGAGATCCGGGCGCCGCCTGCGCCCTCCCTTTATAGCCGCCCCGCCCGCCAATCGGGAGGGCTGCTGGGCGGTGACGTGGCGTTGGGCCCGGCGCGCCCCCTGCCGGGCCGAGCTGGAAGCGAGCGAAGGGAGGAGCGGGGCGAGCTGCCGCGGCGCCCGCGGCCGCCAATGGGAAAGGCTGCGGGAGGCTAAAGTAGCGGGAGCGGAGGGGAACAATGGCGGCGGCACATGGGAAAGCCGGGGCGGGACCTCCATCGCGGCCCTCGCGGTCAGGAGCGAGGTCGTGGGTGAGGGGACGCGGGCTTAAGAGGAGAGAAGCGTCAGAAGAGAAAAACGAAGGGGCGAGAAATCCCGGGCTCAAAAATCCGAGCAGCGCCGTCGCAGGGCCACCGTCCTCCGGTCTTGAGAGCCTTTGTCTCCGGCGTCCGTCCGGTCCAGCCCACTCCTAGCAGAGAGCCGTCAGCCCCGCCTTTTTCCAAAGCCCTCGGTCCCCCAGTGCGGACTGCTGCGGTGGCGGCTGCTGCTATCGATTAGCACCGTGGCCGGGCTGCTCCAGGAAAAGGCGGACTGCGCCCGGCGCCGGCGGCCGAGACAGCGAGCGAGCGAGCGAGCGCGCCCGCCCGCCCGTCCGCCCGCCCGTCCGCCCGCCGCGCGCACGCGTGTTTTGTCCTCGAGCTGGCTGGAACCAGCCGAACAGGAAGCGGGCGCGCGGCGGCCCCTCCGGGCAGCGGCGCGGCGCGGCGCGGCGCCTCCTCCGCTACCGCCGCAGCGCTCGGGCCGAGGAGGCGCGGCGGGCCTCCCCAACCGGTCGGCCGGAGCCCGGGCCCACGCAGTCAGGCCGGCCAGTCCCGGCACGGCCTCTTTTGCAGGCTGGGGACGGGAGGAGGGCCGCGAGCCCGGCCCGGCTACTGTAAATACGCCAAAGCGGAGGCAGTGGGCGGGGAGGGGGTAGGTGCCGAGAGGGCAAGGGGCACTCACATCCCCGGCGCGCCACTCGCGGGGCTCCCGTCTGCACGTGCCCCGGGCCGCTCCCGCTCGCTCAACCAGTCTGCGGAGAGCGCGCGCGCGCCCGCGCCCGCGCACCCGGCTCCCGCGCTCGCTTCTTTGTTCCCGCCCACGCGAGGCCCTTGTTGACGGATCGCGTCCGAGGCCCTCTGGTGGCCAATCGGCGTCGACGCCTTCGCCTCCCCCCACCCGCTCGGACCCCGCGAGGGCCGCCCCCTTCCCCTGCCCACGTGGTCTCGGCCTCCGGCCCCAGGCTGCTAGGTGGTGGCGGACGCCTGTGCCGCGGTGCTCTCCAGCCTCGGCGGCGCGGCCCCGTTCCTCGGGCCGCGGGCCGCACGCGGTTGCCGGGTGGGACGTTCCTGTGGGGCAGTCGGAAGCCCAGGACGGTGTCGGGGGCGCAGTGGGCGCCGCCCTCCGCCCTTCCTCCTCGTAGGCCGATTGCGGTGGTGGCATCCGGTAGGGAGATGGTGGTGCTCTCCGTGCCCGCCGAAGTCACTGTGATGCTGTTAGATATCGAAGGTACCACAACCCCGATTGCTTTCGTGAAGGTGAGGGGCGGAAGGGAGCGGGGAAGTGACTTGTGCTTAAGAGCGATTAAAAACATTTTTTTTTCTTTCTTTCTTTCTTTTTTTTTTTTAAAGTGCTGTACCCCTTGGACCAGAGACCTGAGGCGTGGGAGAGGCGGTGCGGCTCTGCACTCGCTGTGGGGTGGGAGGGAGCGGAAAGGCTGCGGCAGGTTGCGGGGACGTGCCTTCCGTCACCGCACCTTGCTTCTCCTCCGCAGTCCCTGCTCTCGGTCAGAGGCAGACGGGTGGGATGGGGGTGGGGATGGGGGTGGGGGTGGGGATGGGACGGGGGCCGAAAGGGGCGGAGGCGGGCAGATCCGCCCGCGCGGGGAGACGGGACGCCCCGCCCCCTCCGCCAGGTGTGCTGCGTCCGCCCGCCTGGCTCGGTTGGCTGTGGCCAGGCGGCGGCGGCGATGCCGTCCGCGGCCCTGGGGGCTCCTAGTCCCTAAGACGTAGACGGGAGTGTCGGGACGACTTCAGGCAGCCGTGGCGGTTACCCGCCCCTTTTCACGCCTGCTGGTAATGGCCGCAGAGCACACTCTTCATGTTACTGGACTAGGCGCCGTGCAACGCTGACTCATTAGCCCGTAGGACAGAAATGTGTAGATGCCGTTCATCTTTCTCTGAGAATCATGGAAACTTGAAGCTCTTGCCCAAAGCCTCTACCCTAGGGCGTCACTATCCACCAAGCAACTGTCTACACCTACTTCGAAGGCTTATTCGCGAGCTCTGCGTTATAGCAGGGCTTTAACAGACATCTATGTTCGGGCGGCCCGGGGGGCTCGCTGGTTTAGCCAGGATGTGGTCCTGGAGTCCCGGGATCGAGCCCCGCATCAGGCTCCCCGCAGGGAGCCTGCTTCTCCTTCTGCCTCTGCCTCTCTCTCTCTCTCTGTCTCTCATGAACAAATAAAGAATCTTAAAAAAAAAAATACCTATATTCTGTTAGAGTAAATGTCAAAACAATGTTTAAGATTTTATTTATTCATGAGAGAGGCAGAGACCGGCAGAGGGAGAAGCAGGCTCCCTGCGGGGGAGCCTGACGCGGGACTCGATCCCGGGACCCTGGGATCACAAACTGAGCCAAAGGCAGAGTCTCAACCACTGAGCCACCCAGGCGCCCCTAGATATCAAATACTAATATAATTAAAAAAATTCTCACGTCTAATCTACGCTTTGACTTCTAGAGTTTTAAGATGAAAGCATTGTCTAGAAGGTTTTGCAAACAATAATAGTAGGGATACTGTTGACAACGTAGTTGAAAAACTCGTCTTCCAACAAATTGAGCATTCTGAGTCTTAAATTTTTAAAAGTTTTATTTTTAAAATTACCTGTGATAAGGATTTTCTTCTGTGGATTAAAATCGGTGTACACTTTTAGGACTCCAATATAACAACCACTTACAGGTTTTTTAGAGAATTACAATACCATCTTAGCACAAATTCTTAGGAAATCTAGTTTGACATTTTTTCCTCAGTTTTTAATCACACCAGAGGCCTCTGCAGGCAGAGGATATCTAGGATATCTTATGCAAATCAATTTTGTTAACAAGACATAGTTGCCTCTCCCACCTCTCCAAACCCGCCCCCCAACCAATCCTGTCTTTTACCAGATGATATTATGAGCCACTTCTTGAAATCTTTGTGATAGACTTATTCTACTATCTTTCTGAGAGTTAAAATGCCTTCATGACCTAAGTAGATTTTTTTTTTTTTTGTTTGACATTGACTTATAGGTAAGGTCAAGGAAAGCGGCAAAAAATGATCTAGGGTGTTTTGTTTATTTTTTAAATTTTATTAATTTTTCAGATTTATTTTTATTATTTTTTTAATTTTTAAAATTTATTTATGATAGTCACAGAGAGAGAGAGAGAGAGAGAGGCAGAGACACAGGCAGAGGGAGAAGCAGGCTCCATGCACCGGGAGCCCGACGTGGGATTCGATCCTGGGTGTCCAGGATCGCGCCCTGGGCCAAAGGCAGGCGCCAAACCGCTGCGCCACCCAGGGATCCCAATTTTTCAGATTTAAATTCAACTTAGTATATTTGTATCAGCGTAGGGTTTAGTGATTCATCAGTTGAACGTAACACCCAATGTTCTGAAGTGAAGGATAGTTTCTTGTACTTGGTCTTGTTATTATTTTAGTTTTATTATTATTTTATTCACATTATCTGTTATAATTTAATAACTTACTATTAATTTGTTACACATTAGTTTATCAAATCTCATGTTTCCAAAAGTATATTCAAAAGAAGTTAAGTCTGTGGGTTTTATAGTAATTCTGCAAAAAGGATTCGTTGTTAAATGCACTTTGGGAAATGTTAGGCTATATAAGTTCAACTGGTTTCTTTATTGCACAATTTCTCAGAGCTTTTATATCATACACATACACACATAAATGCTTAATGCGTCTTCAAGAGAGTGACATTTAACAAATTTACTTGAACAATAAACTTTCAGCAGAGTATGTCAAGGACCAATCTTTTGAACACCTATTAAAGAGATACTAAATTATATCCTTGAACCTCTGAGCACGGAGGTGGGAATTGGAAGATGTTTGTTCTACTTTGAAGATTTATTTTATTTATTTGAGAGCGAGCAAGAGTGAGGGGCAGGGGCGCGAGGCAGATGGAGAGGGAGAAGCACACTCCCTGCTGAGCAGGGATCCTGACTTGGGGCTTGATCCCAGTACCCTGAGATTATGACCTAAGCCAGGGGCAGACACTTAGTGGATTGAGCCTCCCAGGTGCCCGTTCGTTCTATTTTGGACTTTATGAGTCACATTGAGTATGTAGGACATACAGCTCTACTTTCTGTGGAAACAAACATTGATATATACATATATATATATATGTATATATATATATGTATATATATATATATATATATGCAACTTGTGTACTTAACTCATCCTGAGAACACTGTGAGGTGTGTGCATTGTCCATGTCATTGTCCACATTTTACTGATAGAAAACTAAGGTTCTTAAAAATGGAAAATTGGGATTTGAACCCAAACTGTCCTGACTCAAAAACTTACTCTTCAGATTATTGCACTTGACCTCCAAAATGAAACCACAGTCATTGCTGTGTCTTTGGCTTCTGTGTATGTGAAATGACACAGTTGATATGAGAGCACTTTAGTTAACCGGAAGTACCTTAAAAGGATATTGTAACAAAGTTCAGTTTATACTACCTCTTGGTGAGAGGTTTAGGAGTGAACTGGAACCGAACCACAGTAAGGAAGTGAGTCTTTGGAGATTTGGTTCTATAGTCCATGTATACTGTGAAAATTGTGTACTGTCAAAAATTGCCCTTGAAAGAAAGACCCTTAGGAAGTCATTCCTTTTGAGGAATCAGTGGAGATTGATTTCCATTTTTCAGTAAGTCATGCTATCTCATGGGATTCCCTAGACTCTTCCCAGTCTGGGAAGTGGTGTTCTCTGGGCAGCCTGCTGCTCTATCACAACATGCCTCTCACATCAGACAATAAAAACTGGTTTTATTTACCAGCTGTTCTATCTTTTTCCGAGTTGTAGAATTATCAAATTCTAGGATGAGGGAGGCTCCTAGCTAGGATCATGCAGTGAATGTTGGAACAAGTTCATTAACTTCTCATAAACTGATGCCTGGAGGGAGGTCCTATGTGAGGATCAATCACAACTTGTTGGGGGCAGAGCAGCACTAGAGCCCAGCCTCCCTTCAATGTTTTCCCATGCATCTGAATTCTCAGCCTCTAGTCCTGCCCCTCACTGTAGGACACATGCTTCTGGGGTTGGTTTTCTTCTCAGGTACTGATTTTGGTCGTTTATAGTGCTGCTGATCTAACATTTTTTGGGCATGTACACCATCAACAGAATTGGAGCAGGCGCTGCCAACAGAATTTATAAATTGCGGGGGCTCCTGGGTGGCTCAGTCAATTGAGCGTCCCACTCTTGATTTCCGTTCAGGTCATGATCTCTCAGGGTTGTGGGAAATAAAGCCTTGCATCAGGCTTTGAGCTCAGCAGAGAGTCTGCTTGGAATTCTCTTTCTTTCCCTCCCTTCTCTCTCTCTCCTGAATAAGTAAATCTTTTAAGAAATTTATGTGTTATGTATACATACTATTAAGTTATAAAATACATTAGAATTTGAATATGAGATTAAAATAATAAATGTGAACAAATGTTATTATGCTCTCTTCCCTTACTGCATTGAATTATCTTGCATGCACCATGGAGCCACCACTTGATTTTTGTCTGTGGTGTCGTAGTATTTATTTTCTGACTTTGTATATTGTATTGTTCCCGTGTTTTTAGTCTGTTAGCCTATGAAATAACACCATCACCAGTTTCTGTAGTCATTCTGTCAGGAACTATTGTTTGTGGGTTTGGAGAAAATTATCCTCTTATTTCTGAAAATAATCTTTAATTTGGTGGCTTTCCTATTATGTGTTGACATGTACATCTAACATATGTATGTAATAACAGTTGAGGTAGTTCTTTTCTGCAAAAAAAAAAGATAGTTAACGATTTCTACAAAGTCACTGAGAACCCTTATTGGCAAATAATGAATCATTGCCCCTAAAGGAAATACAGGGCTAGGTTCCTGTGGGCCTCTAATCACAACATTTCTGTGAGCTGATCAATATGTAACCTTGTCTTATGTGTGTTTCTGTTTCTCTTATTTAATGTATATGGTTGATTGATTAGCACTGAACTCACAGCCCGTGGTACTGTAACTCCTGCTTTAATGAAGCCTATCTAAACACCTGTATTTTCTCCCTAAGGCACACAATTTCTTGTGCTTAGGAACACTAGGTCACACTTCAGCATTTTGCTTGGGGGCCATTTTGAACTGCAAAATCATCAACAGAAAGCACAAAATGCAAAAAAAAAAAAAAATACAGCACTAAATAGACTCTGAAAAGGATGCTTGTTTAAACTATGAGAGGTGAAATAAGAAAGCAGATAGTCACTTTGTGCTGGGAATGTGTATGATCAAGTGTTTACAGATTTTTGCCACCTTGTAGCAAGTATTGATTATGAGGTTACAAATACGTTTTGATTAGGATTAGGAGAATTTGCAAGTATGGAATTCACAAATAATGAAGATTGATAGTATCGAGTAGTATTTATGCGGATGGGCTTGAGCACTATACAGGTCTGGATTAGCATTCTGGCTCCTCTCTGTTTTATGGCAAGTTAGTTAATAACTCTGAGTCAAGGTACATATTTCCTCAGCTATATGTATTGTGAGGATATCTACCTCATAAGGCTAATGTGGACATTTAATGAGTGTTTAGCCCTTAAAAATTTTTTGTAAAATAAATGAATCTGTTTACATCTATACTTCATCTACCATCCTAACAAACCTTGTTAGGGAATAGTGGGCAGGGGACATGTTTTCCATTTATGTCTTTGGAAAACTTTGTGCTTGAGAATAAAATCCTGTTAATAATTAAGAAGATCCCATTAACTGAAAATATGAATCTGATTGGGATTTTTGCCCCTAAAAATATTAAGTGAGGCATGGTGAGTACCCTAGCCAAAGGCTCTTGATATCTGTGCTTCTCAGACATCAGTGTGTATACAAGTCATTTAGGGATCTTGCTAAAATGTAGTTTCTGATTCAGAAGATCTGGTATTGGACTTGATGCTGAATTTCTCACAGAGGGATCCCTGGGTGGCGCAGCGGTTTAGCGCCTGCCTTTGGCCCAGGGCGCGATCCTGGAGACCCGGAATCGAATCCCACGTCGGGCTCCCGGTGCATGGAGCCTGCTTCTCCCTCTGCCTATGTCTCTGCCTCTCTCTCTCTCTCTCTCTCTCTCTCTCTCTGTGTGTGTGACTGTCATAAATAAATAAAAATTAAAAAAAAAATTTCTCACAGAGCCCAGGTGATGTTGCTACTGATCTCTGTGTATCACACTTTAAGTATTTAGGCTTCATACAGATTTCTAAGTTATACCTATCTGTAGGCCTGTTAGCACTGCTCTCTTCTAATGGCTTGATATAATAAAATAGATCAAGCAAGAGAGTATAGATGAATTAGAGAAGGTCTGTCATCGTTAACAGAACCACAATCTCTCAAAGAGTTAAGCAAATTGGTTATGGATCAGTAAGGATGTATACAAGAGAGCAAAGTAATGCAATAAGTCTAGTAGACACCAAAGCACTATGCAAGTGGCTACTTCCCAGTTTTTGCAAATTGTCTTTCAGAACTGATGTGTAAAGCAAAAGCACCTTTCTTAAAGGACAAATAGAATGTTAGCAAGGAGTTATGTGTACTTAAAGGACTAACTGGATAGTACACTTAAATGTTTATTAAATTGAATATGTATGTACAGTAGGGACCTATGTAATAAGCCTTTGGGATAGTATCCTGGTAAATGGGAAGATAAATACTGCTTTGCTAGACCTGTTGTGTTAGTTTCTCATGGTTGCTGTAACAAAATTACCACAAACTTAGTGGTTTAAGACAATACAGATTTATCATGTTACACTTCTGGAGGGTCAACTCTGAAATGGATCTCATGGAATTCAAATCAAGGTTTTGGCTGGGTTATGTCCCTTCTGAAAATTCTAGAAAAACTTTTCTGCCTTTCCTAGTTTATAGAAGCTACCCACATTTCCTGGTTCATGGGCTTTTCCTCTGTCTTCAGAGCCAACCCCATACCATCTTCAGGCCAGTCTCACTCTCTGACTTTGACTTTCCTACTTCCTTTTGCCTTTAAGGATCCTTGTGATTGTATTAGGGCCAACCGCATAATCCAAGGATAATCTTCCCGTCTTGATTCTTTTTTTTTTTTTTTTTAAGATTTTATTTATTCATGGGAGACAGAGAGAGAGAGTCAGAGACACGGGCAGAGGAAGAAGCAGGCTCCACGCAGGGAGCCCAACACAGGACTCGATTCTGGGTCCCCAGGATCAGGCCCTGGGCTGAAGGCGGCGCTAAACCGCTGAGCCACCCAGACTGCCCATTGATTCTTAATCATGTCTATAGTGTCTTTGCCATATAATGTAAAATTCATAGGTTTTGGGGTTTAGGATATGGATATCTGAGAGTGGGAGAATTTTCCCCTTTACCATACTTGAATAGCACAAACATTTCTAATAGATGCCTTTATAGGTTCTAGGCTACATAGGAATGAAAATTTGTAATGGCTCCACTTTTGTTTTGAAATTTATCAGTAATGGTGGTAGATGAAATCTAGAATATTTAAGATGTGACCTTTTTAAGATTGTTGTTGGTGTTTAAGGATTGTGCTGGTATGGAGGTTGGTAAAGACAGTTTAGGGGCTGGAGTTTTACCTTAGAGAATGAGATATTTGGCAAGGTTTTGAATTAGACTAAGGGGAAGAAAAGATCTCAAACTAAACTATTTTTTTTTTTAAGATTTTATTTATTCATGAGAGACACAGGCAGAGGGAAAAGCGGCGGACTCCTTGCAGGGAGCCCAAAGTGGGACTCGATCCCAGGACTCCAGGATCATGCCCTGAGCCAAAGACAGACGCTCAATTGCTGAGCCACCCAGGCGTCCCTCAACCTAAACTTTATATGTTAGGAAATATGAATTAGACAAATCCTTGATCCTATAAATAATATTTATTTGAAGTAGCAGTTACCCATTTAATTGAAAATCAAAATGATAAAGATTTTAATTGTATTTATTTTTAAAGATTATTTATTTAAAATATTTTTTTTATTATCCCGGGACCCATGAGATCATGACCTGAACTGAAACCAAGAGTTAGACATTTGACTGAGCCATCTAGGCCCAAGCGCCTATTTTTTAAGATATTATTATTATTTTTTTTTTCTAAAGAATTCTGTTTTCTTTTTTTTTTTAATATTTTATTTATTCATTCATTCAGAGAGAGCGAAGAGAGAGGCAGAGACACAGGTGGAGGGAGAAGCAGGCTCCACGCAGGAAGCCCCATGTGGGACTTGATCCCGGGTCTCCAGGATCACACCCCAGGCTGCAGGTGGCGCTAAACCGCTGTGCCACTGGGGCTGCCCTAAGATATTATTTTTAAGCAGACTCTACACCCAATATAAGGCCTGAAGATATTATTTATTTATTTATGTGAGAGAGAGAACATGAGTGGGGAGCAGAGGGACAGAGGGAGAAGGAGAAGCTGGCTCTCCATTGAGCAGGGAACCTGTTACGGGGCTTGATTCTGGGACTCCAGGATCATGACCTGAGCAAAGACAGATGCTTACCCCACTGAGCCACCCAGGTGCCTGCATTGTGGGACTTGAACTCAACCCCAAGATCAAGATTCGCACATTCCACAGACTGAGCCTGCCAGGTGCCCTCTTGATTCCCTTTAAAAACGTAATCCTGCTTGTATACTTTTCCTGGTGTTTAATAAATTTTTTTGAGATATATTTTATGTTAAAACACTTTTAGAAATGGATAATGTATTCTTGATTATTTAACAATGGTTGTAATTTACTCTTTTATGTTTTTTTATATTTCAGCAGTATATTTTAGGGGATAATTGGGAAATGTTGAAGTTGACATTTCTTTCTCATGAAAACTGCTATGTTAATTTTATGGTCTTTCCAGAAAGAGAGCTTGTGTCGTCTGATAGTATATCCCAACTTCAGTTTAACATCCATTTGAATTATTTAACATCCATTGAAGTATTATTGCTTCTCATGTTTTCAGCATGAGAAGTATATGATGCCCATTCTGCTCTCAATAAGAAGCTACTAAAAGACAACCCTCAAGGCACAGCAAATTAGAAACTCTTTCTGTCTGTGCTGTTTATTATTGACACCAGTAACTGCAATTGAGTCATATTCCCTGTCTTCATTCACTCTATGAACTTAAGGCTTTTTCACCTGCAAGGATGAGATAATAGGATCTGTTGTGCTTATAAGGTTGCGATGAAGACTGAATGAAGTGGAATGCAAAAGACTTTGAAAATTATAAAGTTCCATAGAAACAGTGATTATAGGTGCACCTGGGCGGCTCAGTGGTTGAGTGTCTGCCTTTGGTTGAGGTTGTGATCCTGGGGTCCTGGGATTGAGTCCCACATCCGAGCCTGCTTCTCCCTCTGCCAATGTCTCTGCCTCCCTATCTGTGTTTCTCATGAATAAATAAATAAAATCTTAAAAAAATAAAAGAAACAGTGAGAGTAATGCAAGAAGTGCCAGACCAATACAGAAAGTGTAATGAAGAGTCACTAAGGAAAAGTGACTTTACTGAAACCCACCTGCTTCACATTTTTTTTACTATTTTTTTTACCTCCACCTTTGCTTATGACCCAAGTCAAAAATATGGTAAGAATGGGACCCAGAACATGTCTAATCTCAAATAATTTGTGGAAGCATTGGAATGGCAGGACTTTCTTGAAAAGCAGCTGTTGGTGGTTTAACATTCCTCCAAACTTTCCCTATTGCTTAGTACTGTTTCCCAAAGGGAGATATACCCATAATGGTATGTGAGAGGATTTTTATTGGTTCAACCAGAAGCAAAGGGAAGAGCCTTTGGAGAATCACTGTACTGGTTCTGAGTATATCAAGAAATGGAGGGAGGGATGCCTAGGTGCCTCAGTGGTTGAGCATCTATCTGCCTTTGGCTTAGGATGTGATTCTGGAATCCTGGGATTGAGTCCCGCATTGGGCTCCTTGCATGGAGTTTGCTTCTTCCTCTGCCTATGTCTCTGCCTCTCTCTGCCTCTCTGTGTCTCTCATGAATAAATAAATAAAATATTAAAAAAAAAAGTGGATGGAAAGCACTACTGACCTGAATTTCTGGTCTCTTATTCTAGATCATTTTGTGTCACAGCACTTGCATAATCTTTCCTTCCCTCTGTCACATTTATTTGAATACCTATCATGTGCCAGGCTCTGCTAGGCATCCAAAATCCTTAAGACCCAGCCATCATCCTCATGGAACCTGGTAAGGAAGACAGGTATATAAATGAGTTGTCTTTGCATCATGGAATTCCTTTGTGGTTTCCTGTTGGCTAAGAGATAAAGTTTCAATTCCTGAACTTCAGTGAACAGGTTTTTGTTTTTTTGTTTTTTTGAATGGGGTTTTCCAATTTCCTATCCCACTATCCTGTTACACTTTTTTTTTTTTTTAAGATTTTATTTATTCATGAGAGACACAGAGAGAGGTGGAGACACAGGGAGATGGAGAAGCAGGCTCCCTGTGGGGAGCCCAATGTAGGACTTGATCCCAGGACCCCAAGATCATGCCTTGAGCCGAAGGCAGACGCTCAACCACTGAGCCACCCAGGTGTCCCTCTGTTACACTTATAGCCAAACATGCCTATTCAGGTCATGTTATTTTATGCCACTACTGTTCCTCCAGCTTGGAATGTAATACTTTTTTCCTCTCCAAGTGCAGGTTGGTTCCATGTACTCATTAACTTAAGAAATATTTATTGTGCTAGGCCATGGGAATACATAGGTAAGACTTGACTTCTGCTCTTAAAGAACTTTGTTTAGGCAGGAATTTTAGAGTCCTCACATTTTTACGGGGCCATGCATTTGCATTTGCAGCACGTGCTGCCTTTGTTTTGTGTTGTATTTGTGTCCTTAAATACTTTATTTATATATTAGAGAGAGAGAGAGAGAGAGAGAGAGAGAGAGAGAGATTGCGAGCATGCATGAGTGGAGGCTGGGGGCAGAGGAGAGAAGCAAACCCTCACTGAGCAGAGGGCCAGATGCAGGCTCATTTCTAGGATTCTGGGATCATGGCCTGGGTTGGAAGCAGACTTAACTAACTGCACCACCCAGGCACCCCTTTTTAAAATTTTAATAGCAACTGTTTAATTTCCTTATAAGATAGAAAGCCTGGTAGGTTATTAGGGTAATGGCCTACAGTTATATAGCTAAACTTTGTACATATGAATTGATTGGGACCCAGTACAATCTAAAACCTAGAAATTCAAAATCACATAAGGCATTCAGTCGATGCTTTGTGATGGTGGTATGATGCATTCCAGAATGGGCATGGCTGAGATTAAGTTTCTCCTAGCCTCTGCTATCCTTGCTATTTCAGAATTCCTCAAGATGCTACTTATTTGAACATATGCAACTTAACTGAAGTGTTTCCAGGGTGACATTAGAATTTCTATTAATCCAACATTTCTAAAACCTAGAAGTCCAAAGGAAGAAATGAGCTAAAAATGGACATTAAAGACTATGAATGAGGGGTGCCTGGATGGCTCAGCCAGAGGAGCATGCAACTCTTGATCTCAGGATTTTAAGTTCAAACCCCGTTGAGGTAGAGCTTACCTTAAAAAAAAAAAATCATAAAAAATGGAAGTTTTATTTTTTATATTTTAAAGATTTTATTTATTTATTCATGAGAGACACAGAAGAGAGACAGAGGCAGAGACAGAGGCAGAGGGAGAAGCACTCCATCCCAGGACCCTGGGATCACAACTTGAGCCAAAGGCAGACACTCAACCACTGAGCCACCCAGGCACCCTGACAGAAATTTTATTAACAACTAAAATTAAGTTGAAAAGCTAAATTATTAAGCTATGTAAACTTTTTTTTTTTTTTTTTTTTTTAATTTATGATAGTCACAGAGAGAGGGAGGGAGAGAGAGAGGCAGAGACACAGGCAGAGGGAGAAGCAGGCTCCATGCACCGGGAGCCCGACGTGGGATTCGATCCCGGGTCTCCAGGATCGCGCCCTGGGCCAAAGGCAGGCGCCAAACCGCCGCGCCACCCAGGAATCCCTAAGCTATGTAAACTTATATCTGTTACTGTGAGGATAGAGGAAAGTGTTTTTCCCCCCAGATTTTTCCTTAAAATAATTCATGCTTGTTATAAATTGTAAACATTACAGAAGAATATAGCTTAGAGAGTGAATGTCTTCTTTTGCTCCTGCCACCTAGAGGTGACCATTAAGAATTTGGTGAACGTTCCTTCTGATTTTTTCCAATGCATACGATAATTGAGATTATTCAAAGAAATGTAGTCTGATCTACTCCCCAGGTACCAATTATAATATACAACACTTTTTAAATATGTAGGTAGGCCTCTCTCTTGCTCAGATAAGCTTTTTTTTTTTTTTTAAGATTTTATTTATTTATGAGAGAAAGAGAGGCAGAGACCCAGGCAGAAGGAGAAGCAGGCTCCGTGCAGGGAGCCCGATGTGGGATTCGATCCCAGGTCTCCAGGATCAGGCCCTGGGGCTGAAGGCGGCACTAAACCACTGAGCCACCCGGGGCTGCCCCCAGCTAAACTTTTTAAGGACAACCTGTATTTAGCTCTGAGAAGTCCTCCCTTGTATGATGATTCTTAAAATTTTCCATTCTTACAGCTTACCCCCATGTTACCCCTTAACTAAAGAAAGAAAGACATTCTTTTTATAGTAAAAGCTTATTTCTGTGTGATACTTTGAATTTTCATATTTATTAACTCAATTTTTAATTTTCAAAATTGGCTTTGGTGGAGGTGGGAGTCAGGGATGAGGAAGCCAGCCTTCTGTGAGCATGTTGTATCCAGTTGTCCATCACTCCTGTTGTAAAGTATGAGTGGATGGATAGTCAGTAGCCCTGTCTTCAGAGGCCCTCCTGGGGTCTCCCGGGACCTCTTCCCAGGGGACTCCCCATTTCAGAAGCATGGATTTCTTTTCAAAGACAGAAGTCTTCAATACAGAAAAGGAGGATTCTTTGTCCTCAGGGTGTATACATGAGGGCTGCATTAACTTGATTATTTTTTTCAATGATCCATTATGTGACCTTCTATCAAGTTCTTTAAGTCTAAAAAGTGTGGGGCTGACACCCTTCACTGAGTAAGGAGACACTAAGATTCATAATTTGGAAACTAGTGGTAATCACGGGAGTGGGACCTGGGTGGGACTTTGGAGAGGAGCCATGGTCAGGCCAGTGTTGGGCAGTTCACTTGGTATGCTCCAAGAGGCTGGCTGACCCCTGGGCTGGGCCTTGTCTAAGTCATTGTAGGTTCAGTTAAGCTCATTAGATCCCTGTAGCCAGGAGGATGAAACTCCGGGATCTGGCTCTTCAAACCAAAAAAGAAAAGAAAAAAAGACCCGATTGATAAATTACTGTGGTCTGTTTGTATTTAACCTTTACATGCATGTGTAAAAATGGAAGAAATAATAGCAGTTGTTTCATAGGGTTATTATGAGATTTGAAACGAGATCTTTTAGACCATTCATTAATCAATTCATTGAATAAATTTAGAGTGCTTGGTAGTTCAGGGAGAAGGTCCGTGCTAAAGCTATGGATTTGAGGATCATCAGCAATAGATAGTATTTAAAATCTTGAGATTAGATGAAGTCACTAAAGATTGACTATAGATAGAGGTGCCTGGAATAGTAAAGGCTCAGTAAATGTTGGCAGTTACTCCCACTCTTACTATAACTGCTTGTATTATTGCTACTATTTATTAGAAATGTTACAGAACTGCCCCGTAAACCCAAATCTCCCATTTTCTTAATACAAATGTATTTGAGAAACCAGAGGTTTATTAGAAATTTCTGTAGAGAATACCAGATCCAGGGAACCCAAATCTCCCATTTTCTTAATACAAATGTATTTGAGAAACCAGAGGTTTATTAGAAATTTCTGTAGAGAATATCAGATCCAGGGAAACCAGAGGTTTATTAGAAATTTCTATAGAGAATACCAGATTCAGGGAATCCAGGGAATACCAGATCCACTTCTCCCAGTGAGAAGTGCTCTCTGAAGTCATCCATCCACAGAGTCGAATAGGCTTAGGCATGGGTTTTGATAGCCTGGATTTGAATCCTGCCTTTACTTCTATACCAGCAGTGAAACCTTTTTTGGACCTCAGCATCTTCATGTGTTCAGAGGGGTCACCTCATAGGGATGGCAAGTGGATTCAAAAAGGTAATTGTTAGGGTGCCTGGGTCACTCAATGGTTAATCCTCTGACTCTTCGTTTTGGCTCAGGTCATGATTCACGATCTCAGGGTTATGAGATTGAGCCCTGCGTTGGGCTCTCTGCTGGACGTGGAGCCTGCTTAAGCTTCTCTCCCTGCTCTCTTTCTGGGGTACAAAAAAAACCCCAAGTCAGTTCCTTCTATTTTCCTTCCACTGCTTAGGGGCTAGGACTCTAGGGCAATCAGGTTTCCTCCTCTGAAACTCCAGAGATACTGTTATCTGTCTCTGTGCCTCTTTATTATTATTATTATTATTTTAATTTTTATTTATTTATGATAGTCACACAGAGAGAGAGAGAGAGAGAGAGAGAGAGAGAGAGGCAGACATAGGCAGAGGGAGAAGCAGGCTCCATGCATCGGGAGCCTGACATGGGATTCGATCCCGGGTCTCCAGGATCGCGCCCTGGGCCAAAGGCAGGCGCTAAACCGCTGCGCCACCCAGGGATCCCCATTTATTTATTTATTTATTTATTTATTTATTTATTTATTTATTTATTTATTTATTTATTATTTTTAAAGATTTTATTTATTTATTCATGAGAGACACACAGAGAGAGGCAGAGACACAGGCAGAGGGAGGAGAAGCAGGCTCCATGCAGGAACCCCATGCAGAACTCGATCCCGGAACTACGGGATCATGTCCTGAGCCAAAGGCAGACGCTCACCTGCTGAGCCACACAGGTGTCCCTGTGTCTCTTTTTAAAACCATATCCCAGCTACTAGCCCCTTGTAATGATAACCTTTCCTTGTGTGATGTGATTCATTGCAGTTAATTATAGTTTATCTTTCTTAAATTGATCTCCTTAATGGGATTTAGAAGATAATTTTTTCTTATCTGGCAATGCATTTATTAATTCAATTTCAATGTAGGTGATGAAATGTAATGTTCATTCCTTTTTTTTTTTTAGATAGTCTCAGTACTCTTTTTTTTTTTAATTTTTTTTATTTATTTACGATAGTCATACAGAGAGAGAGAGAGAGAGAGAGAGAGAGAGAGGCAGAGACACAGGCAGAGACACAGGCAGAGGGAGAAGCAGGCTCCATGCACCGGGAGCCTGACATGGGATTCGATCCCGGGTCTCCAGGATTGTGCCCTGGGCCAAAGGCAGGCGCCAAACTGCTGCGCCACCCAGGGATCCCTCTAATGTTCATTCCTAAAAGCTTCTGCTTTCCAAGGGGAAGGGTTACGTCCCTACTTGCCCCATTGAAGATAGAGCCTCTGTGGCCCCATATAGCAATGAGAGCACCAAACTTCTGGTAGTTGCTAGTATGGTCTTCAGGAAGGATATTTAAGGAGCAATTTTAATACCACAACTGCTGAAGGTGTCTGACAGATGGCATGGACCACTCCAAGAAGTAGCAAATTCCCATCATTGAAAGTGTTCAAGCGGGTACAAACTTCCAATTATAAAATAATTAAGCCCTGACTTGTAATGTTCAGCATGGTGACTATAGTTAATGATACTGTTATTGTATATTTGAAGGTTGCTTAGAAAGTAGATCTTAAAAGTTCTCATTACAAGAAAAAATTTGTGGTGATGGATGTTTAACTAGGCTTATGGTCATTTCACAATATTATATGCATATAACAAATCACTATGTTGTACACCTGAAACTAATATATGTCAGTTATACCTCAATTACAAAGATTATATACTGTCATTGCAGAAAATAGTCATGCAAAAAAGTTTTTTCCTTGTAATTTCCTGACCCAGTGAGAAACTTTGTAAATAGCCATGTTAAAAAAAAAAGAAAGAAAGAAATAAAAAATAGTCATGTTCCCCTCGATTTTGTTCTGTGCATTAGATATTCCCTAGGATGGGTTTATGTAGTATATTTGTAACCTGTTTTATTTCTTACTTAGAGAATGTGATTTGTTTCTAAGACCCATCAAGCCACTTAATTTTCCTTTGCTTTTTACTTCTGAGATTAATAGAAAAATAGTCCATCAATACTGCCTTTGTGTTGTTTAATCTTCTGGCTGAAAAAGTTTTATTTGTTTATTTTTACTTTTAAAAATATTTTATTTCATTTTTGTTGGAAATAAGGCAGGCACCCCTGGATAAAAAAGTTTAAAGTTCTCAAATACTTGAAATCATTTGTTATGCTGTAGTGGTTCGGTGGAAGGCTTTTAAAATAGTTTCTTTAAATAGTGGTACTCCTAAGCATTACCCATTGCCTTTTTATTATCCATTTTCCTCAAAGGAGACTTGGGTAAACATTACAGCAACTATTTTATTCTTATTGATTCTATGACCTTTTTATTGAAACAATCACTTGACCGTAGAGCAGATCCATATTTGGACTTCTAAACATTAATGAGGTGCCTTCTTTAATTAGATGTTCAGAAATGTTGTGGCCCTTCAGGAGCCTTAATGGGGCTCTTTCAGAAAGTTACCAGTGAGCTACGTGGAATAATAAAATTCCTGTTTGCATAGAATCCCCTCCAGCATTTAGTGGACCTTAACCATAGTCTCCTGAAAGATGAATACTCTTATTTAGTTTTATGGTCTTTTGTTATGTGTACTACTTAACCATATCAGTGCCTTAGGTGCTTGGTGGACCAAAGTATTTCACACATTTATAGAACCCTGGGTTTATTGCAGCATTTTTTAATACTATAATATTCTGAAATTACCCATAGATGGCTTATGACTGAAGTTAAAACATTTGTCATCACAGTTTTTTCTGGAATTACTTTTAAAGCCTGAAAATATTCAATGGGTAGGGTTGGGTGATAAACATTAGCTTTGCAAAGTCTGTTTTTATTATAGCATTCTTATGTATTATCAAAGCACATACAATTCATATAATTATTGGTTCTTTAAAAAATAAGCAACTTGAAGGCGTTTTATTTATCTTATAAAAAAAGTTGCTCAAAAAGTATGTTGAAAGAAGAGGATAAAATCTTCATGATTTAGTTATTTGCGCCATGTACTTTTATATGATGCAGTAACACTTTTGCACTAAAATCGAAGTCTGCTATCATGTCAGTCCCAAGTAGTCTTGATATGCCACATGTTATACTAAGTTCTGCTTTCATTGCCAAGCTTGTGTGTTTACTCGGTGCAGACGGTAGTTTTAGGTCTAGGGGAAAGGGGCAAATTGGATGATCAGGAATTCTGAAGTAATCTCTAACTTTTATTTTTATTTATTTCTTCACGAGACAGAGAGGGGGCAGAGACAGGCAGAGGGAGAAGCAGGCTCCATGCAGGAAGCCTGACACGGGACTCAATCCTGGGTCTCCAGGATCACGCCCTGGGCTGAAGGCGGTGCTAAACCACTGAGCCACCCGGGCTGCCTTAATCTCTAACTTTTAAAGCTTTTCCTAAAAGTTTACAGTTATTTAAAACCTTGCACCCTTTATTTCTGTGAGTCCTCTGAGGAGAGAGGCTGTGTTCATAACTTAGTTATCAGAGGTGTCTGGCACTCAGTAGGTCCTCAGTGAAAGTTGAATGTATGAGTTGATTGTCCTTGTGATTTATCCTCTGGGAACTTCTCTGCTATTATTTATTACTAAATTTGGGTCAAAGGTGATCCTTGCCCAGTTTAAATGTTTGTTTGTGCTGGAGAATATAGTAAGTGGTAAGGTCTAGGTGCTTTCTATCTCTGATTGCTACAATGACCATGCTTGGTACTATCATTCCCATTTAGCAGATGTGAAAATCGAGGCTTGGAGAAGTTAAGTTGAACACAGCAATAAAAGGCAAAAGGTAGGACCCAGTCTAGCATACTGCCCAGAGTCTGTACTCTTCACCTCTTCTCCCCCAGAGGTTAAGGACTTGGGCTCTCAGGATTCACAGGCTCTTCATAAATTGTTTTTGGTACTAGTAAAACTGGATATGGGAAATTGGGCTTTGTGAAGCACAAGGTAGTCTGTAGCACTGCATGCATTTTTTTTTAAGGTTCTTTTTTAAAAAAAATTTTTTTTAAGGTTGTATTTATTTTTTCATGAGAGACATAGAGAGGGGGGCATAGACACAGGCAGAGGGAGAAGCAGGCTCCTTGTGGGGAGCCTGATGTGGAACTCGATCCCAGGACCCTGGGATCACAACTTGAGCCAAAGGCAGATGCTCAACCACTGAGCCACCCCAGATGCCCCATTGTGTTTGTTTTTTTTTTTTTCCATTGTGTTTTTATACCTTTTGAGTATTTCAACTTTTCAGTTATTGGGAGGCCCTGAATCTAACCAACATCCCCCACTCCCTGGAATGTTTCCAGTTGAGAGTTGGGGAATGGAGATAGGACATTGGAGGAGGATGACCAAGTGAGAAAGAAGCAGGTAGAGGATGAGGGATCAAAGTTGGCTTGTTTTTTAATTGTGAGACGTTTTAAATAAGAAAAAGGATTAATGTAATGACCATGAACCCACCACAAAGCTAATTAGATTTTATATTATTTTGTTTCAGATCTTAAAGAAATGAAATATTAGATATAGCAGATTTTTAAAAATTTTTTATTTATTTATGATAGTCACACACACACAGAGAGAGAGAGGCAGAGACACAGGCAGAGGGAGAAGCAGGCTCCATGCACCGGGAGCCTGACGTGGGATCCGATCCCAGGTCTCCAGGATCGTGCCCTCGGCCAAAGGCAGGCGCCAAACCGCTGCGCCACCCAGGGATCCCGATATAGCAGATTCTTGAGTACCTCTCATTTTGTTAGTTTATTTATATTAGAGTTTATATTCATGTTTATTATTATAATTTCAGTGCATTGATTTTTAACTGCTATATATTGATTTAGAATATGAATGAATATACCTGAGTTTATCTCTTCTCTAGCTGATGAAGATTTAAGTTGCTTCCATTGATTTTTGTTACACCCAGTACTGCAATAAACATTTTTCTACTTTCCTTTTTGTGCACATGTGTTAGAGTTTGTGGTATGTGCTGAGGAGAGGACTGGCTGTGTATGCACAAAATCTTCAGTTTTTCTCCATCCCCTCAGAGGGCATGCTTGAGTGGGGCAGGGGGAGCAGCTTTCGTCCTACCACAGTACATGAGTGGGGCAGAGTAAGTAGGTGAAAGGAAGGATAAGGAGAGTCAGGATGTAGGGCAGGATGAGAAAACCAAGTATTTAAAGAAAAGCAGAAGTATATCAGTATGGAAAAGGAATGTCTTAGAGAAAAAGCAAGCTGTCAATCTCAGCTCTTCATTTTCCTTCTTTGAGATCAGGAATGAGTTTTTATTGAGCTTAAACAAGACTGTTTTGTCAAGTACGCCAGTTTGCTTGTTGTATACTATTGAATATGGGGAATGATCCATTACTTACTGGGATGCCACATGAGAACCAGCAAAATTGAATGACTTCTTTATTTTTACTAGGGCAGGTGAAATTTGAATAATGTGTTATGAAGAGAGGTAAACGCTACAGCCCTACTATTCATTCATTTTTCTTTTTTTGTTGTTGATATATAGTTGACAAACGCTATCATATTAGTCTCAGGTGGACATTTATATACATTAGGAAGTGATCACAATAGGCTTAATTATCCATAACCATACAAAGTAATTAGTGTTATTGACTATATTCTCTTTGCTGTACTTTATATCCCTGTGAATTATTTATTTTGTAACTGGAAGTTATAAAGGGCATTCAGTAATATTTGAATAAATAAATAAGTGAATGAGTTTAAATACACAGATTCCTTGAGCTCTACTTGATTATATGGTTTTCCTTAAAATATAAGACCTCTGAGTTGTATACTTGGGGTCTACACTCCTAGTGTATTCATTTTCTGCTTTTTTAGATGGGTTATTGCTAAGACTTGCAGTCATCACACTCTAGGTTTGTACAACATTCTGCTCCTCCTCTGCTTGTCTCACCCATTGCACCACATCGCAGGTCTTCATTTGCCTGCCATCTTCTTGTCCCCCCACTAGATTCCTAAGCTTATTGAGAAAAGGGACTCAGATTTATTTTTTTCTTTTTGATTCTCTTTTCCATGCCCCTCCAGTGGACACTGAAATAATTATTGAGTGTGCCACATTTGATCTGAAAAGGTACATATGCTCAATTGTAAGTAAAAAAAAATTTTGACCTAAAAGAAATCACCTTGCCAACGTATGGATTACTGACAGGGTATTTATTTTTGAGTTGTCTTGCCTGTCACTGTCTTATATGTGTTCTATAGGTACTCTGATTAACAAGAAAGAATCATGGTGCTAAATTTTTTTTAAAGCATTTGCTGTGCATGGACACCACTCTTGCAGATATTTGAGTCATGTCCTTATGCCAAATACTGTGTGTATCAACGATATAGCTATGAGCGAGGTGTACTTGATCCCTGCCCTCAAGGACCTGTGGTCTAGCAACCTAGTTTAGGAGTCTGGATTCTTTCTATAAAGGGCTAAACAAATAGACTTATGGACCGTGTGGTCTTGGTTACAAATATTCAACTCTACCATTGTGGCCCAAAAGTAGCCACTGATGCTGTAACCACATGAGTGTGGCTGTTTCCAGTAAAACTTCACTTATAGGGGATGCCTGGCTGACTCCATCGGTAGAGCATATGATTCTTGATCTCAGGGTTGTGAGTTCAAGCACCACGTTGGGTGTAGAGCTTACTTTAAAAAAAATAAAAAACAACTTTCATTTACAAAAGCAGGAGGTAGATTGATTTTGGTCCTCAAGCCATAGTTTTCTGACTCTTGATCTAGTTCATTTGTTTATTGCCCTTTGATTCTGTTTCACTCATATATACACAGCAGATATTTCATATTCCCAATGTAGTTTTCAGTGGCTTATTTGCTCCAGTTAGCAAAAATGAGATTGTTGAACTTAAATGACTAAAGCTAATCGTTTGTTTTGTTTTTTAACTTGTTTATCTAGGACATTTTATTTCCTTACATCAAAGAAAATGTTAAAGAGTATCTGCAGACACACTGGGAAGAAGAGGAGTGCCAGCAGGATGTCAGTCTTTTGAGGAAACAGGTTGGGCCATTTCTCTTCCATTGCTTCTACATTGAGGATGCCTAGAGACTTAGAATGTGCTCTAAACATATTGTAAAATAAGCATTCTGGATTCACAGGACGTGGAAGTGGTAGCGACTTACCTGCTTAGGGATTCACACTACTTCATTAAACGACAAGATCATGGCAGTTTACTGTCTTTTTTTTTTTTTAAGGGTCTTTGCAGATATGGTCTTTTTTTTTTTTTAAATTTTTATTTATTTATGATAGTCACACAGAGAAAGAGAGAGGCAGAGGGAGAAGCAGGCTCCATGCACCGGGAGCCCGACGTGGGATTTGATCCTGGGTCTCCAGGATCGCGCCCTGGGCCAAAGGCAGGCGCTAAAACCGCTGCGCCACCCAGGGATCCCAGTTTACTGTCTTTATAGTTGCCTCTCCCTGGAGTCATTTTGATCGCATAAATTTTTTTTTTTTTAAGAAATAAATAAAAACTTGAAAAAAAAAGAAAATTTTTGTTTAAATTCAATTAATTAACATATAATGTATTATCAGCTTCATAGGTAGAGGTCAGTGATTCATCAGTCTTATATAACACCCAGTGCTCATTATATTACGTGCCCTCCTTAATGTCCATCACCCAGTTACCCCATCCTCTCACCTCCCTCTCCTCCAGCAACCCTCAATCTGTTTCCTATGATTAAGAGTCTTTTATGGTTTGTCTCCCTCTCTGATTTCGTTGTGTTTTATGTTTCCTCTTTGCCCCCATGAGCCTCTGTTTTGTTTCATTTCCTCATATAAGTGATACCATATTGTCTTTCTCTGATTGACTTATTTCATTTAGCATAATATCCTCTAGTTCTATACATGTTGTTGCAAATGGCAAGATTTTGTTTTTTTGGTGGCTGAGTAGTATTCCTGTGGTGTGGTGTGTGTGTGTGGTGTGTGTGTACACACCACATCTTTTTTATCCATTAATCTATCGATGGACATCTGGGCTCTTAATTTGGCTCTTGTACACATTGCTGCTATAAACACTGGGGTGCAGGTGCCCCTTTGGATCACTGCATTTGTATCTTTGGGGTAAATACCCAGTAGTGCAATTGCTGAGTTGTAGGGTAGCTCATTTTCAATTTTTTCAGAAACCTCCATACTGTTTTCCAGAGTGACTACACCAGCTTGCAATCCCAACAACATGAATGAGGGTTCCCCTTTCTCTGTATCCTCACCAACATCTGTCGTTTCCTGACTTGTTCATTTTCACCATTCTGATTGGTTGAGGTGGTATCTCATGGTACTTTTTTTTTTTTTTACGATTTTATTTATTTATTCATGAGAGACACAGAGAGAGAGGCAGAGACATAGGCAGAGGGAGAAGCAGGCTCCTTGTGGGGAGCTTGATGTGGGACTTGGTCCTAGGACCCAGGGATTATGACCTGAGCCAAAGGCAGACGCTCAACCATTGAGCTACCCAAGTGTCCCACTCACTGTACTTTTGATTTGTATTTCCCTGATGCTAAGTGATATTTAGCATTTTTTTTATGTGTCTGTTGGCCATTTCTGTGTCTTTTTTGGAGAAATGTCTGTTCATGTCTTCTGCCCATTTCTTGATTGGATTATTTGTTCTTTTGGTGTTGAATTTGATAAGTTCTTTATAGATCTTGGATATTAGCCCTCTATCTGATATGTCATTTGCAAATGTCTTCTCCCATTCTGTTGGTTTTTTGGTTTTGTTGACTGTTTCAAGCTTTTTAAGCTTTTTAGCTTGATGAAGTCCTAATAGTTCATTTTTGCCTTTGTTTCTGTTGCCTTTGGAGACATACCTAGCAAGAAGTTGATGCAGCCGAGGTCACAGAGGTTGCGGCCTGTGTTCTCCTCTAGGATTTTGATGGATTCCTGTCTCATGTTTAGGTCTTTCTTCTCATTTTGAGTCTGTTTTTTGTGTATGGTGTGAGGAAACGGTCCAGTTTCATTCTTTTGCATGTAGCTGTCCAGTTTTCCCAGCAGTATTTATTGGAGAGACTTTTTTCCATTGGATATTCTTTCCTGTTTTGTCGAAGATGAGTTGACCATAGAGTCGGGGGGTCCATTTCTGGGTTCCCTGTTCTGTTCTATTGATCTATGTGTCTGTTTTTGTGCCAGTACCATGATGTCTTGATTACAGCTTTGTAATAGAGCTTGAAGTCCAGAATTGTGATGCCACCAGTTTTGGTTTTCTTTTTCAACAATCTTGGCTTTTAGTGGTCTTCTCTGGTTCCATACAAATTTTAGGATTATTTGTTCCAATTCTTGTGAAAAATGTCTATGCTATTTTGAGAAGGATTGCATTGAATGTATAGATTGCTCTAGGTAGCATAGACATTTTAACAATAATTGTCCTTCCAAACCAATGAGCATGGAACGCTTTTCTATTCCTTTGTATCTTCCTCAATTTCTTTCAGGGGTTTTGTAGTTTTCTGAGTACAGATCCTTTGCCTCTTTGGTTAGGCTTATTCCTACGTATCTTACGGTTTTGGGTGCAATTGTAAATGGGATTGACTTCTTAATTTCCCTGTCTCCTGTCTCATTGTTAGTGTATAGAAACACAACTGATTTCTGTGCATTGATTTTATATCCTGCCACTTTGCTGAATTCCTGTATGAGTTCTAGCAGTTTTGGGGTGGAGTCTTTAGTGAGTGTCATGTCATCTGCAGAAAGTGAGTTTGACTTCTTGCTGACTCAGATGTTTTTTATTTCTTTTTGTTGTCTGATTGCTGAGGCTAGGACTTCTAATACCATATTGAGCAGCAATGATGATAGTGGACATTCCTGTCATATTCCTGATCTTAGGGTAAGGCCTCAGTTTTTCCCCATTGAGAATGATATTTGTTGTGGGCTTTTTGTAGATGCCTTTCATGATATTGAGGTATGTTCCCTCTCTCCTTACACTGAAGAGTTTTAATCAAGAACGAATGCTGTACTTTGTTAAATGCTTTTTCTGCATCTATTGAAGGGATTATATAGTTCTTGTTCTTTCTTTTGTTAATGTAGCATATCACGTTGACTGATTTGTGGATGTTGAACCATCCTTGCAGCCCAGGAATAAACCCACTTGGTTGTGGTGAATAATCCTTTTAATGCACTGTTGGATCCTATTGGCTGGTATTTAAGTGAGAATTTTTGCATCCATGTTCATCAGGGATATTGGTCTGTAATTCTCCTTTTTGGTGGGGGTCTTTGTCTGGTTTGGGGATCAAAGTAATGCTGTCTTCATAGAAAGAGTTTGGAAGTTTTCCTTCCATTTCTGTTTTTTGAAACAACTTCAGGTATTCATTCTTCTTTAAATGTTTGGTAGAGGGATGCTTGCATAGCTTAGCAGTTGAGTGTCTGCCTTCAGCTCAGTGTGTGATCCCAGGTTTGGGGATCAAGTCCCGCATTGGGCTCCCTGTTAGGAGCCTGCTTCTCCCTCTATGTCTCTGCCTCTCTCTCTCTGTGTCTCTCATGAATAAAAAAATAAATGTTGGGATCCCTGGGTGGCTCAGCCGTTTAGCGCCTGCCTTTGGCTCAGGGCACGATCCTGGAGTCCCGGGATCGAGTCCCATGTCAGGCTCCCGGCATGGAGCCTGCTTCTCCCTCCTTCTGTGTCTCTGCCCCTCTCTTTCTCTCTCTCTCTCTATGTCTATCATGAATAAATAAATAAAATCTTAAAAAAAATAAATGGTAGAATTTTGTTGGGAAGCCATCTGACCCTGGATTCTTGTTTGTTGGGAGGTTTCTGATGACTGCTTCAATTTATGGACTGGTTATGGGTCTGTTCAGATCTTCTGTTTCTTCCTGTTTCGGTTTTGGTGGTTTATATGTCTCTAGGAATGTATCCATTTTTTCCAGCTTGCCCAATTTGTTGTCATATAGTTGCTCATAATATGTTCTTATAATTGTTTGTATTTCTTTGATGTTGGTTGTGTTCTCTCCTCTTTCTTTCTTTCTTTCTTTTTTTTTTTTTTAGGATTTTATTTATGTATGTATGTATGTATGCATGTATGTATGTATGTTTTAGGATTTTATTTATTTATTCATGAGGGACACAGAGAGAGAGAGAGACTCGATCCCGGGTCTCCAGAATCACACCCCGGGCCAAAGGCAGCGCCAAACCCACTGGGCCACTGGGGCTGCCCCAATTGTTAGATCTCCTTGTTGGATAGACTGTTTAATTATGATGTAGTATCCTTCCTCATCTCTTATTACTGTCTTTGGTTTATTTATTTATTTTTTTTAAGATATTTTATTTATTTATTCATGAGAGACACAGAGAGAGAGGCAGAGATACAGGCAGAGGGAAAAGCAGGCTCCATGTAGGGAGCCCAATATGGGACTCAATCCCAGGACTCTAGGATCACACCCTGAGCCGAAGGCAGATGCTTTAACCACTGACCCACCCAGCCATCCACAGTCTTTGGTCTAAAATCTAATTTGTTTAAAATCTAAAAGCCACCCCAGCTTTCTTTTGATGTCCATTAGCATGACAAGTGGTTCTCTACCCCCTCACTTTCAATCTGGAGGCATCTTTGGGTCTAAAGTGAGTCTCTTGCAGACAGCATATCAATCTGATACCGTATGTCTTTTGATTGGGGCATTTAGTACATTTACATTTAGAGTGACTATTGAAAGATACGAATTTAGTGCCACTGTATTACTTATTAAAGTCACTGTTTCTGTATATTGTCTCTACTTTTCTGGTGTATGTAACTTTTGGGCTCCCTCTTTGTTTGAAGGATCCCTTTTATTATTATTATTTTTTAAAGATTTTATTTATTTATTCATGAGAGACACACAAGAGAGGCAGAGACACAGGCAGAGGGAGAAGCAGGCTCCAGGCAGGGAACCCAATGTGGGACTCGATCCCAGGACTCCAGGATCACACCCTGGGCTGAAGGCAGGTGCTAAACTACTGAACCCCAAGGGATTCCTGAAGGATCCCTTTTAATATTTCTTGTAAGGCTGTTTGGTGATCATAAATTCTTTTCTTTCTGTTTTTCCTGGAAGCTTTTTATCTCTCCTCCTGTTTTGAAAGACATCATAGCTGCATAAAGTATTCTTGGATGTGTATTTTTTTCATTTAGTACCCTGAATATATCATGCCAGTCCATTCTGGACTTCGAGGTCTCTATGGGTAGGTCTGCTGCCAGTCTAATATTTCTACCCTTTTAGGTTACAGACCTCTTTTTTTTTTTTAATTTTTATTTATTTATGATAGTTACACACACACACACACACAGAGAGAGAGAGAGAGAGAGAGAGGCAGAGACATAGGCAGAGGGAGAAGCAGGCTCCATGCACCGGGAGCCCGATGTGGGATTCGATCCTGGGTCTCCAGGATCGCGCCCTGGGCCAAAGGCAGGCGCCAAACCGCTGCGCCACCCAGGGATCCCGGTTACAGACCTCTTATCCCCAGGCTACTTTCAGGATTTTCTTTGTTTCTGAGATTTGTAACTATTTGCACTATTATATGTTGGAGTATTGACCTATTTTTATTGGTTCTATTGGTGGTTCTCTGTGCTATCTGGACTTGAATGCCTCTTTCCTTCCACAGGTTAGGAATGTTCTCTGCTATATAATTTGCTCCAATATACCTTCTGCTCCCCTCTCTCTTTCCTCTTCCTCTGGGAACCCAGTTATTCTAGTACTGTTTTGCTTTATGGTATCAATTCTCTCTCGAATTCTCCCCTCGTGATTCAGTGGTTATTTATCTATTACTCAGCTTCTTTAATCTCTATCATTTTGTCTTCTATATCACTAATTTGCTCTTCTGCCTTATTTATCCTAGCAATAGAGCCTCCATTTCTTTATTGCATCTCATTAAAGGCCTTTTTGATTTCAACTTGATTGGATTTTAGTTCTTTTATTTCTCCAGAAAGGAATTCTCTAGTGTCTTGTTTACTTTTTTTCAAGCTCAGCTAGTATCTTTATAGTAGTTATTCTGAATTCTAGTTTCAACATCTTACTTATGTCCACACTGGCTAGGTCTCTGGCAATCAGTACTTCCTCTTTTCTCTTTTTTTGAGATGAGTTTTTCTGTCTTGTCATTCTGTCCAGAGAAGAATAGATGAACGACAGAACAAAATACTAAAATGGAAAGGACTCCAGGGAAATACACATTAAACCAATCAGAAGAGACCTGAAACCAAAAAATAAAAAAAAGAGAGCGAGAATATAATCAGACAGTTGAACAGAATAGAGCAACATACTGTATCCTGTGTATTTTGGTCTTTTTGTTAGAAAACTAGATCCCAAAATTGTAACAAAAGAAAAACATATATGTACAAAAAAAAAATAAAATACAATGAACGGATAGACTGTAAAATGAAACTGTAAAAATGAAAATTAAAAGACAAAAATAAAGGAATATAAATTAAATACATTGAAGGAAAAAAAATAAATACATTGAAGGGTTAGAATATAACTGTAAAGATGAAAATTAAAAAAGACTAACAAAATGGGAAAAAAAAAGTCGATATGAAATGACAGGTGAAGAGAACAGATATACTAGATTCTCGGTGTATTTTGGTCTGTTAGAAAAACTGCATCCCAAAATTGTAAAGAAGGAAAAACTTTTATGTATATACAAAAATAAAATTAAATACAGTGAAAAGATAAATGTAACTGTAAAGATGAAAATTAAAAAAGATTTTTTAAAAAGTTGATAAAAATAAGTTGGTTGAAAAAAGAAAGAAGAAAAAAAAATACTGAAAAACTAAAGAATCATGGAGAAAAAAAACATTAATTCTGTATACTATTTTCCCCTAGTGCTGGAGTTTTGCAATTCTATGTGATTGGTAAACTTGGTCTTGGCCAGACATTCTTACTGATCTTCTGGGGGAGGGGCCTGTTGCACTGATTCTCAGGTGTCTTTGCCCCATGTGAAACTGCACTTGACAGGGGGCCAGGCTCTGTAATCTGCTTCAGATTGCTCTACAGTGCCTTTGGTTCCCTGAAGGCTTTCCACCCCACTTTAGAGGATGTGAGTGAAAATGGCGGCCTCCCATTCTCCAGCCCCAGAGCTGAAAGCTTGCACCCCCCACCCCTCAATGCACCCTCTAGGAAAAGGAATCAGTCGCCCCTGTCTGCGTGTTCCCCGTCCACCTTCCTTGCTCACCTCGCCTGTGACTGAGCGTTTCTGTCTCAGGGATGCGCAACCCCCTTTCAGGTGTCCAAACTCTGGCATGCTGCTGTGCCGCTCCTCCCAGAGAAGGAAGGGAAGGGTTTTAAGGTTCTGCCGCTTGCCTGGGCCCTTGCTCTGGGAGCAGTTGCGCCAACCCTGCTGTGGTTTGATGTTTATGGAGACCTGGAGTTGAGGGCCCACTCCTGGGCTCGCTGATTGCAGCTGGCTTCCCTGGTTCAATGCCTGGGAACTCTGATGCCACACTCAGGCACCCTCCCTCCTCTTCTCCCCCCTCCCCAGCCCCCCTGTGATCCCGAGGATCCTGAAGCCACACTGTCCCACCTAGGATTTTGCTCCGCTTGGCACCTGAGCACCTTTCTGGCAGGGACATCCCTCACCTCGACTGCTCTGTCACTTTTCAGTGCCAGCTGCGAGAGTCTTTTCCACCTGCAGTCAATCTTCATATATCGCCTCGTCACTTCTCCACACCTCTTACCTTGCCGAAAGTGGTCTCTTTTCTATGTGTAGAGTTGCAGCTATTCTTTCCTTAGAACTCTGGTTGAGTTTGCAGGTGTTCAGATTTAATAGCTATCTAGTTGAATTCTTGGGACCAGATGAAACTAAGATCTACTCCTCTGCCTCTGCCATCTTTGGCATAAACTGATTTGACATTTTCTTTGTTTCTTCCTCAGTTCATTATAGGACAGAGAAAATGATCAGATTTAATTGAAGTCCTGGTTTGTTGATCCTAGTAAGTGAATCGACACACTGGGTCTTACTATATCATTTTATCATTGTATGCTGTTTCTCTTCTCATGTACAACATGCCTCTCCATTTATTTATTTATTTATTTAAATTTATTTATGATAGTCACACAGAGAAAGATGAGAGGCAGAGACACAGGCAGAGGGAGAGGCAGGCTCCATGCACCGGGAGCCCGACGCGGGACTCGATCCCGGGTCACCAGGATCGCGCCCTGGGCCAAAGGCAGGCGCCAAACCACTGCGCCACCCAGGGATCCCTGCCTCTCCATTTAAATTTCAGCTATAACAATATAGGAAAAGTGAAGTAATTTATTAATTATAAGTCACTTTCTTTTAGGAAGCATTCATATCAGCCCCCCAAAATGTAAGACAGTTTAATTTATAACAGGGTTAGGTGTTAATGATAGTTGGAGAAAGTTGATCGGCTGGGTTTTCAGATCTTAAGTGGTCTTTATAAAAAACAAGTAAGAAACAAATTTCGTGTTGTTTGTGACTTAAAGGCTGAAGAGGATTCCCACCTGGATGGGGCTGTTCCCATCCCTGCCGCATCTGGGAATGGAGCAGATGACCTGCCGCAGATGATCCAGGCTGTGGTGGATAATGTGTGCTGGCAGATGTCTTTGGACCGAAAGACCACAGCACTGAAACAGCTGCAGGGCCACATGTGGAGGGCAGCATTCGCAGCTGGACGCATGAAAGCAGAGTATGTAGCTGCTCAAGTAACTCTAAACATTCCACCAGCCCTGAAACCAAATACATTTTTCCACTGGCTCGCTCTCTCCAGTGTTGTTTGTGTGATTAGTAAAATAGATAAAATCAACATTCTTTTTATTTTAACAGGCAGGTGTTTGTTTTGTTTTTTTTCAAAGCCAGGATAAAGCATTCCATCCAGCTAAGCTCCCCAGAGCAGCATGCCTGGCTTTGTGGGGTGGTTGAGGACTTTTAGCGGTTTAAAACAGCTACTTAGAAAATGGCGACTTCTTTGAGCTTGGTCATATTTGATCTTTTTTTTTTTTTAAAGATTTTATTTATTCATAGAGATGCGGAGAGAGAGAGAGAGAGAGAGAGAGAGAGGGAGAGACACAGGCAGAGGGAGAAGCAGGCTCCATGCAGAGAGCCTGACGTGGGACTCAATCCCACGCCCTGGGCTGCAGGCGGCGCTAAACCGCTGCGCCACCGGGGCTGCCCATATTTGATCTTTAATAGGCAAGTGACAGCACTGTTCAGCTGTTTCTCAGAACTGTCAGATTACCTGCTTTCTACTCTGATGCAGAAGTAAGAATGCTTTGAAATTATTTACGTGTCCTTTTAGGGTTACTTAAAATGTCAGGGGTATCACTCTGTCCTGTGCTGTTACAGCAACTTCCACAGACCCTCTGACTCTTGGTTGTGGTGTTCCTGGGAGCCCTCCTGTTGAAGGAAACTCATGAGTCCTGTATCGCTAAGGAATTTTTTTGTTAAGATTTTATTTTTAAGTGGTCTCTACACCTAACATGGGGGTCAGATTTACAACCCTGAGATTAAGAGTTGTATTCTCTACTGACTGAGCCAGTCAGGTGCCCCGCTAAGAATTTTTTTTTTTAAGATTTTATTTATTTATTCATGAGAAACACACACAGAGAGAGAGAGAGAGAGAGAGAGAGAGAGAGAGGCAGAGGGAGAAGCAGGCTCCATGCAGGGAGCCTGATGTGGGACTCGATCCCAGGTCTCCAGGATCATGCCCTGGGCTGAAGGTGGTGCTAAACCGCTGAGCCACCTAGGCTGCCCGGAAATTCTTTTTTTTTTTTTTTTTTGCCCAGAAATTCTTCATAAGACAGTACCACTAAGTATTTTAAGCCATTGCCTGATGTACACCCTAAGATTCAAGACTACTTCTAGTTGCTGCATTTCGTTTCCTGTCAAATGAGATGCCATTCCTTTATGTACTTTATAAGGGGCTTCCACTTTTTAATATATATACATATATATATATTTTTTAAGATTTTATTTATTTATTAGAGAGAGATTGCGAGGGATGCACATGTACAAGCAGGGGGAGGGGCAAAGGGAGAGGGATAAGCCGGCACCCTGCTGAGTGCAGAGCCTGACTCGCAGGGCTCCATCTCAGGACTGCAGGGCTCCATCTCAGGACTGCGAGATCGTGACCTGAACTTACTGAGCTACCCACACACCCTAGGGGGCTTCCACTTTTTAAAGGCTGCATTAGGATTTCAGGATAGGCCAGTCATCTGGTAATATCTGCTAGTTTACTTTGTAAAACACAAAAGAGTGGAGGTAAGAGAGGATGCTCGGACTAGTCAGTCCTTCCTTCTCTCAGACTTTCCTTAATCACAAAACCAGGGACTTCTAAGCCCTGCATTGGAACAAAAAAATCTGCACAGTTCAACGTGGAAGAATCCTGTCTGTGATTGCAGAAAACGCACAGAGTAACCCACAGGTGTATGTGCTGGTTTCAAACTAGTTGATCTCTTTCCTTCAATTAGTGGAATATATTAAGCTGTTTTAGCCAGTAGGAGACTTTGCTGACATTTTCCAGTTCATCTGTTAAAGATTACTGGTTCCACATTCCAAGCTCCTTGTGCTTCTCTTTTCACCTGTTTTGCGACAATTTCACCACCAAATATGGAAGACCCTGTAGAACTGGGAAGCAGGCCTTAGTGTCAGGAGTCAGAAAAGCTAGACCCTGTTTGCTGGTAAGCTAATGCGAGATGACATAGTGTTCTAATAGATTTGTTATGTCATTTATTTCTGTATTGTAAAATTTTAGGTTTTCTTAGTTCTCAAGAAATGTAGTTCCATTTTCTAGCTAATCAAACATTAATAGCTTTGAACCCTCAAATGGTTTTCTTTTCATTGTCTGTGAGGAAATCTTTTTAAAGGTATTTCCATGCTTTCTGAAGGCACACCAGACATAATTTAACCTCTTATCATGAATTACATGGAAAATTATATAATTGCTACTTTTTTTTTTCTAGTGGGAATTTCAATAACCACTTATTTCATCTCTTATTTGTGATCCACTCTTTACTGTCACGAGTGTCACTGCCTGTCAAAAACTGTTCTCCCCTCCACCTAAATTGTTGCTTCTAATCTGTGGGGATCCTGGAACTCCAATGATGATAAGCTTGTTAGATAGGCAGCAGTTTGCAGTCTCTTGGAGGTGCTTCCCATGGTCACCCTTTGGACACAAATAAAAGAACCCTGTTAGAACTATTTTGACTGGTTCTCACCTGGCTAGATAACGTGTTCCTGCATTTGAACTTGGTGGTCTTTCCTCTAGGTTCTTTGAAGATGTAGTTCCAGCAGTCAGGAAATGGAGAGAGGCTGGAATGAAGGTGTATATCTATTCTTCAGGGAGTGTAGAGGCCCAGAAGCTATTATTTGGGCATTCTACGGAAGGAGATCTTCTTGAGGTAGGTCACCTGATTACTTTGTTTTTCTGACACTGTCAAAGCATGAAATAACGAATCTTAAAGAGATATCCTACAGTTATAAGCCAAATCAACATTCAGTTCATTGCGTTTATGTATGCTAAGGAGGTGGTAAAGAGAAATAAATAAACTAGGGAATACATTGAAGGAGAAGGGTAAAATGTTTAGTCTTGGCATTGGCGGTTCTTAAGCCGTTGTGAATAATGATCACCTGGGGAGTGTATTAAAAGTATAGCTCCCTGGGTCTTGCTTCCTAGCAAAACTGCATTGGCAGGTATGGGAATGGCAGGAGGAGGGTCAGGGTCAGGAATATATATGTGTGTGTGTATATGTAAATGTAATATATGTACATATAGATATATGTAATACAGCTAATAAGATATGAACTGGCTCATAAATCAGCTGTCTTGCCAGCATTAGAAAATTGTCAACTCAGATGAACTAGTGGCCCACTTCTTTTGTTGTTTAAAGTAGCAGGTTAGCAGTACAGTAGTGGCACATACTCCATTCAAACATGCACACATAAGCTTCTTTAACGAAGCTGAGTACAGGGTAGATTCATTTGTTTCTGAGATTTTGGAGAGAGAACAAATTTTATTTTAGCGGAAACCTCATTCTTCTACAAGAGCACTGGGGGCGGTTATTAAATGGTGATACGTTAAGGCCACCTGTTAATCTTATAGATGAAAAAATTCCTGCTAGTTCCTCTGTCCCACCATCGTGGCGCCCTCTGGAGGACAGGGCAGGCACTGCAAAAAGGGAAGGCATTTAGAACATGAAGAAATGCCAACCAAATACAGGCAGAACTAAGTGATATACAGTAGGTCACTCAGTCAGCTATCTTTTAAATAAATATTTATTGAACTTCTGCCATGTACAGAGAACACTTTGGCTTTGGAGATTGTCATATTCTCATTTTAGTATTTTCCTATGTTTTATCTTAGCTTAAATCAAATTTTATTTTATTTTATTTATTTATTATTTATTTATTTATTTATTTATATTAAATATAAAATATTTATATATTTTATTTATTTATGATAGTCACACAGAGAGAGAGAGAGGCAGAGACACAGGCAGAGGGAGAAGCAGGCTCCATGCACCGGAAGCCTGACGTGGGATTTGATCCCGGATCCCCAGGATCGCGCCCTGGGCCAAAGGCAGGCGCTAAACCACTGCGCCACCCAGGGATCCCTTAAATCAAATTTTAAATCAGGAATAAAACCCTTTAACTATTGGTGTACAAATATTTGTATCTCCTCTGAATACAGATGTAAACTACTTTTTTGTTCTCTCTAATGGAACAGACAATAAGGTGATAGATAATATACAATAATAACTACTGAATTCAATGATAAAAATGTACTAAGTGAGGCAGACTTGAGAAAGAATATATAAAACCAATCTTAACTTTTTAAAAGTTAAATCTATAATATTAATGTTATCATAATTTGTTTTTGAGTTATCTTTAGGCTTGTTTTTGGTTTGTGAAAGTTCTGAAAATATTCAAAAGATCACATTGTAATAGCTGATTCTAAAAATGGACTTATTTTAATTAATGTTGAATAAATAAGCAAGTTACATATTTGATCCTAGTTATTTCTAAAACAGCTGGGATATTGAGTAGAATTTCAAAATGTTTTCATTAAAAAATGAAAGTTTCAAAAAAACAAAAAATAAAAATTTAAAAAATGAAAGTTTCAGGGGCTAGGGAACAGGGTAACTGGGCAATGGACATTAAGGAGGACACTAGATGTAATGAGCACTGGGAATTATGTAAGACTAATGAATCACTGGCCTCTACCTCTGAAACCAATTATACATTATATGTTAATTAATTGAATTTAAATAAAATACTTTTATTTTTTTAAGATTTTTTATTTTTAAAGATTTTATTTATTTATACATGATAGACACAGACAGAGAGGCAGAGACACAAGCAGAGAGAGAAGCAGGCTCCATGCAGGGAGCCTGATGTGGGACTTGATCCTGGGAATGCAGGATCGATCACTCTCTGGGTCAAAGGCAAGCACTTAACTGCTGAGCCACCCAGACATCTCTTTTTTTAAGATTTTATTTATTTATTCATGAGAGACACAGAGAGAGAGGCAGAGACATAGGCAGTGGGAGAAGCAGGCTCCATGCAGGGAGCCCGATGTGAGGCTCGATCCTTGGACTCCAGGATCATGCCCTGGGCCGAAGGCAGGCACTAAACTGCTGAGCCACCCAGGGATCCTAAAATTTTTTTTTTTTTAATGAAAGTTTCGGGGCAGCCCAGTTGGCTCAGGACCTGTCTTTAGGAGTGAAACCCAGTCCAATAAGTAGTTGAATGCAAATAGGGTTTTAAGGATAAAAAGCAGGATATGTATATTTTAAAAGATTTCGTTTTTTTTTTTAAAGATTTTTAAATTTATTTATTCATGAGAGACCCACAGAGAGAGAGAGAGAGAGAGACAGAGACACAGGCAGAGGGAGAAGCAGGCCCCATGCAGGGAGCCTGATGTGGGACTCGATCCTGGGACTCCAGAATCACATCCTGGGCTGAAGGCAGGCACTAAAACCCCTGAGCCACCCGGGCTGCCCTAAAAGATTTTGAATATAAAATTAATGCTAATCACAGAAAAAACGAAGTAAACTGTAACATGATTTTATATACATTGAATTGGTAGTTTTCTTCCAAATGTTTATTTCTATAAAATCATTATTTTCTGTAGCTTGCATAGTTATCTATTAAGTACACTTTCATGGATTATTTATCGAGGGGATGAAATCACTATGATTGTCAAGTATTTTCAGAGCAAATGGAGGAGAGGCAAAGAGGTTGGGTGGCAAGGGTATTTATAACAACAGTCTTTTCTTTCCCTGTGTGCAGCTTGTTGATGGTCACTTTGATACCAAGATTGGACACAAAGTGGAGAGTGAGAGTTACCGAAAGATTGCAAACAGCATTGGGTGCTCAACCAACAACATCTTGTTTCTGACAGACGTTACTCTAGGTGAGTAATTTGACTTCCTATATTGGATACTCCAGGGTAGGTAGGTGGATACTTCTGGGACTGCAGACACATGACCTCTGTAAAGAAAGTTTGTGTGGACCTTTGAAAAATGAAACAGGTTTATAAAAAGAAGCCATGAGTCAGCTGATTCATGTTTCTCTCCTTTTACCTATCGTGGGGGGTTGTGCGTGGGCGAGTGGCCCTGGAAAGACTAGATCTTCTCACTGTAACTCTTATCTGTGCTTTCCTACCCATCCTTCTGTACACACACACACACACACACACACACGGATGAAATTATAAAATAACAAAGGACAGTTTAAGGGGTGTCACTGTGGGAAGGAGCATGTAGGCAACAAAGGAGGGTAGGTGCATGGTTGGCTAGGGACATAAAGTTATAGTGGACCAATCGTATGTATTTAACAGTGAGATGAGCTAAAACACAAAAGAAACAAAAAACTGTAGGGGAGGAGAACTCTAAATGATCAGAGTACTTTTGCCTCATTTTTCCAGTTGCTGAGCACTGCTGCACAGTGAGTGGGAGCCTCTTCTCCACCTTCCCTCAGGTGATCTCAGTCCCTGGGCACCACTCATGCTCTGAACCTCTTGCCTTGTCATGCAGGGTATACCTATTTAAAGACAGACATCTTTTTTTTTTTTTTTTACCTAGAATGTCTGTCTTTATTACATATGGTACATTAGCAGATGCATTATTAAAGATTGAACGCACATAACAGCACATACTGTACTGTATTGGTAATTTAAGTGATTTCAAGAATACTTTTGACCAAATGTAAAACTCACAGTCCAGCTCCTACATAAGAATGTTGACCCTCTAGAGAATGACAGCAGGAAACTATCGCGAATGAGGAAAGAAGCAGCAGCAGATGAAGAGGTGGTGGGTGCTGGTGGAAAGTTGGGCTCTGGTTTTTCTCTGACAGCCTCTACTTGGGAAGGCTTTCCCACACACCTACCTGGCTCTGGCTTTGGGTAGCATGCTCATTGTCCTTAGAATTTGTGCATCTCCCAGGGGCGCCTACTTTTGGTGTGTTTATAATTGCATCTGTATTTGAGGGCAGTTCTTTATATTACTGTTTCTTCTGCTCACCTTCTTCATCTTCTGCATACCCCAGAGCAGGACTTTGTGTATCGTGCTGCTGCCCTGACTTACTATGTCTGGGCTGGTAGACTGGGGAAGGGCATTAGGGAAAGAGGTCGAGGGCTGGATGTTCTCTTGCCTGGTTGGCTCCACGTGACTCCTGGGCCCCTTGGAGCCTGTAGGCCATATCCCTCTCTCTGGTCCTTCCTATCTTGTCAGGGAACTAGAGTCACCCCCAACCACTGGGACTTTCAGAGATAGGGCCCAAAGGCATATCCAAGCTGCTGACAAAGATATCTTACCAGAAGTAATGTGTATGAATTGTATTCTTTCTCTGCTGCTGATCTTTGGGCTCTTGGTCTGTTAGGTTAGGCAAGAGTTACAGGTATATAAGCAAATACTGATTTGTTAAATTGTTTTAAAAAAAACTTAACCGGCACAGATCATATAATGCCTTCAAAAAGTTATAATAATGTTTTCTAGGGAAAGAAAGACTTAATTTTACCTGACATACAGTAGATATCCAGTAATTGTTAACGCCTTTGTTAAATTTCAGGCCATGGTGAATCTAGACTGAAATTTCTGATCCAGGTAGATGGTGCCAAATCACAGCCATTTGTTATCTTGAGTTTTGAAAACTCAGCAGATTGCATGTCTTACATGTCCTGGCTTGGGTCAGCTTCAAAGTCCAAGGGTTTCTACAAACTGTGGTCTTGGTTTTCTACATTCCAGAAAGCTTTATACATTTGCTTTCTGACTGCACCGAAGGAGAGGAATAGATAGACAGTTGCACGGGCACACTACTTCAAGGTAGCCAGGCCACAGAAGTTCCTGTGAGGAAGGATAATTTGAAGACCTTTCACTTAGTTTTGTTCCTTATGGAAAGGAGATAGACCTCGCTCTGCTGAGATTAGCTGCTTTAATTTTAATCTGTGAATTACTTTTGTGTCATCATTCATATGAGAGGGGCTGTTGGAGATGCAAATCCGTGGTTTGCCCTTTCTGTGATTTCCTAGCACTTTGGATGATAAATTTCTGCAGGCTTAGAGTCACAGAACTGTTTTGGCTGAGCTCCCACGTACTTAGCCTGTCCCGAGTGTTCTGGGATCAAATGTGTTGTGATGCCCAGATCTTTGCACCGTTCCTCACTTTTTGGTTACTTTTAATAATTACAGTCCCTGTTCTAGTAAGATCACCGACAGGTTCTTCATATTGTTGTCTTTAACCACACTTTCTTTTTCTAGTAACACAGCACATCTATAATTTTATGTCTTCCTCTTTTCACTTGAGCCACTTCCTTGGGCTCTAGTCCCAGAAACTATTCTTAACTTTTGTGAATAGAGATAATCCCCAGATGGGCCTCAAAACAAACTTGGCTTTTTCCAAGGTCTCTGCATGGAGGTATGTCTTGCGCCTCGTCTTCTGCCAGCTGCACACCCATCTAGGCGGCAGGGCCAGAACTGGGCTCATGGGTAGCTAGGCTGGGGCCAGGCGGCTGGCTGCGTGCCACGTTCTTCCCTATTATTTCTGATCCTGAGTTTTTGATACCACATGCCCAGACTGCTTTGCCAAGGCAGGATGGAAGACTAAGTTGAGATCCCAAATAACATCCAAGTATGAAGAGAGACCTGAAAGACTTCGTGCTCTTGGAGGAAAGGAAGGAGGTCCAGGATTTTAAGTCAATATTATGCCAACAGGGCAAATAGATGCTTAGAGGCAACACTTGCCTGCTGGCTATCTGGGGTTGAATGTGGCACAGCCACTAGGCAGTGTCCAGTCCATGTGGATTGTGATGGCTCAACTCGGTTGGGATCCAAGGTTGCTAGTTAGGAGGAAAGCTGTGCTTGAGGCAGTCAGGCTGGGAGCTAGGGATGAATGGAAGGTGCCTGCAGAGTTTGCCTGGAGGAAGGGGTTTCCACAGGAATGGGATTGTTTGGTCTGGGAAGGTGACAGCTCTTTCACAGGAAGAGCAGAAGCTACATACACACTTGGGTGGTGGAAAAGACTGCTGCCCCTTTAACTCCCTCTGGGAACTCACTTCTCTCAGCACTGCTGCTCTTTAACCCATTCGGATGCTGTGACTATTTTCCAAAGGTTAGGAAGCCACGGAGGATTATTACACCAAGTCTAAACTCCATAGAAAGTGTTTCGAGTCTTTGCAGTTTTGCTCTGTTCACATATGCCCCCTTGACCCATGTCCTGTCTCCCACACTCACTCGCTCGATTCTTCCAATATTTACACATGTATTTTGTGTCTGCCCAGAATGCCTCCTCTCTTGCCACTTTTTTTTCCCTTGAAACTTCTAGTCAAGACTTACCTTCTGTGCTGAGAAGTCATGTGTCAAATTGCAGATCCTAATTCAGTAGTTCCATGTTGGAGAGTTGAGATTCTGCATTTTTTAAAATAAGATTTTATTTATTCGGGAGTGGTGGTGGTGGAGAGAGAGAGAGAATCTCAAGCAGACTCCCGAGTGCAGAATATGATGTGAGGTACAGTCCCACAACCCTGAGATCGTGACCCGAGCTGAAATCAAGGGTCAAATACTTAACCTACTGAACCACTCAGGTACCCCAGAGGTTCTGCATTTCCGACAAGCTTGTAGGTGATTCCCCTGCTACAGGTCCATAGGTCATATTTGGAATAGTATTGTTCTAGAGCAGGAGTTGGCAAGCTTGTTCTCTAAAGGGCCAGATAGTGTATTTTAGGCTTTGCAGGCCCTCCAGTCTCTGTAACTCTAACTCTGTCCTGGCAGTGGAGAAGCAGCCACAGACAATATACAAATGAATGGGCATGGCTGTGTTCTAATAAAACTTTATTTACAAAAGCACATAGCAGGTCATAATTTGCTCACCCTTGTTCTAGAGCACAGACATTAAGTCAGGTTGACACTTTAAAACTTTGGCTCAACCACTCACTAGCTCTCTTACCTTCCATTTCTATAGAATGGGGATAGTAATACTAACTACCTCAAGGTTGTTGTGAAGATCTAAATGAGAATGAATGCTCCACGAAGGCAGGAACTTTGTTTGTTTTATATGTCTATTCCTAGAATAAGTAATACCTGGCACGTAGTAGATGCTACAGTAATATAAGGTATTAGCTGTTATTTTTCACATGGAAGCAGAATGAGGAGAAGACTGTAACCCAAGGCATATTAGAGATACCCCTGCTATCCCTAGCTTCCCTAGTTTAATTTTACTAGTCTTATTTTTCCTTTACCCACTATGCAGTTACTGATCTTTTTTTTTTTTTTTTTAAGATTTTACTTATTTATTCATGAGCGACACAGAGGAAAGAGAGAGAGAGAGAGAGAGAGAGGCAGAGAGACAGGCAGAGGGAGAAGCAGGCTCCATGCAGGGAGCCTCATGTGGGACTCCATCCCGGGTCTCCAGGATCACACCCTGGGCTGCAGGTGGTGCTAAACTGCTGTGCCCCTGGGGCTGCCCTGCAGTCACTGATCTTAAGGCTCTCAAAGTCTAATGAGAAGAGAGACAACAGGTAATAATGTGTCAATTCATATATTTGTGACAGAGCTAAATACAAAGTGTTAAAGGAGCACATAGGATGCTGTAATACACATGGCAGTAGTTCTGGAAGATATTTGAGCTGAATTTTGAAGAGTAGGGATTTGCCAGGCAAAAAAGATGGACACTCTCGCCAGGGGAGTATGACGTATTTGGGCTCCTGATGTGACAGCAGGAATTTTGGCCTGGTTCAATCATGGGCTTCCATTTGTCCCATCTCTCCCTAACTGATATCATTACTGACAGCCTGACTTTTTAGGAAACACTCAGTTTTCTGTGGGATTGATAGGAAAGAATGGAGGAGGGTTGTGGACAGAACTGACTCTTCTGCATTCATAAGTACTAAATAAATGCTCAGAAGTCTTAGATATGCTATACACTAGGACAGGGAAGTCCAGACCATTCTGGTCTGTCAGGTACAGTTAATGTATTTGAAAAAAAATTTTATTATGGGGGCACCTGGGTGGCTCAGTGGTTGAGCATCTGCCTTTGACTCAGGTCATGATCTCGGGATCCTGTGATTGAGTCCCACATCAGTCTCCCTGCAGGGAGCCTGCTTCTCTCTCTGCCTATGTTCTGCCTCTCTCTCTCTCTCTCCTCTGTGTCTCATGAATAAATAAATAAAATCTTAAAAAAATTTTTTCATAATGGAAGAATTATGCTTCCATTAAGAGAAATGTGGTCAGACCCCCCCCCCCCCAACATGCCCATCTTCTAGCTTCAGCAATGATCCAGTTGGGGCTAAATGGGTTTCCTACTTACCCACATCCCCTGGATTACTTTGAAGCAAATCTCAGACATCACATTTTGATGTATCTGACACATACTTTGATTTTCGTAGAGGCCAGTGCTGCCGAGGAAGCAGACGTGCATGTCGCTGTGGTGGTGAGACCTGGCAATGCAGGGCTGACAGATGATGAGAAGACTTACTACAGCCTCATCACATCCTTCAGCGAGCTGTACCTGCCCTCCTCAAGCTAGAGCAGGCGCCGGAAGGAAGACCAGCCTATCCTCGCAGAGTTCTCTCTATAGTCTAGTTTTATTCTAATGGTGAAAATAACTTACTTTAAAAAAAAAAATATATATATATATATATATACACACACACACATAGGTATGCAAGTGTATATATGGGTGTGTTTCAGTTGCCTTTCACAGGCACACAAGTGAAAAAAAAAATCTCTGTTCAGTGAAAAGGAAACTTATTTAAAGATACTTTCTACATAGAAATTGATTGAAACCATGACTCTAATCCTTACTGAGGGCAAAACATAGCTGATAGAAGAATTACTTCAATTCACGTCACATGTGTTAGGTTTATCAAGTTGTGTACCAAAATGGAAAGGTAGGTTTGAGAAGTTACTCAGAAGCCTTGTTATTTTAAAAACTGGAAGTATATCACAGACTTATTCCTAATAATTCATTCTCCTTTTAAATTATGAGTTAGAAGATTGTGACAGCTGAATTTCAAAATATTAGCCTCCCGGTGTACAATAGACAAAGCTATTTGTTTCTGTTCCAAAAGAGAGCAAAATTGGGAAAAGAAATTCATTTGAGTCTTGATGAAGCAAGTATCTATTACTAAAGAAACTTGCTAATAATCATCATGGCACCCCTAGCAAGTGGTGGTTGCCTTACCAATGAAAATGGTGCATTGATATAACAACTAAAATAGGAATGTGATTCTTAATGTTTAATGGAATAGTCCTAATCCTGCCAGTTGTTACCCTTATAGATTTTATAGTTGCCTTTCTAACTACTTTTTAGCACAGTTTGAGAATATATGTTACTATTTACTATTGAAAAACAAAAGATTTACTGAAATCCTTCCATAAGATCCTTCTAGAAGAGCCCTAATAATGTAATATTTTCCTCTGAAATGGATGCAAAGAGTGTAAATTTTATAACAGCATTATTTATCCTGGTTCAATCCTAATGGAATGTTATGTCAGTTTTACATTGTGCTTAATAAAAACTTTTTCTTCCTCACTCAGTTTTACATAGGTTCCTGAACCATACCACCTATTGCCATTAGCAAAAGACAAACTGAAGAGAGATTGAGAAAATAAGAACTTTATTTAGTTTTGCCTTAATCTTGTGTGAGTGAGTGTGTGTGTGTTTTAATACAATGCCAGTAGAAAATCATTGACATAGAGTTATATATGCATATATGACCTCAGTGGTTATTAGTTCACTTGGATAGGAAGCATTCATGTTATGAGTGGGATTTCTTAGATTTTTGAGAATCTTACATTTGAGATATATAATATAGTGTTTGAAGGAGGCAAGTGTTCTCTTAATCAAGAAAAGCTGTAATGAACCTTGAAGGAATAATTTTGGGGATGCTTTGAGTATGAAGAAGTATTGCAGATTAGAGAGGACAGAGAATATAGAAGAGTTTATGTTGATAATTTTTATCTTTAGTAAGTAAAAAGTGAGGATTATGAAAATATAGAAGGATAGTAATAGTAAAAAGGAAATGAGTTAAGTAAATCTTAGAAACGGTAGTAATTTATAAATCATAAAGCTATAAATGGCAATAAAGGAATGAATTTCCTATAGTTTTCTTTGAAAAAACTCATGGGAAGATGATAGAAGAGGTGTCGTTCTTTTTTTTAAAAGATTTATTTATTCAGGGGGATCCCTGGGTGGCTCAGTGGTTTAGTGCCTGCCCTTGGCCCGGGGTGTGATCCTGGAGTCCCGGGATCAAGTGCCATATCGGGCTGTCTGCACGGAGCCTGCTTCTCTCTCTGCCTGTGTCTCTGCCTCTCTCTTTCAGTGTCTCTCATGAATAAATAAAAAAATCTTTAAAAAAAAAGATTTATTTATTCATGAGAGACACAGAGAGAGAGAGAGAGGCAGAGACACAGGCAGAGGGAGAAGCAGATTCCCCACAGGGAGCCCCATGCAGGACTTGATCCTGGACCCCGGGATCACTCCCTGAGCCTAAGGCAGATGTTCAACCCACCACTGAGCCACCCAGGCATCCCAGAAGAGGTGTCTCTTGATGCCAGTAAAGGAATAATTGGAAAAATAAGGAAGCAATGAGAGAAAATTATGCAGCAGAGTCTAGATTAAAAGGAATTAGGGGTGCCTGGGTGGCTCAGTCAATTAAGTGTCCGACTCTTGATTTCCATTCAGATCATGATCTCACTCAAGGTTATGAGTCTCATGGTGGGCTCTGTGCTGGGCATGGAGCCTACTTAAAAAAAAAAAGAAAAGAAAGAAAAATTAAAGGAAAAGGAGGGTATTCAGTGTGTAGCCAACAGAGAATTGAGATGAAGTGCTGTAGACTGTTTGGGCTGCTCTGACTAAATCCCAGAGACCTGGGTGGCTTATAAACAACAAAATTTTATGTCTCACAGTTCTGGAGGCTGGGAAGTCTGAGGTCATGGTGCTGGCAAATTCACTGTCTGGTGAGAGCCCATTTCCTTACAGACCAAAGTCTGCTTTCTGTAACCTTACATGGTGGAAGGAATGAAGGAGCATTCTTAGGCTACTTTTATAAGGGCACTAATCCAGGGCAGCCCTGGTGGCTAAGGTGGCTCAGCGGTTTAGTGCCACCTTTAGCCTGGGGCATGATCCTGGAGATCCTGGATCAAGTCCCATGTTGGGCTCCCTGCATGGAGCCTGCTTCTCCCTCTGCCTGTCTCTGCCTCCCTCTCTCTGTGTCTCTCATGAATAAATAAATAAAATCTTAAAAAAGGGGGGGGGCACTAATCTAGGATGCTTGACTGGCTCAGTTGGTAGGGCGTGTGACTTTTTATCTTGGGGTCATGAGCTCGAGCTTCATGTTGGGCATAGAGATCACTTAAAAAAGAAAAAAATATATATAAGGGCACTGATCCCATTTATGAGGGCTCCACCAAAGGCCCCATCTCCAAATACCATCACCTTGGGGGTTAGGTTTCAACATAAGGGGGACACAGAAATTCCAGTCTACAGCAAGAGGCATTTCCTGTCCTTGATGAAAGGGTAACAGGAAAACGTATTTATTTATTGAGAGAAGGTGGGGATGGGGCAGAGGGAGAGAGAGAATCTCACGAAGACTCCCCCTGAATGTAGAACCTAGTGTGGGTCTTCATCTCACAATCCTGAGATGACCTGAGCCGAAATCAAGAGGCAGACACCTAACCAACTGAGCCACCCACAGGCACCCCAAAACTAAGTAATTGAGAATAGATTCAGGAATAAAGAGGATGTTCCAATATCAGATTTAATTTGCCAGGGATTCCTGGGTGGCTCAGTGGTTGAGTCTGCTTTTGGCTCCGGTCATGATCCCGGGGTCCCAGGATTGAGTCCCACATCGGGCTCCAGCAGGAAGCCTGCTTCTCCCTCTGCTTGTGTCTCTGCCTCTCTCTCTGTGTCTCTCATGAATATCTGCTGAAGCGAGCACTGTGTCTCTCATGAATAAATAAATCTTTAAAAAAAAAGATTTAGTTTGTCAAAGTGGGATGTGAAAGGAAGGGAAAAAGATGAGTGGAATATTTCCTAGACCCTAAACTCATTCACAAATGTTATGGAAAAGGATCTTAGGGAGAACTTGAGGTATAAAGTAGATTGGTCATGAGGAAGGACGGGGAGGGACAGAGGGAGAGGGAGAAGAAGACTCCCCGCTGAGCTGGGAGCCCAACTCAGGACTCAAAGATTTTGACTTGGGCCAAAGGCAGACACTTACCTGCTTAATCTGAGACACCCAGGTGCCCTAAATATTTTATTTTTAAGTAATTTCTGCAGTTGCCATGGGACTCAAACTCACAACCCCAAGATCAAGAGTTGCGAGCGCTACTGATCGAACCAAACAAGTGTCTCGAAAATCCAAATTGATTTCTTAGAAGAGAAACCTCAAAGGGACTTCTCTAATCTTATCAGCATTTCTGGAGTAGCAGGGCTTCCTGTTAGGCCTTCTGGAAGACTAGCCTTAGTTGCTAACCCTAATTGGTGTCCAATTTAGAGCTGCCCAAGGAAAGATGGGAGCGCCGCTGGCATGTTGCCAAAACTTGCACAGCAGCTTTGCCCAGCAGATGGTGTTGTTTCTCCAGAGACTATCAAGGATGAAGCCACCAGATTCAGCAGATGGAGCTGAGAGGTGGCCTTAGGAGAGAAAAAGGAGTATAGTTCATTATCCTTAAAAGCCTGTAGCGTGATGTTGCAAGAGTCAGAGGAGTTTGGCAAAAATGGCAATAATCCTGAAGAAAATACACCCACTAATATTCCTTTCCCTTTATTCCCTAAGTCACATAAGAAAACAAAAACCCAAACCAGTCATTTTTGGATAACCAGCTTTTCCAACTGCAGTGTGAAAAAAGACTTGTTTTTAGGCTTTTGAAATTCCCATTGGAATACAAAATTGAGTATAATACATGCCCAAACAATTTATTATCCCACCACTTGAGCCCCAGATAGTACAATGTTATCTTTAACCTAATATTTAAGGATAATTTTCAGTTTTTCTAACACATTAGAGTAACCAACAGGAGAATTCACCTTCCTTGTCCAAGTCATTTAGATTTAGCCCAAGTTATTCGTTCAAATACTGATGGTGAGGTATGTGTTAAAAAAAAAAAAACCCGTGTGTGTGTGTGTGTTTCTGTATGTGCATGCACATGTACATGTACATCAAAGAAGTGGGGCAGAGTGTCCTGTGGGTAAAATGCACAAACTGTTTGTTAACATTTGTTTTATTTATCTATTTATTTAAACAATTTATTTTTAAAGATATTATTTATCCCCTGCAGGGAGCCTGATGCGGGACTCCATCCTGGCACTCCAGGATCACACCCTGAGCTGGAGGCAGACACTCAACTGCTGAGCCACTCGGACGTCCCTATTTATTTATTTTTTAAAGATTTTATTTATTTATTCATGAGAGACACAGAGAGGCAGAGACACAGGCAGAGGGAGAAGCAGGCTCCCTACAGGAGGAGCCCAATGTGGAACCCGATCCCAGGATCCCGGGATCACGCCCTGAGCCAAAGGCAGATGCTCAACCGCTGAGCCACCCAGGCATCCCAACATTTGTTCTATTTAAGGGCATCTATAATGTGCCCTGGATTTGCTGTAAGGGGTCAAAGTCCTACTTTCCAGGTACATATGTTCTTGGGGGAGGCAGCCTAAATAAACGGTGAACAACACAACACCAAAGCCACGGAGATGTGGCCAAATAATAAACGTCTGTTGATAGATAGCCTAGACAGAGCTCTAAGTTTCCAATACTAGGGAACAGGCTAAGGAAAGAAGCCGGCAAAGGAGATGGAAATGGATTGGGCATCGAGGAACAAAAACCAAGAGTGGCAGGGAGAGCCCCGTGATGAAGGGGGTGCTCAGGTGTGTCAAATGCTGGTAAGAATTTAAGTCAAGGTGCAAATAGCAGTGGCCCTTGGACAAGACAAGCGCAGTGTCTCGGGTGGTGGGAACAAAAGTTGAGGGCATGTGAAGCTAAAGGTCTTATCAATTTTGTTTGTATCAATTTTATTTTCAAAGAACCAACTTGGCATTTTATTTATTCCCTATTTCATTTATCTCCACTCTTAATTTTTCTGTCTTGCCTCCTGCTTGTTTTATTTACGTTTAGTTTGCTCTTTTCTCGTTCCTAAAGGCAGAAGGTTATGTTATTGCTTTGAGTTCTTCTTTTTCAGTGTAGCCAGAGCTTTATTTATTTATTTTTTTAATAATTTTAAATTTTTAAAAAAATTTTTTTAATTTATTTATGATAGTCACACAGAGAGAGAAAGAGAGAGGCAGAGACACAGGCAGAGGGAGAAGCAGGCTCCATGCACCGGGAGCCCGACGTGGGACTCGATCCCGGGTCTCCAGGATCGCGCCCTGGGCCAAAGACAGGCGCCAAACCGCTGTGCCACCCAGGGATCCCGTAGCCAGAGCTTTAAATCTACCTCCCAGCACTGCTTTCCCCGCATCCTGTAGGTTTGGTATGTTGTGTTTTCGTTTTCATTGTCTCAATAAGTATTTTCTAATTTCCGCTGTGATTTCTTTTTTGGCTCACATTGGTTGTGGAAGAGTGTGTTGTTTAGAGGAAAAGAGGGTGTTGTTTAGGTTCCTCGTGTTTGTGAGTTTCATAAGTTTCCTTCTGTTAACTGATTGCTCATTTCATGCCATTTGCTTAGTGAACATACTCCCTATGATTTTGATTTTTTAAAGTGTGTTGAGATTTGTTTTGCGTGTGGTCTGTACTGGAGAATGTTCTTTGTGCACTGAAGAAGAATGCATATTTTGCTGCTGTCAGGCAGAGTTATATAGGTGTTTGTTAGTTGGTTGAGAGTGTTGCTTCCTTCTGTTGCCTGACTCGTCTTGTGTCTAGTTGTTTTGTCCATCATTGAGTGGGGAATACGGAGTTCTCCCTCTGTTACTGTTGAACTATTTCTCCCTGAATTTTGTCTGGTCTTATTAGATACACACCCACCTTTGCTCCCATCTGGCTTTACTCTTCCCCTGCTTATGTAGGGTCCAAAGAACATCTTGTACCTTGTGTCCCCATCACTAGTTTTATAATTACGGACCCATGTAGTGTCTTCTAAATCAGGAGGAAAAAGAGTTGCAAACAACAAATACATTTATACCCTTTTAAAAAAAAGATTGTATTTATTCACGGGAGACACAGAGAGAGGCAGAGACATAGGCAGGGGGAGGAGCAGGCTCTCTGTGGGGAGCCTGATGTGGGACTCAATCCCAGGACCCTGGGATCACGCCTTGGGCTAAAGTCAGATGCTCAACCACTGAGCCACCCACACGTCCCTGAATTGGGTTTCTTAGACCCCTCACCTCCACCTCTCTCAAATTCGTGTGTTGAGAAGCCCTAACCCCCCTGTGACTATTTGGAGGTAGGACTTTTAGGAGGTGAAGTTAAATGAAGTTATTAGGGTGGGGCCCTGATCCGATCAGCTTGATTATCTGTATAAGAGGAAGAAGAGACACCCAAGGAGCCCTCACCAAAAACAAATCAGTCAGAACCTTGATCCCGGAGTTCTCCACCTCCAGAATGGCTAGAAAGCAAACTCCCGTTGTTTAAAACACCCTGTTTGTGGTGTTCTGTTACAGCATCCCAGGCTGACTGATACATAGTTAGAAGCATAATTCCCAGTGAATGCGGCTCATTCTTCTTCTGGTCCTCTTTCCCATGCCAGAAATACAGGCTGTTACTTTCAAGGCCACCACTGAGCTGGGGTAGGGCTAACACACCACAAAGCTCTCTGTTTTTACTGAGTCAGCTGTCCTTTCTCCATGAAGCATTCCCCTGGTTGCTGTGAGCTTTTTTTACTCAAGTTTCCAGAATTCCGAAAGAGTTGATTTTGGCCATTTTTGCCAGGGCATAGGTTGGTGTTTTGGAGGGAAGTTCTTTGGTGTTCCTTACTCCTCCACATTTTCACTGCTGTCCTCACATATGCTCTTTTCACACTGGGACTTTGACACTCCTCCCACCAAGAGGTGGGGGCCTGAGTTCTCCCACCTTGAGTCGGGTGGGGGTCGGGGGTGGTGGTTTGCTTATGACTGCTCCAACGCAAAGGACAACAGAGGTTGCTTTGATTCTTCAGACTAGGTTATAGAAAGGCTAGTTTCCATAACCTTTTTTCAGGAGCTGGGGTCGGAACACTTGCCCTGGGGAAGCCAGCTTCCACGCTGTGAGGGGAGTCCAAAATTCACGTGGAGAGACCAGGTCGAGAGGAACGAGGGCCCCAAGGTGACAGCCAGCTTCAGTCCTCAGACATAGTAATAAACAGGCCTCCAGCCCTCAAGTCTTCCAGCTGAGACCCAGACCTCGTGGAGCAGAAGTGAGCTGTCTCTGCCGTGCCCTTACTATGCCACAGCACCTGCAAGCATAGTAAATAGTTATTTTATGCTGCTGCATTTTCCAGTAATTTGTTCGGCAGTCACAGCAGCTGGAACAGTCACCTGGTGAATTAAACGGTGCCACACAGTGGACAGACTTTTTCATTCCTTTCAGTATAGCTGGGCTGTGAAAGGGCTGTGTCCTTTCAGTCGCAGTTAGTGATTGTCTCATTACTCACACCCACCCCTGGCAGTGACATCTCTTGTTCTGCTAGATTTTGCAAGTGTCCCTATCTTCCCAGTCATCCAGGCAGTAAGCAGAGTGTGTGATTTTTTTCCTTTCCCTTTCTGTTCCTGACAGGCAACCAGTGATACCTATTGTCTTTCTCCTAGTGCCACACAAATTTGTTCCTTCCTTCACAGCCCTAACGGAATCACAGTTATGATATGGAATTCCTCTGTCATTTGAGACCCCTGTCTCCTACGAGGGCAGTGCAAAAGGTGAACCACCCAGTCTGTCTCAGGTACACCTCAACTGACTCTGTTCCTGTGTTGGGTCCAAGGCCTTTCCTCCAGGTCCTCTTAACTGTCCCTGGTTACAAATCTAAATTTGGCTTACAGAGATCTAGTGGTATCAGATATTATTCTCATATTGACTGTCAGATAAGTCTGTTTTGGTTTCTCTGGAAATACTCATGCAACAACATACAGCTTTTTCTTTGTCCTGTCCTAAACAGCATTTGTAGGGAGACATTTAGGTGACCTTAAAAATCTGTATAACCTGCAGGGTCACCTGAGCTTCTTACCTTAAAAACATGAAATAGATGCAGTTTTCATTAGGTAAGGACCCAGTTATCCCCACTATTTTATTTTTGAATCCCCACAAGAGGAAATCTGGTACTGACAGAGTTTGTATAGGATTCTTTCAGGCCCTATTTAGAATGTGGGTCTTTAATGTGTACATATTACAGCGGACATTATAAGAAATAACCCTTTTTATAATCTAGAACTTCTTCCAGACACAGAAAGCTATTTGCTGTGAGAAGCAGGAGAACAATTGCGTTCTATGAAATCTCACTACATTACCATTGTTTCCTAAATGCCTTGAATGTTGCGCAGCTTTTTTTTTTTCTTGAGAGAAAGAGGATATGCGAGCGGGGTGGGAGGAGCAGAGGGAGAGGGAGAGGATTTTAAGCAGAATCCATGCCCAGCACAGAGCTGATGTGGGGCTCCATCTCAGCCTTGATATTATGACCTGAGCCGAAATCAAGAGTTGGATGCTTAACCAACTGAGCTACCCAGGCGCTCTGAGCAGCCCATATTTAAAATCTTCAAAAAAAAAAAAAAAAAAAGAGGAAAGGAAAGGGGGGGCCACAACCAGTCATTCATTTATTTTTAAAGTATTTATGAAGCACCTAACTCTGTGCCAGGCACTGTTTTAGTTGCCAGGTATGTGACAGACTTGGTCCTTGGGCTCTCTAAGCAACAGAAATTGACAAGAGGCCAAAAGGGAATTCCAGGCAAGGCTTTTATTGGGACTTATGCCCAAGGAGGACAGCATAAGGAGAAAGTGTCTTGCAGGCTGACTCTCAGACCAAAGGCCAGGGAAAGTGTTCAGAGTGGCTGAGGTGGGAAAGGAGTGATGTCTAAGCACGTTGGGGCGGGGGATACGGAAGGTTGGGCAGACAGGCATAGTGGACAGAACATGCTTCTATGTGCAACACATGCCTCTCTAGCATATAAAGTCTCCACCCTGGGCATGTTTTTTTGTTTTTGTTTGTTTGTTTGTTTTTGTATTATAATGAGGGAGGAAGTACGTGAAAGTTCTGCAGTGAAGTCCATCTTGGCACAGATTGATTTGGTCCAGTCTTCCTTGTCCCTGCTTTCAGTGAGCATCCTCCCTTCACATTCCTGCAACATCTACTATTCAAGGGGCATAGAGTTTTAGCTGTCCTAGAAGATGTATACCCAAGGGGCATAACTATGTAGGAACACTGGATCTGGGTGGTTAGGGTTGAGGGAATCTGAGTCCAGGCCTTTCTCTGCCTCAGGTACAGAGCAGGCAAAAATCTGTGTCTTCTAAAAGAAAAAAAAAAAAAAAAAGAAAAGAAAAAAAATCCCTGCCCTCATAATGAAAGAGTAATGAAATAAGTAAATAATGAGATAATGAAATAAGTAAAATGTGTAAGACAGTGCTATGCATGTCGGAATTTTAACTAATCAACAGGACCGTGTTTATATAAAATGCTATCAAGCAAAATAAAACTGGAAAGAGCAGTAGTGCTGGGTTGGGCTTGAGGGGGTTGAATTTTAGCAGTCAGGTAGACCTCAGTGAGAAGATAACATTGGAGGAGGTGAAGAAAGTGAGACACTTAAGTATTCAGGGGAAGATCGTATGGGGCAGAGGTTTCAGAAAGTGCAAAAGTCCTGAGGTCAAAGCACACCTGGCTGTTGAAGGAACATAAAGAGGCAGAGGGAATGAAAGGTGAAGAGACGGTCTTTTTGGCCCTCGCAGGCCATTTTAGTGATTGGGATTTTTGGTCTAAGTACAAGAGAAGCCACTGGAGGATTTTAAGCAAGGGAGTGATGATCTAATTTAGCTTTTAACAAGACCATTTTGCTGTGTTGACAGTATGAAGGAAGCAAATTATGGAAGCAGAGAGACCAATTTTTGTAGGCTATTATAAAAGTCCATGAGAGATGGAAGTTGCTTGGACCGGAGGATGGCAGTGGATGAAAAATTCCAGAAAAATTTGAAGATAGGGCAGACTGGATTTCTTGACAGATGTGGGGTGTGAAAGAAAGGAGTGATACTTTAAGATTACTTAGAGTTTCACTCTGAGCAACTGAAAGATAAGTTGTCCTTAACTTAGATAGGAAGACTCTGGGAGGAATGAGTTTAAAGGAATAAGATTAGGATTTACTAAACTTGAGATGACAAGCGGAGATGTCACAAAGGTAGTTGAATATACAGGAGAGAAGTCTGCGCTGGCGAAGTTGGGAGAGGTCAGATATGGCAGTATTTAAAACAAGAAGACTGGATGAAGTCACCAGCAGAGTGAATATAGATAGGAAGGAAAGAGTTCCAAGGACTAAGGCATGGGACATTCCAGTGTGAGGATATCAGGGAGGAGGCCCAGCAAAGGAGGCAGAGGTGCGGACAGTGAAACAGGCAAATCAAGAGGGAATGATTTCTTTCTTTTTTCTTTCTTTCCGTCTTTCTTCTTTTCTTTCTTCTGAGAGACCATGAGCAGAGGGGGTGGGGGGTGGGGGCAGAGGGAGAGGGAGGAGGAGACTCCCTGAGGTAGGGCCAGGACTGAAATCATGCCGGATGCTGAAGTCAGAAGCTTAATCAACTGAGCCATCAGGTGCCCCAAGAGGGAATGATTTCTGGTGAAGAAAAAGAAAAAGTGAAGAAAAAGTTTTAAGAAGAGAACGGGGATGGGGATGATCAAATTGTGAAGTACTGCTTATGGGTCTAGATAAGGTCATTCAAGAACTAACCGTCATACGTAATATTCCAAGGTCTCTGGAGAACTTGAGTAAAGCAGTTCCACGAAGTGGTAGGAGCAAGAGCTCCAATGATTGGACTGGGTTCAAGAGAGAATTGGGAGAGCGACCGGAGACAGCAGCAAGTAGGGACTTTCTAAAAAAATCTTTTTAAAGTAATTTCTGCATCCAACATGGGGCTTGAACTCATGACCCTGAGATCAAGAGTTGCATGCTCGACTGACTGAGCCAGCCAGGCTCCTGGGGACTTTTCTTTTTAAGATAGGAGCAATAAAAAGCATATTTTCTGCAGATGAAAAGATCTTTGCTTTTCCAGTGAGCGACCTAGCCTTCTCACCAATGCTCCCTTTTTGGACTTCATATTTAGGTATTTGCTGTTTGTTGGAGCCTTCATTTTGAAGAGTATAATAGGGTATCTAAACTGATACGAAGTTGAAGATTGTGAAATGAAATGCAACTTCTTTCAGATGCAGACTGCTTCTCTTCCCCCAAACTGGATCCCCATTGCTTTGGGGGAGACAACGGAGATGTGGTCAGATGTTCAGTAGAACTGCATTTCTTTCATTTATATTTGGGTTGTTCTTCATACTTGTGATTTGGTGCTGTATCTCAACTCCATAGATCGCACCTTTCCCCTATTTCTGTAGGATGATGGTTCTTCACTGATTCTTCGTTTTCTCTTGCTTCAAAGGAACGACAATGACCGAAGAAGTCTTAAAAAACGTAATGTGAACCCTGTGGCAGTCACTAGGCTGTTCACAAAAATGTTCCTCCCATCTCGGCACTCGGTGGGAGAGCGGCTCTCACGGAGGACTGTGCAATGTGCCCTAACCAATGAAATGTAAGCTAAGGGATGTTTGTCACTTCTAGCAGAATCTTTAAGAACAGTTAGCAGTCTGCCACACGTTCTTGGCTGTTGCCATTTGTGGTGGAAGCATGTGTGGAGATGAAAGCCTCTATCAGCGAGGGTCCAAGCCATATTACCGAACACAGCCCCCTTGCCAACTCTGGATAGACATCTAGTATGAGAAGGGAACTTTAGTTTTATTCATTTTCTTTTGGGACTGCAAAACCCATCCTGCCCTGACTGACACAATGCCTAAGCAAAAATGAACTGGTGTTCTGGTGTTCCAGTCTCCGTTATAACCAGCAGACTACCAAGTCTAGGATATGCAAGTTTTACTTTCCTACACCAGGAGCAAAGAAAACCCAGTAAATAAAACAGTTGGTAAAAGTTCACCTCATGGTCATTTTTCCATTAAATAAAAAACGATGGAAACTTTAAAATGTTAACATTATTTAAAAGATATTTCTCCCCTAACTAGGATGAACTTTTCTTCAAGAGACCTAGTTGGACTACCAAAAGGAAGTTTAGTTTATTTCAAACTTTGCTCTTTGGTCATCTGCATTAGATCCCCGGGGTGTGGAGGGGTGCTGATGGGGAGAGGGGCTGATGCTCATTCCAAATGCAGATTTTTTGGTCTTGGCCTCTGGGAAGAATCCTATGGTTCTTAACTCCTAGGAAATTCTGTAATCTTGATCTTGATTTGTATGTGTGGTATAATACAAAAGTATATTTGGGCTTTGCTCTAGGTTCCTGCCACAGAGCTGCTAAAACTCTTGAAATTTCCTGATAGGAGTGATTTTTGTTATTTGTAATGAGTGCAGGTTTATGCTAATGAGGTCATCTGGTGGGGCCCCCAGATAGCCTCAGGATTGTGCTGGTCACCAGAAAGACCAAGTAATTAGACCACCTGATCAACCTCCAGAAGCAGATGTGGGGGAAAGTGCTGGAAGTTGAACTCTATATAGACTCTCGAACAGGGAGGTTCAGAGAGATTCCGGGTTGGCGAACTCATGGAAATGTTGGGAGGGTGTCAAGCCCCCGCATCCTCCCTTTCCTTGCCCTGTAGGTCTCTTTCATTTGGTTGTTTTTGAGTTCTATCATTTATAATAAGCAGGCAAATGGAAGTAGTATTTTCTGGAGTTCTGGGAGCCATTCTAGTAAATTATCCAACCTAAAAGGGAAGCGAGTTCCCTTCCAATTCCCTGCCAATTTTATAGTCAGGATGGACAGAAGTGTGGGTAATCTGGGACTGGCATCTGAAGTGAGTGAAGGCACTCCTGTGGGACTGACAATAACTCTGGGTAGTATTAGAATGGAACTGAATTGAAGGACATCCAGTTGGTGTCCAGAGAATCAGAGAATTGGCTGTTGGTGTTGGAAAACACCCTAGAAATATGCTACCAACATAACACTGAAGTGTATTTTGTTTTTTTCTTAAATATTTAATTAAATAATTTATTTAAAAAATATTTTAAATTCAATTTGCCGAAAAAATAAAAAAAAAATTTGCTGACATATAACATCCAGTGCTCATCCCATGAAGTGCCCTCCTTAGTGCCTGTCACCCAGTCACCCATCCCTCCACCCTCCTCCCCTTCTGCAAGCCATTGTTTCCCAGAGTTAGGAGTCTTGTGGCGAGGATGTAGAGAAAGGGGAAGATTTTATTTATTTATTGGAGAGAGAGTGAGAGAGTACGAGGGTAGGGAGGGGCAGAGGGAGAAGAGAGAGGGAGCCCAATATGGGGACTCCATCCCAGGACCCTAAGATCATGACCTGAGCTGAAAGCAGACCCTGAAGTGACTGAAACATCCAGGAGCCCCCTGGGTTCTTTTTGGTTTTTGTTTTGCATGCATGTGAGTGGGGAAAGGGAGCAGAGAGAATCTCAAGCAGACTTCCTGGAGAGCACAGAGCCAGGGTCTTAGGGTCTCAATCCTATGACCCTGAGGTAAAGACTTGAGCCAAAACCAAGAGTCAGAAGCTTAATGACTGAGCAACCCAGGCGTCCCACTGAAGTATATTTTCAATAGAATGTCCAATGGAGTTTACACATGCTTCAATATTACAGTAGAAACATTAGTGTAAGAGACAAATCATAATTCTGCATAAAAGAATTTTATTTAGTGGTCAGATCCCAATGAATAATGCCAGCCATTGCTTGATTCTGTTTAAATGTGCTATTTAGATATACTCTTAAGAAAGTGTACAATGCATCACCAAAAGCTGTTTAATTTGGATTGTGTAGAATAAGAGAAAACCTCACAAATCTTGGTTTTCTGGTAAAATTTTTAAAATATAAAAATGAAAAAACAAACCCAAAAGCAGTATTCAAAAATAATAAATGTCACCTTGGATTATTTACAGTAAAATGCCTTTTTCCTAGGAGAATGCTCTCTGCTTGATTTTTTTCTCTCACATTTCACCTATCACTCATAGGTATCTGATCCTTCTCTAGGATTTCTTCCATTCCTGTCTTGCTTGAAACAGTCATCTGCTCTCTCATCTTTGAGTCTTTCTCTGATACTCCTATTTCCTATGCTTAAATTCCCAGTAAGTCCATTTAACAGACATTTGTTGAGCACCTACATGTGCCAGGCACTGTGCTGGGAGGCAGAGAAAAATACAGAGATAAAAAGTCATAGACTGCTTCCTCAAGAATCTGAGTTTGGATTGAATTAAAAAACAATGTTTTTCACATTATATTCCACGAGATCCCAGGCTCCTGTGAAGGGTATCTGGGGACTTCTTGAAGCAAAGTGCACTCATGGAGGGTCTGTCAACATGGCCCACTCCAGGGCATTTTGAACTTAGAATTTTGCCCTTTATAAAATACAGTCTCAAAGTCTGGACTAGAGCTTGCATTCTAAACTTCAAGGCTGGAAAGCATATGTTGGACAGTAGGGGATCAGCCATGCCAGTTTGTTTTGGGGTGAAGGATAATCTTTTAACTGGTTTCTACAAATTCCAAGTATGAAAAAGACCTTAACCCCCCCACACACTAAATTTGAGCTATAGATACATATAAGGAAACTCTCCTTTGATCTGGACTTGCAACAAGATGCTCTAAGACTCCTTTTATAAATGTCCAGCAGAGGCTCTTTTTATTACCTCCACAAATACTTCTTTGTGCTTTCCTGTGAACATTTTCTTAGCTTTGAACATAAAAGCAGCAAATTAAGCCTGTGGGTCACCTATTTTTTTTTTCCTTTTTCTTTTATCATGGTTGAACCCAAAACAAGCTCAGCTCTTGCATTTGGCCTACATCTTCTTTGTCCACGAGGCCTTGAGAGACCTATGGTAATTATTACTTAAAGAAAAAAAAAGAAGGCAAACCATGAAATATAAAACAAAAGCCGTACATAGCCTACTATGGAAGCAAAAACGAAACCATGCCCTCTCTGCCCCCATCTTGTTCCATGCCTGGCAGACCACATCCCTACAAATATTCACAAATATTTCTCAGTCACAGTAAAGTCCAAATCATGGTGGTGGGTTTGTAGCACATGCCTTTCATTGACTCCACATAGCCGACCACCGAACAATGATGAAGGGAGTTTTGATGGGCAAGTTCTTAACCCCATGCCTTTCCATAGATTACACAGGGTCACACCTCTATACAGTCTCCATCCAATTAAATGATGCTCAATCCACTCAAGAGTATAAGTGCCAGATTCAGAACTTCCTCATGAGCTGGTTCTAAGCCCTTTGGATCTGAAGGCAACTTTGGGAGTTGGCATTATTCCCATGTTTCATTTGGCCCGCCCTACTCTTGGTAGGGTGATCACGATGTCTGAAATATGTGAAGAAATGAGAAGAGTAGGGAGTCTCAGGAGAGAGAGGGAAAAGAAAAGTGATCATGCACAAGCTTCTTGCTCCATCGTGCATATATTTTCAGTGTAACAGCGTGTATTTCGACACATAAGGGCTTGTGCTTTTTAGTTAAAGAAAGAACTTGCCCTGAAAAGCTCATTTGGCAAATGTGGCCATGAACATGTGTGTAAAATGTGTTAGGTTGTGTACCAAGTCCTGTGGGTGTGTCCTCCTGGCTCTTCCCCCCCATCACACCCACCTCCTCAGCAAGGAAAAATGGATCGGTTACACCTGGTCGGTTTGATATTCAGAAGCTTCAGACAGGCTTTCTGAGAAGCTTAGGAAATTCTCCTGGTACTCGGAGCAAACAATCTCGTAACGGTAATGCCGGAACTCCACAGCAAAGGTGCCAAAATAAGACAGGAAGCACATGACCAGACCCCACTGGACCCTGGCTGCATACATGTGGATGCCCTGGGCCATGAGGATGAAATCTGGGGAGGAGCAGTCAAGGAAAGTACTCCCATCAGCCACGTTAAAACCACGCTCTTTTCTGGACAGACAGGTTACAAGAAAAGTCTCACTCTCCCCCTTCATTATCAAAACTTAGTTTGACAGCTTGCTGAACACACCACTTGCATGAATAATACGAAACAACAGGACTGAGCTCCTCCTTTGTGCCAGACATGCTTCTAAGCGCTTTCATGGAAAGTCTAACTTAATCCTCACAACCATCCTATTATCCATCAGTTCATTTAAAAATAGGGAAACTGAGGCCAAATGGTTAAGTAACTTGCCTGAGGTCTCATCACTGTTAACTGGTAGAGCTGGAATTCAAATACAAGGACTCTGACTCCCAGGCCAGGCATGCAATTCCACCTACCACCACCATAAACTGTGAGATCAGTAAGAGGATTAAAATTCCAAAAAATTAGTTGAGCAGAAAAATTAATTTATCTTTTAAAAAAATCACTGCAAGTGACTGTGGATTCATAATCATGATTCTATCTGTAGAAACAATTCTGAACATATCAAATGACTCACTACCTACACCTAAGCATTGTCTCTGTAGTGCTATTAGTAATATGTAAGTGGCCCCTCTTCCTCATCTGTCTAGTTTTCACTATTAAAACAATAAACAGGGCAGCCCGGGTGGCTCAGCAGTTTAGCGCTGCCTTCAGCCCGGGGTTTGATCCTGGAGACCTGGGATCGAGTCCCACATTGGGCTCCCTGCAAGGAGCCTGCTTCTCCCTCTGCCTGTGTTTCTCTGCCTCTCTCTCTCTCTCTGTGTGTGTCTCTCATGAATAAATAAATAAAATCTTTAAAAAAACAATAAACAAATGAGACTCCTATGCCTGAATATATATGGAGTGTACACGTGCACACACACCAGTATACATGAGGCAGGAGCTGGGAGGAGAACATTTCAAAGCATGCTTCAGTAAAAAGCCAAGAGGCCAAGGACTAAATACATTTTTTAAGAAAACCCAGAAATGCTCCTTTGGAATTAGTTCTATCTTCAGAACTTAGACTTAGAATCTTGGGAAGTTTTCAGAGAGTAAAAGAATACGGAGACACTACTTCAGCCAAACTTCGCTCTCCAGAGAAGGCCTGGATCCATTCACCTGGGAACCAAATGTTCAGAATCAACATGGATCAGAATTATTTGATATAAGCTGAAAATGCAAAATAAAGTCTGTACACACTCTTCTGATTGATGACTCACAATACTGGCAAAGCATTATTAGGGCTTAGGCTAATGGGGAAGGGCTAAATCTTCAAGTAACTGGCAGAATTTGGACCTTTTTACTCATAAAATATTTTGTCACGTGGCCAGCAATCATCATGATTATTGGCTTGATTTTCCAGTCCTTAAATGTTCTCTAATGTGTGCAAAACTTCAAAAAGTGAGGAAAGAAGAAATAAAGACCCCAAATACTCCAGTAACTACAGGACATCTGTCAACCATAAATGTAGGCGAGAGGGTGTGGTGGTTAAGAGTTCACACTGCGCCTGAGCGTAAATCGAGATCACCACATAGCATATGGCCTTGGGCAAATTAATCTGTCCTTACTATTCTTTTTTTTTTTTTTAAGATTTTATTTATTTATTTGTTTGTTTGTTTGTTTATTGGAAGAGAGCTAGCGGGCAGGAGCAGAGGGAGCAGCACAGGCAGAGGGAGAAGCAGACTCCTCCGGAGCAGGGAGCCTGAGGAAGGGCTGAGCCCAGGACCCGGATATCACCACCTGAGCCCAAGGCAGACGCTTAACTGAGCCACGCAGGCGCCCCAGTCCTTGTTAAATTCTTACTTGTTAAAATGAGGATTAAAGGCGTTGATACATTTAAAGTGTTTAGCATAACGCCTAGCACCTGGTAAGCGCCCAGTAACTGTTGGCAGTACCTGCAGAACCTGCGGGTTTGGGTTAGCTGTACATTCCAGCCGCCAGGAGCCTCATTCCCTTCCTCTCTTGGTTGCCCTGAGCTCACAAGATCTCTGCCCCACCTGATGAGTGGCTGACCTGATTGGCTGCACTGGAACTGACCGGCTTCTACGCGGCCACTGTGCTCCCTGCCGGACTAGTCCCCGCGGTGGCTGGGGTTAAGCTTTTCCTGGTTTGTCTGCCTGTTACTGAACGATAAGTCGAATTCCAGGGTGCGAGGGAGGAGGCTTGGCACATTCTCCTCTGCAAATTAAATTACACGAAATAATAAGGCCATTAATACAGTTATAAATTAACTTTTTAAGATGGAAGGGGAAAAAAATCACAATTTTCGTTATGCATTCTGTGTTTTTCATCAAGGGAAGCTTTTACATCATTAATGATAAAGAGAATGCATGACACCATTCCTACAGATAAAAACAATTTTGAGAAGGCACGGCTTGCTTTATTTTTAGTTTTCCATCTCCTCTTTGGCATAAAAAACAGGTCTCTTCTCTTTTGTCTAAGATTCTGAGATAATCTGACAGTACAGCCTAATCTATCAGAAAGGTAATTTTCTCATCTACGTATCTGTGTTTTAATCCCACTGCCAAAGAACCTTTTCACATTCAAAGGATACAGAGGACCACACAGAGAGTGATAGATGCTGACAGAATAACTCGTGGAATTCCAACTTTCCGTCCTTCGTTCTTGATGTTGACTTTGAGTGTCAACGCAGCCTGGATCCAGCAGGTCAACGTGCCGAACCCAAAGGTCAAAGAAGTTCCGACATTATGGATTTCTTCATCATTTGTGAGCTAAGGGGTGAACAGATAATGACAAGGAGGCCCGTTTAGAAAAGACACAATGGCCATTGGAACACCTGAGGGAGAAAAAATAAGTAAAGTGATGTCTCAATAATGGGATGATAGGTTTTGGAAAAAGTAGAGTCCTTCATCTCCACTGGCTCTTTGTATCTGTTCTCAAATGGTCTGAACTCTGAGGGGAGAAAGGTTTTGGTACCCCCAAACCTCAAAATATTTGTCTAGAATAACCACTCAGGCAGTAGTAATCAATTCCTTGGGTTTATCTTCCAGAAAAGTGTGGAAAAGTAAAAGAAAAAAGCAGGTCAGTTACATAGAAAAGAGAAATGTCAGATTCTACAAACATGCACCCCAAACTTTGTTTTCCAGACTAAGAAATGAGACCTGGGATCTGGCTGTGTATTTACTGATGGGAGAGGACCAATTCAAAATGGGTCAGGATTTTACTGACATAGACAGCTAACAACACTTACTCCTGCAAGACTGGCCTGTATAATGTGACCAATTCAACGTTACTGGGATTTTGTTTTATTTTCTTTTTATAGTAAGAAAATTGCCACTTACTAGCTTTTTCCATATTTATAGACCCATTAAAGGACATTAGTGTTTGAAGCTTTCTGGTTAAGGCTTTTATAGAGGTAACAGGTTAAAGGAGACCCATTTGGGTTATTTCATTTGAGGGTTAAAGACATAAACTCTCCAAATCATTACCTACTGATGTAAAAAATACACTGGTCACTTTAAGAAAATAGTGGTCACTTAAAACATCTTTAGCAATTACATATTTTTTAATTATACATATAAGAAAATAAAATCTATAGTTGAAGAGATGGTTCTTACAAAATGGTAAAATATTTTTTTGAATTGCCATTGTCTTCAGATGTTTTATTGTTTGACATTGCTGTGAGAATAATGGTTGCATCACATCAATATTGCTTTCCTTTCACAATGTTTTCTATTGTTTTTGGCTGTAGTATTTTTTCCTCTTCTTTGGAAAACACCATTTTTTCTCTCTTTGCTCAAAAGACATCTTTTCAAATCTTACTTTAAACAACAATTCCTCAAATTAAATTTTATTTCTAGGAAATTGGTTTTCCATGCTCTACATAGTCTATTCATTTATTATTTTAAACTTAATTTTAAAAATAGATTATATAATTACATGGTTCAAACTTTACAAAATTATAGAGAGTACTGATGGAAGATACTGTCTCCCGCCCCCACACACTAGCCACTTGGTTTCTTCACAGGCAACTAATTTGTTGTTTCCTGTGTATTCTCTGTAGATATTCCAGAAAGTGTTCATCATATGTAGTGTCATCGTTCATGGTTTTGAATATTTGTGGTTCACCAAAATCTCTGGACTTTAGGAAAGAACAAGAGGTACTCAGTAACTTTCATCCAAGCCCTTGTTGAGAGAATTGATAGTGAGCACTTTACAACATGCCAGCATCTGCAGTACAGATAGGCAGTAGCAATTCAATAGATCAGGCTTGACTTATTGGGATGACCTATCTGTCAAATGACCCATCAATTTGAAAATAATTACTCAGTTGCTATTCTGTGCCAGGTGAAGTGCTGGGGAAAGAGTTCCTGGTTTAATGAATCATCAGGACTAAGGGTTGGAATGAGACACAGTCTTAGAAAATCCAATACCATATTTTTTTGAATGCCTATGCTATTTGGATTTCACTCCATTGAAAGGGAAGGAAGTGTCAGGATTGGTATATGACTGCAGGGAGGAAGTTTCTCACCACGGTATAAAGCACAGGTTGGAGGACACTGGGAAGGTATTGGAGGCATGGCAATCAGACAACTACTGTTCCAGTGCGGGGGTCTCCTTGTCTATCTTACAAATGGAGTCATTTGAGTCAAGAGTTGGATGATGGTATTGGCAAGGGAATTTTTTTTTTTTAAAGTAGGCTCCATGCTGGATATGGAGCTTGAACTCATGACCCAGAGATCAAGACCTGAGCAGAGCTCAACAGCCAGATGCTCAACCAACTGAGCCACTCAGGCATCCCTGCGGAAATTATTCTTAAATATTGTGACCCTGGGCTTCTACATTTCTGGGAAGAAGAGTTAGTGTTAATGTATCTTTATACAGGTCATAGGTATTCTAGAGAAATTCTAGGTTTTCAAACTTGATTTCCACGTGAGCTTGCTAATATGAAGTACAAGCTTTTATCCAAAAAGGATGTTCAGTGTTTAGTTTTAGAAAGGCAATGATCCTCTTATTTTTCTAGAAAGGTACATTAGGAGACAATTTGTTATGAGAAAAAGTATAAAGCACTTTGAAATCCTTTGCAGAAGATACATGGCTGGGATCCCTGGGTGGCGCAGCGGTTTGGCGCCTGCCTTTGGCCCAGGGCGCGATCCTGGAGACCCGGGATCGAATCCCACGTCGGACTCCCGGTGCATGGAGCCTGCTTCTCCCTCTGCCTGTGTCTCTGCCTCTCTCTCTCTCTCTGTGTGTGTAACTATCATAAAAAAAAAAAAGATACATGGCTATAGTAGTAGCTACCTCTCCCCATGGCTGTGCTGTACTTTCAAAGCATAGTGAGCACCTTCACTTCAACGTGAACATACGTAGCCTGGCCTGAAGACTAGAAGGACTGGCTGCTGGAGAACCCATGCTTATTAGGAACCACTATTAGCATTATTCAAAAGATTGTGCAGAAGCAGTGGCCATGACAATCATATAGGCAAAGGGTGAGAAGGAGGTAAAAAAAAAAGGCCAAATAAAGTACCTGAAAATTACCAAGTAAGGTCATCCCAAAGGAAGCCAGACACAGCGCCACCAATCCACTAATATTCAACCACGGATTTAAGACCTTGGGCTTCAGTTGTATGAAGCGTAGAACAGCTACCACAAGAGCTGGGGATAAAATGAAATGTTAAAATGCAAAAATCTAAATCATACAGCTAGACAGGCAGTGTTCTAAAGCCCGTGTGCAATATTAAACTTTTTGCCACAGTACTTTTTTAAGTCTCTGAAGGGGCAGATTATTTTTAAAAGAAATTTTTCATGCAATGCTTACAATTATTTGGACATTTTATTATGCCTAACCTGGGGGAAGCAGAGAGGAGTTGAAGCAGCAGCGGTGTATGTTATTCAAGTGATGCAAGGATGACAGAGCTGCCACTTGTGTTGTTCTCAGAGTTTTCAAAAGCAAGGTCAGCAAAGGACACAATGGCTTAGAAGAATATCACAGAGGCCTGACATGACAATTAAGACAGGGATATGACAATTCATGGCATGAGAACTCACTAATTCAACCACCTTCTAGTATAACAGTGTTAGAACAGACACAGCAGGAAAACATGGGGACGAAGACAGGGTTCCACATCAAGATAAACTTGCTGGTCCCTGTGCCAGAAATCGTCCCTGGGGATAGGAAGGAAAAAGACGAGGGAGGGAAGTGTACAAATCCCTTGATTACTGGTTTATTCTCTCTTCCCTCTAATTCTATCTGGAAGTGACCATTGTCAAAGGACGAGGATCGTTGATCTAAATTAGAGCAGTTATAGTAATTAAATTGTGAAATATGAATTTTAACATAGCAGATTCGTGGGTTTTGTATGTACTAAAAACCATGCTGATTATATTAAGAACGCTCAATTCTTCTATGATGTTACTGACTTTAAAAGACCATCTTTTGAAGTAAATTTTTATGGGAGAGTCAGAGAATAAAGGAATTTACCTAGATTTAAACCTGACCTTTCTCTTTTAAGTTTTATTTATTTAAGTAATCTCTATACCCCATGTGGGGCTCAAACTCACAACCCTGAGATTAAGAATCACATATTCTTCCAACTGAGCCAGCCAGGCACACTTCAAACCTGACTTCTAAGAGTGACCTTGAGGATGGTCCATACTCGAGCCATGAATATAAGAATGCCCTTTTATTAGTTGCTTAGTGCAGGGGTATTTTCATGTTTATACAAAAAGTTGGGAGAGGTTAGTCTACAAATAAGAGAAATAAAGTGTTTGCAGTTAATATAAATTATATACATATAAGGAAATGCCCTTACTACTTCCTAAGACGATTTATTTTGACATTGAGGATTAACAGGGAGGACAATTAGAAATTCAAGAATTACCTACTTATACAGCAATTAAGTAGGTAATTATTTGCTAAAGGTTTTTATCTTCATTATAGGCCCTTATTAGTAGTCATTAATAAAGGAAATCCATCCATAAATTTAAATTTCCTACATTTGCTGAATTTCATAGTTTCAAGCTACAAAGTGAAGCTCAGCAAGTTGATTTTCAGTTCCAAGTACCTCTGATCAAAGATTGGTAAACAACTTGGTTGATATTTGGATTTTAGAAACAAAATAGTAGTAAACCATAATTTATAAAATCTCAAATTGTTCAACTCTGATTTAGCTTTTAGTATATTTATGTTTCATCTAATTCCCACTAGCAGTCATAGAATTTATAAATGATACTTGATTTGAAAGAGTTCCAAATCTCATGGTTTGAGGGATCTAGTTAGAAGTTATAATATATCTGATGTCTACTAATAATAACAACAAGTATTCCAGAGGATGAAAATAATCAGCACAACTTCTTACTACTTTCTGGATGGGAACAGGGGGAGGAAGTGGAGAGGAAAGATCCCAGATAAGCCCTCTGACACAAAGAGATCATCAGATGAAGAGTTCAGTAAATTAAGACCAGAAGCTTCAACACAAGGCACCATGGGAGACACTTGCTATTAATTGTATATGGATATTAGAACATAATGACAAAATACCAAGACAGCACATTTCATTTCTTTTAAAAATGACTAGTGAAAAGTATTACTCTAGCAGCTCTCTGGATGTCATTTAGTTTGGAGGGATAGGATTGTTCTAGAACTTTGGCTGAAGCCCTAAAACCATTGCTGAGGAAGACACAGGTGGCTCTTCATGTTGACCTCTTCGGTCCATTTGTGTGGAGAGGAAGAGGCTCAATGGCCATTTTCTGGGTTACTCACTTCTCTCCAGTAAACATAGGACATGTATCATCTTCTGGTCCCAGCACTGCCAGCCCTCCCACTTGTAATATGATGATAAATCATTTTATCTTGAACAGATGATGAAATTAAGCAGGAAACAGAATACCCACTTGGAGACATGAATCCAACCCAACACTCCCAACTTCCAGAATGGCAGTCCAAACACCACACTCTGCCCTTTTTGCCTATTAACACCATTACTGATCAGCTCAGGCTAAGCAAAATTTCCTTTAAATATAGATCCGATTCGGGCATCCCCGGTGGCGCAGCACTTTAGCGCCGCCTGCAGCCTGGGGTGTGATCCTGGAGACCCGGGATCGAGTCCCACATCGGGCTTCCTGCATGGAGCCTGCTTCTCCCTCTGCCTGTGTATCTGCCTCTCATTCTGTGTCTCTCATGAATAAATACATAAAATCTTAAAAAAAAAAAAGATTCGATGGGCACCTGGCTGTCTCAGTCAGTAGAGCGTGGAATGCCTGGTTGTGAGTTCAAGTCCCACATTGGGCATAGAGGTTGCACTTTAAAAAAAGGTTCTAGTTGAACTTTTAAGGTGGTGGAAATTATAAGCTTCTAGTCTTTTAACAGTTTTATTAACAGGGTTAATGGAGGCAGATTCAGATTATCAATTATAAAGTTCTTTTCAACCAAGTAGTGATTTAATTATACATGCTTGAAAATGACTTCTGAGCAGTGGGGCGATTTCAAAGCTGCCTTATATATGCTGACCAATTTTTACCACATTGATGTTCTGATTGGTTTCTTGGTTTCATTAAAAATTTTAGTTTCGGGCAGCCCCAGTGGCCCAGCGGTTTAGCGCCACCTTCAGCCCTGGGCGTGATCCTGGAGACCTGGGATCGAGTCCCACGTCAGGCTCCCTGCATGGAGCCTGCTTCTCCCTCTGCCTGTCTTTCTCTCTCTCTCTCTGTCATGAATAAATAAATAAAATCTTTAAAAAAAATTTAGTTTCACTAAAAATTTTATCAACAGTTTTAGAAAAGATTTTAAAACCCATCCTTAAAAAAAATAAAAAATAAAACCCATCCTTCCATTGTTTATGGTATTTGGAATAGTCCTTTGCCATACAAGTATCTTTTATTTATTGTAAAATAACACAGAGAGTAGAATAATTGCCTATTTTCTTTTTTTTTTTATTAAGATTTTATTCATTAAACATGAGAGACACAGAGAGAGGGAGAGAGGCAGAGACACAGGCAGAGGGAGAAGTAGGCTTCATGCCGGGAGCCCAACATGGGACTCGATCTGGGGTCTCCAGGATCACGCCCTGGGCCAAAGGCAGGTGCTCAACCTCTGGGCCACCCAGGTGTCCCAGGTTTTATTTTTTTATTTGAGAGAGAGCAGCCCGCAGAGACACTGCACGTGCATGAGTGGCGGGAGGGGCAGAGGCAGAGGGAGAAATAGACTTCCCGCTGAGCAGGGCGCCAGATTCGGGGTTAGATCCTAGGACCCTGCAACCATGACCCTAGCAGAAGGCACATATTGGGCCACCCAGGTCCGTCTATCTATCTATCTATCTATCTATCTATCTATCTATCTATCTATCATCTATCTTAAAAGTGGGCTCTACATCCCATGTGGGGCTTGAACTCACAACCCTGAGATCAAGAGTCACATACTCTAGGACTGAGCCAGCCAGGTGCCCCCAGTTGGGCTTTTAAAGTTCAAACCCAAAATAGCAGCTCTTCATTGTAATTCTAAACTGGTGCCTGGCCAAATTCTTTTCTTATTTGTTTAGTTTTATTGTTTATGCATCAATAATTCCTATTTATGATTGCAGTAGAACACGGCAATCAATGTGTTTTGGCTGAAGGAGGGGAGAAGCTGCTATTAGGTGACGGAAATCATTCAGCTATCAGCTTTATCTTCACAACCTGTCCAGAGCAGAAAAGAATATTCCTTTCAAGAAATATGTCTTGGGTCTCTTTTAACCCCCTTGGGGGAAATAAAAATGTGGATTCGGACAAAGCACATAACTAATTGTGTAAAGAAAATAATTGAGTGGATCTTTGATTAGTCCATCAACAAGATGGAAGATCTTAGCGAACTGATTTTAATAAATGCTACACGGACTCATTTGTAGATTGTAAATTATAATCTAGATGGCAGATTATAAGCAGTGATTTATAGGCAGTCGAGGTTGTTTCTTAAAGTCGGTTATGCCGTCTAAAGTAATGGGCTGAAAACTGTGGAAGGAGCCTCGGTGCCCATCGAAAGATGAATGGATAAAGAAGCTGTGGTTTATGTATACAATGGAATATTCCTCAGCCATTAGAAACGACAAATACCCACCATTTGCTTCAACGTGGATGGAACTGGAGGGTATTATGCTGAGTGAAGTAAGTCAATCGGAGAAGGACAAACAGTGTATGTTCTCATTCATTTGGGGAATATGAATAATAGTGAAGGGGAATATAAGGGAAGGGAGAAGAAATGTGTGGGAGATATCAGAAAGGGAGACAGAACATAAAGACTCCTAACTCTGGGAAATGAACTAGGGTGGTGGAAGGGGAGGAGGGCGGGGGGTGGGGGTGAATGGGTGACGGGCACGGAGGGGGACACTTGACGGGATGAGCACTGGGTGTTATTCTGTATGTTGGTAAATTGAACACCAATAAAAATTAATTTATTAAAAAAAATAAATAAATAAAGTAATGGGCTGAGACCTAACAGGGACTGGCCTGGGGAGATGAAAGCCTTCTCTTTTTTGAGTAAGAATTGTTAGTAAATGGATTCTTTTTCACTCCCAGAGTTGATAAATAAATAATTGTGGGCTTCCTCCCCCTGAACACTCATCTTCATCAGTTTTGTGTCTACCAGATGGTATTAAAAAGGATGGAAGATAATAAAGAATAAACACTGGATATACTGTGATACCTCAGAGTGGGGAGCTAGTAAAGGCTTTAAGTGCTTCTTGCTGGAACAGGGGAGGACCAGAGAATAAGATGATGACAAGCGTCATCTGGAAGAGGGGAGCTTGTTTTTGTAACTTTGTTTTTGGAAATGCTTTTGTAATTAGTTAATCATAAGCTTTATAACTGGATAAATCTGTAAGCTGTGCAAATTGGCATTTTTCAGATTACAGGCTAAAGACGATTGGGAAATATCAATTCATCTCAAGAATATGAAGAAAGTAGTATGTGGCTTCCAACATGTTCACTGGTTTTTTTAAAGCCCAAATGGAGGACAAACAGCTTGTGACAGCTTTTTAATAAGGGCAGTCTCCTGTGTGTCGTGATTAGATGAGGTGGTATTTGCAAAGCACTTAGCATTGTGCGTGGAATATAAATGACTGCTATTAATTACTGTTATTATTGCACCCTGTGGGGCATGATCATATGAGTAGGTACCAACCTGCAGGCCTGTGTGTTGTGCCTGCAGGCAGACTGGGAAAGGTCCCTGACCCTGCAATTCGAGATTCTCCCTCGGGGCTTTGGGTTCTGTTAAACGCAAATAGCTTGTTAGCAGTCATTTATGCCTTGGTGTCAAAAGTAGAAAAAAAAAGTGAGAATTAAAGCTGGTGGTGGCTGAGGCTGAGGGCGGTGAAGACAAAACTTGACCAGCCAGGACTGGCAGTGCTGCCCACATGGGTACCAGCTGCAGTAAGGACTGCCTTTCGCAGAACTGGGGTCTAGCTGGGGTATGAAAATCCTGCCTACCAAGGGCATGATGAGAGGAGCTTCTTCAAAGATCCAGCAACTTCAGCATTAGGGTTGTACCTGACATACTCCTTAGCAGTGGCGCAGCAGTCCATGCCTTCCAGATGCTTCCTGCCTAGGCAAATGGGCTAATGTTGGGGAAGCCTGGGTGGTGACCCAGGCTTTTGACCCAAAGAGAGTTAGTTCCAGGGAAGGACCTTATTAACTGCAGACAGGCCCCCTCAGTGTGCTTCTTGTTGACCTCACAAATTCAAGGGGGGCCTCTTGGGCCTCCCTGGGAACGTTCTCCACGTTTCTCATCTTGTGAGCCTTCTAAAACTAAGATTGTGTCTGTGTTGCATGTTGGACCAACCATCTCCCTTGGTTTTCCAGTGAGTTCTATAGGTCTTTCCATTTCCTGCAGCAAGCATTAAAAAACAAAAAACAAAACAAAACAAAAAAAAAAAACCCTTAAGAATGAGTAGAACTTTTTCGGGTGAGGTTCTACATAGATGAAATAACAGGTCACCTCTCTGGGGAACAGGTGCCACAAAGGCTGAAATTCTCACCACCCATTTCCAGAAAAACACTGTTGAAAAATTTAGCTGTCACTGGCCCATCCTCCACAGCATGCCAAGGATGATCTTAGCTGACCCTTTGAAAGACACTGAGGAGACTGGACTTGGGAAGATTAGGTATGCAAAGGTGATGTGGAAAAGGATGGAGAGCTTGGCTGGTTCCCTCGATCCTCAGAGGGAAGCACTCACAGAACAAACCATGGTCTTGGGACCCTAAAAGAAAAGTACGGAATGGAGACTAGACCTGAGTCTCTTCCTTTTTTTTTTTTTTAACCTATATCTCCATCTGCCATCTTGGTATGCATATATATGTATAGGAGACGGTGTCACCCATGTTGATGCTGACCTTGAGATTTAAAGGCAGTGTGTACACACATCAATATTTATCACAAAGCCTAGGCATTTGTCATCCTTGCCAGTGAAGATATAAATAAGGCATTATTTTTAACACAAATGTATTTTACAGTATTGCATTCTCATGCAGGATTTTATGGCACATGAAATATATTATTTCCTGTGGCAAAAGAAATAAAATCAAGAATACACTGAAATGATAAAGGTGACAAAGGAAAGAGAAAAGGTGAGGTAATCAGCGTGAACATAAAACTACAGAAAAAAGACCCTCAGAATGAAAAGCCAGCTTCAGCATATTGACTTGATATGATACCAAATTATCAGCTAAGTCCATCATGCTTTCTTTTTTTTTTTTTTCCCATCATGCTTTCGATGTGGGTTTGGGAGTATTTAAAATAAAAAAGAAATGTACCGAAGCCCATAAAGTATTCTTTCCACTCTTCTTACCTAGGAATGCTGCCATGTTCATAACTTGACTAAACACACAGCTTGCAGGAGGTTCGTCACCTGCAATACTTGAAAATTATGACATGTTTTATTATTATTCTATTAAAATCTGTCACTTACAATGGACTGAATGTCTGTGTTCCTTCAAAATCTGTATGTTGAAATCCTAACCCCCAATGTGATGCTATTAGGAAGTGGGGACTTTGGGAGATATTTAAGTCACGAGAGTCGAGCCCTCCTGAATGGGATTAGTGCCCTTATAAAAGAGATCCCAGAGAGCTGTCTCACCCCCTTTCTGTCATGTGAGGACACAACCTAGAAGAGGGCCCTCATCAAAACCAGACTGCTGGCACCCTGATCTTGGACCTTCAGCTCCAGAGCTGTGAGAAATACATTTTGGTGTTTATAAGCCACCCAGTCTATGCTACTTTGTTAGAGTAGCCCAAACTAAGTCACTCTCCCAACTTCTCCTAGAATCCAACAGATCAGAAGAGATTATCAAGTTACCTTATATATGGTGCATGCTTCACACCAGGTTTTCTGGAAAACAAAAAACCTAGGTTAAAGTACAGTCATTTGTGCACAGGTTAGCTTCACCAGTGGGAAAATTTTTGTTAAGTCTATTGATAAACAATGAATTATCCAGAGATCAGCTTTACCTTTCAGCTGAATTTAATGGGAAAATCTTGTCATCTTCCACAGCTATAAAGTATCTATAAAGAAAGAACAATTAAAGTTTACAAAACAAAGAAAATTTTAAAAAAAGATTCATTTCCCATTTTTACTAGACTAGCCACATTAAATCATATTTACTGTTTTTCCCAACTGGAAAAATCTCTCTTACCATAATGTTTACCTATAGCTCACTTAGGCCTTTGAAGTTCAAATGTGATTATTAATACTATTTCTTTAATTTTCAAAACACCCCTCAAGTGAATGGTAATCATTATAATTTGGAAACTGGAAAACAAAGAAATAAGACCTTATAACTTTGGTTATACACTAAAATTAGAATTCAGATTTTCTAATTTCTCTTAGTGAACTGCAAGGAACTGAAATAATTTGCTGGAAGGGAAATAGTACTTGAAATAATCAAGTGTGGGAGCATTTTGTGATAAGCTAAGACTTCCAATGCAACAATATTCAAATTATAAACATATCAAACCCCGTCACACATCAAAACTGGACTATGCACCAGACCATGAATGGAATCTTTAGCATGTTCATGTAATGAGCAAATCTTGCAAATAATGAATCCCCATCACCAGTTTATGGAATGTTCATTACTGAACACAAAATAAGACCAGTTTATAATAAGTACAAAATAAAGCACAAAATAAAACCAGTATCCTTCACTACTTGCTTTGCATAATGTATTACTCTTGCTATTTACTTTGGATAATAGAAGAAGGGAAGACAAAATGGGGACTTTAGCAAGGTTGAATCAGTAAACCTTATGTTAAAGTATTTATAAATACGCTTATATAGGTATGCCATATACTATCAAAACTACATTTTGATATGCATCACACCCAAGTCCTTAAATAATTAAAAAAGAGAATACTCACACTATCCATAATCCAGCTGAAGTAAACAAAGTAAATACAAGAGGTAAAAACATCCATACGCTGCATTTCTTCCCATCCATGCCTGTACCACTGAAATAAAATCAATAGTCATTAATAACTAAGGCAAAAATTTACCTTAATCTTTCAGGGAGGAAAGAAAGTTTACACTCATTGAAAAAAAATTGTATTTTATGAAACCATGATCCAAATCAATCTATTACTGCCATTCACACTTGTGGAGATCCCTTACGCAGTTAACAAGGATGACTGCTATCTAGCATTAGCTTAAATATTCCAGAGCCTTAGTTGAGAACTAAATGAGAAACTTCTTATAAACACACTTACCTTATATAAGCATCGATATTTTTTTTAATTATTTTTTTAAATTTATTTATGATAGTCACAGAGAGAGAGAGAGAGAGACAGAGACACAGGCAGAGGGAGAAGCAGGCCCATGCACCGGGAGCCCGACGTGGGATTCGATCCCAAGTCTCCAGGATCGCGCCCTGGGCCAAAGGCAGGCGCTAAACCACTGAGCCACCCAGGGATCCCAGCATCGATATTTTTAAGAAAGGACGAAAGGGTTTGGGTTAAGACTTTCAGAAAGACTAGGTACCAAAGGCTTATTCCAACCTACTTTTTAAAAAATTTTTATTTATTTATGATAGTCACACACACACACACACAGAGAGAGAGAGAGAGAGAGAGAGAGGCAGAGATACAGGCAGAGGGAGAAGCAGGCTCCATGCACCGGGAGCCCGACGTGGGATTCGATCCCGGGTCTCCAGGATCACGCCCTGGGCCAAAGTCAGGCGCTAAACCTCTGCGCCACCCAGGGATCCCTCCAACCTACTTTTAGTGTTATTATTAACATTTATGGATTTATGGCTCTACGGATCTGGCATGTACACATGTCTACAGCTTGGCAGACAAGAGTGCTAGAAACAAATGCTTACTAAATAAATTAGCAATGCAGGAGGAAATGACACAGGCTTTGCAAATCCGAACTTTTCTCATGACATGTTATTGAGCAACTATCTCCAAAGACTCTAAAGATGACTGTTTTGGAAAACAATGCATTGAGTATAATTCTAAATTAACTCTAATAAACACAATGGGAGAAAAGAACAGATGTCAGGCATTTTGGATGTTATATATGAAAGCAAAAATAAATGAATAAAAAAAATTCCCCACAAAAATGAAGTGAAAATGAGAAGCTGCAGGAATGTGTATCAAAAACTGACCTCCATAGGTGACCTGACAGAAGAATAATGCAATTAATAGGTACCTTTACGGAGATATAATCGCTCATTATTTTGAGTTTTATAGTGAATCACAAGTTGCTTACGAGTTTGAACCAGCACTGCCCATATCTGAGCACCTCCATGATACCTGCTTTTGCACGCTGACACTCACTCCATGGACCTTCCAAGTACTGGGATCAGAGAAATAACATGACCCTCCCTTGAGGTTGGTGACCGATAAGGAAGGTCTTAGTTACCAGAAGTGACCTACCTGATAAAGTAGATCTTTCAGGTGAGGGGCAGTCACCTAAACTTAATAATGTGTCTGTGAACAGTCATGGTGTAAACAGCTGTCTGGGTAGGGATGTTAAATAAATGACACAATCTAGGAGTTGAGGGACATTAGAGCTACTTTCAATCAATTTAATCCAGTCTAATCCAATCCAATCCAATCCAATCCAATTCACAAGTACTGACATCCTGCTTAGGCCAGGTACCATACCAGGTAGTGGAAATAATTGAGATGAAGTCTCATGAATACAACTATTTATGTGTAACAATCTATACAATACATAAAAGCTGTTCTAGGAACCAGTGGTGCCTGGCTACCCAGTTTATGTAATGTGGAAGGATGATGAACACTTTAAGTACATCTACTACGGCTAGTCAGTGTCTATTCATTTATTTATATCCAGAAAATTGTGGGCTTTTAATAAAGCAATCATTTTGCTGACAAAAATCATTTCATCATTGGCCAAGATGTAGAGTGAATACAGAAAATGGGAATGTTGATTGAGCATGTAAACCAATTATTCTAGATCTGCTCCTGAAGTCGGATGCTCTGACAGGATGAGCACAGATGAAATGGTTACACTGGAATAAGAGTTCAGAGACCTACTAGTTCTTAAACTTAATGTTGCCAATAATTGATTCCACGGGTCTGAGCCACTTACTTAAATCTGTAATGCCATTTCCCCATCCTGCTGCATGAAGACTGAATTTTAAAAGAGGGAGGACACCAAAGACTATGGTCTCACAAGAGTGGTAGTACCCTTGGAGGTTAACCTACGCACAGTATCTTATATGTCTGCAGTAACAGAATGCTCCAGTGTACCCACAATCAGCAGCCTGCGGGGAACTCCTGCCTCTTAACCATTTTTACAGTAGACTGGTGAAGGGATCCTGGGTGGCTCGGTGGTTCAGTGCCTGCCTTCAGCCCAGGGCGTGGTCCTGGAGACCCGGGATCGAGTCCCACGTCGGGCTCCCTGCATGGAGCCTGCTTCTCCCTCTGCCTCTCTCTCTCTCTGCCTCTCATGAATAAAATCTTTTTTTAAAAAAACACAATAGACCGGTGAATAAATAAATGCCAATGTGTTCAGATACAGTGGAAAGTACAATTGTCAAATGGGCAGATATTCACATTGGTACCCCTTATAGGAACCTCTATCTGGGCAACCAAAATCTGGAAGCAGGAAAGTAGAATGATGAGAGTTGAGAAGGTAATTCTAAGACCATGTAACAATAGTTTTACATGCTTCCTTTAAAGAGAAGCAGAATCGTGGAATGGAAATGGTATGGTGGGGCACAGGATTGAAATCCACCTCTGTCACTATCTGTATGATCTTTAGCAAGTTTCATCTCTTAAGTCTTAGTAATTATGATGATAATACTTAGTAGGATTGTGCTGAGGATTAATGACAATGTAGGTGAAGCACCTCACACATAATATATGCTCTGTAAGTGGCAGCCATGCCAACTCTAACTGCCAAGCAGATCAGTGCCTGTGTTAGGACAAGGTACTTTCCCTCCAAGGCAGGGCTCAGGACAGCTTAACACCGTTTTCCTCTCTGGGCTCCTGCTTTTCTTTTCTTTTTAAAATTTATTTATGAGAGAGAGAGAGAGAGAGAGGAGAGAGGCAGAGGGGGAAGCAGGCTCCATGCACCGGGAGCCCGATGTGGGATTCGATCCTGGGTCTCCAGGACTGCGCCCTGGGCCAAAGGCAGGCGCCAAACCGCTGCGCCACCCAGGGATCCCCGGCTCCTGCTTTTCTAGAAGAATGCAGACATCCTTCCTGCTATCGTTTGATATCTTTCAGTATGCACTGCTCTTCTAAATTTATTGTCAAAGCATCTAAGATAGCTAATGGCTACTCTCCTAAATTATTTTATTTTTGCTGGTTTAATTCTCATAGGGTAAACTAATATTCAAATTCTGGGAAAACTATACTGTATTGATTGCCTAATGATAGATGAAATTGCTCTCTCTTAATTTAAATGGATGCCTTGGGAGGTGAAAAGAGTAAGTCTGGATAGTTGTGTTATTAGCTTCCAATGGAACTCCTTTGGAGCTTCTTCAGAATTTTACCTATTGGGTACGCCATTTCTGCGGGGTGGGGGCAGGCATCAGTGACAGTGGCAAATTCACATGCTGTTGTAAGAAATAATACACAGAGATCCTGTGTATCCTTCAATCTCCCCAATGGTAACATCCCCTACAACCATTGTACAATATCAACAATCAAGATACTAACATTGATATAATCGCTGACCTCATCCAGATTTCACCAGTTTTTTTTTTTTAATGATTTTATTTACCGGGACGCCTGGGTGGCTCACCAGTTGGGCATCTGCCTTTGGCTCAGGGCCTGTCCCAGTCTGGGAATCCAGTCCCACATTGGGCTCCCTGCAGGGAGCCTGTCCTGCTTCTCCCTCTGGCTCTGTCTCTGCTTCTTTCTCTCTGTGTCTCTCATGAATAAATAAAATATTTAAAAAAAAATAATCTTCCGGGATCCCTGGGTGGCGCAGCGGTTTGGTGCCTGCCTTTGGCCCACTGTGCGATCCTGGAGACCCGGGATCGAGTCCCACGTCGGGCTCCCGGTGCATGGAGCCTGCTTCTCCCTCTGCCTATGTCTCTGCCTCTCTCTCTCTCTCTCTGTGTGTGTGTGACTATCATAAATAAACAAAAATTAAAAAAATAATAATCTTTCACTTGCATATCCAGAACCATTTGTTTAAAAGATTGTCTTTTCCCCCATTGAATGGTCTCGGCACTTAACAGGGTCTTTTGCAGAGCAAAAGTTTAATTTTTTTTTTTAAAGTAAGCTCTATGCTCAATGTGGGACTTGAACTCACAACCAGAAAACCAAGAGTCTCACGCTCTACTAACTATACCAGGCAGGTGCCATGCCCAAAAGTTTAATTTTGATTAAGCTCCAACTTACCAAGATTTTCTCTTAATGGATTGTGTTTTTGATGTCGAATCAAAGAATTATTTGCCTACTCCTTGATCTCAAAGATTTTCTATTTTTTTCTAAAAGATTTATAACTTCACATTTAAATCTGTGATCTAGTTATATCTTTTTTTTTTTTTAAGTAAGCTCTACACCCAATGTGGGGCTTGAACTCATGATCCCAAGATCAACAGTCACATACTCTACTGACTGAGCCAGACAGGCACCCCTGGTTATGTCTGTTTATTTCCCTCCTATCTATCTATCTATCTATCTATATATCTATCTATCTATCTTCTATCTATCTATCTATCTATCTATCTATCTATCTATCTATCATCTATCTGAGATTGCAAGCCAAGGAAGTGGGGAGGGGCAGAAGGAGAGGGAAAGTGAGAATCTTAAGCAGGTAACACTGAGCACAGAGCCAGATGTGAGGCTCCATTTCACAACCCTGAGGTTTTGACCTGAGCTGAAATCAAGAATCCAACACTTAACCAATTGAGCCACCCAGGCGCCCCATGGTTATGTCTTTTTAAACTATAGATCTCTATTGTCTTATTGAAGTGGGTTAGATCCTAGACAGTTTATAAATCTTTTTGACAAGGATCAGGAAATACATGATGATCTAAGTCAGTTTTTTGAAATAATAAAGGAAGAGTCTTGTAATGAAGAACACATTCTTTAGTCATAATACACCCTACCATACCAGGTTCTTTGGGCAACTGACAAATAGGAACTTAAGAACAGAACGATGAAGGGTGTGTGTGTGTGTGTGTGTGTGTGTGTATGTGTGTGTGTATGTGTGTGTGTATGTGTGTGTGAATGTGGAAGGCTCCCTTCCCTACATTGCCTCCTTATCCATCTTTGAGTTACTTGGTATTGTTACTGGTATTGCTAACCCATCAATGCCCCATCTGACATATCTTGGTCCTGTTACTTCTTTCTTCCTCCCTGGTGGGACTGTATTAACTGCAGGAGAGGTCACTGTTACATATACTTTTCTGTCCAAAATCAACTATTTGTCCTTCTTTAGCCTATATGTAGCTTATAAATTATTATTTTTTTAGGATTTTATTTATTTATTTATGAGAGACACAGAGAGAGAGAGAGAGGCAGAGACGCAGGCAGAGGGAGAAGCAGGCTCCCTGCAGGCCTGATGTGGGACTCGATCTCAGGACCCCGGGATCACAACCTGAGTCAAAGGCAGACACTCAACTACTGAGCCACCCAGATGCCCTCCATGTGTAGAGTATAATGTGACCAAAGACCCTGCAGTAGAGAAACAACACTGATGCATTTTCTACTCCCTGTGCTGGAGGAGGATTTGGGAGGTGGCAGCAAATAACATTTGATTTGGTTACGTTTCGTGATATTCTCTGAGCTGTTCTGGCTTGATAAGTTTAGATATTTGATTGGAAGTACCTCTGCAAAGAATAAATGAATAGATCTATTAAATTAACTCTCTTCACTGCTTCATTGTTTTTTTTTTTCACTGCTTCATTGTTATCTGAGAATTAAAAGTTGAAACTGAGATGGTTCACTTTCTTCTATCCTTCCAGACCCCATCAAAATAAATTGGTCCATTGTTTCCAGTCACATTAGAAAGTGTCACTCAAACTTTACTTACATTTCCTAGCAAGGACACAGTCTAGTCTTTCCTTGAGCTATAGCAACACAGTGCCTACAGGCTAAGAGAGTACATTTCCCCTTGTCTTTTGAGGAAATAGGGGGAATGGGGAAAGAACACTCCATACACCTAAGATACTTGTATCTTTCCATTCTGAATTATACTTCTTCTTTTTATTCCGTGTAATATTTACTCTATTGATATTAGCCTTCCAATAATACTGCATAGTAAAGAAACTTAGGATGGTCCCCGTGTCTCAAATGCTAAACTATATCTAGAACAATAGCACCTAATGAATTTCTGACGAAAGGAGAAGAGCCAAAATTGCACAAACCTTCTCGAAAGGAGTCTGGCATTTAGATTTGGTTTGGAAGGCTCTCTTCCAAATGGTATCATTTATCCAAATGATTTGCAAAACTGTTATCCAGATGGTCAAATCCTTCTAGAGAGCCAATACCAGCTCTGTGTATTCTCTGTACATTTCAATTGTGTGTTCTTTTCTTGCAATAAATATTCCCAAAGCTTGAGTGATCTTCATTCTCCTTCACCCCATCTGTGGCAGGTGCCTAGTGGAGACTCTTCAGTACAGAGTCAGAAGCTGAAAATCCTGATCTGCCTCTTGCTTCCCTGAAGCTTCTGTTCTTCCTCAGAGAGAACCTGAACCGTATCAAACATGGGTGGTGGCTCCCGCTGGTGACGCTTTTGTTCTTCTGTAAGTCTTCTGGCTGTAAATCCTCAAGAGAATACATGGCCATTGGAAAATCTACAATCTCATGGAAGCAAATGCACTGTTAATTTAATCACACTTTACCTCGGCACCTGAGTCCAACTATCTCAGCACCTGAGAGTCCAACTGACTCAGAAGAGGGGTTGTGATAAAGTTGAGGTCATATAATTATTATTTTATCATCAAATTCCAAACAGATGGTTCTTACAGTATAACTTCATGAAGCTACTGAAGTCAAAGAATACAGCATACTCTTACCAATGATAACCTTTGATGACAAACTTCCTATTCTATCAGGTGATGGTAAAACTCCTCCAATCTACAAATGGAAAAGTAAAGCCCACTGGATCATCTTCATTTACAGATTTTACAATGTTATTAGTGAGAAACCACTTATAATAAAATATCTCCAAAGTTAAGATAATATTTTCTGGGGCTGGAAAGGACTTGCCTGTTATGAATTAGAAGGATTTTGCACAACCTACGGTAATAGGAGGCAGCTGTAGCTCAAGGACTCTGGAGCCAAATGACCATGCCCTTGAATCCCGGCTCTGCCACCTACCAGTTGTATGAGCTTGGTTGTTAAGCTCTCTCTCTCTGCCTCAGTTTCTTCATTAGTCAAATGGGAATAATAATGGTATTTATTCAGAGGGTTTTTATGACAGTTGGAAATACACTGAAAGAACCAATAACTGCCTAGCATTTGATGGCTTTTTAACAAAATGTTAACTATATTCCACTGGAAGTGATGTTCTGGATCTTCAGCTATATTTTTTTTTTTTGTAATTTATCAGGAAATGAGCTCCCTGCCAAAGCAATTTTTCTTTCTGCTCTCAGGGCCAGCTGGAATGGAACAGGAAAGATTAACGAGTCACCCACTAAGAACTGGGATTGTCACAATGTCTATGAACCAAGAGCATCCTTGATTTTTTTTTTAACCTTCTGGGAATCTTAAGTTATTTTCCAGTCAGTCATGTCATGGGTAAATGTGAAAGGCTTGTGTTATTTTGTAATTCATTTACAATTATAAGGGGGTAATAACAAGGACTACTTGTTTTGTTTTGTTAAATGTTTACAGGCTCTCAGATATAAATCTGCAATACAACCAGCTCATTACGCTGACGGTAAAAATTTTGCTTTCACTGAATCCTAAGTTTGGGAAAACATAATTTGAGTGACCTGGTGTCACCCTAAAATATATGACTTTCTTTAATTGGATGAAAACAATATCGTTCAATCAATGAGGTCGATTTTGCCCCAGAATAATTTTCATGAGCACTGGCAAGAGACAATATATTATTAGTTAAAGATTTCTGTAAAATATTACCATCTCCAAAAGAACATGATGATTTCTAACTAGAAATCATGGTGACTGTTTTTTTCCCAGTGCTCTCTTGATTTCTAAAAGTAGTTACCATTGACAGATCACTATAGGGATCTTCTCATGCTAGTGGCTTAAGGAACTCTTTCTCTCAAAAACGGATGATAGACACTGTCCCCACACCATTTATGGAATAATCCCAGAAAGAAGTCCCTTCTAGCAGTATTTCAATTTGATATCTTCTTAGAATTTCGAAGCCAAAATCCTCCCCAGAGTCCATTTATTTCTTTAACAATATTTTAAAATGTTGCCCATGTGGCAGATTTATTGCCAACCCACTAGTCATTTCTCCTCTTTTTCTTAGCCAACAATGTATAGTTTTATTCAGGACTGTAATGCGTTCAGCCCTGACTGGTGTAAGTCCCTACTGGTCTAAGCCAATCATAGTTATCTGGTTTCTGTGATGAGTATCTTTCCAGACCCCTTGAACCTGGCCAGTGAGAGTCAAGGGGAAGTCTACTTGCTGAATAGCAAACGAGAAGGGTTTGCATCCCTGATCACGGAAAGCATCGTTTCCTCCACTCTTCTCCTTTCCCACTTGGGATGCTATTTTGAAAATATGAAACCTAGTGCCATGTTAGTTATAATATAACCATGAGACAACAAACACGAGGATCCAAAGACAACATACTGAGGATGGTAGAGTAGAAGATGGAAAGAACTGAGTCCTTGATAGCATCATTGAGACACTGCACCAGATTTCCAGTATCACCAGCCATCAAAATTCCTGTACTGTGAATCAGTTTAGCCTTTTTTTGCATTATTACTGTAGTTTGGTAAAGCACTAGAATCCATTCGCCTTTCTTCCCTTATAACTGAGCAAATGGCTGCTCAACTACACTATAATTAGCAGCCTCCCTTTCAAGTAAGTATGGCCTTATAGGTCTTTCCAGTGGAATGTGAGTGAAGAGTGTTCCTATGATAATAGTATAGTATCATATGATAATAGCATATAGGAAAAGGTCTCTATCTTCTAGAGACACATGCTGAAGCATTTAGGGATTAACTATCATAATGTCTAAAATTTACTTTTAAACACTTCATCATTGAGGTGATGAAAAGGTTTTGGAGGGAGCACCTGGTTCGCTCAGTCGGTGGAGCATGCGACTCTTGATCACAGAGTTGTGGGTTTGAGCCCCACACTGGGTGGAAAGATTGCTTAAAATAAAATCTTAAAAAAACGAAAAGAAAAAGTTTTGGAAATAGAGTGATAATGATTGTACAACTTTGTGAATGTAGTTAATGCCACTGAATTGTATACTTAAAAATGGTTAAAATGGCAAAATTTATGTTATATATATTTCACCATAGTAAAAAATAGCACATCATAAAAATGAAACCCATTAGGATGTCTATTATCAAAAACCCACAAAAATCCCAGAAAATAACAAGTGTTGGCAAAAAAGGAGAGAAATCGGAACCTGTGTATGCAGTTACTGGGAATAGAAAACAGAGCAGCTGCTGTGGAAAACAGTGTGGAGGGTTCTGAAAACATTAAACCAGATATTAACATATGATCTGGTAATTCCATTTCTGGTTATAAAGCCATAAGGATTGAAGGCAGAGACTTGATAAGATACTTGCACATCCATGTTCACAGCAGCATTTTTCACAATAGCCAAAGGGTGGAAGAAACCTAAATGCCCATCAGTGGGGAAATGGATAAACAAAATGTGGCACGTACATACGTACAATAGAATATTACTCAGCCTTAAAGAGAAAGGAAATTTTGACCAACGCTACAACATGGTTGACCCGCGAGGACACCACATTAAATAAAATAAGCCCGTGACAGAAGGACAAATAGTGTATGACTGCAGTTTTGGGGTAATTGGTACCAAAATCACAGAGACAGAAAGTAGGATAGGTTGCCAGGGGCTGGGGAGCAAGAGGGAATGGGGAGTTCATGTTTAATGGGGACAGAGTTTCAGTTTTGCAAGACAGAAGAGTTCTGGAGATGGGTGGTTGTGATGGTTGCACAACAGTGTGAATGTACTTAATGCCCCCGAATTACATCCTACAATTGGTTAGAATGGTAAATTTATTAGATACAAAATGTAAAAAAAAATAAATGTAGGGAAAATGTCTTGCAAAAATCTGGTCCGTGTCAACCAAGTTCCTTGATTCTTTAAAAAGAAAGTAAGAAAACAAAACTGTCACCTGATATGTCTGCCTTGGAAAGCAGATCACATTCCGATTGTGCTTATAACTTTACAAGAAATGATGGAAAAGAGCCTGCATATTAATATGAATTAGCTTTTCTCGTTCTTAGTATGAATTGTAAGAAAGAGACTAGCCTCACACAGAACGGACTGTTTGCAAAGAGACAGATGCAAAAGAAAGCGAAGAGTTTAGAAATTTGGGACCTGGAAGGGTTGGCAAAGCCAGTGGCTTCTATACCTCAAACTGCATGAGGAAGGGGATGAGAAAAAAAGCATGTTGCCCTCCTTCCAAAGTTTTTTGTTTCAGGGGCCCCAGTACAGCTGTCATTAAGTTGAGAGAGGAAAGCATGGGAGCAAAGGAATAAAGCAGGCTTGAGAGCCACGACTTGGAAAGAACTTTGGAAGAGACTGCTGGTATGTGAACTGCCTGGAAATTCACAGATCAGAAGCCAGTGGAGTTTCTGAGGGAATTGTGGTTTCTGTGAAGGTACTGCAGCCAAGCCAGTGAAACCTTGTGACCGCTGTACTCTCAGACTTCCAAATTTGCACCAGCAGGCAATGCACTGCAAAAGCTGTAGTGGGCATATCACAACACCCACTTCAGTTTGGCTAAAGACGCCCCCCAAGATGCCCCCCAAGGTCCTCCTGAAGAGCAGAATCAGAGTTCCATCTGGGAACCTCCTCCTCTGTCAGGGCAGGGAGCCTTTCCATGGCCTCCTCTAGGATTCTAGCATGGCTATGGGCCAGGGGCTGCTGTATGCATTTCCTTCTCCTCTTTTTTTGAATGTCAATTTCTTTTTAAAGATTTTATTTATTCATGAGAGACACACGAGAGAGAGAGAGAGAGAGAGGCAGAGACACAGGCAGAGAGAGAAGCAGGCTCCATGCAGGGAGCCCGATGTGGGACTTGATTCCGGGTCTCGAGGACCACGCCCCGGGCCAAAGGCAGGCGCTAAACCACTGAGCCACCCAGGGATCCCCTGAATGTCAATTTTAATTGTGGTTTTCCACCCCCTGCCCTACCATTGTATGTTGAATGTGAGTATAAGTATAGAGAGGAGATCACTGGCCTTTCAGTTCCCAGGTTGCCAGACTATTCAGAGCCACACCCAAACCTGATGGAAAGGACTGTGCGTTACCCAGAGACCGTAGACTTTCAGGTGGTGCACTAATGGGTGGGTTCTGTTTGTCTCCCTTGGGATGGAGACAGAGTGTTCTACATGTTGGAAATAGGGTGCTCAATGATATTTGGTAGTCAGAGGGACCAACTGTGACCAGACTATTAGCTGTCTATGAAGATCCATTCTCCCCTTCTTCTATGTTCAAAGAATAGCTAGACCTTAGACCGCCCAAACCCTTGTGCGCTATGAAGTCACCACGTGACTAAATTCCTGCCAATGGGATCTTCCCGGCCCACATACACACCTCTCAAACACTCATTTCCTATGGGTTGAGATGGTGATGAGAGGAAGCAAGAAGGTGTGGCCTAGCTAAGCATGGCCTGGTTGTCAGGAACCTCTCCTCCTCCAGTGATATGGGGCCATCACCCTGGACTGTTACATGAGAAAAAAGATAAACTTCATTTTTAAGCCATAATACTGCTGGGTTTCTTGTTACAACAACGGGATCTTTTATTCTAGCTGACATTCAGATACTCCAAGTATATTCACATACTCCATTGATAGGCCCAATATCTTATCCAATACCTCACATTATTCCACATAAAAACGACAAGTCACTCCGTCCACGAGCTACTTGAAAGGTACATGGATTCTTAGGCAAGAATAATTTACCCTGGTGAATCAGATGTTCAAGCAAATAGGTGGTTTCTCAAAGTATGTGGAAGCATTAAGGCTGGGGAATGGCTTCCTTACTTAGCAGCGACTAATCTTTCCTCTATAGTTTTTACAAAGGTTTTGTAAATACACACGCAGACCTTCCCCCCCCTAAGGAGCTAGCTGCATTTTATAAATCTGGAATCAAATGAATACTCTCGGTATCCTGGGAAGCATAAAAAAGGCTAGGTAACATTACTAATTTTATTTTATAGATGACAATGAAGCGTTTACTCTCGACATGCCTGATTCAGCAGCTCTAAAGAATCTTTTCTAGATCTTCCGCCATATGCAATTACCTCATATGCCTTCCTATCCCTAAGGCAAAAACCACACAACAACAACTCTCTATAGCAGTGTGACCACAGCTAATTGGAAATGAAATCCTCGTGCCTAAAAGTCTGTAGCCTACAGCTTTAAAAGGATATCACGGCAACCTTTTCTGACCCATAGTTCCAGCTCCAAGTGCCAAAACAAACTATGACTCCTCATGACGCTGACTCTCCCTTCCTACACTGACACCAGCAAGTGGTTTAAGGAAGAGAAACAACTAAACATGAAAATAAAACAGAGCAAACAAGAAATCCCCAGGGGACAGATACAGCCGTCCACTAAGTTCAAGAGATGGGGACCCTGGGAAGGAAACTCAGGCAGGCTCTTATACGGCTTAGTAGTAGAACGCCAAGCTAAGAAATGTGAGGCTACCGCACATGACCATCAAACCCCAAGCCCTGAATTTGGAGGTCATGGTCCAGCCGACTGGCAGCTGCTTGGTGGATGCCCTATACCGAAGGCGATGGTCCTCTCTCCGTTAGAGTGGGAATGCAGACCATAGCCAAACTGTGAACACAGCCTGGATCCAGAGTCTCGAGTTTCAAGTTCAGGCTCTGCCACTTAGTTTCGGGGTGATGTACAAATTGCTTAATCTTCCTAAACCTCAATTTTCTCATCTATAGAATGGGATCATAATAGTACCTATTTCCTAGGGCTGCCACAAGGATTAAGGGAGCTGATACATACAAGGCTCTTTGATAAGCATATGGCAAGCACTCAATAATTAGAAGTCTATTATTATAAGCGGCTGTCTTTTTTTTTTTCAGTTTCTATATTTATTTGAAAGAGTGAGCAAGAGGGAGAGAGAGTGCAAGAGTGAGCACACAAGAAGAGGAAGAGGCAGAGGGAGAGGGAGAAGCAGGCTCCCCGATGAGGAGGGAGCCCCATGTGGGGCTTGATCCCAGGACCCCAGGATCATAACTCAAGCCAAAGACTCAACCGACTAAGCCACCCAGGTGCCCCTATAAGTAGCTGTCTTAATCTCACTGATGGCCTACTCATTTGTGATCCAAGAGGAACAAGTAGAATTACGGATGTGTTCCACCTTAATGGGGATTACTTAGGAATTCCATGAGGAACTCCAGAGAGAACGTAGGATAGGCTTTTAACGTTCTGTTGGTGAAGCAGAGAATGACCTTGTACAAAAATCCTCCAAACACTCTCTTAGAAATTATACTGATGACTGCTTTGGAAAGACAAAAAGCACATGAAAGATATGGGACCAGAGGTTGCTTTGCAGGGTTCAGACTGGTGCCAGGAGATGCGTGGGTGGCTCAGCGGTTTAGCACCTGCCTTCAGCCGCGATCCTGGAGTCCCTGGATCGGGTCCTGTATTGGGCTTCCTCCATGGAGCCTGCTTCTCTCTCTGTGTGTGTCTCTCATGAATAAATAAATAAAATCTTAAAAAAAAAAAAAAAGACTGGGGCCAAGAAGGTCATACATCATCTTGCATCCTTCCCATGCCAGAAGAATGAACCTGAGTTGTTACTCAGAACCCAAACTCCCCCAAACACTCAGAATGACTACATCACCAGAAGGAAAACCATGGAAACCAAGGACTCGTAAAAACGTAGTTAACTGCCTGATGCCTGTTCTTCCACAGCCGATCTGCTCTCCACGCACCTTATGCAAGGTGACCTACTACAGTTTCTCCTTTTGTACAGTTCCCTGTCCAAAAAACTCCACCTGGACCTCATAAATTATCAACCTTCTTGGTCTTCCTCAACCCCTTATACCCCGAGATGAGGGCACTTCATGTTCATCGTAAGCATAACAAGGCTCCAGGGCATAAACAAGTGTGTGTTTCAGGATTAGGGGCAAAATTAGGAAAATCACCAATCAAGGTGCCTCACAGTTAACCAATGAAATGAAGCATGTGGAGCTGTAGCATGACTCAACAAGGACTTGCAAGTGTGCCACTGAGAGGACTGGCATGTTTTGCAACTCTCCAAAGCAGTGGCTGGCATGCCCTGTGGTGGCTCTCTAGTGTCCCATCAGCCGACCAATGACCAACAATACCATGGCTTTGATCTTGAGTTACTGAATCAGGACAGTGCTCTCCCACTGTCCCTTTCACTGCTCAAATGCCATCTCCGTTCTATGGCCCATCCCCACCTCCCTGTGAAGACCGAAGCCCTCCTCCTCTCCCAGGAAAGCAGGAAGGGAGAGAAAGGGTGGGGATGGGGAATCACCCCTTTAACACAATCACAGTCTCTCCCTAGTTCCTCCCTCTGTCCGTTCAGCCAACGGGGGTGGGTGGGGTGGGGGGGGCGGGGGGAACCACCTGAGCCCTGAGCTGACAGTCTCTCCCCCGCTGTGGCCTGGCTGCCTGGCTGCGGGACAGCAAACGTCGAATATTGTTCCATCTTGCAGGACCTGCCCCTTGCCTCTGCTACTTCTCCCTCCCAGCTCTGCTACCTGTAATTCACCTCTACTAGCTCTGTAGTCCTTGGTCCCCTGGCCAAGGATGGACTGGGAAAACCATTAGAACCATTAGAACCATTAGAATTCTGAGTGTGTCTGAGTAGTGCCGGACAGGGGAGAAGTGGCTTTGATTCTGAGAATGCTGAACAACCTGACAGTAAAGAACGGCAATTTGCCAAACTAGTCTTTTGCTTGATAGAAATATCCTCTCTCACAAAGCCCATTCACCAAGTCATCTAGAGGCCTATAATATGGTTTTTTGAATGGAGTTACTAACAAGAAAGGATTTTCCTAAGCAACTAACTAATGTTACTTTAACCCCATCGTGAATACATTTCTATTCTGATTGCTATTGTGAGTTGGCCTCCAAGGTTTGAGCTTTCTGGTGAACGAAGGAAAATACGTGCAAAGCTGAGAGCTGAGGCCGGGGCCACGGGCAGACCTCATGGGGGATGAGCACCCCAACCTCACCTGCTCTGCTCTCTGCCCTCTTCCTACACACTGAAGCCAGGGCCATGTCTTACCCATCTTGGTGCCCTCAAATCACCTGGACTTGGGAATTGCATGCACTTGGAATTAAGAATAGAAAATGGGAAGTGAAAGCCCCCAGCAATGCCATACCTGAAACAGCTAACAGCACATTCCCCCATACGTGCACATGTGAGATCTTGTACTAAACGAGCTGTGGGCACTTTTAAAAGTCAAAAGACAAAGAAGTCCTTTTGACCTTGTTCCCCTGAGACTGTAGTCTCTACCTCTCCATTAACGGGGGCTCCATCCCTCCTATTTAAAGCTTCAGGGTCACCTTGGACACGTCAATTTCTTAATCACTCACATTCAATGTGCCAGGAAATCCTGATCTAAAAATGATTCTGAGAGGTTCCTGGGTGGCTCAGTTGCCTTGGGCTTAGGTCGTGGTTCTAGGGTCCTGGGATCGAGGCCCGTGTTGGGCCCTCTCCTCAGTAGGGAGCCTGGTTCTCCCTCTCCCTCTGTCTGCCTCTTCCTCTGCTTGTGCTCTCTCTACCAAATAAATAAAATCTTAAAAAAAAAATAGAATAAAAACGATCCCAAACTTGGCTACTTCTCACCACAGCGGCTAGGGAGAGCCTTTTTTTTTTTTTAAGATTTTATTTATTTATTCATGAGAGACAGAGAAAGGCAGAGACACAGGCAGAGGGAGAAGCAGGCTCCCTGCAGGGAGCCTGACGTGGGACTGGATCCTGGGACTCCAGGATCACACCCTGGGCTGAAGGCAGACGCTCAACTGCTGAGCCACTCAGACGTCCCTAGGGAGAGCCTTTTAAAACACAGATCAGATCATGGTATTCCTTGGCTCAACACTCCGCTAAGGGTAAACACACAGGCACTCACCTCAGAGGGTGCTCCCCTGACTTCATCCACTATGTTCCCTCTGGCTCCAGCCACTCTGGCCTCCTTATGGACTTTGTACCTCCCTGCACTGCCCCCCCACAAATGTACATGACCATTCCTCCACGAATCTTCATCAAGATGGTACCTTCTTGGAGAGGGCTTCCCCCAAAACTGACTTTAAATCATCCTGAACTCCCTGCACAAGTCTGGTTTCTTCTTCTCTATGGCACCTGGTACTATATTTTATCAATTTATTTTATTATCAAACCTTCTTCTTTCACTAAATGTAAGATCTATGAGGGAAGAAATTTTATCTTCTGGTTCCTGTTTTATCCCCAGTGTCTAGAACAAGGCCTGGCCCATTGTAGGGTGCTCAATGAATATCTGGTGAAGAATGAATGAAAGGTGCTATGCTTAGACATGGGAAATATAAGAATTAAAAGAGTAAAACAAAAGCAGGAACGTTGGCTCCAGGGAACATAAATGTGGACACAAATAACTACGGTGTAAGGAGTAACCTGATTATTGCTATGCATACATTGAAAACAAAGATCTATGTCTACACTACAGTAAGAGTGATTCATTCTGACTATAGGGATTAGGACAGGTGACATTTGAGCTGGGCCTTGGATGATGAATAGAATTGCAACATACTGAGAGGGACTAGAAGGCTATCAGCAGAGAAACTGCCTGAAAAGGGAGTAGAAAATATTTGTGGAGAAAAGTTCGTGGGGCTGCGGGGCTGACGTGAGGGGCATTGGTTAAGGAGATGTGAGGTGGGAGGCAAGGCTGGGGAGGCATCTGCAGCCAAGCTGTATGGAGCCTGATAGCCTCACTTGGGAAGGGGGTTGAAGGGAATACATTCCCGGGTAAGGGGGGAAGATGGGTATCACTTTATTGAGTAATACAGTGAAGACAGTGCTTTGGGAGGATCAAATTCACTAATATTGTTTACAGTATTGTCAGGAAACATAAAGACATGGGAGATAGAGAAAGAGGCAAAGAGGCCACGGGAAGGGATGTCATGCCCATGTTCTAGTCACACTTGGGGGTTCTCTGGTTGGGAATGGCGAGCTTGCCAGGATGTGCCCTGTCCTTGTTACCTCACCAAAATCCACAACTGACCAAGGTAAGACAATGTGGAGAGACCACAGCATTGAATATTCTTGAAAGGACTGACATAATGGGAGTAAGCTCCAATAAAACAACACAGAATACATTCTGACAATCAGTTAGAGGTCACAAGCACTCACAATTGTATTTCCTGATGACTATTATTATTATTATTTTTTAAAAGATTATTTATTTATTTATTTATTCATGAGAAACACAAAGAGAGAGGCAGGGACACCGGCAGAGGGAGAGGCAGGCTCCCTGCGAGGAGCCCTATATGGAACTCGATCCCAGGACCCCAGGATCACACCCTGAGCCAAAGGCAGATACTCAACCACTAAGCTACCCAGGTGTCCCTCCTGATGAGTATTAAATGATAGATTTACAAAGATAAAGAGATGCTTTCCATTGGTTTAGGGTACAAAGAAATTCTGGCATCTTAATGCATAGAATAAAAATGTGTACTGTCTTGACAGGCCATCGGATAGCTAACTGCATGGTCCTGAAGCATTCTATATGATGTTAAAGAATGAGAGGAAAGAGTGTGTTGGGTCGAAATGACCTGCTTTTATTAAAACACAATAGCTAAACCATGACTATAATTCAAAATTAGGTTTCAGGGGGATCCCTGGGTGGCTCAGTGGTTTAGCGCTGCCTTTGGCCCAGGGCCTGATCCTGGAGACTCAGGATCGAGTCCCACATCGGGCTCCCTGCATGGGGCCTGCTTCTCCCTCTGCCTGTGTCTCTCCCTCTCTCTCTCTCTCTCTCTCTCTCTCTCTGTCTCTCATGAATAAATAAAAGCTTTTAAAAAAACAAAATTAGGTTGAAGAAGCTAAGATTTTCTCAGAAGTGCCATTTTATTCTTTGATTTTTCTTTTTTAAGGACAGGAAAAAAAGTGTTTTTTCTTTCTTCAAGACATTCACTGTACATTTAGGTAGGCACTATACATTTTGAAAGAGAGAGAAGTATGTCTTGGGAGCCTTGAATTTCATTTTCTAGCTGTGAATGAATAGTTCATTTCTTTTATTTTTATTTATTTATTTATTTTTTTAATTAAAGATTTTATTTATTCATGAGAGACACAGGGCGAGAGAGACAGGAAGAGTCACAGGCAGAGGGAGAAGCAGGCTCCATGCAGGGAGCCTGATGTGGGACTCCCAGGACCCCAGGATCAGGCCCTGGACTGAAGGCAGACGCCAAACCGCTGAGCCACCCAGGGATCCCCAGTTCATTTCTTTTAAATTGCAAACAAGTTACTTGCAGCTTTCTCTAGTTTCTTCAGAAAAATATCCAAGTGATTGTCTTCTCTATTATATCTTTCCTTCTTATTTATATACCCACCTAAAAAAACAAGATTGTATTTACATTCATTCAACAAGTCTTTACTGAGTGCCTCCCTTCCTCAGATACTGCTCTGGGTAGTGAGAGGAGAAGACAGCAATTATGAAGGGGCAAGGGTTCTGCCCCCCAAGGCATCTAGAGAAGACAGACACATGAAATGATTACAAATGCAAATGTAACAATTTTTGTCATACCAGCAAGCTCTACCCAGCCCAAAATAAAGCGTGTGTAATCCCAAATGAGAGAGCTGGGAAGAGATTAAAGGAGGAGGTGACATTTACAATGCTCTAGAAGGAATTCGCCAAGCAAACAAGCTTCAAAGGGCATTCTGGGCAGAGGGAGAGCCTGAACAAAGCCACAGAACACGATTCAGTTTTGAACCTATTTTATCAGTGAGGAGGATTCCAGAACAGTTGCGGTTGCAGTACTGAACTATGGGGGGGGTGGGGTGGGGGTGGGGGGCAGTGGGAGCGACTGCAAGGTTCCTGGAGAGAGAGGCACCAGCATCCTGAACCAAAGCAGGAGCTGCTGGGACTATCATGAAACAGACAAACTCAAGAAATACTTTGGGGGCCTGGGGGCAAAAGCAGAAAGAATGCTTGATGCATTTCGTTGCTAGCGAGGTAACCAAGGTAGGACCTGCAGTACACATCTTTCAATAAATAGAAACCCTTTAATTTGCTTCCACTGAGGGAATTTTTGTATTTGGGGTAAAGTCAGTTTGGGCTCGGTAAAGGAGAAAAAGTTATCGCATCGATAGGATCCATAGATTTTGTTCTCGAAGAGAGGTATGTAAATGAAAGTACATCCTGGGGATCCAATCAATACTGAAATTGAGTAATAAAACCAGAAGGGACTATCGCTTCCAAATTATACTTCAGTGATTTTTCTCCATTTGAAATGGCCACAAACCAGAAAACCTAATTAAGATGCAGGGAGAGAAAATGAGACTGCAGATTTACAGGAGATAAAGATTTATGGAAACTCAATGATAATCAGGATAAAGAGGTTAGAACAGCTCGTTAATTAAAGGATAACATTCTATTCTTTGTTTTTAATTGTTCAACAAAGAGAGATACCCAGTTCTCTCTCTCAGGCAGAAAAATGCTTAACAGCTTCTGTTTGTAGTTACTGGCTGCCGTGGATGTCAGTCTGTTTTTCTGTGGCCTCACATAACAAATCCCTAAACTCTGCTGCAGGGGGGCCACCGATCACTTTCACCTCCTCTCATTCCTTCCCTGGAGGACTGTAGCTGCCCACATTACCAACAGGCAGGGTGGCCGCACCTCTAGCCACTGCACCTTGGGTTCTAAAACCATCTTTGCCCAAGGTCTGGTAGGGCAGGTGGTGCAAAGCCCATTTCTTGGACCAAGGAAAGAGATTGTAAACAGGAAAGGGGAAGTATGCATTTTGGGGTTGGAGCTGAGAAGACAAGAGCGACTACAGGAGGCATTAAAAATAACTCGAGCAAACTTCTTCTGACAGCCAATGCTGGCCCCATCTGCTAAATTGGCCTGCCACTTTGAGACTCTGGAATCAGCCTGCCTGGAAAGTACTTCCTAGGTAAATAATAAAATCATAGCGACCACATTATAATGATAAGATATGGGCAGCAGTTAATACACTATGCACCTGCTATTCTGCTAAGCCCTTTGTATGAATTCTCAAGTTCTCGTGAGGTACAGACCATTACTATTGTCAATTTACAAATAAGAATACAAAGGCTTAACATCTTGCTCAGGGTCACACAGCCAGTAAGTGGTTAAGTCCCAGCTCTTCCCACTACGTTCTACTAAAGTCTATTATCCTTTATTATACTCACCACTTACTGAAAAAACTCAATGAACTACAAAGCATGGATGATGTTCTAATTAATTAAATTTAGATTTTTTTTAAAAGATTTTATTTATTTATTCATGAGAGACAGAGAGAGAGAGAGAGAGAGAGAGGCAGAGACACAGGCAGAGGGAGAAGCGGGCTCCATGCAGGGAGCCTGATGTGGGACTCGATCCTATGTCTCCAGGATCACGCCCTGGGCCGAAGGCAGGCGCTAAACCGCTGAGCCACCTGGGCTGCCCCAATTTAGATGGTTTTGCTTTGAAATCTTACTGACCATCTTTCTAAAATCTATCTTACCGCAGGAAAGACAATATACTCAGCATAACTATGTCTTTTACTGGTGACTGAGGGTCTTCTGCTGAGAATCATGATTTGTCTCCCATGGTATGTCTTAGCCTTTCCCCATATAATTCTTTTTTTTTTAAATTGTATTTATTTATTTGAGAGAGAAAGAGAATGAGCGGGGGAGGGGCAGAGGAAGAAGCAGACTCCCCGCTGAACAGAGAGCCCAACTCAAGGCTTAGGGCTGGACTCAGGTTTTGATCCCAGGACCCTGGGATCATGACCTGAGCCTAAAGGCGGATGATCAACTGACTGAGCCACCCAGGCGCCCCTCCCCCCATGTAATTCTTAACCCATCTTTCTGGAACCAATTCCATTGCCAGCCAATCTATGAAGGATTTTTCCCTCAACACCAACCCACGGTGGGTTTTTTGGGCAAAACATTGCCCACACTTCAGATTTTTCAGTTCAGAGAGTAAATCTCAGGTATTTCAAAATCAGATACATGGATATTGTGTTGCCTTTGCTAAGGTTTCCAGAGTTTCCTTCCCTACAGGTTTCTGGTTAAGAGTGGGCCACAAGAGATATTTTGACACGAGATTTGGAGGTAAATGTGAAGTAGTAGCCATTAAAAAAAAAACAAATTTTATTTTGGAATAGTTTTAGGTGTAGGGAGCATTTCTGCTTTTATGTGGGAAGGTTAGGGCAGGTGCTTTGGTAGCTCCCACATCACACATGGTTGTTCATCTGCTGGCTTCCTTCTTGCTGCACCCACTTCCCTTCATCCAGAATCCCATTCAACTTCTCCAATCGCTGGGTCAGGAGTGTGTTAGTTCCATGATGGAGGCACCAGCTTCTCTGGTGGGACATCCACTTCATCAAGGTTGCAGTCAGGAGATCTGACTCAGTCCCGGTCTGTCCTCAGGGGTTCTAGTTCACGTTCATGAGTTCCACTGTGTGCTTGTGGGATTCAGTTTTCCTTTGCCCCATTCTCAGCATCTTTTCCTTCCCAGTGTCTATACAGTGGACTTCAATCTCCAGCACAGAAGTGAAGGCAATACCTTTGCACAGTTTAACTGGTTCTACAGTTGTGTTATGTTCAAATCCCTGTAATCAATCATTCATAAATGTGTGTGTGTGTGTACCTACACATCTCCATTTGTGGTTTTGCTTCTCTCTTTGAGCCCTTCTATCTTTTTTTTTACTTTGAGCCCTTCTATCTTTGATGCTGCTTTATCAGCATGCAGACGGTTAAATGATTTTGCTAGTACAGTTCGCATCCTAGAGGTTGTTAAGGACAAAGCAGGACATCATAAGGAAATCTACCCCTATGCCATCCAGGAACTTAGACCAACTTTAAATGAACTGGGAATCTCCACTCCAGAGGAACTGAGCCTTGACAAAGTATAAACCCCAAGGATGGGCTTCTCAATGATTTATTCATAATGCTACTTGATTGTAAACAATGATCTGGAAATACTGATAACATATTACCTAATTTGAACAAGTTTTCCTTTATTGGGACCAAACCATGTAATGGTAACTTAGACTTTGATAAAAGGGAAATGAGTTTGAACTGGAAATTAAATAGATAGATAGATAGATGATAGATAGATAGATAGATAGATAGATGATAGATAGATAGATAGATAGATAGATAGATAGATAGAGGTTGAAACCTTGAATCCAATGAAAACATTGCTTTTGGATGGTAAGATCTCATGCCGATGACTTACTCATACCCAGAAGCCAAGATCAAGGAAGAGAAAGAAGGGGTAAGAGAGAGTAAAAAGGGGTCATGGATGCAGAAGAAATGAAAGTAATTCGTGATACTATAACACAGGTCTACTTCATGCCCAACACTGTGGTTGGTGCTAGAAAATAATAGAGAGCAACAGTAACCCTAGACCTTATAATCTATGGAGGAGGAAAGACTCTTAGCTAACTGTAATCCAATAAGTGCTGTATAATTGGCATGAATAAAGTGCTGCTATGGGCAAACAGAGGAGGAAGTCATTAAGTGTGTTTGAGAGGGCTGGGGAAAGTTCTGCTCGAGAGGTAACATTGACACTGGGCCATGAAGAATGATTAAGAAATTCACTAGTTCATGGATTCTCAAACTTTTGCAGGTACCAGAACCAACTGGGTCAAATTCAGGAAGAAATGGAAAGTTACAGGGCACTAGATGCACCTTCAAACTTTTGTTGAATGAGTGATTTCTTTAGCTTTGCTAATGTGTCATTTTTGTAGGACAAAAATGTTGTGTTCAGTGGAAAACTATGCATTATCTAGAGGACAGCCCTCCAGGTTATCTGATTCTATAGGAGCCATTTTACAACTGTAAATTCTGTAACTAAGAGCAAGACAAAATCATTCTTTATCTATAGACATGCAGATTCTGTTCTGTCTAGTGGAAGTTTCAACCGATTCCCCTGTGAAAAAACCAGTTCTGTGAAAAAACCACTTCTGCTTCCATTTGTACATTTATTCATTCATTCCATATTGTTTATCTATAATTTAACATTGTTGATCTATAAATTTTTTAAAAATTCTCTTTGAACTGGTTATAACATCTGCCTGGTTCCCTCATTGATTAATGACTACAATAAAGTCTATAACACTGTTCATTTTTATATCTGTATGAGAGTCACGAATTTACCAAATTCTAAATATTATTCTTTCACAGTTTCAAACTTTTAAGGAAAAGCCAATTTTAAAGCTAAATATATTATACTAGAACATGTAAAAATATGGGAAGCTACCCAAATTCTTTTGAAAATAGAGTATTTCTGGGATGCCTGGGTGGCTCAGCAGTTGAGCGTCTGCCTTTGGCTCAGGATGTGAACCCTGAGTTCCGGGATCGAGTCCTGCATTGGGCTCCTGTATGGAGCCTGCTTCTCCTCCCTCTTCCTGTGTCTCTGCCTCTCTCTATGTCTCTCATGAATAAATAAATAAAACCTTAAAAAAAAAAGAAAATAGAGTATTTCTGGTATCAAAGACTGATGAATATATCTCCAAAAGATATAGACTAATTTTATTTCTGAATAAAAAGATATCATCTCTCATATTTTTGAATATGGATTTGAATATTTTTTAAAGATTTATTTATTTTTAAGAAATGTTTTATTATTTATTTATTGTTTGATTGATTTATCACAGAGAGAGAGCAAACACAAGCTAGGGGAGTGGCAGACAGAGGGAGAGGGAGAAGCAGACTCCCCACTGAGCAGGGAGTCCAATGCTGGGCTTGATCCCAGGACCCCAGGATCATGATCTGAGCCAAAGGGAGACACTTAACTGACTGAGCCACCCTGGCACCCTTAAACACTTTTTAAAAAAGATTTTATTTATTTATTCATGAGAGATACAGAGAGAGAGGCAGAGACACAGGCAGAGGGAGAAGCAGGCTTCATGCAGGGGGCCCAATGTGGGACTCGATCCCAGGACTCCAGGATCACACTGTGGGCCAAAGGCAGGCACTAAACCACTGAGTCACCCAGGGATCCCCACCCTCAAACACTTTTTTATTTTGGGAGGGATGTATGTGAGCAAGGGGAGGGGCAGAAAGAAAAGGAGACAAGCAGACTCCCTGCTGAGTGAGGAGCCTGCCATGGGGGTCTTGATTCCAGAGATTTCTGAGATCATGACCTGAGCCAAAACCAAGAGCTGGATGCTTGACTGATTGAGCCACTCAGACACCCCAGAATAAATATTTTTGACATAAAACTTCAAGTTTTATACTTCTTTACCAAAAATTAAAAATTCTTCACTCTTTATTTAAATACCCACAGCTTATGCTCTTAAACAAAAAAACCAAGATAACAATTATTCCTGTCTTTATTTATTTTTTAAGATTTTATTTATTTATTCATGAGAGACACACACACAGAGAGAGAGGCAGAGACACAGGAAGAAGGAGAAGCAGGCTCCATGCAGAGAGCCCCATGTGGGACTTGATCCTGGGTCTGCAGAATCACATGCCGGGCTGACGGTGGTGCTAAACCGCTAGGCTGCCCTGGCTGTCCTATTCCTGTCTTTAGATGTTACAGGTACTTCTATTGAGTGGATCAGAAAGATATCTTGGCTGTGTCTTCTCCATACATGGATCAATCATCAAGGGGCCTCTCCAAAACGTGACAGTAAGTACTTCAATAATTGTCTTAAATTACCATAGTTTAAGAAATATTTGGCCAAATCTTTAAAAACAAATAAGGGAGATTTCAAAGCACATTCAGTCTCTCAGTGAATTATGAAACCACGAAAATATTTTCTGATCAATTAGAGAATGTGAATCAGGAAAAGAGTCATCTATCCATGGGTTTTGGTTTTTGTTTAAAGATTTATTTATTTTAGAGAGAGGGAGAGAGAGCAAGCATCTGGGCAGGGGGAGGGGCAGAAAGAGAGAATCCTCAAGCAGACTCCCCAAGCTGAGCATAGAGCCCAACCAGGGCTGGATCCCACAACTCATGAGATCATGCTCTGAGCTGAAGTCAAGTTGGATGCTTAACTGACTGAGCCACCCAGGTGCGCCTCAGCATGGATTTTAGTATCAACAAATTTGGTGTGTTTTGGAAGAGCTTGCCACCTAGAACTTTCCTTTTACTGAATTTAGTTCATATTCAAAACTGAAGTCAATGCCTTACCCTAATCTTTAAACCTTGGTTTTGACAACTGTAGTTTGGCAGGCAAGCTACTTTTTAGGACAAAGTATCTCACAGTTAAAGACTGCAACTTTAGGGAATAAAATTCAGAATAAATGAAAAGAATAAGCCACAACTAAGTATGAGTTATTTCAGAAGGGTGAAAATGGGTTAGAACTTTTTTAAAAAGATTTATTTATTTTTAGAGAGTGGGAAGTAGAGGGAGAAGGTGATGGAGATAATCTCAAGCAGACTCCCCACTGAGTATGTAGGGTATGTAACCCAATACAGAGCTTGATCCCAGGACCCTCAGATCATGACCTGAACCCAAATCAAGAGTCAGGCACCTGGGTTGCCTGGGTGGCTTAGATGGTTAGGTGTCTGCCTTTGGCTCAGGGTCTCAGGATCAGGCCCTACATTGGGCTCCCTGCTCAGCAGAGAGCCTACTTCTCCTACTCCCTCTGCCTTTCCCCTCCATTTGTGCACACTCACTCTCTCTCAAATGAATAAATAAAATCATTAAAAAAAAAAAGAATCAGACACTTAGAACCAACTGAGCCATCCAGGTGCCCTGCTGGGTTGAAATTTTATTAATATCCATTCTTTTTTTGAAAAAGGAAAAACAATCTTATTCTTTAAATAGATACTAAAAGGCACTAAGATTTGAAGGGAATTTGATATGCCACCCCAAAACATGCCTCTTTGACATAAGAATTGTTTTGAGGTGAAGGCATTAGAGTTCCTGAAATCTGTTATCTATCTACAAGAAGAACTTCCCCAAAGAAATCAATTGTCATAAATCCCCCACCGGAAGTGACTCTGTACCCAGATACTGTCACACACTAGCATGTCTCCTATTTTCCTGAAAGCCCATATGTCTTCCCAAAGTTGTCTGCTTTTCCAGAAGTGCCTCCTTTTCCCTTCTCCTAGGAAGTTAGATATATGCACCCCTAGTGTATAAATGACATACAACTTTATGTTAGACCACAAGTTCTCCCCACCCTTTTGAGTTACTCATCTCTGGGCACTTCCCTGTGTAAGTGGGAATTCACATGCTAATAAACTTCTTTGTTTTCTTTTATTCATTTGCCTTTTGTCATCCCAATTTATAGGACCCCAGGTAAAGAACCTAAAAAAAGGTATAAGGACAAAGAATTTTTTCTCCCTATAGTTTCTACACCCATTCCTTATTTTAAAAAGTAGCAGCAGCAGCATTAAGAAAACCAGGAATAGAAAGCTATTTACTTTTTTTTTTGTAAGCTATTTCTTTAATATAAATTTAAAAAGATATTTCTAAAATCAATAGTCAGAACCAGGATGCCTGGGTGGCTCAGTCAGTTGGGCTTGTGATTCTTGGTTTTGGCTCTGGTCATGATTTCAGGGTCCTGGGATCAAGCCCCGTGTCAGGCTCCCCACTCTGCAGGTAGTCTGCTTATCTCCTTCTGCCCCTCTCTGACCTCATGACTCTCTTTCTCTAAAATAAAGAAAGTAAAAAAAAAAAAAAAAAAAAAAAGAACCAATAGCCATTCTTTTTTTTTTTTAAGATTTTATTTATTTCTTCATGAGAGACACAGAGAGAGAGGCAGAGACTTAGAGGGAGAAGCAGGCCCCCTACAGGGAGCCCGATGCAGGACTCAGTCCTAGGACTTCAGGATCATGACCTGAACCAAAGGCAGATGCTCAACCACTGAGCCACCTAGGTGACCCACCAGAATCATTCTTAACTATGAAATCATAAGAAAGCATTCCCTTAAAATAAAAAAAAAATTAAGGGTGGACTCTCTGAGTATTTACCAAAGTTCTGGATGGTCTGGACAATGCAGTGACACTTATAAACTAGATATAATAGGTATAATGTTATGAAGGAGGAGGCAAAATCAAATGTTTGCTTCCGCTGAACTGGTTTGCCAATCTCACTATCACCTCACCCATGCAAAAGGTTTAACTGAAAAACTATTAGATTTAACAAGAGAAGTGAGCAAAGTGGCTGGATAAAACATAAACATCTAAAAATCAAAAGCCTTTCTGTGTACTAGCAATAACAAGTACAAGATATAATAGAAAAAAGTGCACATTGACAGTGTGCAAGATGTAAAATCTGAAGAACTTTGCTAAAAGGTAAAAAGAAGATCCAAATAAATAAAGAGACAGTAAAAAGTTGTCAATTCTGTGCATATTACTCACAGCAGTGTGTCTCTAAATGGGGTCTACGGATGACTGCCTTAAAATCCCTTGATGCTTGTTAAAATGCAGATTCTTGGGCTGGACCCAGACTTAGCAGAATCACAAGAGGGGGAAGGGGAAGTTTTCAAGAAAGCTGTCTTCTTACCAAGCTCCCCAAATGATCCCAATACACATTAAAGTTTAGCAACCACAGCTTTATGTAGGTTCATAAAATTTCAATAAGATTCCAACCTCATCTAGAATGAGTGAGAGCCAGTATGGGGGCTGCCCTAACATTTGTCAAAGTAGATCATAAACTTAAAGTATATACGTACGGTACATCATAAGCTTCAGCAATAAAAATAATGTGGTTTTTTATTGCAAAAAACAACAAACAAATCAACTTCACAGAAGAATCCCAAGACAGATTCCTGCATTAAGTAAAATTGTTTCCATGTGTTAATTATTGCATCACAAGAAAACGGCTGCATGTTTTAAAACCCAATATGGAGGCTATGTTTGGAATGATTTGATGCTACATGCAAGAAAAGCAACTTGACTGGGAAGGCCACAGGTACATGTGTGTAAGGAATAATTATATTACTTAAAATTTTAAAAATTATCTATCTATTTTTATTGGGCGGGATGAAGTAAAGGGGGAGAGAATCTCAAGCAGGCTCCATGCCCAGCTCAGCGCTGACACAGGGCTGAATCTCACAACCCTGAGATCATGACCTGAGCTGAAATCAAGAGTTGGATGCTCAACTAAATGAGCCACCCAGGTGCCCCAAAATGTTTTTAACTTTTTGATCAGTCAAGTACAGACCTAGAAAAATACCATGGAGAGAAGTATGGAGGTGAAAGAAATTGACTATACTCACAGGTCCTACAAGAGGGAGGTATGGCATTCCACTCGGGGACTACATGGAGGATGCCCAAGGAGCGGGCTCAACCAAGCAGGTGGGAAGCAGAGAGGGGACAGGGGAAGAAACGAGAGAGGGAAAACCCATGTGCAAGTGCCTTAACTGGGGATCACAGGGGAGGGCACAAATAAAAGAAGTGGAGGCATTTCACAAGTGCATTTGAATGTCACTAGGTCACAGACAGGGGAGGGTGAGAAGGGATACTCATGGCAGGGACCAGCTTTATCACACTGGTGCACCTGGCTGCCTATAATGGTGCTTATAGCCCATTAGTAGGGATATTGAAGCATCAGGAAAATATGAAGTTTTTAAAAGTTATAAGGCAATTGATCCTATGATGCTTTAACATCATTAACAATACCAACTGGGATGGATAACACTTGCATCTGGGTTGTGGAGATGTTAAGGGTGAACAGGACAGGGAGTCTCTGGGTGGCTCAGCAGTTTAGCACCTGCCTTCAGCCCAGGGCGTGATCCTGGAGACCAGGGATCGAGTCCCGTATCGGGCTCCCTGCATGGAGCCTGCTTCTCCTCTGCTTGTGTCTTTGCCTCTCTCTCTCTCTCTCTCTGTATGTCTCTCATGAATAGAATAAATAAATATTTTTTTTAAAAAAAGGGTGAACAGGAGAGTCTGATTTAGCCACTGGAAGGCAAACTGATAGAGGTGACAGCTAGGAAAAGTGCTATTGGGCATCTGATGAGAAAATGTGCAACCAGGCACCCTACTCTATGGGCAATAACCAAGAGCACAGACCAGGTATCACTGATTTTAAAAGAATCTATACATTAGATTGGTTACATTATGAAAGATCTTTACCTCTTAGCCCATTCCTCATAGTTTGGCCTGTACCTATCCAGTTAATAATGTCATATAGCAAGAGGTACCCTGAATGGACAAACTCCTCCTTCCCTGGCTAGTAAACAGTCAAGGGCCAGTCTGTTACCATTTGGGTTAGGGACTCATGGATTTGTTGCATAGGGGAACAATGTTTTGTGCAGTCTTTGAAGGATTAGAAAGGGCTGCTGAAAGGTGCTGGTTGGCAGTTATGATTTGATTTTGTTTACGAAAGGCTGCTATGCTTTAATCCTTCAAAGACTGCACCAAAACATTGTTCCCCATTGCTGGCTGCTCCTGTGGTTATGGCAAGTCCTATTACGATGGGAATAAATACTGTAGGTTTGCCTGGCCTTCTTGGGTTGATGGAAATGGGGAAGTACCTGGTGAATAAAGAACTATGGGAATCCCCAATGTAACCATTGCACCCTAGGGTATGGTTTAATTAGGGAAAACATGCAGGGGAGTCAACATAGTAAAATACATAAATAAAGTGCTGTGTCTGAGTTTGGGCCACAATAGTATTGGAAGGTGTCATTCAGAGAATGCAGTACCTGTGAGAAAGAGGTGATGTGCTTAACCAAGGGAAAAGAGTGGTTGTGGTGGTCATGGTTGGAGACACAAGGCAAGAAATTGTGGTGGAAATATGGGGGAGGGTGGGTAGGAAAAGGAAAAGGAAAAGACATCAGGGAATGGGTGATTGTCTCCTCAGAAGTAAAGGGGATGACAGATATCTGGCAGGTGCCTCCCGAGGAAAGCAATAATCTCCATCAATTTTAGTAACCTATACCAAATTTCCCTTTAGGCATGGAAGTGTAGGGTGTACGTTTTAGCAGAGAGCAAGGAGTGTACTAGAACCATGGGCTAAAGCAGACAGCAAACTCAGGCAGAAAAGTAAAATATATCCTGTGTCCTCTTAATGCCATAGGAGAGGTTGGCCACGGGGTTCCCTGAGGTGGAGATTTTAGTGTAAGAAGTAAAGTCACCCTCCAATGGTGATGTCTTGGATTGGAGCAACATCACTTGGGGCCATGTCATCTCCAACTGTGAGATTCTGGGCTGGGGCAATGTTGTCTACGACGTGGGATTGAGTATATCCACTTGAGTGGGTCTTCAGACTATAAACCAGTGAAAGCACCCAGATCAGCAGTAACCAGACCAATAGTCAACAAAATGGGGTACAGTTGCACTTGACAGGGATTTTGTTTTAGTTTTTGGTGGAAGTTTAGGTTCAAATGGTTCTCTTATCAGAGAAGCAAGAAAAGCAAGATTTCTGGCCAGTATCTATGGTTAATGAGTCCCAGAAGAGTATGTGCCCTTGATCTGGCCTCCAGCCCTATGAGATGGGGATAAGATTGAGCATTTATAAAAATAAGTTAAGAGGGAAGCCTGGGTGGCTCAGCGGTTTAGCACCGCCTTCAGCCCAGGGCGTGATCCTGGAGACCTGGGATCCAGTCCCACGTCAGGCTCCCTGCATGGAGCCTGTTTCTCCCTCTGCCTGTGCCTCTTTCACTCTCTCTTTCTCTGTCTCTCATGAATAAATAAATAAAATCTTAAAAAAAAAAGTTAAGGGGGGGGGTACCTGGGTGGCTCAGTTGGTTAAGTGTCTGCCTTTGGTTCAGACCATGATCTCAGGGTCCCAGGATCAAGCCCTGTGTTGGGCTCCCTGCTTGGTGGGGAGCCTACTTCTCCCTCTCCTTCTGCCCCTCCCCCTGGCTCGAGCTCTCTATCTCAAATGGATAAATAAGATCTTTATAAAAAAATAAATTAAGGCCTGGGACAAGATAGAGAACTTTAGAGTTTACTTGTTGTATTAGTATATGAAAAGGAGAACATATGTCTCTCAATTAAACCAACTGAGACCTATCATGAAAGGTCTATCGACTACCCCCTTTCAAGAGTCCAGCATTATGTATTTTGAAATGTGCAAATGTGTGTCTTAGTTACTACCAGTAATGTTTGTAACTCTGAAGGGAACAAGGAGTGTTTTGGAAGATCCATGTATTGTGGCCTTAATACATGCAGAAGCATGTGTGATTTAGATTTATATTTTGGCTATCTGTGAGACGAGAGATTTCTAAAATATTTTCCTTGAAGGAGATAATTTTTAGACAGTGGCCCAAGTTCATAATAAATGTGAGGATGTTGCCATAAGTGGCCAGGGCATCCGGCGTTAAGAGGACTGTCTGAAGTCTGGCCAAGAATGTTGTTTCTCTGGTTCCATTCTTTATCGGGGACGTTCTTGTGAAGGGATAGAAAGCAACATTCTATGGGCCTCAAGTGATGGCCAGTAGTACATAGGACATGGACCTCCACTGCTATTCACCCAGTCAATCCCAAGAGGGTCTCCAGGTAGTCACAGGGACTGGGAGAGCGGTAATCTCCTCTAGCATCCTGGCATCTGGCAAGAAACCAAGGACAGGAGAAGCAGATAGAATATGCCAGAGGGTCCAAGCTTGGCTCCATCTTGTCTTAAGGAAGCCCCAGGAGACATCACAAGCTTGTGTTCTGATCCAAAGCATAAGATGCAGTTGGCTAGGGAGGGTAGCAGGTTCAGGATCTGTGAGAGTCTCTATTTCCAGGAGAGCCCCACAGGCGGCCAGTCACTGGTTGTTTTGATGGAGTATTACATGAGATGGAGAAGGGCAGTTTCTTTCATCAGAAGCCCTGGGGCAAGCAGGGCCACCAAAAATGGTCCAGAGATTCCAGGAAGTATGAAAAGAGGTTGCCAACACCTCTATGGTGGAGGAATTTTTGAAGGCACTAACAGGGGTGCCTGTTGATTCTTTTTCATGTTTTTCCAGTTTGTTTGTTTGTTTATTTAAGTAATCTCTACACCAAGGTGGGACTTGAACTCATGATGCCTAGATCAAGAGTCACATGCTCTTCCAACTGAGCCAGCCAAGGCACTCCCCAGGATATACCCAATCCCCCATCCTAGACAACATTGCCCTGGCTCAGTTGAATTTAACTGAGTAAAATTTGTAAATGAAGAGTATGTTACCAGAACCCAAAAAGTACTAAATGATATCAGACTTAAGTGTCATTAATAGGTGTATCAAGTGAGTCTCCTTGAAAAAAGAATGTTATTAATTTAATGTCCTGGAGAAAGGTGGATGTAGTCAAGGTCTGAAAGACTGTGTGATAGAGAAGCTGTTAAAATACCCCATGGGTAGTCTAGAAAACGTATCCGGTGTCCCTTCAGAGGTGGAGGCAAACTGCAGCTGAGACTGAACAGACACTGAATAGAACACCTGTAAGAGTGCCAACCTGTAAGAGCAAAATGTTTACTAATTGTTGATTGAACAGAATCAGTAATTCCAACAATATTGGGTGTTGTGTACAAGGGCCTGGGAAGATGGGACCACAGCACTAAACTTGCAGCAATCCATCAGGAGGCACTATTAGTTATTTTTCAGATTTAGGAACAGACAAAATTACACTGTCAGATGGAGAAGTAGTGGGGATAATCACTCTTTTATTTATTAGGTTTTATAATAATAATAAATAATTTTTAATCTTTGAAGGTCCTATTTTATTTGGGGCCATATTAATAATCTTAACTGGGATCCATGGGGTTCCATTTATCACGTCAATTTGTAAAGTGCCAAAAACTTATGTTAATTTTAATTTATTATTCATTATATCAGAGAATCTATGTCTAACATGGAATATTTTAGGTCAATGAGTACTATGACTACGGGAAATTTAGACAAGGCTACAGTTAAAGTGATGCATACTTATTTTCTCCTCTATTTTACAATTAGTTACTTTTTAAAGATTATCAGGGCATATATTTATTAATTGATTGATTAAAGATTTATTTATTTATTTATTTGAGAGAGAGAGAGAGAGAACATGAGCGAGGGGAATGGCAGAGAGGGAGAAAAGCAGACTCCCCACAGAGCAGGGAGCCAGATGCAGGGCTGAAGGCAGATGCCTAACTGACCGAGCCACCCAGGCACATAGGGCATATGTCTAAATTCAGTGGGATGGGGGTGCCTGAGTGGTTCAGTCGTTTAAGTGGCCAACTCTTGGTTTCGGCTCAGGTCACAATTCCACAATTGTGGGACCCAGCCCTGTGTCAGGCTCTGTGCTCAGCACTGAGTCTGCTTCAGATTCTCTCTCCCTCTCACTCCCACTCACTTTCTCTCTCTCTCAAATAAATAAATAAAATTAAAAAAAAATTCAGTGGGATGCCCAAGTAGAACTCTAATTTGAGCCCCAGTATTAAGCCCAAGAGTTTTGCCAACTGGTGCATTTTATTTTAAGTATTTTATTTATTTATTCATGAGAGACACACAGAGGGAGGCAGAGGCATAGGCAGAGGGAGAAGCAGGCTCCCTGTGGGGAGCCCAGCGCGGGACTCAATCCCAGAACTCTGGGATTGCGACCAGAGCCAAAGGCAGATGCTCAACCACTGAGCCACCCAGGCGCCCTGTGACAATTTAATTCTAAGGTCACTCTCATTATGTCCATAGGTAGCAGCACTTGAAAGTGCCCAGGCCCTGACCTAGGAGATCTGTAACCTCAAATGAGCTGAGACACCTCCTCAGGTGTTTTTGGGAGAGCAGGATCCAAGGGCTCCTTCCCCTCCCCCAACCCACCCCTTCTTCTTTTTTTACATTGAGCCACCAGTTTGCATGGGACCCACGATCCCCCATGGGGTTGGCGGCGGAAAGGATATCTGCAAGGGATGCAGCAGAGAAAGCGTCACCAACCCCAGGAGCATCGGCCCTTAGAAGGCCCTACTGTGGACTCTCCGATGCCTGCGGGGGTGGGGGGGTTGTCTGACACCAAAGGGGAGGGGGGGAACACTCTCCCTTCATGAGTGTCCTCAGAGACACACCAGACGGTGGCGTGGACGGGGTCACAGCCCGCACTCCAGGGCACACTAACGCTCAGCTCCGCCCGGAGGAGCCCAGGCGCCGGGACCGCGTGCGAAATGCCAGCTGCCCGGTGGCTTGGATCCCGGGGCCACAAGATGACTCTCCCGGTCTTGCTAGGCTCACTCAGGCTGGGAAGCGGAATCCTGGGGGGTCCCCTGGGGCTGGGGCGCCGGGCTGCGCACGAGAGCTCAGCAGGACGCCCAGCCTCCCGAGAGGTGGGCCCAGTCGCCGGCCACGTGGTCAGCCGGAGCATCCAAAGGCATCGCGGGGGCTTTCCGTCCTTACTTAGAGCAGCCCATCCTCCCCACCAACTGTGTTGTAAGGAATCAGTGTAACTGATTTTTTTTTTTTTTTTTTGCAGGGGCTGATGAGTTTGGTGCGGGCGTGGGATAACACCCCGGAGGGGCATATATACGAAAGTGGAAGAGACTGACAATGTGCACAAGTCCTAGAAGACCAAGGCATGACAGGAGAGGGATCGCGTGGGAAGGGAGCCCAGTGCGTCTCCCCAGCTCCACCGCGAGGAACTCGCCACCGGAGGGAGGACCTGCCGGCCAGCATTGCTACAAGGGGTCACAGGGGAGGGCACCAGCAAAAGGCGAGAGGGGACGTCGTGGTGGGTCTGAATGTCATGAGATCACAGTCAGGGGAGGGCTGGAGAGAGGGGACCGAGTGGCAGGGACCAGCCTACCACACTAAGCTGGTAGCCTCTCCTCTGCAGGGTACCTACCTCCTTCCAGTGGGAATGCCCAGGCGTCAGGAAAAATGGAGGATCACATTTACCCCGCAGTACACAGGAAAACCAGAATGCAGAGGGGGCATGGAATTTCCAGTCAGGAGATGAGCTGCATATGTAAAAAGGTGTAATGAAACATCAAAAAGGGCCTACGAGTTGGAAAGGAAGGAAGGAAGGAAAGAAGGAAAAGAAAGGAAAGAAAGAGAAAGAAAAGAGAAAAAAAAAAGACTCGGAATGTAGACAATAAACTGGGACCGAGCTCTTACACTGGCAACTCTGTGTGGTAGGTTCTGGAGCCAGTAGCAGCAATGGTTTCTGTAACAACATCCACTATCTAAGATGGTTAAGGCCTGCTAGTCTAAGATAAACTGTAAAATAGAGGTTTCTCAACAGCAATGCTATTGACATTTTGAGCTGGTTAATTTTTTCTTGGGGGAGGAGCTGACAGATGCATGGTAAGATGTTCAGCATCATCCCTGCCTCTAGCCATTGGATGCCCATAGCACTCCTAGCCCTGTGATGACAAACAAAAAGGTCTCCCGGCATTGTCAAATGTCCCTGAGAGGCAAAAATTACTTCTGGTTGAGAACCACTGCTTTAAAGGAAGTAATGAGGAATAAGGAAATTAATGAATAAATGTGCTGGGAAAAATCCATTTTAAAATGGGAGAGGGCACCTTGGTGGCTCAATGATTAAGCATCTGCCTGTGGCTCAGAATCATGATCCCAGGGTTCTGGGATGGAGTCCCACATCGGGCTCCCTCTAGGAAGTCTGCTTCTCTCTCTGCCTATGTCTCTGCCTCTCTTTGTGTCTCATGAATAAATAAATAAAATCTTTTTTTAAAAAAAGTAAAATAGGGCAGCCCGGTTGGCTCAGCGGTTTGGTGCCTGCCTTCATCCCAGAGTGTGACCCTGGAGACCCCGGATCGAGTCCCACGTCGGGCTCCCAGCATGGAGCCTGCTTCTCCCGCCGCCTGTGCCTCTGCCTCTCTCTCTCCATCTCCTCTCTGTATATTCTCATGAATAAATAAAATCTTAAAAAGTAAAATAGGTGAAAACTTCATAGATACCTTCCAGGTGAAATAAAGAGTAAAATATAAAACTTGAAGCTATAACATGACTGAGAAACTGAGGTGAATATTTAGATAATGTCTGGATACAGAAGCATTTTCTGAAGTTTTTATTTATTTATTTATTTATAGATTTTATTTATTTATTCATGAGAGACACACAGAGAGGCAGAGACACAGGCAGAGGGAGAAGCAGACTCCATGCAGGGAGCCCGATGTGGGACTCGATTCCAGGACTCTGGGATCAAGCCCTGAGCCGAAGGCAGATGCTCAACTGCTGAGCCACCCAGGCGTCCCCATTTTCTGAAGTTTAGAAACAAAGGAAGAAATCACAAGAGAAATATTGATATCCTTGACCACATAAGGCTAAACTTTTGGAAAATTAAAAGGTAAATGACAAACTGGGAAAATATTTACATGTAATATGACAAAGGGCTAATATTCTTCGTATGTAATGTCAGTATCAATAAGAAAACAACTAATGTATCAAAAGGAAAATGGGCAAAAGGCTTGAACAAAGATTTTATAGAAGAATTACAAATGTCCATATTAAATACATAAAAATGTTGTCAACTTCCCCAACAATTAACGGAATGAAATTTAAAAATAATGAATTTCTATTTTTGCCCTATCCAAGAGGCAAATATATATATATATATATATATATATATATATATATATATATATATAGTAATACTTAATACAGGTGAAGGTGTAGATAAATGGGTACTCTCTATACCACTGTTGATAAATGAGCCAGGCCCTCTTACACATTTTGGAAAACAATATGGTCTTAAGTATTAAGAGGCTTAAGAAGGCTCCTATCCTTTGTATTTCTACTCACAGAAAGTATACTGAGTTGAACTGTGTCCCCCTCAAAAAAGACATGTCCAAGTCCTAACCCCTGACCTTATTTGGAAATAGGACCTTTGTAGATGTAATGAAGTACCGTGAGAAGAAATCATCATGGATTTAGGGTGGGCACTAAATCCAATGACTGGTGTCCTTACATAAGGAGAGGACACAGACACACACAGGAAAGAAGCCCATGTGAAGACAGAGGCAGACTCTGGAGTGATGTTGCCATAGTCCAAGGAGCTCCAGGAGCCACCAGAAGTCAGAAGAGGCAAGGAAAGGTTCTCTCCCTAGAGCCTTCAAAGGGAGCATGGCCTGGCTGACACCTTGGTTTTGGGTTCTTGGCCTCTGGAACAGTGAAAGAATAAATTTCTGCTGTTTTAAGCCATTACAATTGTGGTGGTGCTTGGAGACTAATAGTTATGGAAACAATCGTTGATATGGATGAAGGTTTATATGTAGAGATGTTCATCTCTGCATTATTTGTTACAGCAAAAATTAGGAAAATCTTAAAGCAATGAAAACTAAATGAAGGGTTAAATAAGCTATAATAAATATATCTATAATATATTATAAGCCATTAAAAATATTTTTGAAGAATTTCTAATGTCCTAGGAAATATAGTACAGAAATAGAAAATTCAGAATACAAAAAGTGTATGTACAATGTGACCCCCAAATGCACATGTATTTAATATGCATACTTATGTGTATGAAAAATTGTTATGGATAGCAAGAGTAAAAAGTCCCAAATGGAAAATATCACATAAAGTCAACAGTATACTAAAAGAAAATAAACCATGACCTAGGAGAGTTTATCCCAGGAGATATATAATTATTATTATTGATATAATGCAATATATTAATAAATCAAATAAGAAAAACCCTAAGAAGATATTGGAAAGACATCTGATAAGATTCAGTGCTCATCCCTTACAAAATATCTAGGAAAATGAGGAATACAGTGAGTATCTCTCACAAACCATCAGCCAATATCTTTCTCTGGTGTGAAAAGAAAGCATTCCTATTAAGCAAAACTAGCATGAATGAATAATCTTACAATGATTATTAACACTGTTTTGACAGTTTTACCAATTCAGTAAGACAGGAAAGAGAAATAAGAGGTCTAGTTACAAGAAATATGGAAATAGAATTATTTTCTGCAATACTAGGACCAGAGAATTAATTAAAATATTATTGGAATTAATGAGTGTTCATATAAAGGGTTGGATAAAAGACGAAAAGTCAAACAGCTTTTAATTATACAGAAAAAATAGAAATAATAGATTTATAATAGCATTAAAAAGCCATAAGATATCTAAGACTATAATAAGAGATATACATGAAAAAAGCCCCACAAAACTCAGAGACACACAAAAAGCTTAAATAAATGTTCCTGGAAGGTTAATTAGAGTACAGTGAAGAAAGCCACTCTTGCCACATTAATTTAGAGATATCCAGAATTCAATTAAAAAAAACTCAAGAGGATTAGTTTGGAATTTGACAGTGTTTCTGAAGTTCGCCTGGAATGAAACACATTGTAGTTGAAACACAACTACATATAAGAATTTGTGTTTAAGTCCCTTTTTAAAAAATCCACTTAATAATCCAGAAGGAAGTTAGTTTTGTTTGGAGATTCATAAAATAAGTCATTCAATGTCTCTGCCTGTTCTTTCAGCTGTTAAATTAATAAAGAAGAGATCAGCATCCATTACTTCAGAGGCTTCAAAACTGAAGGATATTTTTTTTTTTTTTTTTTTTTATGAGAGTCACAGAGAGAGAGAAAGAGGGGCAAAGACACAGGCAGAGGGAGAAGCAGGCTCCATGCACTGGGAGCCCAACGTGGGATTCGAGCCCGACGTGGGATTCGATCCCGGGTCTCCAGGATCGCGCCCTGGGCCAAAGGCAGGCGCCAAACCGCTGCGCCACCCAGGGATCCCGGATATTTTCTTTATAAAGTTGTGGGGATTTTTTTCCTGCCTGTTATTTCTTTGCATTTTATTCCTTTACCTGGCTAATTTCCTCTAGGGGAATGTGAGCCTTTGCAAAGTTTTGTGGCTATTTAAAAGTACTCCCTGAAACCATTTAATTTACTGATTAGACTTTATTTTTATACTGGCATAAAAACAGGTTGGTGATCTAGAATCAATCCCAGCTCTGTCTCTTTTGCAGTGTGTTCCAGTTTATTTTTGAAAAGTTGACTAATATATCAACCTCCAATATTTGCTGTGAGGATATAGTCAAATATTTATTTATTTATTATTATTTTTAAAGGTTTTATTTATTCATGAGAGGCACACAGAAAGGGGGGGAGAGAGAGAGAGAAAGAGAAAGAGAGAGAGAGAGAGAGAGAGAGAGGCAGAGACACGGGCAGAGGGAGAAGCAGGCTCCATGCAGGGAGCCCAATGTGGGACTCGATCCCAGGTCTCCAGGATCAGGCCCTGGGCTGAAGGTGGCACTAAACCACTGGGCCACCGGGGCTGCCCTAGTCACATAATTATTACCTAGCACAGAGCTTGGCATATAGTAGAAACTTAGTACACTTAATTGTAAATTATATACTTTTCAAGCTTCCCTTTCTCTTTATTTTCCCTGGTTTGCTTATATAATCATTTGCCTTTTTGTTTTTAAGGTTTATTTATTTATTTTGGTGAGGGGAGGGCAGAGGACTGGGGAGAATCCTCAAGCCGACTCCCCACTGAGCTCAGAGCCTAGGCAGGGCCCTATCCCATGACCCTGAGATCATAACCTGAGCTGAAATCAAGAGTCGGGACGTTTGACCGACAGCCATCCAGGTACCCCATAGCCAACTTCTTTTATTTAATTCAATCTCACATTCCGGTTAGAACACAGTTGTTCACACATGTGTCTCCCATGCTAGGCTGTGATTTCTTAGAGAGAGAAGGCACTGTTTTACTCCTCCACACATCCACACAGCTCCTAGCCCAAAGCTCTCTGCATTTCAGATGCCATCCACAAGAAACAGAAGAAAAAGAAGAGGGGGGAGGAAAGGAAAAGAAGATGTTGATTCTCATGATACATGTAATATGTTTGTACCCTAGCAATACACTTTTATTTTTTTTAAAAGATTTTATTTATTTATTCATGAGAAACACACACACACACAGAGAGAGGCAGAGACACAGGCAGAGGGAGAAGCAGGCTCCATGCAGGGAGCCTGTTGTGGGACTCGATCCCAGGACTCTAGGATCACGCCCTGGGCCAAAGGCAGATGCTCAACCGCTGAGCCACCCAGGCGTCCCACAATACAATTTCATTATATCTTAAGTTTAATAAAATCTTGGTATTGTAGAAGATGGACTAAATTAGAACAGAGAAGGAATTGATATGTATAAATCAGACTCCATCAATGAGGAGCCAAAAATAAACCACAGACTAATATGTTCACAACATTTATTGAATTCCCACTATGTACTTAAAAGATTTCAGGGTTCTGGCTCTTAATTCTATACTGTATCCATAGCTTAACAGTGAAGAAATGTTGACATACTAAGGCAGCCATAGTCTCACGTATTATAAAAGTCAAGAAGTAGTGACTTATGAGTCCCATAACAGCAATAGTAGCCCTGCTTGCTCTACAATATTATTTTTGTTTTACCACATATGGTCTAGGCTCCAGGGCTTTATTTATGGGCAGTGGGGTGGAATTACAGCTGCCAAGAGGACAATGTTAATTTTTTTTTTACTTAGACATATAAAACGAGTACAATTTCCTATTTCCTCAATGTGTAACTAGTACGCTTATATGTCATCAAGTTAACAATCTGAATCTTCAATGAGAATTTCTTTTCAATGAGAATTTTTAAATAGCACCTAACAAAGCTCTGAATTAAATATAAGGAAATGCAAACACATAGGGAGAAGTGACCAATGTTCAGCAAGAGGTAGGATTTACAAAGCAGGTGGGCTTTAAAACAGTGGGCAAATGTGAATGCACAGAACATGCCAGGCAGGGCATTTTGGTGTGAGAACCAAGAAAATGAGAGTAAGAAGCCATGATTGAGGGCAGCCCTGGTGGCTCAGTGGTTTAGCACTGCCTTCAGCCCAAGGCCTGTTCCTGGAGACCCAGGATCGAGTCCCACATCGGGCTTCCTGCATGGAGCCTGCTTCTCCCTCTATGTCTCTGTCTCTCTCTCTGAATGAATAAATAAAATCTTTTTTTTAAAAAAAGAAGAAGCCACGATTGTATTCAGGTGAGTGAGCAGAAAAAGTCTACAGTAGAGAGGAACTGGAAGAAAAAGAATAGATAAAATAAATAGATAAAACAGATAGAATGGGCTCAGATTATATATGGCCTTGAATGTCAACTCTAGTACTTGGGTTTGGTCCTAAAAATAAAATACTTTCTCAGGAGGGTCCTGGGTGGGAGAGACTTTATGAAAGCAAAATCCTGGGAAGATGAGCAGATAGCACTGCACACAAGATTTAAGTGGTCAAGAGGCAGGAAGCAGGGAAATCAGTGTGGGAACCACTGCAGTGTTTTCACATATGAAATCATTATTATTTAACATGATCTTAAAAATCTGTAATGCCTAGGAATTGACTAGAGTTATTTCTGTAGAGCAAACAGTGGAAAAAGAGCAGGAAGCAGTTCTAGGCCAGAGCAGCCCAAGGTTAGGCCTTCTTTGAACCTAATATTTTCTATCAAGGTGATCATGAGTGTCATTAAAGGGCCCGCATGAAAGACATCCTACCCGGCTTTAGAGAATGTGAAACAGGGGGTGCCTTAGTGGCTCGGTCAGTTAGGCATCTGCCTTTGGCTCAGATCCCAATCCCAGGGTCCTGGGATAGAGCCCCACATCAGGCTCCCTGCTCATCAGGGAGTCTGCTTCTTCCTTTCCTGCTGTCTGTCACTCCCCCTGTTTGTGTGCTCTCTCCCTCTCTGTCAAATAAATAAATAAAGTCTTAAAAAAGAAAAGAAAAAGAAAATGCAAAACAGAATGGAATTACCACTAGATAAGAAAGGGAAAGACACATTTCAGAGCACCCAAACTTGACAAGACCTCATTGAATAGATATCACCTTTACCTGAGCAGCTATTTGAAAAGTTCTTCACATGTCATACCAAGAGCTGGTATGTATAGAGTTTGAGTGCCAGGCACAGCTAATACTCAGGTAGGTACATCACTTGCTTTCACAGATGCACACAGGATAGTAACCTGCACAATGTCACATTGCTGGGAATGCTGGAGCCAGGACTGGGACCCAGGGGGCCAACTCCAGAGCCTTTGCTCCCAATACTACACTCTACTGCTGCACATCCCACCTGCTCTTCAAAACAACCAATGATAAGTAAGTAAGATGAATCTGATTTGCTTGACAAATATTCGTAGAACTCTTACCTGCTAGGCCTTGTCCCCCAAGTACTGAGTTTCTAAGGATGGTTGAGGCACAACCCCCACAGTGAAGAAACTTACAGGCTAGTCAGTGAGCCAGACAAATAAGTCCACATTGTATTGATGAACAACAGCAACTCTCAGCTTCCATAAGTTAAGTAACATATCAAAGCACATAGCCAGTATAGACGGTGGGTAGGCCCGGACTTAATGGCTGCTATTAACATCTCCAAGTCTGTTTATTCTGAGTAATGTTGTAATTTCCTTTTTGTGGCCTACTGGGCAAAAATAAAAGAAAATCAGACAATAGTATCATAACCAGGGCTATCTAGTCTGGCCAAGCTTCAACAGAGCCTGGTCTGGGTAAGAAGGGTAAGAAGGAAGCCATTGTGATTCGTATGTAATAGGCCAATGAACCACACGTTGGTTCAACTGTTGAAAAATGTATCCTTTCAGATACTAAGTTTCCTATCATTAATAATTTTTGCTAAAACTATTTCAGGTGCGTTGGGTGAATCACTCACATCAGGCCACTTTCTTTAAGAAAAACCAGTATAAATCCTTGTGGGTTGAGAAGCTCAAGATGGCCCCAACCAATTAAGTTCCCCAAGAATTTCTCATTTTCCCTTCTGCCCCTTTCATGCCCCCTATGGAAGGCCTAGAATCCTCCATTTATATGGGAGGGAACTATCCAAAACTACTTAACTGTACTAGCCTGTGAAATGTGTTTTACCAAGTTTTTGTGGCCATTACAGTTCCTCAGTGTGAACAACTATTACTCACAATATGATGTTAGCTGCCAGTCCGGTGTAGTAGCAAGATGAAGGGCAGCAAGCATTCATTAGCTGTCTTTACCCTACCAGGGTGCTCAAAGCCATGCCAGTAGTACATCTTGTTACTCCTTTATTTCTCCAAAGGATCTTGATCAGGACCAATCATACATGTAGTATAGGCTGCTAGTCACTATCCAATGACATTGGGGGGGGGGTAATAATAAAGGCCTCCCATGCCTTAAATAACTCCTGTTCCAGCCTGCTGCCAAAGTAGCTGAATTTAAGGAAGAGAGGTTTGATCATAGGGAGCTAGTAGGGTTATCAAGAAGATTAACAGGGATTTGCCGAACATGCATTATGAGCCCAACACAACAGGAGACCGGGCATGGTCCATGTGACCAACGATATGGGCCAGAGTTCACCAGAATTATTAAGATAAAAATGTCGTATCTTTCAATGATTTTAAAATCAAATTTATTTGTAGTAAAATGTAAAGTATTTTTGAATACAAGGTAAAGACCTTGTTCATGCAAGGGGCAGCAGCAAGTAGTGGAAGAAGGGCCTGGGGGCAAGTCTTCCATCTACTTTGCAACCTCGTTTCTGAGCATCCTGTGATCCAGCCCCTCCAAATGACCAGAGGCTCCCCAAGCTGCTAAGGGTGTTTGCCAGGCTCTGAGCTAACTGCTGAGAATACACAGATAAATAGAGTCCCTGCCCCCAAGCAGCTCATAGTGAATCTGGAAAGAAGTGCAGCACCAGAGACTTGTATGGGGAATGAGGGAGCTCCAGAGGGAGCAACTGACTTGGCACTAGGAGGTGGGGGGGGGGCGGGGGAAAGAGGAAATGACCCTGGGCTGAGTGTTTGGGGATGTGGAAGCCTCCCTTGCCGCTGCAGTCTGTAGCATGCATAGGGGTTCCAAGGCATCCAACTAGTGTATGCAGGAAGCAGAGGTTTGTGGTGCTCAGAGCAGAGAGTGGTAGAAGATGAGCTGGGTTGGGGGGAGCAGGTGCCAATCATGAGAATGACTCCTCTGTAGTTGATGAAGAGCCACTGGAGGCCTCTCTCCTTTGGTTTTTACAACTGGGAGGTGTGCTCACTGTAAATACTTTAGAAGGTACAGATCAGAAAAAAGATGAAAAGTATTCAGAAAAATGGATACCACATCCTCTGAGGAAAGGATGTGAAGGTGGACATGACTATATTTGCATTTATAAGGAAGAGTTGGGGCAGTTGAAGGAAGTCAAGAGACTAGACACCTCAATGAAATTAAAGACGTGGAGGGAGTAGGGTATGGTACAGCTGGAAGGATACATAGTACGCTCAGAGAACGGGACACTGAGGTTAAGATTTCTGAGGTGAAAAAGTACCAACTGGATAAGAATTTGGGTGGAAGGTTGGGAGAAAACAGCTATGGATTTAGTTGGAATACTAAAAAGGTCCAGTGGATTTGGAGAACAGATTTATGGTCAGATGATCCAGGATGGTGCCATCGCCAAAGGTTATGACAAGACTCAGGGAGGAAGGGAGGCAGGGAAGATGCGGGGCCAGGTTCTCAGTTCCTCAGGAAATGAAGTGACTGGGAGCTGGACAGAGAGCAGTGCTGAGAAACTGTGGAAGGTGGTTTACCCTGTTTGGCCTTAAGATGGTGATGACATGCCTTTACATGTAGTGACCAATATAGAAGAGCGAAAGAGCAGTCAGCCAAAAGGCCAAGGGCTTTATTAACCATGGAATCCCTGGGGTGCAGAGGACAAGAATGGGGGGGAATCAACAGAGGACCACAAGTGAAAGTGTTAAAGAGTGAAAACACAAGATGTGACATATGGGGGTAAGGGAGGTGGGTATGAGGAGTCTTAATGACACAGATTGTGCAAGAGGTAGGAGGTCATAGGGTTATGGACACAGGTGGTTGTCCAGACTTGAACAAAGGAAAGAGAATGACTGCAGGGCTCAGGTCTAGTTTCAGAAAAGTGGTAAGAAATGCTATTAAGTTTGCAGAGAGATAGCATGCTATGACACTTCTAGTTCTCAGAGCACATTCTCAGGTATTTCCAAATTCTTTACCATGATTTCTTTTTTTTCCTTAACACACTGATCCCACACTATACTATTCTTTACTGTCTACTTCTGGCTGGTCTTCTCCAATAGAATGTAAAGCTCCCCAAGGGCAGGAACGCTGTCTGTTTTGTTCACTGCTCTAACACCAGCACCTAGATGATGTCTGCATATAATAATACTTCAAGAAGTCACACTTGTTGAATGAAGGAATAAATGGATGAGTGAATGAATAAATGATAAAGCCCAGTTAGGATAAGGATATCCCATGAAGTTTGCTAAAACTGCAAGGAGGGTCTTCCTCAGAAGGGAGCTATCTTACAGGGTTCAGTCTTAGTGGGACAGAAAATGTAGGCCAGGGCCTCCTCCCTGGCTGTATCTGTTCTTTTGTTTATTTTCTCCTTTTTCATGTGACCACTTCTGATCCTAGGAGACTTGGCTTGCTTGTCACTATCTCTTAGAAGCCCCCTGATATCTCTCTCTCTATCCAGGAAAGCTACCCCCTTGTAGGTGCTCTCACGGCACCCAGTGATTCTTCTCTCCATATTACACTTACCCAACTGTATGATAACTATTTACATGTCGGTCTCCCCCACTAGACTGAGCAAGCACAGCTTATCAAACACACAGGAGAGTGTCTATAAATGTTTGCTGGATATATAAATGGAAATCACTGCACAGGTGAATCAGATCAATAAGAGCCTATTTTTCTTCTTTGAAGCTCAATTTTGTCATACCCAAATTCATACTTTGGTCCACTGAGCAATGGGACTTCTGTTGCGAGGGCAATCAGGTGGGAAACAGCTCAGCTCCCAGCACCAAAGATAAGTTGGAGCCTTTATGTTTAAGATAAGAGGGATCCACTGTCTGTTGTGTGTCCATTCCCCCGCCCCTCTGACCACAGGCAAACCTGTGATACTATGATGGAGCACTGAAGTGCACAGGCTACCCTGACAACCTGTCATGCTTCCCAGATGAGAACATGAAAGAGCACCCAGGGAACTTTTAAAAAATGTCTGATTTGGTCTAAAGTGCAGCCTGGATTTTTACAGCTCTTTGGATGATCCTATTGTTTACTTGCCAGGGTTGAGAATCTCTACCCCCAGCAACTTGACATTTTCTCCTGGCACATGGCGCTGTCCAAGGTAGCCACACTTCAGGCATGTCTTCACCCCAAAGTCTGCCCAGGCAAGCCATGGCCAAGGGTCACTGGTTGTTTGAACAACCCAGTGGAAGGGCACCACACTTTGGGAGGATAACAGAAGCCAAATCACACAGTTAATTGTACTGGAGGAAACCACAGCTTTTTCAATCTAAATAAAACTGCATTGTCCAAGAGCCCCGCATGGCTATTTAAATTAATCCAAATTTTTAAAAATTTTAACTAAAAGTTCAATTCCTCAGTTGCACACTCAAGTGCTCAATAGAGAGTGGCTGATGAATTGCATAGTGTGGAAACAGAACATTTCCATTACCATAGAAAGTTCTATTGGCTAATGCTAACAACAACAAATCCCTTTTTTCTGAAAATAACTTGTGGCTATATTCATTTTCTGCTAACCATGGGCAAAATCGTTTGCAGAGGGTAAACAAACTGTACTTCTGCTCATTCCTTCTCAGCAGCCACACCTAGATGACTGAGTGTGGCCCTTTATACCCCTTTTCTAGAATGAGAACTACGACAGGAATGAACAAAAGTTCTTCCGAACAGCCCCAGATATGTATTAGGGCAGCAGTGGCTTTCCAACTTTTTTTGATAGTGACTGACAGCAAACAAAAATATTTTACATTACAACCCAATATACAGATATATATGAATATAATTGAAACTTAATGTTTTACAAGTCAATATTTATCCTTACTACAAATTTGGCACTTGGATATTTTCTTTATTATTCTATTATATTGTATTTTCTGTTTCATTATAAAAATCAATCTACTTCATGTTTTCACAGCCTTGGTGACTGGCAATTTGAAAAACTAGTATCTCAAGATATAAGTTGGACACGCAAACCTGGGGATCAACCTCACACCTCAGAGTTCATAACCAGCTAGGTAATAATTCATGGCTAACATGTATTGGGCACTTACTATCTGCCAGGCACTGTGTTAAATGTCTTATATTCATTATCTTACTCAAGTTTCATAATAACCCCACACAATAGGTTGTCTAAGAAGTGGAAAGGTCTGGGATTTTATGCTATTTGCACGAGTAATCCTGCTACAGTTTCATGGATGCTGGGAGAAGACTCAGGACTTCTGGGTCAGGGACAAAAGACTTTATTACTCTCAGCAATAGCAGTAGCTGGAGTATCTGCATTTTCTTGTAACAGTTTTCCAGCTCTAATTCCTGCTGGGTGTCAAAAAGAGGGCCATGTGACACCTGCAAACATAGTGAACAGCATTCCTGGAGAGGAACCCTGACCTGGGGAAACTCATAATAGATGTAAGCATGCCCGCCTTTTGCTTCAGAGGGCAACACTACCTCTCTCATCCAAGACTGTTCACTACACAAACATCCTTAGGACAAAAGTGCAGTCAGTACCTCTCTTTGTAAAGACCTGTCATGGGATGCACAAAGAACTGTCTAATAACAGTAGGTACCACAGTATCTATAATAGTTTAAACAGGATTAAGTAACTTATTCAAGGTTACACAACTAGTGACCCAGGTCTGAATAATACCCAAGCCTGTGCTGATGACACCTTCTTTCATAGCCAGTGGATAGTACAATAGGAAGAGAGAAGATTTTAGTCACTTATTTAGTCATTCAGATGTGAAATCTGCTCCTAGATGAAGCAATTAACTATACACGATTTATAATAGGCCATTTTTTTTTCACAGTTTCTTCAAGGATCCCATAAGAAGAGTATCATAGGAACAGGGGTTGATAAACTTTTCCTATATAGAACCAGATAGTAGAGATTTCCAGCTTTATATGCCAGATGAGCTGTTTCAACTTCTTGACTCTATGGTGGTAGCACAGAAGCAGTCACAGGTAATATGCAACCAATGGGCATGGCTGTATTCCAATAAAACTTTATTTACAAAATAGTTTGCCAACCTCCCTCCTGAGACAACTCAGTGGGGTACAAAAAATTATATAATTTCTATATGCGAAGAAACAATGGTTGAACTGGAAAGACAAAGTAAACATGCCACAAGCAAGAAAAGCAGGAGATACTTGAAACTGAAGTGAGCATAGGTTCAACATCAGAGTCCTGTTAAGTCAGCCTCGATAGAAAATATGTCAAGAACAAGTGTAAAATATTCATAGGCTAAAAGTAGAATGGGGTCTACACATCATTTTTCTGTGATGACTGTGGTCATGCCAAGAGTCTAAGAAATAAATTATCTGACTTCCTAAGGCTTTTTCTAGCTCTTAGAAATGCTCAGTAGGGGAGCCGTTATCATTGAAAACAATCCTCTTTAATTTCTCATGTGATGAAATGAGTTAAAACCTATGTTATGAATAAAGAGGAAGTAACAGTGAAGAAAAAAAGATACTCTGGACGAGGGACCATGCTAGGAATTTCACAAATATTGTCCAATAGCTAATAAAGAACACCATTTCGGAACTGCCAAATTTATGGCCCTATAAGTGAACACTCACTGGTTCAATGGCCTGATCACTGTGTGGCACTATTTGATCACAATGGTATCCTTTCCCCAAATCAGTTAATGGAAAAAATTTGTCATTGTTTTTACATGCATACATAGGAAATACAAATTTTGGTATACAAATGGCAACTCATTCCTCTACATATAAATAGATTTTTATGCCACATATAAGCTCAAATTAAAATGGAAAAACAAAAATCAAAATGTCATAGAAAAAATAATCAGATTATTCAGGAACAATTCTATTAGCTACTAAAATTACAGGGCGATATATATTGTTCTTGTGAACTCTGTGCTGTCACTGACAAGACTGGAAAATTTTTCAAAATGACATAAGTCTAGGGCATGAGGGAACATAATGCCACAAGAAAGAAAAATCGTCACCCATAAGTTAATATTCCTGCCACTTCATGTAGGTATATTTTAGTTACCAGTGTTTCCATGTAAATATAATTTAAGTTTTTTTTTTAAAGATTTTATTTATTTATTCATGCGAGTCCCACGTCAGGATCCCTGCATGGAGCCTGCTTCTCTCTCTGCCTATGTCTCTGCCTCTCTGTGTGTGTGTGTTTCTCATGAATAAATAAATAAAATCTTTTAAAAAAATAAAATAAAATGCTTTACAATGGTATCAATATTTCTTAACACCTTTCACTCATGAATCACAGAATGAAAAATAATTTGAAAGACTGTCTTAGTAACAAGCCCCATTTAAATAATATTATGCCCATTTTGGCAATGTACAGTTTTTTTTCCTTGTTTTTTTTTTCTTTGTTTTTTACTTTTTCTGTAGGTTCTAGTCCCAGTTTAGAGCCCAACACAGGGCTTGGACTCATAATCCTGAGATCAAGACCTGAGCTGACACCAAGACCTGGATGCTTAACCAACCGAGACACCCAAGTGCTCATTTTTGTTTTTCTAAAAATAATCTCTAAATAAATAAATAAATAAATAAATAAATAAATAATCTCTTGCCCTAACATGGGGCTTGAACTTATTACCCCCCCCCCCAGATGAAGCGCTGCATGCTCTACTAACTGAGCCAGCCAGGTGCCCCTTGGCTATGTACAGTTTTAATTTATGCTTTAAAACTTCCAATTATTACTACTTAAAATATTTCTTTGGAAGCTAAGTCATTATAAGTGTCAAAAGAAAACCAGGAAGTAATTGCTTTGTTAATAAATGATATGTTTGATGAATAGTAAGCTTATGCTATTTTCGGAGACATTTATGTTTATATTCAGTTGAAAACCATTTTAATTCATTATAATTACTGCAGTTAAATAACACCATTTAAACTACAGGCTAATTTCCTCTACTGCCATAGTTAATCACAATTACTTCTTAAGCTTTGTCTACACTTGCCTAAAAGTATTACATGACTTTCAATGCTTTTTCAAAGACACTTCACTGTACTCCTTTGTATTCCACAGGTAGAGTTTGTATCACTGTCTTCAGAGTGGACGACTCTGCAGCCTTGAAGAAAATCTGAATGTCTCAAGGACATTCTGTAGTTTTTTGGGTTTTTTTAAAGATATTATTTATTTATTCATGAGAGACACACAGAGAGAGAGGTAGAGACACAGGCACAGCGAGAAGCAGGCTCCATTCAGGGAGCCCAATGAGAGACTCAATCCTGGGTCTCCAGGATCACGCCCTGGGCTGAAGGCAGGCGCCAAACTGCTGAGCCATCCAGGGATCCCCAGACATTCTGTAGTTTTTAAAGAAGAAAAAGAAAAGTAATCATGACGACAAGCTGCTGCCTCTTCTATTCTACCTGAGGAAGTCTTATGGACATGCGATCACTTATATTTTTTTAAAGATTTTATTTATTTATTCATGAGAGACACAGAGAGAGGCAGAGACATAGGCAGAGGGAGAAGCAGGCTCCTCACAGGGATCCCGATGCGGGATTCGATCCTGGAACCCCAGGATCATACCCTGAGCCAAAGACAGATGCTCAACTGCTGAGCCAGCCAGTGAGCTATGATCACTTATATTTAGTTTAACCTTTAGGGAAAACTGAAATCTACCTCCAAAATGAATTTAGCTTAACTTTCTAGATTGCACTAGGGGAAGAAAAAAAAAAGATTTCCAGCCTCATTTTAAGACCTCTCCTTGTACATAAAATTCTTAAAACAACATTGTTTTCCATTTATTGTATTAAAAATTAAATCAAGAGGTACAAACTTCCAGTTATAAAATAAGTAAATCTTGGGGATATAATGGATAGCATGGTGACTATAGTTAATAGCATTGATTGTATATTTGAAGGTTGCTAAGAGAGTAGATATCAAAAGTTCTCATCTCAAGAAAAAAATTTGTAACTATATGTGGTGAGGGATGTTAACTAGACTTAGTCATCTTGCAATAAATATAAATACCTAATCATAATGTTGAACATCTGAAACATATTAGTTTCATACCATGAAGCACTTATAGGCAAGGGGTTTCTGAAAAAACAATTTAGAATGTAGTAAAAAGTGGGAGACTTATGGGACAGACATTATCTATTTAGGCTATTTGTGACAATTTGCTACAAAGCAGTATGCAGAAGTGGTTAGTTAGGAGGGAAAGAAGTCTGCATAATTTGTAGTCATTCTCAGGGTCACTGGGTTTCTTTGGTCACCAGGCTTCCTGACCAAGGCCATTCACTTTCAGAGGCCACAGGCTGGCAGCAGTGAGGTCTCTCCTGGCCTTAATATAATGCAATGACTCCTCTCTCACCCACCAGAACTCATCTTACAGAGAAAACAGCTGTGGTCTGCTCATTTCTGTACTTGTGCAATGTGAGACAATGTTTGAACCTCAAGGTCTCCGATGTCCTTCTGTGTATCACTGTTACACTGCAATATACGGAAGGTGAAGTGGTTGAACTCACGGATGCTGTCACCAGACTACCTGGGGCTCATATCCTGCCTCTGTGACTTCCCAGGATGGAGGTCCTGTGGGAATGTGGCAGTACTTACAGGGCTGTTGTGAGAATCAAAATAACACATGTAAAGCATTCAGCATAGAGCCCTTGGGAAGTACTCAATGATTTGCTTGTTATTATTAGTGATTACATGTGTCTTAGATCAGTGTTTCCCCAATGTGGGCCCAAGCCTAGTTTCAAAGGCAGTATCATGATCTAATATATAGGCAGTATATCATGATCTAAGATATACACATAATAATACTATAAATAATGACCCAGCTTATACAGTCCTTACTGTATAAGCACTCGGCCCAGTGCAGAGTCAGGATTTGAACCCAAGGGTCCTGTTAATGTAGTGCTTTTAATCACCACCCTCCCTGTGGCCTTGGATTTGCCATACATGGGAGAAAGAAAAATTTCATCAGTCACTCACAGGCCCCACTAACAGGGATCCATAGTGATAATTCCTATTCTGCTGTATATTCTATTTCATTAAAAAAAAACAAAACAAAAAACCCTGACTCTAACCTTTTATATCAATTTCATGACTCAGGACGTATGGTTTGAAAAATACTGTAAGGGTTGTATGAAAATTTTTTGGAAACCTAATAAAAAAGTTTAACAATTAAATGTATCTCATCTTAGAGGCTTTATCATGTACTTGTGCATTGTAAATCTCAAAAAAAAATGATTATATGCAACATTTCCTAAATTTATGCAAGGATCCCCAAGTGGCTTCAGCCACTCCTTGAGGCAGGGATACTCACTTGTTGGATTTTCCACAGGGTTTCTGTGACTGTTAGAGAGGAATGGAGATTTTAAGGGGAAATGGTTGTACATCACCCTCCCTCTACCTCCTAACTTTCTCCAAATATCCCCTCCCCTGATAAATTTAAAAGTATAGAAACTGACTTTAAGAATAAATGATTCTAGGGGTGCCTCAGTGGCTCAATCAGTTAAGCTTCTGCCTTGGGCCCAGGTCATGATTTCAGGGTGCTGGGGTTGAGTCCCGTGGCAGGCTCCCTGCTCAGCAGGGTGTCTGCTTCTCCCTCTGTCCCTCCTTCTCACTTGTGTTCTCTCTCTCTCTCTCAAATAAATAAATAAATAAATAAATAAATAAATAAATAAATAAAATGTTTTTTAATAAAAAGAATAAGTGAGGGCAGCCCGCGTGGCTCAGCGGTTTACTGTCGCCTTCACCCCAGGGCCTGATCCTGGAGACCGGGGATCGAGTTCCACGTCGGGCTCTCTGTATGATGCCTGCTTCTCCCTCTGCCTGTGTCTCTGCCTCTCTCTCTCTCTCTCTCTTTCTCTCTCTCTGGCTGTCTCTCATGAATAAATAAACAAAATCTTAAAAAAAAAAAAGAACAAATGGTTCTATAATGTGCAAGAGAGCAAATTGAAGGAAGTTCAAAAGCACAGACACATGCGGCCAAGCATCTGAATAACTCTGGGCGATGTTTATTTTTGTGGCTAGAAAATACATATAAATTAAAAAGGGAAACTTTATTTTTAGAGTGGAATAGAACAGCAGCATAAAACATCTACTTTAGGGCAGCCCCAGTGGCGTAGCGGTTCAGCGCTGCCTGCAGCCCAGGGCGTGATCCTGGAGACCCTGGATCGAGTCCCACATCAGGCTCTCTGCATGGAGACTGCTTCTCCCTCTGCCTGTCTCTCTCTCTCTGTCTCCCTGTCTCTATAAATAAATAAAATCTTTAAAAAAAAAAAAAACACATACACACCTTCTTTAGAATAAATGCTAGTGTTGTTTTTGTAACAATAGGATGACAGAGTGAAATCTTAATTCCTGGTTCTATCAATGCCTATTTCCACTTTCTTCTAAAGAATAATTGCCATCAGGGGTACCTGGGTGGCTCAGCTGCTTAAGTGTCCAACTCTTGATGTAGGCACATGATCTCAGGACTGTGAGATTGAGCCCTGAGTTGGGCTCCTCACTTAGCTTGGAATCTGCTTGGGATTCTCTCTCTGTCTCCCTCTGCCCCCACGCCCCCACTCATGCTCTCTAAATAAATAAATGAATAAATAAAATTTTAAAAAAATAAGAATTAAAGTTGAGTTCCTCAGTTGTACTAGACATATTTCAAGTGCTCAATGGCCTGTGGCTAGCACCTTGAACAAATTATGGAACTACAGAAAGTTTTATTGGACAGCACTACGTTAGTGCTTTTTCTATGTTAGAAAAAGACCAATTACAAATGCTAAAAGAAAACTGTTAATTTCTTACTTGGTAAAAGAGTTCCAAACCAACTCAGCAGAGCTGATTTGACTTGACTACTGTGAGATTGATATTTTAGGGCTAGTGCCCAAAGATTCTATTTTCTCTAAAGATTTTACTTATTTATTTGACAGTGAGCAAGAGAGCACAAGCAGGGGGAGCAGCAGAGGGAGAGAGAGAAGAGGGCTCCTGGAGGAGCAGGGAGCCCAAAACATTGGGCTGGATCCCAGGACCCTGGGATCATGATCTGAGCTGAAGGCAGCCACTTAACTGACTGAACCTCCGAGGCAGCCCTAAAGATTCCATTATTATCTCAGAATATCATTCCACTGGACTAAAATCTCCTTGCATTAAGACTTTCCATGCCACAAGTTATCTTTCAAAATCCAAACGTGCCGGGAAATGATACTCGGAGATAATAACAATTTTTAAAATTCTACTAACTTATGAGCTAGTTTGAAGGTACTTAGAGCAATTTATGAAAAACCATAAAGACACATGGCACCATCAGATCCACGAAGAAAAGTCTGCAGTTAAAGTAAGTAGGGACGCCCCCCTGTTGTCACCCTCTGGAAAAGGACAATATTTATTAAACACCGGAGTGTGTTCCTAGCCTTTTCATAAATTTAGACCCAGATTCAGTAACACTTGGTCTTTGTACCACATTTTGAGAACTTTAGCACACATACCTTCTTTGAGCCCCTCAGACCCCAATTACCACTGTAGTGTGGATTCTGAGTGCTGTAGATTCTTCTGGGGAAGGGGAAGACTGAGAGGTAATACATTATCTTGTCAGTGTCTGTCTTGCTTAATTGGTTACTGAAATGATCGCTAGTGGCCAGATTATACTGAAAGCAAATGGCTAAAATTGCAGGGGCCAGCTAGCTTTTCCTCTTTCATGACTGCAGGCTGCCCTGCTAATCTGGTCATTGTACTGCAGAGGTGTGCTTAGGTCACAGGGGAAACAAAGCAGGGGTATAGACAAGAGAGTAAAGCAAAGTGCTGTCGCTGTTGATGAAGACAAAGCAGGTAAAGTATGCATAAAACCCCCCTGCAAGGTCATTGTAAACTTGATTGTGGTAGTTCTATAACAAAGCCAAACATGAGGCATTATTATGCTCATACAAAAAATTATTCCACAGAGCAAACTATCTCCTCCACAAAGCAATCTGTGAAAGGCATTTTGATGAGAAATACGTGAATTAAGCAATTGCTGTAAAGACACTTTAATTCCAATAATCTAAACAGATTGCCTTCTGCTCATGGCAGATTTAATAAACATGCACTTTCCAAATCCTTTAATATGTTTGTTCAATGTCATAACATCTACCACGTAGTTATTGTTGTTTGCAAAATTTCCTTATTCTTTTATTTATAATGTCCAGTTTTTTGAGCATCCATCTTGGGGAGCTTGCAAAACATTTACTAAATAATGTATAAATAAAGGACACACCATTAAAATTCCTATGCTATGTATGTCTTGAAGATTAAACTCACATTTCTAGTTAAGAGATGACAGCTACAGCTAATCTTAGAAACATGGTGTCTCTAGAACACATGGAAAAAAAGTTTGGGATTTAATGCATGAGAGCTGAGCCTAAAATTCTTTGATCTGCAAATATCACACAGACGAGCCTACCAATTTTTTCTTGAAAACTTTAAGTAGGTCAACTTATTAACTGCTACCAGGAATTTATACATTCACATTTGCCTATCTTTTTGATGAACTGTGTTACAATGTCTTGCATTATCAAAAACTTGGGCTTTGATTAAAGCAGATAAATGAAGAAAACAGAAACTACTATTATAAATGAAGAAACAGAAACTACTATTACCGTTTAGCTTTGTTATTGTAACGGGTCCAATACTTAAAAAAAAAAAAAAGTATCATTAGTATATTTGGTTCCCAAACAAGACCTTGCAATTCGAAATAGGTTCACTCAAGGAAAGGCTTCCACCCCAACCGGCTACGTCCTCACATTTGCAGTCAAAATCCTGGCTCACCCGTGAAAGACGATCTGGCCGGAATAAACCTGACAAAAAATCAGCGAAGTGTTTGGGATATTATAAGAAAGCGCTCTGGAGGTAGGGGTGGGCGGAGAATGGGGTGAGTAGACAGAAAGGAAATAAGATTTTAAAATGGGGAAAACACTCATTCTCGATTTGATTCATCTGAGGGGGAGAAAACCACTAAACAAGGTCTTTCTCCAAAGTCTGGAGCTAATCACTTTCTTATTGCAATGGATGCCCCAACAGCCTCGATACCCCCACGCCCACCCCGCTGCCTGCCTCCGCGGGGAAACCGAAAACCCCACATCTTCCCAGGCGGCGCCCAGGGGAGGGAAGCACGAGTGGTTCAGGGTGGGGGGCGGTGCACGGCGAGGCGGGTTCGAGCCTCCCGCCCGGCTCCCTGTTCCGAGCCCGCCTGCCCGGCTCACCGTAAAGTCAACAGCGAGTGGCGGGGCGACCCGGGGGCCGGATTTGGGGTCGCTCCCGACCGCGGTCCGCCCGACCACAGAAGGCCTGGGTCTCCGGGTGGGGCCGCGGGCGGGACACCTGTCAAAAGACCGGACGGGGCCGCAGCGGGCGGGCGGCGCGGGGCTCGGCGGACAGCGCGGCGGCGGCGGCGGGGACCGGGCGCGGCGGGGACCCGCGCGCTGCCGTCCGGGGGCCTGGGGCGGGTGGGCCCGCGCCCGGGGCGCTCCGAGTGCCGGCGCAGAGCAGAGCGGGGCAGCGCCCCCGCGGCCCGGAGGACCCGCACCCGCCGCGCGAGCCCCGCTGCAGCGCCCGCCGCCCCGGCCTCCGCCTCCGCCTCCGCCTCCGCCTCCGCCTCCCGGCCGGCCGCCCCCGCTGCCCCGCGGCCCAGGTGGAGGAGGGGGCGCCGCGCCTACCTGCTCCGCTGCGGCGGGGGCCGCGGTCGCCTCGCGGGGCCGGGGCCGGGGCCGGGGCCGGGACCGGCGGCGGCGGCGGCGGCGAGGAGGGCGCTTCCTTCAGGAAGGGGTGGGATCTGCTCGCCCGCCCGCCCTCCCGTCCCCCCCCCCCCGCGGCCCGCCCCCGACTTATTCTGGGGTCCCCGCCGCGAGGCCTCCCCCGAGCGCTGAGCCCCCACGCCCGGCCCCGGCCCCGGCCCCGGCCGGCCCCGGCCCCGGGAGTTACCGGGACTGCAGCGGCGCGCGCACCGCGGAGCTCCGCTTTCCCGAGCCTTTGTGGGGCCGTTGGCTCTGCGCTCCTCACCCGACAAAAGGAACGACGGAACCTGGGGTCCTCCGCCTGGCGGCCATCACCTTCGGCCGGCTCCCCGGTCCCCGCGCCTAGGGCTCGGCCCGGAGCAGCCAGAACCCCCGCCCCCGCCCCCGCCCCCGCCCCCGCCCGGGGCTCTGCGCCGCTCCGCGCTCCCCGCGGTCCGCCGTCTCCGTCGGGCGCCAACGCGCGGCCACCTTCGGTCCCCGCGCGGAGCAGCCGCCCAGGCCGTGCCCTCGGCGCCGCCTTCGCCCTTCTCCCGCGCCTCGTCTCAGTCTGTTACAGACCTTGCCGCCCGCGGTGTCACCCCCCCCCCCGCCTGCCGGCGCCCCGCGTCAGGGCCTCCAGCAGCACCGCACGCTCCCCGGTGACGCAGCCTGCGGGGCCCCCCCAGTAGGACCTGCTCGTCGACCGGCCTCAGCCAGGGCGACTGCCATTCTTTTATTTGGGGCTGGGAAGGGCCTCGTCTCACCTGTTGCCTCTCAAAGCACAGGGTTCGAATTCTCCCATTCCACATTTCCAGAAATCTCCCTTCCCCCACGACTCTTGCGGTCATTGCCTGCGGTGGCGTATACTGATTTACTGCTACGGTTTTCTCTTAGCTACTAGACTGTGAGCTTCTGGAGACCAGGGACCTTACCTTCACAAAAGCGAACGTGATCTGTCTGGTTAAAACAACAAAAACTTGATTCTACTCTAGGATCTCTTGCAAGTATGCACTAAACGTCCTGGGGTCAGCCTCTGTGTATTTTTCTGAGGAGAGTGACTTTTCCATCCCACTCTCAAGGTGATCTGTGAATCCCTCAAAGTTAAGAATTGCTTGAGTCCCATCCATGAATGAACCCCAGCTCTGATGCGAGGACCTCCCCACTCCATCCCCTCTATGCCACACATTTCTGCCTGCAATACCTGGAGGAACCCTCTAGCTAGGCCTTCTTCCGGTCCATTCTTTTAAGACCTCTGGACCCAGCCAAACAATCCGTGATCCCTCTGGACACTGTCTGCACACCAGAACCACCAGTGAAGGCTTTAAAAAAAGGCAAATGCCTTGTTCCACCTCAGGCCCCCAAGTCAGATGCTGCAGGAGGAGGGGTGGAAAGAGAGGGGTGGCATCTGGACATGGGTATTTTTACTTTATTTTAGCCACAGGTGTTTCCGACCTGCCCATGACTAAGTCACTGCCTTTCTTGGAAAAAGGGTCCCCAATTTATAGAATGTCCTTACTTTTCCATTTCTCCATGGAAAGATTTTGAATCCCTGCAACTCTGTTTAATTTATTTGAACATTTTCATTTTCACTTAGAGCCAGGCCTACCTTTGCCTGAGAAACCAACTTGAATTTGTGAGGATAGCAGGCTCAGTGCCATTTGTCGGCAGCGCTAAATCACTGCCACCTTCATCTCCAAAAATGTCCATCCAGATAAACCCAAAGTGTGAAATGAATTGTTATTCCTGACAGTGATATTGACAGCTAAAATATTATGTTAAAGTGTTGGCGGTGAAGGAGAGCTGGTTGCTGTAAGCAGATCTGTTCATGTCATGGGACTTCTAGAGAACTGATGACAAACAAAACGTAAGTTTATCTATGCTTTTATCTTTCTTTTACTGCTCTTGGAATCCCACCCATGAAAATGTGTTCACCATGTCCCCAATATGACCTTCCACATCTTAAATCATGTATGGGTGTAAGATCAAAATGCTTTCCTAGAACTGGTTGTCTTCTTGAAAAAGGTACATAAAGATTCATCCTGTATTCTTAAATGATTTGTTGGCAATGTTCCAAAACGCTTCAGGCTTTGAGGAAAGGGCTAAGTACAGAACAAACAGAGTTTGAGGCCTGGCCATCGATGCCAACCACAGACATCGTGGGACAGGATGGAGATCAGTGCACAGAGACATAATCACTCCCCAGGACCACGATGAGGGACCCTGACTCTGACACCGCGCCGCTCCACCAGACCTGGGGACTAACCTCCAGTGAACAAGTGCCCATCTATCTGGGTAGGGGTGATGGTTTTTCTGATACAAGAGATCTTGTTATCTAACTGAAACCACAACAAAACATTTAGAATTAGAAATAAATTCTATATTTTGCTCATTTCCTTTCTTTTAGGCAGCCAATTTGTGGTTTCTGATTCAAATCACTTCCCTCGTTCAGTTGGATAAAACAGACGGGAAGCACGACTTATAAATAACACTCCCAGGATTCTGGGATCCTTGCTGCTGGTTGAATTGCTATATATCTTGTTGTAATAAAAATCTCTGTAGAACAAAGTTATGGCCAACCCTTCTCCAACCACCCCCATAATTCAAGTAACCTCTGACAGACAACAAAAACTCTGCAAAGTTTGTTGAAATGGCGTTTGATCTTTTCCAACATCTACCCATTAAAGAAACTTTATAAGGGTAATGGGAAAGAGAAAGAGAATGTATTTGGTAACAGGTTGTTCAGATGGGAGCTATTTATTTCCATTTTGACGGAGGACCCAGATACTAGTTGTGAGCCCCTCTCACATTCCAAGCAAGGCGCAGGACCATGATGCGGGACTTGCAAATGGGTGTTCCCTTAACGTCTCACTTACCAGGAAGATGTGAAAAGCTTGAGGTGGAGGCTGGTGAGGCTTCTTGGATCCCAGAAGGGTTTCTGTAGAGGAACTGAAATGAAGGTGTTCTAAGAGGTTCCTCCCATGCACCTGCCAGGGAAAGGCTGGAGGGTTTTGTTTTTTTTTTTTTCCTCACCTTAAGTCTGGTGAGAGGTCCTTCAGGCAGAGCTCTCGGAGAGCTTGGGATGGGATGCGACCTCGGCAGTTTGGGGAATGCCATGGGCTGGTGTCTGCCTCATGCATGAGAAATCTAAAGGGCCAGAGTTGGCAAAAGTGGCCTGAACATGGGATAGAGACCACGATAGGGGAAGTCATTTACTCCCACAGAAGAAAAGTCTAAAGAGAGTGAGACAGACAGTGTGGGCTTGACTTTGATCTTACCCAGGAGGCTTGCCTGGAAAGGCAGAGACCTCGGCAGAAAGAAGCCAGAGGTTTGCCTCCAGATGAGTGGGGCCCAGAAGAAGAATCTGAGGCAACCAGTCAGAGGCAAAATGAACTTGCCCGTGCCAAGGAAATGGGTGGTGAGAGATTCCTCAGCAGGATGGTAGTGGTGAGAGTGGTTTTGGCAAACCTATAAAACTGCCCATGAGAGAAAGTGTCACTTGGAAACATCTGCCATGGCCAGAGAAGCTATGCCAGCTAGAGTCCCAAGGCCTTTCTTTCTCTCTCCTTGGGCCTCCTTCGCTCTCTCCCTTTCCCACTTCAACGCTAGAAGACTGAGCAGCCTCGTGAGTGAGAAGGAGGTAAGAAGCCCCAGGCCGGGAGAAACACAGAAGAGGTCTACTATTACTCCCCTTTGCCACTAAAGTATGGAGTTTTTTTCTTTATTATGACCCACTCATTACTGATGTAGGACTGTATTTTTGATTAAAAGCAACCGGAGGCCCTTTTTGTTATTTGAGAGTGACCTCAAAAGTCATAAGGCCCACACTTTAATTCATCTAAGGAGCAGGAAAAGAAGTAGCCCCATAGAGCAGAGTCAAATAGGCATGAAGGAGGAGAATAGGGCTGTTTTCCGATTATACCATGAGTCCTGCTGGGTCAGCAATACATTCAGATTTAATGCATCCCACCTTATGCCTTATACCTCAAAACTTCTGAGGATGTCTCATTTTGGCGTCTTACATGAATTACAAATATGTGATATGTGTCAAGAAATCCCTTCACATGTATGTAAATGATAACTTAAGTTTACCAACAAGAAAGTTAGAAGTGGAAATACTGGATTAAAACATCCAAATGGATCTCAATGTTGGTTTAACCTTCTATTAAATAGTGGGCTGCCACATTTTCCTCATCTCTAAATGGCTAGGATTAGATAAAAAGTACCTCCCACTCAGAAAATTCTGTTTTGAAAGGCTACAGCCACATCCAGCATGTCCTAGCTCAAGGACATATTAATTTTTCAGAATCTGCTCCACCAGGCCAGCAGCCCTCAAATCAGCATCTCTGCAGTGCTCTGGAGTGGTAAAAGGGAAAGATTTCCAAAATGTAAACTAATATCTACAGGGGTGCCTTCCTGTGGAGGCTGACATGTGGCGGAGGTTGATATGATCACCTTGGTGACAGTTTCCATATTATGTACTTGGCAACTGAGATCTGGGAATCCCCAAGTACTTCTCTGTATCCTCTTGAGTGCTAGGTATCATTATCCCATTCCCTTCCTCCAGTGGGAGAACAGAGTTGCAAAGAGGTCTGTGTCTGGTATTCAGAGGGAAAACCTTGAATAAACAACAGATTCCATATTTTGAAATTCACTGTGACCCCATTTTCCCTATTTGAACTAAGAGACTGTTGTTTGCTGCAAGAGAATAAGCCAGGAAATGTGACCAGTTTTTATTTCAATCAATCCCTTCTCTTTCAGACTTTTTGCCAACATGCATTAAGTTTATGGAAGCCATCCATTATTTATCTGATAAAAAATACTTACTAAATCAGAAAGCTAAAGATTAATCATTTTATAGCATGCTAGTCTTTTGTTACAAAAAACTGTTTTTGAGGAATTTAGATCATTCTTTTTAAAAAAGATTTATTTATTTATTTTAGAGATAGCAAGTGAGCCAGTGCAAGCAGGGGGCGGGGTCAGGGGAGAGGAAGAGACTCTCAAGCAGACTCACCACTGAGCACAGAGCCTGACTTGTGGGCTCAATCCCACCACTCTGAGATAATGACCTGAGTCCAAATCAAAAGTCTGATGACAAACCAACTGAGCAACTCAGGCACCCCAGAATTTAGATCATTCTCATTTAGTCTTCTAAAGTTCTAGCCAAGAGATGTTGCTTCAAGCCCTAGGGTTTTGTTGCTCCACTCTGCTGCCTGACCTGGGCTGCCCTAGCCTCTATCCCCTAGACCACACTATGACCAGCAGCTAGAGTTAACATGGAACAGAGTCGAGGGCCTCCTGGCTCCTGCTTCAGTGTACACTCTGCACTTGTTGTTAACTCTTTTATCTATTTATTTTTTAAAGATTCTATTTACTTATTAGAGAGAGAGAGATCACGAGCAGGGGGGAAGGGCAGAGGGAGAAGCAGATTCCCCACTGAGCAGGGAGCCTGACTCCAGTACTCGATTCTAGGACCCTGGGATCATGACTTGAGCCGAAGGCAGATGCTTAACCAACTGAGCCACCCAGGCGCCTGATTGTCAACTATTTTAATTATCACCCCTGGATGGGGGCTTAATTTCTTTTCACAGACACACACACACACACACACACACACAAAATCTCACAAAAAAACTTTTTATCTCCTATAACTCTCTCTTGCTCTCTTCCCTCTTAGAATACAAAAGTCCTCATTCTGGTTCCAAGTTTAATTCTACCAGTTGTTATTCTTATTTCTGTCCTCTCCCAAGACTGTCTCTTAAGGGTGTTGTCTAATTTTTCCTTCTCAAGTGCCTATAAACATGGGCATATTTCCTCCATCCTAAAAACACCTTCCATACTTTCACAGTCTAATTCCTATTTCATTATTTCCCTTCCCCTTGATGAGAAATTTCTCAAAAGCATAGTCTCCTGCTACCTCCTCTTTAGTCTGGTCTTTGATGAACTCTCAGCCCCCAAAAATCTGAATTCCACACTCACTATGTCGAAAATGTTCCCTTGTAGATGCATGAGGAATGACCTTTTGGGTACCAAGTCCCACTGACAGCTAATGGACTTCTGCTTCACCTCCCTGTCCTCTTTGAAACTGACTGGTCCTTCCCATCCTGGCATATAATTGCAATCCCCTGGATTTCCTTCTTCCTCTCTGACTATTTCCTCACATATTCCTTCACAGGAATGCAAGTACGGGAATGTGGTCTTCAATATTCTGCACTTGATCTTCTCTCTTCTAACACTGTGATCTCCCCCTCTGTATAATGTTATTGCTTTCCATATGACTCCCCAAACATTCATCTGTCATGAGCCAGCCAGCCAATACCTCCAACTCAAAGCCAAATTCTAGGAACACCTCCTATTTGTAGACCAGCCTGGAATCTTGAATTAGCAACAACTCCTTTTCTCTTTGAGTGATCTCATCTTTACCTGGTAACTAAGTCCTATTTCTTGCTCTACTTACACAAAGTCTTAGGAATCTGTTGCTTTGGGGCAATGCTTCATCACCCCCAGCAAGTCTGATTGCCTTATTTCCTCTTCCTGCCTCTACTCTCCCCTACTCCAATTCCCTTTCATGCTATTCCCCAGATCTTTTTTTTTTAAAGATTTTATTTATTTATTCGTGAAAGACAGAGAGAGAAAGACAGAGAGAGAGAGAGAGAGAGAGAGAGAGAGAGAGAGAGGCAGAGACAGGCAGAGAGAGAAGCAGGCTCCATGCAAGGAGCCTGACATGGGACTCGATCCTGGGTGTCCAGGATCAGGCCCTGGGCTGAAAGCAGAGCTAAACCGCTGAGCCAACTGGGGCTGCCCCCCAGATCTTTTAAAACCATTTTAGTTTCTTTCTTTATTTCACTTTTTCAGGGGGATACATGGCCCTATACATGGCCCAATTAAAAAGTGAAAAAAATCCACTTTTGTATAAAGAAAAATTAATAGTCTTCCACTGTCTCTACCTTTTTCCTTCCTATCTCTCAATATTAACAGCCCAGTATAAATCCTTTGGAAACGTTTTCATGCTCATACAAACATCTATTCACATTTTTATTTATTTTTTTAATTTATTTTATTTTTATGATAGTCACAGAGAGAGAGAGAGAGAGAGAGGCAGAGACACAGGCAGAGGGAGAAGCAGGCTCCATGCACCGGGAGCCCAATATGGGATTTGATCCCGGGTCTCCAGGATCGCGCCCTGGGCCAAAGGCAGGCGCCAAACCGCTGCGCCACTCAGGGATCCCTCTATTCACATTTTTAACATAAAAATGGAGTCATAGTACCTGAGAACTCTCTTCTCACTTCAAAGTGTTTCATGGTCATCTCTCTAAGTCAATAGCTATAAAGCTAACTCATTTTAAAGAAAAAAGAATCATAGCTTTATTGAGATGTCATTCACACATCACATAATTATCCATTTGAAGCGAACAATTCAATGATTTTTAGTGTATTCACAGAGTTGTGCAACCATTACTATGATCAATTGTAGAATGTTTCACCACTTCAAAAAGAACCCTCATATCCATTATCTGTCATTCCCTACTTTCCCCCAGCACCTCTCTCAGCCCCTTGCCACTACTAATCTACTTCCTGTTTCCATGGATTTGTCCATTCTGGATATTTCTTTTTTTTTTATTCTGGATATTTCAAATAAATAATCATATAAATATGGTTATTGGTATCTGAATTCTTTCACTTAGCATGTTTTCAAGATTCATCCATGTAGCATTTATCAGTACTTAGTTACTCTTTTTTAGCTAATTAATATTCCATTGGATGGATATGCCATATTTTATTTATCCATTCATCTGTTGATAGATATTTAGATTGTTTCTACCTTTAACTATTATGAATAATGTTGAAATGAACACTTGTGTATAAGTTTCTTTTTAAAGATTTTATTTATTTATTCATGAGACACACAGAGAGGGAGAGAGAGAGAGAGAGAGAGAGAGAGAGAGGCAGAGACACAGGCATTGGGAGAAGCAGGCTCCATTCAGGGAGCCTGATGTGGGACTCGATCCCAGGACCCCAGGATCAGGCCCTGGACTGAAGGCAGGCGCCAAACCGCTGAGCCACCCAGGCTGCCCTGTGTATAAGTTTTTTAAATGTAGATATATTTATAAGTTTCTCTGGGGATACACCTAGGAGTGAAATTTTGTGTCAGGGTAACTATATTTAACCTTTTGAGGAAATGCCACACTGTTTTACAAAGTGACTATACCATTTTACATTACTACCAGTGGTGTATGAGGGTCCCCACTTCTTCACATCTCCCCCAATGACTGTTACTGTTTTATTTTAAAAATTGGTTTTAAAATTATAGCCATCCTAACATGGCTGATTGGACCTCCAATGGAAACTGAATAGAAATGGAAAGAGCAGATTTGCTCAATCTTGCTCCAATTGTAGGGAGAAAGCATTCAATTTTTTACCATTGAACATGATGTTGGCTATGGTTTTTGTAAATGATTACTATCAAGTTGAGAATGTTGGCTTCTATTCCTAGTTTGTTGAGTGCTTTGTCATGAAGGGGTGTTGGATTTTGTTCAGTCTTTCTTCTCTATTGAGATAATAATAATTTTTGTCCTTTGTTCTATTAATATGGTGTATTATATTAATTGAGTTTTTGGGTGTTAAACCTTGCATTGTTGGAATGACAATACACCCACTTGGTCATGGTGTATAATCCTTTGAATATATTTCTGGATTCAGTTTGCTAGAATGTTATTAAAGATTTTGGTATGTATTATTCATAAGAGATATTGATTGGTCTGTAGTTATCTTTGCTTGTGATGTCTTTGTCTGGTTTTGGTATCAAGGTAATACTGGCCTCAACAACTGAGTTATTTTTTAACAGTTTATGAAATATTGGTAAGGATTTCTTAATTTGGATGTATCATAATTTATTTAACCAAAGGCCTATTTATATATACTTAGTTTGTTTCCATTTTTTGCCACTATTACAATGTGTTGGGGTACCTGGCTGGCTCAGTCCAAAGAGCATGTATGTGACTCTTGATCTGAAGGTCATGAGTTTGAGCCCCACATTGGATATAGAGGTTACTTAAATAAATGAACTTTTTAAAAACCCCGAATAATGTGTTGGATATATATGCTTATGTACTTATGCTTATATTTCTGAAAGAAAATCCTGTATGTGAGATTTCTGATTCAAAATGTGTATATATTTTAGTTTTTTTATAGATATTTCCAGATATCTTTCCAAAAAGATTGAAACAATTTGGACCACTGCCATCTATGTATGAGAATATCAGCTTTTCTACACTCCACCAATACTAAATGTTATCATTGTTTTAAAATATATTTTAAAAATACTTTATTTATTTATTCATGAGAGACACAGAGAGAGAGGCAGAGACAGGCAGAGGGAGAAGCAGGCTCCCCGTGGGGAGTCCAATGAGGGACTCGATCCCAGAACCCCAGGATCATGACCTGAGCCAAAGGCAGATGCTCAATCACTGAGCCCCCCAGGTGCCCTTGTTTTTAAATATTTTTTAAAGATTTATCTATTCATTTTAGAAAGAGAGAGGGAGGGGCAGAGGCAGAGGGAGAGATAATCCCAAGCAGACTCCCTGCTGAGTATGAAGCCTGATGCAGGGCTTGATCCCGCAACTCAGAGATCACGACCTGAGCAGGAACCAAGAATTGGATGCTCAATTGATTACTCTATCCAGGGACCCCTGGTTTTAAATGTTTTAAAATTACCAATTTGATACTTTCTTTCCATTTTCCTCACTTCTATTTTTCTTTTCTTTTTTTTTTTTTGAGATTTTATTTTATTTTATTTGAGAGAGAGAGCGTGAAAGAAAGAGAGCAAGGGGAAGGGGCAGAGGGAGAAGCAGACTCCTTGTTGAGCAGGGAGCCCAGTGGGGGACTCAATCCCAGGACCTTGGGATCATGACCTGAGCCGAAGGCAGATGCTTAACCAACTGAGACACCCAGGCTCAGTATGTATTTTTCTGTTAAATAATTTAAAATTTTTTAAATTTATTTTTGACATAAAAATATTTATAATTTTTTTAAACTCAAATATTTCTCTTCTTTCCTTCCTAAGGCCAAAGAGAAATATTCAACCCTAAAGAAAAATTCCCTCCCCTTCCTCCCTTCCTTCCTTCTTTCTTTTCCTTATTGCTTCTTATAGTTTACAAGTTTCCAGTCTTACTGGGGAAGGTCTTTTCCAGTCCAAGTTTATACAGACATTTTCCCAGTCTTCTTTGAATGTTTTCATTATTTTTCTTTGTTTTTTTACTTTTAATTTTCTGAAACATTTGAAATTTTTTATTTATGTTGCAAGGTAGGGTCAAACTTGGTCTCCATCCAGTTTGATTGATAATTATGACAGTACTTTTTTTTAAAGATTTATTTATTTATGATAGAGAGACAGAGAGAGAGAGAGAGAGAGAGAGAGAGGCAGAGACACAGGAGGAGGGAAAAGCAGGCTCCATGCTGGGAGCCCGACGTGGGACTCGATCCCGGGACTTCAGGATCGCGCCCTGGGCCAAAGGCAGGCGCTAAACTGCCTAGCCACCCAGGGATCCCCAATTATGACAGTACTTTTAATTAAATAAACCATCATTACATTTATCATGGACTAATTTTAATGCCAACCTGAATTTATTTCTGGGTTCTTTGTGCCAATACCATTCCTTTTTGATAATTTTAATAAAGTAAGACAAACCGTTCCTTGCCATTCTTTTTCACAAATTTCTTCCCTATCCTTAGACAGTTATTTTGTTATATTCCAGTGAGTGTTATTAGCTGACTTCTCAGCTTTCGAAACACCCTTTTCCTACTGGGCAGCAGCCATGCAGTTTGGATAGACTGATCCACTCTTGGCCATGGGGTTGGCCTCAATTGGCCTAAGCCAATCGGTTTAATCCTATTTCTCTGGCTCTGGCTCAAGAATTTGTTCTTGGGGGAGTGAGACCTAAATTGGTTTAATTAGAATGGAACTTAGGATTTTTCATTAAAGGTTGAGAGAAATAGCAAATAGCCCTGGTGGCAGCAATCTTGCAACCTGGAGAGAAGCCAGTCTGAGGATGATGCCAACACACCCACTAAATTCCCTTTCCTAAGCTCATTGGAGTCAGGTTTTCTGTTACTTGCAATGGAAAGCCCTCTAATTGATATACATGTGGGGTTTTCAAAATTTTTTCTTCTAAAAACTAATATGAAAATGATCTTTCATTAACCCCAAACCCTTCCATTTCTCCACTGGATACAAAACTAGGTTACAACCATTTAACATGACCTTTAGGACTTGCTACAGTCTGATTCTATCCCACTCCCCAGCCTTGTTTCCCATTACATTGTCCTTCCCCGCCAGCCCATCACATTAAGTCCACCTCCAATGCATATTCCCATCCCCATGCCTCTACTGCCATTCTTGTATGTTCAGCCTTATCTTAAAGATGTGTACAGATTTTGCCATTCAATCCCCAAACACATATTGAATGCCTACTTCTATGGGAATAGCCTGTGCAAAGCACTGGGGACACAAATATGAGTGAGAGACAAATGCTGTTTTAAAGGACCTACTGTGTGATGGGAGAGTCAGACTCATTAACCAGAGGGCTTCAACGTGGTGTGAGGAATGTTCTCAGAGTCAGCAGTACAATGCCTTGTATACGGTAATGATGAATCAGTATTTGTTAAACAGAATGGGAATTAAGGCCACCTTAACGCAGACATGTATTCTAGATCCTTATAGTTGCATATACCCAAAGATAAATTAGTGCATTTGAAGGAACAAAACTGTGCAGAAAAATAAACATACTAAATGAGTCCAAAATTTTAACAAAGTATAGTCATTTACAACTCTTTCCTTGTGATGTCTTTGTGAGGTTTTGGTATCAAGGTAATACTGGCCTCAAAAAAGGCGAGTTGAGCTATGTTATTTTTTTAAAAGATTTGATTTATTTATTCATGAGAGACAGATAGAGAAAGAGAGGCAGAGGGAGAGGGAGAAGCAGGCCATGGGGAGCCCAACGCAGGACTCAATCCCAGGACCCTGGGATCATGACCTGAGCCGAAGGCAGATGCTCAACCAACTGAGCCACTCATGAGCTAAGTTATTTTTTAACAACTTTATGATATTCCATGATTTGCCAGTACCAGCTCCCCTGCTCCACACACACTGTGGGACTGGGGCAGGCCCCAGGCTGCTGAAGATGAAGTGACATGAGTGGAACCAATGGATCAAGAAAGAAGTGAGCTGTGGACACATGCACTCAGGATAGAGCCTGGGCCAGTGAAAAGATGGCTTCAGCTTGGTTCATCTTTAGCACCTCAGTCACCTTAGATACCCCAGCATCTTCGCACAGTTCCTGACACATACTGTAGGCACTCAGTTATTGCTCACTGAGTTGTAAACACTCCCATCTTCCCCTCTTAAAAAGCCCTATCTTATCTCCAAGCTATGTGTTACCTTCTTCCCCATCTCTTCCTGGCCGTTTCTCCTTCAAGGCTGCATCTACCTTCAAAGGAACTACAGCAACCTCAGAGAGAAGGTGGGCTGGGCCTGTTAGCAAGAAGCTGATCCACCCAGGAATTCCAAACTCTCCTGGGGCCTGTCTCCTAGGACAAAGTGAATAACAAATCTCTGGACTGTTTATTTCTGAACTGGTCCCTGAGAACCAGGGCCTGCAGTATCAGACCACAGCCCTCGCTGCGTGAGTCTATCCAATCTTTATATGCAGCTCGGCACTGCACATACACAATTATCTTCCTCACCTTTTTGCTCCTTCAAATCCACTAATGGAAAGCTAGGCATCCAACACTACCACCTGGCAATCTCAGCCCCTGGCCTCCGCAGATTCCCCGTCTCCCCTCAGGCTGTGCTTTCAAGCCTGCAGAGCTCTGAGCCTCCAGAAGGCAGGCTGGCCAGATCCTTCCCCACGGGGGTTTGGGGGGTAGTGTGCTGGCTGAACCTCCCCTTGGCTGCCCTTTGTTAACAGTTTCCATTACTCTGGATACAGTATGTGAAAATAACAGAACTTTCCTTGTTTTAAAGCGTCTTCAATGTTGCACTGGCTTAGTCTGCTCTCCCCCTGACTGTGAGTTAGTGAGTTAAAGTTCAGGATTCACAAGCACGACTTTCCGAGAGGCCATCTTGCATTACAAATAGGCATGACAGGCTCCCAAGTGCTGGGTGAGAAGGAGGCCCCTGCAGGAGGCAAATCAAGTCAATTCAATTAAACTCTACCCAGCAACGTCCTGTCAGGGAACATACAAATCAAGCAACAGTACAAGTTGGTTCTTAAGCCATCAAGCTGGTTGTGTCACCTTGGGCTAGCCAAATTCTCTGGGTCTTAACCTGCAAATTAAAGTCTTGGACCTTAAATGATCTAGCTCTCACAGACTATGATTTTATTTTATTTTTTTAAAAAGATTTTATTTATTTACTCATAGAGATGCAGAGAGAGAGAGAGAAGCAGAGACACAGGAAGAGGGAGAAGCAGGCTCCATGCAGAGAGCCTGACGTGGGACTCGATCCAAGGTCTCCAGGATCACACCCTGGGCTGCAGGCGGTGCTAAACCGCTGAGCCACCGGGGCTGCCCACAGACTATGATTTTAGACGTAGGGTCATACATGCAGCATGGAGCTGAGACCAGTCACTGTGGGATACCCTGTCCTTCCCCATTAATAGATTTGCACAGAGGAAACCTGATTAAAAATCACACCAAGAGCAGTCTTAGGTAATTAATTAAAAATTCTAACACTAAAAGGGGAGGGAGCATCACTGGTTGCCAAACAACCAACTGTCAACGGTCCTTGTTGGCAGAAGGGTGGGTCAGGCTTGGGCTTTGGTTTAGCTGCAAGTGGTTGGGCTGCTCCGGCCTTCTTCCCAACCATTGCCATCCTATGGCCTCACGTGAGGGAGTTCAGGGAGACTAGTTTGCAGACTACAGCAATGGAATCAATTTCTATTCTATAAGGGCAGCTCTACCTTTCTTTCTGTTGTATATATATATATATATGCATGTGTCTTCTTAATACTTGAAAGACAATATTAATTAATGCAATCTCCCCCTTATCTTATGGAATTCTTCCTCACTTACTCCATCTCACTCCATCTAAGACAGTTGGGGTGTGCTCTATCTCAGCACCTGTTTCTTTCCTTTGCAACACTTATTACAATCTGTAATGATCTTGTTTATTTATTTATTAACTTATAAATTGTTGGTTTCTCCTTTCAGAATCTAAGCTCAGCAAGATCACGATGTAGTCTATCTTGTTTATGGTTTTATCCAAGTATCTAGCTCACTGCTTGGCACATATTAATTATTCAATAAGTATTTGTGGAATAAGAGACATGCCAAGATAACATATTTTCATGTAACCACACACATACATAAGAAAATCATTCATTAGTGCATATTATGTGCCAGGCTTTGTTCTAGGCACTTTACATGGGTTAACACATTTAGTTCTCACATAACTGTATGAAGTAGGTGTCATCATTATCCCCAGTTAACAGTGAAGTAAACAGAGGCACAAAGTGGATAATTAACTCACCTAAGGTCACACAGTGAGCTGAGTTGGGCTGGAACTGAATCCCAGCAATCTCTCTCCAGAGTCTGTGCTCTTAACCATTATGCCATCAAAAGCCTGAACAAATAATAAAATATTTAGCACATTTTGAGTCTTCACTCTTGGCTGCTCACCTGATAATCTATCTCAGCCTTCTCCACCTTTTTCTTGCTAACAGAACCTCTCTTTGGTTCAGAAAGTCAATGTGGCCAATCTCAGCACTGAGCCAATCTTGATAACCCATGTCCATTTTCTATTTGCTCACATCCTCAGCCTCTTTTGCATATAGTAGGGATGTGCCCTCATTCTGGGCAATGAGAAACCAGAAATCAATTGAGGGATTTTTCTCTTAAAAAGAGCCCAGCAGGGGCTAAGAGCTCACTGATGCCATTTTTCTTCTTGCTCTGTATGTGGAGTTGCAAAGGCTGTCTTGGGATCATGAAAGGATGGATATGAGAACAAAATGCAGACCTGCTCAGGATGGTAAACTTAAAACAGAGTAAAAACACAAGTCTGGGGGTACCTGGGTGGCTCAGCAGTTGAGCATCTGCCTTTGACTCAGGTTGTGATCCCGAGGTTCTGGGATGGAGTCCCGCAGCATCAGGCCCCCCACCAGAAGCCTTCTTCATCCTCTGCCTCTCTCTGTGTCTCTCATGAATTAAAAAAAAAAAAAAAGCTTAAAGAAAAATCACAGGTCTGATGACATCGTGGAGCTGTTGAGTCTGTGAATCACTTCTTTCAACTTCTTAATATAAGGGTTAATTAAATATCTGTATGTAACTGTTTTTTTTTAAAGCTTTATTGAGGTACAATTTAATTTAGGCACCATTAAATGCACCCATGTTAAACATACACTTTTAGTAAATTCACAGAGTTGTGCAGTCACCACTACCATCCAGTTTTAGAACATTTCCATCACCCCATAAAGACTCTTTGTGCCCGTTTGCAGCCAATCCCCATTTGTACAACTCTAGGTAAGTACTAATTTGCTTTCTGTCTCTATAGATTTGCCTTTTCTGGACATTTCATAAACACCTTTTTTTTTTAGCTGAAATTATTCCTAATTGCTATTCATAGCATATGACTATGCAACTGGTAATGGAACCCACACTCAGGTGACAGCAAAATGAAAGAAACAGGATGGCCAAATGTAGAGTAAGGGAAAGAGCCCTCAAGACCAGGAGATCACATTTTGGTGCCAGCTCTTTTCCTAACCAGCTGTGTACCTTCAGTAAGTTTTTAAACTTCTCTGAGCTGATTTTTCTCAATCATGAAATGGGAAAATCCCAGTGAATGGCTTTTAAGTTCCCTTCTAGATCTCAGGTTCTAAACTTTTTTCTTAAGAAATAAAGGCAGTATTAGAAACGACAAATACCCATCATTTGCTTCAACGTGGATGGAACTGGAGGGTATTATGCTGAGTGAAGTAAGTCAGCCGGAGAAGGACAAACAGTGTATGTTCTCATTCATTTGGGGAATATAAATAATAGTGAAAGGGAATATAAGGGAAGGGAGAAGAAATGTGTGGGAAATATCAGAAAGGGAGACAGAACATAAAGACTCCTAACTCTGGGAAACGAACTAGGGGTGGTGGAAGGGGAGGAGGGTGGGGGGTGGGGGTGAATGGGTGACGGGCACTGAGAGGGGCACTTGACGGGATGAGCACTGGGTGTTATTCTGTATGTTGGTAAATTGAACACCAATAAAAAATTAATTTATTAAAAAAAAGAAATAAAGGCAGTATTTGAGTTATTTCAGAAAAAAAAATCTGTTTCATTCAACAAAAACTGATTAAGACAATTCCATTTTTTATTCATCTAAACAGGCATGTTAAGGTAGATAACTGTACTAAATGGGAGAACTGAGGAATGTTATGAAATATCTGTTAAAGAAAGGGATCAATATTGGGCGGGAAGGTTGTATGCAAAAGAAAATGAATGAGTTGTTAAAAAAAGGTCATGTTTGTTTGGACCTCTTGTCAGAAATAAAGGTGAAGGATGCCTAGAACATGTTCTATGTATGGTACATATGAATGCCTACCCATGAATATTTCTTTTGCAAAAAGGATGCTATGAGCTGGAGAGTGTTATCTCATGATTGTAGAGAAATAGGATCATATTTACCCTTAAAAGTGTATATGTTATTTTTAATTTTTTAAAGAAGCTCTACACCCAATGTGGAGCTTGAACTGACAAGAGATCCAAGCAAGTATGAGTCTTTTTCAAGATCAAGAGTCACATGCTCTACTGACTGGGCCAGCCAGGTGCCCCTGTTATTGTCAATTTTTTTTTAATGATAGTCACAGAGAGAGAGAGAGAGAGAGAGAGAGAGGCAGAGACATAGGCAGAGGGAGAAGCAGGCTCCATGCACCGGGAGCCCGATGCGGGATTCAATCCCGGGTCTCCAGGATTGCGCCCTGGGCCAAAGGCAGGCGCCAAACTGCTGCGCCACCCAGGGATCCCTATTGTCAATTTTTAAAAGGTGCAATAATGTTATTATGGTTACAGATTTTTTTTTTAAACAAGAGTCCTCTAGGGGTGATGGGACTATTCTGTATCCTGAATGTAATGATGATTACATGAATCTATCAATATGTTAAAATTTATGAAACTACACACACAGCAAAAGGGAAGTTTTACTGTATGTAAATTCAAAGATTAAAATTTTAAAAAGAGTCATTATCTTTTAGAGACACATGTTGAAACATTCATGGGTGAAATGATACAAAATCTAGTATTTGCTTCAAATATGGGAGGGAGGGAAATGGTGGGGTGTGGATGAAACAAGATTGGCGCCCCATGAGTTGATAATTGTTGAAACTGGGTTCATTACACTCTGCAGGATTCATTATGCTCTCTTCTCTCTTTCTGTTTATGTTCAAGGATTTTCATCATAAAAAAAATGAAAAATAAAAAGCATTGGTGGGCAACAATAAGGTTTCTTCCTGCTTTCATTACATGCTTAACAGAAGCTTATTTCTGATTTCCAGACTGGTGGCTCTCCCAAAGGGAAGGAGTTGTCTACACAGATGAAAAGACAGGGAAAATACATCATTTTTCTATATAATTTATGCACATTTCATGATACGAGAAATTATTTTTATGTATATAATCCAGCTGAGCTAATTACATTTTAAAAGTTATCTTTATATCAAATAGGAAACTAATAGCTACCATCTATTGAGCACCTGCTTATGATAGTCAGCAAAACAATCCTTCAAATAAATTATCTTAAATCTTTACACCTCCCCCAGAAGATATTATTCCCATTTTACAAAAGAGAAAACCAAGGTTTAGGGAGGACAGACTACGTATCTAGCCTAGTACAATTGGAATGCAAATTCTGATCTAATTCCAGAGACTGCCTCATGTCCAATGGACAGTGGGACTTCTGGAGCCGATACTCTTCTGAGTGGGATAGCTTTTTCAAGTTCTGTGCCACTTCCACCTGCTTCTCTTCTAGCATCTGGCACCTATAATCTTCTTCAGAGGACTCCTGAGAGCTACTGGGTCAGCTTTACCCCAGCCCAAAGAGCCAAAAGTGCACAGAGCTTATATCCCCTTAAAGTGGTGCAAAGCTAGTGGTTCACTGCTCAGGGTACCAAAGTCCCTTGCTCTGATGGAGATAAACTCTGAGAAGCAGAACAGGCACCTGAAATTGCACACTTGCTCAGTGTTTCCCACTTCCCTGCCTTGCTTCCCCCCATCCCTCACTGGCTTTCCCTGGGAATGTTTGTTTAATAAGTCACTTGCTCATGATCCCCTCATGTCAGGGGCAACTTCTTGGGAGGCCAACCAAAGACAACTGCTTTTTCCTATTTTGATGCAGTTTCATTGCTAATAATTCCTTACCTAGGAAGCATTTATGAGAATGTTTATGTGTTTGCACATAGGTAAAGTCATAGATACTTAAATATTTATGTATGCAATCACTGCAGTAACTGGAAATAGGTCAAAGAAGCAGGGACAGGTATTACTTCTATAAAGATCACAGTGGCCTGTAATAAAAAGCTAAGGAATGTGCTCTCCTCTGCCACTTGTAACAGAGTTATATTAGAATGCGCTTCCAAATTGTGATCCATACCATTTGATGAACCAATACTGCTTTATCCCAGAAAGGTGGGAATAAGTGTTGGGAAGAGAGTCCGATAGTGTGGGTTGGAGAGGAAAGAGAGGATGCTTTGAAAAGACTTAAAATCAGGTTGTAAATGCTTTAAAAACAACACAAGACTTTCCTGTGAGCCCCTTGCTGGAAAACAGGTATTGCATTTACACAGAACAGAGCCCAATGTGTTGCATCCCCACTGAGAAAAGGATTTCAGTTTGGAAAGGATTCTCCTAGCCATTATGTTGTGTTATCCACAGGAAATGTGGTTCCATATCTAAACTGGGGGATTAGTAGTCCAGCTTCATGACTTTGCAGTTCTGTGAGGCTGCAAGTTACTTCACGTCTTGGATCTTCTATTTCCTATTCTGTAAAATGGGACAGCAATAACAACCAGCCCATATTGTTGTCTTGGGAGTTGTATACATGATATGAATTCAATGAATGATCATTATTACTATTAGGGGAGCTGTAAATATTCTTCTTGGAATGTCTTTAGTAATGACATGGGGCTGGAGAGGTTGCAAGGCATGTTTGTTCACTGCTAAGGGCACTGCTAGAAAGAAATATGTCAAAGGGCACCTGGGCGGCTCAGTTAGTGAAGCGTCTGCCTTCAGCTCAGGGTCCTGGGATCAAGCCCTGAGTCAGGCTCCCTGCTCAGTGAGAAATCTGATTCCCATCTCCCTCTGCCCCTCCAGCCTACTCATCTTCTCTCTCTCTCTCAAATAAATAAACAAACTATTTTAAATAAAGAAATCTAGTAAATCAAATACCCCTAGACAAAGTCAGAGCTTCTGCAGCAATTTGTCCTCTATGATATATTGCTTTACCATGGGATATTCTGATTTTTCTGTTAACATGTCTCACCCCATCACCATAAAGAGAACTCTTTGAGGGCCCTGGAAAATAGTTATGATGAATTGTTATGTGAAAAAGAAAAAAATTATCTAAATGATCACTATAACCCTGTAAAAATTATATGGATGCATACAAACAAGCACTAGAAGGGGATGCGGACATTTGAAAACAGGTTATTTTATTGCAGTGATGAACCTATGGATATTTTTAAAAAGATTTTATTTATTTGAGAGAGAGAGAGATAGCATAGGACAGGGGAAGGGCCAAGGGAGGGAAGGAGAAGCTGACTCCCCGCTGAGCAAGGAACCCATCGTGAGGCTCAATCAGGACCCTGGGATCAGGACCTGAGCTGAAGACAGACTCTAAACTGACTGAGCCAGTCACACCCCCCAATTAAAAAAAAAATAGCTTTCCATTAGTATTGCTATAATACTGTGTGTACACATGAAGTTAAACAATATTTTTAAACTAAAAAAAGTAGGGGACCTTCCACTGTGTAACTATCTCAGGTTTTCACAAAACAATGGCTCTCAAGGTCCACTATGGCCAAGAGTTTGGTATTTTCCAGCTCCTAGGACCACACTCTGAGACTCCTGGGACAGCTCAGAAGCAATTGCTTGTGTGTAACATTTATGCTGTCAAAATCCAGTCGAAAAGTGGTTACAATAAGGTAGAGTCTGGAGCTTGGTACCATCCTAGGGAAGCCTTGTGAAAGCATTGACCCCTAATTCTAAAAGTACTATTTAAACATTTATGAAATATCTGCTATGTGCCAGTGACTCTCCTAAGTGCTGGGGATGCAGAAGATGAACAGGACAATATTCTTGCCCTCAAGGGAGTTCAAAGCCTGACCCAGGGAGGGGAAACAGCAAGAAAACAACTATACTATAATGTGGTAAATGCCAAGATAGTGCATGAAATAGGTGCTATGGGATGGTTAATTAGGGCATGTTGGGACAAAGATTAGGAATGACTTTCAAAGTGGCTGAGGTCAAGAAGAGCTCATTATAAGGGCGTGAAGAAATATCATTGAACACAAGAGGAAGTGTATCCTGGCCCCTCAAGATGCAGGAATCACAATTCCTAGATATCAAATACCTTAGGAAGTAAGGTGCCTGGCTGGCTCAGTCCATGGAGGGTGTGACTCTTGATCTCAGGGTTGTGAGTTCTAGGCCCATGTTTGGTATAGAGATTGCATAAAAATAAAATTAAAACATACAAACTGGGCAGCCCCGGTGGCGCAGCGGTTTAGTGCTGCCTGCAGCCCGGGGTGTGATCCTGGAGACCCGGGATCGAGTCCCACGTCGGGCTCCCTGCATGGAGCCTGCTTCTCTCTCTGCCTGTGTCTCTGCCTCTCTTTCACTCTAAATAAATAAATAAATAAATAAATAAATAAATCTTAAAAAAAAAATAAAACAAACTAACTAATTAACGGGGGCCCCTGGGTGGCTCAGTCAGTTAAGCGTCTGCCTTTGGGTCAGGTCATGATCCTGGGGTCCTGGGCTTGAGCTCTGCATGGGGCTCCCTGCTCAGCAGGGAGCCTGCTTTTCCTCTTCCCTCTGCCTCTTCCCTCTCCCCCACTCATGGTCTCTCTCTCTCTCAAATGAATAAATAAAATCTTTTTAAAAAAATACCCTCAGGAACTAGAGTAGCTAATAGTTTCCCCATCTCTCTCTCTCATCTCCACTTCTTTGACACTTGTATTCTTCTCTCTTGCAATAGATTACTAATCCCATTGCTCTGTTTTCACATGGTTCACCATGGCTTCCCTAGGATGGTACCAAGCTGCAGACTCTATATGACATTTAGATCCAACACTTAGCAGTTAATAAGAGTCACTGGGTTCTAATTCCAAATTTCTGAGAAAGCGAGTATGTTAGGTGAGTCTTGAGTCAGTTCCAAATATGTCGTTGGGAGCAGAGTCATGAAGTCCATTGTCCGTTTACTCGGAAAGGGCCTTGGGGACAGACTTGCTGGTAAGGGGGCATTATGAAAGCAGGCAGGTTGGCTGACATTTCACCTTGGTGGGACTAGGACACTGTGATCAGGAAGGAGGTTGTGAGTTGGGTTTGGGGGTAACAGTGAAGGTTAGACTAGAATAAGATGTGGATTTCAAATATAATTAGGAGGTAGAGCCAATAAACTTGATTGGATAATAGAAGGAGGTTGTAAATTGAATCTCAGTCTAACACACAATTGCCTTAGCTCATCATATTTGTTAAGAAACCTTTTAGGGTGCTTGGGTGGATGGTTAAGGGTCTGACTCTTGATTTCTGCTCGGGTCGTGATCTCAGGGTCCTGGGATAGAGCCAGGTGTCAGGCTCCGGGCTCAGTGTGGAGTCTGCTTGAGATTCTCTCCTTCTCCCTTTTTGGCCTTTTCCCCACTCACATGCTCTCTCTCTCTCTCTCTCTCTCTCTCTCTCTCTCTCTCTTTCTCTAAAATAAATAAATAAAATCTTTAAAAAAATAAACCTTTCAAACTTCACTGTCCTTGGAATGATCAAGGTTTTTTCTACATACAAACCCAGGGAAGTCTCACCTACTTCAGCAACCATTCCTTGTGTTCATCACTAACCCCGACTGCACTAAGAGCAGAGTTATGGAAGAGTGTGATTCCTCAGAGGAATTTGAGAATTCCGTGTGTAGTCTAAGCTTTTTGCCACATAATGTATTCCAAGTCCTCATGCACGTGTGGGCTCACGCGCGCGCGCGCGCACACACACACACACACACACACACACACACACTGATGCATGAATGCAGCCCAAGAACTTCTACGGAATGATACAGAGCGTTACAGAGCATTTTTGCCTGGTTATGCTTCTTTTATTTGTTTTGCATAATGTATGAAATAAATTCACTGCTCTATTAGTTGGAGAGAATTATAGCCAGCATATGTGGTGTGTTATACTCTGTATATATGTAAATATAGCCCATTTATAAATATGGTGATTGTATGCATATGCGTGTTTAAAGCTAGCTTTTTAAATTTTCTTAAACAGAGGATCTGTCAGCTTACAAATCCTTATTTATGTTTTGTACATTGTCCTTTCCATTCCCTCTGCCATCCGCCTAATTCAGGACATTAGCAACTCATCTTGAGTTTTTCTGGCAGCTTCCTAACTGTCTATTCCATCCACAACAACCAAATTTAGCATCTTTAGTGTCACTTGCACGATGACACTACTACCTGTTCACAAACCTTCCATGTTTCCCTATTACCTACCAAATAAAGTCCAAAGTCTATGTCCTAGCATGAAACGTCAGTAGAATTAGTATCTACCAATCTTACAGGCTGCTTTGTTTCTCCTCCATGCTGCAGCGAAATCCAACTGCTTGAACACTAGATTCCTAAATGCACATGGATATTTTCAATAAGTATATACTTTTCCTTTTGCCTGGAATAACTACTTTTTGCTTTACTCTTCTCTCATGAACAAGCTAATTCCATGTCTTTTACTGCATCTTTGCTAATAAATTCAGAAGGAAGTGATTCCTCTGCACCCCCAGAATATATAGCATGTACTTTCATATATGTATCATATATGTATATTTACATACATATATACATATTACAAATATGTATATTTCAGTACATGTGGTCGCTTCTTCTAGATGGCTTTGCATGCACTCTTTCAGGTTTCTCTGTCTTTGCATATACTATGATTCTCTCACCAACCCTCTTCCCCTGCCTAACTAACACAAGCTAACTCTTGTGTCATTCAGTCACTTCAAACAACACAACCCAAACTTGGTTTTTTTTAAGGAATTTATTGGAATGGCTTTGAGGGAACGCACAGAATAATAGGAGGCTAGGGAACCAAGATTGGAATAAAGATAGGAACAAGGGACCCAAGAGACCAAGAGCAAGGGTGTGATCACTCCTGCCATTGGCCACAATGGTCCTCACCACTGCACCTTCTCACATCTGTCATGGATGAGATCTGCCCATCCTGTCTTCGATCCTCTAGTACCAGGTTCAATATCCTGGGCAAGGAGTCAGACGGGTGAAACCCAGGTTGTGCACTCATGCCCCTGGAAAAGGAAAGAAGTATAAACGGAGCCTCTTACCTCTCTGACTTCCCTTTTGGGGACAAAGCTCTATGGACCCAAAAGGACCACACACAATTAAGAACTTCCCCTAAAGCAGAAGGTTAGGCAAGCTCACACTCTACAAAAGGCAAATAATAGCCACACCTTCTATTTACCCTTCTAACATGACTTTTTTTTTTTTTTTTAAATATATATTTTTTTTATTTATGATAGTCACAGAGAGAGAGAGAGGCAGAGACACAGGCAGAGGGAGAAGCAGGCTCCATGCACCGGGAGCCTGATGTGGGATTCGATCCCGGGTCTCCAGGATCGCGCCCTGGGCCAAAGGCAGGCGCCAAACCGCTGCGCCACCCAGGGATCCCCTAACATGACTTTAATGTCATCTCTCTAAGAGGTTGATATGAGGTTCTTCTTTTTTTTTTTTTTTTTTGAGGTTCTTCTCTTTTCAAGAGGAACTAGGGACTCTATCTCGGTTCCCAGAACATGCTGAACATTTCTCTTTTTTTAATTAATTTTTTTATTTGGACATTTTTTATTTGGACAGTCTATAAAAACACTATAATTGACTTAAAAATAATAGGTTTCATTTTTCTATCTTACAAGTATTGTTTCTTTTTTTAAAGGTTTTATTTATTTATTCATGAGAGACAGAGAGAGAGAGGCAGAGACATAGGCAGAGGGAGAAGCAAGCTCCATGCAAGAAGCCCAATGTGGGACTCAATCCCAGGACTCCAGGATCACGCCCTGAGCCAAAGGCAGACATTCAATTGCTGAGTCACCAAGGAGTTCCAAAAGTATTGTAAATTTTTTAAACAGAGTATTAAGAAGAGAACAAAAGTCCATCTATAATCCCATAATTAACATTTTAGATTGTGTGTTTTCATTTTTTATTCTATTATACACATATTTATCCTTTACAGAGCTTGGGCCAGACTTTTTAACATGGCATTATAATATTATGTTCATATCTCTTTCCCCTACTATACTCTAAACTCTGTAAGGCAGAGGCAGTGGTATCTTCTAGTTACATATCTACTAGCTGGTAGCTCCTCCCACAGTGTTTGGTTTGTGCTTGACCAAAGCTTGCCAAATCAACAGAAAGCTCCTTGAGGACAGAAACCATGTTTTGTAAAACTTTATAATTAATATAAGACGTACCATACTGTCTTGCATATAGTAAATATTTTAACTTAAGATTTTTGAATTAAATAATTTAAGTCATATGTCAATCTTAAATTTTGAAGCTTTCTGGGGCACCTGGGTGGCTCAGTTGGTTAACTGTCTACCTTTGGCTCAAGTCATGATCTCAGGGTCCTGGGGTTGAGCCCCAAGTTGGGCTCCCTGCTCAGTGGGGAGTCTGCTTCTCCCTCTGCCCCTCCACCCAGCTCATGCTCTTTCTCTCTCAAATAAATAATTAAATCTTTAAAAAATTTTTGAAGCTTTCAGTCATATGTATGCATGTTTTGTTTCTCTGGCTGCACAAATTTAGGAGTAAGACCAGGAGCATGAATACAGTAGCCATGATAATATAAATGGCCTTTGTTCCTTCTTCCTCCCCAGCAAATCATCAGGAATATTGAAGAACTTCCCAAATTTTTTTCTTCTTCCTCCAGACACTTTCTCATTGACAACCTTCAAGTTCTACTCCAATAGCCATTTTTTCTGACATATTATGGCTGACCTTTCTTGTGGCTCATGTAGTGTATTATATTAAAGATGGTGACAAGCCTTTTTCACGTATGTCACTGAGAGGTGGGATCTGTTTCCTCACTCCACTTCATATGAGCTGGGCCTGTGACTGCTGTGATCAACAGAATACAGAGAAAGTGATGCTGTCCCAGTCTTGAGACTTGTCTTTAATAAAACTGTCAGCTTCTTTTGTCTTTCTTGGAACCTAGCTTCCACACAGTGAGGGCGCCTTGGCAGCCACTTGGAGCCATAAAGGTTCATGTGGAAGAGAATCAGGGACCCTGACTTCCAGGCCCAGCTGAGTTCTCAGCTGACAGCCAGCTCCAACCTGGAAATGGGCCAACTTGAAAGTAGATTCTCCGTTGGTCAAGCTGTCCCAGCAGATGCTACGTGGAACAGAGGTAAAGTGTCCCAGACTAATCTTGACTTAATATCAAAATTGTGAGCAAATAAATGGTTCTTGTTTCAAGCCCCTATGTTTTGAGATAGTATGTTACCCAGCAGTGTATAGCTGAAACAATCCCTTAGGTTGATCCTGCTTCCCTCCTAGAGGTAGAGAAGAGACCTCTTGCCTCTGGGACAACAGCAAGAAAATTGCTCTTCCAGTTTCTAATTCCTTCTTGGTTCTCCTTCAAAGGACCCAGGAGTTTACGTGGCACCTTTAATTATCTTATTCTAAAGAATTTCCTTTCTTTAGCAACTGACCACTGTTTCTAGAGAGTCCTCAGGCCCTACAGCTTTGCCCTTCCACAGAGTAATCTAAATCTCTCAAAACATCCAAAGCATTGCCAGAGAGAATGAAGATAGCCTTGATGGCCCCTTCCTGTTTACAAGTCTTCATTATAACTTCCTGGGGCCCACCTAGCAATCCTCCAAATCCTCTTTGCTCTCCCCTCCCCAAAGATTTGACAGATATCTGTGAAATTAGGAGTCTATTTGGCTGCCCTGATAGACACGGCCAGTCCCCTCTGATGCCCACATCTAAGCTATTTGTACAATTTCCAAAGTGCCTTGTCAATCCCGGGCAAGATTTGACACCTTCATTAGGTCGTAGTAAAGCAACTCAGTTATCTTTTCCTTGATTTTGCTTTCCCTACCTCTCAATTTCCTTTGCTCCATGCTTCAGCTTTCTGCATTGAATATCACTCCAGCATCTTAAATCAAGAGATCTCTTCTGCTTCAGCAGCTTCCACAGTATAATTTCCTCATCCAATTCTGAAGGGCTGCAGCAGGATGTGCATTATCAGAGCATCCTGGGGTTAAAGGGAAGCTGGGGAAATCATTTAGATCATTCTCCTGTCTTCAGATGGGACTACATGCACATCAGTGTGGTAAGAAATAATTTAGCACATAAAAATAACTCAGGAGATACTTAACTTTCTATAAGACATCTGAGATTCTCTTGTAACCCCCAATCTTCCATCTGAAATTGAAGGCCTCCAGGGTTGAGATTGAGCACTTATTAAAAACTCCAGCAAGCCAACTGAGTCCTCTGCAAACCTGGGCCTTCTATCAACATTGGGATAGGCATGCACTTATCCCAAATAAGGGAGAGACAGTGTTCAGAGCTTTGATTAAACTAGCTCCACTAACAGTCCTTTTAGGTAAGGTGACCAATCATCCAAATTGGGACTTTTTTTAGGGTAAGGAGGCTTACAGTTGAGAATTATGTCATGGCAACAGTTATAAACTAGGATTGTCCCAGGCAAACTAGGATGCATAGTTACCCTATATTTGGAAGATGCTCAGAACATGATGGTGAGGGAGGTGGGGGTAAGAAAGGACTGTGGTAAGAAGGAAAAAATGTCCTAAACTATATCTTCTGCATCCTTTGGAATGGATGCTTGGAGCTTTTAGGCCAATGATGCTTACATCAAAATTGCTTGGGAAACTTTAAAAATATCAAATTGCAGAGCCTGGCCTAGACCAATTGTGTCAGAATTGCGCAGGTGAAAGCCAGGCATGAGCATGTCTTGAATCTCCCCAGGTGACTTTAATGCACAGGCAAGGTTTCTTGAGATCTTAGGTGAGTACCTAAATCCATATGGGTGCAGGCTGAGTGGTGCCCTTGGAGCCAAAATACTCAAAGATACCATGTATAACATGAAAGCCTAAGATAGGGTTGATCTAGGCTTGCTTAATACAGTGGCTCTATCAAAAAAGTCTTATGTTCTTCTGTCTTTTCCCTCTATTATCCTAACTTTTTGGTTTTCTTCTGGGCTAGTTCCCTACATAATCACAAGATGGCTTCCACAGTTCTAAGCCTCAACCTTAGGCTTGAGGTCTGGAAGGACTGTCTCCTCCCTATGTCTTTCTCGATCTAGAAGACTTTTCCAGAAGCCTCCCAGAGGACCTTGTCTCCTGTTTCATTAGCTAGAACTGGGTCATTTGTCACCTCGAGATCAATTGTTGGCAAAGAGAATAAAGTAATAATTGACTTGGGCTGTTCAGGGCTTATAACTGAGCTGGGTGAGGGTCTTCATCCCCGAGGGAAGGACACCTGGAAAATCAGAAATGGCAAGGAAGAACAAGTGTACAGGAACCAATAGTGTCTGTAGCACCTAACAGTGCCCTAAATCAGGAATGTTTATAGCAAACCTGGTCAAATTGGTTTGTGGACAGAAATACCTACCCTAATGGGGTTGTTTTAGGATCAAATGAGATAGTGCATGCATAAGTGCTCTATGTTAAGTACCATTTTTAACTGACATACTTCTTAGAATTTCATTTTACAGAAGAAAAAAACCGAGGCACAGGAAAATGAAATGCCATTAACAAGTTTACCCAAACAGTCCTGGTTAGAAGCCATCGGAAGTGTTGGCCTGTGTTTTCCACAGATGACCAGTGCTACTTAAAATACGCCTAAAGCACTTCCCACCATCTGGCTTCCTGCAGCTCAGCCAAGGGGTCTTCCAGAAGGTACATAAAATGAGGTACACTGTAAATATAAAATAGAAGTTGAGTCGATGTTGTTGGAGAAATACTATTTATGGTATATGAGCAGAGAACGGAGAATGGGATCATGTACAGTATTTGCTATGGCCAGGAGAAGAAGAAACAGTTAAAGATTTTATTTGTTTATTTATTTGAGAGAGAGAGAGAGTTGGTGGAGGAGCATGGAAGAGGGAGAAGCAGACTCCATGCTTAGCACAGAGCCTGACAGGGGGCTTGATCCCACGAACCTGAGATCATGACCCGAGCTGACATCAGGAGCCATCTGCTCAACCCATTGATTCACCCAGGAGCCCCAGGAAGAAACACTTAAATTGGGGGTGAAGTAAAAACCAAAAGGAGACCCAAAGACTATATGCAGATGTCAAGAAAAAACAAAGCAAAATTAAAAACAAAAACTCTGACAGAAATTTCGGAAGCAGGACATGCTATTGCTTAATATCTGTCAGGCTGACAAACGGTTCATTGCACATGGCGTTACATGATGTTTTCTCCCCCTGATTCCTAGAAGTTGATCTGTCAGAACACAGATGTTGTATTAGGCTGCTTTGCCATTTAGAGGACAGCCTGGCACCTTCTCTTAAAGACTGGAGCTACTTGAGGAGTCTTTGAAGAGGAGAGGATGGGGAACCGAGGTGCACTTGAAGCTGAGATTCTGTTCTGTGGAATCATGTTGGAAATTATTAACTTAGGTCTTTGCAAATGTGTGTGTTGCTTTTCTTCCCCTCACACCATCCCTTAAAAAAAATCTTTGCTCCAGTCTAAGTTGTTTCTTCATGTTCTTGGTGTGGGCGTAATGACATGTTTGAAAATTTTGAAATCCAGACTATGAAACAAAATATTCTGTGGTTAAACCACAGTGCCAATGGGAGAGTGTCATTGAGGGTACCACCAGCAAACAGCCACATAGACCAGTAGTTACTTTCAGTTTGTACCTTATTCGGCCATTTCTAGATTCCAGTTTACAGCTGGAATAGTAAACAGAAACAAACAATACAGAGGGAAGATCCAGAGTGAAGCAAATGATGCATTCTTGGTAAACATGTCCAAATAAGCAGGGCTAGTCTTGGGTAAAATTAGAGAGGACGATGTCCCTTTTGGGACCCAGCAGACTTCTCTTCTCCATGTCTCTATTCCCCGCTTCTTTCTCTCCAAGTGGTGAGATCAGAAGAATTCTCCACCTCTGGCATTCCAGAGTCTTTCCATCTGTTGCACCCTTCCCACTTGTCTCCCCCAACCCCATTTCAAAATTACCCTGAACATCCCACCTTACCCCCACCCCAGCACACGAGCCCTCAGTACGTGGCTGAAACACACTGGATGTTAGGACAGGATCACTGAGTAAATCTATTTACTTTAAGGCATGGATGACTGAAGATATTTACCTTTTAAATGAGATGCTTTTAACCCAAATGAATCTGTAATTGGTGGAATTTTAGGCAGTAACGAAGAGAAGTAAAAGTGAAGACTTTCACACAGTGACAAAGAGAAGAGAGGTGAAGGAAATCTGGGGATGTCTTTGATATCACCCACTTAGGCCACAACAAAGTCAACCTACTTAGAGTCAGTTCTAGAATCTCCTCATCTGGGACACAGTAGAGAAGAAGGTAGGGAGAAGCTGTTCCTCTAAAATTTAAGATACCTGCCCTTCTGTCTCAGATTTTGCCTCCTACCTCCCTCATTTTGGTGTCAGTGATCATGGATGTCTTTGGACTATGTCCTTAGCCAATCCAGCATAGGTTTATAATTGCATAGACTGTGATAAAGGAAACCCATATCCCAGGATATATTTTTCGAGAAGCAGTTCTTCTAATATATCAGACTTTGGGCAGTATGTCCACCAGGATCTAATTGGATAGGTAGAGTTTTAAAATAAGCAAACTGAAGACAAGATTAGTAAAAAATGACTATAATAATGATACATCCATGGGGCTATAATTCCCTGGTCCCTCGGGGATTCCTGAGAAGATTCCATAAGAAAGGATATTTATTCTTTATTTATTTAAAGATTTTACTTATTTATTTGGAAGAGAGAGAGAGCATGCAAGTGGGAGGGAGGGGCAGAGGGAAACAGATACAGACTCCCCACTGAGCAGGGAGCCCAATGTGGGGCTCCATCTGAGGACCCTGAGATCATGACCTGAGCTGAAGGCAGACACTTAACCAACTGAGCCACCCAAGTTGCCCCAAGAAGGTCTATGTTCCTTAAGTTAAGCCTGATAAACTTTATCTTGTATTAAATATCAAAAATGGGAAAGGAATGACAGCACTGAACAAAACAGGGAACTAAGAGGTTCTCCTGTTGACTATTCCTCTCATAATATACATACATAGGAACTCCGTATCTTTGTTTTTCCACAAAAATAAAATCTTGGGCTCGATTATCTGTAATAGCAAAAAATTAGGAAACAAATCTAATGTCCATAGAGATACTATGAGGGCCCTTAGACTACATAGAGAAAGAAGGGGCCCAGCTTCCTACTTTTCCTCACCAAGGATCCAAGCACATGAATGAATCTCTCTTAGACCAGCCAGGCCAACCCAGTGACAGCTTCAGTGCACATCACTGAGTGACCTATTTGTTGTACCATTCACCATTCAGCATAAGAACTCTCAAGTCAAACCTTCCCCAAATTCCTATCTCACAGGCAGTGAGCATAGTAAAATGATTGCTGTTTTAAGTCACCAAGTTTTGGGGTTATTTGTTACATGGCACTGGACTATAACTAGAGCATGCATGTGTGCACACACACTTTAAAAACTAATGGCAGGACATTTAAACTTCTGGTTATGTAAAATGTTGCAGCATGATAAAACTAAGATATAAAATTGTGAAGAGCTTGGTTCTCAGTGTGACAAAAATATTTAAGTATTTGATATTGAAGACAGCATTTTATTTTTTTAATTTATTTTAAAAAATGTTAAATTTATTTTTTTTTAATTTTTATTTATTTATGATAGGCACACAGTGAGAGAGAGAGAGGCAGAGATATAGGCAGAGGGAGAAGCAGGCTCCATGCACCGGGAGCCTGACGTGGGATCCGATCCCGGGTCTCCAGGATCGTGCCCTGGGCCAAAGGCAGGCGCCAAACCACTGCGCCACCCAGGGATCCCTAAAAAATGTTAAATTTAAATTCAATTTGCCAACATATAGTATAACATCCAGTGCTCATCCCATCAAGTGCCCTCTTCAGTGCCTGTCACCCAGTCACCTCATCCCCCCACCAACCTCCCCTTACACAACCCTTTAGGGTTAGGAGTTAGGAGTTCCCAGAGTTAGGAGTCACTCATGGTTTATCTCCCTCTCTAATTTTCACCCCCGCTCAGTTCCCCTCCTTTCCCCTATAATCCATTTCACTTTCTTATATTCCCCATATGAGTGAAACCATATGATGATTGTCCTTCTCTGATTGACTTACTTCACTCAGCATAATACTCTCCAGTTCCATCCACGTTGAAGCAAATGGTGGGTATTTGTCATTTCTAATGGCTGAGTAATATTCCATTGTATACCTAGACCACAGCTTCTTTACCCATTCATCTGTCGATGGACATCGAGGCTCCTTCTACAGTTTGGCTGTTGTGGACATTGCTGCTATAAACATTGGGGTGCAGGTGTCCTGCCATTTCACTGCATCTGTATCTTTGGGGTAAATATCCAGTAGTGCAATTGCTGGGTTGTAGGGGAGCTCTATTTTTAATTTCTTGAGGAACCTCCACACTGTTTTCTAAAGTGGCTGTACCATTTTGCATTCCCACCAACAGTGCAAGAGGTTCCCCTTTCTCCACATCCTCTCCAACATTTGTTGTTTCCTGTCTTGTTAATTTTCCCCATTCTCACTGGTGTGAGGTGGTATTTCATTGTGGTTTTGATTTGTGTTTCCCTGATGGCCAGTGATGCGGAGCATTTTTTCATGTGCTTGTTGGCCACGTGTATGTCTTCTTTGGAGAAATGTCTGTTCATGGAAGACAGCATTTTAAAGGCATACTGGGTCTTTTTAGTAAGTAAATTGTAATGATAAGTTGTGAAAGAATCACTTTTAGAGTCTCATTTGTTCTACTAGTCTTCATTTGGTACCAGTTTTGTTGACAAAACTATTGAAGGACATGAGACTGTCAAATCTCTTCAGAAACAAGAATGTTGGAAATAGATCCAGTCACATCAAAACTGAATGTAGATTGGTGGCCATTTTTCACAGTTTTCCATGTCATCCTTTCATTTGGTGACTCACCACAGTGCATGAAGGAGACATAGTGTTAACTGTAGTTTTATGAGCAGCCTTTGACTCTTAACCCAGTTTAGTCATTATATGCTGGTGCAAATTGCATGTAGGTGGTGATTTCACTTAGTGGAGAGATGTCCATTTTATTTATATTCGTATGTGATGTAGTTAGCAAACAAACAAACCGACAAACAACAAAACAAAAAAGACAGAACTTCACGTGAGTGTTGCTGTGCTAAAGAACCTGTACAGTTCACCAGATTGGGCAGGAGAATCAAACACCAGCTTTTCAATAAGGCCTCTCCCCGGCTCCCATCTGGAACAGCAACCCTCGTGTTACTCTATCACCTTGCTCCGCCTTACTTTTCTTCACTGTAATTACAAAGGCATACCTCTTACAGTTACTTGTTTGCTGTCTTCTCTGTCACAAAAACGTAAGCTCCTCAGAGACAAGAACTTTAGACTCTTTGGGCCTGAAACATTGACTGGGACCTGGTAAATACATAACAGATATTCATTAAGTGAATGAGAATTTTTATCCCAGTTAGTCAATGATTGGAAATCACCTTAAATGTATCAATATATGGGAAGTTACATAAGTTATAGTATATCCATAGGATAAAATAGTGTGCAAATCATGATGTGATGCTAAGTTTCCAAAGCAGCACATGGTTGTGATGTTGGAAGGCACTTTAACGTGATACTAGGGGGTGCCTGGGTAGCTCAGCTGATTAAGCATCTGCTTTAGGCTCAGGTTATCATCCCAGGGTCCTGAGACAGAACTCCCCTGCTTGGTGGGGAGTCTGCTTCTCCCACTCTCTCTGCTTCTTCCTCTCTCTCTCAAATAAATAAATAAAATATTTTTTAAAAAGTGATGTCTGGTACCTCTAGGTCTAGAGGAGACCACCAGCCGCTTGACACACACTTTTCTTTTTATGGGAAGAATTATTTAATAGTCATTAACTTGTTCTGAAATGTAAAAAGGCAGTCAGGCACCTGTTGCCTGAGGGAAGGTCAGTATGTTTCTCTGACTGAGCCCAGATATCTCTCCCAGTGCCTCTTAGTGCAAATCATTCCAGGAAGGAGATACTCTCATTTGCATATGGAGCCCAGGGGCCTTCTGAAGGGAGAGTGACAAGACTCCAACAACTTCTACCTGAAACTCAACCTTAGACATATCTTTTGGGGCAGAGTGCGAGGGGCCTAATTAAGGCTTATGGTCAGGTTAAGGCAAAGGTCTTTTAAAATAAGATTACCTTGGGGATCCCCAGGTGGCTCAGTGGTTTAGCACCTGCCTTCAGCCCAAGGAGTGATCCTGGAGTCCCGGGATCAAGTCCCGCGTCAGGCTCCCTGCATGGAGCCTGCTTCTCCCTCTGCCTGTGTCTCTGCCTCTCTCTCCCTCTCTCTATGTATCTCATGAATAAATGGGTGAAATCTTTAAAAAAATAAATAAATAAGATTACCTTAAGGATGGAAAGAGATAGGACTGGTCATTTGTTGTATCCTGAGCCAACAAGTGTCAGTGATCATTCTAGGTCCACGAGCATGAAGACATGAATCTATGCTAGGGCGGTGCTTAGGAGGCAGACATATGTTGAGGCAGTAGTGGGTAAATGCTGATCTGATAAAATGGTCCATTGGATGGCCAACTCTTAGGTCAAACTTCACACTGTGACAGGGCTAAATCCATGCCATGGTCTCTGTGATTCTAGGATTATTCTGAGATTGGATTCTAGGACTCTGAGATTGGATTATTCTCCCTAGGTCCTGGATGATGTCAGAAACACCCCACCCTAGCCCCCAGAAAGTAAGTAGCAGACATTCCTGGGTGGAAGTATGGAAGGAAGCTCCAATGGACTTGGTAGGAAGAGATTCAAGTGTTTCATTTGGGATACCGCAGGATGAGGAATCCTACCACATCTTACATGGAACAGCCAAATATCTTCATCAGATGCTGTACTGGGTTGAATGGTGTCCCCCCAAGTAGTCGAGTCCATCTGAAACCTCAGAATATAATTTTGTTTGCAAATAGGGTATTTGCAGATGTAATTAGTGAAGATAAGGTCATACTCGACTAAGCTGAACTCTAAATCCAGTGCATGGTACCCTTTCACAGATGCCATGTGGGCACACAGAGGCACAGACACACAGGGGGAAAGGCCACATGAAGACAGAGGCAGAGATCAGAGTGATGCTTCCGCAACCTAAGGAATGCCAAGGATTGCTGGCAACCCCCAGAGGCTAGAAGAGGCAAGAAAAGATCCTTTCCCAGAGTCTTCAAAGGTAGCATGGCCCTGCCAAAATTTTGATTTCAGGCTTCTAGCCTCCAGAACTGAAAGATAAATTCCTATTTGTTAAAGATACCCAGTTTGTAGTACTTTGTTATGGCAGCCCTGGGAAACTAATACACATATATTTATAGAATAATCTTACTTTTGAAAGATAGATGATAGATAGATAGAGCTATCCACATCCATGTGTATGTGTAAGAGAAAGCATGTAGAAAAGTGGCATATTGCACACAAGAGCATGTAGCAAAATGTTACTGGTGTTTATTTTTAGTGGTAGGAGAAGGAATGACTTTCATTTCCTTCTTTTCTCATTTTCAATTTTTCTATAACTTACAATTATTACTTTAATAATTAGAACTAAATGAAGTGTTCACCTAATTGGTGCTTTTTACAGACTAACACCCAAATCTGTAAGTCAGATTGTTTTAAATCCCATTTAAAAAAGTACTTATATTAGCGTTTAACCAATATTGCCCACCAAAAGTATTTGTCTTTCTAAGCACAGCTATAGTTTGCTTTTGTTTAGATTTTTAAAAAATTTCTTTGCTTAGATTTCTTTCTTTCTTTCTTTTTAAGATTTTATTTATTTATTTGTGAGAGACAGAGAGGGAAGCAGAGACACAGGCAGAAGGAGAAGTAGGCTCCCTGCAGGGAGCCCAATGAGGGACTCGATCCCAGGATCCTGGGATCATGCCCTGGGCTGAAGGCAGATGCACAACCACTGAGCCACCCAGGTGCCCCCTTTGCTTAGTTTTCTGTAAAAAAAAATAATCCTCTCCAAGTTATAGTACTTTTGAGTCTGACAGTTTCATAGAGTTTTAAATATTTCTCAATTCTCTCTTTCAATCATGTTGATGTTTAAAATCGGTTGGTGATTCTAGTCTTCTCAGGTATAAATGAAAGTATCTCAGTAATGACAATGGCCAGCCTACTATGTGTCGGATGCCATTCTAGGTGTTCTATGCACATTGGTCTATGCCTGTACCCACTTCTCCCAAATGTCCAGTTTGAATGATTGATGATGTGGTCACCGTGCCTCTGAGGTCCTATTATTATCTACCATTTCACAAATGAGGAAACCAAGACACAGAGAAATTAAGTGACCTGCTCAAATTCACACAAAGAGGTGAGTGACAGAGCTGGGATTTGAACCCCAGCTCCAGAATCCATGCTTTTCTAAGTGCTATGCCATACTGCCTTGCATTGCGTCTGGTAGGAGAATATGGAAGAGTATAGGTACTCTTAAAGTACCTTAAATTTCACTTTTTTCCCTAAGTATTACCAATTAGATTCTTTAGATGTTATTGAAAATGTATTTTACATCCTGCAAATAAACATTAAAGAGGGTAAAATGGATGTAATGCGTTCCTCTAAAGTCCTGGAAAATGAGTCTGGAATTGTTCTTACATAACAGCACGGCAATTAGGCAAGGACATGGTCAGAAAATCAAAAGGCTGCAAAGACCAACTGACCACAGGGCACAGATCAAACCGATCCCTGATTTAAAACCCTCTGTTTGCCTTCCTTTGCCCTTAGGATCAAGTCTAATAGTCCTCACTCAGGCTCCAACCGTGTCCACCTTTCCAGTCTTACAGTTTTTCTTTCTGTTTCTGGAACATTTCATCCTTTTGCCACTCTAGGGTCTTTCTCTGAACATACTGTTCCCTCTGCCTGAAAAGTCCTTCCTTCTCCATTGAATTTGCCAGGAAAATTCAAGAGTTAAACCTCACTTCTCAGAGAGGTGTTTCCTGACCCTCGTCCCTGCCTGAGGGACCCTCTCTGGCACACATGTCAAGGCCTCATTCTGCTCACTTTCATCACACTCACGGCTCTATGCCAGCCTCTGCCTTTTGATGCCAGAGGCGTCCTGATGCAGCTTGTCCAGTGCTGTGTCCCCGGCAGCAGCACACAGGGAGTCATCTGGAAATATTTGTGGACTGAATTCCTGACTGCCAGACAGACTAAGGGAAAGACAAGGTTCATTCTCCTCCACACACACATATGCTTTGGGCTTGAAAAGTTTACAGTTAATGAAAGCTATAAACAAGAAAGCATCAGTCATCATACTGCAGAATTAAGGGGGGGGGGGGTTATTGCTGTGGCTCCAGCTGTACAATCTATTTATCCAGAAAAGCAAATGGTTAAATTCATTAAATAGGATTTCAAGAAGATGACTTTTCTGTATTAATCATAGCATATTTTAATTTGCACGTAAGAATTTATATTTGTTTTTTTAAGATTTTATTTATTTATTCATGAGAGACACAGAGAGAAGCAGAGACACAAGCAGAGGGAGAAGCAGTTTTCCTGCGGGGAGCCCGATGTGGGACTCGATCCCAGGACCCCGGGATGACACTCTGAGCCAAAGGCTCAACCACTGAGCCACTCAGGTGCCCAGAATTTGCATTTCTTACATCTCACATTGTGCAGAAAGATCCAGAGCCCCCATCAGTAAGACATTAAGATTTTGAACTAATGAATGATTACCTTTCATAGTGGCTAATTGTTTTTCCGTTCTGGAGAGATTAGTCATGACATATATAAATATCAATTATAGCTATCTCTACACGGAGAGGTAAAGCAAGCAAATTATTTTTTTAATGACATTTGTGAGTTCTTTTATTAGTTTCTATAACTCAGGGATCAGCTGCCTGATTACTCCCTAGGTGTTCCAGAGTTATGGGGCTCACTCTTTTATATGATACTCAAATAAAAGTTGTCAACAATACAGGGATGTCAGAGGATGATAGGTTGATAAATGTTGGGGAGGAGAGGTAAACAGGAAAGAGGAATAGTAAGTGAGGGAACATTGCAATGTTAGAGTGGGCAAAAAAAGCCTCACCTCACTGAGAAGATGGCTTTTGAGAAAACATTTGAAGTGAATGAAATCAAGGGTGAAGGTAGAACAGAATGGGAATGAGCTTCCCAGGATATGGGCAGAAGCATGCCTGGTGAGTTCAGGAACCCCATGGAGGCTGGTATGGCTGAAGTAGGCCCAGCAAAGAGGAGAGAAGCAAAAGATGACTCTAGGAGATTTGGGGGTAGGAAAAGGGAGGAGGGGGCTTTGTAAGACTGTGGTAAGGTCTTGGCTTTTATTCAAGTGAGATGGAAAGTCATCAGAAGGTGTGACAAGAGGTGTGATATCATCTGATTGCTTGTTGAGCATAGACCGAAGGGTCAAGGGTGATCAACCTGGATTCTATTTCGGAAAAGCAGGCAAGAGGTGATGGTGGCCTGGAGCAAAGAGGTGACAGTGGCTGATGAGAAATGGACAGATTGTAGATCTATTTTGAAGATAGAGCTGCTTCTCTGATTACAGCTAACTCTTGAACAACATGGGTTTGAACTGCACAGATCCACTTATATGCAGTGTTTTTGATACAGCATAGTACTGACAATGTAGTTTCTCTTCCTTATGGTTTTCTTTTCTTTTTTTAAAAGGTTGTATTTATTTATTTGAGGGAGTGAGCAAGCAGGGGCAGGTGCTGAGGGAGAGAATCTCAAGGAGACTCTACAGAGTGTGGAGCCCGACACGGGGCTTGATCCCATGACCCTGCGATCATGACCCGAGCGGAAACCAACTGCACCACCCAGGTGCCCCTCTTCCTTATGACTTTCTTAATAATATGTTCTTTTCTCTAGCTTACTTTATTGGAACATACAAAATATGTGTTAATGGACTATTTATGTTATCAGAAAGGCTTCAAGTCAATAGTATTTAAAATTTTGGGGAGTTGAGGTGCCTGGGTGGCTCAGTTGGGTAAGCGTCTGCCTTTGGCTCAGGTCATGATCCCAGGGTCCTGGGATTGAGCCCCATACTGGCTCCCTTCTTAGGGAGGCCTGCTTCTCCCTCTCCCCCATCCCTGCTCGTGCTCTCTCTCTCTCTCAAATAAATAAATAAATAAATAAATAAATAAATAAATAAAATCTTTTTAAAAAGATTTTGGGGAGTCAAAAGCTCTACTCCAATTTTCAACTGTGCAGGGGGTCAGCACCCCTTACCCCCACGTTGTTCATGGGTCAACTGTACTTCCTTTTATATGCTGATACCCATAACTTGATTTTCTTCCAGAATGATTATAACCATGAATACCTCCCACCACCAATTTAGGCACCAGTCATTTCTCCATACCTTGACCAACAATGAATTAACGTACTGTTTAAAATTCTAAAAACCAAAGATAACTCAAATTATTCCTCTCTGCCCGGAATCCATTGTTCCCTGAACTGAGGAAATGCCTCCGGGGTTGTGGGCTGCAACGTCCCCGCAACCGCATCCTCCTTCTCAGCGGCAGGGGAGGCGCTTCTGGCCTTGGCCCGCCGCCTGCAGGACGACGAGCCCCGCTGCCCTGCTCGAGGTGGCAACACACGCTGCCGTGCCCCGGCCACCTTGGCTAAGGGGCCAGGTCCCATCGCACAGCTGAAGTGGTTTACCGCTCGGGACGTTCCATTCTCCCTTCCCACAGTGAAACGAGTGTTACTTTTCGTGGATTTGCTACTGTTCTGGTGGTGTTGAACTTGAAGAACAGTTGTTTGTTTTACTTCGTACACATTTTTTTTTTTTTAATTTAAAGTAGGTTCCATACCCAGCCTGGGGCTCAAACTCACAACCCTGAGATCAAGTGGCATGCTCTACTGACCAAGCCAGCCGCACACCCCTGTTTGCTTTCCTTAAGATGCAAACATTCAGGGGATCCCTGGGTGGCTCAGCGGTTTAGCGCCTGCCTGGAGTCCTGGGATCGAGTCCCGTGTCCGGCTCGCGGCGTGGAGCCTGCTTCTCCCTCTGCCTGTGTCTCTGCCTCTGTCTCTCTCTCTCTCTCTCTCTCTCTCTCTGTGTCTATAATGAATAAATAAATAAATAAGTAAATAAATCTTAAAAAAAAAGATGAAATCTTTCAAAGTACTTTTCTTAGGTTCAGTGTTTCGAGGACTTGTTGAATTTCCTGGTCACACAGGAGACTCTCCAGCTCGTGCCTGGCAACCGCCCTTGGGCCCCCATCTGTGTGTCTGCCCCCCACCCACGGTAGTGAGGTGCACGGCAGTTTCATATCTTCATCCTGCTGAGATAATTGCCCACTGGGGGCATGGCATCTAAAATACCGCCGAGGAAACAAGCTAAGAGAGAGGTGACTCCTTAGAGTACTTTTGTTAATTTAAGTCTTTATTTTGCTTTGCTTTCTCTCTGGCTTCTTGTTTTATGTATTTATTCCTCAGGGTTGGAGTAATTTCTGGTCTCTCTTATTTGGGTGACCGCAGTTGGCTTAGTCATTCTATTATAACACCTCAAAGGTTTCTTTTATTCCCACACGTTGGGTTTCTCCGTGTTTATCCTCCTGTTTGTTGCTTCCCTGGCCCTGGCCCTTCTCACACTGTCCACCGTTTGTACACAGGTTTCTTTCTGCCCCTGGAATTGCTGGCTGGGACATCTGGGTTCTGCAGGCAAACGGGAAAGAAGCTGACATGGGAAACTGTCACCTTCTCTCTCTCTCCCAGTGTGCTTGCATTTTTGTGACAGTTTGGGCTATGAACTAATTTCCTGGTGTTTGGCAGCACACCAGGATTGTTGAGGCACCCGGCACCCCCCACGTGCAAGGAGGTTTTTAAAAAAGAGTTGTGATTAAATCTCTCACGGCTACCTCCCATCTGCCTCTCATCTTTGCCTGGCTCCCTGCTGCCTCTTTGGGGAGGGGAATTTTGGGTTTAAATGAGAGATAATTATTTTCCAGGTTAGATTTTCCAAGATAGCCATTCAGCTGTGCTTGCTATCCTTTTTAAAAGGGGTTTCTTATTTTGGAACTGAGAAAGAAGAGAGAATCCCAAGAAAAAACAGTGAGGTTTAAAACATCCACCTACCCAAACATTCATTCAAATTTAGAACTATTCACACAATACCATCCAATCACTCTTCCGTCTTAGGTATTAGAGGCTGATCATCAATTAATTGATGCCTGAGCCTATCTTTGAAGTCTGGTTCTACAGGAGCGGTTGTCAAGGCAACCTGGACCACCAGACTGGTCTCCTGAGTTCATCCTGCCAGGCTCTAACTCTGGGAGCACGGTTGTGTGCTGAGTGAGGGCTTTGTTCTGCAGCTTATTATAGTTTTACCTTGATTAAAATAAACAATCGTTTGGTATTTTGGGGAAATTTTTTACATCTTGTGATGAGGCATTGAAACAAATGATATTATCATTTTGTTCACCAGCTAGGTTTTAATTGATGTGTCCCCCCCTCACAGTTCACTGATATTGTACAATTTGTCACCCCCAAAGACTTCTCTATGTGAATTTAAAATGATGTCCTAATAAAAGTCTGAGTCAGGAATAACCCCCCAGATTTTCAACTCTGCAAAGATGAAAATTGTGGTCTAGATATCATTCACAGTCTCCATTTCTCTAACGATATTAATGTAAGACCCAAGGAATAAGAGGATCCTCACTCAACCTCTCAGTATAAATTTTTAAATGTTTCTTTCAGCACAACTTTTAGATTTTATTTTTTCTTAAGCCATTGTCTTCTAATGTAAGAGTTTTAAAACATAATTTTCCTTTTGTTTTATTTAGGGAAAATCCATGATACTCTATTATTGGCTCTATTCTGAACTTAGCTATTCCCTAAAGTCACCTTTTAAATGAAACGGAGAACTTGGAAAAATAATTTTGTTTCTAATACAATAAGAAATTAGTAGAACTTTCTTAGCTCAATGACTTTGTACTAACACTTGTACTAACAAAACGATTAGGGAACATACAGAGATGAATATGATTCAGTCCCTGCCCTCAAAAGGCTTGTAGTGTATGGGACACCTGGCTAGCTCAGTCAGTAGAGCAAGAGTTGGAGACTCTTGACCTTAGGATTGTGAGTTCAACCCCTATGTTGGATACAGAGTTTACTTTAAAAAAAAGAAAGAAAGAAAAAGCTTATGGTCTACTGGAGGAGACAAAATCTGTATTTATTCATTCAATAAGTATTTATTGAGTATTTATTATGTACCGGAATTATGTTAAATCTTAGAATGTTAAAAAAAAAAAAAAAAAACAAGACACTCATGATCCCTGCTCTCATGACATTTACAGGCTACTCGGGAAGAAGTAATTATAGTACAAATTAAAATAAGCGGAAGTACAAGGAAGACTTCAGAGGGAATCTGATGTGGCAGGTTTTAAGGTATAAATAGGAATGTGCTGGATTTGCAAGGAAGGTAAGTGTGCTGTAGACCAGAGTCTAGTGTATGAGACGAGTGGAGACACGAAATGGCAGGGTGTGTTTGGGGAACTGCATGTTCGTATTGTTAGATCATAGCACTGTGGGCAAAGGTGAGTGGGAGAGTAATCATAGAGCTGTTACTGCAGCCAGAGGGTGGGAGGTCGTAGATGCAATAATCAAGGGCTTGTGTTCTTGCAGCCCATGAAAGCCCCTGAGAGATTTTTTTTTAAATTTTTATTTATTTATGATAGTCACACAGAGAGAGAGAGAGGCGCAGAGACATAGGCAGAGGGAGAAGCAGGCTCCATGCACCGGGAGCCCGATGTGGGATTCGATCCTGGGTCTCCAGGATTGCGCCCTGGGCCAAAGGCAGGCGCCAAACCGCTGCGCCACCCAGGGATCCCCCTTAAAAGATTTTGATTAGAGGAGCACCCTAAGTCACTGACAGCAGCATGAAGGATGAATGGGAGATGCAGGTGTGGAGGTGGGCAGACCGATGAGTGTGTGTGTGGTCCAGGCAAGCCTGACCCAAGGACAGGACACTCAGGACACTGCTGAGATGTTTATCAGGTGGAACTGTGGTGATCTGACCAATTGCCTGCAGGCGCAAGGAGAGGTGGCGTGGACTTCGGGTCCCAAGCAGGAGAGGAGAACAGATTTAGGAGATAGGGAGATGTGGGGCACGAGCCGCCTGGGGCGGGGTGGGGGACAACTGCCCGCTGGCCACCAGCTGAGCCGGGAGCGCAGGGCTCTGGGACACTCCCATCCCACTGCCATCTTCACCCTTAAGTCTCTGTCCTGGTCCTTGGCTTCATAGGCCTCATCCTCACTTTCCCAGGCCCACTGCCGTGATCTGCAAGTAGGTCTTGTCCAGGTCTCAGCTCCGTCTCTCCTCCACGAAATTCTCTCTTCGTGCTGCCCCCCCCACGATACGTCTGAGGTGGGAACCTGTCAGGCCCTGATGAATTCCTTACACTACCGTTGATGTTGTTTCTTGATTCCATCCTTTCGGTGGCCCCCACCTCGCTGCTGTGGGATAAAGGTCAAGCTCTCAGCATAGCCCATGGGGCCTCTGTAAGTGGCCTTGCCTATGCCATGAAAAATCCCCAGCTCACGCATTTTGCTCACATGCCAGCCACACCAAACCCCTTGCAGCTCCATGACCCCATGGTGCTCTTTTCTGCTCCTGCTGTTACTTCTTACTTGCAGGGTTGGAGAAGTAGGAACAAATGGGCTAATTCATGTGTCCAGGACTCAGAGGAAAGAGAAAGCAAGCAGTCAGGGATCCAGGAAGAAAGGCCTGGAGAGAGCCTCTGCTGGCATTTTAGGAGAGGCCTACAGATTGTAGGGCACATGGATGAATGTGTGGATGGTTGAAAGGGCAGGAAGTTGAATGCAGAGGAAATGCTGGCTTTGGGCCATTTCTGCCAGACACGAGATCCCTCTGATGGGCAATTTTAGCTCAGGGACTTTCTCATGACCTGACCCACATTTCATCGGAACGATGTTGCAGTCCGAGGCTCTTCCTTCTCCATCCTTCCTGCTCTCTTTTCGCAGATGTCAGACCTGTGTCCTGGTTTGAAGCTTCTCTTAGATGACTCCTGCTCCCTCCCCCTTTATGTTCACGGGCATTTCTCCCAGTAAACTTCTCATCTGCCTGATTCTGTCGTGGTGTTTGGCTCTTTGAGGACCCAAAAGAAAATCAAGCAATAACCACATGTCTGAGGACTTGGAGGTGAGAGACACTGGTGGAGAACCATTGAACTTCAGTTGTTACATAAAAAGATCCAATAAGTGATAGGATAGAAATGAATCTTAGCATTTTGGAAATTTCTCAAAGAATCTTTTGAAGGCTATTATAGTCATACCTCCCCTTCCACCATTTCTTCCCCTCTCCTAAAAATGCATGAACAACACAACCAAATTTTCTGAATCCCAAAGGAAAGATATAGTCTGATCATAAGTGTGTTTTTTTTTTTCCTTTTTGACAAGAGCCCAAAATTCCTGCAATTAGAACAGATCTAGAAAATGTAGGCTCGATGTTCAGGTTCTCTAGGACATGTGCTTTTTATAATGAAGTAAATTTTATTTTTAGGATTTTGTGGTGCTCATCCTGCCTGAAGAGAATTAGAAAATGTGTAGAGTGTTGCAAGTATAGAAGCTACTCACCAAGTCATCTCCCAAAAGTGTATTAGACATCCCACGTCCCAACCTAAGCAATCAGAGTCACCCGCCTGCAGAGAACTCCTCACTTCTTAATCTTCTCTTCTTTAGAGCACAGACTGGCTTGGACAGGCCAAGTAGCCCAGTTAGTAACAAGTTCCCAATTAGTAACAAGTTTAAGTTCCAAGGTTTATGAATAGACTTAGGGCTTTTTTCTTTCTTTCTTCCTTTCTTCCTTTCTTTTTTCCTTCCTTCCTTCCTTCCTTCCTTCCTTCCTTCCTTCCTTCCTTCCTTTCTTTTTCTTTCTTTCTTTCTTTCTTTCTTTCTTTCTTTCTTTCTTTCTTTCTTCTTTCTTTTTTCTTTCTTAATTTTATTTGTTTATTTGATAAAGAGAGAGAAAGAGAGAGCACAAGCAGGGGGAGTGGGAGAGGGAGAAACAGGCTCCCCGCAGAGCAGGGAGCCCAATGTAGGGCTCGACCTGAACCCGGGATCATGACCTGAACCAAAGTCAGATGCTTAACTGACCGAGCCACTCAGGTGCCCTGACTTAGGGCCTTTCTGATGCCATTCTTGCCTCACTGCTTCAGTGACTTTGGACATTTTCCTGCAAAGGATTAGGATTAAATGCACTTTTCTAAGGTTCTGCTGAGAAAAGCCAGGGACCTATACTTCTTACTGCCATCACTGCTTATTCCCCACAGGCTGACAGGTTCTCCCCATTTCTTCAGCTTTCCCTGTTATCTGAGGATCCCATGCGCAGGTCTGGCTGAGCCAAGGCAGTAGCATGGATGTAGATGGTGAGGAACTGCTGGTGGGGAAGCTGGGAGGGACAGGGACTAGGGTCTCTTTGTCTACATGGGCAGGGTAGCCCTGGAGGGGCTCTGGGGCTTCTCCTCCCCAAGTCAGTATGTGAATCCACGTGAAAATCCGTTCAATGGACATCAAGGTGTCTCAGTGAGGGGCCTGGTAGGGAAGATGTGCTGGGGCCAAATAGGAGCATTTGAAGAGAGTTTTTAAAAGGCATGTGTTAGTTGGACTGCCCAGGAAGCAGATGCTGGAGTGAGGGGTGTAGCTGATTTTGGGGGCGTTATGTTCGTGGAAGATAGAAGTGGGGAAGCAGGGATGAACAGGGAGAGCCTTCACTCTCTGATGCAGAGGAAAGGAAGAGAAAGAAGCACATTTGGGCAGGGGAGCCTCAGCGCATGATTCAGATCTGACAGTTGTAGCCAGCCCAACCGGGGCTGGGAGCCATGGCTGCCAGTCAGTGGGGTGTCTTTTACTGGGCGCAAGTGGCCAGGTGCTGGTGCCCACCACACTCGGTCATGGGCTAGGGCTGCTCAGGAAGACTGTGGCAAAATACCAACCAACCAAACAACTAACCAACCAGCCAACCAACCAACCACATGTTTTGAAGTGTGAAGGCAGTCAGTTAACCATAACTTTGTTTGGGAGCAGTGAGTTCTTTCTTAAGAGAAGATCTAGGGGATCCCTGGGTGGCTCAGTGGTTTGGTGCCACCTTCAGCCCAGGGCATGATCCTGGAGTCCCGGGATCGAATCCTGCGTCGGGCTCCCAGCATGGAGCCTGCTTCTCCCTCTGCCTGTGTCTCTGCCTCTGTCTATCATAAGTAAATAAATAAATCTAAAAAAAAAAAAAAAAGAGAGAGAAGATCTGACAGGTGCATCTCCATGACTATCTTATGGGCCATGCACAAAAGCCCAGGCTGGGTGTCGAGCAACCACAAGCAATGCAGTTGGTCAGAAAGGGGCACTGCTAAAAAAAAATTTAAAAATAAAATATAAGACCCCCCTCCTCCCCCCCGAGGGCGCAGGCCGCCCCTCTCCCCGCCCCCTGCCCTATAAAAAAATAAAAATAAAAATAAAAAGAAAGGGGCACCGCTACCCCCCTTAGTTCTAAGGACAGAGACAGGATCCTGACTGTCAGCCGAGGGAGCAGCCAGTGTGCATCTGCCCTGCAGGGAGGGAATCTGGAAATAAACACCTGGACCTCCCCCTCCTCCCTCTGTGCTCCCCAGCTCGCTGATATGACATCGCAGGCCTGGCAGCCTCTCTGGGCAGAGAGCAGGGTGGAGGGGCAACCAAAATGCGCTGAGCATCCGAGGACAGCCACAGAGGAGAAACAGTCCTTCAGGGAGAGGGAATGGAGCCTTGGAGAAGGCAGGAGTCAGGGGAAGAGGTTGCTGCCTTGCTGCACTGCTCCCAGCTGTCTGCTCCTGGAGTCACCGAAGCTTCTACAGGATCTCTCCCCACCCTGGCAGCAGCTCCCGTGCAAAGCAAGGACCTTAGGAACAAGTGATATAGAGTGATTTATTGGAGGTGGATGAAGGGAGGGCAGGAGTGGAGGGGAGAGAAAGAGAAAGAGAAAGAAGAACAAGAGGGAGAAAGCAAAGGGGAGGGAAGGAAGGGGAAGAGGAGGGAGAAATAGGAGGAAAAAGGAGGAGGAGGAGGGAGAGAGGCAGATTGAGAGAGAAGAGGGGAGGGGGGGAGAAAAAGGGAAGAGAGGAGAGAGATTGTACTCCCTCACACATGCCACACACATGCACACACATCCTGTTCCACTTTTTGCACTCTCACATTAGAGCTGATGAAGGGACCAGAACCTGAAACCAGTAACACCTCTGAACTACTTATAAACCCATCTATGCTGTCCAGATTCCCCAGTTCTGCCCATCTTTCGGAGGTCTTGGGGCTTTGCAGAGTGGCCTGCAGCCATCTGTGCGCTTGACCCCTTAGTTGTTTTTTTTTTTTTTTTTTAAGATTTTATTTCTTTGTTCATGAGAGACACACACACAGAGAAAGAGGCAGAGACATAGGCAGAGGGAGGAGCAGGCTCCCCATGAGGAGCCCAATTCAGGACTCGATCCTAGAACCCTGGGATCATGACCTGAGCCAAAGGCAGACGTTCAACCACTGAGCCACCAGGTGCCTCCGCTTAGGTCTTTCTTATCACTTCCTATGAGGGCTCCTCTGTCACCAGCTCACTTTCCCCAGCTGCCTGCAAGCATTTATCTTGTGATGTTATTTCAGAGAACTTCATGGCCACAGGAAACATTATTTCTGCTTCCAGGAGGTGGACAAGGCTGAGCAAATTACTTTTGGCAGCAAGCAGTTAAGGTAATTTTTTAATGATACAAGGCCTCAGCCAATGGTGTTCAAAACAGGCCTGCTGGAGCTGAACCCAGAGCTGACAGATGGTTTCTCTCTTAACTTAGTTTGACTGAGTGAGACATTTGATTTGAACTTCCATTAAAGGGAAGTAATGTATTTAATTGTTTGATGATCCTTGGCCTATTTTCAGGAAAAGAATGTAGCTCCTTTTGTCTATAACACTGACCACCTCCCTTTCCCACCCCTCATGTAATATGTCCAAATTCTGAAGTTCAGGCTTAACATATTTGTCTACAACATTTAGATAAGTAATTGTGGGGAAAAAATGTCCAAATGATGTGATTGTCCTTGGACAATGGGATAGAAGATGGGGAAGGTTTGACTCCTTTCCTTCCAGGTGAATTTGTCTCCTCACGAGTCAGAGGCAATATGCGTTTATCTCCTCACAATACTCCATCCTATGCCTTTCCATAGTGGGAGCTAAGTAGATTCCTGTTGATTGTCAAGAATAAAGGCAAAATAGTCTTTAGTGCTGTTTTCTCTTGGGAAAGTGATGTGATGCTGGTTTGAGGAAGCCCTCTCCATGGAATCACTTACAGCACGAAATGAAGAGAAAGACCCTGTTGGGAAAAAGGCTTACCTCAATCATTTCTTTGAAGATTCTCTCTATATACACAGTCAGATTCTGAGGTGTGGGGGGTTGGGACTTCAACATATGGACTTGAGGGGATACAATCAACCCCTCACATCATCTTTGCTTGTTTCACTTCTTAGCATCGTCTTACTCTTGTGGCTCTTGTGTGACCCCTCAGAAGGGATGTGCAGCTTTTTAACTCTGAGCTTCTCACAGTAGCTCTGAGATTGGACAGTCCTCAGAAATTTAAGTGTACCTCATGCCCCTCACCATATATGCTTCTTAAAAGTTGGGAAAGACTTAAAAAAAAGATTTATTTATTTATTTATTTATTTATTTATTTATTTATTTATTTATGAGAGAGAGCATGAAGCAGGAAGGGGATGAGGGGGAGGAAGAGGGAGAGAATCTCAAGCAGACTCCCCATTGAGCAAAGAGCTTGAGCCCATGACCCAGAGATCATGACTTGAGCTGAAATAAAGAGTCGGACACAACCAACTGAGCTGCCCAGGTGCCCCTAAAAGTTAAGACTTATTTTTAAAGCCTGTTTATGGAAGGAAACCTGTGCCATATACATTTGTAAAATTAAGAATTGTCTTCTAATTTTTTCTTACTTTTGTAAGTTTGGATTTCTGGGTCAACTGCTGATGAAAGTAGGGCTTCCATGTATTCCTAAACAATGACAGCTCAACAATAATTTTTGAGATCCTGCTTACAAGGTAAGCTCTCTGCTGGGAGCTCACAGTACAACTGTGCCTAAGATAGGCTTGGGCTTGCCTGCCTGGGGTGTCACACTTCACAGGGCAAACGAATGAGTTACAAAGATGAGACACAGAAAAGCTAAATAGAGTTTCTTTCTGCATTGCAATACATTGCCATCCATCCACCCATCCACCAATCCACCCATCCACCATCCTTCCATCCATCCATCCCCATGCATCCATGTCCCTGCACCCATGCCTCCTATCTATCCATCAATCCATCTATCCTTTCATTCATTCATTCATTTGCACTTATGGAGCACCTCTCATCTCTCAGGCCCTGTTAATTGGAAAAACACTTGGTGATTAAGATCAGCACAGTTTGCATGACTCTTAAATGTGAATTGTGAATGTTTTGTACACTGTTTTTAGAGACAGTTGTAATAGATTTATAAAATTGGGCCAACTATTGCCCAAACTAGGTAGTTTGGGAAAATACTTTTCTGATGAAGACTCTTTTCTTTTTTGTTTTTTGGTCATTACTTTTTTAGTAAGTTAAATTTCAGTGACTTGAGGTGTTGTTTGCAGGCCAGTTTGCTGAGATTCTATGGTACTGACAGTGGTCTATCAAGTCTGATGTGCTTTCACTTGATTTCTTTTTTGATTCAAGAAAAACTATTAAGGTGCACTACAATCGGTGGCCTAGAAATTGTGATGTTCTACTCAATGAAAATAACCCTAAAATGCATTCATCTATTTGGAGTCGGAAAGCCAAGTAAAATGGGGGTAGCAAAAAAAAATAGATAAATATGCATACTTTCAAAAGAGTAATTATATTTTTATACCTCAAGCTGTCCTATTTTCTCTTTTTCTCTTCTGTGGCAGTGCAGAATTTAAAGCAAATGGAAAAACAACAGATAATATTACAATAAAATATATCAATCAGAAGAACAGACAAGCTTGTTGGGAAGTTTTAATTTATCTCTCTGTGCACACTCAGCCTACTTCTAACAGAGTGTAGAACTTTGGCAGCCAAATCATTATGGCATGTGATGGTTAGTGACCTTATTTTAAAGCACATTATTGTTTCCAAGGTTTATAATGCTGGAATTTCCTGGACACAGCAATGCTCGATTTAGGGACATCTCTCAAATGGAAACTTAAAAACAAAATAATGCAAAATGAAACAAAAACAAAACCCCCCTGATTGTTGAGAAACGTTTAACCTTTGCAATGACATTCCAGGAATATCAGTCAGCCTCAGTGAATTGCCAGCCGTGTCATTGGCCACCCTAACAGGATTATGCTTTTCCACTTACAAATGTTTACTTTGCTTCGACAGAGGCAGATTTCTAAGTAAGACTGTGGCCTGCAGTCTCTTCCTTTTTTTTTTCTTTTATAGGGATACAAAATTGGGATGGCTTCCAGCCACATGTTTTGCTCGGGTGGGGCAGAATCTAGCATTTTCCAAGCTTGCTTGCTATTGATTCCTGTAGTCTTTGATCAAAGAAGGGACCTAAGCAATCATTTGTTCGAGATCTGACATATTAGAGAGAAGAAACAAGTAACAATCTAACCATCCCTGGCTTGTGTAGACCAAGGAGCCTCATAATGTAAACAAAACCACCTCAAAATGGCTTGTCTAGAGAGCTGCTCCTGCTACGACCAAGATGGCAACATTGTGCCAGGTCCTGGTCTTAGTGTTTGAAATGCTCCAACCTGATGCTGAAGAAGCCACTCTGGGGAATATGCTGTCAACATGATGGTGTATGCTCTCGTAGTGGTGGTATTATATCCTCCTCATTACAGGAGGAATAACTTATGATGTTATTGTTGAACCTCTAAATGTTGGCTCTATGACTGATGGACATGGATATCAGAGACCAGTAGTAGCTTTCTTGGCCCACAGAGTAAATGGATGATATACTATGAAAGGATTCAATCCAGCTCCCTATTTATAATGGGAGGTTTAGGTTTCTTAATCCTGGACTAATCAGATGTGCCAAACATTCCAAAACTCAATAGATTTCCTCTTCTATTCATTGGATTTGTCTGTGTCCTATTGAGTTTTTTCATAGCTAGAGTATTCATGAAAATGGAACTGCGGGACTGTCTGATGGGTTCAAATGCCTTTTCAGAAGAAATCAGTGGATATTGGGTTTGCTCCTGTTAATAAAATTTTAAAGGCTGTATCAATCCTATGATATGAAATATGGAAAAGAACAAAAAGCAACAAAAAAGAAGCATCTAGTGAAAACCTAGGAGCATGTTGACGCTTGAACTAGAATGTCTTCTTGGTATCAAAGAGACAAGCTTATTACAGTATCTTTCCTGCTGGCCTGTGCTGATGTACCAACGATGTTAAGTGGCGTTTTCTTCTGAGTTTTTAACGTCTTAGAGAATACGTACTCCATCTCTACAACTATCATATTGAAAAAAGTGATTATTTTTTACGGCTCCCTTAACATTTTTTGGAGATGACATTTCTGACTTTCCAAAATTAATTTAAAATCAGGAAGCAAGATCCCATAAGCTGAGAACTCTGGACACATGATCAGCTTTTACTTATGGTGCTTTGCCTTTAAACAGAATGTGTGACAGTATGTTATCTCAGACAGATATATAAGACCGTCTCCTGCCCAATAAGACGTATGAAAGGAGCAGAAATAAATGCTTTTTCTAATTTAAAAAAAAAATGGCCTGTCCATTTCAGTGTCTTGAAACTGATCCAGGACCCTGGCTTCAAATAGACTAAGACTAAAAAGGTGGTTGGAAAGAATCCAATATACCATTGCCTAAAAATTTCCCACGTAGGTCTTCACTTTTAAAAGAGTGATCTCAAACCATCAAGGGCAACAGATGCACTTTGAGAGCATTTTTCATTTTGGTTGGCTGTAGTGTAACTGTGTATATATTCTTCCTTTTTTTTTTTTTTAAAGATTTTATTTATTTATTCATGAGAGACAGAGAGAGAGAGAGAGAGGCAGAGACACAGGCAGAGGGAGAAGCAGGTCCCATGCGGGGAGCCTGATGTGGGACTCGATCCCAGGATTCCAGGATCACGCCAAAGGCAGGTGCTAAATCGCTGCGCCACCCAGGGATCCCCTATAGATACTCTTCCTAACGAGCTGATTTGCCTGTGTTACAAATAGTTCAGTCCAGCAGGACCTGTAGAGAACAATATGGGTGCTCATTGGCTGTCACGACTGGACCGAGCACTTTATGATGCTGCGAAGTGCCTTTTAAATTCAGACAGCAGGGATCCCTGGGTGGCGCAGCGGTTTGGCGCCTGCCTTTGGCCCAGGGCGCGATCCTGGAGACCCGGGATCGAATCCCACGTCGGGCTCCCGGTGCATGGAGCCTGCTTCTCCCTCTGCCTATGTCTCTGCTTCTCTCTCTCTCTCTGTGACTATCATAAAAAAAAAATTAAATTCAGACAGCAGAGTTGTTGCATTCACGGTCAAAAACCAAGGGACCAGGAGAGAAGTGAGGTGGCCCTTCCAGATCCCTCCACCGCGCGCGAGGAGCCTGTTTGCGGGCACTGGAAAGTCATCACCTACGCTGATGATTCACTCTTCCTTCGAGACACTGGCTAGCCAGTTCATCCTCACTCAGGGGTCACAGTGGTCACACCATGTCCCCGACAGGGGCGCCCCCTCCTCTCGCCACCATCCTCACACGTGACGTCCTACTGCCTGGGAAAAGGAGCACCCTCCACAACTGGCAGTTTTATGATCCATACACTGTGAGCACCGGCTTTTAGGAAATCTGATGATAAAAATACGACCATGCCCTGCTCCAGCAGGACCCAGTGACTTTGTCCACCCACAACACAGAGTTTGGCAGCTCTGCCCAGTGGTTGGTGCTTCTGTCGGAAAAGTAACTTTGGGGCATCTGAGTGGCTCAGGTGGTTAAGCCTCTGCCTTCGGCTCAGGTCATGATCCCAGGGTTCTGGGATCGAGCCCCAAGTGGGGCTCCCTGCTTAGGGGGGAGCCTATTATTCCCTCTCCCTCTACTGCTCCCCCTGCTTGTACTCTCTCTCTCTCTCTCTCTCTCTGTCAAATAAAAAAATAAAATCTTAAAAAAGAAAAGAAAAGAAAAGTAACTTTGGAGATTTCTCTCCATGACATGAAAGGTAGGTAGCCTTGCAGAGGATCAAAAAAGGGAAGGACTGGGACATCAATTTAGTGAATCCTGAGTTGCAGGGATTTGAAGCGGGGGTCGAAGGCCAAGTCATCTTTCCTGCACAGTAACTGTAGGTTTAGGAGCTGTAAGGAAGGGCACTTTCTCAGGGAAAGTCTTCCCTGCCATTGCTACCTGGGGCTGCTGTCTGCTGGTCTCTTCTTGAATCTGTGGAAGTGGAGGCAGCCTGCGGCTGAAGGCTCTCCGGGTGCCCGGCAGAGGCGTCATGGGAGGACAGGCAAGCGAGGAGGCTGTCACGGCGCAGTGGCCGCTGGAACACGGGCTTGCTGCCTTGCTGGCGCCAGCAGAACAGAGGCCGGAGCTTTCCTTCCTCTTGCTCCTGACTTGCAAATTTAGAAATCGGAACATGGGGGGGTGGGGGGGGGCTGGTAATGAATTCTACAGCCTGTGGGGCGAACAGGAGAGGAGTTTCCAGGTCATTTAGAGCATTTCCTTGACGTCGAGGAAAGGATTTTGATGAATACCCTGAACTAAAAGTGGGGAAATTAAAAACAAAAAGCGTTATAAAGGTTAGGATACTTCTTTCCTTCTGTGTTCTTCGCATGAGCTGCCACTGAGAACCCAGCTGGCTTCCAGTGTCTTCTGTAATCGAGCAGAGGAGTGAAATGGATAAATGAACGTCACAGATAATCCCTGAAACTCATTTTTATCCATTAGCTTCGGCCTCTTCCTTCTACCAGTCTTCAATCCCAGATCCCGATGAGGAGAAAAATGAGCTGCAGGAAGCACGGGTGGCACCACTGGTGGGGCTTGTCCTCTGACCGAGGCCTGAAGGCACAGGAAGGAGGCCGAGACTCAGAAGGACCCTCAGGGGCTCTGGCTTCACACAGAGCCACTGCCAGCTGGACAGATGGACAGGACAATGCCTTCCAGTTGGGCTCCTCTACAGAAGGGCTCCCTGAGGCTCTAGGAGATACAGCCACCGGAGGGGAGGTGGAACCTGCCTTCCAGCCTCCAAGGGTGAGGCTGGGCCTGAGAATTAAGTTGACGGAGACGGATTAAGAGAGAAACATACAGATTTTATGGTTATATGCTCATAGGAGCCCTCATGGGAAAGCGAAGCCCCAAAACGTGGTGGAGCCCAAATGCTTATATACCAGATTGGATAAAGAACACTAATGGTGAAAAAGTCCCCAGAATATACAGGGGAGCTAAAGGAAGATAAGGTTACTTGCAAACCCTTGTTTGCATCGATTCTCTGGGTGCCTTCTCTCTGTCTCTGGTAAGGATGTTTCTTTCCCTTTGGTACAGAGAGGGCAGCTCTCATATGGGAGTTTCATCTCCTGCTTTTAGGGAGAAAAACGGAGTCAAGAGGGTCCCTCTTGCACCTGCTGTTTCTAAGTGCTTTTCTTTCTTTCTTTCTTTCTTTCTTTCTTTCTTTCTTTCTCTTTCTTCCTTCCTTCCTTCCTTCCTTCCTTCCTTCCTTCCTTCCTTCCTTCCTTCCTTCTTTCTTTCTTCCCTTCTTTCTTTCTTTTTTTTCTTTCTTTCTTTTTCTTCTTCCAGTATCCTCTACACCCAACATGGGGATCGAACTCACAACCCTGAGATCAAGAGTCACATGCTTTAGTGACTGAGCCAGCCAGGTGACCCTCAAGTGCTTCTAACTGGAAATAATTTTATGTCAAATTGGCATGTTTTGGGGCCTGTTCTGCTACCCACCATCCAGCTAGCAGAACCAGAACTAGAAGCTGGTCCTCTTCACTTGCAGTCTGTGGTTATTTGACTATAGCTCAGTTACTGTCTTGTGTCTGGGACATGCTACTCACCCTCAGCTGATGTCTCTTGGGGATCTACAATGCGCCAGGCCTCTTTTTGAGGCCTCTAGATTTATCTGAGCACTTAAGTGTTACTGTTCTTACTTTGTGGAGGTGCAGAGAGGATCAATAGGTTAATAAATGGCACTTTCACGTGGTTCAGTCTAAAAATATGTGCTAGGTATCACAGTACTTTAGATCATGAGTTAGACTTTGAAATCTTGCCATTTTTGACGACATGGATGGACATAGAGGGTATATGCTAAATGAAATAAGTCAGACAGAGAAAGACAAATAACATATGATCTTTCTTATATGTACAATCTTAAAAAAAAAAAACCACAATGAACTCATAGATACAAAGAACAGATTGGTGGGGTGTAGGGGCGGACAATATGGTGAAGTTGGTCAAAAGATACAGACGTCCAGTTATAAAATAAATGTCATAGGGATGTCATGTGCAGTATGGTGACTACAGTTAATAATACGGTATGTCATCTTTGAAAGTAGCTAAGAGAGTAGATCTTAAAAGTTCCCATCGTAAGAAAAAGAGTTTTCTAACTGCATGTGGTGATGGATGTTAACAAGACTTATGGTAGTAATCATTTTGCAATATATACAGACTAAGCCAACTGGCGCCTTTTTGGCAATATATGCAAATATCAAATCATTATGTTGTACACCTGAAACTAATATAATGTATGTCAATTATACCTCAACTTAAAAAAGGAAGAATTCAAACTCAGGTCTTGAACTAGAGTCCAGTACGATTTCTACCATTCCACTAAGCCAGAGCTTTTTGTAATACTTTCTTTGATTAAATTGTTTTCCATGGATTATGTTTATTTTTCTTGTTTCATTATATTTGGGGAATGAATGAAACAGATGTATGTTCTTTATGTGTTCTCCCACTCAGACTCAATTATTTCCCCTCAATATTGACTTGCCCGGTCCCAGAAAGGATGGGCACAAACTTGAGAGGTGTTTTGAATCCGAAGTCAGGCATGTCCCTAGCTCTGTTGCTGTCGGTGACCATCACGGTTTGGTGGGACCTTAGCCAGAGTCTAGTTCCATCTGTCTTTGTAGATGAGAAAACTGGATCCAGAAAGACTAGTTTTCTCAAGGTCACACAGTTGGCTGGTAGTGCGCTTGAGCTGGCTCTGTCATATCCGACCAGCTCCATGTAACTGCCATGACACACATGGGAGAAGCACTGTTGAAATTGCTTCCCCTTGACTCCCCTCACCTAGACGCATAGGTGGATGTTTCTGAAATAAGCCTCATAGGGCCCTGGGGATTAAGGACAGGGCATCCTCTCATTCTAAACCTGAGCTTCTAAAAAAAAAAAAAAAAAAAAAAAAAAAAAGTACCAACCTCTCTAGGGCCACCTTGGATAGTCTTGGGTTACTTTCTTCCCTTGGATGCTGCTGAGACCTTCAGGGGGTGCTAATATGGAAGACTCTAGAGGGATCTAACCTTCATCTACTCCTTCAACAAAATCATCCCAATTCTCATTCATGGGCACTGCTGCAGATAAATATGTGGCACTCAGGTTCAGAGGAGTGAGGTTCTGGATTTATCTGGACTAGATGGGGGAATATCCTCCTTTCATGAGAAGATTTAAAATAGTTCTCTCCAAATGCAGCCTTTTCTATTAATGGATAAGCAATAAGATTAGTATAATTAAGGGTCAAAGAATCACAGAAATATTCTCAGTTAGAAATATTCCCAATCATTTTAGGTTGTGTTGATACAAAACCAACTTAGAATACAATTACACTACTAATCCTCCATACAAGGTCTCAGCAATGTGCGGCTGCAGTATGAAGCAGTGGTGATAGCTACAGTCATACCCAAAGGGTCCAATGGCTGGAATCCCACTCAACTGCAGGCAGGCTAAGAAGTCTGTATCTGATGGCAGGGGAACAAACAGGTGCTTTGGGGAAAAGTTAAGAGCAGAAAGTGAGGCAGCTCATGGGAAAATTTGGGAGGCAGGACTAGAGGGAGAGCTGAGCTTGTCTCCCACATCTTTGGTCAGTCCTAGTGGGGCCTGGTGGGACTTGAGGGAGGAAGATGTCCTTCACACTCTTTTGGGTGACAGGTAGGAGTAGTGGTTCCCATTTGTCAGCTGGAAGCAGTACAAGGGACAGTGTTGGTGAATGAGAAGTGGGGGAATGACACTACTAGGGGTGCTGCATTCCAAATAAAACTAGTCTATTTTCCTTGTGGCCTAAGGCAGATGGGATATAGGAGGCCTGCTCTTAGGGGCCCTGTTAGTCCAGAGCTCAAATCAAATGGGAATCACACGGTCATCATGGGGCATCAGGTACCCTTGGGAGAACATCTTCTGAACATTTAAGTAGCTGGTCAAGAACACCAACAAATTCATAATCATTTATTGTAAATCACTCATAGATGGTTATACATTATTAATGGCAAAATGGCAGAATAACACTGTTAAACACCTGCTGGATGAAGAACTTCATTATGACAATTTCCTATTGGTATCACTTCTTTCTCAAAAAACTTAAATTACTACAGTTTTCCTGAAAAGATCTATCTTCAAAGTGCTCCAACATCTTTCTTTTGCTTTAACAACCACCACAGAGGCCATGCTGCCCCATTTATTCAACATGCTCTTTACAAGGCAACTTAACACACGAAAATATTTTTAATCCAGAAGCGACATAATGATCACTGTATATTTTGCTGCAAAATCAATGAAGGCTGCATGCAGGGAAAATATTAGGAGACACTGAGTTCTAGATAACTGTCGGTTATTAAGATCTGATGGCCTGGTGTGGAAAATTAATATGCTTATTTAGTAGGAGTAGCTAAAGTACATGCATCAGTGGCTGGGATCAATGAGAATATAAATTAGGTGTCTAAACATTTAAATGAGAGCTTAATTTGAGCTTAATTTTATGTCTGGCACATCTGAGTTATACACCTTTAAAATGACAACAGCAAAGAGAATAAAATCAAACACCCATATAAGCACTGATTTATAGGGTTGGCTGGCATAATCGGGACACAAAACAAGCTGGGCAGTGGACAGATCTCTTCTGAAGCAAAGACAGTGGAGGATTAAAAAGCTGTAAACAGGGCAGAAAGAATAAGAGACTCATTTCCTGTACTGTCATTTTTTTAAATGATGAATTCTCTTATTTAAAAAAACAAAAGCAAACACACACATAGTAATTACAAAACAGAAACATTCTTTAGTTACTCTGACCCTCTCTTTTGTCTTCTACCCTGCCTCTCAGCTCCTTCAGATAATGGGTTGAAAAACAGCACTGGGTTAACTGGTAGAAAAGAAAACAAATGCTCTTCTGAATGACACCGAGAGAATATTAGGCTCCTTCATCCTGTCAGGGTCAACATCATGTACAAGCACATGACCATGTGTGTTTGACATACTAAAACTACGGCGACTAAATTGTGTGTTCACACTCTAATGTTAAATCATAGTTACATTGACGTTAAATTTTTTTTTCATTGATAGTTGACAATTATTTTGAGACAAACAAAAAGTTCCCAAAGCACATAGATTCTATTCCCTCTCTACTCTCTACCCCCTCCCACATCCAATGAACAAGAGAACAATAGTAACTAAAGCCATGAACTGAGATGTCGATGGCAGACAGTTGGATGGTGATTCCAGGTTCAAGTGCTGCCATCTCCAGTCCTGGCTTTCCGGGCCTCGATCATTGGCTTGGTTGCCCGTTTGCGGTCGGTGGCTAGCCCCAGCCAGCACATGAGGTCAATGAACCAAGTGGTTGGGTTGAAATTTAAGCCAAATTCACTCGCAGAGTAGTCAAAAGGAAAGGTGTGGTGGTAATTGTGGAAGCCTTCACCTAGAAGACAAAGCGGGTATTGAAATAACCCATCTCCACTTCTTTGCAAAGATTTTTTCCTCCCCACCCCCCACACTTATTGAGGGTGTGCCAGGTGCAAGGCACTATGTCAGGCTCTATGGGGACCAGGAGACTTGGTGGCTGCCCTTAGGAAGCATTTACTTAGCTGGCTAGATGAAATATGAACAGAAAAATAACACTGAATTTAATCAGCATAGAGTCATGGATTAATTTCCCCATATGAACTGTAGATATGCTACCATGATTTCAGAGCTGTGCTTTGTAAACTAAATGCTAAATGGTTGATAACAGATCCTCATTTAGATGTGTGTTCATAAAAGGAAAATAGCTTCTGTGGGCTGGAGGGATTAAAGGAAGGCTCGTGAGAGAGCCTGGAAGACCCAAACGAACATCGTTCAGATAGTAAATCGAGGAAGTGGACCTTTACATGTTCCGAATCTGCCTATGTATTATTCCATCCCTCCTGGTGAATAGCGTTTCCTTTCTTAATTTTTTTTTAATTAAAGTGTTTTCAGGAGGGATCTCAGGGCTTCTTTCATTTGACTTCTTTTTTCATTTGACTTTTTAAAACAGCTTTATTGAGATATAATTCACTATATAATTCATCCATTTGAAGTACAATTTAATGGCTTTTAAGCATTTTCACAGAGTTGTGCATCCATCACCACGATGAATTTTATAACATCTTCATTACCTAAAAGGAGGCTCCACATCTCTGAGCTGTCATCCCCCAACCATCCCTCCATGCCTCCAGCCCTACTTTCTTTCTCTGTCATGGCTAATTTTACACAGCCTGAATGGCCAAGGCTTGCCCAGGTTAAAAATTTCCATGAAGCATGCCTGGGGGGGGCGTCTCTGGACGAGATGATCATTTGAATCAGTGGACTCAGTAGAGCAGATTACCCTCGCCAGTGGGGTGGCCATCACTCAATCTGTTAAGAGACTGAACAGAACAAATGGTGGAGGAAGAGAATTTGTCCCTTTTTTTCTGACTCACTGACTGAACTGGAACATCTATCTCATTTTCTCCTGCCCTCAGACTGGAATTTCATAATCTGCAACCCCGGTTCTCAGGCCTTCGGACTCAGATTTAATTATACCACTGTCTTTCCTGGGTCTCCAGCTTGCACATAGCAGATTGTGGGATTTCTCAGCTCCCATAATCATGTGAGCCAATGCCTCACAAGAAATCTCTCTCTCCCCTTCTCTGATCCCTCCTCTCTATACATATGCATACATACACACATAAAAACAGTAGCATATGTATATCCTATAAATATATATCTATTTATATTTATATAGGTATCCTACTGTTTCTGTATATATATGGGGATTAATAAATATATATATGAAGAATATACATATATTACAGTATATACAAAAACTGTACAATATATGCATATAATAGTATTACATATATATAGATAGGTATATATATTAGTATATGTAGCGTATATGTGTATACATATATATGTATACTAAGGCGCGTGCGTGTGTATATATATATACAGTATATATATATATATATATATATATATATATATACTGATTCTGTTTCTCTAGATAACTCTAATACAATCTCTATAAGGGATCCCTGGGTGGCGCAACGGTTTAGCGCCTGCCTTTGGCCCAGGGCGCGATCCTGGAGACCCGGGATCGAATCCCACATCGGGCTCCTGGTGCATGGAGCCTGCTTGTCCCTCTGCCTGTGTCTGTGCCTCTCTCTCTCTCTCTCTCTCTTTGTGTGTGTGTGTGACTATCATAAATAAATAAAAATTTAAAAAAAATCTCTATAGACTTGTCCATTATAAACATTTTGTTTAAATGAAATCATACAATATGTAGCTTTTTGTGACTGGTTTCTTTCACTGAGCATAACATTTTCAAGGTTGTAGCAGGTATCTTCATTTCTTCATTTCTTTTTATTGCCAAATAGTCTTCCACTGTATAGATGTACCATTTGTATTTCTGGATCATATGGTAACTATTTTTAACCTTTTGAGAAATTGCCAGATTCTTCCTTTACTTTTTTTTAAAAAATATTTACTTATTTATTTGAGAGAGAGAGAGGGAGAGCTTAGGTGGGGATGGGGAAAGGGAAAAGAGAGTCTTATGCAGACTCCCTGCTGAGCTCAGAGCAGGACACTGGGCTCGATCTCACAATCCTGAGATCATGACCTGAGCTGAAACCAAGAGTTGGGCACCTAACCAATTGTGCCACTCAGGCACCTCCTTCTTTACTTCTTAAGTGGGTACTGGTCATCACATAGTTCTTCTGTTGACCACAATTAAAGGATTCTGCTCTTCAATGAGTACATCAGATGGATGGATCTGTGGTTTACCGTTTTCTTTTTAACTTAGGTCTTCTTTACCCTGCCCCTTCCACCGTCATCAATTTTAGTGTTTTTCCTACCTTGGAGTATATATAGAGAAGTTCCCCCCACTAGTTTCAGAAGCAGACACTGTTCTGAGAACCCTGGGTGTACTCCTCATCTACAGCACAGTCAGATGTAACAGAAGCCTTCCCAGGATCTTAATGAAGAAAACTGACTAGAAGCCCATTGTTAATCTGGGTGGATTTAAAACTGATATCCAGCTCCTCAGGGCCTGGGCTGTGGCCATATTATTTGCATTTTCTTGCCCACTGTCCCTACAGAAGAGGTTAGTCCATCTTGTCCTCTCTTCTGTCTGCTCTGAGTAAATACTGGATGTGGCTCCCCACTGCAGTCTTTTCAGAAGATGAAAGGTGGGGACCTGGGTGGCTCAGTTGGTTAAATGTTCAACTCTTGATTTTGGTCATGGGATCAAGCCTTGTGTCAGGCTCTGTGCTTAGCTGGGAGTCTGCTGGAGGTTCTCTCTCTCCCTCTTCCTCTGCTCCCACCCCACTCTTTTTCTCCCCCCCCCCACATCTCTCTCCAAATAAATAGGGAAAAAAGAAGAAGATGAAGTGTGAGGAAGAAGGGGGGAGGAAGTAGTAGGGGTATCATACTCTTTCCAAGACATTTTTCTCTCTGGTTAGCCACTGTTCCCAGAGCTAAATTTGGTGTTTATTCCACCTCAGATTGCTCTTGTCAACACAAGATCCCTGGGGTCTTAATAAGGGCATGACCCTAACAATGCAGTGGTAGAAATTCATTGCTAGGTGACGCAGATACCGTTGCTATTTAACAGTAGGATCTTCCCTTCCTGGTTTGATCTCCATGCTCAAGGCTCAGCTTGCCAAGAAGCCGGAGTTACTTCCAGAAAGATACAGCTAATGATTATTTATTACTTACTGTGTGCCAGCCACAGTGGTGAGGGCTTTAATGGGTATTAGCACCTATAATCTTCACATCTTTGAGCTAGCTGCTATGATTATCCCTGTTTTAAAAACGAGGATGTAAATGTACAGAAGGGACAAGTAGCTTGTTTAAGACCATAAAGCTAGTAATAAAAATGGCATTACTGAGGCTTATTTCATACTAAGCACTGCTGCAAAGACTATGTATGAACTCACCTAACCCTCCAGTGACCCCAAGAGCAGGTAAATGCTACTATTATCTTCAGTTTATAGATGAAGACACAAGGTATGAAGGAGCCAGATAACTTGCCCAGACAGTAAGTAGAGGAACCAAGACTCAAAGTTATCAGAATCCAGAGGCCTCGCTCTTAAACATTTTGTGGCACCATGAGATACCACACTCTTGTTTCTTCTTATCTCTCTGTTTGAAGTCAAATGATGGCACAACAGAGGCCAGAAGGGTCAGGGCAGTTTGAAACAAAAGTCTGCTGCTACTCCTCCTTTAGGAAAATTTCCATAGTGAAAATAAACCACTACTGTATGACAGACATTGTCCTAAGCGGTTTACATATAGTACCTTAATCTTCATGACATCCCTGTGAGGTAGACATCACTATTCCCATTTCACAGATGAGAAAACTCTAAATCAGAGAGATTAGGTGACTTGTCCCAGAGCCAGGATTCTAATACCAAAGCCCAAGTTTATCCCACCTGACTTTCACTGCATCTCTTTACAGATTCCAGAAAACCACTGGAAAGCCAAGAAAAATCTGAGCTGCTGCACTTCCCACTGGCTCTTGCACCCCTACTCACCAATGGCACCCAGAGTGACAAGTGGGTTCTGCCGAGGGCTGATGTGCTTGTCATAGGGCCGGTTTCCATACATGTGGGCAGCGCTGTTGACCAGCCAGGTGATGTTGAGTGAGATGGTATAGCGGAGGATGGAAGCCAAGAAGTAGGAATTCCACAGACTCTCTCCCCAGACGCACCAGGGCACCAGCGTGGGGATCACAAAGCACATGAGCACCACGGTGATCTTATAGTACCTGGAAGGGAGAATAGTATGCTATAATTGGGCACCTGCTGATGGTGGCAGGAATAGGCTGAGCAAGCTGCAGGAAAGTCAGGAATTATGCCAGTCATCTCCTTCTACTATTTCTGTATAAGGAATTCCCTGTTGTGTGTCACTTTGTACAGGGGTCACAGACCCAAATACCTACAAGGCTAGACAGGTAACCCAAACTTGAGTGAGGCTGGGTAGAATGAATGCTGTGGGAAGTGGGAGGGCCTGTGGCACACTTCAGAGACACTTCAATATCAAACAATCAAAGTAGTGCTGGTGAAACCTATGTAGCTCAGAGTACATTTCTCCTACAGGCGACTGGTTTGACAGCTCCTAGCTACTTCCTTCACTTATCAATCAACTTGATGATCAGTTTTTCTCAAATGATTTCAAGAAATATATATTTCTTGAATAATTTCCAGACACATGATTCTGTACTAACTTAGCTTGGTAAAAAAGTAAACAATCCAATCCCCTCTCAAAAACGTTCTCTAGGGATCCCTGGGTGGCGCAGCGGTTTGGCGCCTGCCTTTGGCCCAGGGCGCGATCCTGGAGACCCAGGATCGAGTCCCACATCGGGCTCCTGGTGCATGGAGCCTGCTTCTCCCTCTGCCTATGTCTCTGCGCCTCTCTCTCTCTCTCCCTCTGTGACTATCATAAATAAATAAATAAATAAAAATTAAAAAAAAAACCAAAACGTTCTCTGTTCATTGCAGATTACATCCCAAGCCAGCATAAAAAATAAACGGTAAGTCTAGGAACAAGCATGGCCACATGAAAAGTAATCTTTACAGAGAAATCAGCAGTTGTTTGATTTCCAGACCCATGTATCCAGCAAATATTTACCGAGCACTTACTGTATGCCGGGCCATGAGTGCTGGTGATACAAAGACAAATTTGACACGGTCCCCACCCCAGGCTTCAGTCAAGTGGAACCACTGTTCCCCACTCTGTGGCCATGTGGAACCAGCCCTAAGCAGGGACAGGAAAGGGGCTGTGCTATGGATTCATAGCTCTCTCCTCCCTGGCCTCACACTGGCTAATCAAGCTTTCCAAAGGCCTCTGTTAAGATGCATAGGTACGAAATGAGAGGTGGCACAGTGTGGAAATGATATTCAGAAGGTAGAAGACTTGAACTTGAGTCTAGATCTGATTCTGGGTGTTGAACTAGCCATTAGCTTTCTTTCACCCTCCTCTTATGCACAGTTAGCCAGTTCTCCAAAGAGCAGAGGATGAGGCAAGGACGTGTATGTGGGTAGTCTATTTTGGGAAGAATGAGACAGGGAAGGAGGGAATGCCAAGCCACGGGTGCCCCATGCTTTGGACACCTGAACTTGGACCTTGATGGGACAGATTACAGCTCAGATTTATTCTCCCAAGGAATGAAAGAAGGGGCTATTTTCTCATTGTTTCAAACTCCCTCCTGGTCAAGGAATGTCACTTAGAATATTAGCTCCCTCACACTTCCAAATTTGCTCGGGCCAGGTTCGTTGAGCATTTCTGGAAGCATCTCAGGTAGAGGTGGCAAAGAAACCAGGCAGGAAGTAAGAAATAAGTAGTCCAGTGGAGCACGGTGCTGTTGGGTTATACCTGGGTCAGCAGGTGGCTGCAGCAACAGCTGGAGTGAAAAGAAGGGCAGAGACTAGGAGGTAGGGTACGAGAGGGGTCCAACACAGGTGGTGATTACAATACCTCAGGGGTTCTTGTGAGGCTCTAATACATAATGCATACTATGTGCATATTATATGTCATGGATATTCTGAGACCTTTCCATGTACGGCTCATTTTATTCTACTAAAAGCTCTAGGAGAAAGTGACCATTATTATCACCATTTTACAGAGCAATGGAAAGGTTATGTAGTTGGGCCAAGGTCACAAGACTAAGAAGTAGTAGGACCACGATTCAGATCCAGGCAGAATCACTTCAGAGACTATCATCTATTTAAATGCAGCCATCTTGTATCCCAGTGACGTGGAAATGGGTGTTGATGGGTTCACCTGTTGCCCAATTAAAAAAAAAAATTATGAAAACTGACACTTATGCGCAGCTATCAATCTGCAAAGCACACTTACATACATGATTTGCAAATGAAGTCATTTAAGTGGAAAGATGGTGCTTGCGAGGTCAGATGAGTGGGCTGTGGCTAGAGGGGCAAAGGCAACAGACAATGAGGGACTGGTGGTCTTACACTGCACTCCCTAGAGTCACACGTGGAAGGCTTTTGGAGAGTGCTCTTTAAAAAAAGGACACCTGGACGGCTCAGCGGTTGAGCGCCTGCCTTCAGCCCAGGGCATGATCCCAGGATCCGGGATCCAGTCCCACGTTGGGCTCCCTGCATGGAGCCTGCTTCTCCCTCTGCCTGTGTCTCTGCCTCTCTCTGTGTGTCTCTCATGAATAAATAAAATCTTAAAAAAAAAGATTTTATTTATTTATTTGAGAGAGAAGATGAGCAGGGAGAAAGGGCAAATTCCCTGCTGAGCGGGGAGCCCGATGAGGGGCTGGATCCCAGGACCCTGAGATCATAACCGAGTGGAATGCGGACGCTTAGCCAACTGAGCCCCTCAGGTGCCCCAAGAGTACTCCTGAGAATACTTAGAAGGAAGGGAGGAAAGCAGGTTGGGCTGAGGCAGAAGCTCACCTACCATGAGTTCCAGCAGATCTAATGGGGACTTCTGGGGCTAGATGATCCCTTAAAGTTGTCCTGGGAACTGGCAGGGAGTGTGTGAAGGGGCAGAGAGGGTGGGTGCTCTGAAGGGAAAATAGAAGAGGAGCCCAGAGCCATGGTCTGCTGCTGCTCCTCCTTTGCACCTCTGAGGAGAAAAGGAGGCAGCTTTACACTGCCAACAGAAGGCATTTTGTGACTTAAGAAGTTTCTTCCCTTCTCCACTCTCTCGGTTACAGACCAGTACCTTTAAAAAGAGCCTCTCCAGGGCACCTGGGTGGCTCAGTTGGTTAAGCATCTGCTTTTGGCTCAGGTCATGATCTTGGTGTCCTGGGATCAAATCTCATTTCAGGTTCCCTGCTCAGCAGGGAATCTGCCCCCTCCCTCCCCGCTCACTCTCTAAATAAATAAATAAATAAATAAAATCTAGAAAGAAAGAAAGAAAGAAAGAAAGAAAGAAAGAAAAAGAAGGAAAGAAAGAAAGAAGTCTCTTCTATTCCTCATCTGAGCTATTGCCTTGGTCCCTTATTTTGCTCCTAAAAAGGAGAAAGAAAACACACACATTGAGGGCTTGCTCTGTACTGGGCACCGGGCTAAGCATCTCAGAGGCCTTCTTCTCTCACTTACTCCTCCCAGCAGACAGGGATGGACAGTGAGGACCCCAGGGCTTAGAGAAGAGCCAGCTCTTCTGGGACAGCTCTCCCCCAGGAAGAGGCCAGGCCCTTGCTCTGGCTCTCGGCTTTGCCCCAACCCTACAGAATCCACAGCCAGCAGGACTCTGCTTCCATTCACACCCTGCCCAGTCCTCTTCCCTCTGAACTTCTTAGAGAAGCCACCTGCCTCTTCAAAAAAAACAAAACAAAAAACAAACAAAAAAAAAACACTCTTTAAAAATCATTCCAGTAAAGTTTTAGCATATTTAATTGCGGGCTATTCTCTGATTGTTCTTGCTGTATTCTGCTAGGATTTCTTGTTGTGTGTTCAATGGAATGAATGGAAGAGGAAGGAATTTTTAGGGGCCACAGAGAGTCTAGATGGGGCTGCCAGTGGCATACGTCTTGAAGCTGATATCTGCATCAAAAAAATCTCCCCAGCCATTTCAAACGGACTTGACATATCTTCCCGTGATGCTGAGGAGCCTTCCTCCTGTGCCTATTTGCTTCCAGGAGCTTAATTCCTTTCTTGCTTGGGAACAAGGGTGGAAATGGTTCCCTGGCTTCCTTGCTTAATGATACTCATATCTGAACACCCTAGCCAGGGGTCCATCAACTAGTCCATGAGGCCTTCAGCCCCTAGTCTTTCTTCATCTGAGGGATTTCCTTTCTTCAACTGTGGTACAGAAGGAGGCTGGAGAGGGGCCACTGACATTGCTCTGCGTTTTTGCTAAAGAGGATTTTTATGTTGTAAAGCACCATAGAACAGTAAACTACCTAACTCCACCACTTCCTAGCTTTGTTATTTTGAGTAAATTGTTTAATTACACTGAGCCCCAGGTTTCTTTTCTGTAAAGCGTGGTATTAACAGACTTATGGAGTCCCCACTATCCTGGCCCTGGAGATGTAAAGTGAACAAATCAGACAAAAATCCCTGCCCTTGGGGAGCTGGGGTATTCTGGTAGGAAGACTTGATAAATATATATATTATGTATGTACTATATAAAAACTTATATTTATGTATATCCTGGTAGGGAAGAAAACTAAAAAACAATATAAATAAACAATATATACAGCAAGTTAGTGGTAAATGCTAAGATAAAAATAAAGCAGAGAAGGAGAATTTGAAGTCAAGGGCAAATGCTGAAATTTAAAACAAGGTGTCTAGGGAAGGACTTTGTGACATTATAGGCTTTGAGTGACACTGTGAAAGAAATGAGAAGTTAGCCACCTGTGGCTAAATGGGGCAGAAGATTCCAGTGAAGAAAACCATAAGCACAAAGGCCCCGCAGTAGGAGTGTTCCTGGCACATTCGGGGACAAGCAGGAGAGCTGGGGCTGAAGCAGGTGAAAAAAGAGGAGAATGCCGGAGATAAGAGAATAATAGTGGGCCTTGTGACAGAAGATCTGACAGGTCATCAGGAAGGTTTCAACCTTTACTCTAAGTGGGATGGAGGGTTGAGAATGGACTGTGGGGGGAAGGGTAGAAGCAGGGAGAGCAATCAGGAGGCTGCTACAAAATCTGGGCACGAGAGAACATCAACTTGAATCATGACGGGAGGGGGGGGCGGGTGTGAGAAATGGTCAAATTCTGAATATATTCTGAAAACAGAGTGACAGGACTTGTTAACAGACCAGATTGTGGTGAGAAAGGAGCCAAGGGTGACACTAAGGATGGAGATGTCATTAGTTGCCATAGGGAAGCATGGAGGGGGAGCTGGTTTTGAGCAGCACATGAGGAGCTCAGTCTTAACCATGTCAGGTGGGAAATGCCCACTACATGTTCAAGGGGTGATGTCAAGTAGGCAGCTTGATGTACAGGTATGGAGATCAGGGGTGCTCTGGAGAGAGGTTTGATGGGAACAGAAATTTGGAATTCATCAGCATATTAATGTATGACACTCACATGCATACATTTTCTCATCTCATCTGAGCCCTGTGAGGTACTCACTGTAACCTCACTTTGTAGGACCTTTCTAGAGCTCTAGAGAGGTCATGGAACTTCCTCAGGCCATACTGGTTGTACAAAGCACAGGTAGGCTTAAAATACAGTGACTATAACCTGCTGCTTACCTGGCTTACCAAGAGCAGGGCAGAGGGGATAGGTAAATATACCTGAAAGTAAACCAGGCTGAAGTGCATGATCTAGCCATTGCTCTAAGAGTTGCCTTTATCTGATTAAAAATACTGTCACCTTGAGGTCAGAATGCCTCACTCCAGCTGGACTGAACTTCTTCCTATTCCTTAGGCAACACCTTTTCTGACTCCTGTGTCTATGTTCTCAGCCTGCTTTCCTGACATTTCTAAATATCCTTCCTCTGAGGGGATTTCCTCGGTCCACCAGAGCAGGCCCTGTCCAGGGTTCCCATTGCACATTGTACTTCTCAGCTCTCATACTTATGGGCTTAGTGGGTGGCCTCACTTACTAGGTCAGAGGTCTCAACCCTGACTGTGCATTCGAATCAACCTGGTGAACATATAAAAATGACTGATGTTGGGAACCCACTGCAGACTGGCTCAACTGAATCAGAATTTCTGTTCTGGGTGTTAAGATTTTTAAAGCCTCTCCACTGCAGACATTGACAGTAGCCTCCCTATAATTCGTCCCCATCCTCTCTTTCTTGCCAGAATGATCTGATTTTGGTCAGATATCCAGCTGTTCTCTCTGCAGCCACGTCCTTCAGGGAATGTGGACTCTCCCCAGGATGTGAGTCCTAGTTAGTTGGAAGCAATCAATGGTGATCTTACTCACTTTCCCAATAATTAATTTAGGAATTGGTCAACAGTGGTCAATAGGCTATGAGGGGGAAATGGGTATAATTTTTAAAAATGGAAATAACAAATGTTGGTAAAGATGGAGAGAAATAGGAACCTGCACACATTGCTGGTGGGAGTGTAAAGTGATGCAGCTGCTACCAAAAACAGTTTCTCAAAAAGGTTAAACATCAAATTATCATATGACCCAGCAATTCAACCCCTAGGCATATGTTCAGAAGAATGGAAAGCAGAGACTTGAACATATATTTATACACCAATGTTCACAGAAGCATTACCCACAGTAGCCAAAAGGTGGAAACAGCCCAAGTCCCCACTAATAGATGAATGGAATAAGCAAAATGATGTGTGTGTGTGTCTCTGTGTGTATAATAGAATATTATTCCAACATAAAAAGGAACAAAATTTTTATATATGCTATAATATGCATGGATAGACCCTGGAAACATGCTTAGTTAAATAAACCAGACAGGACAAATATTATTTGTATGAAGTACCTAGAATAGGTAAATTCATGAAGACAGAAAGTAGAATATATGTTCCTAGGGGAGAAGGGGAAAGGGAAAGGGAAGCTCCTGTTTAATGGGTATAGAGTTCTTGTTGGGAATGACGAAAAAGTTGGAAGATGGAAGTGTCCTTGAATGAGCTACTGAACTAACAAATCCCAGAGTGGTTTTATTCCTGATGTCTTACTCTGGGACAAGCCGTTTGAATCAGGACCCTCTGTGGAGTAGCTGAGCGCATTCTATTATACTGCATGGACACTCACGTGCCATCAAGATCTCCTCCCAATGGAGAGCTGCTGGCAGTGCTGCTTCTGCTGGATGGAGGTGCCCTGACCTAGGTCATGCCCCATCCACTACTAACCTTACATGAGGGGAGTAGTCCATTGCCCAGGCCTGGTCGCACTGCCTCATTTCTCAATGACTCTGAAGAGTGACCCCAACTTCAGGACCCACTATAGGGTGGGTTGAGGCCCTTGATGGGACTGATCAGGACTCAGCTTCTTCTCTTGCCCAGTTCTGTTTCCATCACTTCTTCCATAAGTGTCAACCAAAAAGACCCTCTCCAGTACACTTTTTTTACTTTAAGATTTTATTTTTATTTATTTGAGAGAGAGAATGAGCACGCACAAGCCAAGGGGAGGCGCATAAGGAGAAGGAGAAGCAGATTCTCCCCTGAGCAGGGAGCCCAAGGTGGGGTTTGATCCCAGGATGCTGGGATCATGTAGGTCATGATCTGCTATAAGCAGACTCTTAACCGACTGAGCCACCCAGGCACCTTTCCAGTACACTTCTTACAATGTAATATCCACCTCAGAGCCAGCTTCCAGGGTAATCTGTCCTGTGACGTGGATCTACTGCAGGGCTAGCAGAGTCCAGGAGAAAGCCACTCTCCAGAGCCTAGCACAGGGGCTTACACAAAGCAGGCACTCCTACATATTTGTTGAACAATTAAGTGGATGATTCTTTGGTTAATAAATTATGAGCTCTCAGCTTCTTAGGATATTTCTTAGGATATTTTCTTAGGACACTACAGTGACTCAGTAGGACACAGAGTATGACATAAAATGCTAAGGTTTCCAAAAAACAACAGAAACTACACAATAAATATGAAGTCTGCTTTTTGGGTTCTTCATGAGATGCTTATCTCTTGGCTAGGTGCCAACACAGGATTATGAATAAGAAACCAAGAATTTGATTAAAGACATTTATACTCATCAAGTCCCAAGCCCCAGATTCCAACAAATTTCACATGATGCTTTCTAAATCCAGTTTTTAAAAAAATGATTTCTGAGAATGAGCTTCTAGGTCATTCTCTGAGCTGCCAACTATGGTGCAACGTTGGCAATACTTAACATTAATAACCATTCTAACAGGTTTGGTCTTGGTTTGGAATATAAGTGGCTTCTTCTCCTCCTGTGGATACTCAGGCCCTGAGAAGACTTCTAGAATCATCAAGAGAGAAAAAGAAAGGAGTAAGAACTAGAGAGAAGGGTTGGTAGGAATCCAAGAATGACCCAAGGATTTGAAATTGGAGATTTGAAACCAGAGACCCACAGGTTTGAGTCCAAAACACAAAAGACAAAGCATTCAAGCTCACCCTACAAATAGCTCTGGAGCAGCTTTCTATAGCTTTAAGGTGACAGCTTACCAGAACAGACCCACAATAGATAATGAAAACCCTCCAATTCCCACCAGCAATTCCACAGTGGGAAGATGTTTCTTAGCATTTAGCTCAAGATAAGAAGTCCATTGACACAATCAAATGCCACCACACACCATGATGCCCTAATCCAAGTAAGATTCAGTGATAGCACATGAATGAAGAAATGGGCTCTCATCTTGCCACTCTGTCAACACTTTGGAGACTATCTTTATTCCAATAAGCTGGATCACAATAAAGAGAATTGAAACACTAAAAATAGGCTTGAGACTTGGGGTGCCTGGGTGGCTCTGTCAGTGGAGTGTTTGACTCTTGTTTTTGGCTCAGGTTATGATCTCATGGGTCATGGGATCCAGCCCCTTGTAGGGCTCCGTGCTCATCTGTGAGTCTGCTTGAAGATTCTCTCCCTCTGCCCCTCCCTCCACTCTTGCGCACATACACTCTCTCCCTCTCTCTCAATAAATAAATAAATAAATCTTTAAAAAAAATAGACTTGAGACCAAAAATTTGTTCTATGGAGAAGGAAAAATTTAGGATTTCTTCCTTGTTTCTCTCCCTACTTCCCCAATCTGGGTGTGCTAAGCATCTTAAAACATTTTTTCTTTACATGAAAAAGAAATTGCTGTTCTCTGCCTACAAGCATTTCCTATTGCTTGGCTAACCCTGAGCACAGCAGTCCAGAACCAGCAGTGTGTGAGATCTCCAGGGGAGAACTATGAGAGCGTGAAGGAAGAGGAAATAATATGCTGACTGCGGACTTCTGAGGGGGACTGGCCTGAGGAAACACAAAAGAAGCAAACACTACTGTGGGTGAGAGAGAAATTACAGCCCCACAAATGTATCCTAACGATGAGCGATGAGCCGTCACCGGCATCTTGATTAAACATGTTTGGTTTTGCGATTTCACTTAAAGCGTAGCCAGAAATTCATTTTCCCTACATCTTTTGCATCTTGTAGGGAACCAGGCAAAATCATCCGATGCTCACTAAACATTCATTTAGAGGACAGATAATATGCCCTGGCAGTTTGTAAATGGAATGGATGGAACTCTCTCTCCCACCTCCTTGTTCCCCTCTGGCATTGCCCACATGGAGGTGAAAGATGATTCCTTTGGATGCAGATCTGAAGACGGAAGCCCCCTGATGGGGGAGCCCTTTGGAGTGTTTCAGAAAATCTTCCAGACTCTGAATTGTTTAGGTTGAAAACAGACTCTGCTGCTATGCTCTTGATTTTGCCTCCCCAGTGTTGCAGTGGCTTTAAGTGAGACAGCTCATGATTACTGCATTTGAAGTGTGCCCTGAAAGTCTTAATCATTCCAGATTTGGCTTTGACCCTCAATTAGTTTTGACATCACTTCCCCCGTGCTACTTCATGATAAGCATTCCCGTAGAAGAAAATATTTTAATTGGACTATCTAGATGCATAACATCATCTTCCAGATGCCTCTCTTCCCCCGATGGAGGGAGCAGAGATGGGGAGCGACTGCTTCACGATGAAGCGACTGCTTCATCTTTGGAAATTTGCAAGGTGGTAGGAGAAAAGATGTATTTTTATTTTCTCTCTGCTTTCAGCTTTATTTGCTTTTGAGGTTTTCATGTGGAGGTAGCTGCATCCATCCACTTGAATTTCATGGGTCTTTGTACAAACAGCTTGCATTCATTCATCACTAAGCAGCAGTTTAAGAGATAAACACAATCATTTCAGAATTTCAACACAAAGAGCATTACTTGTACCTCACTAACAATGAAGTGCTTAAAGACAAACCAGGCCTGCTGATTGCTAAGACGGAGTAAGGAGGGTTAAAAGGCCCTTTTGCCTTTTTCAAAGCTTTGATTATAAGTAGATGGCAAGTTCTTTGTGGACAGGATTTGTCTTGATCCAAGTCACATCACTCTCAGTTCCTTGAATATAAAACGCTGGTTGACACAGTGGGTCCCAGGAAGCAGCTGGATTGTTGACTTGCACCAGAAGGAATGAGGGCGAGGATCTATCTGTCTTTGGCAGAAGCAATTAGACGAGTTCCCCTCCTAATGGTTTGATATTTAGAGTCTCTCTAGTTGTCTCAACATAAAGTCAAGTTGATTAGACCCTCTTTCAGTTCTCTCCCCAGGGCTCTTTGTCTCTGCTTCTGTCTTTGTCCTTCCTTCCTCCCTCCCTTCCTAATTAGTTATCAAGTGTTCTCAATCAGTAATTGGAACACACACTAACTCCTGATGGTATATAGAACAGGATGACTAAGAGAAATACTTAAAGGCATTTACAAAATAAAGTTTTTAAACAAAGTTGCTGCCTTTCCATTTTCTCTCACCCTTAAACCTGCATTCCATTTTCATCCTTGCTACCTGAGATAAAGTGAGCACTGCAGAAAGAAACATAACCACTTCTCTTAATCTGGGACCTATGGAATTGTGTACAAACCCTTTTGTGTATTTCCATTTTCTGGAGTTCAGAGTGCACAGCTTTCAACAAATTCTCAAAGAGATAATTCAATTCCCAAGGCCCCAAACATTTGAGGTTGTTGTTGAACTTTGATCTTTGTTTGCTTTAGGATTTGGCGGAGGATTTAGGTAAGAACATCGAATTCAATTTAAGGAAGGTTCAGCTTAGAGAATTTAAGGGGGCGCCTGGGTGGTTCAGTCAGTTAAGCATCTGACTTCAGCTTAGGTCATGATCTCAGGATCCTGGGATCAGCCCCATGTTGGGCCCTATATCACACCAGATACCCTATGATGGGCCCCACATGGGCTCTGCACTCAGTGGGGGAGTCTGCTTCTCCCTCTCCCACTGCCCCTCTTGCTGCTCATGCTCTCCCCTCTCAAATAAATAAAAATCTTTTTAAAAAATAAAATAAATTGGAATGCCTGGGTGGCTCAGCGGTTAAGCCATCTGCCTTCAGCTCAGGGAGTGATCCTGGAGTCCCCGGATTGAGTCCCACATTAGGCTCCTGCAGAAAGCTTGCTTCTCCCTCTGCCTATGTCTCTGCCTCTCTCTCTCTCTCTCTCTCTCTGTGTGTGTCTCTCATGAATAGGTGGGTGAGGTCTTTAAAAATAATAATAATAAAGAATTTGCAGAACAGTACTTTTATTTTTTCTTTAAGATTTTATTTATTTATTCATTAGAAACAGAAAGAGAGAGAGGCAGAGACACAGGCAGAGGGAGAAGCAGGCTCCATGCCCGGAGCCGGACGTGGGACTCAATCCCGGGTCTCCAGAATCAGGCCCTGGGCTAAGGTGGCACTAAACTGCTGAGCCACTGGAGCTACCCAATTTTTCTGCCTTCTTAATCAGTTTATGGAACAAAACTTGACCTTCCTTGATGGTGATGAGTGTCTTATCCTGGATTCCCCAGAAGGCAGGGTTTAAGACAAAAGCTTATATGCTACTATTTTATAGAAGTTCAGTCCAAGGGAAACAGAATGTGGGAGGCAGGGAGAGTAGGGGAGCTGATAGGAATGTGTGTTACTGAGCCAGCCACTGCTTGGTATCAGCCTGTGGGACCATCTTCCAAAAGACCATATGGATGATTGAACCTCAGAATACACTCCCTCTGGGAGAAGGATGTGGGAAGAATGTGTCTTCCAGCAACCTGCTCCCACAGCTCCTGCTCCCCCCCCCCCAAACTTCTGGATTATGAACATGGCTGCTTAGTAAACATTTGACAAATTCTAATGAGTTCACAAAGCAGAGGTCCATTAAAGGCTTCAACTATTTTTATCTCCAATCACTCCCAAAGAGTTTATAATTAAGATAAGGGAAATGAATTTTCACTGGTAAAATCAATGGTTGAAATATGTGCATTGGCTAGAAATACTATACAGGTGACTCTCTGCAGCATCTATTCCTCAGAGTGGCGTCACTGAAACTCCTGTGCCCAACCACTGATGGAATTCGGTTGCTGGGTCCTTGCCTTGCCTCGCCTCGCCTCCCCTCCCCTCCCCTCCCCTCCTCTCTCTCTCACTCTTTCTTTCTTTCTAGATGTTATTTATTTATTCATAGGAGACACACAGAGAGAGGCAGAGATGTAGGCAGAGGGAGAAGCAGGCTGCCTGCAGGGATCCCGGGATCAGGACCTGAGCCAAAGGCAGATGCTCAACCACTGAGCCAGCCAGGTGCCCTTATTGCTGGATTCTGACAAGAAGGTGATACTACTGCAGCAGGCCTTCCCTGCAAGGAGTTTACTGACATGTCTGAAAGGGCAAGATGCAGGGCTTCATCAAGCTTCCGATGCCTGGTATGGTTGATTTTGTCCCTAACTGCTAATTCTAGTAGAATTTGGTCTGAGGCAGGATTCTGCTGTAGGAAAGAGACATTTCCTTCCTCCTCCTCTCACACCAGAGTTGGCCAAGGTCCAGTCCCAGCAGACACGGCCAAAGGTGTCTCTTGTTGCACCTGTGTTTCTGTAGTCCTCTCACTAGACCTTTACGGGTCAGAGGTGCCAAGAGTCCTGGATAAGATCACTGCTGGTGTGAGGAGACACTGTATGAATGGGCAGTGTGCTCACAGACTTCCCTACCTCACCCTGGGAGGTAGGACCCCAGCTGCTGAGCCATATTGTGAGGGAATGGAACTGCACCAGGACTGGTGGGCATGTCCAGGTGCTGCATACTTCAGCAACTGAGGGTGACAGCATCATACACAAAGTATCACCCCAAAAGCTGGTTCTCGGCTGTGGGTTGTCCATAAACTGGATAATAAACACACTCCTCAATCTGAAAGTATTTTGGGGGATGCCAGGTGTTTCATTAGACTCAATAATAGAAAGATGAATAGGACACATCATGGTCCTTAAGGAGCTTATGGTCTAATGACAGCAATATGAAAATGGATCATTTAAATACAACATGATAAGCAGCAATGTGAGATATGCCCACGATTCTATAGACCTGATGAAAAGGGGTATTTAGCTCACTCTGGGACAATGGGTCTTAAACTCTTTGGTCTCAGGACCCTTTTACATATTTTAAATATTATTGAGAGCACCAAAGAACTTTTGTTAATGTGGAGTACATTTATCAATATTTACTGTAGGGGAAATTAAAACTAAGAAACGTTTTATTGATTTGTTAAATATTCAATGTTAATAATATAAAATTACAACATATAATATAAAGTAGTATCTATAATATGCAAATGCATTTAATATAAAATAAATGTGAAATTGATGAATTCATTAAATAATAAACCTATTACATATTAATATAAATAATACTTTTATGAAAAATAACTATATTTTCCAAAACACAAAAAGTTTTAGTGTGAGGATGGCATCAGTTTACATAATTGCATATCTCTAATGTCTGGCTTAATAGAAGTTGCTGAACTGAGACGTCTGCTTCTGCAGTGATTCTATTGTAATATATTGTTTTGGTGGAAGTCTATGAAGAAGCTGTGCCTAACAGGGATGTGGTTAGAAAAGGGAGGACCTCACAGATCTCCTAAAAGTCTTAGGGAGCCCCCCCCCCCAGAGAGTCCTTGAACTGCTGACCTCAGCTTCCTAGGTATGAGTTTTGAAGAATGAGTAAGAGCTGTCTAGGTGAAAAAGAACATTCTAGATCAGTGCTTCTCAAACAGTCACTGGGCATCTGAATCTCTTGGGGCCTGGGGTGGGGTTTGAAATCTGCATTTCTGACAAGGTCCCAGGTGATACTGATGGCCCTGGTTCCAGAATCACACTTTGAGTAGAAGGATCTATGCCAGAGAAGTAAGAGAAACAAAGGCAGTGTCACAGACAGAAAAGCCTAAGTGTGAGAGGAATGGCATAGTTAGAGAGTGAAGTATAAGGTGGGAAATACCAGGACACGATGTAAGCATGCCAGGGAGATAATAGACTGTTGTCACTTTTCCCAAGGGGAAGTCATGAAAAGGTTTTAAGTAGGAGGCAGCTCTGGCTCACATGTAAAGCATAAGCTCTGATTCTGAATAACTTAGAACCACAATAAGGATAAAATGTACCCGCAAAAGAAGTAGGCAATAGAATGAAGTGGAGAAAGAAGAAAGATAATATTCTATACAACACAGCTTACTAGAAAGAGCACGTGCTTTGGACTCGAACAGAGTCTGCTTAAATTCCAGCTCTGCCATTTACAAAATGTGACTGAGTCAGCTTCTCAGAGGCTCAGATTCCATCATTTGTTAAGATCTGAGAGGTCCGACTTATGCGAGGAGAACAGTCAGCTACCTAGTGAGGACTCACTATACTGAAATCGATATGATAAAGGATATCCTAGAGATAATAAAAAATAGCAACTGGAAGTGATCATTGTTATTCTAAGATTAGATACGGGCTTGAAACAGACACCTGAGCTTATTAGAATTTTGTATTTTCAAGAGCAAAAAGATTCTGAATGAGAACCAGAGGGGAATCACCTAAAAGTAAATGTTTTGCCTATCTGCATGCCTGGCAGCATCAGCTCACAGCTGGCCATAGTGATGGAGGAGGCGGCCAGGAACTGCGAGAGAAGGACCTCAGGTTTCATGTCTGTCATCCTTTCTGGCAAGACAACTTGGACTCGAATTTTCTCTTTTCTTTTCTTTTCTTTTCTTTTCTTTTCTTTCTTTTCTTTTCTTCTTTTTCTTTTCTTTTCTTTTCTTTTCTTTTCTTCTTTCTTTCTTTCTTTCTTTCTTTCTTTCTCTTTTCTTTCTTTCCTTCAGATTTTATTATTTATTCATGAGAGACACAGAGAGAGGCAGAGACATAGGAAGAGAAAGAAGCAGGTTCCCTGATGTGGGACTCGATCCCAGGAACCCGAGATCACCACCCAAGCCAAAGCTTAACCACCAAGCCAGATGCTTAACCACCGAGCCACCAAGGCATCCCCCGAATTTTCAATATGAAATTTGAATGGCTTAAGTCATCGTTTCCCCGCTCCCCTTTCTCTTGTCCTGGTAGTACTTGGTACAGATAATAATGAGCACAGCCCCAAAGAGCACAGAGAGTCATGTTTCCATATTAAATAGAGCCACCGCAGTTTTAAAGATATGTGTGTGAGCGCAAAGGACTTTTAATCTCTATTCCTCTTTTTCTCTGGAAGCACTTGGCCTTGAAGATCCAGAAATCCCCTCATCACCACCTGGGATTCTGAGACTCTTCATATCTCATTCTCACCTTGAGGCATTAGTTATTAAGTTCCAGAAGATGCATCGCTTTCTCGGTCCACTAAAACAAATATTGGTTCTCTGCTTGTAAATGAAAGTTTTCATTACCCAGGTTCTTAGTTGGACAGAATGTAAAAGCGTGTTCACTTATCTTGAAATATATGTAGATATATGGGGTTTGTCTAAATCTCTTGATTGTTAGGACACCTGAGTAATTGTTTTTCTCTATTTTAAAATGAAAGACAAGATAAGAGTAGGTTTATAAGAGAAAGCCAAATGTCAGAAGAGATAGCACACTTCAGTTGAGTCAATGAGCATGTTTTGACAAATCACATTATCTCAGCACTAAGAGTCTTTGTGTCTGTGTGACAGATTTGTTATTGTTGTATATGAAAATAGGCAGTGCGAGGAGAAATTAGTGACTTGGACAGGGAGACAGTTCAAAGCTGATTTCTGACAGGATTTCCTCAGCCAGTGGGTGACAGTAAGTTCTTTGGGTTTTTTTCGTTTTGTTTTTTTGCTGGGAATGCATCCTTTTTAATCTTTGTTATTTCAGTATTTTAGACTAAGAATTTGACTCTTAGAGTACCCTTTGCAATAAGGTACGCTCCCCAGGAAGGGAGCATGAATGCTCCTGTTCATTCATGCATGTATTTTGTAATTTTCTGAATCCGTGGAAGCATTTCTTTGACAAAAGCAAGGAGAGAGGAAAGTGAGTTTTTAATTTCTAGGGCTGATTAAGTCGGCTATCTCAATGGTGCTTCTCCATTGGAACCCTGTGCCTTGGGGCGACAATCTCAATGACATCCTCTCCAGGTGTGACGCCTGGTGGTGCTGGTGAAAAGTCTGGGCACCTTGACAGTTCTGCTGTTCACCTGGGATCTCTAGGGAGGGGAGATGAGGTGTCTATGTATCTATTCACTATCCTTCTCACGGGGATAAAACCTCGGTGATTTCTGTTAACAATGACCACAAATTAATAGAATGCCTAGGAATGCACTGAACACGAAACATATGTGTATTTAGAAAACTATGAGCACTGATTGAGGATGCAAAAGAAGTTGTAACAAAGGGATAGACTCTGTCCCGGGAGAATGAGAGTGTCAGAGAAGGCTATGAACCATTGCTTCATGTAGACCTCAGGGACCTCCTTCTACCCTTCTCCCCTTGGCTGTGAATTCCCTCGGCTGCTTTCATATATGGACTTGGAGGCCTCTGGCTGGTTTGTAAGTATTTGTCTTTTCTTACCCTCCCCCCGCCCCTTTTTAAGAGAAAGAGAGTGAGCACAAGCGGGAGTGGGAGAGCAGGACGGGCAGAGGGAGAGAGACAATCTTAAGCAGATTCTGTACTGAGCTTAGAGATCATGATCCTGAGATCATGACCTGAGCCAAAATCAACCGACCAAGCCACCAAGGCACCCCTCTTTTCTTCCCGATTAAATGATATGATTAATAAAAGCCAGGAGTATCCCTTTTCTTCCCTTTATATCATCCACATCCCTTAATACAGAAATGCCTCTACTTACAACTTTTCCATTTAAGGAAGTTCACAGTATAAACAAAACAGGGTGGAAAAAGGGCATCAACTCTGCAGATGGTATTAGCAGCCACAAGCAGTCATTGCCACACAGTCAGGGGGACAGTAGCTGGATTTGTGCTCAGAGATGAGCTATTTTGTGAACATCAGTAACATCATCAGTTTGAAAAGTGCAAAGGTGGTGAGTGCATTTAAAATGCTGCGAAAAAAGGAGACACACAGTCATGATGGAAACAAAAGTAGAAATAACTTTTCAAAACAGAAGGTAAGTGAATGCCTAATATTGCAGGGTGCTCCTGAAAGAGCTGGAAGGCTCCCAAAGGCCAAAGACCAAATAGTCATCAAAAAGGAAAGGGACAGGGATTGGTGAAATGAAAAGGGCAATTTTGGGGGGGTTGTGGCTGCATGTTACCAGCAACAAATGATATCTCTTGGCCTAAACTTTGTTAATCCTGGTGAAGGCTAGGAGTTTCTTTTCTTTTCTTTTCTTTTTTTTTTTTTTTTTTTTAGGCCAGGAGTTTCTGAGTGTACTTAAGCCTAAACATGGTGAAGAGAGCTCATGAGTCTGCTGTAAGGTGAGGGCGGCTCCCCAGGTTCAAAGTCGCTGGGTTCAGGGCCATCCAAATCGGCAGAGCCTCTTGTGGTGGCAAAGGAGGGTACTGTAACCACAGGAGGACCACATGTGGGGGAAAATGTAGAATGGAATGTAAAGAAGAGAAGAGTACTCCTGGTCTAAAGCTTTGAAGGGCTCACTTATGTTTTTCTTTATGTAGGTAACATCTGGAAACTGGTAACTTAAGTCTCTCTCAGTCACTTTGCACTTAGGGGCAAAAATGAACCCATGAGCGGGGTCTTAGAACTAAGGTCTTCGTAAATGGAATAGCTTCCATACAATGCTTCATGTGTGGTTAATGACACAAATATTTGTTGCACATCTTCTCCGTGATGGACACTTTCACACATTACCTAATTTATTCACTCAATAATTTTGTAAGGTAGATATCACCACTATCACCATATTATGGCTGTGGAAATGAAGTCTAGAGAAGGCCAAAAGTGGGCTCTTTTGATTCCAAGATGCTGTTTTACCTCTCCATACATAGCGGCTTCCTTGTATCAGACGAATAAATGAATGAATAAACAACTCAATGCTAATATAGATTATATTCTCCCTATGCTTCACATGGTGAAAAAAAATGGCTTGATTTTTGAATGCACAACTATTACTTTACGTAATGCCCCCAACATATATGGTATATATATATATATATACAAAATGCTGTCAGTGTTACTTTGTATAATATTGCCAAGTCCCACTGCTATGCGTCTCTCTTCTGACCTTCAAAATATCTCCCGAGGCTTAGAAGGGGCATGCAGCATCAAGAGGCACTTTGAAGAGTGGTTTCAGTGAGTACATAACAAAGTCAAATAGGACATTCCAGGAAGGGTTACTTTTCAATATGCTTCTTTGACGCAATTTACAAAACGTCTTGTAGCGCAGCCTCATGGTTGAGGACCCCTCCTTGTCTCTGGAAATCCTCTGCACTTTAAGGAATAGAGAAAATGGCTGAGCATCCTAACCAGGGCTGCTTAGCAAGGGTGTGATTTCTCCAGTGCTCCTGTGTAAATTGTGGCTAAAACAAATAGCTCATGTCTCTCAACCTAATCATTCCACAACACATTCAGTAGGATATAACATGATGAAATGAAACTGAGGAATTAGAATAAATTGTGTCATAGGAAAATCTAATAGCTCTGCACATGAAGAATCTAAATATTCATTTTGAGTAACAGAACAGCCATCAACAACTTCATTACTTAAGGTAATATTTTCACTTCAACTGTCAGCTGACAAGGGGTCTCCATAATATATTGCCATTTGCAATTTGCATCAGTAACAGAAAAAATGTACTTGAATTTTACAAATTGCTTGAGTAACACTCTTTCAATTTTAAAAAGGGACTCAGCCTCATTGCAAATTTTCACAAAATCACTTTCACGAGGACATTAACCTCGTAAATAATTTCATGGCAAGAACTACAGGTTGGACAGTAACTAATGGATTTGTTTCCAGTTAGCCAATTTACTTCTTACTTTAAATATATGCATTTGTGCCTTCAGATGCCTACTGTTTATTTTATTTTTTTTAAGATTTTATTTATTTATTCATGACAGACACACAAAGAGGCAGAGACACAGGCAGAGGGAGGAGCAGGCTCCATGCTGGGAGCCCGATGTGGGACTCGATCCCGGGTCTCCAGGATCACACTCTGGGCCAAAGGCAGGCGCCAAACTGCTGAGCCATCCAGGGATCCCCAGAGGCCTCCTGTTTAAATGACTTCTACATCGCTCTCATTCTAGCTTAGTAGTAGCTAGATTCTTTAGAAAGAGAGTCTTCCACAAATCAAATCAGCACTAAAATGACTATTACCACTTATTGAGTAGTATATCCCAGCTCAGAGCACCATGGTAAGTAGGAGCAAGAAATATGTAAATGCTCCATGTGTGAATTTGCCTGTCTAGAACCAGATTCATCTGTGGCTGTTCTGCCTTTCTGATCTATGAAGGGTGGAGAATTCTGGGTAGGAAAGTGGGCTTTGGCATCTCACTTAATTAGATCTCTTTTCTTCAACAAAAATGGATGGAGGGGAAAAAATGGATGGAGGAGCTGAAGAGATGGTATCTTTGTCCTCAGCCAATAGTGGATTTGGAGTTGTAAGGAAAATAACTGTATGTCGTGGCAAATGGCATGTGGCAAAAATGGCAAAAGGCATTTTGGCAAATGGCAAAAAGGCAATGGCAAAAAGACATATGAATACATATTTAGCCTCACTAGTAATCAAAGATCTGCAAATCCATTATGCTATGAGTATCACAAGTTGAGAAATTTACATATTATTCAGCTAGTCTGCTTTTTGCCAAAGGAAAATATCATAGGTATGATCAAAAATTTATGTTATTCATCTCAGCATTGTTTTAATGATAAAAAAAGGTAAAAATCTTTCAATGTTCATCAGAAATAATGATTCATCCTCACAATGAAATATTAAGCAGGCACTAAAACTAGAAAGATTCCACAGGATTCCACTAGGCAAAAACTGCAGGTCCTATAAAATAGGATGCAGAGTTCTGCTTCCACTTAGAATGTAGAAAGTCACAAGAGAACATTGTTTCCATAAGAACGATGAGAAAAGTTGAGCAATATACAAAATAATAACTTCTTTTGAGCCCACCAGAGAGATGAGGTCATAAGGCAACTAAGTGAATTGAATTCCAAAGAGTGATAGGTCCATCCATGAACTGCTTCACTTGGAAGAGCATAAAAGATGTGGCCATCATATTAGTAGATGAGAAGAAATCAGCTAAGAATTTAATGAATCCTAAAGGCCAAGTGTGGGCTAAGTGTGTCAATTTGGAATAGGTTAAAGCCTCAGACACAAGGGAGTTTGCACTCACCATCCAGCTCTTTTCTATAGACCTGTACTGGGTGTTCACAAGAAAGTCAGAGCAAAGTAGGAAATCGGAGAGAGCCCCCCCTCCACCATGTAGACATGCAGGAGGTGACCAGCTGCCACTGAAAGACAAGCACAAAGCCTTGACTTCTTCCCCAGGGACTTCTCTTGCAAAGTAAAAAATCTTAAGCCATTGGAGGAGGGCAGAAAACCTTTTGCCTCTAGGACCAGGCAAAAGTCCAATGCTTCTGTGAGAATAAGAGAAACAAAACTTGCTCATCTCTGAGGGGGAAGTAGGAAACTCTCACCCCATACCTAGACATAAGGCAGAGCCACTGCTGCTGAGGGAGAAGTGGAAGCAAAAACCTTCTGTCCCTTGGTTTGTGCCCAGGATGCTGCCCTGCTCCAAAGCAGAGACCTCTGGGTGAGAGGCAAGAATGTTCAAGAAGCGGCCTTAACCCAAGTTTCAGGTACACAGGGCTTACTTAAGACTGATACAGGGTCAGGACAACAAAGAAATCCCAAACCCCTACAACAAGACGAGCATAGAGAGGCAAGCAATAGAAGTCCCCCCTCCCCCTTACTTGGGATAGGCCAGAGCATAGAGAGACATGTCCTCTGTGGTTCAGGTATGCAGGGACAGCTGAAAGCTAATGGTAAAGCATTAATAGTTAGAAAGGCTTTCCAGTACTCAAGGGTCTACTCTAAGCATATGATAACAACAGCCATCTACTGAAGACTGTGTACACTAAACCCAACTCTAACTTAACTCCTAATTGACTCAACCTTCACCCTCGGCCACCCTCCCCTGCCCTACTAATGTCCTGAAAGAAGAATAGATGTGGGCATTGTCAAGCATAAATTATATTTACCTTAGTACTTTGGTTCTTCTAGACATGTCCTACATATCATTTAAAATTACAAAGCACACAAAAATGTAAGAAAAATAAAACATTGTCAAGAGATAAAGCAATAATAGAACCAAACTCAAAGATGATTCAGCTGATGCAACTATCAGGGACCTTAACTATAATTAACATATTAAAGAGATCTAATGAAAAAGATGGGCAATATGCATGGACAGATGGGAGATATCAGAGAGACAAGAAGGTATAAAAGTGTCAAATGCAAATGCTCTACTTAAAAAATAGTATCAGAGATATAGAATTCCTTTGATGGGTTCGTCGGCAGATAAGACATAGTTAAGGAAAGTATTAGTGAACTTGAAGATATGTTAATGAAACTATTCAAATGGAATATAAGTTTAAAAAGAATGAATTAAATAAAACAGCACCTCCATGAGCTGTGGAACAATATCAAATGGTATAACATAAATGCCATTGGAGTCCCTGAAGAAGAAGAGAGAGAGAAAACAAGGCCAAAAATGGTTTGAAGAGCTAATGACCAAGAGTTTTCCAAAATTAATGAAAGAGAGAGGCACAGATCCAAGAAGCCCAAAGAATTTCAAGCAAGATAACTGCTTCCCCACAAAACAAACAAAAACCAAACAAAACAAAAACCCCTAGTTATATATCCAGAGTCAAACTGCTGAAAAGCAAAGATAATGAAAAAATCTTGAAGACAGGGAGGAAAAGGAAATATTACATGCAGAGGAATAAGAAGAAGAAGCATAGAAGACTTCTTAAAGACCATGCAAAGTGTAAGACAAGGGATTGACATCTTTTAATCTGTAAGAAAAAGACTTGCCAATCCAGAATTTTATGTATAGTAAAGATACCTCTCAATAATGAAGCTAAGGGTTGCCTGGGTGGTTCAGTGGTTGAACATCTGTCTTCGGCTCAGATCGTGATCCTGGGGAGCTGGGATCAAGTCTTGCATCAGGTTCTCCCTCTGCCTGTCTCTGCCTCTCCCTGCGTGTCTCTCATGAATAAATAAATAAAAATAATGAAGATAAAACAAAGAACTTCAGTCAAACAAAACCTGAGAATTCACTGCCAATAGGCATGTGCTACAAGAACTGTTAAAGGTAGTTTTTCAGGCAGAAGGATAGTATCAAATGGAAACTGGAATACACACACACACATAGAAAACAAAGGCTAGAAGTAAAATAAAGAAGGCAAATATTAAATATATTTGTCCTTATTTTAATTTATTTTTAAATTTTATTTATTTATTTGAGAGAGAGCATAAGGCAGGTGGGAGGGGGGGAATAGTGGAGGGAGAGGGACAAGGAGACTCCACCCTGAGTGTGGAGCATGATGCAGGGGTTGATCCCATGACTCTGAGATCATGACCTGAGCTGAAATCAAGAGTCAGACGCTTAACTGACTGAGTCACCCAGGAATTCTTGTTATTTTAGTTACTCGTATAGTATATAGAGTGTGAATAAAGTTTTGTAAAAAGAAAGAAGAGCAAGATTCATTTAAACAAATTTAGAAGGATGTACAAAATTTTAACTGATTTTTCTTTCTAAATGGAAGGATTGTGTATTCTTTTATCCTTCATAAAGTTTATTTGCAATTGCTAAGTTTTCTGTGATGAACTTTTATTAAATTTTGTACTAAAAGTAGGATTTTATTCTCATGTTCTGTCTTAAATGTTTTTGAAAAATGATGTATGGATCCCAAGAGCTATGAGATTAGAAAAATTTTGTAAAGTAATTGTTGGAGGAAATAATAACTAGAAAATAAATTTTATATTATGAAAACTCCTCCACTCTTTTGCTCTTCTGGTAAAAAAAAAAAAAAGACAATGAAAAGGCAAAAAAGGGGTTTCTTCTCATAAGTGATTGGGAATACATCTAACTTTTAAGAGAATAAATAAGTATTAAATAAAAGCCTCTTATATGAATTATTGATGCTATCTCTCCTGGATGAAACCTTAGAGCTGGAACCACATACATAACTGAAAGACTCTTTATTCCAAGAAAATATTAGAAGATTATCATCATCTCTATTTGGTCTAGAAAGAGAACCAAGAATTGATAATATCTAAGTATTACTGAGAATTTATACTTGTACCAAAATGTCTTTCATAAAATTAATCTTGCTTTGACTTCTATAGAAGCAAACTATTTTTGACTTCTTAATTTTTACATTAAAACTTAGCTAAGATTTCTTCTTAGCTTTGTAGTAAAGTAGTATTTTCCTAGAGAAAGAATAATTTAGTGGAAACATTTGCTATTCTTTTTCAGTGATTAACTGAGGCCACAGGAAGCCAGAATACTTAGAATTCAAGTCCAGAATCCAGATACCATCATCTACATGATAGAGTTATTGAAAAGATCAGTGATAATGTGTAAAAAGACACAATGTGGGGGATCCCTGGGTGGCTCAGCAGTTTGGTGCCTGCCTTCAGCCCAGGCTGTGATCCTGGAGTCCTGGGATCAAGTCCCACATCAGGCTTCCTGCATGGAGCCTGCTTCTCCCTCTGCCTCTCTCTCTCTGTGTGTCTCTCATGAATAAATAAAATCTTAAAAAAAAAAAAGACACAATGTGAGTACATAATAGGAGGTTAATAAATGACAGCTATTATTGGCTATTGAAGCATATTGAAGATATATGAAAACACCTTCACTGCCATCAGCAATGAAACTAAAATACTGGGGATCCCTGGGTGGCGCAGCGGTTTAGCGCCTGCCTTTGGCCCAGGGCGCGATCCTGGAGACCCAGGATCGAATCCCAGGTCGGGCTCCCGGTGCATGGAGCCTGCTTCTCCCTCTGCCTATGTCTCTGCCTCTCTCTCTCTGTGTGTGTGACTATCATAATTAAAAAAAAAAAAAAAGAAAAGAAAAGAAAGAAACTAAGATACCACTTTACAAACAGCAGTTCCAGAATCCATTGATACCTGTCAATTAATATGTCTAACATGCTAGTCAGTGAAGTATTGAGATTCCAGACATTTAAGAAACTGTCTCCTCATCTTGCCAGGGGAATTTCACATAGAAATGGAATGGTCAATGTGGGGGAAAGAAAAATATTATTAATGAAGTTATATATTTTTATGCACACAGAGGAGGGGAGGTGAGGAGGGAAAGAAGACCGGGAGAGAGGCAAATTGGCAAATGCTCACAAAGTTCTCATAGGAAAAGTACCTCTTACAGAGGCAAACAAATAACAGTTTGATTTGGAAATTTTTAAAAAGTCAAAACAAGTTGTTGAATTATATGCCACACTGGTTTCTCCCTCGCCTGAATTTTTAACCACTAAAATAGGGAAATGTTGGCATTGATCCTACAACCTCAATATTGAATCATCTCTTTCTTGTATCCCAGATTGAGTTCTTTGGTTATAGTAATCAGTCACTTTAGAAAGGCCAAAAGGTTAAGAGTAAAGGATCTTCTATGTCTTCCATTGATTTTTAACAAAAGAAATCTAATTAAACGTAGTTTACACTTCTTTTTTTTAAAAAAAAATATTTTATTTATTTATTCAGGAGAGATACAGAGAGAGAGAGAGAGGCAGAGACACAGGCAGAGGGAGAAGCAGGCTCCATGCAGGGAGCCCGATGTGGGACTTGATCCAGGGCCTCCAGGATCAGGTCCTGGGCTGAAGGCGGCGCTAAACCACTGAGCGCCAACCCCCCCACCTCCCCCCACCCCCCCCACCGCCGGGCTGCCTTAGTTCACACTTCTTTAGCTGATTATATCATATCCATGGAACTTAGAGACTCAGAATTTTAACTTCTGACAACTAGGGCTGGATACAGAGACAACTATTCAAAGAAAAAATGATTTCATCCTCAAAACTCTTGCAGCACCAGGATAAGATGCAAAGATTTGAGGTGAGAACACAATGGGAGAGAAGATTCTAGGGCTCAAAATATTCACCAAAGATAGATTGCTCCTCAGAAATGAAAGACAAGATTCAAGGAGAGGGCATATTTACATAGATACACAAGGAACGTGTGGAAAGACTAAATCAGAGCAAGATGATGACATGAGGAGAGAATACAAGAGGACCAAAAATCCTCATCTCCCCCCTGAGAAGAAGAAAAAGTCTGCTTGAGCAATCGGCTACATGGCTTTTATTCTCTAATAAAACTATGCAACAGGAGGAACATCAGAGCCTGGAGAACACGGTGTGACTAATGAGGGAAAATGTCCCCATGCAGAGAAGGGCACAAAGGAAGAAACAAAGCCCTCTGGCAAGTGAAGACATAGGACTATGGGAACAGAAAGAGGCAAACAGACAAGAGGAAGTGAACCAAAACAGATTCATGGGATGGGGCCTGAGCAACAGGAGAGATGGAAAGAGGAGCAGCAAAAGTGACCATCTATGGAGAGAGAAGCCCAGTCAGGCAGAGGGCAGATGCATGGTGGAGCTTCCTTCTCACATTCCCAAACTCAAACAGGGGGAACTCTAGAAAGAGGAAGCGAGTGTCCTCCAGAATCTGGTTCTCCTGTTGACTACTCCATCCTCAGCACCTAGAACAATTCCTGGTATATAGTGAGTGCCCAGAATACAGTTGTTGAGTGAAAAGTGATATATGCAGAAAAGAGGAGGAAGCTGAATCCCTGAGAAATGTCATGTGCTCATGGCTTATATTATTAATTGTGAGTTGGCAGAGAGTATACCAAAGAGCTGGACTCTGCATATAGCATAAACAAGTGATGCCTACCCTAGGGTCAGTTTGGTTTTGCTGTTGCAGGACAATCAAGGACTCAAGTGAAAGAGGCAGTGGTCAACCCAAGGGAGTAGCAGAGGATGGTTGTGCTCAGAGGGCACTGCCTCTTTGTCTGTCTCCATATCTCATCCACATGTCTAGATGTTTGAATATCTCATCATCCAGGGTCTCTCGTTTGGGGATTATTTCCATAGAGTTTTCCACAGAATACAACTAACCAACTAAGGCCTTGAGTGTACTCAGCCACTCAAAGTCATTAATATCTAGACAAGAATTGTTCTATTAACTCAGCAACAAATAGGGTAGGTCCCCAAGGAAAATGGACTCAGAATAGAGAGACACTCCCCAGAAGTCCCACATGGAACTTTAATCAAAGAGTAATGGATTTGGTCAGCAGAGATGGGTCAGATTGGTTTTAAATTTCCAGATGACTCATCCCTCTCCCTAGGGGATCTCCCACATGGAAGACGAGGGGGCAAGATAGAGAAGTGATGAGTCAATTGTAGACTTATCTGACTGCTCTGCCCTTGCTATTTGTTGTCACCAACACAGAAATGTATGTTGGGTTTAGACAAAGGATTGGCATAAAAGTTATAAAAAAAAAAGAGGGTGTCACTGAGAAATGTGATATTCATCATTAAAGAAAAAAAAAAGACTAATGATAACAGACCAGGGGAGAAATTGAAATGAAGTAGGCCTCAATAGGTTCTAGCCATTCAAGTGTCAATCTTATTGGAATGGCAAAATTTATACATTTTCATACCTTCCTAGGGCACCAAAACAGAATTGCTTCACTCTTCTGGGTCATTCCATCTATTTTCTCTCAGCTTATCCCATCACCATGGCAATGAAGCAAGGACATTGTTTTCATGTGTCTGGACTAGACTACCAGCATTCTTGTCAATGACTTCAAAAATGCATATGACAGTGTCTGCATGCTACTTCGAAGGAAATTTCTTATCTAGTATGGGAATCAATGGGATAAGCAAAGCATTAAAAGGAACAATCTCTGGATTTTATCCTCACTCTGCCATCTCAGAAAAATGATGCAAGATTCCAGCTTCTGATCACAAAATGGTGGCAGAAAGGCCACTCACTTGCTTTATAATGAAAACGTCAGACTAAGTAACTTGTGATGGCCAGTCATTTTGCTTAAGTAATTAATAAAGTAACTATGAGAAAGACTGCTAATTTCTTACCCCATATCAATTCACACCGTCTTCCATAAGAACAAAACCAGGATTTTATGCAAGGGTACAATGCATCAACCGAGACTACATTTCCTGGTTCCCCTTGAATGCAGACATGGCTACTGAGAAGCATGTGGATAAGCTGTGTGTGTCTCCCAGAAAAGCTCTTTAAAGATGACTGACTCAAGTGAGCAGTTACCCCCTACCTGCACCCCCATTTTCCTTCTGGTTGGAGCTAATGATCATCTTGGACCTTAAAATGGAAGGATGAAAGTCATATGCTAAGGTTGATGGAGCAGAAGATAAAGAATCTGGTTCTCAACTGACCCTGTGATGCTGCCATAACCTGGGCCTTCATGATTCTTTTTTATATAAGGGAAATAAACTTCTATTCTGCTCACACAGACAAACACAACTCCTAACCAACAGACCACTGCCAACCTTATGAGCGGCCTCCTTCTAGGCTCAGCCCAACATTCGGAGGGCTCAGACCAAGAGCAGAGGTAGAGGGCCTAAGCCTGTGGTCTGTTTTTCTCTCCACCCCTAGCTCTGCCCTCTTTCTGTGGACACCCAAGCTCATGCATCTAAGCCCATCCTCAGGCTAACATTGCATCTTGGCCACTCTTCAGGACTAGGGTACACACACTTCCCACCAGGAGGACAGAGCCCTGGGGAGACTTGTGTAGGCTCAGAGCCATTTGGACAGGGAATTCCAGGTTCCTAGGACCCCAAGGCATGGTCTACAAGTGGGAGAAGATTCCAGGTGATATGTGCCTTTTTGCCCTGTGATCTCCTTATCCCATGGGGAAAAGCACAGTCCTTGTAGGAACATGACCTAGGGCAGGGCTCAGTTGCCAAAGTCTAAATGTGATCCAATTAGCTTCTCTCCCTCTCACCTCCTATTGCCTGTCTTCTTGTCATTCACAGCTTGACAGTAGAGTGAAAGCTGAAGTAGTCCAGTTAACTATTTGTTATTATAGCCTTGGTAAAATTATCTTTTAGAGGAAAAGTCTAGAACTATAGCTTCAATTGTGTTCTTTTCCTGTTATCTTTAATGCCACCATCTTTTCTCTTTTATTACACCGTATAAAGGAAAGCTGATTGAGCCTGGCTCTCTGGCAAGCCTTTTTTTTTTTTTTTTTTAAGTAGTCTCCTGGGATCCCTGGGTGGCGCAGCGGTTTGGCGCCTGCCTTTGGCCCAGGGCGCGATCCTGGAGACCCGGGATCGAGTCCCACGTCGGGCTCCCGGTGCATGGAGCCTGCTTCTCCCTCTGCCTATGTCTCTGCCTCTCTCTCTCTCTCTCTCTTGTGTGACTATCATAAATAAATAAAAAAAAATTTTTTTTTTAAATAGTCTCCATACCCAGCATGGAGCCCAACATGGGGCTTGAACTCATGACCCTGAGCTCAAGAGTCAGACATCAACTGAGTCACCCAGGTATCCCTAGTGAATTTTTCTTGGTAAGTTGTCATGAGGCTGGTTAAGTTCAAGTTTATGAGCCAACTGCAACATTTGTACTGGCTCAGGACTAAAATTAGTGAATAAGCTGCAAACCCAGGGCACCAAAATTGGGACAGGGCTTGGTGCACTCAGAGAACCCCAGAGGAACAGGTAGAGATTGTGACCAGGAGATGAACTCTGTAAGGTGTGCCACCAAAGTGACCCAAGACTGGGCCTGTTGCTCAGGGAGGGAGTCCTCCACTCAGCTGAGGGTGGGTAGCAAGGCTGAGACCTCATGTGGCAGTGTTGCGGATGAGAGGGTCCACCCTCACTCCAACTCACACCCCAAGTGCAAAGACTCAATCTTTAAGGAATCTGTGGCCTCCACATGGCCTGACCAGCAGAGGACCAGTAAAGGTGGTTTCACGGACGTAGAAATATGCAAACCGTTGCACTATATCCATGTATTCTGGAAGCTCTCTCCTTTAGTGATCCCTGCAGTGATTCTAAGCTGTATTTTAGATTATGGATCTCTATGTTCTCCAGGCTGGATAATTACCAAAGAAAATGAGTACTCACTCATACTTTAGACCATTGTAACCCCTTTCAAACAGCAAGGTATAATCAAAAGAATATTGAGCAAATGATTTAAGATGTAGGTGGTCACCACAGAGTAAATGTTCGGGTCCCCCCAAATTCCTATGTTGAAACCTAATCCCCAATGCAATGGTATTTGAAGGAGGGGCCTTTGGAAGGTGATTAGGCTATGAGGGTGGAGGCCTCACAAATGGGATTAGTGTCCTTACAAAAGAGACCCCAGAGAGCTTCTTCCTCTTCTGCCATGTGTAGAAATAGCAAGAAGATGGCTCTTTATGACCTAGGAAGAGAGCTCTCACCAGACACTAGATCTGTGGCACCTAGATCTTGGACTTACCAGCCTCCAAAACTGTGAGAAGCAAATGTTGGTTTCTATGCTACCTAGACTATGGTATTTTCGTTACAGCAGTCCCAGAAGACCAAGACAGTACTACTATCTCTAACTTTCTATCTACATTTTGTTTATTCATTTTCCCAGAGGAAAAATGGAAGGCATGAGCTGAATGATTCACAAGGTCATTCCCTAAAGTTCAATGGCTCTATGTAGTTCCATGTATTAACAGATATTTTAAATGTCGTTTCCCTATCTTCATCTTCTTGTCATCTTCCAGGTCTTGGCTTAGAAGTTAGTTCCTTCCATAGGTCTTCCTCCACCCTCACCATTCTGCATTGTCTTCCCATGGCACCCTGTACTACCCTATTATAGCACTACTTTCAGTAGAGTATAATTGTTTGTAAATTTATCTGTGGGTTCCCTGCTGGTCTGCAAGTTTGGGGGGTAGAGACACCAAACTTTAAGGTTGTATCCTTAGCACCAATTCTTAGCAGAAGCTCAATGATATATATGAAATGATGATATGAGTGGATGGTTTCTGATAGCTACAGTCCCTTTTGGTCACTGGGCCTGTGATGAAAGATGTTTTCAGATAACTATTCAGGGAACATGCTGAAATAGTCTTTGTTCTTCTGCCTACAATTAGAAATAGTCTTTGGACATATGTACCATGAGTACACACCTAATGAATCAGATTACTTTTTTTTTTCCCAAGGAAAAAATGAAAAAAATAAAAGTCTTCCATTTTATGATGAGAGAAACCCAGATTATTATACTCAGCTCACTTCTCATTAATAGAAGATCCCTTGCCTTCTCTTCTGAACTCTTCAAATTAATCTAAGGCCTAATTGTCCCAAAGCATTGCTAATTATATAGCAACATCATTTATATCACAGAATTGGAAATGACATACATATTCAGTCGCAGAGTGATGGTTAAATAAGCTGTGACACTCAACTAGTGAACTCACACAGCCTTCAACAATGGTGCCTCCAAGATAATCACAAGTTAAAAGGCAAGACATAAAATTACATATGCAGTATGACTGCCATCATGCAAAATATATCAAATATATGGATGGATAAGAAATGGGAAGATACATTATAGATTATTAATGAAGGCTGTGTTTGTGTGTTAGGACTGAACTATTTTCTTCCTACTTTTATGAATTTTGCAAGTGTTCTTTAATGACTTTTAATATTTTATGCCCGTGGTGAAAAATCAAAATGAACAAATCATTTAGTTGTCAATTGAAAACATCTTGTTATTTTCTGCTATAAAACTACTGGTGTGTCCACCTGAAAGAGCCGTGTTGAGACGCTCAAAGACCCTCAGGGGAAACCAACAGAAGGAGGGGATGGAAACATACTGAATCCTCTGGCTTGTATAAAAATAATAATTTTGGGATCCCTGGGTGGCGCAGTGGTTTGGCGCCTGCCTTCAGCCCAGGGCGCGATCCTGGAGACCCGGGATCGAATCCCACGTTGGGCTCCCGGTGCATGGAGCCTGCTTCTCCCTCTGCCTGTGTCTCTGCCTCTCTCTCTCTTTCTATCATAAATAAATAAAAATTAAAAAATAATAATAATTTTCACTGATCTAAGCTCTTAACTATGTGCCAGGCCATTTCCCATACATTTTGCTTTATTATGTCCTCATAAGACCTGTAGGAGATAGTGGTTAAGGGAGGTCAGATCTTTTGCTTGCACATGGAGGAGCCACGGAGTTTGATCCTAGGCAGTCTGTCTCCGCCATCAGCCACTTTATCACTACGAGCTGTTGCCTACTCCAATGTAAAGAGAGAGACTGAAAGGAAAGCAAGCACAATTCTAAGTCATACTTCCTTTCTTACGAGAATCACTTGTGTCAGACAAAGGTACAGCCTCCATTTCTATTCTCAGGAGTTTCTATTGGGATAAGTCCTCAATGACTCCTGCTTGTCAGTGGAGATGGTCTCTGGTAACCACAGTTTCACCATGTTATCTCCAGGCTCTAACCAGAGCGCAATCCATAAATTGTCTGTCTTTGCACATACATCCATTACTTTAGGGCAAAAGCCCATTTATAAATGCTCATATACTGGTCCACGGTGCAGATCCAGGCCAACATGGATACATTCTATGCCAGCTTCCTGGATAAAAGGTGAAAAGTAGCCACTCCCTATTTGCCAGCACAATTACAGGCAATTTTCTCCATGTGCCTAATGAAAGTAGATTTACCCTACAAACGCTGACCGACTGAATATGCTCAGCTGACACCATTAGTACACAAAAGCACTTTGAGGCTCTCTGTTACACAGAAACCTACTGGTATAATATTTCCAGGAGTCAGGGGGAGGGAGCCCTCACTACAAGAGAATTCCAGCAGGACAAAGCAGGATCCCTAGAGAGAGCCCAATGCTGTTGGAGTTTCACTGAAATAAAGCAAGTCTTCCCCCCACCCCTCTCCGCTGGGAAACACGAATGGAGGGGGGTAGGGGGATGAGGAACTACAGAAACAGATTCCGTGAACTCAGTCATGGGGATTGGTCTGAAGGAAATGACATTGGGCTTAAAGGAAATCCATTTCGATTTAAAATTAAAATGAAAAACAAATGTGTAAACAGGGAGGACTTAAGCAAAAAAGAAATGAATAAACAGAGGTAAATCCTAACAAGAAAGGTAAATGGTATGAGGAAAACTACTTGGGTATTACTGCACCCCATTGTGCTCTGTCTCTTGGTCCTGTCCCCCAAAGGACAACTTTATGGTGTCTGTTCACTTACTTTCTCTGGAATCGGACCACAGGATCAGCCAGCAGGTCAGTGACGTCAAGCTTTCTCCCCTTCTCGATGACATCTCGATGTTTGCGAACAAACAGCCACCCGATATGGGAGAAGAAGAAGCCCCGGCGGGCATTGTGAGGGTCAGCGTCAGTCTCTGAGTACTTGTGGTGGACTCGGTGGTCCCTGGCCCACTCGAAAATGTCATTCTGCAGAGAGAACCCAGACCGTAAGTAAAGAGACAAAGCACCCTGGTGCCTTCTTGAAAGCTTCTCAGCCTCCCTCTATACCACATCCATCCCCCATCCTCACCACTGACTTCCGCTTTGCTCCCACAATCAACCCACAATCTCTCAAGTTCAATCCTTGGGGTTGGTTTGGAGTGGTTGCCATGAAAACAAGAGGAAATCCTTACTTTGTAGGGATCTTTGGGATGTGCCTTCTGCAGGTTTGGGCTTGTTGAGTGAATGAGAGGGGAAACCTGAAAGCTCTGGTGGAGGCTACTGAAGTCTCCCGGGAGATCACTCATGTTTAGAAAAGACAGATCCAGTCTCAAGATGAAGTAGTGGTTGTCAGAGAGAAGGGGCTACCTCCAGTATGAAAGAAGGTTGGGGCTTGGCCCGAATCGCTCCAATCTCTCTCTCTCATGCTTCCATGGCCTTCCTGTCCGACTTACAGAGAGCAGGAAGCCAGTAAGTAAAAACCCTATGAGCTACTTCACCAAATCTCTGCAAAATACCAAGACACAAATGATACTGTTTGAGGACTGCTCCAGCAGTGTGTCACAGGAAGGGAGGTGGGGTGGCTTTGGCTCCCCAAGGAGTCTGAGGTACTTGGCCTGGCTGTAGAAGCAGAAGTGCCTAAGGGACAGGCAGTACTTACTGGAATCCCAAGAGAGACTCTGGTGGCCAAGGAAGGAGAAGCATTGTCTAGCAGATTCTGCCAAACCCACAGGGAGGGTGGGACTTGGGTATACGGTGGGGGAGGGGAACCCATCCTAGGACCCTCTCATGATGGGAGACTGAAGGAAGGTGTCAAGAGACTGGAGGTCCTGGGTGAGCTATCCAGGACAAGAGCCAATGGCATTGAGGAGGGTATTGTTAAGGAGACCTCATCTACAGTCTCGGGCCAGTGAGATCTCGAGACTTGTAGTTTATACTCAGGTACATTTTTCTCTGATACTGCTTTCAAAGCTTTGAGCAGGCAAATCACACTGGGAAGTAGGGCTTTTGATAGGAAAAATAATCTGAAAATAAAAATAAATATATATAGTAGGTAAGCCCTTTTAAATCAAAAGGTCATAGTGTTTTATCCTATACTACTCAGAACTTAGTCATATTTTCACTAGCAAATCTGCCATTTCACAGATATTGGCTTCATCCTGCTGATGAGAAGAAAGGGAATGGTTTTATTCTCAAAATTCTAAGTTTCCTTTTTTTTTTTTTTTTTTAGGTTTTACTTATTTATTCATGAGAGACACAGAGAGAGGCAGAGACACAGGCAGAGGAAGAAGCAGGCTCCCTGTGGGGAGTCCGAGGTGGGACTCGATCCTGGGACTCCAGGATCACAAACTGAGCCAAAGGCAGACGCTTAACTACTGAGCCACCCAGGTGTCCCCTAACAGTTTCTTTAATCAAAAGGAGGTTCGTTGAGTTTTTGGTTTCTTGAGCTCATCCAATGCTGCTAGAAGGCTCCTCAACCCTGTTGATCCAATAGCACCCTGAAAACTTCTCAATCTGCTTCTCCCTCGGGTAATAGGACAGACAGAAGGGAGGTAGACAGACCTCATGAGTTACATGTTCAGCTTTGAATATCAAAGGAAAAAAGAGGTTCTTGGTAGTCTGTGCAAGGCAAAAATTATATCCTGGCTTACAGAGATAAGAAAGAAGGCTTTAGATTTTACTAGAGTATTTAAACATGGTGGGTTGGAAAGAATGGAAGTATTTATTAGTCATAATCACAGAATCTGGAATTAGAAAGGAATTTCAAACATCAGTCAAAGACCACTACAGCCCAAGGAATAATTTATTCCTTTTGCATTCGTTTATTGCCATGCCCACATGAACACAGCAAGGAAGGCGGATACTCTGTGCCCAGTTCACAGAAGGCAAAATGAAGTCTTACAAGACTTACTCAAGTTTGCTGGGTTGGTCAAAACAGTAATGGAAAAAAAAAAAAAAAAAAAAAAAAAAAAACGATGTTCCTTGAGTTCCTAGTTCACTCTCTTCTTAACAAAGTATTTCCCTCCTTCTCCAAATTTAGAGGGAGGTCCTTTACAGAAAACTCTCATTTTCCTTGTTAAATGGTTATATTGGTTCTTTATCACAATGCAATTTTTTAAGGACCCTAAGTAGAGAGTTCCAAGGGACTGGAAACATTGTTCTCACACAGTTCAGCATAACAGAATCACCACAAAAGTAGGACAATGAAGACAGGTTGGAACAAAGATGTTTGTTTGCTTTAATCCTTCTTACCTGGATACCTTCCCAACAGAAGCCACTTATACTACAACAGTGAGATGAAGTGAGGGTTTGGGTCACTTCCCAATTGGTCAAGCAAGTAATTGAACCCCCAATACTTTAAGATGTATTTTTTCAAAATCTTCTGTTATAGATTTATTTATTTATTTATTTATGATTTTATGATTTTATGATTTTATTTATTTATTCATAGACACAGAGAGAGAGGCGGAGACACAGGCAGAGGGAGAAGCAGGCTCCATGCAGGGAGCCCGATGCGGGACTCGATCCCGGGTCTCCAGGATCACAGCCCAGGATGCAGGCGGCGCCAAACCACTGCGCCACCGGGACTGCCCCTTTGTTTTTATTTTTAATGCGAAAGCTGATTCCAATGAAAAAGTGACTCAAAGAACGATAGGCAAACCAACAACAGGGAGAAGGGAGCAAGATTCACATGCTTATGCAAGGGCCTTTTCCTTCCTACTTATCTGATTTTGCATCTATCCTGGCGTGATTGGGAGTGGGAGCCAACCAGGAACGGCATACGTCTTTGATGAAAAGCTGTGTGTACCTAGGGTGTGTTTGGTACAGTCAATATGTGTGCAAGGGCGAGTGGAGGGCTGACGAGGAGGGTGAGGTGGCTGAGCAAACTTCAGGAGGTGGGGAGTGAGAGGGAATAGCCCCAGCAATCTCCTGCTAATCTCTTTTCCCCCCAGTGTCCCCAAAGTGCTGACTCCTCTTGTCTGGGACTCTGTGCACTGCTCCATCATCCTCGCCTCACAGGAAAGAAAAAACAAAATCAAGGCATAGAGAGATGGCAAACTTCTATCAATGAACTGACCCTCTTAAGTATGTGGATTCTCTATGTTCTGTGCGCCGTGTGCACAGTTTGGTAGGGGCATGATATTAAACTCAGCAGCAATTTCTGAAGCCTAAATACATACATCTTCTAACAAATCAGTTGACAAATGATTTCATTTGCGACTCAGAGTTTATACCTAACGGTTCTGGGAGATCACAGTCTCAATGCATAACCCCATTACCTTCAAAAGTGGACACTCACCTTTATCGAGTTTATTGATCATTCCTGGCAAAGAATTGGAGCGGTGAAAAGTGCTACATTAGTTCTAAAAGCCCAGGGTGGAACTGAGGCACAGGCAGCTTTGGGGAGTGGGAGAAGAGGCAGAGGAAGAGAGCAAACCGGAGTATACAGCTCAGGTGGTAGGTTTTATTTTATCAGGAGCCAGACCATGTCCTACTCCATGCTGTTCAAGAGAAATATAACGTGAGCACATATGTGATGAAAACTTTCCTGGTAGCCACATTTAAAAAAGTGAGAAGAAATAAGTAAAATTAATTTTAATAATATATCTTACTTATTAACATGTTCAAAATATCATTTCAATATATGATTAACATAAAATTATTAATGAGGCATTTCACATTATTTTTTGGTACCAACTCTTTGAAATTGTGTGTGTCTTTTACACTTGTAGCATACTTCAATTCAGACTAGCCGCATTTCAAGTGCTCAGTAGCCACATGTGATTAGCGGCTACCATATTGAACAGTGCAGGTCCAACTCATGGCTTGTCCACTCCTCTGTATGTGTGTTATTAAAAGTCTAAAATACGCCAGTGTTAGAAAATAAGAAAAATTTCAAAAATTTCATGTTGCTAATTGATTAGAATGTCAGATTGTCACAAACACGTGAAGGGCAATGGGCTGCGTATATCTAAATCGTTAAAATCATGCCTATCCTTCAATGTAGCAATCTGCTTTCTAGAATTTATTTTAACAAAATCATCATGGTTGTGTGCAAAGACTTAACCACAAAGATGCTCATTGCATTGAAAACTGGAAAAACCCTGAATTTCCACATAACAGGATTTCATTGAGTATCTTGTGATATATTGACTGAATACTATTCTTGTGTGTGTGTGTGTGTGTGTGTGTGTGTGTGTGTGGCAGAAAGTTTCTGAGGAGAGAAATACTAAGAAAAAAGTCTTAGGGTTACCTCAGGGGAGTGAGATTGGGAGAGAGGAGATGAGGAGAACCATCTTTACATTTTACCTTATACTCAGAAATTTTTAACAAAAGCATCTATTGGTTTTGAATTAAAAAACAAATAACAAAAGGATATTGTTATCCTGACATAGAGTGATGAAAGGGAAAGTAGTTAAAAGTAGTTTTCACAATAATAAATATAATTTTTGTAAAAATGTGTGTGTAAGCATAGGAAAAATAAAGGAAGTTAGCCAACCTGTTTAGAGTGATTCTCTCTGGGAAGCAAGATGGTGGGGGATTTTTTAATTTTTTCTTTTAGTTTGCCTGCATTTTTTACATTTTTATAATAAACAAGTTTGTCTTTTATAATATGGGGTAAACAGATTTTAAAAACATTTCTATACTCCTGAAGTGAAACCACTCAGCTTCTGCCATCAGCCCCCTGTTAGGAGAAACTCCACTAGAGTCAGATTCATCTAGTATTCCAGTCAGTTCCACATCTTTCCATCACTCTTCTTCTCTTTGTTCTTAGTAACACTCAACCAATCACACATCAACTAGTGCTACAGTGCCTTTGCTGAAATGCACCCTGTGTGTCATACCTTTAATACTTCACTCTCCATCATAGATAACATCCCTAAACAGGGCCCCTGCTGAGACTGTGGAAATTGAAATTGATCGTGTGGTGATTTTTCTCCATAAGCACAGCCTTTGAGTATTATCTGGGACTTTAGCAAAGATAATCAATCTCAAAAGCTCCATTGAAGCAGATTATGAAGCAACCGGCTCCATCAGGACCACTTTCCCTTAACTTCCTTTTATGCTCAAAGTAAATTCTTTTTTTTTTTTTTTCAAAGTAAATTCTTGAATCTAGTCCTCTAAAATGGCGATAGGGGAATCTGTCTTTTGAGGCTCACGTAATTTCCACTGGTTAGTAAGATGAAGGCTAAATGTAAACAGCATTTAGCTTGTTCTACTCAACAGATCTGAGGCCAGAATCACTGATCAGCTTTCCCCCAGCCTAGCTGCATGCAAACTGATGTGTGCTTCTGACCAGACACCACCACTGTGGTTGTACTGTCTCCTAGTTCAGTTCAGTTGTGTCACTGACTTAATATTTCAAAAGGGGAAATTTACCAGGTGGCCTCAAAACATAGCCAAAGGGAATTCCACTTGTGTTCATAACACATCTTTGTTTCTCGTCAGTAGTGAAAAGACAAACTGGGATCAACACATCAGCTCCAACAGGCAGGTTATAGAGGAGAGAGAGAGAGAGAAAGAGAGAGAGAGAGAGAGACGTGTGTGTGTGTGTGTGTGTGTCTTGTGAATGAATGACATCTTGTCTGGAAAAAGAGTCATTCTATCAAGAGGGTCAAAGAGGAGAACACTCCTGCCTCCATTCTTTAGGGACCATAAAGCTCATTTGAAATTGACTTTGTCTCGGTCTCTGGGGTCTGAATTCAATCTCCTCAAGTTCAGATGCCAACATTGTACTTTTCAAACAGTGAAAAACATTCAGTGCTTTCCCCATTGTTGATACTGGGTTAGCACTGATATTCCTCCAGATAACATTGATGATCTGTAAGAAGAGCTCAGAAAGTCCCCAAGAAGGGCCTGGCAGAAAGCTATACCACATGGCAAATTGTAGCTTCCAGAGGACAAGTTCCCACCTGCTGTGTAGCCTTCATTTGGCACTCGGCTGGGGAGGTTTTATAAGCTGGGCAAGTGTGAAAAGCCAATCTGTTTGCTGACAAAACTTAAAGTTTGCAAAGAAGGAAAGGGGCATTTTGTATTTTCTTTTATTACTCCATTGTTTAGCTCTCTTACGATGAGAAACGCATTTTTAACACACATTTTAAAAATGGCTTGGGTAGTCAAGCTTGGTAGACAAGTTGGCCTCCTGTGAATCTTTTCAACTTGGCTTTTGGGAGTTTTTTGAGTAAGTGATGTTCTAGTTTCCTGAGCTGTATCTCCTTCACTCAATGAGTCCAAATTTCAGAGAAGAAAGGCCTAGAAAACAATGACAGCCCAGCAGCAAAGGGCATACCTTGTTCCCAGATCTTGCTTTTTAAATATTACTCCCCATTAAAAGGAGTCAAGACTCCGATGAAATGGCAGGTGTCAGGATTAGGGCAGGAAAAGTACAAGAGAAATGTGATACATTTTGTTGTTGTACCAGAAAGTAAAGAATTGCTCAAAAATAATGGGGACGTGTCAAAAAAGGACACAGTAGTCTATTTGTAGTGCCTCCCACTGAACAAACCCGGAAAAATAATTTGGGGCATTAAGACAAATAACAGTAATGGATTTAAAATGATGTAATAAAATAAGAGTACATGAACCCATAATAAATAAGTAAATAAATGTAGGGGTAGAAAATAATGAGTGAAAAGTCACTGTTTTGCAGGTGCCATGATAATAATCGATTCTAGCAAGAATTGCCCATGTTTGCTGAAACTGTTGGGCAAAAGGTTAATGAAGCAAAAATATTTACATAGGCTCATAGTATCTCAGCATAAACTGCTTATTATTACAAAAGGAAAAATGGTCATCTCGTGGGAGAAACTGAGTAAACACCACTTTAAGTGATCAAAGTTCATACCACCTATAATGGTATTGGACAAAGTGATATCATTAGACAAAGTAATATCATGTGCATCTTATTTGATGCTCAGGACACAAGATCATTAATGTAGCATTTCCGACAAAAATGTACAGAATATAGGTATGAGAAAACATGAGCAAACCAAAATGGAGACATTCTACAAAATAACTGGATTGTGCATTTCAAAAATGTTGAAGTCCTAAAATCAAGGGAAGACCAAGGAGATATTCCAGATGTAGGAGGCCAAAGGGGCATCACAACTCATTGTAAGGCAGGATCTTGAATTGGTTCTTGGGCTAAGATCCTAGATATAGCATTTTATCAACATTAAATCCTCTGATTTTCGTCCATTTTCTATGTTCTTATAAAATGTCTTTGTGGGATCCCTGGGTGGCTCAGCAGCTTAGGGCCTGCCTGCCTTTGGCCCAGGGCATGATCCTGGAGTCCCCAGGATCGAGTCAAGCATCAGGCTCCCTGCATGAAACCTGCTTCTCCCTCTGCCTGTCTCTGCCTCTCTCTCTCTCCCTGTCTCTCATGAATAAATAAATAAAATATTTTTAAAAAAATGTCTGTGCTATTAGGAACTACATAGTGAAGTACTGAGGGATGAAAAGGCATGATGTTTTTAACTTAGTCTCAAATGATTCAGAAAAACTAACACAGAAGAATGTATATTCATGCATATGGAAAGAGAAAGAACAATAAAGCAAATGAGGCAATATGTGAACCATTAGTGAATCTGGGTGAAGGGTAAACAGGATTCCTCATGGTATTTTTGCAAGTGTTCTGTAAGTCCAAAATTATTTCACAATAAAGCGTTAAAACTAAAAAAAAAAAAATGTCAAGGGAAGCTTTCTATAAAAATCTCCAATTTTCCCCTTCTACTCCATTTCTACCCCACCATTCTTGCTCAAGTTGTTGCCAGTCTGCCTGACTCCTGTTAACAGCCTCTTACTCCTCCTGCCCCCAGTCCTTTCCCCCTGTGCAATACATCTGGTACACTGCGACCATCCTTCCCAGATTCATATTCCCCAAATACCAACCTTGCTCATTATCCAACAATCTCTTCTTACTACTTTTCTCATCAAGTCTAAACATTTTTTTTTCTTGACAATCAAAGAGTTTCAACTGGTCTGATAATCCTTATCTTTCCCACTTTGTTTATTCTTTTTTTATATAATATTTTATTTATTCATGAACGACACAGAGGGGCAGAGACACAGGCAAAAGGAGAAGCAGGCTCCTCACAAGGAGCCCGAGGCAGGACTTGATCCCAGACCCCGGGATCACGCCCTGAACTGAAGGCAGATGCTCAACGGCTGAGCCCCTCAGGCATCCCTTTGTTTATTCTTTAATGTGACAAATATTTACTGACTGTTGGTATGTGGTAAGAGATAAGGAATAGGACAACCAAGGCTCTGTCCTCAAGGAATATATGTTGTATGGAGAAGACAAACATAAAGTTAATGGAGTCAAAGAAATAAAATCATTTCAGACTGAGATTAGTGTTGTGAAGTAAATACATATGGGGAATAGCAAGGGGACGCTCAGCAAGGACTTTCTAATCAGGTAATCCTCAGGCTGGGAAGAGCTGGGGGCAGGGGGAGAAGGGAAACATCTGGAGTAGAGGGGAGGACTGGGCACAGTCCAGGAACCAGACCAGTGTGTTGCGGGTGCAGCAGTAGGGCAAGAGTGAAGTCTGAGAGGTATTATGGCGTAATGAAGAATGTATCTGGTCTTTGTCCCTGGTGGTTCCTGGCACAGAACTTCAAAAACCCTTGGAATTTCCTGAGTGATAAGAGTCTCTTTATTATGCTAGTGGCATAACTGTGGTGGGCCCCCTATATAGCTTCCGCATCAGGCTGGTCACCAAAAAGACCCACTTCACCAGGGGAGGGGAACTAGACACTGAGTTCAGTCCTGGGGTCAGTACAGACTCTGGACACAGACTTGGAGGAGTTTTTTGGCTGACCAATGCATGATGTGCAGGGCAGGTGGCACACTTTGATTCTACCGGGAGAGGGCACAGAAGCTTTGCCTGAGGGATCCTCAGACCTCGCCCTATGTGTCTCTTCCATTTGGTTGGTCCTGATTTTATAATCAGAATCTTTATAATCAGATATCCTTTATAATTAAAACTGCAATAGGAAGTACAATACTTTTTTGAGTTCTGTCTAGTGAATTCTCAAACCTGAGGGAATTGTGGGAATTTGGAGCCAGTAAGTCAGAGGTACAAGGGACCTGGAGATCCTATTTGTGGCTGGGACCTAAAGTGATGGCAGTCATGTGGAAGGTTGAGGCTCGACCTTGTGGGATTCAACACCAACTCAGGTGATTAGTATCACAACTGTAGTGAAATATGCTTGAGATGAAAGCAGAGCATTGGGATGCAAAAGCCTGATCACTCAGGGCCTTTGAGGCCAGGGTAACAAGCCTAGATTTCATTCCAAATGCAATGCTAAACCACTGAAAGATTCTTTCTTTCTCACTGGAGAGTGGTTTAATTTTCAATAAATTCTGTCTGGCTGCAGTATGGCAAGGGGCAGGTGTTGAAGGAGGAAGACCAGTTTATAAGGCATCTGCAGTATATAGGCAAGACATGGTGGTGGCTTGGACCAGAGGGTGGCACAGATGAGAAGCGTGCAGATGCAAGATGCAAGTGGAACTTGAAGATGTTAGCTATAGGACTGGCATGAGGCATGATTAGGGAAATAGAGAAATCCTGAATGATGCCCAGATTTCTGGCACCATTAGGGGGAGATGAAAGACTCGCAGCTTTGGTTTTGGCACATTGATTCTGAGAGGCCTAAGAGACATCCAGTGAGAGATATCGTGCAGGTAGCTGGGTTTACAACATGTGAGAGCAGACTGCAGTCAGTTTCCTTCGTTAATCAGACTAATTTTCAACTATGCAAGGACCCCATACAATATGCCATGATTATTCCTCTCTGTCCACCTCTGCTCTCGTGTTTCTCCTACCTTCCCCCTTCCTCCTCGCCTCTGCAAATCCTCCTCACCCTTCAAGTTCCAGCTCAAAACTCCCTTCTGCATTAGGTTTTTTGTTTTTGTTTTTTTGTTTTTTTAGATTTTATTTATTTATTCATGAAAAGCACAGAGAGAGAGAGAGAGAGAGAGAGAGAGGCAGAGGCACAGGCAGAGGCAGAAGCAGGTATGTCCATGCAGAGCCCAATGTGGGGCTCGATCCCAGGTCTCCAGGATCACGCCCTGGGCTGAAGGTGGTGCTAAACCGCTGAGCCACCCAGGCTGCCCTGCATTAGGTTTAATCCTAGTCATATTCACATTTCAAGCCATAGGAGTCAGTATGAAGCTTTCAAGCAGTTTAACTCCCTGTGGTCTTGTAAGAGTTCCCCTTTATTATATAGAAGTCTAGCCAGCTCTATCAGATTGCAAACACCTCTGACAAGGGCCATTTCTTATACATCTCTTATATTCTTCACAAGCACATAGGGGTTTATGCACCTTTAAATTAAAAAGGAATTAACTAGGGGATGCCTGGGTGGCTAAGTGGTTGAGCGGCTGCCTTTGGCTCAGGTCATGATATCAGGGTCCTGGGTTAGAGTCCCACATCTGGCTCCCCACAGGGAGCCTGCTTCTCCCTCTGCCTATGTCTCTATCTTTCTCTGTGTCTCTCATGAATAAATAAATAAATAATCTTAAAAAAATTAAAAGGAACTAACTAGAGATTTACACAAAAAGCCACAGAAGAAGAAGAAGAAAAAAAAGGAGAAAAAAGAAGAAAAAAAAAGCCACAGAAGAGTCAATAGTAGAAAATGATCACATGTGTCTGTCTTCTAAAAGAGTTTTTAAAAGTAAGGCTAGAAATTTCTTCTGACAAATGAAACTATAAATTTTGCTATTAATTAAAATTGTTGATTTGACGGCTCTTGTAGACACTATAACTTCAAAGCTTTATAAAAGATGTAAAACAGCATCCCTGAAACACTCCTGTAACAAGAGCTCTGATTGGCGCTAGTAGGAACTATGATAGGATGATTGAAAGCCTGAACTTTGATAAATAAGGACAAGAGATGAAAATAGCTTCATATCTAATGAAGGGCGGGGACAGGGAGGGAAGTTAATGGAAGGCCCCAGTGGATCTGTGAGATCTATTTTTATTTAGCACCTTCATTAATGACTGGGAGCAAGGGTACACAATATGTTAATAACGTTTTTTGGTTGTTACCAAATTAGGAGGTGCTGCAGACATCACTGAAGACAGAGAAATAACACAGATGGATCTAAAGAGGTTGGAAATATGAATAGAAATTATCACAATGAGATTTGATTTAGGAAAAATGCAAATGAAGGCAGCTGGGAAAGAAATCATCCAAAATGCAAAATAATCAGTGGGTTGGGAAACCTAGAAAGCAACAACATGGAATGTCTGGCTGGAGAGTAGTGAGAATAAAGAGTAAAGAGTGACAACTCAGTGCTAGCTTAGCCCAAATAGTCAGTAGCAGGTCCGGGAAGAAACAGCTTGTCAAGGAGTTACATTTTGACACAATGTCCTTGGACATCTATACACAGTTTTGGAGACAATGTGGGGGAATAAACAAAAATCAGCTCAGACATTTGAGCCTTTGTTTCTTCAGTTTAAAACAAGGGATTAGACTCTGTTTCTGAGGTCCCCTGGTGTCAACCCTCTGGCAGGTTCTAAAAGAGGAATTGAGTGGTGGCAGAGAAATGCCTGGCTACCGCCAGGTGCCCAGTCTGGATGCCTCATCCCAGGATCTTCCTTATGAAAAGTAAGCTGAATGAAACAGCTTGAAAATATATGTCAGGATTGGTTCTGTATTGACAGCCCTGCATGTGGAATTCATCATAAACAAGTGTTGGAGCACCTGGGTGGCTCAGTCGGGTAAGCATCTGCCTTCAGCTCAGGTCATGATCCCAGGGTTTCGGGATGGAGCCTCACGTTGGACTCCCTGCTTACCAAGCAGTCTGCTTCTCCCTCTCCCTCTGCCTGTCACCCAATTCATGCTTGCCTGCTCACTCTCTCTCAGATGAATAAATAAAATCTTAAAAAAAAAAAAAACAAGTTCTGCCAATAGAGATGTGAAGCCAAATGAACATATAAAATCGGATAGCAGGAAGTTTCCAGAACGCTTGGTGAGATGCATAGGAGTGGTGGCTGCCCAAGCTGAGCCCAGCAACATGCTCCATGCTCCTTCCTGCTCCCCTACACCAGCTTCGGCCCTCTCACTGGCTGTAGAAAATGGTGAAAGAAACCACTTACTGTGATGTTTTTGAGGGTCAAATCCAATGCCACCCAGGAAGAATTGAAAAAGGCTTACAGGAAACTGGCTTTCATTGAAGTACCACCCTGGAGGATTTAGCCCCTGACTTTGGCCCAGGGCCTGATCCTGGAGACCCGGGATCGAGTCCCACTTCCGGCTCCCTGCGTGGAGCCTGCTTCTCCCTCTGCCTGTGTCTCTGCCTCTCTGTCTCTCTCTCTCTCTCTGTTTCTCTATGTTTATAATGAATAAATAAATAAAACTTAAAAAAAAAAAAGAAGTACCACCCTGATAAGAATCCAAATGAGGGAGAGAAGTTTCAACAGATTCCTCAAGCTTATGAAGTGCTCTCTGATACAAAGAAAAGGGAATTATATGACAAAAGAGGAGAACAGGCAATTAAAGAAAGTGGAGCTGGTGGTGGTTTTGGCTCCCCCACAGACATCTTTGATATGTTCTTTGGATAAGGAGGAAGGTTGCAGAAAGAAAGGGGAGGTAAAAATGTTGTGCATCAGCTCTCAGTAACCTTAGAAGATCTATATAATGGTGCAACAAGAAAACCAGCTTGCAAAAGAATGTATTTACGATAAATGTGAACACCGAGGTAGTAAGAAAAGAGTAGTTGAATGTTGTCCCAATTGTCGAGGTACTGGAATGCAAATAAGAATTCATCAGATAAAAAAAAAAAAATCATCAGATAGGACCTGGAATGGATCAGCAATTCAACCTGTGTGCATGGAGTGCCAGGGCCAGAGGGAACAGATCAGTCTTAAAGATAGATGTAAAAGCTACAACAGAAGGAAGATAGCTAAAGAGAAGAAGATTCTAGAAGTGCATATTGACAAAGGCACGAAAGATAGCCAGGAGATAACATTCCATGGTGAAGGAGACCAAGAACCAGAACTGGGACCAGGAGATATTATTATTGTTCTAGATCAGAAGGACCATGCTGTGGGAATGTGAACTGGTGCAGCCACACTGGAAAACTGTGAAGGTTCCTCAAAGAGTTAAAAATAGACCTGCCCTACGACCCAGCAATTGCACTGTTGGGGATTTACCCCAAAGATACAGATGCAGTGAAAAGCCGAGACACCTGCACCCCAATGTTTATAGCAGCAATGTCCACAACAGCCAAACTGTGGAAGGAGACTTGATGTCCTTCCAAGATGAATGGATGTAGAAGATGTGGTCTGTACATAAAATGGAATATTACTCAGCCATTAGAAAGGACGAATACCCACATGCTTCGACGTGGGTGGAACTGGAGGATATTGTGTTGAGTGAAGTAAGTCAATCGGAGAAGGACAAACATTATATGGTTTCATTCATACGGGGAATATAAAAAATAGTGAAAGGGATTATAGGGAAAAGGAGAGAAAATGAGTGGGAAAAACCAGAGAGAGAGAGACAAAACATGAGAGACTCCTAACTCTGGGAAACGAACAAGGGGTAGTAGAAGGGGAGGTGGGGGGGTGGTGACTGGGTCATGGGCATTGAAGGGGGCACCTGACGAGATGAGCACTGGGTGTTATACTATATGTTGGCAAATCAAACTCCAATTAAAAAAATATACAAAAAAAAGTTATTTCAAAAAAAAGTTAAAAAAATTAATAGTTCACTTTCACTATGTTAGGACATCAGAAAGATCACAGGATGTTAAAGCTGGACTCCTCTCCAGTGTGCTCCCTATATCTGCAACACTAACTACATTACTATGGGTGACAGCATGCTAAGTGGAAAAAGTATCTACTGTATTTTGAATCAAATCTATCTGAGCTGCAATCCAGACAACCCATTCATGCCCAGTTTGTCTTTGCTCATGTTATATAAATTCTCTGAGCCTCAATATTTTCCTTTGCAAAACTGAAACAATAAAACTTACTTTGCAAAGCTTAAAAGAAAAAAAAAAGGGACCATGCTGTTTTTACTCAATGAGGAGAACACTTTTTCATGTATATGGACATACAGCTGGTTGAAGCCCTGTGAGGCTTTCAAAAGCCAATATTGACTCTTGACAACCGAACTCTTGACACTCTTGACAACTAAACCATCATCATCACCTCTCATCCAGGTCAGACTGTCAAGCACGAGGATATCAAGTGTGTGCTAAAGAAAGGCATGCCAATTTATCGCAGACCATATGAGAAGGGTTGCCTAATCATTGAATTTAAGGTAAACTTCCCTGAGAATGGCTTTCTCTCTCCTGATAAACTTTCTTTGCTGGAAAAACTCCTACCTGAGAGGAAGGAAGTAGAAGAGACTAATGAAATGGACCAGGTGGAACTGGTGGACTTTGATCCCAATCAGCAAAGATGGCACCATGATAATGGGGAAGCATATGAGGATGATGAACATCATCCTAGGGGTGGTGTTCAGTGTCAGACCTCTTAATGGGGCCGGTGAATAACACTGCTGGCATTTTATATGCAGTAGTGAAGTACTGACGGACTTAATCATAGCTCACTACCTGCTATTGTTTCTGTTTTAATATTCATCTATAGTAGTATTTTAAGAGTTAAGTGAAGAATAAACTCAGATTAAGAAAAAAACCTGATAGCTATTTGTTTACAAAAGTACCCTCTACTCTACCAAGTATTTCTTTGAATAAAAACTCTCTGTGTGCTTTTAAAGTATTTATGTTTTTGTTTACAAAGGCTTGATCACCTCGCAAAGCTTAGGAAAAGCCCATTGTACAGAGGGTGAAATCTGCATGAAGAGTCTCTGCTCTGTCTGGGGTTGGGTAACCCGAGAGGCAGGCTGGCCCTCCGGATTGTGCGCCCATCCACAGGGGGACACCCTTTGCTCCGACGAGTACATTTTCATTCCCTCGAGGTGTGTTTTCGTGGGTGGTTTTCCTCGTCTCCCCAGCTCTCACTGACCTAGATCCACAACAAGGAAGGAGGTGAGGCATCTTAGCATCTTAGCTGGAGCCTGCACAGAGAGCCCCCAAGGTCAAGGATTCTGGAGCCTGAAGTAAGCATTCTGATGTTTCTCCTACCTGACTGCCACCGCACGCGCTAGTGCCCTGAGGTGTAGGCGAGGGTCCCCCCTCACAGGCAAGTCTCTCTCCTTGACATGCACATCCACACAGAGCCAGCCTCGGGCAGGGGCTGGTCTGTGATCCTGAATCTGGCACAATACCTCCAGGGTCTCATGACTGTGGTCTGAGGCTTCATCGTGTCCCTGAGATGTATGAGGCCGTATTGCTCCCCCAACTACCATTCTGCCTTGCCATGGCATGTAGGCAATACCCAGACTCGGTGCTATGTCTAACAGAGCCCTGCACTGAGGTGGCACCTGTCCCCCTCTCTGTAATCTCTTCTACAGCCATCCCCCTCACCCACATGGACCAGCCGCACTGGCCACCTTTCTCTTCCTTGAACACACCATATCTGTTCCTATCTTCATCTCCTCCTTCCATCTGGATTGCTCTTCCCCTCTCTGGTCTCTCCCCCAGGGCTCACTCAGCTCTAGGGTCAGCTCCTGGGGGAGGGCTTCTCCCAGCATCCTCCCTGAAGCAGCCACTTCCCTGGCACCCTGGCACATCGCTGTGTTTAAATGCTTCACATGCTTTTCTCTCTCTGAGTAACTTTGTCCATTCATTTGTTTACTTGTTGATTTGCTCTCCCTCCTACTGATATATATATTCTATGAGGACAGGGACTGGTCTGTCATGTTCTTCAATGCCTGCTGAATGAAAGGATAAATAGACACTTTGATCCTGCTAGAGGCTCCGAAGCATTGCAGTAAGAGGGTGACCTCTGGAGTCAGCTGCCTGCACTTAAATTCCCCATTGGTGACTTCAGCCTGTACGTCCTTGGACAGTTTACACAGCCTCTTTTCTTTCCATTCTCTCACCTATCAGAGGAGGAATATAACAGTATCTACCTTTCAGGGGTAGTGTCAGAGGACTATGTAAAGTACTTAGTGAAGTGCTTGGTATGTAGTTGTCACTAGATGATTGTTTTGTTTTGTTGTGGTAGTAATTATATAGCTGCCAGGGATCCCTGGGTGGCGCAGTGGTTTGGCGCCTGCCTTTGGCCCAGGGCGCGATCCTGGAGACCCGGGATCGAATCCCACGTCGGGCTCCCGGTGCATGGAGCCTGCTTCTCCCTCTGCCTGTGTCTCTGCCTCTCTCTCTCTCTCTGTGACTATCATAAATAAATTTAAAAAAAAATTATATAGCTGCCAAAGTTTATGGCCCATGACCATGTGATTTACTTGACTTATTTATATGTAAAGTTTGCTCCATTTGCAAATCACGGTGTAACTTCCACTTTCTGGTCTGACATATAAAGAGCTTGAAAGTAATCAATCACTCTCCTTACAACAACAACAAAAGGCTAAATGAACTGAAAACCAGGGACTCTTAGATCCATCAGAGAACTGAGGTCACAGGGCAAACTGCTGCACCAGAACTAGAGAGAAAAATGGGCAGTTATAGAGCAGTACTGCCTACCAAAAGCAGAAGCCCAGAGCAAAAGCCCACAGCTAGTGCCCGGATGTAGGTACACTTTAAACTGTAATCGATGAATTGCTGAAGTCTTAGTGAGGGCACGCCTGAAGGTTAAAGACGACAGGGGTCCAGGACCACAGGGCCTCAACTTTCACCTACCAGGTTCCCACTATGAACAGCTGAGAAAAAAACCTCTGTTCTCCCAGTAGGTGGAAGAGAAAAGTAATGATTCTGAAATACACAGAGCTCTCTGTTCTCTTTCCAAGATCAGTCTTCAAGAGAAACTATTTTATCAGCTCCTAATCAACCAAGGTTTTACCAAAGCCTAAGTGCCCCAAGGAAGGGAAATACCTCAGGCTCACAAACTGAGACCTAATTACAAGGCTACAGAAAGCCCCTCCATCTCCGTATCAATAGTGCTCCTGTATAATGACAGAATTTCAATGGAAAGAACTAAAAGCCTTCAATGTCATTTAAGAAAAAAATCTCTAGGAAGACCCAAAGATAAGGGGGGAGAGAAAAAACAAGGACACTAGAGGAAAGTTAAGCCCTTGACACCATAGCTACAGCAGACGGTAAGCACACAGCCTAATTCCTAACCAGATAAACACAAAACCTCATACTAAAGCCCTCTTTCCTCAGTTCCTTTTACCCAGGACCTCGTGTCCAGCTTTCGACAAAAAATTACAAAGTACGCTAAAAAGGCAGAAAATGCCATCTAAGAAGAAAAAGCAAGCATCAGAACTAGATGCGGATATGGCAGTGATGTTGGAATTATCAGACTGAAAATCTAAAACAACTGCTATGGGTATGCTATGAGCTTTAAAAGAAAAAAATGGACAACATGCAAGAACAGATGGATAATATAAATGGAAATGGCAACTCAAAGAAAAGATGAAAGAAAAATGCTAGAAATCAGAAAAGCTGTAACAAATGAAGAAGGCCTTTGTTGGGTTCACCAGTAGGACTGGACATGGCTAAGGAAAGAAACAGTGATCTTGAAGATATATAAATAGCAACTTCCCAAACTGAAATGCAAAAAGAAGACATGGAGAGTTAAAAACAGCAGGGGCCCAGGACCAGAGATAGAACAATGTCTTGAGGAACCATAGGACTATTACAACAGGTGTAACAAATGTTTAACTGGAATAGCAGAAAAAGAAATAGAAAAGAAAAAACAAATAGCAGTAGAAATATTTGAAGTAATAAAGGCTGCAATTTTTCCAAAATTAATTACAGACACCAAACCACAGATCTGGGAAGCCCAGAGAGCATCAAGCAGGGTAAATCACACACACAAAAATCTCTACTTACGCATATCATATTCAAACTGCAGAGACTCAAAGGCAAAGAGAAAATAATGAAAGAACCCAGAGGGGCAAGGTAAGAAATCCTTATAAAGGAGCAACATGCAAGTAAGAAGAAAATGAAGTAAATTATTTAATGTGCTGAAAGAAAACCCTCAAAACCTAGAATTCCACACCCAACAAAGTTATTTACCAAAAGTGAAAGAGAAATAAAGACTCTCAGAAAAACAAAAACTAAAGGAAATTTGTTACCAATAGACCTGCCTTGCAAGAAATGATAGTTTTTTAGAGAGAAGGAAAATGGGAATTGTTAGAAACCCAGGTCTACATAAAGAAAGAAGAGCTTTAGAGAATGAATAAATGAAAGTAAAATAAAACCTTCAATTTTTATTATTTTTTTTAAGACTTTATTTATTTGAGAGAGAATGCCAGCATGCGCATGCATGAACTGTGGGGGGAGAAGGAGAAGAGAGGCAGAGGCAGAGAATCTCAAGCAGACTCTGCATGGAGCATGGAGCCTGACCCAGTTCTCAATCTCTCATCCCTGAGATCATAACCTGAGCCAAAACCAAGAGTCAGACACCTAACAGACTGAGTCACCCAGGTGCCCCCTTCAAATTTTCTTATTCTTAATCGATCTAACAGGTGGTAGTTTGTTTGAAATAATAATAGCAACAATGTATTTGGTGATCATAGCTTAATGACAGGGATGTCCTAGGGGGCAGGGAGGAGGAATTGGGAATGCTCTGTTACAAGGTTGCTGTAGTACTGGGAAGTGCTATAATGTTATTTGAAAGTGGATTTGGATTAGTTCTAAATGTATATTGCAAACTCTAGAGCGAGCACTACACAATTGTAAAGAAGTATAGTTGATATGCTAAAAGGGGAGAGAAAATAGAATCATGTAAATGAACAGTTAAAACCAGGGAAGACAAAAAAGGTACAAAGAACAAAGTCAATGAATAACAAACAGAAACACGGTGGATATTAACCCAACTACATCAGTAATCATTTTAAGTGTAAATAGTTTAAACACACCAGTTAAAAGACAGGATGTCGGGGATCCCTGGGTGGCTCGTGGTTTAGTGCCTGCCTTCAGCTCAGAGTGTGATCGTGGACACCCGGGATCGAGTCTCACGTTGGGGTCCCTGCATGGAGCCTGCTTCTCCCACAGCTTGTGTCTCTGCCTCTCTCTCTTTCTCTCTCTCTCTCTCTCTGTGTCTCTAATGAATAAATAAATAAAATCTTAAAAATAAAAAATAAAAGACAGGATGTCACAGTGGATTAAAACAAAACAAAACAAAACAAGAGCCAACTATGAGCTGTTCACTGATCACATTGTTGGCCATCACCCAAAAACATCCATGGGTGAGCCTAAGGCTCCCTGGCCTGAGGGTCAGGAGACAGGATGCAGTCTGGTCTATCCACCCACCAGCTGTGTGACCTTTCACAAGTCACTGACATTCTCTGGGCCTCTCTTTACCCTTCTCCTTGCCCTTTATTGCAAAATAAGAGGATTTAGACCGAATCCCTTAACCTCTCTTCCAGTTCAAAATACAAAGCCTTTGTACTAGGATCTGATGAGAAATCTGGGCAGGCAGAGAGGAAATTGCAGCATCTATCAGATGCTTTTGGACTGAGTTCATGAGAGACCTACCTGTAGCCAGAAGGGGTGTGTGCATGAGTATGAAAACACAAACCCAAAGTCTGGCTACTGCTTGCAAAAACTGAACTCTTGGAGACTACTGGATGGCAGGAATATCTCACTTGGGTGTATATTTGACTAGCAGAAAATGATAAGGAATTTGCAAATCATATTTAGGTTGAATTGTATCCTACTGATCAGGAAGGAGAATGGGCCAGAGAGGAACTCAGGGAGTCTCTGCTGAATATAAGGGAGAGAGGATTACCAGAGCTCCTTGTCTTGCATTCCTGGCCCATTGTCATCTTTTCAGACTAAACTTCCACCTTTCCCACTATTACCCCTGCCCCATGTACATACATCCTTTGCAGAAGAAACGGAAGAGAGAATCTCAAATGTTTAAGTTCCTGTGTTAAGTAAATTGTTCTTGAAGATCTCATTCAGCTTCTAGCAAAAGCCCTGCTCATCTTCAAATACAGAACCATGGCATTGACTGTCCATTTTGGCCAGAGGCATGACCATTCTGATCGAAGAAAGCACAGGAGAATCCTTGAAATTATCTTTAAAAACCCACGAGGACATCAAAGGGAAACTAAATCAATGACTCTGCATTAAATCAAGGTTGCAGGTCAGCACCCTAGATGGACAGATCACAGCACATTTTTACTTTCCCAGGTTGTTCTTTCCCCAGGGTTAAGTGGTCGGGATCGACTGTATTCTGTCCCACTGACACAGATATGCACTGTATGGAAGCTGGCCCAATGCTAATCTTACATACTTCCCATCTAGTTGTTCTTGTTCTTCTTGTTCTTCTTCTTCTTCTTCTTCTTCTTCTTCTTCTTCTTCTTCTTTTTAAGATTTTATTTATTTATTTGACACACAGAGAGAACACAAGCAGGGGCAGAGAGAGAAGCAGAAGCAGAAGCAGGCTCCCCACCAAGCAGAAAGTCTGATATAGGACTCTACCCCAGGACCCTGGGATCATGATCTGAGCCAAAGGCAGATGCCTAACCAACTGAGCCACCCAGGGGTCTCGAAACTCTCACCTAGTTCTAAGCGACACTGTTATAAACCTCAGACCCATGAAGTACTGACATTTCCAATGGAAAACTGTAAGAATTCTAATATTCCACTAGATGGAAGGCTGTATGAAGGCAAGGATCGTGACTATGTTTGCTAATCATTATGCCCACTGTGCCTAGCTCAGTGCTTAGCATAGAGTAGGTGCTCTGTAAACATTTGTTAAATGAATGAAAAAAATTCCAGCATACATGTGGGCCTGGACAAAGTATGCATCATTCAAATTTGTTGATTTCTAAAAATACTTTTTAAAATCATTCATTCATTTCTCATTTTTTTAGCAAGCTGTCATTGAGTAAGCCTTCTACATGATAGGGACCAAAACACAAAAATGAATGAGACAGTATGCTGATTCTCATAAAGAAGAAGGGGAACAGTATTTACCGAGTATAGCTTTAGGTTGGGCACTTTTTATTCATGATATCGTCCTTCTAGCAATCCTGTGAGGTAAATATTACTTTTACCCCCCTGCCTTTGCATATAAGGGAAGAGAGGCTTGCACAAAGACCCACATCTGGCAAATGACAAAGCCAAGAATTTATTCCAGGACCTGGGTACTTCCCTCTGTGATGTACTATCTCCCCAGAGTAAAGTTAAAATCACAGTGTGATGTTCTGCTATGTGATACTATGTTAAGGAAACTTAGCTTATCAGAAATTGAGTTGTAAATAAATAGTTTCATGGGGAAAAGAGAAGAATTTTATGTTCTCAATTGCAAGTTACTTATGTGGGGAAAAAATTTAATAATAGAGGTGCTTTAAAACCACATCAAAAGTGAGTACTTGAAGGCTAGAAATAAAAAATTGCTCAAACAAAACACATGAAAATTACCAAGTTAAGTCCTAAATAGCATTCAAGACCCAAGTCAAAAGAGTTTCTAAATTATCATTATCATAACTCATTGTTGTGATAAACAAAGCACAGAATTGAACTAAGATGGTTGAAGTCAAAATAAACTATGCTCTCACTTGTACTACCAACGGTGAAGAAAAGAACATACAACCAAGAAGCTGCAAGCTACTCCTTTGTGCACAAGAGCTTTTTCCCTAGAACCCTGGTACTAATTCCCAACTGTGCTTGAATTATAACCAGTAGATATCCATTATATGAACTGTGTTCCCTGAGCAATCTATTGTGTTACAGCCCATGTGCCTCATAAAGGCTCAAACTGTGGGAGGAAAACAGGGAAATAATCCTTAGACATACGAACGACTTGAGGAAACACTCAGGGTCAGGCCATCTTGTAGGGGTGGGAGGCCCCCTGCAGAGGTGGCCACGTGACTTGCACATCTGAAGGTCACAGACAGGCTCTGGGGTTGCCTGCTTCCCTGGACCCTGAAGCAGTTTTGAGAATTGCCATCTCTTCCATATGAGTGAAAATGCATGGGGCCCAGAATTATCTGCATTCATGTCTCAGCAGAAACTTTGAAAGTAAGTTGTTCCCACCCACCTTACCTGGATCAGATGAGGAACTAGGAGAACAGAAATCCATAATCAACTCAAACTCCAGCAGCTCTGAAAGTCCCAAAGGTGGCGGGGAATGTTCTACTATTGGAATAGTCCTAATGGATTTGGCCCAATCCTAGCACAGCAATGATCCTCTGTTACACTTTTAGAGTTCCCTGCAATTTTCAATGATTTTATAACAACTCTGGGAGAGAAGTCATATTCTGATTTTTACAGATGAAGAAACTGGAAATGAGTAAGTAATTCACAGCAGCCAGCAATCATCAGAGTGAGACTCAAATCCTGTCTTCCAGCATCATATTTTTTTTTGAGTTTAAAATATTTTGTATTTAAAATTTCATTCGTATATGCATTATACTCGAGCCAACACTATTGTGTGCTAATGGAGTTTTAGGAATGAGGATATAAAGGTGAACAAACCAAATGCTTACATAATAATATAACATCAAGTAGAGCTAATGATCCAGGACCATATTCAATAGACCTCTCTCTACCACAAACTTATAGGGTGACCTCAGGGATGTTTTCTAGGAGCAGTGGCTTTAGAGTCATACCTACATTTGCCTATCCTGGATGTATCACTTTTAGCCAAATAATCTGTCAAGTTCTTTAATGTCATTAAACTTTGGTCCCTCACCTGTAAAACGAGGACATATATAACACCAAGTTCATGGGGTTATGTAAGGGTCAAATGCAATGTGCAGAGAGCATGCTCAGCACAGAACTTGGACCCGGTTAGAGCCGGACAAATGTGGAGGGTTTCAGGGCATGGGCTTTGGGTGGAGGTATCTCCTTCATCCTAAGTGGTTTAGTATTCCTAGGGATGCAAAGCCCCGAGGGGACATTTTACCATATCTAAAGCTATAAGGAGACAAACATTCAGGACGGACCACAGATGCTTGGGAACCTGAGCAGTGAGGCAGGCATGGGGCTGGAGGAATGACTGCCCCACAGGGGGCAGGTCTATGCCTTCTCCTGTGGTGCCCTCTGTGCTAGTGCCCTAAGGCAGGCAGGACCCTCCATCTCCACCTGGAAAGCCATGGAGTTGGCAGCAGCCAGGAATATCCTCAGAGGCAGCTTGGCCTTGTAAGATCTGTGGCTCCACAGGCGATGGGCACCAGCTGTGATGCCCAGAGCAGTCAGGAGGAAGCAGAAGTAGGCTGCAAGACACAAGTAGGGAGAATGTCAACAAATGTCTCCAAGCTTCAACACATCCCCCATGCTTTTTTTCTTTACTGCATAGGGACCCATGGGAAACGGTGGGAGGAGAAGAATCTGCAATGTGAAGGAAGAATTGATAACTTGGGGGAAATGCAGCCTTTTTGTTGATTTGCAGCTTTCCCATACCAGGCAGATGTGGAGAGAACTTTCCTCAAGGAACTTTGACCTTTGACTGTCATTTTTTCTCTATCGAACAAATCTTTTATTTGCTAATGCTCCATGACAGTTTTGATGCAAAGTCATAATCACATTAGTGTGTATTTGTCACTCAGTCTTACATGCCCACTCTGTGGAGCTGAGATTGATCTCTGTGTTGCCTGTCGCTGGCACCCACGCCAGGAAGAGTGTTATACGAAGGCCATATTTCTAAAAGGCAGTGCCCTTATCATGGCTCCATAGGCCTTGGTTTGAACGAAATCAGGCCAGACCTAAAAGCAGTGAAGTGTGACTCAGGACCAGTAAGAATGAAAATAAAACTGATGGCAGAGACAACTGAGATTTGCCTCCTCAAGATCCCCACTTACACCATCACTATGACTTGGGATGGCAAAGATGGCCAGGTAGTGAAATTTTTAAACCCACTCTAAGTGGAGCTTATTATCTGCCAACACTTAAATATATTATTTTTAAGCCTCAGAGCAGGTAGTATTAGCTCACTTTGCAGTTGAGAAATTGGAACTCTGAGAGCTAAATCCTGTATATAAACCCAAGTCAGCCTGGTCTCTGCCAAAGTCCCCATGCTGCCCCCCACGTGGTGCCAGTGGATTGCTCTTTGTATGAAGACTTGGGAGAGGTTATAAAACACGGTGTAAAGGAGACACACAGGGACCACCCAAAAATTACGATTCCTGAGATTATTACAACTACTCTAGTGTTTTCACAGCAATATGCTCACACAATGCTAAATGTCTTGCTTGGATTACCTTATTAAAAACACTTCAAACAATCATATAGGGTTTAGATTATTATTATTAGCCCCATTTTATAGATGAGAAAATCAAGGCTTAAAGAAGTTAACTAATTTCCCAGTGTCACAAAGCTAGGAGGTGTCTTTGCTAAGAGCCAAACTCTAGTGTATCAGAACCAAGAATTGAGTTCCTAACCACTATGCCTCTGGGTGATACCAGGTAGGTTTTATCTGTACTTCTCTACACCCCACTATCATCCTTAATATTGGGTCCTAATCTAAATTTAAAAGTGAGCTGCTTCCTTACTTAGGGGGAGAACTCAAAACCAAGCTCTAGGTAGGCAGGCTTAGGCAGATTATCTTGCACTATTGCTTCTAGCACTTAGAACATACAGGGCCCTCCAGAAGGAACTGGCAAAGAACAAGTGATCAGCTGTGAGTACATCCCTGAACAATTGTGAATTGTACCAGGACAGAATGAGTTTTTAGAGAGCTCACTATAGCACTTCTTTAGAAGAATCACTAGGGTAACTGCAGTGTCAATATATATATTTGGGGGAGAACCATATTACATCTCCTAAAAGTCAAGTCTGACAGACCTTGATCTCAATCCATATTTATATGGGTCTAAAAGCAAGACCTGCCTCTGGTACTAAAATTAATGAGTCTCTGAATACATGTGGTTTTCATGAACTTGACAAATCATTCCTTACTTGAGATGTTAAAAAACAATCTGCTCATAAATCACAGAAAGTAACAGTATATAAAAAGCTCTGGTCTCTTTTGTTATTATAATTTAACTTTGGTCATAAGACTATGAAATGCACAGCTATTTTCCTTGTCATCCCTGGCCTTCATGTCTCTACCAAAAAAATTTTTCCCAACTGTCAAGGAGTCATGGAACAAGTGAAATCTGTAATGGAAAAATTCAGTGTGACCCTATTTTTCCAGCAGATTAAGACACTGGACCTTGGCTAAAATAAAATAAACCCCAAGACTCATAAAAAACATTGGCAAAAAAAAAAAAATCTGTTCAATGCACAGTTCCCAGACAGGGCCTTATCATAGATGACGGCATTGTCTTATCCTATTTGGGATCTCCAGTATGTCAGGAGTCACTTACATAGTTGGTCTGCCATGGACAATAGAGGCTGTTGGTTTTTCATGGTCCTTCTTCTGGCAACAGGAATGTGGCCATGTAATCCATAGATGGCCTAGTGTTGTACTCCATCTTCTTAGCTCTGGGAGTAAACACCTACCCAATCCTCTCTCTTCTGGCTCAAAGACTAAAGGTCACATACCAAGGTATGATTACAGCAGTAGAGAATGAGACCAATAAAGTGAGAGGCATGAAGATGGTGGTGATGCCAAGAAGACCTAGAAGGAGAGCTCCCTGCTCTGAGCCACTGGTTGTAGCCCCTATAGTTCTACAGCTCCTTTAATCCTGTGAGCCACATGGTACTTCTCCTAGTTATGTGAGCCAGCAAATTCCCTTTTCTTTTCTTTTTTTTTTTTTTCAAATTCCCTTTTCTTGCTGAAGTTAGTTTGCTCTGGATTTCTGCTACTAAAATTCTGTAGAATCTTTAAGGAAGAAAGCAACCTTCTAGCCATCGTCCAAAAGAGAACAAACTACAAAAACTCTGGCCTGAGTATGAGGCTATTAATAGGACTCAGTTTTCCTATTTGGATAGGAAGCAGATCCTTCCCCAGTTAAGCTTTCAGATAAGACAGCAGCCCACTAGTAGCATGGCAGGATACAAAATCAATGCCCAGAAATCAGTGGCATTTCTATACACTAACAATGAGACTGAAGAAAGAGAAATTAAGAAGTCAATCCCATTTACAATTGCACCCAAAAGCATAAGATACCTAGGAATAAACCTAATCAAAGAGGTAAAGGATCTATACCCTCAAAACTATAGAACACTTCTGAAAGAAATTGAGGAAGACACAAAGAGATGGAAAAATATTCCATGCTCATGGATTGGCAGAATTAATATTGTGAAAATGTCAATGTTACCAAGGGCAATTTACACGTTTAATGCAATCCCTATCAAAATACCATGGACTTTCTTCAGAGAGTTAGAACAGAACTCAACAGAGTGGAATCAGAAAACACCCCGAATAGCCAGGGGAATTTTAAAAAAGAAAACCATAGCTGGGGGCATCACAATGCCAGATTTCAGGCTGTGGTCATCAAGACAGTGTGGTACTGGCACAAAAACAGACACATAGATCAATGGAACAGAATAGAGAACCCAGAAGTGGACCCTGAACTTTATGGTCAACTAATATTCGATAAAGGAGGAAAGACTATCCACTGGAAGAAAGAGTCTCTTCAATAAATGGTGCTGGGAAAATTGGACATCCACATGCAGAAGAATGAAACTAGACCACTCTCTTGCACCATACACAAAGATAAACTCAAAATGGATGAAAGATCTAAATGTGAGGCAAGATTCCATCAAAATCCTAGAGGAGAACACAGGCAACACCCTTTTTGAACTCAGCCACAGTAACTTCTTGCAAGATACATCCACGAAGGCAAAAGAAACAAAAGCAAAAATGAACTATTGGGACTTCATCAAGATAAGAAGCTTTTGCACAGCAAAGGATACAGTCAACAAAACTCAAAGACAACCTACAGGATGGGAGAAGATATTTGCAAATGACGTATCAGATAAAGGGCTAGTTTCCAAGATCTATAAAGAACTTCTTAAACTCAACAGCAAAGAAACAAACAATCCAATCATGAAATGGGCAAAAGACATGAAGAGAAATCTCACAGAGGAAGACACAGACATGGCCAACATGCACATGAGAAAATGCTCCGCATCACTTGCCATCAGGGAAATACAAATCAAAACCACAATGAGATACCATCTCACACCAGTGAGAATGGGGAAAATTAACAAGGCAGGAAACCACAAATGTTGGAGAGGATGCGGAGAAAAGGGTGGGAATGTGAACTGGTGCAGCCACTCTGGAAAACTGTGTGGAGGTTCCTCAAAGAGTTAAGAACAGACCTGCCCTACGACCCAGCAATTGCACTGCTGGGGATTTACCCCAAAGATTCAGATGCAATGAAACGCCGGGACACCTGCACCCCGATGTTTCTAGCAGCCATGTCCACAATAGCCAAACTGTGGAAGGAGCCTCGGTGCCCATCGAAAGATGAATGGATAAAGAAGATGTGGTCTATGTATACAATGGGATATTCCTCAGCCATACCCACCATTTGCTTCGACGTGGATGGAACTGGAGGGTATTATGCTGAGTGAAGTAAGTCAATCGGAGAAGGACAAACAGTATATGTTCTTATTCATATGGGGAATATAAATAATAGTGAAAGGGAATATAAGGGAAAGGAGAAGAAATGTGTGGGAAATATCAGAAAGGGAGACAGAACATAAAGACTCCTAACTCTGGGAAACGAACTAGGGGTGGTGGAAGGAGAGGAGGGTGGGGGGTGGGGGTGAATGGGTGATGGGCACTGAGGGGGGCACTTGACGGGATGAGCACTGGGTGTTATTCTGTAAGTTGGCAAATTGAACACCAATAAAAAATAAATTTGTTATATAAAAAAAAAAAAGCGGCCCAGGCCAACACTGCTGCCTTGTGAGATCCTGGAGCTGAGGACCCAGGTCCAGTAGTACCTGCATTCCTACTTCACAAAAACTGTGAGAAAATAAATGTATGTTGCCTTAAGCTGCTAAATTTTGGGTTAATTTGTTCTTCAGCAATAGTTAACAAATGAAAGACCTAAGGAGGAACTTTACCCTTAAGGGAAGGAAGGTATAGTTAGAGTCTTGGTTTAAGAGGAGTTTGCTATCTCTAGGTACAGAAAGTAGATTTGTGTTGCAAGGGGATGGGAGGGCAGGAAGGGGAGTGGGAAGTGACTGCTAACAGGTACAAAGGTTTGGTGTGAAGGGTGATAAAAATATTCTAGAACTGATTTTGGTAATGTTTGTACAATTCCACGAATATACTAAAAACCAATGAATTATATACGTCAAATAGATGAATTGTAATGAGTTATGACTCAATAAAGTAGTCATTATTCCTATTAGACTTTGTTATTATGTATATTTTCTCAATGTAAAATAAAATAGACATGTCACAAAACAAAACAGAACAAAACAGACAAAAATCAACCACTTGCCTAGGATGCCACCATAGGCATCATCACTCCTGGATACTTGGCACCACTGGACACTCATGTCATACTGTGGCCCCTTAAATCTTCCATGGCTGCCAAAAAGAGTCTCATTTGACCCTTCGCCTTTGCCTGAATCTGTCAAGGCCCAAGATTCCAAAGAAGAAGCACTGATTTGTCCATGTGTGGATCACAAGCCCAGCTCTTACTGCCAGCAACAAAAGAGGAAGAATCCACAGTCCCTTTGGTTTTCAAGATGGAAGGCAGAGCCTCCCATCTATTCTGAGTCCTCAACTGGAGCAATGTTTAGAGAATTATTATAGTGAAACCCTCTGGACCACACAACCAGAGAACAGTCTTGGAGAGATGTTAAGGACCAAAAATTTAAACTCCCTTAATTCTGGACCTGATCAGAGGGAGAGACGGACAGCTCCCTTTGAGATCCATCTGTGAGCACCAGACAGAAGCAATTGGCAGAAGTCTTTAACTGTGTGTATTGTCTATTTCCCTCTAGCACCAGAGTGAAAGCTACTAAATAATAATGATAGCTACTATTGACCAAGAACTCTCTATGTGCCAGGCCCTATTCTAAACAATTTATACAGATGAGCCTGAGTGGCTCAGTTGGTTAAGCATCTGACTCATGATTTTGGCTCAGGTCATGATCTCATGGGTCATGGGACTGAGTCCTGTGTCTGGCTTCTCAGCTTGGCAGAGTCTGCTTGAGATTCTCTCTTCCTTCTCCCTCTGTCCCCCCCTCCCCGATCATGTTCTCTCCCTCCCTCTCAAATAACTAAATCTTGAGAAAAATAAACAATTTATACATAGTAACTCTTAGAATACTCACTTCAAGTCTAGGGGGTGGGTAATATGATCTCCATTTTACATATGAAGGCAATTTGACGGGAAGTGATGCAACCAGGTTGCAATCTAAGGCAGGAAGAGCCCACACTCAATAATACCCCTGCAGGCTGCTTGACCTCTTGGGGTTGCCTTAATTCTAATGGGAGGAGCCTAAATGTATCATGTCCTTTTAGTCAGCTCAAAACATAAGCAAGAAGTCAAGACCCTTGTTTTCTGTTTTGCCTTTGGCAAAGTTCACCAACTGGCAAGTTCACTTCCAAGAATGCCATCACCATCATTCTACATTCAATTCAGCCGCAGCTTGCCTTGGGAGCACCAGACAACCCAAGGATTCATGAGATAGTTTATCGAGCTCTTATTATAGACCATACACTCAGCTTAGCACTGGGTCTGCAAGTTGACCATGTGAACATGGGTCTTGGTCTCTGAGTTGATAGGAGTTTGAAAAGTAAATTACTTACTATATAATTATAAATTACAGCAAGTGCTGCAGAGGAGACAGACAGAATAATATAAGAGAGATTAAACGGGGGATAATTTAGGGGCATCTGGCTGGCTCAGTTGGAAGAACGTGTAACTCTTGATCTCAGGATCATGAGACCAAGCCCAACACTGAGTGTAGAGATTGCTAAAAAAATAAAGAAATAAAAGGGAGATAATTTAGTTTGGGGGACTAAACTAAATTAGTGGGAGTGAGAATTAAGCTAACCCCTAAAGGATGAGGAGGAGGCAAGATTCAGGCAGAGGGACCCACGTGTGAAAAGACCTGGGCTGGAGAAAGAGAGCTGATAAAAAACCTGTATCTGACCACCTTACACCCACTCAGAGTGCTACTAGAACAAAACAAAAACAGAAAGTAACAAATGTTGGCATGGATGTGGAGAGATTGGAACCCTTATGAATTGATAGTGGGAGTGAAAAATGATGCAGCCACCATGGCAAAGTTTGGTGGTTCCTCAAAAAGTTAAACATAGAATTACCATATGATCCAGCAATTCCACTTCTGGGTATATACACCCAAAGAATTGAAAGCAAGGACTCAAACAAATACTTGTTCATTCATGTTAATTGCAGCATCATTCACATAGTCAAAGGGTGGGAAAGGGTCTCATTAAAGCAAAAATATCCCTTGATCAAATAAGAATTTGTTAAACAGATGGGGCATCTAGGTGGCTCAGTCTGTTAAGTATCCAACTTCTAATCTCAGCTCAAGTCTTGATCTCAGGTTCAGGAGTTCAAGCCCCGTGTTGGGCTCCCTGCTGGGTGTGGAGACAACTTAAAAAAAAAAAAAGTGTTGAACAGAATGTTAAGGGCTCTTAATCATCTGGAATGGTGTTGACAACCTTTCTCCTGTAGGAAAATATGTAAAACAAGTTGACCAAAGTGAAAGATTGGGGGAAGGGAAGGGTAGAGTTATTTTCTTCTGTTCTTAAGAAAATGTCAGAGACCAGTACTCTTCTGCTTCCAGTCCACTTTTGAAAATGTTTGGCATTTGGTAAGTGTGGCCACACAAGCATAAGAAAAGTTATATTCAGAGTTGTCGATTGCTTAACATTTTACTAAAAATGCAAAAAAACAACAAAAATCAAAGTTACTGGGGCAGCCCAGGTGGCTCAGTGGTTTAGCGCCACCTTTGGCCCAGGACATGATCCTGGAGACCAGGGATCGAGTCCCACGTCGGGCTCCCTGGATGGAGCCTGCTTCTCCCTCTGCCTGTGTCTCTAACTCTCTCTCTCTCTCTCTGTTTGTATGTCTCTCATGAATAAATAAATAAAATATTTTTTAAAAAATCAAAGTTACTGTATTATTTTGTTATCTGTTAGTATCTGTTCAGTATGACACGAAAGCAAATCCTTGAAAGACAACTGTTCTAGAACACAAGCTAGTTTTGCCTTGGATCTTCCCTCTATTCTGTGTGCCTTCCTGCTTCCCTTATGTCTTCTTATTCTCTTCTTCAAAGTCTCTTCCTCTCCCTCAAATGACACAAAGCTTCTCTTGGGGGATGAGGGAAAATTAGGCAAGGAAATCAGACCTCACTGGAACAAGTCTTGGAGGATGCAGGCTCCTTTCAGAAAGTGAGGGGGCACACAGGTAACCATATCGCCCACCTGCCATTTCCTAGCTGGGAGTGGGAGGTGGACAGGGGCATCATACTCTTTCTTAGTCTCAGTTCTCTTATCTGTGAAGCAAACAAATCAACCAAAAACAACACTATCTCGAATAACTTTGAGACAAATGAAAATGTACATAAGGGAGTTAGCAAATAGTAATATCTCAATAAACATTACTGAAAACTCCATTATTCTTATCACTAGGCAACCTTTGCAAGACTGAGGGTGGGTGACCAGGAAGCAGGGCCTTCAGGGGGAAAGGGGGCACCAGGTCCAGCAGGGACCCTTTTTCCTACCCTTCCTCAGCCCTCCCAGGTTCTCTGAGGTGAATTTAGGAAAAGCAAACTCACTCAGAGTTTATGATTCAGGATAACTCCCATCATCCATCTCTCTCTGTTAACCAATCAAAATCAAACACAACTACAGAAATTAGAATTAGAGATAACAGAGCCCAAAGAGAATAATTTACTGCACTATGGGTATGCTGAATTTACTTTTTCATTAATTATTTGGTTCTAATTTTCTCTTGGGCAGTAGGTGTGTGTGTGTGTGTGTGAGAGAGAGAGAGAGAGGGAGGGAGGTGTGCATAGGTACATTTTGCTATAGCTACGTACATTACATGCTCATGAATGTCTCTGGACATAAATGAGAAACTACAATGTCAAAAATGTTGGTCCCTCAGGCCCCCTGGATGGCTCAGTCAGTTAAGCATCTGACTCTTAATTTCGGCTCAGGTCCTGATCTCAGGGTTGTGAGATCAAGCTCTGAGTTGGGCTTGTGGACTCTGCTTAAGATTTTCTATCTACCTCTCCCCCCGGCCCCTTTCCCTCCTCATTCTCTCTTTCTCTCACTCTAAAAATAAATAAATAAATCCTTTAAAAAAATGTTGGTGCCTTGAAGGAAGACTAAGATTAAAATGATGACCCAAACTATCCATTTGGGGGAAGTGGCAAAAAAAGGATCATTTCTGCCCTCATTGTCTAAATTATCTGAATTATTACAGGTCCTCCTCTCCCTCTTTTTTTTAACAAGCAATTTCTGTAAGGAGATCAAGGCAGCTAGTGGTTGGAGCCCAGGCCCCAGAAGTTTGGGCCTGAGTTAGCAGGCACCTTCTCAGCACTGAAGCGTGAAGACTGGGAGACCCAGACTCTCAGAAGGCTGAGCTTTGGATGAGCATTTTGATGAAAAGTTCTGGCAAGAGAAGCCCAGGACATCTCTGTTGCCTTTGTGTCTGAGTCAAAAGAGCTGGTGATTAAAGTGTAAGTCGATGGAAAGCCCCCTGGGAGGCTTTCTGTCCCCATTTCTCCTCAAGGATCTCCTCATTCTCCTCACACTCTCTTCTGACCACAGAAATGTCCTCCCTGGGGCTTAGCATGAACACAGTGGATTTTGATCCAGCTTCCCCATCTAGCAACCACAGGCCAGACACAGATGAAAAACGTTTGGTGGTAAGGTGTACTTAGTGATCGCAAAGGGAAAAATGACAAGACACAGTCTGTGCAAGATTCTTTTTACCACAATAATGTGTCTGCCTTACATTTTTGTAGGACAAAAAAAATTCAAAATTTAATTATACAGCATTCTCTCAAGATACCAAGAAATCCCCTTTGATTGTCTGGTTAGTGACTGCACCGTTGAGACAGCCTGACCTAGTTCATGAACTCTAGTTTCAAGGGTTTTCTTCACACATTTTTATTCCTGCCAAGTCTCTGTAAGTTGCTGTGAATAACCCAAAGCAGATTTTTAAATTTTGCAGCACAATCCAGGGCCTGGTTTTCTGATCTTCCTTGGTTTTGATGCAACCAAAATTGGATTAAAATCCAACCTAATTCTAATAGGTTGCCTTAGCAAAATGTAATTATCCATTTATTTGTTTCTGAGCAAACATGTCTAAGTACCTCCCATGTACCAGGTTTTCTGCAAGGTATTGAGTACGGTCAGGGTCAGCATCTCTCCCCAGGGAGGCTCATGGCTAACCAACTCCTCAGAGTGATAGCCCTCTAGCCACAATCAGCCCATGGATTTTTTTTTTTTTAAACTGAGCCAACAATGAAAAATAAACAATTTAAAAAATTAAAAAATCTCTATTTCTGGCTTCTCTTTACAAATGGAAAGATGTAACAATACCAGGGCACCTCACTTTCTTGTATGGCCGCTTGCTACTGGAGCTAACTGCCATCTACAAGCCAAGGAGAGAGAGGCCGGCCTGGAACAGAGCCTGCCCTCACAGCCCTGCCGACGCCTTGATTTCAGGCTGCTGCCATCCAGAACTGTGAGCCAATAAATTCCTGTTGGTTAAGCCCCCAGGTCTGTGGTACCTCGTGACAGCAGCCCCTGCAAACTAACAAACATGCTGAAGTCATTAGGTCAAAGGATTGCCAGGAAGCAGGAAGCAGGATATTCCTATGGTGTCAAAGCAGCATCCTCCAGATTGTTTACTAACAGTCAAGGGGGAAATCACATTTTACCATGGAGGAATCTGGCACATTACCAAGAGATGTAACAGCGTCAGTAACCTTGGAAGAACTCAGCACCAGGTGCCTTTTGATGTGATAAATATGAAGCACACAGCATCACCCTTGAGGCATTCTCACCAAATATGCTTAGCTTTAATATAAATATGCTCCCAGTTTACAAGAAACAAGAGGAAAAAAAGGAAACAATCAGACAATCCAAAATGTGAAACGTTCTACTGAAAACTGACCTAGTCTCTTCAAAAAGTCAATGTCAGAGGTGGAAGGTCTGTTCTAAAGACAGTGAGCACAAATAAAATTTAAATGCAATGCAATAAGCATGACTGAATCCTGGTTCTCAAAAAGCCTATTATAAAAGGTATTTTAACAAAAACTGGAGAAATTTGAATATAAACCAGATAATGGATTATTATTAAGCTATGATAATAATCATAGGGGATGTGTGTGGAATTATTTAGGGATAAAGGGCCATAACATCTGCAACTTACTTTTAAATGACTGAGAAAAAAATTACAGATAGATTAAAACAAATACAGTGGCTCAGTTGGTTGAGCGTCTGCTTTCGGCTCAGGTCATGATTTGAGGTCCTAGGATGGAGCCCCACATTGGACTCCCTGTGCAGAGGGGAGCCTGCTTCTTCCTCTGCCCCTACCCCCACTCATGCTTTCTATCTCTCTCTCTCAAATAAATAAAATCTTTAAAAAGTAGAACAGGGATCCCTGGGTGGCTCAGCAGTTTAGCATCTGCCTTTGGCCCAGGGCGTGATCCTGGAGTTCTAGGATCGAATCCCGCATTGGGCTCCCTGCATGGAGCCTGCTTCTGTCTCTGCCTCTCTCTCTCTCTGTGTGTCTCTCATGAATAAATAAATCAAATCTTTAAAAAAATAAAAATAAATAAATAAAAAGTAGAACTAATGTGGTAAAATGTTAATAACTGTTAAATCTAGTAGTAGACATGCAGGTGCCCACTGTTGTATTTTTTTTAAATCCTCTATGTTTGGGGTAACTGGGTGGCTCAGTCGGTTGAGCGTCTACCTTCATCTTGGCTCGGGTTATGATCTCAGGGTCCTGGGATCGAGCCCAAACACCAGGCTCCTCCGCTCAGTGGGGAGTCTGCTTCTCCCTCTCCCTCTGCCCCTCCCCTCCAACTCCCCCAGCTCATGCCCCTCCCCCACCAAATAATTAAACACAATCTTTAAAAATATCACCTGTGTTTGAAAATGTTCGTATTAAGTGTTTGGGGAAAACAAATGTCACTGAGAGTTAACACACAGGTGCTAAATCAGCTTCTTTTACATCACACATTAATACACAGACCAAACTTGAGGATCAGAGCACAGAGGGCCAGCAGGAGAATATGTGGGTTAAACCTTGCCTTGTGCTGGCTTTATGATTCTAAAGTGATTACAGTTAAATATAAACATTCTTCTCCTCTCTGCCTACAAAAAAAAAAAAAAAAAAGCCCTAAAATAAGCAGGAAAGATGAAATCAGACAAAAAAAAAAAAAAGTAAAAAAAAAAAATGCATGTGGCTATGTTTAGCTCTTCTCTGATCCCTTCTGCTTCTGTCCCATCTGTAAAACGGAGAGAATAAACCAAATATGGGGATTGTTTCTGGGATTAAAGATGAGGAATGTCAAGGGCCTGACACACAGTACACAGGTGATCAATGTCCTTCTAACACTGTCGCTGGGACGGGGCGGTGGGAGTCCCCAGGGGCAGCAGAAAGATAAGCCAGACTTTCTGGCCCTGGAGCCCACCTCCAGCCTGTCCTGCGCTGTAACTACCTCTGAATGAAACCACACAGGGCATTTTTTCTAGTACAATAAAGGTAACTACTTGCTGTACAAATACAACAGTGGACACATCTTGCTTTACGTTTCAGGTTATGCCTTGTGTTTAGGATAATAAATCAGGAAAAATTCAAGAACCATTTCTTGAAGGCTTAATACAGCAAAAAAAGGAAAATCAAGGCAGAATAGCTCCACAATAAGGAGGCCAAAGCTTTCCTGTAATCTATGTCAAGACCTTGGAATATTTTAATGCTTGAAATAAATAACTTCCCTGAGCTTTACGAATAAATAGATGTTTCTATTTCACATGCAGGGTAGATGGTGTTAAGAGGCTTTCCTCAGAGCTGAAGAGGCTCAAGGGGCAAAGGCTTTTGATATTTAAAATAAAACCCAGTACGTAAATTCATTTCAAACCCCAAGAAGGCTTTCACTCCTGTCAGCCAGCATAAACTTCCTGAAGGTAAAATCTGAGTTTTATTCTCATTTCACCATCAACTACTCCCTGTACCTCAATGGCACCTTTTTGTTTCTCCAAACCAACAAAAATGACAGCTTTGGGTGGTGGCATAGGCACGCTTCCCCTCCCACCCCATTTGTTACTGTGACACCTTCGCTCATCCATGAAAATTCTAAGACATGCTACCTTATGAAACACTTGATTTTGACCCAAATCGAAGGGGAGTAGAAATTCAAGTGACAAGGAGAGTCACAGAAAAGAAGTGAAAAACCTGGATGGTCTTTATGCTTCTGAGGCTCGGGAGGCCCTGCATCAGTAAAGTGGAGACAGCCTCCTTCCTGAAGGCTCTTCAGCAGAGGCAGGAGCAACTACTTTCTGTTACCAGCATGTTTGTAATGAAAAACAAAACAAAACAAAACAACCTTGGAATTTTATCACAAGGCTAATAGCTAATAGGATTTTCCCAACTGGGCAAATGAGTTATGTGGACTCCAAGATTGAAAGACAAGTTACTGGGGTGCCTGGGTGGCTCAGTTAAGCAACCAACGCTTGATTTTGGCTCAAGCCATGATCTTGGAGTTATAAGATCAAGCCCCACATTGGGCTTCTCACTGGGGGGGGGGGGGGAGTCTACTTGAGATTCTCTCCCTCCTTCTCTCTCTCTGCCCCTCCCCCAAGCTTGTGTGCTCTCTCTCTTTTTCTCAAATAAATAAATCTCAAAAAAGAAAAAAGAGGAGTTATTACTTCACTTGTAAAGGAAGCAGCTGTTCAGTTTGTTTTTTAATAGAGACTTGCAGTAAAATATCATATACACTGCAACCTAGAAAACGCACAAATAGAACACATATAATTTTCATAAATCATCCTTAATCCTTACCTTATGCAGTGCACTGATACTTTCTATTTTTTTACACTCTAATGTCAGTCACAACACAGACTACAGTGTTTCACACCCACTAATAGGTTATAGTCTGCAGTTTGAAATACTGAGCTGAATGAAGCCCATGCTTCTCCACACATTCCTGTCACATACATAACCCTCCTCATCCTGCTCCTTTCCCCAGGAGCTGCTGCAAATCAAGTTTGATTGGCCAGGAAAAAAAGGACATTTTTTCTTTTCCCACTGCATTTGTAAAGTTCTGAAGGACATCCATCATTGCTGCCAGGCTCATCCTATAAGGTGGAGACTATCCCATTTCTTTTTTTTTTTTCTTAAAGATTGTATTTATTTATTCATGAGAGACACATACAGAGAGAGGCAGAGACATAAGCAGAGGGAGAAGCAGGCTCCTCACTGGGAGCCCGATGCGGGACTCGATCCAGGCATTCCGGGATCATGCCCTGAGCCAAAGGCAGACGTTCAACCACTGAGCCACCCAGGTGTCCCGAGACTATCCCATTTCTAATGGAGTGGGGTCAATTTTTCTTCAGTCATCACAGATTACACAGGGGTGTGTTAGGCTCACCCCATCTCATATCTTTAGGCTCTCGGGCTCACATCCAAGGGGGAGAGATTTCCCCATCAAGCAGGCCCATCAGATTCTGAACTCCTCATCCTTGGATCCAAGTGAAACTCCAAGCTCTGCTATGAAATGTGGGCATTTGTGTATAACCATGGCATGCAATGGACAAGGCCAACTGCTGCCCAACTGCCAAAGGTACAACCTGCAATGTCTCTGGAATATTCCACAAAGAGATGCCATCCATGTAGAGTACAATAAGAACGGCACCTTTGGAGCTGTGGACCCTGGCCACTGGTCCGGGGGGTAGAATATATTTCCAATGTTCTGAGGCATTTGTCTTCACTCTCTTTGTGGCACAGGCCTCACCCCTGGGTTATGGTCTCTCCCAAATCAGGGTACAGAGTCCCTCCATGTATCTCCGGCCTCTGTGAATAGTTTTTCTTTCACTTCCCAGAGGCAGGGGCAGCTCCAGGCTTTGGTTCCCTTTTGATTCTTTTGAGAAGTAATGGGTTTTCCTGTCTGCCCCTTGGACATCCCCATGGACAGCCAGTCAAAATTGTTCTGGTTTTATAGGTAAATTCCTTACCAACCAGTGTTGTCTTACGTCTGGGAAGGTCCAGCTTCCCTTGTGCTTCCCTTTTTTCATCTTGATGTTTTCAGTGAGCAAAACTATCTATCTCCTTTGACTCCTCTGCATCTTTTCCATCTTGAGCTAATCCAGTAGAAGAGGGCATTTAAATCGTCATCCCAGGGGCACCTGGCCGGCTCAGTGGGTAGAGCATGGGACTCTTGCTCTTTGGGTCATAGGTGCAAGCCCCACATTGGGTCTAGAGACCAAAAGAAGGGGAAGAAGAAGAAGAAGAAGAAGAAGAAGAAGAAGAAGAAGAAGAAGAAGAAGAAGAATCCTGATTTTATTTATGCAGGTCTTGTTCGGACTACCTGTCCCTTTCCCCCATTTTTTAATGAACATATTTTAATTCTCACAATTCTTCCCTGGCATAGCAGGTCCCCCAGAGATACTAATTAAGGGTCTCCTCTTCCTGCAGATAGTCACCAGGTAGCTTGGTTGGCAGCTGTTCTCAACCTGGGTGGCACATCAGAATCACCTAGAGACCTTTCAAAAGTCCCTAGAGCCCAGGCTACACCTCAGACCAGTTAAATCATTAAATCAGGACCTACGGGTGGGGCCCAGCCGTGATTTTTTTTTTTTTTTTACTTTTAAAAGATTTATTTATTTTAGAGAAAGAGAGAGAGAGAGCAGGCACATGACTAGGGGGAGAGGAAGAGGGAGAGAATCTTCAAGTAGACTTGCCGCTGAGCGGGGCTCTATCCCATCACCCATGAGATCATGATTTGAGCTGAAACTAAGAGTCAGATGCTCCACTGACTGCCCAGCCACCCCCAACTGTGATATTTTTAAAGCTCTCCAAGTGATTACAAAGTGTAGGCAAGGTTGAGAACCACTGTTTATTATTCCCATTTACAACACGTTTCCATATTCAAGACACTCCTCTCACCAGTAGAACAGAAGCTTCAACTTCCAGAGTGAAGATTATTTCCATCCCTACAGTCCAAAAAGGTCACTTGCAAAAAAAAAAAAAAAAAAAAAAAGGTCTTGCAAAGGTCACATCTCAAGCTAAAATTTGCTTCTCTGAGAAACAGTCTTTTAAGCCAAAACCCGTATTGCCTAGCACAACACAAATGTGAGGGGGCCCCGGGAGACCTAATTTGCCCACCAGTGTCCGAAGCTCTGGCCCCGGGGAAGCAATACTGAGGGGGATTTCATCTCTGCGAGTGAGACCCTAAGGGCTCCAGGATTAAGATGGCAAACCAAAATGATGATGACAAGCTATAGGCAGTAGCTAAGTCCCTCTGTCTGGAGGAGTGAGGAGGCTGCAGAGAGGATGTGGTTTCTGACCTGGGTGTTTGAGAATGAATGGGAATTTCCCAGACAGAGGGAAGGGAGAAAGCATAGAAGTACTTGGAGAAGGACCAAGGGAGACATAGCTCTGTCAGCCAGATCTCACCAGCCCCTGCAAGTGGAAAAAACAGCTTTGGGCTTCTGAAAACTGAAACTGCCATACTGAAATTAAAGAATCCAAGCCACCAAGAGGTATCCATCCCAAAGGAGTGATAAGCAGCCAACTCTGTGAAGATGAGCAAGTTGCTGCTCAGGAGCCAGGGGGATTTGCTTGAGGCTGGAAAGGTGAAGCAGGGTTTCCTGGGAAGAGGGTTTCCTGGAAGAGAGGAGGAGCTGTACCTCAGCAGGTGAAGACAACCAAGAAAGCCATTTTGGGGAGCACGGAGATTGGGCCAAGTTGGAGGTTGGGTAGGTGGCTGTTGAACCCGGGTTAGGACTACCGAAGGTCGTGGACAGGCACCTTTCCTCACATCTATGCCTCGTCTGACAAGGTCCCTTGGGAGCTCCCTGAGAGCTGCAGTCAGCTCTGGATGCCCCTCCACCTCCAGGAGCACCAGCACACAGCTGTGCATCTGACAGGTCTAAGTAAAGAAAACTTTGCCAATGGAATAGTAAATATTTCTTGGAATCAGCGGAAGTGGGAAGGACAGAAGGGATGTGTGTGAGAGAAATAATTTTAAATATACCACCATCTTTTTGTACACGACTTGCTTTCTCTCCTGAAATACTTCTAGGGAAGGTTCCTCAAAGCAAGTCTCACCTTCCTGCCTGGGATACAAGGAGGCCTCCAGACCCACTACCAACCTGGGATATTCAGCCCATCCAGATATCCCACTGCTTTACAAGCCTTTTGTTTCATTTTCAGCTCTGTGATTGATATGCAGAGGATCCACCAAGCCTACATTCTTGAGTGCAAAATCTAGGATGGGGTATGGAGGATACAGCGGGTTTCTTCTGGGTGACTTCTCTTGCTGGCCAGCTGGTTGTATCTGGCAGCAGCAATTATTTTGCCTCCGTCAGGAATCCAAGGTGTGGGACGCAGCTGCTGGGCTGAGGCCTGGAGTGGGTCAAGGCCTGGAGTGGGTCACTCTGAGGAGATGGCAGGGCCTGTGAGTGAGCCCAGAGCCACTCAACTGGAGAGAGCACCAGCTGCCTCCTCTGACCTTGTTCTAATCCAGAGGTGACTTTTTCAAAGCCTTTCAACCTCAGCACCATGAGACTTGCTGTGAGCCACTCCAGGACAGGGCTTGGGGCTGTGAGAGCCCAGAGCAGCTGCCAGCACAGCTGGCACAGAACACATCCAGGGGGGCACGTGGTCCTGGACTTGGAGTCACATCCCAGCTCTGGCCTTGCAGCCTAGAAGTGGAAGCCCTATTTTCAAAGCTGTTCTGTGTCCCATGCAGAGCCTTCCAGGTGCTTGCAGGCCGATCAGTTCCATGAGAGTCTGGAGTCCCTCATGGGGAGTGCTGTCACACTCTACCAAGATAGAGTGAGCTGAAGAGAAGTCAGACCTCAGAGCCACACAGATATAAGGCCCCCAAACCGGCCAAGCTATTCCTCACTCTCTTTCCCTCTCCTGGTAGCAACATGACTACAATTCCCACCTTCTTCTCATGTATACCAGGCTACTCTGACTTTGGAAAAAGGTGAGCTGTCATCACCCTGGATCAGACCAAGGTGCCTCTAGTTTTTCCTTCTTACAAACTCTACAATTCCAACCGTAAATGTTGTAAATTAGGGTCTCTTTCCCTCCTTTCTTCATTTACCTTCCTTATCTCCATATTTGCTTGAAGGATCTCTTCTCAGAAGGAAGATTCTTTTCTCTCCTCTCCCAGGGTCCCTCCCACTCCAGGCCAAGTCAGGAAGTACAAGGACCCCAGGGACAGAGCTCAGGAAGAGAAATGGAACTCTATTCTCTGGGAAAGGGGGAGCTTCTGGATCCTCTTTATCAGTGGTTCTCGGTGTGGTTTCTGGACAAGAAGCAGCGGCGGCGGCCCCTGGAACTTGATAGAAACACTCTAACCATCACCACCAGTCAGGGCGGTGGTTCCGGTACATCCACACAAACAATGGTGATGGTAATGACAATGGTCGATGTTGGTTAAGCACAGTGACTCTGCACCAGCCACTGTTCTAAGGATTTTAGAAACACACTGAATCATCACAAGAGCCCTCTGAGGAGTTAAGTACCATTTATATTCTTGCAATTTGACAAATGAGAAAACTGGAAACAGAGGGTTAGGCAACTTGGTGTAATCACAGAGTAAATGATAGAATGACAGGTCAGCCTCTACACCCCCCTCCCCCCGCCACGCACACACACTTGCTCCTTCACCTCACTCCTCACTTGGCTTTGGTGTCTTCCTCCCAGAGCAAGGGCAAGCTCGGCCTGGCTCACTGTCATGAGGCAGTACAGCTCAGTGGCCAAGAGCCTGCACTTGGGCCAATCACTTGGGGTTGAAGCTTGGTTCTTCCATTCTGTAAACTTGGACAACTAACAAGGGGCCTGTTTCCTTGGTTGTAAACTGAAGACAACTATACCCATCTACCTCATAGGGCAGTTGTAAAGATTAAATAGGTTACTATACATAAGCGTGCCTGACACGTAGCACACACTCAAACAATGTCACCTTATTATCTTGAAGCTCTCTAATTTGTAGGTGGTGGGGGTAAGGAAGAAAAGTATAGGAAGAAGAGAGGGGGAAAAATAGAATCTAGGAACAGCAGCCTGAGAATTCTGTGACAACTTCTCAGGTAAAAACTCACCCGGGGACCCTGCCCCTTCTCCCCTCTACAGGAAGTGGGCATGCTAATGAAGCACTTTGTGCACACCTGAGGAAGGAAATGTGAGTCTCTTTATTCTGGGGCTCAGGCACAGATTTAATCTTTCGGTGAAAGCAGATGGTGTTGACCCAGGCCCATCACCTCTGACTTTGAGAACTGCCTGGCATAAGCAGAATTCCATGTCAAAGCACAGAGACTCATGGACGTTTGCTCTCCACAGAAGCAAGTAAGGTGAGACCTGTGAGATTCAGTGCCCTGCTTACACTGCAGCAAGGACAAAAAGAAACATGGCCATGAGTCAATAAAATGGCTAGTGTCTACACCCTTAAGAACATCTAGCCACTTTAAAGGGAACGTGTGATGCTAGTTTATTAGGCTTGTTGTCACTCTCAGAGGTGGGTAAGATAGCAATAATAACCATCAGAGGATGCCAAGCTTGTGGGACAAGAAGAATGGGGCCCGAAGGCAAAGGAAGCCTATGATGCCAAAATGTATGGACTTAATTAAGGGCAAGATTTTTCCAAGTGGAGAAAGGAACCAACACTTTGCCTCCTTCCTCTCTCCCATACTGGGCTCCTTCTCTTCCAGAAATGCCCAAATGATCCAAGCACCAGATACCAGTAGATAAAGCTCTGGCATCAGATGAGCCAATTAGATAGCTAATTCAACATGATTTTCTCCTACCATCACTCAAGACTCCCAGGGATCACACATCCCCTCTGCATAATCAGCACGGCATCTATGCAGCAAGGAGATGCAGCTTCTTCTTCTTCTTCTTTTTTTTTAAAGGTTTTATTTATTTATTCATGAGAGACAAGCGAAAGAGAGAGACAGAGAGAGGCAGAGACACAGGCAGAGGGAGAAGCAGGCTCCAGGCAGGGAGCCTGACATGGGATTCGATCCCGGGACTCCAGGATCATGCCCTGGGCTGAAGGCAGGCGCTAAACTGCCCAGCCACCCAGGGATCCCCCGGAGATGCAGCTTCTGTGCTGCATTTTTAAGATCTGGGCAGCTGTCAGAAACCACATGACGAAGGGCTAAGAATTTATCACATTTCTGTCCTTGATAAATTATGTATTAAATTATATATTCATATTACATATAAATTACATAGAAAGCAGCCTTAAAAATTGTGTTTTGAGAGAGATAAACACAAATGTCAAAGCAACAGAAAAATCAAATTCACTTCTCACCCTGCCATGTGACAAAACTGAATAATCTCTTGTTAGTTTTATTGTTACTTGGCTTTTTTTTTTTTAACATATCTATAGTCGATATTCACAAAATGTGGGTTTAACTTTTTCATTTAACCATTTTTTAAAAATATTTATTTATCTATTCATAGAGAGACACACAGAGAGAGGCAGAGACAAAGGCAAAGGGAGAAGATGGCTCCATGGAGGAGCCCAGGATCATGCCCTGAGCCAAAGGCAGACGCTCAACCCCTGAGCCACCCAGGCGTCCCAAGCATTATTTTATATATGCATTTCTATGTTTTCATAATACACAAATATAACATTCTTAATAAGATGATATCTCATTTTATACCATGGTATGCTCTTATTTCATCAGTTTTAGATATTTTTTCCCATTTTTATTCTTTTTTGTGTGTTTCAACCTGCACCAACTATTTTTCTTCTTTTGAGTTATTTATTCAGAATACAGTCCCAAGCATATGTTTACCAGACCCAAGGATGTGTTATTTCATGGCTCATTACACTTTGCCGTGTTGCTTTCCAGAAATATTGTACTAATTTATGTTACTATGAGAATACAGCTTTCTCAAAAACCTTGCCAGATTTTTATTTTGTAATTATAATTTGCTTTTACCAGTTTAACTGGCATTGCATGACTTTGTGCTTTAAGTTCCTATAATTACTAGGGAGGCTGAATCCTTTTTCCCCACATTTGTTTTCTCTTTGCTTTGCCCCTTGTGTGAAAGACACGCTCACATTTTTTTGAGTGTGAATGCAATAGAAAGAGTATTGCCCTTGTGGGTTTGGCTTCATTCTCTAGAGATTCTGGACGTTCATTTCTTCCATCCATTCTATTTATTACAAACAATTGCCCCCCTAAGTCACTTTGATTTGAGCAAGTTTTGCTGGGTCCATGCAGGCCTCAGTCAGGCAGAAGATCATCAATTCAGGCCAGGTTCTTGGTGTCCTATTTACTGGTGGCTGCACACTGTAATCCCCTCATAAATTTTCCTGAAGGCAGCCTGATTTTTAAGCTCCCCAGCTCCCTAACATCGGTTCCCAATCCGTCAAGTACACCTAGCAATTACTCAATGTTGCATCATGTGCTACTAGAAAAAAAAATCAGGGAAACTATTTTCATGTTTGCCTTTCTGGGCATCTCTGATTTATGGGGTGCCTTTCTGGATGGGTATCATTTACATAATGTGATCCAGAAGCATTCTGTGCCTACTGGATCAGATTCTGAAGAGAGGAGGAAGAACCGAAGTCAAGATGATATCTGTGGCACACTGCAGTAGGACGGCCGGGAGGAAAACTAGGTCAGGGACAAGACAAGATTAAATTAAATCAAAACAAAACTTAAGTATTTGAAATATGTGATAGAATGGACATAAGGCCAACTTAATTGGTTCGAAGGATATCTGCCATCTAGAAATATATTTGGCGGGCATCACACAAAATTGTAAAACAACAACAAAAATTAAGAACTATAAGAAATGCTAAACATCGCACAAATTATTTGATTAAAATGACCAAAAGATATTTATTTTCTTTAAAGTTGTTATCCATCCCTTGGGGTTTTTGGGGGGTTGTTTTTTGCCTATAAGAAGGATCCCAAGTTGGGGAAGGAGGCATCCCGGCATGCTTCTTCCCTCACTCAGTTCTTTCTCATCACAAGCTTACATTATGTAGCTACTCACTCATGCCTTCTACCACTCCATACTCCCTTCCCACTCCCTCAACCTGGCTAACTCCTGGCCACAACTTTGGGTCTCCGGAAAGGAACCTGGAAGATGGTAGACAAGCTCCTCTGCAGAGCTACATATCTTAACTAGTGGAGAGAAGGGGCATCTCTCCCTTGTAGACACAACTACATTGTAGTTCCAAGTTATACGTGCCCAAGAATTGCCATTATTATTATTATTATTATTATATTATTTATTGAGCACTTAGAATATGCTGTGATCTAAGATAAGCACTTAAATGTCTTATCTCGTTTAATCTTCACCCACACTCTTATCCCATTTTACAGATGAGACAAAGTGACATTTACAAACCTGGCCAAAGTGGTGATAACACCAGCTGGTGATAACAGACAGGACTGACACTGTAACATCTCTCCTCTCATAGAATGAGTGAATATTTTGATGATTTTTTAAAAGATTTTATTTTTTTTTATTTATAGAGACAGAGAGGCAGAGACACAGGCAGAGGGAGAAGCAGGCTCCATGCACGGAGCCCGACGTGGGACTGGATCTCGGGACTCCAGATCACACCCCAGGCTGCAGGCAGCGCTAAACCACTGCACCACGGAGGCTGCCCCTATTTTGATGATTTGTAATAAATTGTAACTTTTGCCAGAAGTGTACTATCTTTAACTATCAAAAAACAAAACAAAACTCCACACAGTTTAATTTCATCCCTGCTAGTTAAGAGTTGACTTTTCTTAGGCCAAATGCAAAACGCCCCAAACTGTGCTTTCCCAGGCAAACAGCAGCAAGCACCTTACTATGTTCTGTTCTTTCGTAATAGTTCCACATGCCAGTCATGTTCCTCTCAACACTAGTAAGGTATCTGAGACCACACAAGGGCTGGAAGTGGGGTAGGCCAAGAGGAGGAGGAGGAGGGAGGGAGAAAAGGAGGGGAGGAGGAGGAAGTGGAGGGGAAGAGGAAGGAGGAGGAGGAAGACCACAGGAGGGTAGGGATTCCAGTGTGAAAGTCAAGATTCCTGTGTTGGTCCAACTTCTACCACTGACTCCTCCCTCTAGACCAGAAGTTCCTCATGGGCAAAGGAAACCCCCAGGTGACATGGGTTCTAACGTCCTCTTCAGTTACAAATTTCTAACAATTTAACCCACCACCCGGTGGTGTCAGCAGACTCGAGCCACAGGTGTAGACACAACACCCCCTACCGGCAGCCTCTGGGCAATGAGGCCATGGTCACCGGCTCAACACTCTAGCCTGCGGGCCCTTTGGGGGGGGGGTCCTGCTGTGGGGACTGTGGGGACTGTGGGGGAGGGCAGCGAGGGGGGAGCGATGCAGGCACACTCTGAACTCACCCAGCTCTGCTCTAAAGTATATACCGCCCTGTGTTTGCTGAAAGAAATGTGCTTAAGATTCAGATGAGCAAAGGTTTTAAAGAGGACAGGCAGATTACAGAATAATTTAGGAGGCAGTCAGGTGGTAGAGGCCAGGGCCAGCTGTCAAAGTTTGAGCTTAGCCTTTTTGAAAATGAAAAGCCACAATTTATAAAATGCCTTAAAAAAAAAAAAAAGCATGGGGCAGCCCGGGTGGCTCAGCAGTTTAGTGCCGCCTTCAGCCCAGGGCGTGATCCTGGAGTCTGGGGATCCAGTCCCAACATCAGGCTCCCTGCATGGAGCCTGCTTCTCCCTCTGCCTGTGTCTCTGCCTCTCTCTCTCTCTGTCTCTCTCTCCTCTCTCCTCTCTCTCTCTCTCATGAATAAATAAATAAAATCTTTAAAAAAATAAAAAATAATAAAAAATATTTAAAAAGCATGGAATATTCTCCTAAAGGCAGGCATATGTCTATTCTCTGAAAGTGAAAAATAAATTCTATAGGTTTTGTGTGTTCGTGTAAAATATAAGGCAGGTAAAGGGTCTGCGCTTCCCCCAAAAGGGCTTATCAGTGTCAACAATCTGCTGTGTGAGTCTTTGCAGCTGAAAACAAGCCCTGAGCACTTTATTTCTCAACAAAGTGACCTGCCCTTCCAATGTCTCAGCCTCTGCTCCCTTCCTCCCTGGGCATCTGATGGGAAACACAGGCCCTTTCAACTTAGACTCTAGGTCAACACACATAATAGATTCACATTTCAAGGCTTTAGAAATGGTTTTAAAAATGGAAATCCTGAGCATTGAATCTGCAGCCCACAGCAGAGCAACGGAGCTGACAGCTGCCTGGGTCCCCTAGCTTCTCCCACTCACCTCTTCCAGAAACTTCATACCTGAGGATGGAGTTGTCTGCCAGTACCTCGCACCTCTCCTGGGACTCCCCTTCCCTGGGAGCACATCAGAGAAGAGAAAGGATGGGGGTGGGAAACGCATCCAAGGGGCAGGTGGGAGAAGAGGAATCCAGTCTGTGGTCAAGTCTCTTTTCACAATAAGCTCCAGAAGGTCTCCCCTGCCCCAATTCACACAGAGATATGTCTGCTCCTACCTTCATGAATGGAAGAGCCAGTGTGGCCTGTTCTTTACAATAAGGGATTCTAGTTCCCAGCCTGTGGTCCATTCCCCCAGAATGCTTCCCCAAAGCTGCCTTGGCTGGCTCTGCTTCTTCTCTTGGCACTTTTCTCTTCCCTTACTTTCTACCTTTCCACATATAAGCCCATCAAACCAACAGAGACTCATTTTAATCCCTCCCCTAACCCTCCACTTACATCTGCCCCAGTTGGCAGAGGCAGAAATCCCTGTAGTGAGCTGGGGAGAGCCAAAGACTGTAAATGCTAATGGCAGAGTCTTTTTTTCCCCCAACCTGTTGAGTCTCGGCTGGTGTTGTGGTTTTACTTTGGCCAACGAAATGTAGGATAAGTGATTCTGTGTGATTTCCAGAGCCAAGGCCTCAAGAAGCCTTATAGCTTCTGCTCCGGTCTCTTGAAATGTTGCCCAGATCACCATGAAAGGAAGCTGGGTTAGCCTACCAGACAATGAGAAGTCATGAGAATGAGGACTGACGCACCCAGTCACCAGTCAGCACTAGATGCCAGCTGTGTGAGCGATGGCTGACCCTCCTGCTCAGTGCAGGCACTGGAGCATGCCCTGGTGAAACCAGAAGAGGAGTGACCCAGCTGGCCCACAGAAACATGGACAATGATATATGGATGTTGTTTTAAGCCATTCAGTTTCATGGTGTTAAGCAGCACTAGACAACTGAAATGCACACTTTTACCTTTTTCTCAGTAAAAGGTCAGGGTCAGTACAGGTGTCGTTGGCTCACAGCCAGTCTCACTTGTCTGGCATGCAGGACTTCATCTGGCTTCTTGCCCAAAAACTTTCAAAGACTGAAACCCGTAGGTGAGTTTTCGGACTTCATGCTGGGAAGTTGAATTCCAGTAGAGACACTGGGTTGGCAGAACCTATGTCTGAACTTCCAGCAAGTAAATTTTTATAAATAAAAGATGCAATCAATTATTTAGCATAACAAAACATGCCTGAAAAATTTAGGCATCAATTTCGCAAGAAATTAATGCATAATCACACAGATGCATAATGCATGAAGACATGACCCCATTGGGTACCATCAGCTTAGGAGGGAGACTGGCTGCGTTGAGAGGGACAGGATCACGTTTCAATCAATTATTTGCAGAGGAAGCACCGCATTTATTCATGTAGTGTAATAGAGCTCAGGTGGGAAAGCAGCATGTTTCTTTTCTCACAGACATGTGAGTCAACGAGGACAAGTACTGATGAAGAAAGGGGGGCTGGGCCCTCTTTCCGACCATGGAACACATGGTGCTCAGTGCCTTGGAAGTTTAAACGATGCTCAGTGTTGTTAATCACCACCCCTGGGAGAAACTTTGTGGGCTATCCTACAAGAAACGTCACAGCATGGACCTGGAAGATTTTTGTCAAGGTTCAGGGCACAGCCTTCAGCCTCACCAGCACTGACTCTGATCTATGACTCCATTTCTCAAGACCCACATTTTGGGGGCAGATTTGCATTATCCAGTCTCACAGCTTCAACCAGAGAGACAGGTTTACTAATTCACAAAGATACTCAAAGTCCACATACCCCATGCATTCTTTCCCAGCAGGCAGACCTCTGTGGAGAGCCAAATCCTAAGCGCTTGGGTTGCTGGGTGAGCATGACACCAGAAACAGGGGAGACATGAATGGAATGTTCAAGCATCCAGCTGAAACAGGCTGATGTGTCCATCTCACAACTGAGGAGGTCTAGCCAAGGGTTTTTTCAAACATCATGTTGGTGCCCATTAGAATTATGAAAGCACTGGGACACCCAGGTGGCTCAGTGGTTGAGCATCTGCTTTTGGCCCAGGGCGTAATCCCAGGGTTCTGGGATGGAGTCCCGTGTCGGGCTCCCTGCATGGAGCCTGCTTCTCCCTCTGCCTGTGTCTCTGCCTCTCTCTCTCTCTCTCTCTCTCTGTGTGTGTCTCTCATGAATAAATAAATACAATCTAAAAAAAAGAGAGAGAATTCTGAAAGCATTTCGTGAGCCACTCCCAGACACCATTTTAAAAACTAAAATAATGAAACATAAAATAGAATAGAAAATATCAGAGTTTTGCATGTAACTGAGGTAGGTAAGAGGCAGTATACAACAGTGGTTAAGAGGACAGATGATAAATGCAGGCTACATAGGATCAAATACCGGTCATACAACCCTAGGCTAGTCACTGAATCTATGCTTCAGTTTGTTTGCAAAATGGAAATGGTAATAATATCTCCCTCCAAAAGGTATTGTGAAAATTAAATGGCTTAATACCTACAGAGGGCATAGAGCTATGCCTGGCTGCTAATGCTATATGAGTTTTCAGTATTAGTAAGAATTGCCTTGTGAAACTGTTGCCCACCAGCTGAGAGACCAGAAACGAGTTCCTATGACAACTGGAGTCAAGCATGCTGAGCAGTACATGAGAGAGATGGGGGGAATGAGCGGTTTCCATTGTATTTGAATTAGAAAATTATGGAAGCAATACCAATTGCAGGAAAATGAGAACTCGAGGAAATTGTCCAAAAGGATATCCCAGATGACCAGGCTAGGGCTCTCCGAAGCTGAGGAGTACTTTTCAGTGAATTAAGATGAAAGTGCTTTTGTTGCAAGGAGATGCTATAAATATCTTTTGCCTGGAGAGAACTTTCATTCTCTCATGTACACTTTCCTCTTGGCTTTCATCTGAGACCACGAATTGACATATTTTGGTCCACTAGAATGGATCAAGGTCAAAAATTTTTTTTAAAGATTTTATTTATTTATTCATGACAGAGAGAGAGAGGCAGAGACACAGGCAGAGGGAGAAGCAGGCTCCATGCAGGGAGCTCGACGTGGGACTAGATCCCAGGTCTCCAGGATCACACCCCGGACTGAAGGTGGCGCTAAACCGCTGAGCCACGGGGGTTGCCAGATCAAGTTCAAATTTAAACTTGAACTTGAATTTCCTCTCTTAGATGTACTGATGAAGAAAGGGGGGCTGGGCCCTCTTTCCGACCGTGGAACATATGGTGCTCAGTGCCTTGGAAGTTTAAACGATGCTCAGTGTTGTTAATCACCACCCCTGGGAGAAACTTTGTGGGCTATCCTACAAGAAACGTCACAGCATGGACCTGGAAGATTTTTGTCAAGGTTCAGGACACAGAATCAGAATTCCATCTCCGTTTTTAAGAGTATACCAGTCCTTCTTTCATATATTTTTTTCACATTCCACAGGAATCTGGACCGATAAGGCAGAGGCAAGAGACTAAACTATATTTCAAGAAGAAAACATATCTTTGAAGAAGATATGTTCCCATTTACTAGTGGGAAGAATTAACACTGTCCAAATAGAAGTAAGAATAGTTACAATATTTACCATAGATTGAGTACCTACTATGTGCCAAGCACCATGCTAAGCACTTCATAATCCACTAACCCTATTTTCCCAATGACTGTGAAAGGTAAATGATGCTATTTACAACTACAGGTAAGGAGAAGGTCAAGGACCATCTGAGGCTCAGTGCAGGCACATGATAGAGCAGCATTCAGACTTGAACACCCCGACTCGGGCCTTTCACTTACCCACTGCTGCAAGGGTTTTAGAACTAGACCCCCTGGGTATGCATTTCAGCTGTACCACTTACAAGCTACTCAACTTCTCCAATCCTCGCTTAATTTCCTCTTATAGAAAATGGGGGTGATAACACCAGCTTCTTCCCAGGATTTTGTGAAAATTAAATGAGATGTTTATTCAAGTATTTAACATAGTGGCTGGCACATAGTAAATGTTCAAATAGATGCCAATTATCATTATTGCTATGCCAGCCCTTGCAAGACTGCCTATAATTGCAAACATTAAATATAGATGATCAGTAGACCAGACCAGCCAACAATGTGACATTTGGCCTTTGGACCCTTCTCTCTATTACAGGCATTTCCCGTGGCACCTTGTTCCTGCCATTGGCACTAGGAGGAAACAAGATAGCAATGAGGGCAAAAGCAGGGAGCAGCAGGGTAAAACCAGGAACCCCACACCCATCTGAAAGTTTTATGGTTCAGGCCTCTGGCATCAGGAAGAGAGAAAGGAAGAGCTGCCGTGTGAGACCACCGTGGGACTAGTCTCCTAAAGGACAAATTCAATAAACTGTGGAACGCAAGAAGATTACTGCTAGGGGAAAACAAATTACTTAGGGATTTGAGTGGAAGCTTTTGCTCATGTTACTGTGTGAAGCAGCAGTCCCACAGAAGAAGTAAAGGATTAGGGTCGGGAAGAATTTAATCAGTTTCTTGAGCCCATTTTAACCTAAATAAGGATTTAATTTCCAAAGTCTTAAATGGGAAACAGAATTTAGACAGAATCAAACGAGAGGAAGAGAAAAGATGAGGAACTCATTCATTTTCCAGAAACCAAAAGGAAAACACTTGCCCATGGGAGAATCGCCCATGCTCAGATTTAAAGGCTAATTTGACTCAGCAAGCACATGGAATGGAGAGAGGTGGAGGTAAGAGGGCACAAACATGAACCATCATTGTTTCCACTCTTTTTGAGGGGGGCTGGAAATCAGCTAGCTGAGGACGTCAGATTCAGCTGCATTCATTTCTGCTTTGCCAGGCCAAGGATGCCAGGATTTTAAATTTAAGTTTAAATCATTAACAGGAAACGGCATTCATTTTAAACACCTGCTGGCTGAGAATTAACACATCTGCTGCAAAACAGTTGCAAGGCATCTCTATTATCCCAGCAATGTGGAATTTATAAATATATCATTGAATCTGCAGGCGGCTGGATATAATATATACTATGAACCCTGTCATAGAGGGTCCTGAGCAACCTTTACTGTACTGTATCCAAGAAACAGTGCAAGTGAATTTACAGAGGTTAGTGGAAGAAGAAAAAAAAAAAACGGGAAGAAGGGCACCTGTGTCTTTCATAAATAAATAAAATCTAAAAAAAAAAAAAAAAAAAACACACACACACACACAAAAACAATCCAAAACAGGAAGAAGCAGAAAGACTTGAGTGTGGTAGGGCAGCCCACGTGGCTCAGCAGTTTAGCACCGCCTTCAGCCCCAGGGCATGATCCTGGAGACCCGGGAGGGATCCCTGCATGGAGCCTGCTTCTCCCTCTGCCTGTGTCTCTGCCTCTCTCTCAGGAATAAATAAAATCTTAAAAAAAGAATTTGAGTGTGCTAACTTTAACCGTAGACTGCAAAACTGGGCTGAGTAGTGGTCAGCCAGGCAGGTGTGGAGTGAACAACCCTGTTCAGTGGCAGAGGGCAGAGGCAGGGGAAGCAGCAATTTTTGTTGTTATTGGCACCATCGTCAATAAGCATTATTCACAACAGTGTGTGTGTGTGTGATCGAAGATCACTGTTCTCAAGAAGCTTACAATCCATCTAAGCAAACAAAGCATGCACGGAAACAGAAAAGTAAGTAACAATTCTCAGAAACTGCTGAGTATCTTCATATTACAAAAGCAGATATCCACCTTGCTGGATATAAGCCTCAGGTTGATGCGAGACTCACAGGAAAAGCCCCAAATGCCAACATGATACAACGTCATTCTAAGTCATCCAACTGCGCACAGACCCTGTTTAAAGGAGAGCTGGGATGTTACAATGTGAGGAACCCCTGCTCTGGATCTCATTAAACAGCGACCTGATGTGCTGTTGAAAAATCGTCCATTTTAGCCTCATGCTGATTTGGGAGTTACTCATTTAAAATGACATTAGGTGTGGTGCCTGCCTGGGTGGCTCCATCAGTTAAGCATCTGCCTCTGGCTCAGGTCTTGATTCTGGGGTTGCAGAATCAGGAACCTCCGTGCTCAGCGGAGAGCCTAGCCTGCTTCTCCCTCTCCCTCTGCCCCTCCCCTCTTACTCTCACTCTTGTTCACTCTCTCTCTCGCAAATAAATAAAATCTTTAAAAATATGACATTAGGCTCTAAACCCTAAGCATATCTTTTATCTATTTAGGCAGGCAACAAGTAGAATAGCTTCAGAGTCAAGACTCTGGAATCAGGCTTCCTGGGTTCAAATCCCAGTTCTACACTTATTAGCTGTGACTGTGGCAAGTTACTTCTCCCAGCCTTGGTTTCCTTGTCTGTCAGTGGAATAACCATAGGATTTGCCTCATATAGTCACAGGAGGATTACATAAAACAGTCCTTAAGGTAGGCAGCTCAGTGCATGGCACATGGTCAGCCCACCAAAATGTTTGCTTTCATTGCCGTGTGCAACCAAGGTGGCTGAGAGCCAGAGTTGGTGTGCAATGGTCCCTGCACAACCACAGATCCCATACTGATGCCACTCAGCCCCACCTCCCCGTTCTCTGTGTTTAAAGGCAGGGGCATGCACAGAGACAGGAGGAGGCAAGTAACCGTTTGAGGGAGTAACACATGAGGAAATACTCTATCCAATATGTCTGCTTAGAAATTATCAGTTCATGGGCCCCTGGGTGGCTCAGTTGGTTAAGCGTCTGCCTTCGGCTCAGATCATGCTCCCAGGGTCCTGGGACCCAGCCCCACATTGGGCTCCCTGCTCTGCAAAGAGCCTGCTTCTCCCTCTCTGCCACTCCCCCTGCTTATGCTCTCTCCCTCTCTCTCTCTGCGTCAAATAAATAAACAAAATCTTTTTTAAAAATTACTGGATCATATACACAAAAGGTGATAAAAAGAAATTTGAAATTTGAAGCAAACAAGCACACTTTGTGAAGATTAATAATGTGATGGGCACAATGGGTGAGAGCATTCAATAAAATTAATTCTAGAATAAGCATTCCTAAAGATCCAGGGAAGTCATGAAGAGCCCCCTGAGTCTCAGAGAATACAGCTTTATTTCTGCCCACTGCCAGAGAACCATTTGTAGCAAAGGAGCTGTGAAATCAAAAGGCTGCTAATTAAGTCTGTTTTAAGAAAAAGTGTGGCAGGCAAAGAGAGAAGCTCTGATAAAAAGGTCTGGGGTGGGGGGCGGGTGGACAGGTGGGGAAGTTTGGAAGCCCACGTTACACCTTACACCTTTGCCCAGGGCTCCGTGGTAGGAGTTCCTCTAAAGCTCTGCAGTAAATACCAGAGCAGATGCCTGCCCCAGAGTCCCCCAGCTTAGTAAATCATGCAGGGATGGCAGGTCCAGGTCCTGCAGCTCTCTGGTCCCTCCTCCTACTGCACATACTAACTCATCTCAGCCACTGTTTGTCTCCTATGCCATTCTTCAAACTTCATGAGAACAGGGACCAGAGTCTATTTTTGTTTTCCATCGTATTTCAACTGCTTAGCAAAGAGCCGTGTAAGCATAGCATAAAGCAGATAAAAATCCTGCAATAAATATCTGTGGAATAAATGCCTAAGCAGGTGAACAAATGTGTCAAGGAGAGCAGTAGCTTGAGGACTGAACACCTGCTTTCTAGTCCTCACGCGGACATTGACTTTGGGCCTAATTATTGATATTGCTTTAAATATTTCCATTCTACCTCACAAAATCTCTGGGTCTCCCAGGACTGAGAAAAACCAGATTCTATGAGCATTACTTAGGGAGGTAACTTCTCTCTATATGCAATTTTCAAGTTATGAATGTCTGTCTCAGAGCAGAGGGCTTAACCAAGTAAATCTTTTCAATTTCTACTTTCTAAAAGGAAACCAACTAGATTAGCCAAAAAGCATCTTTCAAAACCATTTAGGGGTGCCTGGGTGGCTCAGTTGGTTAAGCATCTGCCTTGGGCTTAGGTCATGGTTCCAGGGTCCTGGTACTGAGTCCTACATCCGGCTCCCTGCTCAGTGGGGAGCCTGCTTCTTCCTCTCCCACTCTCTCTGCTTGCATGCACTTGTTCTCTCTCTCTCTTGCTCTTGCTAGCTCTCAAGTAAATAAATAAAATATTTTAAAAAAATCATTTAATAGGTCGAAGTCTCATTTAAATAACCTCATTAGCAAATGATAACTATTTATGCTTTTTATTATAATGAGATTTCTTATTAATGGAAAAATCATAATAAAGCACGTGTGTGTGTGTGTACACGTATACATACATACATATAGAGGCATACCTTCACAAACACGCATATGCATATTTCCCATTTCCTAGAGTTAGTCACACCCAGTAAAACCCAGCCTGCCTGGGCTATAACCAGGCCAGTACTTCACCTACTGGTAGCTACTTTTATTGCTTACGTAGTGTTTTCCACAGGGATGGCAAATACAGAGACAGTGTGACCCCATGCCCCTGCTGTAAGCCCATGTTAAACATTGCTAATCCATGATGGCACTTTCTCTCTGAGTCTAGACACTGCTTCTGAATTGTTTTCAATACAGTATCCTGGCCAGCCACTACAAATCAATTAACGTTGAAATACAAGATGAAATATCTTTGTCTCCTTGGCCTACAAGTATACATTCCAAAGCACTTCAAAAGGCATTCACATCAAAGAGACACAAGATTCACTAAATAATACTAGCCCTTATTTGTGTGATGTATTCCGATTTTCTCTTCTATTTCATTTCCTAAAATGCTATTTGCAACCTACTGATTCTGTAATCTATATAAAAACTGCTACAAAGGACTACTTTTGCAAATTCCACATTCTAAGGTCACGGTGAACAACACAAGGAGCCTTAGTTTTCTTAGTTGGACACAGCACTGGGCTAATGTGACCACAAGCTCACCCCCACCAAACCTGGAAGCTCTGAGGTTCTAAGCCATCAGTGAATGCCTAACTCTACACAGTCACCTCAATGGGGATGGGATAGGAGGCAAATCCTTTACTCTATCGGAAAGAAAAATTTAGAATACCCATCCTGCCACAACAGGTCAGAAAATCACTTATATCACATGACAGACAATACCTCTTGGGAGAAATCGCATTATTGATTGCTTGGTTCCCATAAAAACTATCCAAACTATTTTCAGCTTGCTGAAATCACATGTTCTCTCACTACTGTGTTCCCTCCGCCTGGCTAATTCCCACTTATTTCTCCAGATTGGAAAATGTCTTCACTAGAGAACCATTCGTCTCTAAACTACAAGCTGGAGGAACTGCTGAAAATAGGACAGCGACAAAATCCTGCACTGTGGCTTTTACCAAGAAATAAACTTCGATGTTAGAGACTTGTTCTAAAGCAAAAGAAATCCCCATAATTACATGGGCAGGAGAATCGCTACCATAGGTCTGAAGTATCCAATCTTAATTAAATATAATTTTAAACCCAGAGAATTTGTTCCTGTACAGAATTGGTAGTTCTATAAAGATCAGAAAAAACAGAAGGCAGAATGCAAGCAATATCTTTTTTTTTTTTGCAAGCAACATCTTTAAGGCTGACTTTGACTTTAAAAAAAAAAAAAAAAAATATATATATATATATATATATATATATATATATATATAATTGTGCAGAGGTTAAGCAAAATCTTGCAACTCCAAGATGGTGTCTGTGGTTCACAGCAAGGCTGGAGGGGCATGGAGGTGGAAGACGTGCGAAGGAGAGAGCCTCTTATTTTATTTTTTTTTAAAGACTTTATTTATTTATTCATGAGAGACACAGAGACACAGGTAGAGGGAGAAGCAGGCTCCATGCAGGGAGCCCGATGCAGGACTCGATCCTGGGACTCCAGGATCACGCCCTGGGACAAAGGCAGGCACTAAACTGTTGAGCCCCCCAGGGATCCCTGGAGAAAGTCTTTTAAAAGCAGCCAACTGAAATGTTCTTTTTTTTTTTTTTAAGATTTTGTTTATTTATTCATGAGAGACACACACAGAGAGAGAGAGAGAGGCAGAGACACAGGCAGAGGGAGAAGCAGGCTCCATGCAGGGAGCCCGATGTGGGACTCGATCCCGGGTCTCCAGGATCACGCCCTGGGCTGGAGGCGGCGCTAAACCGCTGAGCCACCGGGGCTGCCCTAGCTGAAATGTTCTGACCAAGAATGGCATGATTTTATTTCTGCTCCTAGGTTCAGATGATTTGAAGCCCTGCATAAACCAAAAGCTGTCACTATAATTCAAAGATAATTGGAGCAAATGGTTGCTTAGCACAGGAAAAAGACAGGGCTGAGGAGATGGACTCTTCTGGCTTTTGAGTTGTTCTGGGAAGCCAGAGCTGCACCTGAAATCCCAGCTGAGTAAAAACTGCCTCTTCTCATCTCTTCACTATAACCAGACTGGGAGAAACCTATACATCTGTCGCCCTTTGATCTTCCCAACCCCTAAGATTCATTCAACACAGAATATCCACCCCATGAGCACTCCTACATCTCTCTCTCTCTCTCTCTCTCTCTCTCTCTTGCACACATACACCCACACAAGCACAGAGCCACCTCTGTCTTCCTTTTCCTCCCTAAATACACCTGCTCCAATGTTGAAAACAGATACGACTGACCCTTACTTACCAAATATTGAATCACATTTTCCCAAAGAAGATGTCACTTTGCCCCAGTGACAAAAGGGAACTCATCCCCACTACGATCAAAATGTCTCTTTCACTGATTCCCTGCCTTCTCCCCACCAAAAAAAATAAGGAACCCTATACTATCAGAGCTGCAAAGAACTTGATGTCCAGCCCGGCCTTTACCACCCAGAGGGTGGATGGAGGATGAGCACCTGCCATGTCACCCAGGAGCCTGCTAGAAGGGCAGAACCTCTGGCCCCACTGGAAGCCGCAGAATCGGAGTGTGCAGGGAACAGGATCCCATGTGATTCCCGAACACAGTCCAATGTGAGAGCCACTGGGCTGGGCAGCACTTCTCAGGCCCGGCTGCACATGAGAATCTCCTGGGGAGCTTCAAAAGCTACCCAACCAGGCCTCCCCACCTGCGAGCAAATTCATCAGCAATGGCAGGAGGCTGGTGTCAAGGCTCCCAGAGGTTCCGCTGTGCAGCTGGAACTGAGCGTCAGTGCTCCTGTCCAATTCTCCCATTTCACAGAGGAAGACACGGAATTGCAGAGAGGCCAAAGTCACCAGGTAGGCTAGTGAGAGGGCTGAATTCAAAGCCACGAAGCAATGGGCCCTAGGGTTCCTCAAGAGAATGGACCCCCACAGTGGGAATGTCTGCTTCCCTGCGCCCTCGGGGAGCTGGCTTTCCCTGGGCCGAGGGACCTGTGGAGAAGGCTCCAATCATAGACAGTCATCCACATTACTCTCTTTTGAGCCCTCCTCTACTGTCAGAGAAATCATTTACTCTTGGCCTGGAGTATGACTTTAGAAAACCAAAGAACCGGGGCAGCCCGGGTGGCTCAGCGGTTTGGCGCCGCCTTCCGCCCAGGGCGTGATCCTGGAGACCCGGGATCGAGTCCCACATCGGGCTCCCGGTGCATGGAGCCTGCTTCTCCCTCTGCCGGTGTCTCTCTCTCTCTTTGTGTCTCTCATGAATAAATAAATAAAATCTTAAAAAAAAAAAAAAGAAAACCACAGAACTATTACATTTCTATGTTACCCACTGCGTGCGTGCGTGTGAGAGGCCTTCATATTTGCCAGCCTCCCTCTCACCTGGCTTGCTCTCTCCCCTCCTTCCTGTCTATAGGTAAAACAGCCAGCACACATCACCCTGACGGAAATCTCTGAGAAAATTCAACTCAGATGAATTAAAAGACAAAACAAGGTATATTCCACTTCCTTGAAGCCCTGGGAAAAGGCTTCCGCTGGTGCCTGCAAACAAAACAGAAGAGCTTCAACAAAAGAAAAAAAAAAAAAAAAAGGAAGTGTTACTACCACCTGTAGGTAGAAGGCAAAAAAGCTGGTTATGAGATTTGCTGAGGCATCAGAGATGGTTTATGGAAAGCCCAAATGGCAAGGTATCTTTGCTCCTTAGGATCATCTCACAGAGAATGTGAGTCCTTGCTAAGCACAGATGAGCCTGAAAAATGAGACCTGAGAAGATGGCAGGCGTGAGGCATCTCTTCAAATTCTAACTCTCAAAGACCCAGGGCTTTTCATGTGGAAGAAAGCTTGTCTCCGAGTTTCACAGGATCTAGAAGGGCAAGATGGATGAAGGCAAAAGGACTTAGGTGGAAAACTCAGAATAGAAGGAGAGAGAAGGAGGAGAGGAGGAAAAGAACAAAAGAGTTCAGGGGGAGAGAAATGTGCAGTTATTAGAAATATATCATAGGCTTTGCTTTTCACTTTCTGAATTTTGATGTCATAGAAAAAGGGCTGTGCTTCTGAGATAGCTCAAATGCAAGCATGAGGAATGAGAAAGGTGAGATCACAGGTCCTTTTGGCAAAATGTGGAGAGATTCCCCTGGAATGCCTGGAGGGAGAGGGGCTCCTTTAGGGCTCCATTCCAGACCCACTTTCCCAGAAAATGGGACTGAAGCAGCTAGCATTGCCCCCCTCTCTCCTCACTCCCACAACAGGGGGGAAACCTGCTCTGTGCTTCTACCTATGACTTCCATTTAGGCCATCGTCACATTTATGGATGGAGTCAGCTACAGGAGATAATTTCAGTTCCTCTTCTATTTTCAGGTTCTGTCTTACGTGAAGGGTAGCATCAACCAAGCTCCAAGAGGTCATTTAGAAGTGGGGGTAGTGGGGAGAGGGGAACCCCTGCCAATCTACAAACCCGCAGAGCCCAGGGATGAAACCTTTATTTTTAGCACTGGATTGACCTATATTTCACTTCTCACATTGACGGAAATGACAAGCCTTGGAGGCCAGGACACGGAACCCAGCAGCCGCCCCTGGAGGGCTGTGCATAGAGGAGTAGGAGGAGTAAGACACCCAAACCCCACCATGGACAGAGAATGGGATGAAAGCAGATGGAGATGGAGGGTCTGAGTATGGGGTACACTCTGGTAGACCAGAGAGAAAGAACCAGATGTCAGCTTTAACTTCACAGCTGGAAATTAGTCCACAACCAGAATGAACTGCACAGCCAACAAGAAAATTGGGGTGGGGGTTGCACAGATTAAAGAGGAGAAAACTCATAGATGTAGAGAGAATTAGAAGTGAAAGAGATGAAAGGAATATTCAGGGGATGGGGATGGGGGTCCCTGACTGTCCAGATTTCAGTAAAAGAACCAGTCCAACACATCAGAGTTCCTTGATCAAACAGGCAAAGAAAAAGAAAAAAAGAAGGCAATATGAAACAGTGTGATCAAAAAGGATTGCTTCACACCATCAGATCTGGTTTTTAAAATGTGTCATCTCTGCAATTATTTTATTCCATATTTTATTTCTCCTATTCATTTCTCAAAACCTAACCCTCTAAATCATATTTGTCTGGCCAGCCTTACAGTGACAAGCCTTTAAACGAGTAATACAATGTTAAACTTAATTATATGCCTAAGACACTGAAGGTTGGCACAGCTACATTTTTTTTTTCAAATCTTCACATTCTAATCTGCCATCCAGTCAGTAGACTGGAATCAGAGAGAAATCACATCAGCTTAGGAGAGATATTAGACCTTGTACCACCAACTTTTTTTTCTTATTAATCTGTCATGTAAATGGAAAGAAGAAGAATAATGATTTAGGCCCCATGGCTCAATGAAGAGAGGCTCCAGGAGAAAGGGCCAGAGCTGGATTTCTTGACTGGGAGCTCCACGGGCACTTCACACTAAACACATGTAACATGAGGTCCAGTTCCTTCTCAGCCCCCTTCTGGAATCCTTGGTCAATGGCACCGCCATCCATTTGGTCACATGGCAGTGGAGGCAATGGCAGTGGTGTTGGTGGCTCATCTAGATGCCTTCCCCTGCCGCCTCTCCCCAAGCTCACTCAGGAGTGGTGCATCATGGTGATGGAGAGAGCTGAAGTCTCAGTTTGTCTCTTCTTGGCCATGACAGTGCCCTTGGGCCAAGTACTTGGCCTCCCTGTGTGTCGCCTTCCTCAACTGTAAAACCTCTAAGGTCATTGTGGGCGTAAATGAGTTAAAATAGGTCATACATCTAGAACCATACCCTGCATATATCAAGCACTTGGTATTGACTATGATATCCTGTTCCTTGAGCCCACATCCACTCAATACGCATGACCTGTCAAATTCAAGATCCTCTCCCTCCCCACACTCCTTCCTACCTGAAGCCCTTATCACCTCTCACCTAGACTCACACAACACCTTCCTCCTGGTCTCTCATCTCTAAGTGTCTGTCCTCTTGCCTCCTCAAACTATCCTCCACAGAACTACCACATTGATCTTTCTACAACATGAAGCCCACATTTCACTCTCATTCTCAAAACCCTTCAATGGCTCCTTGCCCTCCACAGGGGGGGATATCCAAATTTCTTAATGTGTCATGTGAGGCATCTTCCCCATCCTGACCCTCCCCACCTTCTCTCCCATCACCTCCATCACCTTGCCTTCCACCCCAGTTACATCGAGCTGACGACATTCAACCCCAATCTTGATGTCTTGAGCCTCCACACCTTTGTCTGTGTTATTGCTCTGTGGAGCAATCTGTCCTAGTCATCATTTCTTTCAGACAGCCGTTCCAGAACCCAAACCTGGGCAAACTCCTCATTCTGGATTCCCAAAGCCTGGTGCATTTCTCCTGTTTCACATCTACCAAGTCATACTGCAACTCTCTGGAGCTTGAGGGTGGGACTCCTCTCAGGCACCTTTATACCTTCAGCATGTCCATCCAAATCCAAACTGGTTATTATGATATGTGCCAGTTAAAAGCATGGACTCTGGAGCCAGAGTGCTGGGCATATATCCTGGCACCATCATGTACACTGGCTATGTGACTTTGGTCAAATCATTTACCTTGTAGAGCCTCATCTGGAAAATGACAATGTGTTAGTATCTCCTTCACAGCAATAACATGAAGACTGAACACAATTAACATATAGTCCTTAACTTGGTATCTGGCACACCCTAAGCACACATATAAACCTCAGGGCAGCAACGTCTTGACAAATAAAAATACCAACAGGGTGCAAATTAAAAAAAAAAAAAGATACAGCCACCAGCTTCAAACATTTTTGTGGTGCAGAACTCATTAATGGATATGGCAAGAAAATCTTGGATATGATGTTCATTTGGCTGCTTCTGAAACTTCAAAAAAACAAAAGAACATAGTAAACAAGAGAAAATAGTTGAGTCAGCAGGTGGGGTAAGAGTCCCATTGCCCAGAGACTGGTTAATGACAGCATCCCTGTGAGGAGCAAGTGGAGACATTCTGGAGGATGACAGTGGATCCAGAGCAAGCTGCTTACTCCCTGCAGAAGCCAGGGAGTAGTGGGTGGTGGAGGGGAGTGGAGGGGGTGCAGCAGTCGACAGAACCCTAGACCCTCCCTGCCAGTCTCTAGAGATCAACTCCTCAGAATTAGGCTTTGTCAAAGTTCTTTCCAACAACAGCTTATTGATCTGAACTTTGTCCAGAGGATCTGCTTAACTAATAATCTCTGTTTCCATAACTTCCTTGCCCTTCAGCTCCAGCAGAGTCAGCCGCTACTGATGGTAATCGGAGATGATTCTCTGCCCTTTCTGCCAGGAATTTAAGTGAAAACTCTCACGGCTCATTAAAATGCTATATCCCCTTGTCAAACCTGCCAAACACCACCAGGAACCAACCTTCTCACAAATCTACCACTCGTCCGGCAGAGTGTATCTGGAGGTTGTACCACTTTTAGTAATGAGAATCCTCAGAAAAGCAAAGAGCTGGGAACAGGGACACACGTATGTTGCCCAATTGTCTGAAGGAGCTGAAGGCCAGTTAGTCACAAACTTTTGACTGAGACTCTCAGTGATCATACTGAAAACACTGATTTCAACAACATCAGGGAGTTACACTCTATGTTGGCAAATCGAACTCCAATAAAAAAAATACAAAAAAAAAAAAAACAACAACCCAAAACTAAACATACTCTTACCATACAATCCAGCAATCATGCTCCTCGGTATTTACCCAAAGGAGTTGAAAACTTATGTCCGCACAAAATCCTGCATATGGATGTTTATAGTGTGTCTATTCTTAATTCCCAAAGCTTGGAAGCAACCAAAATGTCCTTCAGTCAGTGAATGAATAAGTAAACTGTGGTCCAGCCAGGCAATGGAATGCTATTTAGCTCTAAAAAAGAAATGAGCTCTCAAGCCATGAAAAGACAAGGCAGTACAAAAAAGTCTGAAAGCTACCATAATGATGGGTGTTGGCAGCCGCCGGGCGCTGTCACTCGCTGAGCTCCAGCCGAAGAAGGGGGGTCAGCAAGGAGGTCTCTGGACGGTGGCTCCTTCAAAGCAAATCCACCCGGTGGTAAAGCACCAGGAGGCAACTGGCTACAAAAGCCGCTCGCAAGACTGCGCCCTCTACTGCACGGGTGAAGAAACCTCATCGTTACAGGCCTGGTACTGTAGATTTAGATTTTTTTTTTAAGACTTTGTTATTTATTCATGAGAGACAGAGAGAGAGAGGCAGAGACACAGGCAGAGGGAGAAGAAGGCTCCCTGTGGGGAGCTTGATTCAGGACTCGATCCCAGGACCCTGGGATCACAACCTGAGTCAAAGGGAGACGCTCAACCACTGAGCCACCCAGGTGCCGCGCAACGTTTAGATTTCATGTGTCGAGACCTGACAGGTGCTACTGCGGGTGCTGGGAACCTGCAAAGCACACTTGTCTTTTCCTACTGTGGCACTCTGTGAAATCAGACGTCATCAGAAGTCCACTGAACTGATCCGCAAATTTCCTTTCCAGGGTCTGGTGCAAGAAATTGCTCAGGACTTCAAAACAGATCTGCACTTCCAGAGTGCAGCTATTGGTGCTTTGCAAGAGGCAAGTGAGGCCTATCTGGTGGGCCTCTTTGAAGACACCAACCTGTGTGCTATCCATGCCAAACGTGTCACAATTATGCCAAAAGATATCCAGCTAGCACACCGCATATGTGGAGAACTTGCTTAAGAATCCATTATGATGGAAAACATTTCATTCTTTAAAAAAATTTTTTTTCTCTTCTTCCTGTTATTGGTAGTTCTGAACATTAGATATTTTTTTCCCATGGGGTCAAAAGGTACCTAAGTATATGATTGCAAGTGGAAAAATAGGGGACAGAAATCAGATATTGGCAGTTTTTTTTCATTTTAATTTGTGTGTGAATTTTTAATATAAATGCAGGGACATAAAGCATTAATGCAAGTCAAAATGTTTCAGTGAACACATTTCAGCAGTTTAACTTTATAACAATCATGAATAAACCTGTTAAAATTTTCTGGACAATGCCAGCATTTAGATTTTTTAAAAACAAGTAAATTTCTTATTGATGGCAAAAAAAAAGATACCATAATGATGGATATATGTTATCATACATTTGTCCAAATTTAGGGAATGCACAACACCAAGAGGCAACCCTCATGTTAACTGTAGACTTTGGGTGACAATGATGTGTCAGTGTAGGTTCATTTGTAACAAATGGACTGCTCTGGTAGAGGATGTTGATAATGGGGTAGATTATGCCTGTGTGGGGCAGGGAGTACATGGGAGATCTGTAAATTCTGCTCAGCTTTGCTGTGACCTTAAAACTGCTCTAAAGAATAAAGTCCTTTAAAGAAGCCAAAAGCACAAATGCTGCACTTGATGGTCATCAAACTCCCTCCAAACCAACACCCCTGGGCCTGGATAACTGAACCAGCTGGACTATTTTGACTGAATCAACCTAACATTTAATTTCATTTTTGTAATACTTAAATTTAATAAATACATAGGAAGAAAGGAGAAAAAGAAAACATCAGGGAAAAGACCTCACAGACTATGATGATGGCATAGGTCAGCAGTGGGAACAGGCCCCCAGGACTCCTGATTTGAAAGACTTCAGAGTTACTGACTCACTGTGTTGGTTTGCCAGGGCTGCCAAGCAAGTACCACAGACTTGCGGGCTTCACCAACAGAAATTTACTGTCTCACAGTTCTGGAAGCTAGGTGGCCCAAATCCAGGTGTCGGCAGGATCGGTTCTGCTGAGGACGCCGAGGGACACTGTGTCTCATGACTGTCCCCTAGCTTCTGGTGGTTTGCCTACAATCTATAGAAACATCATCCTCGATCTCTGCCCTGGTCTCCACATGGCATTCTCCCTGTGTGTCCAAGTGTCCTCTTTTCATAAGGACATCAGTTGTACTCAATGAAGGTCCACGTAATGAACTTCATTTTAATTTGACTACCTTGTAAAGACCCCATCTCAAATACAGTCACATTCTCGGGTACGGGGAGGGCGGGGTCCAGGCCTCCAATCCACAATACCCACTTTCTTTCCAGAGACCGCTCCGTAAATGCCAGTAAATAAGCCTTGGGTCAGTGTGACAGGACTTGGGTGACCGTGCCGGGGACACTTCTTGGTGGGTGGGCCCTCTTTGCTGGTTTCTGTCAGCATTGGAGGAAACACAGTGAGAAGAACCAGCACCTGTAAAGCCTGGAGCCTCACCGAGAGGGATTCCGGGGGTGGGGGGACACAGAACACACAGGGTCGCCCATGGCTGGTTTTAGCTGCCACAGCTACGAAGATGCCTCCCTGGTGAAACAACAAGCGCCTCACCTCATCATCACGCGGCACACAGCCACGCCGGCATTCAGTCTGCAGCCTGACCTGACCCTGCCTCCAGCTTGACATCTGCGACTGCTGTTTAATGAGCCGGCCACACCTCTCCCCTCCGGGCAGCACGCGCCTCTCCGCGATGCCCCCTCGGAAGGCGGAACGCGGCTCTTTTTCTCCACACTTTCCTTGAACCCATCTTCCACCACTTAGCCTAACTCTGCTTGCTCTGAGTCAGTTCTGAACTAGAGTGTGGCTCCGGGAGGAGGGGGAATTGAGTCTGTTCTGTTCCCTCCTGCGTTCCCAGCCCCCGCAGTAGCACCTTGTCGGTCTCGACACATGAAAGCTAAATGTTGGGGGGCAGCTGGGCGCCTCAGTGGTTGAGCGTCTGCCTTCGGCTCAGGGCATGATCCCAGGGTCCTGGGATGCAGTCCCCAATCAAGCTCCGCACAGCTTCTCCTTCTGCCTATGTCTCTGCCTCTCTCTGTGTCTCTCATATATAGTCTTAAAAAAAAAAGAGAGAGAGAGAGAGAAATCTAAATGTTGGTATAAACAGTCTTTCCCCCCACTAGATGCACAGTTTCTTAGAGGCAGGGAGAAAGCCTTATTCACCTCTTTTTTCCTAGGGTTCCTGCCTCATGTGGGGGTCCCTCCATAACAATGGACCAGTGAATGGATGCTTCCCACTTACAGGTTCTGCTTCACCTCAAAGTGAACTGTGAGGTTAAATATAATTTGTACTTCCTCTTTAAACTGCCCCTCCCTCCAGCTCAAGACCATCTCTGGTGAAGACACCCCTGTCCTTCCTCCTCCCCGGACTGACCACTCCTTCCCGTAAACCCTTCATGGTACTTCGTACATGCTTCTACCCCGGAGCCTAAATCACACTTGTCTTTTCCTACTAGGCTGTGAGCTACTTGAGGGCAAGATTTTCCCCCTTTGTGATTAACATAGGGCTTGGGGAGCATCATTTCTTTAAACGCTACAGGCTCCCTTCCTACTAACCCAGGCTCAAACCTTGACACGTCCCCCTGCCTGCTCTGCTACATGCCGTAGGTCCAAATCTACGTATCTCTGGGGCCCATCCAGTGGATCCATGCATCTATCTACTCATTCCTTTTTTCCATTCCCACAACCTCCATGCTAACCCCTGAAGAGGTTTCCTACCCAATCTTTCTGCCTCTTTCTTCCCTCCTTCAAACCATCCCACACAGGGCTCCCAGGTTAAGAATCCCACAGCATTACTTTGCAAACGACAGTCCCCTCGCTCTAAAACCTCGGACAATCCTTCCCACTCTTGAGGTCTAAGCTGCTGTGCCCCTGAGAATCCTGACAACCTGAGCCCTGACTCTGCTTTGTCAGTTTTATTTTCCGACTCTCCTCAAGTAAGTCTGCTCCTTTCCCCAAACAGACACACACCTTCATGCCTGTCTCAATACTTCTCCCACAACTGTCCTCATTCCCCGTGACCCCAGCCCCGCCCTGCATTCAAGACAGTTCAAGCCCCTACCCCATCCCTGGGCTTCTCCCTGATTCCCCCAGCCCTGGCAGGAAACCTGCTCTTTTGAGTTCCCATGGAGTTTATTGTCTGCACCAATGATCTGGAGCACATGCCACCTTGCATTATCATTTATTCTTGTCATGCCAATATTCATCATCCCACTCAGACTGTAAGCCTCCCAAGGGCAGGACCTTTGCCTGGTTTCATTCCTTTTCCTGATTTCAATACCTAACACAGTGCTCTAAGCACAGTGCAAACACACACACACACACACACACACACACACACACGAGTGTGGGTGAAAAGAAGCAACTGCCCGTTTGGAGGATTAGAAATATTAGCCTTTATTTGCTGCAGGTCTACACAGGAAATGTAAGCAATCGGCACGCATCACGACAGTCATGCATTTCACCAGAGTGATGGATGCTTTGGGTAGAATTCGATGCAAGGTAAATATTCTATCTATAAATATTTTATCAAATGAATAAATTATAGATCAGCACGTGTCCTCTTGCTATCAAAGCCTGGAGGCAGGAAGGAAGCTGCACTGCCATTCCAACGGAAAAAAAAAAAAAAAAACCACTGCCACCATTCCCCTAAAGATCATGAGAGGAGGGGACTGCTGGCATCCCCCATGATGGCTTGAGGCCTGACTCTAAGGATGATCTTACTGGGGCCCAAATAGCTAACCCAAATTTTGTGTACTCTTTTCTAAGATTAATCTGATTTTTCTGCCTTGGGTCCCCTCCTTCCAACTGACCCCAAGACTCTGTCCATACAGAGAGAGAACACTTTAGAGTAACTGACAAGAGCCAGCTGAGACGCTGCCATGGAAACACAATGGCGGTTTCAGGAAAACCATCTGTTTTTAAATTGTTCTATAGACTTGCTCTAACTTCTTTTACAGATCATGTAGCTCAAGGCCCCCGGAGCCTTCTCTCCCACAGAACCTTTCTGCGGCCTCCTCTTTCTTCCAAATTTCAAGCCTCATCTAGAAACCTCTTACCTCCAGAGCTGAATTGATGAGCTAGCTCCAGTCTCCTAACATATAACAATGTGAAGCCAGAACTAGCATCTCCATGCTAGCAGAGAATGAATGTTGTCATGGCAACAGGAGGCAGCTCGTTGTGGATGGGAGAGTTGGTGGGCTCATGGAAGGGTCAGCATTATCAGCTGCTCTTCTGCGTGTCAGGAGAAACATTGTTTACTTGATGTTTTCCTTTCATTAATTTGGGAGGAAAAGATATATATTAATTTTAATAAAAAATATGCAGCTCAGAGGCACAATTTGTTGTTCGAAGGTTCAAGAGAATCAGCAGAGGCAGCACAAGATTCTGGGCAGACATGATTCTCTTCCTCCCCATTTTATCATCCTCCATTACTCCCTTGAGAGGTGAACTACACCCCTACAACTTTGGCTCCTTCCCTTCTGGGTTGATTCTTACCCCATAGTCATCCTAAGACCAGGGGGGCACTCTCTTCTCTGAACAGTTGTACTGCACCATGGAAGCCCAAAGACACTGTTCTTGTAAGGACAGTTATGATAAACAATGTCCTTAGCTGTTACGGGTTGAATTGTGTCCCCATCCAAAAAACTTATATGAAGCCCTAACCCCAGTACTTTAGAATATGACTGTATATGGAGACAGGGCCTTTAAAGAAGTGATTAAGAAATGAGGTTGTTATGGCAGGCCCTAATACAATCTGACTGGTGTCCTTGTAAGAAGAGGAAATTTGGACACACAGAGAGACATCAGATGTACATATGCATAGAAGGATGACCATGTGAAGAGGGAGAAAGAGGGTGGCCACCTGCAAGCCAAAGAGAGAGGCCTCAGGAGAAACCAACCCTTCTGGCACGCTGATCTTAGACTTCTAGCCTCCAGAACTGTGAGAAAATAAATTTCTGTCATTTAAGCCACCCAGTCTGTGGTATTTTGTTAGGGAACCCCTAGCAAACTAATGCACTCCCCTTCTTTCTCCAGCTGCCCCTATAGCACCAACGTAATGCTAAGGATGACTAAACAAAACTTCTGTCTTCAGAGGAGTTATATCTTCTTGATATCTACTTTGATATTAATATATCAACCTTTATTGATTAATGTTTGCATGATATCTTTTCCATCCTCTGGCTTTTAATCTATTTGTCTTTATATATTTTTTTAAAGATTTTATTTATTTATTCCTGAGAGACACAGAGAGAGAGAGACAGAGACACAGGCAGAAGGAGAAGCATGATCCACGCAGGGAGCCCGATGTGGGACTTGATCCCGGAACTCCAGGATCACTCCCCGGGCCAAAGGCAGGCACTCAACCATTGAGCCACCCAGGCACCCCTATTTGTCTTTATATTTAATTTTTTTTTGTCTTTATATTTAAAGAGTTTCTTTTGCCAACACCTAGTTGGGCTTTGCTTTTTAACCCATCTGACAATCTCTACCTCTTCGTTGAGGTATTCAGAGTTATGCTCTCTGATAGGCCACTAACCACATGTAGATATTTTAAATTAATTAAAATTTAATAAAATTTAATAAAATTTAAAATTCAGTTCATGAGTCATATTTCAAGTGCTCAGTTGCCACATGTGACTAGGTATTAAAGAGCACAGATAGGGATCCCTGGGTGGCGCAGCGGTTTGGCGCCTGCCTTTGGCCCAGGGCGCGATCCTGGAGACCCGGGATCGAATCTCACGTCGGGCTCCCGGTGTATGGAGCCTGCTTCTCCCTCTGCCTGTGTCTCTGCCTCTCTCTCTCTCTCTGTGACTATCATAAATAAATAAAAAAAAAATAAAGAGCACAGATAAAGAACATTCCATTATTACAAGAAGTTCTATCAGACAGCCTGCTCTAGACCATTTACCTTTGGTGAGATTATTAATATGGTTGGTTAAATCTACCATCTTGCTATTTTCCATTTATCCAAATGCCTTTTTTTAAATTTTTTTAATTTTTATTTATTTATGATAGTCACAGAGAGAGAGAGAGAGGCAGAGACACAGGCAGAGGGAGAAGCAGGCTCCATGCACCGGGAGCCCGACGTGGGATTCGATCCCGGGTCTCCAGGATCGCGCCCTGGGCCAAAGGCAGGCGCTAAACTGCTGTGCCACCCAGGGATCCCCCAAATGCCTTTTTAAAAAAGATTTTATTTATTTGAGAAAGATAGAAAGAGCACAAGTGTGGGTGGGGAGGGCAGAGGGAGAAGCAGACTCCCTGCTGAGCAGGGACCCCCCCCCCAATGTGGAGCTTGATCCTAGGACCCTGAGATCGTGACCTAAGCCAAAGGTAGACACTTAAGCAACTGAGCCACCCAGGAACCCCCAACTGCTTTTTGTTCTCTCATTAATCGTTTTCTTTCTTTTTTTTTTTTAGATTTTTAAATTTATTCATTTGAGAAAGAGAGAGAATGCAAGCAGGAGGAGAGGCAGAGGGAGAGGGAGAAGTAGACTCCCTGCTGAGCAGGGAGACCAAGGTGGGGCTTGATTCCAGGACTTGGGAGATCATGACCCGTGCAGAAGGCAGGAGCTCAACCATCTGAGCCACCCAGGTGCCCCTCGTTAATCTTTTCCTGACCACTTTGAATCAATTGAATATTTTTCCTGATTCCATTTTATCTCCTTTGTTGTCTTATTAGTAATACTCCTTGCTTTTTTCCTTTTAGTGTTCATTGCATACATCTTTAACTTATCATCTACCTTCAAGTAATATTAACCACTTCACATATTATAGAAGAATCTTAGAACAATCTATTGTATTGCCTCTTCTTGGCCTTTATGCAATTACTTCTACAGATATTTTAAACCCCGAAACATTGTGATTATTTTTTGATTTCAACAGTCATTATCTTTTAAAAATATTTTTTAAGTAAGAAAGAAAGCTTTTGTATTTATCCAAATATTTACCATATTGATGTTGTATTCCTTTTTTTTTTTTTTTATGTTGTATTCCTTTATGTTGATCAAGATTTCACACTGGTAGATTGTTCATCTAACTGAAGAACTTCCATTAACATTTCTTGTAGTGCAGGTCTGCTGGTGATAAATTCTCTTGGTTTTTATATGTCTGTAAAAGTATTTTATTCTCATGTTTCAAAGATATTTTTTCCAGATGCAGAATTCTCAGTTGATACTTTTTTTCTTTCAGGACTTTAAACATGTTCAACTGCCTTTGGTCCTGCATTGTTTCCAACAAGAAGTCTTCTGTTTTTCTTGTCTTTGTTCTTAGCTAGGTGATATATTTCCACTGGATATTTTTAAGATTTTCTTATTATTATGGTTTTAAAACTTTTCACTTTGAAGTCTATGTGGAGATTTTTTCATATTTTCTGAGCTTGTGTTGAACTTAAATCAGTGGATTTTTCATTTCAATCAAATTTGAAAATTTTGGCTAGTATTTCTTCAAATATTTTTCTTTTCCATTCCCACCTTATGGATTCCAATTACACTTAATATTAGGCAACTTGAGGTTGTCTTATAGCTCACTGATGCTGTTCTTTTTTTTTTCTTTCAGTTTATTTTCTCTATGCTTTATTTTGAATAGTTTCTGTTGCCATGTCTTCAGATTCACTAATCTTTTTTTCTTTGGTATCTACTTTGTCATAAATCCCACCTAATGTATTTTTCATTGCACATATTATATTTTTATCTCTAGAAATGTCTTTTAAAAATATCTTCCATGTCTCTACATTTCATGCTCAATTTCCTCTTATTTTTTTAAAAGATTTTATTTATTTATTCATGAGAGACACAGACAGAGAGGCAGAGACACAGGCAGAGGGAGAAGCAGGCTCCCTGCCTGGAGCCTAGTGCAGGACTCGATCCCAGGGATCCCGGGATCACAACGTGAGCTGAAGGCAGACACTCAACCACTGAGCCACCCAGGTGCCCCTTTAACTTCTTTAACATGTGATATAGTTTTAGTGTTCTTGTCCACTAATTCTATCAGAAGTGTCATTCGGGGTTTGTTTCTTTTGATTACCTTTTCTCATTATGGGTTTTATTTTCCTTCTTCTTTCATGCTTTCTAATTTTTTATTGGAGGTCTGACATTTCAAATATTGCCTGTTGGGTACTAGATATTTTTGTGTTCCTATAAACATTCTTGAGTTATTTGGAAACACTTTGGTCCTTTTGAGGCTCCCTTTTTCATGTGGGCTACTTTACCTTTAATGGTGCTGAAATACACATAAAACATAATAACATAAAATTTACCATCTTAATAATAGTTCAGTAGTATTAAGTATACTCTCACTGTTGTGCAACCAGTCCCCAGGACTCTTTTCATTTTGTAAAACTGGAACACTATGCCTGAAGGCTTACTTTTTTTTTATAGTTTTGGTAGGTGGAATTAGAGTAGCTTTTCTTTAGGCTAAGGCTAATTCTACCCCACTAATGAGGCAATATCTCTAAGCAATGCACTGCATGACCCATGAATTATGTGACTTCCCACTGTGGCTGGTGGGAATACAACTATTCCCAGCTCCATGTGAGCTCTGAGGATTGTTCCTTCTGCTCCTTTTGGGAGGTCCTTCTCTGACCTCAGGCAGTTTCCTCACATGCATACACTGATCAGTACTTAGTTAGAACACTTGTACTGGGTATTTTACTGTATTTGGTAAATTGAATTTAAATAAAATTAAAAAAAAAAAAAAAAGAACACTTGGAGAGGACTTCCTGACATCTCCAGAGCTCTCCTTCCCTCTGTGAAACTCTCTTCTCTCTGGTACTCTTTTCTGTGAACTCCGGCCACATTGGCCTCCCTGAATTCCTACCTTCGTATCCTCAACTCAAGGAGGTGGGTAGGCTTCACTTGTGTTCCCACTCCCTGCTCTGCAGCCTGAAAATTCTCTCTAGCAGTAAGCCAAAGCAAGTGTAGAGCTCACCTCATGTGATCCCTTCTCAGGGATCATTGTCCTGTGCCTCCTGATGCCCAATTGCTGAAAACTGCTCTTTCAGACTTTTTTTTTCTGGTTTTGCAGTTTCAGTCAGGAGGATAAATCCAATTCCTGTTACTCCATCTTGACTGGAAGCAGAAGTCTTAACACATTCATTCTCTCCCAGAGGATTTTCTGGGTACCATGTTTCTACATATCTTTGTCTTGTATCTGTCTTTTTCTTTTTCCTTACCTCTTTCTATTCTTGTAAAAATAGTCTTTGATACATTATCTTTTCCTCTTCATTCTTTGGTGGGTACTAAAAACTAACAACACATGGAAGGTGGTATCACTCTGAAATCCCATATCACAAGATAATGGCAGAATTTACCAAAAGGAATGTTAGCAGCAACAATCAGGCTGTCAACTCCACTGGCATGCTACAGAGGACCCTCTAGTTCCACCAGTTACCCACAGCAAGCTGCATAAGCATTCTATCATATATCCACTTTTTGAAAGGAAAAATTATTCTAGTATATTATATAATTCAAGTACCAACCTGACAACAAAAAATGCCCCATATTTTAAAGATTAGATCTTTCTCGCTTATTTGGCTGAGATTAATGAAAAATTGCTCCTATATAAAAATAATAATTAGTGAATACATACCATTACATTATAGATACTCATTACATACCAGATATTCTTATATGTACTTTATGGATTATAATTTAATATAGCAATCATATAAAATAAATAGTATAACTATCATTCTAAATTGCACACAAGAAAAACTTAAGACTGGCCAAGAGACATGTGGTAGTTTATAGTAGATCTGTGAATCTAAAATCTGTTTGACGCTAAAGCCCATTGTATATGGTAGTGGTGTTGCAAATTGAAAACACTATCATCTTACAAAGGAAAATTAACTTTGGTCTAAAATAACTATTAGAATAACAAGTCAGGGCAGCCCGGGTAGCTCAGCAGTTTAGCACCACCTTCAGCCCAGGGTGTGATCCTGGACACCCAGGATCGAGTCTGTCAGGCTTTCTGCATGGAGCCTGCTTCTCCCTCTGCCTGTGTCTCTGCCTCTCTCTCTCTCTCTGTGTCTCTCATGAATAAATAAATAAAATCTTAAAAAAAAAGAATAACAAGTCAAATAAGGAATGATATTCTCTATTAGATAAAGAAGAAAACTCTGACCAATAATTAGAAAGAATAATGTAATAAAAAATAAGGTGTCATCTTTTGTAAAGCTCTTTAGTGAAGGAGGAAGGTAAGGCTTCCAACGTTTAGTGTTCTGACTTTATAAATCAGAGCAGTAGTTATGTGAATTATTTGTAATGAAATGTATGTGTATGAAGACACTGCAATAATCTGGGAGGAATAGGATTAGGGTCCTGTCTCAAAAAGCATGTCATGGGAATCTCGGTAAGTGCAAGAATAAAGGTACATATGGAAGAAGAATGAACGGTGTAGAGGGGGTTTTGGAAAAATGAAGTCCTCCTTTGATAAGATGAATACTTTTTTTTAAATGAGTTTTGCTCCTAGTTTCTCTGGGCAATGATTTTTTTCCTTTGAAAAGAAGAGGTCAAGCAAGATTAACGAGAGGAGGCTCAGCAATGTGTAGGTGGAGCTGAACATGTCCTGGACAGAGGTGGAAGGGTCAGGTCCTCACTCCAGCTATGAATCAACTTGCTGGCTAATAATGAGTCCATATTTAAACCTCACTAGGCCTATTTTTTTAAGTAGGAAGGCCCCTTTCTCACAAGAAATTTTATGCAGAAGCTCAATACACAAAACAGAAGAAAAAACCGAGACATCTGATGGAAGCTGTAGGTTGAGGGCTGTGGTCTTGGTCCCCCTGCTCACCAATCACCCTTAGGATCCTGACTGGTTTCAAAGAGCCCATGGGCTCCCCTTCTGTCTGAAGGGCCTTCCAAGACTACAGTGTGCATCCCCGGGTTCCAGTCCCAACCACCACCCTGAGGCTGTCAAGGCAATGTCCTTCTGGTCCCAATTTTGATTAACTGTAAAGCAGAGCTAGAAGAATCTCTAAGATCCCTACTGGCTCTAACACTGCCTCTTAATAGGAATGTGATGGTTAATAAATTAATAAGATGCCTTTGCATTGCAGCAGACTATTAAGGGAAAAGGATATTAACCAAGTAGGCAGTGTTTTCCAAGGCCCATAAATATTCCATTACTTTATAGGTCAGATTTTTTTCAGAATGAAATAAAATCAATAGAATTTAGAAGGTCTGTGAGCCCTAACCTGTGTTTCCGTAACTCACTGAGTAAAACCTGAAATGTGCACCAATTCAAACCATTTTGGTGCATGGGTTTTGGTTGTTTTTTTTTTTTTTTATAGAGGATTTCCTGTGGTAGGAAGTCACTTAAAAATACTGCAAAAGTGACTAAAAATAGAAATAATTGATTCTGGTTATATAAGAGAACAACCTTTTTCTTAGGACATACATGTGGAAGTATTTATTTATTTATTTATTTTTTTAATATATATTTTTTTAATTTTTATTTATTTATGATAGTCACACAGAGAGAGAGAGAGAGAGAGAGGCAGAGACACAGGCAGAGGGAGAAGCAGGCTCCATGCACCGGGAGCCCGACGTGGGATTCGATCCCGGGTCTCCAGGATCGCGCCCTGGGCCAAAGGCAGGCGCTAAACCGCTGCGCCACCCAGGGATCATCACATGTGGAAGTATTTAATAGTGAAGGGGCCCAATGTCTCTCACTTACTCATGAATGGTTTAAAAAATATGTATTGATACACATGTATTACGGGGGGAAAGGGAAGGGAGACAAAACATAAACATGGCTAATCTGGGTGAAAGGCATACAAGAGTTCTTTGTACTATTCTTGCAACTTTATGCAAGTTTAAAATTATATCATAGCAATAAATAAATAACAAAAGTTACAAAACCAAAACGCTCAAAACAATACCTGACTGAAAATGCACTTCTTTCCCTCAAAGGCCTTATTGCAAACTTCCTGACATATCCAGATATAAAAGAGAGTATCTGTGACATTTTCCCATACCTAATTTTCTCTTCCCATCCCCTTTTCTCCTCGCTTACTCTGCTGGAGCAAGAATGCCAGAAAGCCCTATAGGCTGAAGACTTGCAACTGAGAGTCTGCTTAACCCCACCTCTTCTGCTGCTCTCATACACTTCCAAAGTATAGTAAGGAAATTATTGAATATCGAAAGATCTCACCCATCCATACTGATCATAGAAAGCATGCCACTTGTATTTGAATGCCAGGCCTCCTTATTCAGTAAAATATTTGCTAAGTTTAAGCAAGGATGAGAAAAAATATGAGAATTAAGAATATTCTTTCAGAGAAAAGGTAGTATAGCTGACGTGGTTGGTGCTCCCTTGGTTCTCACCATTCACATGGTGCCCATGGCTTCTTACTGCAAACTCCTCCAATTCTCTACCTGAGAGCTTTCCCCAGTGCAGCAAGCTGAACAGATATACTGGGAATTAATGTCCCTGAAAGTGCCCCTCAGTCAGTGATGGACAGTTTGGAGGATAAATATGCCCCACTTCTTCTCCCTCTCAAGCATGTTCTAATCTACACAAGCTCTCAAATGTCCCCGGAAAGGCTGAACCCCAGCCATGCACAGTGGTAGTCAATTTATTAATATACCCTGGGTTAACTCCTTTCTCATTCCTATCTCACTTACCTCCCGTCCTTGGGTTTTCTTCCCAAATAAACTACTTGCAACTCAGATTCTTCTTTCAGTCTCAGCTTCTGGGGAGCACACTGCAATGGCAGGTGCCATTTCAAGAGGGAAAGAAAATAAACTAAGCTTCACTAAAGTATAACAGAGATATAGCTATGTTTTGGATGTTACAGCTGTTACCTTGTTTGACTTTCATAGCAACCCCATAAGAAAAATATAATTACCCTATTTTTGTGGATATGGGGACAAGTGGCTCAGAAAGGTAAACATCTTGCTCCAAATCACACAGTTTGGGGAGGCTGGAGAGGAGCTAACTTTCAAACCTACACCCATCGGACTGCAAGACACCCATGCCTGCCTCAACATTATGCTTCCTGAATTTCTTCATTAATTGGCAGCCCACTACTGATCAGCTTCTCCCCTCAAATCCCTCAGAGACCCACAGTAACTTCTTGCAAGATACATCCATGAAAGCAAAAGAAACAAAAGCAAAAATGAACTATTGGGACTTCATCAAGATAAGAAGCTTTTGCACAGCAAAGGATACAGTCAACAAAACTCAAAGACAACCTACAGAATGGGAGAAGATATTTGCAAATGACGTATCAGATAAAGGGCTAGTTTCCAAGATCTATAAAGAACTTATGAAACTCAACACCCAAGAAACAAACAATCCAATCATGAAATGGGCAAAAGACATGAAGAGAAATCTCACAGAGGAAGACATAGACATGGCCAACATGCACATGAGAAAATGCTCCGCATCACTTGCCATCAGGGAAATACAAATCAAAACCACAATGAGATACCACCTCACACCAGTGAGAATGGGGAAAATTAACAAGGCAGGAAACAACAAATGTTGGAGAGGATGCGGAGAAAAGGGAACCCTCCTGCACTGTTGGTGGGAATGTGAACTGGTGCAGCCACTCTGGAAAACTGTGTGGAGGTTCCTCAAAGAGTTAAAAATAGACCTGCCCTACGACCCAGCAATTGCACTGCTGGGGATTTACCCCAAAGATTCAGATGCAATGAAACGCCGGGACACCTGCACCCCGATGTTTCTAGCAGCCATGTCCACAATAGCCAAACTGTGGAAGGAGCCTCAGTGTCCATCGAAAGATGAATGGATAAAGAAGATGTGGTTTATGTATACAATGGAATATTACTCAGCCATTAGAAACGACAAATACCCACCATTTGCTTCAACGTGGATGGAACTGGAGGGTATTATGCTGAGTGAAGTAAGTCAATCGGAGAAGGACAAACAGTGTATGTTCTCATTCATTTGGGGAATATAAATAATAGTGAGAGGGAATAGAAGGGAAGGGAGAAGAAATGTGTGGGAAATATCAGAAAGGGAGACAGAACATAAAAGACTCCTAACTCTGGGAAACAAACTAGGGGTGGTGGAAGGGGAGGAGGGTGGGGTGTGGGGGTGAATGGGTGACGGGCACTGAGGGGGACACTTGACGGAATGAGCACTGGGTGTTATTCTGTATGTTGGTAAATTGAACACCAATAAAAATTAATTTATTAAAAAAAATCCCTCAGAGACAAAAAGTTTTGAGGTCATTCTTTCTGGAGTCTGAGTAAGTCAATACATAAGAAAAAAAAAAGGCTGCATCAGAGCATTTCGGTTCAGTTCCACACCTGAGTTGTATTGCGTGCTCACTACCACATCCTGCCACATCCTATGAGTGGGACACAGTTCCTAGCCTCAGAAAGCTTCCAGTCCAGAGAGGCAGACTGCCCATAATAAACAGCAGCCACCTAAGGAGTTAAGATATAAAGCACAAGTATGCATTGGGGAAGGTTACTTAGCCCCACTTGGGGTTTTAGGAAAGTTTCCTAGGAAGGTAAAGTCCAGTCTGAGTCTTGAGGAATGCAAGAATTTCCAGGGATACAATCAAAAGATATTTGAATGGTAAAGTCAGCAGAATGTAGTGACCAAAGGTGAAAGTTGAGGGAAGGGTAGGAGTCTAGGATGATACCCAGAGTTTTGGCTTGAGTGTCCGGGTGGATGATGGTACTGTTAACCAAGACTGAGAATACAGAAGGAAAAACAGGTTGGAAGACACTGAGGTGGGCAGCTCAGGTGGCTCAGCGGTTTAGCGCCGCCTTCAGCCCAGGGTGTGATCCTGGAGGCCCAGGATTAAGTCCCACGTCGGGCTTCCTGCATGGAGCCTGCTTCTCCCTCTGCCTGTGTCTCTGCCTCTCTCTCTCTCTCTGTGTGTCTCTCATGAATAAATAAATAATATCTTTTAAAAAAAAAAAAGGAGGACACTGTGGCCTTTTCAGTTCACGCATCACTATAGGGGACAGTGGCAGGCATCCTCTGAGTCTGCCAGGCAAGCTTTCCCACAATCTGTCTTTGGTGCCAGGGCAGTTTCTTGGCCATAGGCTCTTGACCCAAGCCTGACCAACTGCTGCCCCCCCCACCACACACACTTTCATCAAGAATACCTGAGCAAGTCTCTCACCTGTATCAGCTTTGATAGCTTAACAGGCCATCCTCCCCAAAACTCGGCAGCTTAAAACAACAATTTATCATTTCTCACAATTCTGGGGGGTGTCTGGGTGGGTCTTCTTGGTCTTAGATGGTTTAGAATGCCGCCACTCGGGATCTCTGGGTGGCTCAGTGGTTTAGCACCTGCCTTCGGCTCAGGACATGATCTTGGAGTCCCAGGATCGAGTCCCACATCGGGCTCCCTGCATGAAGCCTGTATCTCCCTCTGCCTGTGTCTCTGCAGGCACAGATGTCTGTGGATGTCTAGGTCTCTCTCTCTCTCTCTCCCCATGTGAAGTCTCATTTTTTAACAGGCTACACTGCTTCCTCACATGGAGGCAGAGAGGTTCCCAATAATGAAAGCCTAATTCCAATGCATAAACAGTTTTCAAACGTCTGCTTGTGTCATATTACCAATTGGCCAAAGCAAGTCACATGGCCATGGCCAGACTTAAGAGGTAGAGAAATAGACTCTTAATTCTCAGTGGGATGAGTGCAACATGTTGTGGCCAATTTTTTTTTTCATTCAACCACATGACCCTACAATGGCAATCAGAGCCCTTCCCTGGGAATGAAACATAACCTCTGAGAGAATGATTTCACTTTCTGCTTATATTGATAAGCAGATGCAAGCTGGGGCCATCTTTCCCACCACACAGAGAGTACCTGCCTGCAGGATGAAATCAAGCAGAAACAACCAAAGATGTGAGATGTTAGGGGACTTGGCGGCCTCAAGGCTGGAATTCCAGGGTTTTAAGTCTTGGTTCCTAAAGCTATTCCATCTTTCCTATGACACCTTCCCAGCTATTTGAGCAAATACATGCCTTTCTGCTAACATTTTTTTTGTTTTGTTTTGGTTTCGTTACTTATCATGGAAATAGTCTAGTCTAATAGTCTAATTCAACCACCTTCCTTCAGTTGCTTCTGATGAAGTGCCTTCCCCAACCTTTCTTCCCTAAGGCTGTTCTCCTGAGGCAAGCTCTTCAAGACACCATCTCAGGGCTCCCAGTATTCATCTTGGAGCACTTGTCAAATGAGGCCCAGTGAAGGTGGACAGAAGGTCTAGATTCAGACTTGATAAAAACAATCACTTTACAGATCTTGGCTTCAGGCTATAAAGTTGAAGGTTCCCATTGAGCAGATGGCTAATCTCTCCTTCTCCCTGAAGGCAAACCCCAAACCATGCAAGGTAGCCCCAAGGAGGCAAGCCACTCCGGAGTTATAATAGAAGACCAGTAACCCTGGGTGACTTGTCCTGCTCTGAGGGAAGCCCAGCCTCTGTCATGTAGCCTATGGGATGAAGTGTACTTTCTGGTGTGGAAGCAGGCAGTGAATGGGTGACGTGAGGAGCATAAAGGTCAGTTATCCCCAATTCTCTGAGCTCACGGGATTTGCTGGGCCTCCTTTATGAGCTTGGTTCAATTTTGCCAGCAAAGTCCAAACAATTCCCTCAGGTCAGGATGTCTCAAAGGAGGCATCTTCCACTTCAGTGGAAAATATCATCTTCATACTTCAGAACTCAAGTCTCCTGACCAAAGCTCTTCCCTTTCCTGTCATTCTTTTCTCAGTTCATAGCCTGACCATCCTCCAACTGCCTAAACTGAGAACCTCAGACCCATCTTCTCTTCTTCTATCATTCCTGAACAGAAAGAATGAACAGGACCAAAGAGCGACCAGTAGAAAGATGAAGGGTGCTACAGCCAATCTGTCCTATTTAAACTTAGGCGACTTTTTCAACCTCTCTGGGTCTCAGTTTCCTTATCTGTAAAATAGGGCTGATATATGGCAACCAACATCAAAGGCATTTTGTAAGGGCTAAAGAGTTAATATGTAAAACATTTAGAACAGTACCCAGGACATGGTAGGTGTTCAACAAAAGGAAGCTGGAATTTTGAAGTCCTTCCTCTTCCCCACTCTCGTTACCATTGCAATTCCTCTGGCTCTATTGATCTCCTGCTTGGATTGTTGAATCAGACTTGTAAGCCAGTCAGTTTCCCAGCAGGAAACATAGGGTACACTTTAAAGTGGTGAGTAAGGGGTTCCTGGGTGGCTCAGTCAGCTGGGCATCTGCCTTAAGCTCAGGTCATGATCCCGGGGTCCTGGGATGGAGCCCTGTATCAGGTTCCCTGCTCTTTGAGGAGCTTGTCTTTGCCTGAGCCTCTCTCTCTCTTTCTCTCCCTCTCTCTCTCTCTCTGTCTTTCATGAATAAATAAACAAAATCTTTAAAAAAAAAAAAAAGAGGGGTAACTAAAATGACAAAGGTGTGGGCAGGGCCAAGAGAGCCAAAGAGAGTGCTGAAGCACCATAAGGACTAGCAAGGCAGGAAGCCACTGCAGCCTAACAAAGGGCATGGGCTACAAGCCCAGGAGAGGAGCTGCCTGATGGGGGCTGTAGTCTTACAAGAAGGGCCATGGCCTCAGCCATCCTGCAGTTCAGCAGAGAGGGAGCCACAGGAATAAGTACCCTGCCTCCTTTCCTTCCCTCTGGGTCTCTGAAATTGCACGGATGTAGCAGAAGCCCAAGGGCCAAGGAACCCCTGCTACAGTCCATCCAAGTCAGTCTCCAGGGCTTAAAGCAGGGTGGGGAAGGATGGAGAGCAGATCTAGAGGGACAAACAGAAGATATTCAGCACAACTCCTAGCTAGTCTTCCTCCTTCCACTTTCCATCCGCTGTATGGTCCTCTTCCACATTATCACCATACCTATCTTTGTTAATCTTATCATATGTCTCCACTGCTTAAACTCCTTCAGTGGTTCTCATTCTTCACAGCATCAAGGATCCCATTCTTAAGATCAGATCCAAATTCTTTAGCGTGATGTGCTCTACTTTTCCAGTTCCACTTTACACCACACCTCTTCCCCAGAACCAAACTGAACCACTCAACACTGCCTAAACCCACGAAGCCTTCACACCACCATGCCTCTCCTCATGCCATTCCTCATATCTGGAATGCTGGTCCTTTCTTCATGAACCCACCGTCAGGTGTTCCCTGTGCCTTTCCTCCACTGTTCTGGAAACAATCGGTTGAACATGCTTCTAGAGACTGCCAGTAGGCAGTAGGTCACTCAACTATAACACTTACTATCTTTTATTATGGACATTTGTGTGTCTGTCTCTCTCCCAAGTTATCCTCTCACAGGCAAGGATCTATCTTGACTACCTCTTAGTTCTCATCATGTTCCTGTCATGAGCAAAGCTGGTTGAATTAAGAAATGAATGCATGACAAAACTCAGTGTTGGGTATAAGGATTCATTCAGGGCAGCCCGGGTGGCTCAGCAGTTTAGCGCCGCCTTTGGCCCAGGGCGTGATCCTGGAGACCCAGGATTGAGTCCCGCGTCGGGCTCCCCGCATGGAGCCTGCTTCTCCCTCTGCCTGTGTCTCTGCCTCTTTCTCTCTCTGTGTGTGTCTCTCATGAATAAATAAATAAAATATTTTTAAAAAAGGATTAATTCATTCAGCAAATTGTTATTGAACACCTGTGTGCTAGGCACTATTCTAGAACTCAATAGTAAACAAAAGAGAGAGAAACTCTTGCCCTCATGGAGCTTACATTCTTAAAAGTGGAAGTAGTAGGATAAACAATAAACAAAATAAGTATATGCTCACTGGTAAAAAGTGCTAGGGAGAAAAGTAAAGCCATGATAGGGGATAAGAAATGATGGGGTGCAGACTGGGGTACAACTTTAAATACAATGATTACACCAATTTCCTGTTGTTGCCACAAAATAGTGGTTTAAAACAACACAAAGGGCAGTCTGGGTGGCTCAGTGGTTTAGTGCCACCTTCAGTCCAGGGTGTGATCCTGGAGACCGGGGATTGAGTCCCACATCTGGTTCCCTGCATGGAGCCTGCTTCTCCCTCTGCCTGTGTCTGTGCCTCTCTCTCTGTGTCTCTCATAAATAAATAAATAAAATCTTTTTTTAAAAAATAAAAATAAAACAACACAGATGTATTATCTTATATTTCTGTAGGTTAGAGTCCAACATGGTCTCACTGAGTTACAGTCAGTGTGCTGGTAGGATTGTGTGCCTCCTGGAGTCTCTAGGGGAGAATCATGAATTTATTCATGAGAGACACACACACACACACAGAGGGAGAGAGAGAGAGAGGCAGAGAGACAGAAAGAGGCAGAGACACAGGCAAAGGCAGAAGCAGCTCCATGCGGGAGCCTGACGTGGGACTGGATCCCAGGTCTCCAGGATCAGGCCCTGGGCTGAAGGCAGCGCTAAACTGCTGAGCCACCCAGGCTGCCCCCTTTCCAGCTTCTTGAGGTTGCCATAGTCCTTCCTCCATCTTAAAAGCCAGCACCAACAGGTTGAATCCTTCTCATATTGAATCTCTTTCTCTCTTTCACTTTCAAGGACCTGTGTGACCACACTGGATCCACCCACACAATCCAGGATAGTCTCTTCATCTCAAAATCCTCAACTTAGCCACATCTGCAAAGTGCCATTGGCTCTGCAAGGGAACATATTCACAGATCCCGGGGATTAGGATGTGGACATGAGAGGGAGGGCATTTTTCTGCCTACCTCCACGGTCTTCCAGAAAGACCTCACTGAGAAGGTGACAGGTGAGTCAAAGCTTCAACGTGGGAAAGAAGCAAGCCTTGTCACTACCCAGAAGAGGAGTGTCCCAGGCAGAGGAAATAGGCTTTATGGGGGCTGCACCCAGTGTGCCTACAGGACACCAGCAAGGTCAGTGGGATGAGGCAGATCAGAATCCTGAGAGGCACAGGCAGGGAGGGGCATCAGGTAGGACCAGCCCAAGGCTAAGGGAGATGGCAGCAGTAGGAGGGTTTTGAACAGAGAAGAGACAAGATCAGAGTTACATTGTAACAGGGCCACTCTGGATGTCATGTCAAGAAGAGGCTGAAAGGGGTGAGCGCAATAGTGGACAGGTCTTGCAGGACAATCAGCCAGGGTGCCTTGGACCAGGGCATTGGCAGGACCAGGGCATTTGCTGTATTATTCTACTCACTTTTCTATGGGATGGAGGTATTCATACTGATAAAAAGATGCCTGGAAAGGACTTTGATATTTTGAAGGCATATTTAGTCCAATTGCATTCTTTCCTGGAGGACCACATTGTAATGGCCTTGGGGAGGCCGGAACATGTTGTATTTTCAAAGATTTCCAGATAAAAGTCTATATTGCTCTGCTTTGGGCCAACTCCAATTGGCCTTCAGTTCCTGACTGAGGAGTTTTCCTGACATCAGTCCCTTCCACCCTTTCCCATACCTCAATTGGATGAGGTGCTCCCACTCTGTGCTCCACAGCACCCTGTAGGTTCCTCTTCAGAACATTTGTCCTGCTTGGTACAAATTGCTCGAGGTTCTATGCTCCATGAGGGCAGGGACTGTGTCTATCTCATTCATCGCCTCTCCTGGAACCGGCATCTAGTAAATGCTTGGCAAATATTTGTATATGAATGAATGACTGCAACACTTTCCAAAGATGAATAAATGAAGTAGCCAGTGTCAGTAAGTGTCATAGATTTACCTGAAAAAGGGACTTCACAGATAGGGCAACATTTTGGATCTCACAGCTCTATAACATACGGTGTGCGGGGCACTGATGTGTTTCATTTCTGATGAGGTGGGGCCCTGGTCAGCATCCCCTGGACACAAGACCTCACACTCCCTAGACTTGCTTCAGGCGAGACAATAGAGACTCTCTGAGCTGCGCCCTCCTTCCACCCTCTGCAAAGGCCTGTGTTCTCCCTGGGTCCTTAGTGCCTTCAGGTCCCTAAAGAGCTGCATACAATTCTCTTTTCATTGCAACAAGGATTGCATTGTCCAGCACTATACCACCCCTGCCCCATTTCTTCCCTTTCTGCTTTTCTGTCTGTTCTACACCTCCTCTCAGGGTGCCCCTCCTTCTCTCTTGGATGCAAGGGCAGGCTCCAAGTGGCTCATATTACTCACTTCTCAACTCTAAACAGCTTAAGCATTCAAGCCCTTCTCCAAGTGAAAGACAGGATGGGGCTGGGTTGGCTTTGGTTGAGCGCCAATTAAACTGAATACCTAGACCTCATTTTCTTTCAAGACTTAGATACTCCAGCACCACAAATATTACCAAGAATAAACATATTTGTGTGTGTGATGGAAGATTACTCAGCCATGACAAAGGAGAAAATCCTGCTGTTTGAGACAAATTGGATGGACCTTCAGAGCATGATGCTAAGGGAAATAAGTCAGAGTTCAGAAAAACAGACACTAAAGTGGTAGTTACCAGGAGCTGGAGCTTAGGGGAACAGGGAGATATTGGTCAAAAGGCACATACTTTCAGTTATTATAACATTAGTAAGTTCTGGAGATCTAATGTACCTACAGTGATTACAGTAAATAATACTGTACCAATATACTTCAAAATTGCTGAGAACAGATCTTCAGCGTTCTCCCCCCACAAAAAGAAATAGCAACTAGGTAACAGGATGGAAGTGTTAGCTAATGCTATGGTGATAATCATTCTGCAATATATAAATGTATCAGATCAACACTGTATACCTTAAACTTATACAATATTATGTAGCCATTGTATCTCAGTAGAGCTGGGGGAAATAATGTGTCTAAAGCAGAGTTTCTCAACCTGGGTGCTAACTCACATTTTGGACTGGATAATTCTTTTGTGGGAGACTGTCCTGTAATTGTAGTACCCCGTTTCCACCTACTAGATTATAGTGGCAACATCCCCTCTGGCTATGACATCCAACAATGTCTCTAGACATTACTAAAAGCCCCCCTGTGAAGGAGGGGTCACCCTGATTGAGATCCACTGGTCTACAACCTTAAAAATGCACACAGAAATGGATCCTATGGAAATCCATGTAGAGTTTTATTCTGAGGAAATTGGGGATGTACATGAAGTTGATAAAAGGAACAACTTCACCAAGAGGATTACCTAAATTTCCAACATAGGGGAGATAAGTACATCCAAACTTCAGAATATCATATGCCATTTAAAATGATCTGTGATCCACATCTACAGGCACAAAATGTCTATGGCCTGTCAACAAGTGAAAGAAGCTGGTAACAAAAGAGGATTATAGTATAACTACAGAGTGAGACTACAGTTCTGCATTGAGAAAAAAGTCTGGAAGGATACAGTCCAAAATGTTCACAGTAGGCATCTCTAAAATGGGGAGATATGGGTGACTTTTTTCTTTTGCATTTTTGTATTTCCTAGGCTATCTAGAATGAACAAATATTACCTAATTTATGAGATGTAAAATAAAATTCTTTGGAAAGAAAAAGAGTGGTCTCAGGCACTCCCTCTACCCTTTGCTTCTCCTAGTAGATAAAAGAAATGTATTGTGGGCAGCCTGGGTGGCTCAACGGTTTAGCACCTGCCTTCAGCCCAGGGAGTCATCCTGGAGACCCAGGATCGAATCCCACATCGGGCTCCCTGCATGGAGCCTTCCTCTCCCTCTACCTGTGTCTCTGCCTCTCTCTCTGTGTCTCTCATGAATAAATAAGTTAAACAAAATTAAAAAAAAAGAAATGTATTGCTTGAGGAGACTCTCAACTAGACCCAGTCTTCTTATTTTGCTTCTCTCCTACCCTGCCCACTTCTCTACCTACTCTGTCCTCCCAGAATTCCAATTAATAGTGAGAAGAAGAATTTGTCATTCAAGTGTAGGCACAGCTTTAGAGATGGCTAGTGCGGGGAGTGTGGGTGGGGTCACTAAACCCATGTCCTAAATACCCCTGGTGTGGCCTGGTTACCTGGGCTCTTGGTGGGCCAGCTCTCCACAGCAGCTAATATTTCCTTTGGCACATTCTAAATTCTCGAGGCCAAAGAGTCTGGATCCTTGGTTCCTTCCTTCTCACCTACAGCCTGTCTCTTGACTGTTCATTAGCATCTCGGGCTCAGCGAGGCCAGGGCGGACAGAAGAGATGAGAGACAAAGCAATTGTTTCTGCCTCCTGCCAGCACTGCCAGTAAACTGACTGCTGGGAAAGGGGTGGCAAGCACTGGTAGGGATGAGTTTGTGGCCATCCTCCAAATCCACTGGCCTGGGGTCATCTGTTTTTCCTCTCCCATGGCTTCTCTCCCCTGTCCACTCCCTGAGTCCCTTGAACCTGGTTGGGAGCTGCCTTGCAGGGATGGATTCCAGGTAAGCGGGTGCCGTGGAAACTCAGGTGTCTGGCTTACTGGCTCTCAGGTCCTGCAGAGGAAAGCTCCTCCATAGGTATATGTGTAGGTATGTGTGCACGGAGGGCATGTAAAGGAAAGCAGGGGAACAGGAACATCTAGTCAACCATCCTGAACTGGGTTGGTCCTCAGCAGCTGTGCCCTGGCTCTTCTGCAGATTTTATGACCATTAGTTCTGGCCAGAGACCTACTTGATGAGCAGAGGTCTGGAGGGTCCTCCTTTTAACCCCTACATGCTGGGCAAGTCTTAGAACCCCTCACAGAGCACCTTGACCAATAAGCCTCCCAATGGCCCTCTGGAGTCGGGAAGGTCATCACCACCGTACAGATGAAGAACTGAGATGGGGCAAATTCAAGCTGCTGGTCCCACACCTGGGAAGGGAAGGGTCTGAGGGAGTTCCAGGTTCTCCTCCTCAGCCCCTTCTCCCATCCTGCCCCTGAAATGTGGGTCCACCCCAAAATGGAACAAAAGCACCATACATGCAGTGCAATCAAGACAGGTTCTGTGAAAAGATAGTGAGACCTCAGCGCCAAAGCCCACGGTCTTGGCAGTTCCCTGGCAAACAGGACTCAAATTCCATTTGTGATATCAGAGGTGCCAGGGGCATCCACATGGTCTGTGATTTCTGGACAAGGGCATGACCAGTGCAAGGGCGCAAGACCTTGCTCTTAGATGGGTCCCATGCTGGGCCAAATACTTGGCCATCGGAATCCCTGGGTGGCTCAGCGGTTTGGCGCCTGCCTTTGGCCCAGGGTGCGATCCTGGAGACCCGGGATCAAATCCCACGTTGGGTTCCCGGTGCATGGAGCCTGCTTCTCCCTCTGCCTGTGTCTCTGCCTCTCTCTCTCTCTCTCTCTCTCTCTCTGACTATCATAAATAAATAAAAAAAAATTAAAAAAAAATACTCGGCCATCTCCATCTTAAAATTCTTAATAAGTATTGAATGTGGGCCCTTGTATTTTCATTTTACACAGCACCCTGTAAATTATGTAGCTGGTCCTGCTTCTGGGAAAACTTCCTGGTCACCTCTCCCTATCTTGCCCATCCCCAAACTCAGTGCTTCATGAAGGTTCACAGTAGGGGATGCTTTCTCAGCAAGTGTTTGAAACCAACCCAAAACAAAATAAATAAAAGCCCCTAATCCATGCAATTAGCCAATAATGTCTCCTCCCCACTTCCCCACCAAAGCTGACACTTGTTCCCTAGAAACTCATTACCTCTCCCAAGGTCTTACTATCATTTTAATGTGACTCACAAATAAAATTACCAGGGGCTCTTTTCCTCTCTGTATTTTCTGGCATAATTTTGCACCTGTTTCTGCTGCTATTGTCTTTGTTGGGTGTGCTGTTTTCCCATCTCTGTCCTCTCACCTCTTCATATATACTGTACATACAATCATAAAGAATATTCCAGGCAGGTCAAGAATCTCTCTGTACCCACACCACCAATTTTTTTTTAAGATTTTATTCAAGAGAAACACAGAGAGGAGAGAGAGAGAGAGAGAGAGAGAGAGAGAGAAAGAGAGAGAGAGGCAGAGGGAGAAGCAGGCTCCATGCAGGGAGCCCGACGTGGGACTTGATCCTGGGTCTCCAGGATCACACCCTGGGCTGAAGGCAGCACTAAACCGCCGAGCCACCAATTTTGTTTTTTTTTTTTTTTTGAAGCTGATGGTTTTAAGACCCTAAACTGGGGATGCCTGGGTGGCTTAGCGGTTGAGAGTCTGCCTTTGGCTCAGGGCATGATCCAGGGGTCCTGGATTCAAGTCCCACATCAGGCTCCTTCATGGAGCCTGTGTCTCTCTCTGCCTATGTCTCTGCCTCTCTCTGTGTGTCTCTCATGAATAATTGAAAAATAAAATAAAATCTTTAAAAAAAATAAAAGACCCTAAACTGGCTCCAGCCAATTTTTACTAACGTATGTCACCCCAGGGACTGGGGCTGGATGGTCAAATGTTAGCATTGGCAGATGTCCTTTGGAAGGTCCCTAGAAGGGTTACACGCTCTGAGCTGTTCTTGGCAAGTGGGCCGTAATCTGTGAGATAGCCAGACCATCCACAGGAAGGGGAGGATAAGGAGAGAATGTGAACTTCAATGACCCTTTGATATGCCCATCAAAGGACAAGTCCTCCTCAAAGGAAGATCAAATACAATTTCTGTCCAGGTGGTGCCTATAATAATCATAGAAATTAACACAGGTTAGTTTTCTTTGGTGTCTGGGAGTGGTAGGCAGAATAATGGCTTCCTGGTACCTGTGAATATGTTACATTACATAGTAAAGCGGAAGTAAGATTGCAGATGGAATTAAGGTTACTAATCAGCTGACTCTAAAGATGACAAGATTATCCTGGATTATCCAAGTAGGTCCAAAGTAATTACAAGGGTCCCCAAAAGTGGAAGAGAAGCAGGTCAGAGTGGTTCTATGTGAGAAGGACTCAAGCTGCTGAGTCAAGGATAAAGGCTGGCTTTGAAGGTGGAGCAAGGGGCTATGAGCCAAGGCATGCAGGCAGCCTAGAAGCCAGGAAAGGCAAGGACACAGATTCTCCCCACAGGCTTCTGAAAGGAATGTAGCCCTGTGGACACCTTGATTTTAGCCCAGTAAGGCCTGCATCAGACCACTAATCTACAGAACGATAAGATAATAAATTTTGTGTTACTCTAAGTTGTTAACTTTGCAATAATGTGTTACAGCAGCCATGAGGAACTAATCCACTGGCTCCTGAGGATTTTTATCACCAGAGTGTTTTGAACAAGCAGAGCTACGCAGAGGCAGAGAGAGGCCCTCAGCAGTGCCATCACTACTCCCCTCACAATGAGGACACCATGGCAAAATTGTGAATTAAATAAAAAGATTAAAAATATCCTTCACTTTTTGTCCTCAGGCTGTCCCACAACCCAAGTGGATCGCTCATATGGGAGGAACACCATTAAGACCTACCCCATAAAGACCAACTTAACCCAGAAGCTCCCAAGTTTTCCCTTCATCCTATCAAAGCTTAATGATCCTATATATTTTTAAAAAAAGCACAGAAATGATTATATTGCCTATAGATACACTAAGGGATAATGGATGATGATATATAAATAAATATTCATTTATTGTTTATCCTTTTAGAAAATGCTGGCACGTTTAATGTGGCTCACTCTGGACCAGCAGCACTTATCCTTTTTATAGTCACAGGCTCTCCTAGGAATCCAATAGAAGAAAAATACCAACATGCACAAAATCTATTTTAGAGGCTCATGAAACCCCTGAACCATCCAGCCCCAGCCCAGAACTCTGCTCCAATTGCTAGGACAGCTGAGGAAGGTAATCTGAGGGCCACTTAAGGCCTGTGTCCTTAAAATCATTTCTCACCATTGGCTACCTACTTACTGCCTACACATTAGACAGACTCTAACTCTGACCTACAAAACTCCAGAATCATTGATAAGTATCTTTCCATCTTTCTTGCTGGTCTAAGAGACCTTAGGGATTACAGACCAGAGGCCAGTGATGGGAATAAGATGAGAAAAGGATGAAGAATTGGGGAAAGGAGCTATAAGAAATAACCAGGGGGTAGCTTTTTGACAAGCAAGAGTGCTCTTATAGACAGAGAGGCACAAAATCATCATGTCCTGTTAAATAGTACCTGACTACCACCAGAGTGAAGGTGGCTGAGCCCAGGCCAAAGGGAGAGATCAACACTCGTATCCCCGTCACCTAGAGGGCAGATCTCCACCACCAGGGGTGTACCCGTGAGCAATGCTATCCCAACCCATTCCCACTCCAGAGCTGTGCACATGTCTGGTGTCCAAATCACAGCTGTGTAGGAAGTCACTGTCCCTCAAGGGTGTGTGCCCGGGGGGTGACCAGCAGGGCACAGCTGTCAGATGGACCTCCATGCAAGCCCTGACCACTCCTTACCAACTCTGTGATCTTGAGCAAATGAGTCCTCCCTACATTTTACTTCCTCAAATACAAAATACAGATGATACCAGGCCACAACCACAGTCTCAACAAATCATATGCTTCAAAATTCAGAATTTTTCAGATTTTTGAAAAGTAATAGAGTACAAAAGCACATAATGGTTCTGTCATCAAATACATGAATATGAATATTCACACTAAATAGTTTAGGTAAGATTTTGCCACCAAATGAATTCATTGGGTCAAGTTTTCTCTCTAAATTAGTTGTGAAATAATGAGGTATCTGGGTGGCTCAGTCAGTGAAGCTTCTGCCTTCCATTCAGGTCATGATCCCAGGGTCTGGGGATCGAGCCCCGAGTCAGGCTCCCTGCCCAGCGGAGGTCTGCTTCTACCTTCTACCTGGCTCACTTGTATATTCCTATAGCACCTGGCCCACCCTAGACACACATCCCCACATGTGTGGAAAGTAGAATTTAACTCAATATCTAACATCTCTCAACCTTCCTGTCTCCAAGCAGGTGCAGAGAAGGGCATCCCAAAAGTGCTCCCTCACGGCTCCTAAATTTGAGCTCCGATAAAAACACCAATGTAGGGACACCTGGGTGGCTTAGCAGTTGAGCATCTGTCTTTGGTTCAGGTTGTGATTCCGGGGTCCTGGGATCGAGTCTCGCATCGAGGTCCCTGTGGGGAGCCTGCTTCTCCCTCTGCCTACGTCTCTGCCTCTGTGTGTCTCATGAATAAATAAAATCTTTTAAAAAAAGCCCCACCAGTGTACATATTCAGCATCACCACAAGGGTGCCTGGAGAACCACTTTTGCACTTCAAAATACCTTTTTTCAAAAACCCAATTAATATCCACAAAGAATGCCCCTGGGCGGGGACACTTACGGGAAATTAGCCCTTTAGCTAAAATTTATTTCATTTGAGTCCAAAATCTTCCCTCCAACCTTTAGACTGCAAAAGCATCTGGCAGCCCCAGGAGGCCTGGGAAGCCAGCTTGGGTCTCTGTTCCCCCAGTGGTCACTGCCACACATCAGGGGCTCTCTGGGCACAGAGCCAAGGACAGCTTTGCTTTTAGTGTTTTGTATTTCTTCCCTATGATGACTCCAGTCTTTAGAAGCAGGGCCAGCAGAGTTTGGAAGGCTCTCTGCCTGCCTCTTTGCACTGGCATCACTGAATGTGAGAAACCCAGGGGGCCCCCCATGGAAGGCTGAATGAGCCCTGAGGTAAACAAACACAGGCTATAGCCTGAGAAACACACTAAAAGATTTTGGAAAGTGCCTCTTCTTTCTAAGAGAGGGGAAAGGGAAGACTCCATGGCAGGAGGGACTGATGTAGCCACCTGGATTATTGTCCTCGGTGAGGGTGGTCACTGGCTCTTGTCATAACACACACCCCTACCGCGGCCCAGCCAGGCCAGTAAGACCACCCAGGGCATGCAGCCTTGTTTATAGGATGCAGGTTAGGATTAATTCTCAGTCCCTTCAGGAGTGCTGTTAATATCTGGAGCCCAGTGGCTTCCCATTCTTCTCATTTGTTGGTATGTCAGAAATGTTTATAAAGGGCCTTTTATCTCAGGGGGCAGAGGAGCTTGGGTCCCAGATGTCCCCCAAAATGTCTTGCCCCAGGACAGATGCACTTCCAACCCTGAGGAGCAGGGGCATCATGAGAAGTGTGTGCTCTTCGGGAAATGGAGATGACAGTAAAGCCACTGACCCTCAGAGGTGAAAGGGGCCTTGGAGCAGGGGCTCTAGCAGCCTCTATGTGGAGTGAATGACTGTGCTAGACCAGACGTAACTTTCCAACGGATTTCTAGCCTCGATGACCCTGTTGGTTCTGGGAGCGATGGTGGACTGGTGCATGGGGTGGAGATGGGAACGTAGGGTACTGACACTGGGCAGGCAGTTGTTGCACCGAAATGAGTCCTTACAGCAGTGCCCACAAAAGGAGGCTTGGGCACTCTCCCTTGCAGGTGAGGGTATCTACGTAGGGCTGATTGAGGCTTTCTCTAGAGGTTTTTTTGTTTTGTCTTGTTTTGTTTTTTATCTCTTTCAAATAGCTTCTACCCCAGGCATCTAATCCAAACAACTATCCTCGCTCCCACTACCAAGCCTTCCAGGTCCGATATCCCGTCTTCTTTCCTCTCTACTCTCCTCCCTGCAGAGAAACCACAATCGAGCACGCTATCAGACCCGTGTTAGAAGATGTGTGTTGAAAAAAAAAAAAGGAAGATGTGTGTTGAAAGCAACTGGCAGGAACATGTGGATTCCTAAGAGGAGGTGCCTGCAAGCTACTCACATTCCTAAAATGCTGCCTCTTATCAACCTAAGGAATCTTGGGGCTGGTGGAATTTCAAGCAATACAAGAGGGAACCATAGGACAATCTGAGCTGGGAGCATGTGATGTTAAACTGCAGGGAACGCAGGGTCACTCCCAGGCCACCTGCCCCCTGGGACAGCACCTCGGACCCAAAGGGTCTAAGAGCAACCTGCGGTGCCTGTTAAAGGCCGATCCCAGGGGCCCGCTCCCAAATGCTCTGGTTTTGTAGGGCTGGGTAAAGCCCCAATGTCCCCAATTCAGACAGTCCACAGACCAAGCGGAGAAGAACAGACAGGCCCATTACCTATGCCTGCTTCTTATTTTTCAGCCTCTCAATGATATTTTCCCCCAAGGAGCTGAAGGTTAAGGTAGTAGGGGAACAGTGGTCCCCTCCATTTCCATGCAGACAACATAGAATTACCCCAACCAATCCTCAATACTTGGATATTTACAGATCCAAGTGTCTGAAATTCGTTTCAACCCGGTCCAAAGGAAAAAAGAAAGCTCTGAGATATTACTATGAGACCTAATCTAATGACCTCTGTCTTTTCACCGCAGATGAGATCATATCAAGGTTAAATTCCTGGTGTTGATAACTGTATTGTGATTATATTCTTATTCTCAGGAAATACATGCTAAAGTATTGAGAGATAAAGGGCGCGATGTCTGCAGAGTTTCTCAAACAGCTCAGAAAAATAATACACACATAGATGTGTACACATACCCATACAGAATATGATCGAGCAAAGGGGACAAGATACAAATTGTTGAGTCTGCATAGAGCATAAGAGAATTCCCCACACTATTCTTAGAACAATTTGATGTGCCTGAAATTACAAAGTAGAAAGTTACAAGGAAAAAAATCCCAGTCTGTCAGTAAATAGACTCCACTCTTTTTACCTCAGTATGTATCTGAAATTTTCTACCATGAAGACAATTCCCTGTGCCAGGCCCTGGGTCTGGCGCCAGAGGCACCAACCCTGGACCAGCCAGAGAGCCTCACACCATTTACAACATTATGGCCAATGAGGTGTGAGCTGGGAGTGCCACCTCAATTTGTGGTGCCACCTTGCACATCTTGTCCTCCCAACCCTCAACACTGAAAGGAAATAACTTTACAATCTGACTTTTGCAATGTTACCTTTTTCTGATGGTACAATTAATATCAATATTTTAGGAGAGAAGTCTTACATAGCAGTTATAAGCCAGAAAAAAAAAAATGCCTTTCAGACACACATTGCCCCTATCACAAAAGATTTTTTATTAGGTGAGTTACTTAAAACTCCAGAGTTTACACTGGGCTTTAACACCTTTCCTTACATGGTTTTGGGGATATAAAATTAAGCTGAAAGGACAGATGGATTTTTTTTTTTTTTGGTTCTCATTCAATTAGAATAGAAGCTAGAGATTAAATGGATCATATGATATATAACAAGAGGATGCATATGCAGAGGTAATATTAAAAATCATTGACCAGGGCACCAGCCAATCAAAACCAATCAGAACAGATGTAGATATAAGTCCTGCAGCTGGGCCTGGCATTGACCCTTAAGCTCCCAGATTGTTGGAAATTCCAGTACCATGGAAGGCACCAGCTACTCAGTAATGTATACACTTACTGAACACCAGCTCTGTACACAAAGGAATATTAGCTCTAATAGCTGTGGTCTATTCCGATGCTCATGGGAGCTATGCCAAATTTAGGTTCATATCCAGTCTATACTCAGAGGGTGGTGACTTCACTCTTCCCAGAGATCCACATAGAGTTAAGACCCTGGAGTAATCTGAGTACAGCTCAAAAACGTTAATGACTTGGGGTGCCAGGGTGGCTCAGTCAGGTAAGTGTCTGGGTTAAGCATCTCCCTTCAGCTCAGGTCATGATCTCAGGGTCCTGGGATAGAGCCTGGTGTCAGGCTCCCTGCTCAGTGGGGAGTCTGCTTCCCCCTCCTTCCTCACCCCTGCCCTGCCCCACCACTCATGTGCGAGCTCTCTCTCTCTCAAATAAATAATTTAAATCTTTTTAAAAATGTTAATGACTCACCCACTTTTCAAGAGCTGCTGAGCCAAACACAATGGATTTGGGGGTTAGAGACAGAGAGGGGAAACATGTGGATATTGTTCACACTCACTAATAAATACCTCCTTTTGCTTATAGAGACTTCAGGGCAAAACAAATGCTTTTGGGGACACTCAAGTGAGTCATAGGCTGAGAATAGAAACGAGCTACACTGTAACCATCTGCAAAACCTTCTCATGAACATATTTATTAGAGGAGTGGGTAACAAACTACTCCATGAAACAGTTAAGTTTTAGAAATTTATTTCTAATTTCATGCATGGGACTTTTGAAGAAGTAAGGGTATGTTCTATCATCTTCCCACGCTGAGAGAACATTAAGTTGGTTACTCTACTGGGAAAAATCACAGCTGTTCCTTTGAGTTATAAAAGGTATGAGGGTAGAGACCTGGTCTTTGTTTTGTTTTTTGTTTTTGCTTTTTTACACAGTGCCTGATTCAAGACCAGAAGTAATTAACTGCTTGCTTGATCAATGCTTTTTGGTTGTGAGGTAGAGAATGCTAAAGGGAATGACCTTGCCCATTCAGGTCACAGGGTACTTTTTTTTTTCTCCCGTAGCAATTATTGTATTTAATATAAGACAGCTGTCTTTTCCTGGCAGATGAACACGATGGCAGACTTTGTGTAGTACTTACTTATTTTTCCTGTACAGTTGCCTGTGGCAGGGTGTTCAGCCCCTGGGGAGGGGTTACACCCCTCCCAGTACTGGTCTGTGCCAGTCACAGGTAACATTTATAAGTCACTGTCTCTTGAAAATCAACACAATCAAATTGCGAGTGTATGATGACAGGAAGAAAATAAAATTTAAACCTGAGTTCTAAACTCTTTTCTGGTCTCATTTCATTTCAAAGTCCATTGGTTTTGGGTTTTTTCTTCCCCAATTTAAGGGCAATCTCAGGAAACTTCCACAATCCCACAAGACTTGGATTCCCACCACAGTGTCGCATATTCATGTATGAAGAGGAATGATCAGCCTCTGTGGCATCCAACAACCACCGCAGGCCATCGATGAAGCACTTCCCTTAAGTAGGCACTTCACACGCAGTGTTTGACTGGAAGGTTTTATACAATGGCCGCGTGACAATCCTTCTCTAGACATTCTCTCCATGTCTGCCTTTAAAACATTCCAAAATCTCTAGCCAAAAGCTGTGGCTTTGTTTCCTTGATCCTGTAGCTAGCAATTTCCCCGAGTGTGAGATGGCTCTTTGTAGGTTGTTTGTGCAAATAAAAGGTACCTGCTAGGTGAGGTTAAGTGGACTTCTAAATACCCTACTAAGTAAAATTCGAAGCAAGAGAACAGAAATCTGGACATGACTTCATCACTGAGATTCTGTGTCATCTGAAAGATGAAGACACTCCAGAAAACTATCAGCCTGGGGCAGGTGTGTCACCATGGAAAACCTTGGTTAAAAAAACATTCTAAGTCACTCGATTTCCATGTTCTTTTTAATTCAGCTCTCCCACAGCAGATTTAGCAAACCTCTCCTGCCCCACCTCAGCCCATAAAAACCCAGCAGAGCAACAGGGAGCCCTGTAAGCATCCCCAGTGAGGTCAGGATGGATGGATGCATGGTCAGAGGGGCATGTAGGTTTCGGGGGTATTGAGAAAGGCTTCTCGCTCCCCAATCCTTCCCCCAAAATCACATGGGAAGTTCTCTAACAGGGGAAAAAACATTTTTTTAAAGTTAAAGAATAAAACGTTTTCTTCCCTTAGAAAGAAAGGCCACACAGTGATTAAACTCACTCATTCATTTATTCCTTCATCCATTCACCCAACACTGATATGTTGAGCAGAGGCTATGTGCCAGGTCCTGGGAGGTAGGAGTGCCACAGGGCCTCATGGAAAAGATGAACCTTTACAACTCACTGTACTGACAGCAGGATTTGAGAGAAGTGCGGGTGATGGAAAGTAGGGAGAGTACGCTACAACATGAAACCAGAGCCCTTTCAGGGAATGGAGGTGACACCAAAAAAGGGAAAGTCAGGACAGGGAGTGAAGGAAGCCTCTGGGGTGGACGTGTTAGCTGTCTGAGCAGCCAAGCCATCTTCTTCATTTGAGCAGAGCCTGGGTTTTGTTTGCCTCTTAATCTCCACTCCTTCTACTCCTACCACATGTGGCTTACTGGCCAACATTAGTGTTCAATCCTTTGCCAAGGCCTGATTTAACAAGGCACTGGGGAGATAATCCTGCAAGGGAGACTGGAGGAGACCTAAGCTGTGAGGTGGCCAGGAAGATTTTCTCTCTGATGAGACATCAGGAAGGGGCATCCTCTCTCTTCTTCTCTGGACATTGTTGTAACTCCACTGTGCTGCCTGACATTCTGGCAGCCATTTTGTAACCACGAGGAAAACTAAATTCGACAGGGCAGCCATGGCAGAAATAAAATCTGCTCTTTGGTGACAAGAGTGCCCGACCTTGGGAATCAGTTGAAATTAGAAAATTTCCTTATCATTTAAGCCACTTAAATTGAGTTTTGTGCTATCTGTGGACAAAAGCATCCTAACTGATATGATTTACTTCATGATTTTGTGGAAGACAGCCCTCCCCTGAGGCCTCCTCACCTCTTCCAGTTCATCTGTTAAATAGACAAGCTGAATTCCCAAGGGCCATGCACAGAGCCTTCCTGTTATTTTTTCCCCAGCTGTATTCATGAAAATAAAATTAATTTTCTAGCCCATGAATTAAACATTGCTGCTGCCGGCTGAAAGATTTTAGCAACAGCCTTTTGTTGGCAAGAGAAGCAAGATCCTGACATGTTCTAAAATAAGCCACAAGAAGGCAGAAGGGTAGGAAGTGGAGGCAAAGGGGAGGAGGCCATTAAAAGGAAGAAGGAAGGATTGCCAAATCCCACTCATGTCCAGCTTCTCTGAACTGCCAGCCTGTGGCTGGACTTAAGGGAGTGCATCTCTAACTTTAGCATACAGATGAATCACCTGGAGATCTTATGAAAATGCAGGTCCCGATTCAGGATGGGGTCTGAACATCTCTATTTCTAACAAGCTCCCAGGCGACGTCGATGCTGCTGGTCCATGGACCACAGCCTGCCAGGATCCACAGAGCCCTCTAACTCATCCTAGGAAGCTGCAAAAAGGGAAGCATGATATAGGAAGGACGACTCAGCAGGCCTGAAATGAGGACTGGTGAGAACCAGCTACTTAAACTTGGGCACAAGGGAGGAAAAGAGGTAAGGACAAGCCCCCTACACACAGGTACCTTTTAGAGACCAGGAAGAGTAGAGAACGGGGGAAAACGGGTGGAGGATGGCACTCAGGGTCTGGTACTCTAATACTTCTGGGCGTTTTAGTGTTTAGTCTCAGGACAGTACCTTTGAGTCTATGAAATCAAATACCCAACTGAGATGTTACTCTTGGCCTCCCCTCAGATGCGGACAGCCTGAAGGAGATGCCCCAGTGGCCACCTGCTCCAGGTGTGTGCCCCAGGATCTTTCCTGGAAAACTTTAGACTAGTTTTAGTCTAAAGGGTCTAGTCTAAAAATTTTGCTCCAGACCACTTCATCGTAGCAGAAATTGGTGTGTGTGATGGGCTGAGAGGAGGAGAAAGTTAGGTAGAGGTGGAAGGGCAGGCTTCCTGCAAGCCCAATCTCCTCCTGGCCCTGCTTTTCCCTGCCATGGATTTGGTCCCTGACCACCTCCAGCCCTGCTGGACCATCAGGTTTCTGCTCTGTCTCCCTCCCCCCACCCCCCCCCCCCGCAGATCTCCACCTCCACTCTTGCCTGTGGCCACAATACCATGTCACCCAAACCCCGAGCAGGCCAGGCACAGGCCTCCTGCCAGGCTCAGCACAGCTGCCTCCTCCTGCAGGGAGCCTCCCCAACTTCCCCAGGCCTGCGTGCTGTAACCAAGGCTGCCTCAGCCTTACCACTGGTATATCTGTCTGTCTCTCCAACTGACCTCTGAGTGCCATCAAGTCAGGGATCGTGCTGCCACCTGGCAGGTAATGGGTGAGTAGTAAATATTACTAAACAAGTGAATTAAATAATGGTTCTCAGCCCGTTGTGCATCAGAAATATGCGAGTGGTAAGAAAAAATAATAATAATAAAATAATAGTAAGAGGAAAAAGCAGCAGCAGCAGCCAGGGCATCACTCTTAGAGATTCCAATTTAGTAGGTCTAAGTGAGGGCCAAGGCTTCCAAAAATTGTAAAGGATTCCCAAGTGATTTTGATGTGCAATCAGTTTTGACAGTCACTGGAATGGAAAAAAGGAATGAATTTGTGGATGGATGAATACGTGACTGCATGTGCAACCGTGAGGACCTCTCTCAGGGCCACTCATACATAATGAACAAAGGATAGGCACTGAAGAGGAAGGACAGCTGATACCTATTGTTGCGGCCACCATCTCGTTACCAGAGGAAATAAAATCAGAGACAACTGCCTTGACTGCATGACCGGGGCTTTCTGACAACGAGCTGGCAGGCTGAAATAAGGCTCAGCCTCCAAAAGATGAGCGAAACAAAGGGAAGGAGAGAAGGGAAGCAGGATAAGAATGGCACAGGGCTCACACTTCCTCTGTGCTGGCTTCCAGGCTAAGTTCTTTTTTTTTCTTCTTTTTAAATTCCAGTATAGTTAACATACAGTGTCCTGTCCGTTTCAAGTATACAGTATAGTGATTCAGCACTTGAGTACCTCTCACCCTGTGTTCATCACAAGTCAGGCCAGGTTCTTTACTATGTTGTTTCATTTCACTCCTGATGTTATACTATTAATTATCCTCATTGTGCACTTGGGGAAGGTTAGGAGGGTGAGTGATCTGCCCAAGGCCAAACTTGGGGGGGGTGGTTTTTGATCCCCGACCCTCACTCCAAAGCCCATCCTCTTAACCTCGGGGTGAAGAGACAGTACATGTCATAGCAGGGACAGGTAGACCACAGGCCTGAAACTACAGCATGTCAAAATAAACACTCGAGTATCATGTCACCCAAAGACATGGTTCTGTTTTACAAAATCTTAAAAAACCATCATGGCTGTGTTGCCTTTTGTAATTGATCAATGGTTTTTCCTGGCAATTATTATCATTTTATACTATCCAAAACCTAGTTAAAAGGCAAAACCAAAAATGTTACAGCAAGGTCATGATTGAACATTTAGATTTAAAGGCTGGGCCTTATATTTGAGCCACAAGTGCTCCAAGCCCCAGACAGACAATGAAGCCAGGGCTGGGTTCAAGACGTAGGCCCCCATTGTGGGAGGTAATGACAATAGACGCACTGAGTGTCTACCCCCTGGCAGGCACTCTCACACGTGCCCCAGTTCTCAAAACAACTTTCAGCTCCATGTTACTGTCTCCCTTTCACAGATGAGAAGGCCGAGGCTCACAACCTGGAAGGGGACATTGTATGAAGTTGAATCAAGTGGCAGCACCGGGATTCCAGCCTTGGTTTCTACTCAGCAGCACTGCTCATTTCAAGATCACAGTACTGTCTGCAGTGACCTTGACTGGTTTTAGAAAAAACTGAGTTAATAATGTTAACCTCAAACCTATATTTATAGTTGTTGGGACTATTAAGCTAGCAAGAGTGTACTCTGTTCTCCGGTTCTGCTGCACTCCAGCCTCAGTGAGGCATTTGGTGCTTGCCCATTTATTAAAAATGCAAGAGTTGCAACAATGGACTGGGAATTACAGGGCTTAAAGGGAAGATTCATTTTTGTTTTTTGGTTTTTTAAGGAGTTTGAGCGTTAAAGTGTTGGTTCATTTGTTTTAAACACTACTCAAGGAGACAGGGATGGGAGGGAAAACCAAGTCAAAATTAAGACCCAAAGAGATTTAGAGAAATGAGTGAGCCCGGTTTCTACAGCAATGCTAACTGGGCTGTGCTCAAAAAACCCTAAAGAAAACACTAAAGACCAGGTGAGTTGTCAGCTAAACAAAAAGATACTTATCTACAAACTAGTCACCTTTGGGAAGAAAATAGGAAAAAGGTAGAATCCAAGAGAAGAGAAGGGGTGGGGGGAGGAAGGACTAGGAGGGATTCATGTTTATTTCTCTGTGGGAACTTTGAGAAGGAACCTTTTTGTTTCCAAAGCCAAAGCAATCTTTTCCATGCAAGAGAGGCAACAAAGCCAAGTTCTGCGTCAGCTTCGTAGAATTCGTTGTGCTGCAGGAAGGCCCTTTTCCCTTCTACTGAAGAAAAAGAGCCAGTATCAGGACCTATAATAACGGCAGCCGATAATTACTGAACACCAACCAAGGGCTGGGTACTGTGCTGTGATTTACACATAATCTCAAATTGAGTTCTCACAACTTTCTAAGCAAGAGGTATTAATACACCCATTTTACAGGTGAGAAAGCTGAAGAGATGTTAGCTTGTCCAAGGTCATGTGGCTGACAAGTTAGAGAGCAGGGATTCGTGTTCAGATACGTCTCTCTCCTGAGCCACGCTCACCCTAGAAAACCTAGAGGCAAGGCAGAAGTCTGAGGCTACATCTTCTTGGGGTTCCTCAACAATTTTAGGGACTTGATAAAAAAAAAAAAAAACCAGCAGCACAACCCACTAAAGGCATCAAGACCAACCCAGGTCATGGAGGCAGGTAAACTCTGTGCCCGACAGGAGATAGCTCATCTTCAGTCAACTCTCAGAATTGCACAGAATCTGATTGATGGGGACGCCTGGGTGGCTCAGCGGTTGGGCGCCTGCCTTCGGCCCAGGGTGTAATGTAATCCTGGAGTCCCGGGATCAAGTCCTACATCGGGCTCTCAGCATGGATCCTGCTTCTCCCTCTGCCTGTGTCTCTGCCTCTCTCTCTGTCTCTTCATGAATAAATAAATAAAATCTTAAAAAAAAAAAAAAGAATCTGATTGGTGGACCAGCACTCTCCAAATCCCAGCCTCTCCTGATGCTCCCATTCCCCAGACCCCTTTGTTAACCCCTGCCTCCTCTCAGCTTTAAACCCAACCCCCTATTTGTCCCCAGGCAAGATGGAGGAAGGGAGCAGGGCAAATTACTGCTTTTCCTGCCTCATACTTCCAATGACATCATCCCAAGAGGGGGGAAAAAAGCCATGATGTCACCATGGGACATAATTAGGGGACTCAGATGACACTTAGACTCCGGAAAAGTCCCTGACCTTTCTGAAAACCAATAGCCAGAATGCCTGGAGACAGGCGAGGCCAAGCTCACTGGAAAGGAGCCCAGGACTCTTCATACCATGACTGCTGCTACTCGCTCTTCTGTTCCACTCATTTTGGAATTCAGGGCATGGGCTAACCGTGCCTTTGGCCAAAAACTCTTCACGCAGGCACTTTTGTGAGCTCAAACCTTCAGGTGAAGATGTTTCTTCCAGTCAAAGTTTATGTTTTTCTGTCCTTGAAACACATAAACTCATCCCTCGGGACCTGTGGGCGCCAAGAGCATTCTGTTCTGACAGGCTGCCCACTCAGAAAAGGGCAAATACAAGGAGGGGAAACAACTTGCTCTGGCCCCAAGGAGAGTCAGAAAAAGGTGGAGGGAGGGACTAGGCAGTGGAGGAAGCTGGACTGAACAACTTGATGGATCTTTCACAGGTGACATTCTACCACTCCACACATTACTCTCTATGTGCTGCACACCTAACACAGTCTCTGCTGGGAGCACTTAATTGATGCCTCTTGTTTCCAGAGCAACCTCACCTAGGGCTGAAGGGTGGCCAGCAAGGGAAGGGCTAAGCCTATGTCTTTGAGAACCTATGTCTCTAAAGTGGGTGAAGCAGCCCATTAGTGCATGAACTCAGCCCTAAAGCTAGGTAGAGGGCAGCCCCAGTGGCACAGCGGTTTAGCGCTGCCTGCAGCCCGGGGTGTGATCCTGGGGACCCTGGATCGAGTCCCACATCGGGCTCCCTGCATGGAGCCTGCTTCTCCCTCTGCCTGTGCCTCTGCCCCCCTCTCTCTCTGTGTCTCTATGAATAAATAAATAAAATCTTTAAAAATAAAAAATAAAGCTAGGTAGAACCAGTGGCAGAGGTAGTGAAACAGGGCATCCAGTGGGGGAAATTGTGTGAGTTAAGACCCCAGGGCTTCCACTGAAAATAACCCTATATATCCTAGCAATCAGCACAACCAATCTCAACTAGTCTCTGTCTCTTTCTTCCCTCACAAGAAGTCCATTGGATGACATTCATTTGTTTAGAATGTATCGAAGTCGAAATTTTGGACTTTGAAAGGACAACAGTCACCACTGTTCTTTTCTTGTTTTCCTCTTCCTCTCTTTTCTTCCTTTCTTTTTTCCCCCCTCATGATACAATGAAGCACAGGTAGGGAGAGAACCAAGATTTCAGAAAACGGAGCTGATAGAAGGTAGTTAAGAGAGAAGACTCTCCAGGGAGACGTAAGACTAGGCTTCAGCAGCATCACCCACAAAGGGAAAGCAGATTCCTGCAGTGTGTGGGCTTCTCCGGGGAAGCTGTAAGAGTCTGGGGCTGAGGGAGGTGTCCTCTGGCCAAGGTCTTTCAGAAACAAAGATTCTGTCTTCAGCACAGGAAACAGCCTGGAAAGAGCAGAGCCGACTTGGCCAGCCCGGAGAAGAAGCCTTGTCCTTGTGGTTCCCGGTGGAGTGCCAGGGTCAACAGGGTTTGGGGGCTGTAGGGAGTGAAGCCTGTGAGCCCTGTGGCACTCCAGGCAAGTACAGAAATGTGGGAATGTTTTATGTGCCCACTTCTCCCTGAACTCTGGATGGCCCTGCCCTATTAAGGCTAAGCCCCAATTCCCTAGAGGCAGGTGGGCTCTGAAGTCCAAAGGTACGGTCCCAGCCCAGGAAAGGGAGGTCAGAGCTGCATGGAGGCTCTGAGGCTGCAAGGGCTTCAGCTGGCATGTCTAGTTAAAGGGATGTGTCTGTGAGGCACTAGCTGAACATCTTAGAATCTAGTCATTTGGAGATAAAGGAAGAAGGAAGACAGAATTAAACCAATACATAAGGGCACCTGGGTGGCTCAGGGGTTGAGCATCTATCTTTGACTCAGGTTGTGATCCCGGGTCCGGGTCCAGTCCGCATCCTATGTCTCTGCCTCTCTATGTCTCTCATGAATAAATAAATAAAATCTTTATTTTTTAAAATTTTATTTATTTATTTATTTATTTATTTATTTATTTATTTATTTATGATAGTCACAGAGAGAGAGAGAGAGAGACAGACAGACAGACAGACAGAGACATAGGCAGAGGGAGAAGCAGGCTCCATGCACCGGGAGCCCAACGTGGGATTCGATCCCGGGTCTCCAGGATCGTGCCCTGGGCCAAAGGCAGGCGCTAAACCGCTGCGCCACCCAGGGATCCCCAAATAAAATCTTTTAAAAAAAGAGATCAATACGTAATCACAAAGATGGTGGTGAAAAGAACCCAGAATTGAGGTGGCGCACTGAATGGGGGAGGCACAAGCAGGGGGCTGCCAAGAGCTTTTAGGGGACTTAAAAAAGGCTTCACGGATGGGGCACCTGGCTGGCTCAGAGGAGCAGGTGGCTCTTGATATTGGGGTTCTGAGTTCCAGTTCTGGAGCTGGGCGTGGAGCTCACGTGAAGGGGGAAAAATGGTGCCATGGATTCCCAAAGACTCTGGACCCTCTCACCATCCTTCAACACCCCAGCGTCTCTCTCAGCCACACCCCCCTAAGAGTTATCAGGCTCTGGATGGATTCGCTTCCAATACAGAGGGGCTGTAGGGTTTCAAGGGAAGGCTGTCAAGGCAACCCCAGTGGCTCTTGATCTACCTAGACATTTGAAGCTGGCACTTTACCACCTAAGCTCTATAGAAAGAAGTCTTCTTATTTTCGTCCTTTCCCCGTCTGGAAACAAAAGTAGGTTGTGTTTCTCCTGCCCCCATTCCCTGGAGATCCCCGAACGGAGAGCTAAAAGGGCTTCTTGGATTACCTCATCGAATTCTCAGCCCAGGATACCAGTGCCTGAGCCTCTGGTCCTGGCCACTGCCCCTCGAGGCAGCTGAAACCAAAAGCAGTTCCTGGGGCCGGGGAGGGGGGGCCTGCCCGGTGGTTCCGAGAGAGCAGCCACCAGAGTGCTGCAGGGCAGGCGCTGGGCCCCGGGGCACAGGAAGTGGGGGAGGGGGTGGGTGGGTGCCATGGGCCACTCCTGGGCCCCGTCGCCGCCAGCTAGGGCGGTGGTGGGAGGGCCCCGGCGCCGCGGCAGACCCGCGCCGGCCAGAGAGGGGCAGGGCCTGCAGGAGGCTCCGCACGGCCGCGGCCACAGCTTGGTGCTGGGGTCGGAGCGAGCTCGCCGCGGGCTCGGTTCCCGCTAAGGAGCTTCCGGGCGGTGCCAGCGCAACTGGACAGAGCAGGGGCCGGGACGTGGAGCGGCAGCGGCAGGGGCCCGCGGGGGCAGGAGGGAAACCGGCTTGTTCCGTCTCATGCATGAAAATCCAGAGCGATCCTGTGCGGTCTTCGCACCTCGCTCCGCTCCTTTTCTCACCCTCACCTCGGCCCGCGGAGGCGGCGGCGGCGGCGACCCTGAGGGGCTGCAGACGCGAGCGCACCGGCGACCACCGCCCCGCCTGCCGCCCGCCTGCCGCCCCTCCCGCGACGCGCCGTCCGCCCTCCGGACCCGAGTCCCTCCCGCTCTCCAGCCGGGGCCGGCGACGCGCACACCCGGCCGGACGGCGAGGAGGGCCGAGGTGCAAATCCCCGGACGCAAAGAAACGCCAGCGGCCCCGAGGGAGCGGCCGCTGCGGGGCCGGCGCGGGGCCGGGGCGCGAGGCAGAGGCGAGCGCAGGGCTGGGGGCGGCCTGGCCTCGCTCGGGGCTCGGGGCTCGGGGCTCGGGGCTCGGGGCCGGGGCGGGGGCGGGGCGGGGGCGGGGCCGGGGCGCCGGCGGGACTCACCCCAGAGCAGAGTGAGCGGCTGGGCGGCGGGGATCAGCGCCAGGGAGTACAGGGCCGCCAAGTGGAGCAGGCTCATCAGGGCCACGTTCCTCCAGACGACGCCGCGCCGCGGGCCGCCGCCGTGCCCCGGGCCCTCGCCCCTCGCCCCGATCTCCTCCTTGGCGCCGCGGAAGGGGACCTGCCCCCGGTCGGCGGCCGGGCCCGGCATGGCTGGGAGAGGTGGGCGGCGGCGGCGGCGGCGGCGGCGGCCACAGCGGGCGGGTCCGGGCCGGCGGGGCCCTCCGGGGGCGGCGGGGCGGCGGGGCGCGGGGCGGCGGGGCGGGGGCCCCTCTGCGGCTCCCTCTCTCCTTTGGCCGCTCAGCGTGCACTGAGGAGGCAGGTCTCGGCGCGCGGCATCTGTTGCTGGCGAGCCTCCCGCGCGGCTGCGAGGAAGGGGAGGGAGCGCCGGGGCGGGAGGGGGCGCGGGGGGGGGTGTGGAGCGGGAGCGGGAGCCGGAGCGGGAGCCGGAGCGGGAGCGGCCCCGGGGGAGCGGGGAGGCGAGCCCTGCGGAGCCTCAGCCAATCAGGATCGCCTGCGGGACTCTTAAAGAGGAAGGCGCCCGCCCTCCTGGCCTCGGCTGCCCTGCCGGGGCTCCCCGGCCGGGCCCCGCACGGGTGCGCCCTCTGGGCGGGCGGGGGGATGGGGCTCCCCTGACCGGGAGCTCACAGAACTTTTGTCGTTTTTGTGTGCTTCTCCAGCTCCAAAAATACCTTTCCCTTTTGGAAGGTCCTTTTCTTTTCTTTTCTTTTCTTTCTTTTCTTTTCTTTTCTTTTCTTTTCTTTTTTCTTTTCTTTCTTTTCTTTTCTTTGGAAGGCAAAGTCCACTAGTATTGGAAAATTGAAAATGACCTGTCTGGAGTCGCAACACAAGCGAAGGCCGTAGCCGTATCCGAGATGAGAATGAGAAGTCCAAGTGTCTCTGCCGGTTCGTCTGGCTCCTTGGGCCGGTGGAGGGATGGAGGGATGGAGGCAGCTGCTCGACTTTTAGTTAGGCAGCTGCAGCCAGGTGCACAGTAGGTGCTCAGCTCGTGCCTATCAGAGGATGCATACATGATGCATCGGCCAACAGTGCCCTGCCTGCCCACCGCGCAGCCCCAGATCCGCGCAGCTCTGCTTCCGGCCTACTCTGGGCTAACCAACGCACTTCTGGACTATCTCCTTAGTTCTCAGTTGACGGAATATTGTAAATTCAGCACCATTGTGAATGGGGCTTTAGAAAAATCACCCAGAATGTTTCAAGGAAAATTAACCCGTGAAAAATTTGTGTGTGTGCACTCTTCTCTTCTCTTTGCAGATAATTTAGAGCTGTGAAGAGGGACCCCTAATTGCACAGAAGTGCTAGGAGGGGTGAGTTGGTCCTGTCCCAAGTAGGTATGGTTGCACCTAAGGCTGGTGCAGAAGAAAAAGGCCTTAGGACTGGAAGTCAGGGGCTCTGAGTTCTAGTTCTAAGTCAATGTGACCCAGCTTTGCGCTCCAGACACAAATTTCCTTATGGGGGGAACAGAACTAATTTTTACTCTTTTTCTCCCAACTTGCAAAAGTCTATGAATGTGAGTTTCAAGGAGCACCATTATGTTGACAAATAAAGCTGATGTTTGGATTACCCATTGTTAGCAATCCTTTCCAGGTTTCTGGGAAAGGGGGAAAAATTAAAACTGACTGCATAAAAGGGCCATACATGAGTATCTTACTGTTAGCAGACCTGAACCAGTCCAATCAGCTAGATTAAAATAATGTCTGATTTAATGTGGCTGTGGAATTGGGGCCACTGAGGCAGTGTTACAGTGGCACTTCAGATGGAGCTGAAATTATAGAATGAAAGGAAATTTGCCTGGTGACCAGCTGGATAAATATTGGTACTGAATAATGACTAGTGAGACAATGGAACGTGGAACTAAAGGATATCAATTTCATTAGCCTGCTCAACCTGGGCTTTATAATGAACCACTTTTTCTTCACACCAGCCCTCTCCTTCCCATTCCTACCAGACCCACATGCTGCCTGCAGGTCTTTAGTTCAGACTGTCCTTTCTCTCAGGGATGGGCTAGTTACTTGGCCAGAAATCTCTGGGTATTATAATGACTTTCCTCACACTCACTCTAACCATTCAGTCATTTATTTGGGATTTATTGGGCACCTGCTATATGCCAGGAGTAGTGAACACTGGGGATGCAAGGATGAATAAGCTTTGGTCCCTGCCCCTAAAGGAGCTCCTCACAAGGGAGGGAAGAGATTCAAACAAATGTAACTTTTTGGCTATGACTTTGGAAGGATAGGAAGGTATAGTTCATTATCAGAAAAAAAAAATATTATACATCTTGCATACATACCAAGAGTCCAAGGGAGACAGCAAAGCAGTTCTTTACTTGACCCCTGGGTACATTGTCTATTGGATAAGCTACTCTGTCTTGAATCTATCTTGAATGAATATCTTCCTCTCCTCCCTCCATTGAGTCAGACTGCATTGGCCAATCATTTCAGCAGGTTGGACTCAGGATGGAGGAGGGGATGTTTGTAGGTGTTGGGGGTGGGGGGAAGTGCTCTTTAGGTCTTTCAGACCCTGCCCACAATAGGATAATTGAAGGAAAATGATTTTTCTAGATCTAATCTCAAAGTGAAATCTCTACAGATACGAAATATACTTTTGCTGATAGTGACTGTCCCCTGTAGCATATTATGCCATCAGGGCTACTGTCTCTTCCCATCTAAGGTCTTTATAAAAGACCTTAGTATATTTTCTTAGCTTTGGTCTAGAACCTAGAAGTGAATGAGTGTTCCACTTACTCCTTAATGGGGGCAAGTGGGAGAGTAAACCTTATCCTGTCAAATAAATACTTACCAAAAATGTGGTTAAGAGCCCTAATAGTAATATATACAAGATAAAGTAGAGGAACAAAGGAAGGAATGGTTACAGAGGGAGGGAGGAGGAGGGGTAATATCCGAGTAGCTTTTTTTTAACTTGATTTTTTAAAGTTTTTTTTTTAATTTGTGGTAAAATATGCATAAATCTTAACCATTTTTAAACGTTCAGTTCAATAGTGTTAACTATTAAATAATAAAATAAATATATAAATCTCCACACCTTTTTCAACTTGCAAAACTGAAACTCTATGCACATTAAACAATAATACCCTATCTCTCCCTCTCCCTAGCCGGACAACTGTCATTGTACTTTCTATTTCCATGACTTTGACTACTCTAGATACCTGATATAAGTGGAATCATACAGTGTTTGTCTTTTTGTATGACTGCCTTATTTCACATAGCACAATGTCTTCAAGGTTCATCCATGTTGTATTATGTGTCAGAATTTCCTTCCTGGGATGCCTGGGTGGCTCAGTGGATGAGCGTCTGCCTTTGGCTCAGGGCGTGATCCTGGGATCCGGGATCGAGTCCCACATTGGGCTCCTTGTGGGGAGCCTGCTTCTCCCTCTGCCTGTGTCTCTGCCTCTCCCTGTGCCTCTCATAAATAAATAAAATCCTTTAAAAAAAAAAAAAAGAATTTCCTTCCTTTTCAAGGCCAAATAATATCCCATTGTATGTATTGCCACACTTTGCTTACCTATTAATCCTACAATGGACATTTGGGTCCCTTCCATCTTTTAGCTATTATGACTAATGCTACTATGAATATAGGAATACAACTATTTGAAACTCTGCTTTCAATGCTTTTGGGTCTATACCCAGAAGTAGTATTGATGGATTTATGGTAATTTTATTTTTAATTTTTTGGGGGAACTCCTTCCCATAGCAGGAGCAACACCATTTACATTCCCACAAACAGTGTGCAAGAGTTCCATTTTCTCCACATCCTCGCTAACACTTGTTATTTTTGTTGAGGTTTTTTGTTTTGTTTTTTGGATTTTTTTTTTTTTTTTTAGATTACAGCCATCGTAATTGATGTGAGGTGATATCATATTGTGGTTTTTATTTGCATTTCCGTAATAGTTAGTGATACTGAGCATCTTTTCATGGTCTTGTTGGCTGTTTGTATGTCATTGTTAGAGAAGCATCTATTTTAGTCCTTTTCCCATTTTTAAAAATTATTTTTAAAAAGATTTTATTTATTATTTATTTCAGAGAGAGAGAGCACACAAGCAGGGGGAGGGAGAGGGAGAAGCAGACCCCACCCCCACTGAGTGGGGAGCCAATCTGGGGCTCACTCCCAGAATCCGGAGATCATGACCTGAGCCAAAGGCAGACGCTCACCCTACTAAACCACCCAGGCGCCCCCCTTTTCCCATTTTTTTAATCGGGTTTGTTGTCATTGTTCAGTTATAAGAGTTCTTTATGTACTCTGGATATTAACCTCTTATATAGATAAATTGTTTGGAAATATTTTCTCCCATTCCAAAGGTTGCCTTTTTACTGTTTGTTGTTTGTGCCCTTTGATGCATAGAAGTTTTAAATTTTGATGTAGTCCAGGTTACTCATTTTTACTTTTGTTACCTGTGTTCTTGGTATTCTATCTAAGAAATCATTGTGAAATCCAGTACCATGAAAATTTTCTCATTTTCTTCAAAGACTTTTTTAGTTTTAATTCTTATGTTTAGATCTTTGATCCATTTGGAGTTCATCTTTAGATCTAGTGTAAGATGGGGGTTTAACTTCATTCTTTTGCCTGTAGATATTCAGTTTTCCAAACACCATTTGTTGAAGAGACTCTCCTTTCTCTATTGAATGGTTTTGGAGAGCATTTGACCATATACTTGAGGGTTTATTTCTGGATTTTATCTTCTATTCCATTGGTCTGTATGTCTGTCTTTATGCCAGTGTCACATTGTTTTGATTGCTGTAGCTTTGTGATACATTCTGAAATCAAGAAGTATAAGACCGCCAACTTTGTTCTTTTTTAAGATTATTTTGGCCATTTGGGATCCATTGAGATTCCATATGAATTTAGGATAGATTTTTCTATTTCTGCAAAAAATTTTCATTGGGATTTTGATAGAGATTGCCATACATCTGAAGATCACTTTGGTTAGTATTGACATCTTAACAATATTAAGTCTCCAGTCCATAAACATGAGATGTCTTCCTATGTGTCTTCTTTAATTTTTCTCAGCAACATTTGTAGTTTTCAGTGTACAAATATTTTGTCTCCTTGGTTAAATTTGTCAAGTGAGGACTTTCAAGGAAGCTATCTAATAGAAATATAATGCACATCACAAATTTAAGCCACGTGTATAAATTTAAATTTTCTAGTAGCCACATTGAAAAAGTAGAGAATAAATTTTGACAGTTTCTTTAACCCAATCTATCCAAAATATTATCTTTTCAATGTGTGATCAATATAAAATTATTAAGAATTCTATACTTTTTTTTCCCACACTGTACCTTCAAAATCAGTTGTTTATAGTTATAGCAAAGCACATCTTAAAATTCAGGTTAGCCCTATAGCAAGTGCTTAATAGCCCCGTGTGGCTCCTGGCTACCATATTGGTGAGCACAGTTTTGAAGGATGTGTAGTTTATTAGACAAATAAATGGCAGAGGACATTCCAGCAGAGAAAGTAGTGCAAGCAAAAGCTGTTGCATTTGGCATTTAGGGAGGTATCTGGAATATCTAAAGTGAAAGTAGGGAAACAGTGGGAGATGAAGCTGAAATGTCATGTAGTGGGCAGCACATAAAGGTAGGTGGGTCTCATGAATGTCATGCAGAAAGAGCTATGAGGTAGGTGAGGGGAGCCATGGAAAGGCTTTATGCAGCATAATAAGCTAATCAAATTTGTATGACAGAAAGACCACTCTAGAGGAGGTATAGAAAATGACTGGATTGGAGGTAGAGAGAGGAAAGACTGAAGGCAAGAGGACCGGTTAGGGCACTATTTAAAGAGTCTGATCAAGTGAAGAAGAGGGTCAGAAGTAAGGCAAAGTCACAGATTCTGGAGAAGAGGGATAAATCCAAACTAAAAGAAGAACCAATAGGACTTCATGTTTGATTGAACATGAAAGAGGAAGAAAAAAGAATAGAGGCTTCTTTTTGGCTCTCTGGATTTGGTATTCAAGTGAAAGTGTCACTTACTGGGATACTAAATCTGTGCTTATTAGCATCTTTGTAAAATGGGGATAATAATACCTACTTTACAGTATTTTTGTGGCAACTAAAGGTTAGCACAGAGTCTGGCATGTAGTAAGGAGCCCATAAATATTAATCATTATTGTCACCATAATCATTCTAATCATCATTTTAGAGACTGGGACCAAAGAAACAAGAGCAAGTTAAAAAAAGAAAAAGAGGTCTTGCTTTATCAGACATCCAAGTAGGATGTGTTCAGATCTAGGCTGGAAGAGAATTTAGTCATAGTTCAATAGTAAAATACATGGCAATAGAAGTAGTTGCCCTGGAAGGTAGAAAAAGTCTGGGTGGAATTCTTGTGAACTACTACTATTCATGAGAATGGTAAAGAAAGAGAAGCCCCTGGTGTAGACTGAGAAGACGAAAAAGGTAGAAGAATCAGCAAAATGTGGGAGAGGATTCACAAAATTGAATGATACAGAAATGCTATCAAGGAGGGAAAAAGAGGAGCTCACTACATACAAAGGTCATTGCTGACCTTTGCCAAGGCCTTTTCAGTGAGTTATAGGAACAGACTACACAGAAATTTAAGAATAAGGAGGAGGAGACAAGCATAGCATATATATGTAAATCATGTTTTCAGGAAGCTTGGCAGCAAGGAAGGATGGAGAAGCAAAACTGAGTGTGTGTCAGGGTTCAGATAAGAGGAATTCCAGCACAGTTGTTGGCTAGTGGAAAGATCATGAAAGGTCAAAAGTCAAAAACAGGAGGAAGAGGATGCTTGATGGAGCTAGTTTTCTAGGGTTAGGGAAGGGGTTAGGTAAGATAGGATCAGGTGATCAGGTGGTTGCATTTTGAACAGAGGAACAGCTTGTTCTTAGAGACTGGAAGGAAATGAGACTGAGGGCAGATAGAGCTTCTGGAGTCAGTAAAGTGAGGGAGGGTGCCACGATAGCCTGTTTCTTTTGCAGGGTGTTGGGCTGGCTGAGAGACAGGGGCACCCAAAATGGTGGACATCTCAAATTGGGCCAAAATGGCTGATCTTCCCGCCAAAGCAGCCATGACCACCACATCATCTCCAGTAAATCAAAGCCTAGACAGGAAACCGAAACTTTCCATCCAGGACTTTCCAGCCAGGGACCACCTCCCATCGTCTGTACTATCCCCACCCCTAGCCAATCACCTAGGGACACGGTGTTAGGCAAGGGACCCACCTGGATCGGGACCCGGAACCAATAAGGCTTAAAAACCCCCACACTCCCCAACTCCGGTACAACTTCCCTGACTCAGGCCACCTCTCCGAGTCACGAACCTTGCCCAGGAGTGCTCCCCATTGAAGGCACTCTTGAACCTATTGCCTGGCTCTGCTGGTTTTTTTTTTTAATTTCTCCCCATTCATTTTGGAAAAAACCTAACACAGGGTAGGTCAGGTCATCTGTGGTGTAAGCAGAGTAGGAATTTGGTAGAGAGCTGGAAAAAGTGATGAAGGCTTCCAAGAGTTGTTGAACAGAATGAAAAGGGAAGCTGACCAAGGACCCTTTAAAAGTTGTTGAGCCAAATTAAGGGCCCAACTCAGAATGGGTGCTCCAAGCTTATAATGGCATCAGTCTGCACAGTTACAGTTACACAGCCTCATTCAGCAGTCTGATGCAATATCCAAATTGAAGTAGGGATAGGGATTTGATGGGAGGACAGGAGAGCCAGGTAATCAAGGTGTTGGTGAGAGAAGTTTGTGCAGAGCCCAGGCTGGGGAAAGGAGATGTGATCAGAAGGAAGCTAAAAACTCATATACAGTAGAGGAATCAAAGGCACCAATATTTTGAAAAAAGTTGATGAACAGATTTCTTTGTTAGGGAATGAGAATAAAGTTACTAATGGTCAATGTGCTCCAAGAGTAAGATTTGGGACTTAAGATCTCTAGTGGTAGAAGAGTTTCCAATGATCCACTCCAAGGTGAGGCTACAGGATTATAATAGGAGTGGCTGTTTTTTTTTTTTTTTAAGATTTTATTTATTTATTCATGAGAGACACAGAGAGAGAGAGAGGCAGAGACTTAGGCAGAGGGAGAAGCAGGCTCCACGCAGGGAGCCCGATGTGGGACTCGATCCCAGGTCTCCAGGATCATGCCCTGATCTGAAAGCAGGCGCTTAACCGCTGAGCTTTCCAGGCGTCCCAGGAGTGGCTGTTTTGGAGATGAGAAGGTCAAAGGAACACTGGTGCTGAGGAGGTTGAGATCTACTGGACAAGACCTTCCCAAGAGTTTGAAATCACACATGATGGGTGTCCAAATTTAGCTGAAGAAGACTGTGAGCCAGGTGCCCAATGGTTTGAGGGGAGGCTTCCTTCACAAGGCCAAGTAAGAGCTCTCAATTGTCAAGATCATGTGGGTATTTCATTATTTTTTAATCACGCTGGAGAGATGGACTTGCTGCAGTTATAAAACCTGCCTGATCTAGAAGCCAGGGTGCATTTGAGGGGTTCAGACTGGGAAAAGAAGCATAACTGGGTAGGTTGGAGGGATTCAGACCTTCAAAGAACAAATTGTAGCTGCAGCAGGGAACTGTGAAATAAAATCACCTGCTCTATCAGAGGTAATCATTTAAGGCAACTCCCTTGGCACCAGGAAGGGCTATATCTGAAGTTCTTGTGGAATTAAACAAGGAGGCAGGGGACGCTGCCTTTTGGATGAGATCCATGGACAACAACTTCAAATGTAAACAATCTTTGTGCACCTCGGGGTGAAAAAAACACTCATAGGCTTTAGGTTAATTTCAGAGTAGCATAAAGTTGGAAAGTTAGCATCCAAGATTACTAGATTGGTTTTGAGAGGCAGTAACACTATGGGCTTAATAGAAAATTAGTCTTCTCAGCTTCTTCTAGTCACAGAAGGGTCGGTCCCTCTTTCTGTATTAAATGGATTGGAAACATTTCTCATTGAGATTTTATAGCAGTGGATGAGAGGGGAACTTGTTGCTGTAAAATGAATGATTCTATTGCTTTGGTTGTGAAGAGAATGGGGAGTATTTTTTTTTTTTAACAAAAGCCTAGCTTTATTACTTAAAACTTCCCACATTTCCTGACCACCCTTAATAAAGTGCTACAATTTGGCAGCAGGAAACCAGGCATGGGAGATGGCCAGATTTAAAGGGCTTTACTTCCTAATTTTTAGTTAAGAGTGTCTACTTGATAAAAAATGCACTGGAATACTGAAACCAATCAAAACCTGTCTCATCTGCTGCCCTTGGCATCTTTCCGAGTCATCTTCAGTTTGAATCTCATAACATTCTTTCATTCAATATCTATTTATTGAGCCTCTTCTAGAAGCCAAGCATAAGCTCAGCTGCATGGACAGAGGAGTATATGGCTATGCTTATGGTCCAGTAGGGAAGCCAGATAGCAATCAAATACTCACTATAAGAAGACTACAACACAAACTCTAACAGATGCTGTGGAGGGATCACTGATCATCTTTTAATGACCCGGTTATGGCAAGGTAACATTTGTGAATACCTACACTACATTCCCCTTTGATCAACACGTGATTGAAACCAAGGTGCACAAACCAAAGCAAACTCCCCCGCAATGTCTCTCTCTCCCCCTGCTGTGAAATCCCAGCTCTGAAATAAATGAATAATCCTTATTATTGTGACAGAAGAAAGACAGTATTGACAAGATTTTCACCCACATCTCTTCCAGCTCTCCAGTTCCCCTTCACCCACAAACATCTGCCCCATTTTCTTTTAGGATCCTTATTTTGGTTTCCAAGGGCAGATAAACGTAGAGAAGTTCTTATTTACTTCTCAGTATTAGCAGCGTGATTGTTTCTGTTTCAATGACCTCTTTCTCTCCCAGCTGTGTCAATTACCACAAGCTGCTCTTAAAAGGCAAAGGCCCCTGTTGTTCTCAGGCGGGAAGGGGGCATTTGTAAATAGAGTTCAGGAATGTCAAAAGGGTGACCCAGATTTGCAGCACCAGAGAAAAAACTAGTTCATTGTTGAGTATCTATCGTATGTAATCAAATTTGGCCTATTCTTGATGTGGGGAACAGGTGTGTAGAAGGGTTGATTTCATGGTAATATAGATCATTACGGAGGGGAACTCACTACTTAAGGACCTCAAGGCCAAGCAAATGTACTTATTCCAAGTCCTCAAATTAGAAACATTGTTTTTTTATTGTCTGCGCACTTATTTCCAACCAAGGAAAGTGCTGCATTGATTTTTCTCCAAATTAGCAGTGAAATTAATTCTACAAAAGGAAAAAAATGTATCCAAATATAAATAGGCCTGAGCTCTGTCATCTTTCTTCAAAGCGTTGGTGCTTATCCAAATTTGTTTTCCATTCCCTTTGAGGGAAAATACAAAGTTAATATACAAAGATGCTGTAGGAAAGATAGATGGAAAACAGACTTCCAGAGCTGGAAGTGAAATTAGAGATCATCTAGTCCTACCTCTCATTTTACAAATGGGAGGCAGAAGTGGTGGCATTTGACTGACAGCAAGTGGCAGAGAAGACACTGAAACTGTTTTTTGACTCTCAGACAGGTGCTCTTCTACACTATCCCCTATGCAACTTTTTACTGTGACCATCCAGGGCTTCCCTCCAGTAGGTAAGGGTTGTTTTGGTCTACTCTCTCCCTGCTTTTCTCTAAATTGCACCCTTTCCTTTGGGAAACTGACCCATGGGGTTCTGGTGGGAGCTTCAAATCACTGTGCTCATCCTATATGTGGGCCAGCCAGTTCTGGTATCCTATCTCTCTGGGCACAGAACTCAATTAGGTAGTGAGCATGAGACCCAGGAGGGAGCAACTAGAGTTGTCTTTGTGATCAGTTTTAGGGTACTGTGAGAGGTTTCCTCTCCCCTTGGTATATCACAAGCCATGGAGATGTAGGCTTTGGGCTGCCAGGCGCCCTTTTCCCTAGCACGTAGAGAACCTGCTTTAAAAAAGCCAACACGCAATGCTCAGTAACTTTATCCACTTATTATAAACATATTCCTTGTTTGTGGGAAATGCCAGGTCTCTGCAGACTAATAGGAGGGAAAAGAGCAAAATTAGAAAGCAGAACTCATTTTTGTTGCAGCAGCAGTTATTTTGAATAAAATGTGGTTTTGTGGAAGCAATATGCTTACTAGGCTGAGGTCTGGGGTTGAATTCAGATTCTACTGCTTACCAGTTGCACCAGGAAAGCTGAGGTCCCTTCAGGGTGTTCAAGCAGCACCTCTCAGTAGAGGACTCTGTGGACTTGATCTCTCCTGAAGACTCCTTCGGGCAAAAAAGGTGGTCAGGAAGGTTATCAGTTACTTGGAAATACAGTCAGAGGGACAAGAAGTTAAAGTGAACTTTGGTCACTTTTAGGAGATGGTTGCTTTCCTTCTACACTACTGAAGTCTGTTTTGATATTCCATTCCACCACACATTCTAGTCCTCCTAGAGTGTGGGGTTCCTTTACTGAGCGAAGTACAAGATGAAATGATTTCTCATCATTAACCAAATCATACTTGTTGGCTAGCCTTAATGGTTTCCTTGAATTACTACCCTTTTACTTACCAGAAAAAACAGTCTGGAACTTTCCTCTTCTAATCAAATTTGAATCCATTCTGTTCCTATAGTAAACTCCCAGCTGGTTCATTTTTACGTTGCCTACCTGGAAATGTTTGGACATCAAGTTTTCCTACTGAACTGTATGAAGCCTGTTATAAATACCTACTGAAGTAAAGAAACCAAGTTAATGGGGCGCCTGGGTGGCTCAGTTGGTTAAGCATCTGCCTTTGGCTCAGGTCATGATCCTAGAGTCTTAGAATCAAGCCTTAGAATCAAGTCTTAGAATCAATCAATCAATCATGTGGGGCTCCTTGCTCAGTGGGGAGTCTGCTTCTCCCTCTGCTTCTGCCCCTCCTCCTTCTCTCTCTCTCTTTCAAATAAATAAATAAAATATTTTAAAAAACAACAAACAAGTTAATAACAGCACTAAAGTGCTACTCTCTAGAGCTGAGAAGTGAAAATGCCTTTAAAGGTATAAGAGAGGGATCCCTGGGTGGCTCAGCGGTTTGGTGCCTGCCTTTGGCCTGGGGTGTGATCCTGGAGTCCCGGGATCGAGTCCCATGTCGGGCTCCCGGCATGGAGCCTGCTTCTCCCTCTGCCTGTGTCTCGGCCTCTCTCTCTCTATGTCTATCATGAATAAATAAATAAAATCTTTAAAAAAAATAAAGGTATAAAAGAGATAAAGGAAGATGTTTGAGACAAAAAGTTCATTAGGATTTACTTCATATGCACTAAAATTCCAACAAACTCTTGTATTTTTTTGTTTTTTTTTCTCTCTTTTTTTAAAATTTTTATTTATTTATGATAGTCACAAATCATAAAGAGAGAGAGAGAGAGAGAGAGACAGGCAGACAGGCAGACAGTCACAAATCATAAAGAGAGAGAGAGGCAGAGACACAGGCAGAGGGAGAAGCAGGCTCCATGCACTGGGAGCCCGATGTGGGATTCGATCCCGGGTCTCCAGGATTGCGCCCTGGGCCAAAGGCAGGTGCCAAACCGCTGCGCCACCCAGGGATCCCTCTTGTATTTTTTTGAAGTAGAAAGTTTCCTGTACTTCGCAAGGCTTCTGACGCCATCCCTGCGCTGACCCCACATTTGCACAGCATGAACCCACTAATTCACAAAAGGTGGTTTTAGAAAGGTCATGGACTGGGAAATTATAAGGCACAGCAATAAAAGCAGGAACAGGCCTACCTGATGAACAATAGCCTTATACGTCTATGGAAAGTCAGGCAAAAATTGAATTCAAATTCAACAGGGAGTGCATCTCCATTAAAATAAAGACTTCAGACATTACTGGGTAATGATGGTTATACAAAGTCATTCTAGGTGTTTCAGACTAACAACATTGCTTGCTAAATAAATACGTTAGCAGATCTCTGGAAACATGAGTCCAGAATGCAAAAAACTATGTAACATAGTTATACCAAAGTCTATTTTCGGGGTGCCTGAGTGGCTCAGTTGGGCATCTGACTCTTGATTTCAGTTCAGATCATAATCTCAGGGTGTGAGGTCTGACTCAGGCCCCATGTCTGGCTCCTGCTCAGCAGGGAAGTCTGCTGGAAATTCTTTCTCTTTCTCCCTCAGCCCCTCCCCCTATGAATGTGCATACTCTTTCTCAAATAAAAAAGTCTATTTCCTTTTGCTGGATTTTATTAGCTTTTTTCAAGATCTACACCAACCACGTTAAAACTCACACATCCCCTTCCTTTCCAACTAGGGCCTGGCAGAATGGCTCCCGCAAAGAAGGGTGGCGAGAAGAAGGGCCGTTCTGCCATCAACGAGGTAGGGACCAGAGAATACACCATCAACATTCACAAACGTATCCATGGAGTGGGTTTCAAGAAGCGTGCCCCTCGGGCACTCAAAGAGATCTGGAAATTTGCCATGAAGGAGATGGGAACTCCAGATGTGTGCATTGACACCAGGCTCAACAAAGCTGTCTGGGCCAAAGGAATAAGGAATGTTCCATACCGTATCCGTGTGCGGTTGTCCAGAAAACGTAATGAGGATGAAGATTCACCAAACAAGCTCTACACGCTGGTTACCTACGTACCTGTCACCACTTTCAAAAATCTACAGACTGTTAATGTGGATGAGAACTAATCGCTGATTGTCAAATAAAGGTATAAAACTTTAAAAAACAAAACAAAAAAACCAAAAAACCTCACACACCCAATTCCTCTGTGAAGAGGTAAAAAAGCAAACAGCTGGAAATGAAGAAATGGTACAATTTGACTCCCACGAGGCTTAGATGCACCTGTGCAACCTGGGCCCAAGGGACTGGTACAGTTACAAAGCACCAATGCTATAGAAATGTAGATGAAACAAGTAGTGTACCAGAAAAAGTGGAAATATAGGGCTAATGTGACTGCTTTTTCTTTGTAATCTAGTTTAGTTGAAAGATTTTTTTTTTTAAAGATTTTATTTATTAATGAGAGATAGAGAGGCAGAGAGGCAGAGACACAGGCAGAGGGAGAAGCAGGCTCCATGCAGGGAGCCCGATGTGGGACTCGATCCCGGGTCCCCAGGATCACGCCCTGGGCCGAAGGTGGTGCTAAACCACTGGGCCACTGGGGCTGCCCAGATTTGGCATATTTATCTGTAAGACTAAATAGTTAAGATTTTCTGTGCATAGATAGTCCCTCTTGTTGAGATGCTACCTGTGACATCCTCAGCATTTGGTGAACACCCACAGATCTGTCAGCGGTTCCATTGGGAATGCTGCCATTATAGAGGTGGAACAGAATCAAGAGCGGCGCATGCATACTTATGTATGTATGCATACACTACTTGCTGAATCTTCAGGACAGTTCCAAATGATGTCTCCACCAGCAGAAGAGTCAACAGTTGACCTTGCAGTCACTCTTGGGTGAACCCAAATCTGGCTCAGGAGACAAATAGTTATCAAGTGTTAACCAGTTACCATCCCTCCCTTTGCCTTCTAGGTGGGTGTTAATCAGGGTATATCTGGTTGCCAGGAACTCTACTGTATCTTTCTGTCCTCCTGGGTACATGGGAGTTTTCTGAATCCAAAGGAATATATAGGCTCATTGGGCTCTCAGTCAAGTTTAAAGCAGTTGTTCTCAACTTTTTCCTGCTGCCACACTATTCACATGCACAACTACCTCTATCAGCTGTGTTTCCCATTACATACAGATTCTCCAATGGGGCCTAAGAATACATCCATCCCACTCAGCACAAAGGGCCGCATGAAGAAGAATGGAGAAGAGCAGGTGCGATATAGAAAAGCATCTCCCAGAGATCTGATTCACCTCCTGGCTGACACCCAGGCCCACCTATCAGGTTCCCTCTCACCCCTTTCTTTGTTTCAAAATTCAGTAGGTTAAAGAAATAAAAAGCACCCAACAAAGGGCAAAACTGAACAAATTTGGGATTCAGAAAGAATGACTCATCACTATGCATGAAGTAATGGCAAGGGTACAGCTATAATCTTCCCAAACTAAACAACAATCCACTACAACTTTGTGTAAGACTAACTTTATACAGAGGTGCCTGAATTATCCAGGTAATACAATGCAATGTCTTTGGAATTGAAAACGTTAAAAACAGGCTCATTTACAAAATCAAGTTGAAAATTTTTCTCTAGAACACAAAAACTTTTTTAAAGTTGTTCTGCTTTTCTTCATGAAAACAAACTACATTCTTCCAAAATCTCCTTTTATCTTCATACTTCAGAGACAACACAATATTTTGGGTTCAGCTCGTCTTACCACCGTCCATTTATGTGGAATTTCTCAAGGTTACAAGCCATGTGGAAAAATGTCTCCACAGTAGGGAGAAAAAAATATCACAATGCTGTATTGAAAAAGGAAAGATAATGGCTGCTTAGATGTCAGTGACAAATTGTTTTTTACACTCATACTTGTAAAATCTTTGGAGTTGGCCAGGGCTCTACTGCCACCTACTCTTGTTTCTCATCTTTTGGGAATTTGTTCTTTTTGTAAAATGCTGCCAATTATGCCATTATCATTTCAGGGTAAACATAACACAAATTCTAACTATAAGGGCAATGGATGAAAAAAATTATAAGAGGCTAGCCTGCTGTTCTGATGGAGTCTTGGGCTGACCCCATAGTTGAGGGTTAGCTGTAGAAGACCAAGCTGCCACTTTAGTCAGTGAGTCACAGAACTAAGACTACTATATACTCCCAGGAGACAGAAGGCAGGGTGCTGAGAGATCACCCCAGTCCTGAGGTTCCAATGTTTACACACGCTATCAAGGTCCACCTTTTTTCAGTTATAAAACTATTCTGAGCTAAACATTGAGTGATTAATTTTTAAAAGAGAGGTTTTATTTGGTAAGCGGGGAATCCCAGCAAAACAAAGTGAGAGGTTCTTGCAAACTACTTCACCCAGAATGTACAAAACCTGAGGAACACTCTTACTCACTACTCTTACTCCTTGAAACAGCAACTCTATCTCCATGGTAGTCAGAATGTTTATTTTCTAGTTTTCCAACCTACTTAGGTAGAATTACATAATGTAACAATGAAGAATTATTAGTATCTAATTCTCAAGACTTTATGGGGACCATTATCTTTTGTTTACCATACTGTTAAGACAAATTATAAAAAAATCACTTGACAGAAAAACTGCCTGAAAAATACCTGCCTTTGATTCAGGAGGTGACAGAAATTAGTTTTCCTTCTAAACTTAAACCCCAGGGCTCTGTGTGACTTTTAAAAAAATGGATGAACAAATTCTAAATATAAAATGGAGATAATTCAATCTTAAAACTCAAGCAGAATATTGAAAACATTAATAGAAAAAAGTCCAATGTATTCCACAGAACAAAAAAATCAGTCTTTTCCAATGGATATTTAAAGCTAGTGATCCCACTCTTCATTAATCTTTGCTAAAATCTATGTAAACCTCTAGATTTAGTTATTTGTTCAGAACCGGAGTGAAGCCAAAGACACAAAAAATAGGGATCAAACTAAACTGTGAGCAGTTGTTTAAAAAAAAGACTACGTACACATAAAATAGGATTACATACTTTAATCTGATTGACATGGAGGAAGTAGGGAGGACACGAAAGAAACTTAGGTTTTAGCTCTGTTTTATGCATAACCAGATGCTCCTTTTCCAAAAAGTATACTGAGGTTTTAAAAACCACATTTTATCAGAATACTTCAGGAAAACACACTATGTGTAATCCAGGAAATACACTATTTGCAGAATATGAAAATCATCATGAGCAATAAAAGATTAAAACAAAAGAAAGCACCTGGGTTTTGAGCAGTTCTAAAGTAAGTATTATCTGCAGAAATAGTGTAAATGCTCTTGACTGGCTGCTATGGAAACATGCTAATGAGGATTGGTCCATATCTTAACATTTTTTAAAATATGTTTCTTTGGAAAAATGGCTGGGCTGGGAGTAAAGATGTCCTTTTAGACACCCAGCTTATTGGCCTGGGTGAGAACGACTTTGAGAACTGGCATGAAAGCTGAGGTCTCACTGAAGTTGCTGGTGCTAACGATGTGGGTATGGATAGTCAATCCTTCTGAGTAGTTTCGCGATTCAATGCTTCTCGCAATGCTGTGTAGACCATTGATGATTGTAGGTGAAAGCTGAAATAAAGGTAGAATCAAGAGGAAAAATTAGTAGATAAGGAATAATGTCCCATAAGCCCTTATATTTAAAAGGAGATTGAAACAAATATAAAAAAGCAAATAAACCATTTAGCTTTTCTAGAAATAGTTTCTTGGACCAAGCAACTCTTTAAGTTATAAGGTAGAAACATGACAAATGATTTATGTAAGGAAATTATTATGAATTATGAACATGTATGAATCAGGTATTTTTCTATAGAAAAGAAGCCAGCTTTCCTCCCCCAGGCTGAAATACTAATGTCTTTCTCCACTTAAGAGCTTTAATTCTTCAAATATTTTAGATACAGCCTCACACCTTTTAAAACTTTTCCCATGCATATGAATTTAAAGGTTCTTTTCTTTCTTTTTTTTTTTTTTTAAAGATTTTATTTATTTATTCATGAGAGACACAGAGAGAGAGGCAGAGACACAGGCAGAGAGAATCAGGCTCCTCAAGGGGAGCCCAACACAGGACCCGATCCTGGGACCAGGATCATGCCCTGAGCCAAAGGCAGACGCTCAACCGCCAAGCCACCCAGGCGTCCCAATTTAAAGGTTATTAATCACTTATCTCAAAGTAAGGGCCCAATTTATTTTAATACAGTGTCTACAATAGAGATACTGAACTTGTAGTCTACCTGTATTTGTAGCGCAACAGCCCTCCATCAGTACTGAATTTATCAATTTTTAACTGCTTTTTGTAATCTTACCATCTCTTAAAACCATAAAAGCTATAGCTGTTTGTTCCCCCCTGCCCCATGTCCTTACTTGGGTTATTTGCCCAAACTTTTGAGGGGAGAATTTATTTTGGATCAGTCCATGGACCACACCACTTCCACTGTTACAATTTTTTTTGGTTTGGTTCCCATGAGATAAATGGTTATTTTTATCTGATGAGATTCATGTAAGGAATGGAGAAGAAGAATGTTGAAATGCAATTAAAGTGAACAAAGGCCAGTTACCTTAGGGCCAATATAAGCCAGATTATTATTTCTACTCTTCTTCTTTTTTTTTTTAAAGATTTTATTATTTATTTATTCATGAGAGAGAGAGAGAGAGAGAGAGAGAGAGAGAGAGAGAGACACAGGCAGAGGGAGAAGCAGGCTCCATGCAGGGAGACTGACGTGGGACTCGATCCCTGGTCTCCAGGATCAGGCCTTGGGCTGAAGGCAGCGCTAAACCGCTGAGCCACCTGGGCTGCCCTTATTTCTACTTTTTTTTAAAAAATATTTTATTATTCATTCATGAATAATATTTTATATTATTATTTTTTAAGATTTTATTTTTCATTCATGAAAGACACAGAGAGGGAGAGAGGCAGAGACACAGGCAGAGGGAGAAGCAGGCTCCATGCAGGGAGCTCGACGTGGGACTTGATCCTGGGTCTCCAGTATCACGCCCTGGGCTGAAGGCAGCGCTAAACCACTGAGCCACCCAGGCTGCGCTGTTTTGTTAGAAGAAGGGTTAAAATTGCACCCCTACCTCACAAACACACACACATTCCCAATAAATGATATTTATGATTCATCTAGAGAGAGCCCATTCTGTAACTGTCATCACAATTTTGCCTCCAAATATATTACATATGAGTGCTTATGACATGCTTATTTACTAGCAACTAGGAATAAATGATTATCATAAATTCTTCTTTTTCCCCATAAACTTACTGTCTGTTCCCTAAGTTTATCATACAGAAACTCCAAGCGTTTGCTGGCATCATCTAGTTTCCTCTTGGTTTGCTGTGGGAGAGGAAAAACAGATGTGTTATTTGAATATTTAACTTTTATCCAAAGACCTTGTCCTATTTCATTTCACTAACCCTTACACTCATGATGCTGAACAGCTTCATATTATAAAGAAATGGAGGCAACTATGATTCAGAAACTTGAATAGACAAAGTTCAGTAATCTATTAATGGGGGAAGGGTAGGAGCATAAGGGGCTTCCTTCTGGAGTATAAAATGGAGTAGTGGTTGGATTTCATGTGGACTGTAAGCCTGCTGACAAGGTGTGTGCATGTATAACTACATTATCTACAAGCAGTAAGAAGAGCCATCTGGAAGCAGTAGTGAGTTACTGTATTACAAAAAAAGATCAAAAAAATAAAAAATAAAAAAATGAAAAAAAAAACCCAAAAAAAGATCATCTAAGGAGTTACTGTAAAATATGGGTGCTAGCAGGCAAACATAGAGGTGAACTGGAATCTTATTTTAACCTTTCAAAAATATTACTTATATAATTTTTTTTTTAAGATTTATTTATTTATTCATTCAGAGAGAGCGAGAGAGAGGCAGAGAGAGAAGCAGGCCCCATGCAGGAAGCCCGATGTAGGACTCGATCCCGGGTCTCCAGGATCACACCCCAGGCTGTAGGCGGCACTAAACCACTGCGCCACCGGGGCTGCCCTATTACTTATATAATTAGTCATATGTGGCATGTTTAATCTTGCTTCTTCCTGAGCTTTTTTTTTTTTTTTAAAGTAGGCTCCATGCCCAGCATGTAGCCCAACTTGGGGCTTGAACTCATGACCCCCAAGATTAAGACCTAAACTGAGATTACAAATTAGACTCTTAATCGACTGAGCCACCCAGGTGCCCCTCTTGCTGAGCTTTTAAAACACCAAGAAAAAAAACAAAGAAAATTACCTTCTGGTGGCTTAAGATTACTAAGAGCAAAGTAGTAAAATGAGTTCTTAAATCAGAGTCCTCCTACCTCCCACTCCTCATACTAGAAGTATAGTGAGAGAAAACTACTCTAAAACTAAAATTAAACATTTCAATTACAATGTGATTAATCTAATGATGTACATTATGCAACAGCCTTAGAAGTGACATTGTTCTTCAATATTAATAAATATTAATATTTAATATTAACGCTTATGTCTCATGGACCTCAAATTCTATTGGATGGGAAAAAGATACAAAATAAACAATATGCTGTACATGAGATGATGATGAATGCCATGAAAAAAAGTTTAATAGAGTGAGGGGCTAGAAGTGTTGGGAGTGTGAGGTGGTAAAGAAAGGCCAGATAGCTCCTGAGACATTTGAGCAGAAGCCTAGAGCACATGTGGAGTGAGTAATACAGTTATGTGAGGGAAGAATTCCAGGCAGAAGGAGCAGCAAGGGGCAGCCCGGGTGGCTCAGAGGTTTAGCGCCATCTTCAGCCGAGGGCATGATCCTGGGGTCCTGGATCGAGTCCCATGTCAGGCTCCCTGCATGGAGCCTGCTTCTCCCTCTGCCTTTGTCTCTGCTTTTCTCTCTCTCTCTGTGTCTCTATGAATGGATAAATAAAATCTTAAAAAAAAAAAAAAAAGGAACCCATAAAAAAAAAAAAAAAGGAGCAGCAAGTACAAAGCTGTCCATGCTGACATGCTCTTGGTATGTTGGAGGAAGGAATGTCAATGTGTCAGACACGAGGAGAAAGGAAAAGTTCCAGAGTTTTTGCCCACTGAGTATGATGCTAACTGTGGGTTTTTCATTTAAGGTCTTTATTATGTTGAGGTATGTTCCCTCTAACATCAACTTTGTTGAGGGCTTTTATCATGAATGGATTTTGTACTTTGTCAAATGCTTTTTCTTTTCTTTTTTTTTTTAAAGACATGGGGGATTTTATTTTTTATTTTATTTTTTAAAATTTTTATTTATTTATGATAGTCACACATTGAGAGAGAGAGGCGGAGACATAGGCAGAGGGAGAAGCAGGCTCCATGCACCGGGAGCCCGATATGGGATTCGATCCCGGGTCTCCAGGATCGCGCGCGCCCTGGGCCAAAGGCAGGCGCTAAACTGCTGCGCCACCCAGGGATCCCTCAAATGCTTTTTCTGCATCTATTAAAATGACTGTGTAGTTTTTACCCTTTCTCTTGTGGATGTGATGCATCACATTGATTGGTCTGTGAATATTCATGAATTTATATGTCAACCTCATGCAGGGGCCATGCTAATCTTTCTATTGGTCCAATTTTAGTATATATGCTGCCGAAGTGAGCAATGATTGATTTATGAATACTGAATAACCCTTGCATCTAGGGAATAAATCCTACTTGATTGTGGTGAATGATTTTTTTGTTTGTTTTTTGGTGAATGATTTTTTAAAAAGATTTATTTATTTATTTGAGAGAGAGAGAGAGCATGTGTGTGAGAAGACAGGGAGGGGCATTATTTACAATAGCCAAATTGTGGAAGCAACCCAAATGTCTATCAATAGATGAATGGATAAAGAAGATGTGGTATGTATATATATATATATATATATACATATATATATATATACATATATATATATATAACAGAATATCATTCAGTCATAATAAGAATGAAATCTTGCTATTTGCAATAACATGAATGGAGCTTAGAGGGTACAAATGCTAAATCAAATAAGTCATTCAGAGAAAGACAAATATATGATTTCACTCATATGTGGAATTTAATAAACAGAATAAACTACCGAAGGGAAAAGAGAGAGAGAGAGACAGAGACAAATCAAGGAACAGATTCTAAACTATAGAAAATAATATGATGTTTTCCATTTCCCACAGGGAAGGTGGGTGGGATGGGTGAAATAGGTGATCAGGATAACGAGTACACTTATCATGATGAACACTGAGTAATGCACAGAATTGTTGAATCAATACATTATACACCTAGAATGAATTAAAAAAAAAAAAGGAGAGAGGAAGAGATGACACTATCAAGGATAACATTACAAACTAAGTCATGCTGTAAAATTATGGTGGTGTCTGGACATAACTCAAGTAAAAAGAGGAATAAAGCCATATCACAAAAATGATTCCAGCTAGTGATTAAAAGGATTTGTATGGAGGGGAACCCTGACAGTCCCTGCTCAAAGCTAATCTCATCTACCTACCAGCAGAAGCCCTACCCCAGTGGCAGAGTCAGCTGGACAGGACAGGCTATTAGGACTTCTCCCCTATTTATAGGAATTATAGGAACAGTTTGTCTTTTGTGGTTCTCTTCTGCCCAAGGCTCCTTTGGACCCAGAATGAAGACGATATGCTGACACAGAGGAGTTTAAACTCAACAAAAATTTATTGAGCTGGGTTGTGTACTAGGTGTCTTAACCACTCTATACTGACTCATGCCTGAAGGAGGGTTGGAGTTTTCCTTCATTTTTATTAGGACTCTTCTATTTTTGAATGTGCCCTATTTGGAGGTGTTCACAGGGGACAGTGTATGCTAGACTGCTTCATCTGCTCGTTGTTCCTTGCTTAGTGCTTCCATCACTTCCAGAATGCTAGGCACGAAGGTTTATGTGAACCTTTCCCTGCTTCTGCTTTCCTGACATATGTAACACAGGGAATAGCCTTCCAAAAGACCAGAAGAAAGCTGCACATGTTAATACTCTATGTTTTATGAAACAACAAATTCCAGAAGCTGTTTTTCAAGCAGACAAGTGGCCAGTGGATAAATAAATATATTCAATGTTTGTTGGCAGAAATTGAAATTTCATCTAAAACAAGATCAGCTTTGTAGGATTTTTGTTGTTGCCAATACACAAGCATCCTCTAGGTAAACTAATAAAACCAGTTGCTTTAACTATGAATATGACTCTAATACCTAAAACAATTTTTTTAAGTTTTTTTTTTTTAAAGATTTTATTTATTCATGAGAGACAGAGAGAGAGACAGACAGACAGACAAAGGCAAAGGGAGAAGCAGGCTCAATGCAGGAAGCCCGATGTGGGACTCGATTCTGGGACTCCAGGATCACGCCCTGGGCCGAAGGCAGACGCTCAACCACTGAGACACCTAGGTGTCCCAAGATTTTTGCAAAGTTATACATAAGATATCTATCTACTTTTAAAAACTTTGATCTAAACTCAGAAAGAAAGCCCAAACTTGAATTTCTTTCTTTTTTTTTTTTTAAACTTGAATTTCTTACACACCACCATTCTGTTCTATTTAAGTGCCAAACATGAGGTTTGCTGATGAGAGGCAATACAGGATAGTGGCTGAGAGCATAAATTCTGGACCCAAACTGTGTTTGAATTCTGGCTCTGACCTTGGGTATTACTTAACTGCTTTTTTGCCTTAATTTGGTCATCTATAAAATAAAGATGACAAATAACCCTGGGGTTATTGTGAGGATTAAATTATTTATATAGGGATCCCTGGGTGGCGCAGCGGTTTGGCGCCTGCCTTTGGCCCAGGGCGCGATCCTGGAGACCCAGGATCGAATCCCACGTCAGGCTCCCGGTGCATGGAGCCTGCTTCTCCCTCTGCCTATGTCTCTGCCTCTCTCTCTCTCTCCCTCCCTGTGTGACTATCATAAATAAATAAAAATTAAAAAAAATAAATTATTTATATATAATAGAAATTATAATACATTTTTATATGTAAAGCAAACTATGTAAATGCTAGTTTTACTACTATTGTACAAACTTCTAAAGTGTATCTTGTAAGACTCTGTGCAATTACAGAAGAGCTCCATAAATGAGATTATTTTAAATAAGCAAAATATGAGAAAAAAAATACATACGGGATCTGTGGCTGAAGAGAGGCAGCGCTGAATAAGATCCTCAAATGTGGTCTTCAGAATGAGGTGCTCATCTGGAATAGGTTTTTTGGTAATTTTTTCTGTTGGCAAAGACTGCACATGCTGGAAGAAATAATATCATAAAATGACCAGAAATGACCAGAAACTACCTATACACAAAGCCCTAAAAGTGTGACAAAGAGAAACCAACTAACTACCTTATAGATAGGCTGTTAAAATCAAATGACAAATTAACATGTGAAATCCCTTGGGATAAGTAAAATGAAAATCACATATTCAGTAGAAGGTACAGGCTTCTACAGCTTTGATTTTCAAAAACAGAACTGGATATAAAGTATCTGGCCAATTATGGAACATATGCTGATCACTACAGTATGTATCTGGTGCAAAGTAGACAGCCAGTAGGAAATAAAAAGAACAGGCATTTAAAAAGCTTGGCTAGTTAGAGTGGCTGCTTGCTCTGCTTGTTGGCTCATTTATCTTGGCATTCTTCTAGTCTTTGGTTTACTCTTGGAGGTTGGTAACTGGGCTATCATCAAACTGCAAGATTAAGTCAAAAGTTGGAATGGAAGAGACCACCATGTTACTGAATGCATAGCTGGAAAAACAAAGAAGGAATGTTTAAGTTTTTAAAGTTCTGATTTATTAGTTCATTCATTCAAAAAATATTAGGCAATTATGTGCCAGGCACTGGCTATGTATTTGCAAGCCAATTCAGAAGTGATCTCAGTTTATAGGCTAATAAAGAAAAAGAACGTTTTAAAGTGTCATAAAACAAAAACTTTACATTTATATCTTAATGAAGATGTTACTTGAAAAAAAGTTAAAAAATAGAATGTCATTAATACACTTAAAATAGCAACTGTATTGCTATTTAATTGCTTATTTAATGTTAAGAAGTTAATGTTAAGGAACCAACAGACATTATTACTGGAATTGAACTGAGGGGAAAGCTCTCTTCAGGAAATTTTATCAGAAGGACAAGTAAGAGTTAACCAGTTAAATGGGAAAGGAGAAGCCTTCCAGTCAAAGGAAGAACTTGTATAAAGGAAGGATCATGACATCATGACAAGGGGACTAAAAGGAGGCTAGTGTAGCTGGGGCAGAGAGACAGCAAGGAGAAGTATGAAACTGATGGCTTCCTGGCAATGTAAAATATTTTGGTCTTTATCTGGAGAGCAATGTTTTAAGCAAAGCAGAAACAAGACCAGATAGATCAGTCAAAGGCAGACCAGTTAGAGGCTCCTGCACTGCTGAAGACCTGAGATGAAGGCGGCATAGCCCAGACTTTAGTATAGACCAGGGATTTGAGAGAAATTTTAAAATGCTATCAATACAACTTAGGGAAAGATTTGAAAGAGGGATTGAAGGAAAAAGAGCATAAAGACAATGCCCAGGTTTTTGGCTAGATTAAATAGAAAGGATTACAGTGCAGTTCACAGAAACAAGAAACACCAAGTTTTGAAGACTGGGTTTGGGAGGATGACTATGAATAGGGTTTTAGAAATGTTGAGTGTGAGGTGCCTCAGAGACATCCAGGTAGGGAAGCAGTTGGATATAATGGCCTGGCTAAACAAGCATTCCCTGCGCAGCTTTCCCTTCTGATGGTAACTGAGGTTCTGGTCTAAATGAGTACAGCATGGGAACCCCATGTCTAAACAAAAGTGAATGGCTGGGTAGCTTCCTAAAATAGCATAGACTTGTAATCATTTTAAAAAAAATTAGCAATGGATCTTTATAATTAATATTCCTGTGGAAAGAAGTCAGTCCTCCTACCTCCATCAAAACATTGGTTTTTATAATGCAACTTTTAATATTTAGAAGTTCCTTAGGCAGAACTCTCACTTAATAGTAAAGTATACCCTTGTGATAGAGATATAACTTTATAAATTTGACTTCAATGAATCAAAGACAAAAATAGAACTAGTTTTACACTCTGGACAAGGATTTGTTTCCTCTTCTTATGTTAACTTTGACCCAAGCTCTTCACTTTTCATGAACAAATCAAAATATTTATCTTTATATGTCTAAATCAGTTATATGTGATTTTTCATTGTCTAGAACCCTGCCAACTGACTAGTTGCTTATCTGTGAAAAGCAGGTACAAATTTATAGCTCCACCTGAAGATAGGCTGTATATTACCAGCTCTTACACAAGAAAAAATATAACTCATTACATTTTTATTTTATATTTTAAAGGGAAAAACCTTTGAAAATACCTTCTGTTTAGCAAGCTTGGCTGAAAATACGGAATTGAATTGATCTTAAATTGTGGCTCCTGATTAGGTCAAATGAAATACTGCAACTGTCAAGTTAGTGTAAACATACATAAGCAAATATATGAGCCACTTCTAGAAAGTTTATGGCCATGTAAGTGAAAAATAATACCCATGCATGATCAATCTTAAAAGAAGGGTTACTATTTTTTATTTAGGTTGTCTTAATTGAAACCAAATTTAGATGTTCATTAATAAAGGAAGTTAACACATTAAAAAAAAAAAAAGAACTAAACAGAGCCATCTCTACATTCCACCTTCGCAGATTCACTGTTACCTGTATGGTATTTCCAATAGGAGCCCCTGGGGCACCTTCAATATTGGGCTTGGAGAAAGATGATGGCATGCCTGGTTGGCCAAGGGGTTGCTGTATGCCATGGAATGTCTGGCCCCCTGCAAGATGTGGCTGTGGAAACGAAGCTTGGCTTGACAGAGGTACGGGAGCTGAAGGCTGTTGCGGCAGCATCTGTGACTGGGGATCACCCAAAGGGTTCATGATTGGTGATGTGATGGGAACAGGAGGCATAAAGTTTTCAGGCATCTTTTAAAAGACAGAAATAAAAGACACTAAGTATAAGAAAAAGAATTATTTCCTTACCTTTAAATAAGGTTTAAAAGTTTTTTAAAAAATAGAATACTTTTTTCAAATGAACTTTTATGCAGAATTCTAGAGTAAACCTAAAAGCAGAGCCGATCTGGCTAAGAGGGGTGAAGAGCTCAAAAACTGTACTTCTCAGTTTCCCCTTTGTCTTCCACCTTCCTCTCATATGGAGAGCCAAAACATGGTGTTTTGAAAGAGGATGTCAAAGTCTAGAGAATTATATCTAGCAATACTGAAATCAGATATGCCAAATGTATGTTTGTATTTAATGTGATCAGGATGTAATACCCCTTTTCCTAGATCACTAAGTAGATATTACCTGTCAATTCAATCATATTAAAAGTAGCAGATTAAACTTCTGATTATCATGAACCTAAATTTTAGGGATTTTTGCTCATTTAGTGCCTCCCAATTTTATTGTTATGACCTCTCATTACTATATTTAAGGAAAGACTGCCAGAAAAAAAAAAAAAGTAGAAATGTTTGAGAGGAAAGAAGAATCTTAATCTTTTCTTGTGTCCATCAGCTCTCAACAGTTACTGACATTTAAACAGTGTTCAGCTACAAGATTATTTCTTCACTCATACTATATGTGATAGACAAAATAGTCCAAAATATAATTACCAAATTCATGACTACTGCTGGAAACCAAAGACCAAAGTAACCCAAAGAGAAAAAAAAAATCATTGGAAAATTTTGTTTCCTATTCTTTGTAAGAGACTTGTCAGGAATTTACATCTGGTCTTCTAATGGGAGTTAAATTCACACCACCATATTGGTTGTTTTCCTCTCCTCTCCTCTCCTCTCCTCTCCTCTCCTCTCCTCTCCTCTCCTCTCCTCTCCTCTCCTCTCCTCTCCTCTCCCTCCCCTCCCCTCCCCTCCCCTCCCCTCCCCTCTCCTCTCCTCTCCTCTCCTCTCCTCTCCTCTCCTCTCCTCTCCTCTCCTCTCCTCTCCTCTCCTCTCCTCTCCTCTCCCTCTCCCTCTCCCTCTCCCTCTTCCCTTCCCTACCTTTCCCTTCCCTTCATGGAGTAGAAGATGCAAGCTAAAATACACTCTAAACCTCTCAGTCAGTAAGCTTTGCTTTTAAAAGGATTAGTGAAAAAGGTGATGTGTTCCAGATGGCTATGTGATCAATAGAACATCTGCAGGCAACTGGATGGACATCTTTTTCTAGTACCTTCTTCTTCTTGGGTACTCTGTTCAAAGCTGGAGGATCATTCCAACCATTCTGAGGACCTATAACAGATAATAAAGGGCATTTTCCTTTAGAATTCTGAAAAGAAGAAAACTCAATTATATCCATCTTACATTAAAAATTTTGCCTTAACCCCGAAGATAACTATCACAAAAGTTTTACCAGCTGAGCTTTGGGGATCACCCTGTGGCCCTGGATTCTCAAACTCAATTCCTTCAAATATTTACAGGCCTTGGATTAGTAGGCAAGGTAATTTGGTATTATTTCATTTAAAGTGAAAGAACTGTACTAAATTTAGGGATAGTGAAGTCTTTATTAAAGTCTACATTGATGTATAACCTTCAAGATCAGTTAGGAATTTTCTCCTAATAAAGAAAAAATAAATCACTTGAGTCTGCTAAAAAATAAAGAATAAAAAATGCTTTTGCTATATTCAACATACAGAAAAGAATAAAAGTAACAATTTCCTATTTCCCAAGGGAGCAATTCAATATAAGTAAATCATCCATATGGTAGAAACATTGTTAAAAAAAAGTCCCAACTACACTGCAATTTTTATCATATTTGCCTTAGGAATTATTTATACAATAGAAAGTACTTAAATATCTGTGATAAGACTTTTTTAATGCCACAAAACAAATTCCAGGTTGGCAGCAAATACAAAATTAAACTTTAGTCAACTTTAGTAAATTCCCCTAAAAAACCCCCCAAAACCTTCATTTCAAAATGAAAAACAGACATCAGTAGCAGCATTCATTAAGTACTTTAATGCCAGTATCTTTAAAGAAAACATTCCAGAAATAGGATAGTTTTAAAATCAAAATGTGATCATTTTACATCTCATTGATTTTTGTATGTTTAAAGACAAAAAATTACTCTTCTTACAACAAATTAAACATTGTTTCAGTATTTTACCTTTTACTTGTTTTATTGATATCCATGATATTAAATCACAACAAAATTGCTTAGCAGATCAAAAAACCTGTGATTCATACATAATGCCACAGAAATTTTTTTAAAAAACAGTATCTTCTAACCACCATACACTCATTTGCCTTAATTTTTTTGAAATTTATTTTATTTTTTTAGTAATCTCTATACCCAACATGTGGCTTAAACTCAAGACTCTGAGATCAAGAGTCACATGTTCTGACTGAGCCAGCCAGGCGTCCTTCATTTGTCTTGATTTTAAAAATGGAATTAATTTTCTACAAGTTTACTAGGAGACAGAAAGCCAAATAAGCCTCAAAACACTCAAGAACTAATCACAAAATATTAAACTATATGCTGCTATCTGCTTAAATTCTTAAAGTTCTGGTAATACACAGAAAATCATTCAAATCTCTCTCATCACCTTCTAATCTTACTCCTATTTAAGACAATCTTGATATAGTCATTGTCTTTATGATCATATAAAATAGAAGACCTTAATGATTTGAAGCTACTAGGTCACCATGTTAAATCAATCAGCTCTAAGATTTGATTTGATTAGGAAGTCAAATTAAAAAATGATACTGATCAGATTTAGAATATCAACTTTGAGTTTCACATGCATTATTGTGAATGTCCATTCATTAACTATATTCAATGATTGCATAATTTCCAAAGACATATTTTATAACCAATTCACCTTCCAACATAGGTGCCTGGTCTTGCATAGACTGATTTTCTGTAGACAAAATGTAGAAGTCATTTAAACAGTACTAGCATCAAAAACATTCTAAACTCCTCATTTTGTAATTGCTTCTTCTCCATCAACCCGAAAAAGAACAAATGAATTTTATAAGGAAAAAAAATTTCTTTTGATCAAGTCACAAAAAATACCTATTTATAATCAGTTTTTGGGTAAATTGAATTCATTTAAGTTGTGTGAGATTCAATTAACTCTCAACTCTTAAACATCACTCTTGCTGTGGTACTTGTTTCTTTTAAGAAAAAATTTTGTTCCTGCCTATTTAAAATAATATTTCCCTGTCTGCATGGATTTTTTCCCCCTACTATTTGATCAATAATACCACTGGGGGTGTGTGTGTGTGGTGGAGAGCATTTTGTACTACTTAAAGCTGTCAATCAAAATCAACTGAGGATCTTGTTAAAATGCAGATTCTAATTCACCAGGTATAGGGAAAGGCCTGAGATTCTATCGTTCCAGGTAGCTCCCAAGTAATGCCAATGCTTTGCTGGGCAAAGCCCCCTTTTAGTAGGGATTTAGTAACAATGGGAGGCTTTCCACATTGTCCTGCCAGACTTCAGCACTGTACTTATTAAAGAAAAGAATATCAGACAATCTTAGCAAGGTAGTGCCACTTTACTGCCAGATTTGGGAGGCAACTGGGGGCTGCATCCTGATGAAACTGTAATTTTATGGAATTCATGTCACACTATGAATATGAAGATAAATGACAACAGGCCAGTAAATATGTAACCATTTTATATGGTCTTTTCTGTAAGAATATATGGATTTGCAGAGTGTTTAGTACAGGTCTTCCAAAAACCACTTTGGAGAACTGAAGTTTCTGGCAGTGGACAAGAGGAAAAAAGGCTGAAAACTAACACAGCAATGCCAAAATGGTCAGATACTCAGGGTCAGGCCAGGCCCAATCTCAAATCAAAAGTATGCAGTGGAGGTACATTATATTCACATATCTATAACTATGGAAATTCATCTCTCTTCCCCTAAGGATAAGGGAACCAAGAGAATACAGCAATTGATTACAGAGTCCAATTTAGTTTGAGCTCTATCAAGCAGCACATGCCTCAGAGAAATTGTGAGGTGGGAGAGGTAATCCCTAGCTTGAAGTCTATGTGGACTTTTGAACAGATGTTTTCCATAAAATATGGCTCCTAATGCAAGCCAACTTCTTCATAAAAGCTTAACTAAAGAAAGAAGTGATCAAAGACTTCCTATTTTTTTATAAATGATTTTCCATTTTTGCCTTATGTGACAATTTTACAACCTAACTCCTCAATGCAAGATATAACTTCATAGCACTACAGACAGTAAAGCCCTGGGAGTCACTGTGTGTGCATTATTCAGAGGACTGACCTGATACACAACTACAGATGTACTCTCTAGCATATGACTTCTACTTCTGGGTGGAGGAAGTCTGTATATTACAAACCTAAAGTACCAGAAATACCTTGGCCTTGACCCTTTTCTAATCAGAAAGTAGTTTCAACAGTATGTCTTCTTCTCCTGCCCCATGAGAGGCAAGAGGAGAGATAGCAGTTTCCCCTCTAACTTCTCATGGCAGTGACTCAAACCCTGGGAGGGTATCCTGAAAATTCACAAACTTACTAGCACAAAAAAGTTTGGGGAGCAACTTCATAGGACTCTTTGGTAAAATGACTCCAAATTTATAATGAAATTAAATCAAATTCAAAATTAGGAATGACACTTCATCAAAATTAGAAACAATAAGCCTTGCAACAGGAATGGATAGTCAATGAGCTAGCTCACATAACTTGAGGTGCAGATGTCTTGTTGAATAGGAAGTAACAGTTGTACAATAATCAAAATCCTCCCTCAAAGTATGTCTAAATCCTCCGAACCTCAAACTATGCAATATATTTATCCATATGTTTTATTTCAGCCCAGATAATCCTCATTCAAATCTCTTACAAATCTCTTAGCAATTCAGTGCAGTTTTGTCTCAGCTAGAACTCTAACCCTTTTCCATCTTTTTGCTTTTATGTCTTTAAATTGACTGTTTAAATATGACTTTTTAAAAACAATTAAATTGACCTCTATAAATACACTTTAATAGCCACATTAGATAAAGCAAGCTACATGAACACTGTAAGTATCTCTAGGAAACAGTATTATTGACATGCAAAATCAGACACTTGGTCAACATTTTAAAAAATCAACACAGTGTACTCATTTAGAAAAATCAATACAGCATAGTCTAATCTTGGACATAATTCTCTCATAAAACTGAAAAGATAATATTTTTTACTTCTTGAAAAAATGATAAATCTCTTAACTCTTTTTAATATATGATATGACTCTAAAGGGCATGAAAAATGGTTCACGGTATAAGGCTAAGAAACTATAAGGGGGCACCTAAGCAGCTCAGTTGGTTAATGTCTGCTCTTGATTTTGGCTCAGGTCATCTTGGGCATGAGACTGAGCCTCATATTGATATCTGAGCTGGGCATGGAGCCTGCTTAAGATTCTCTCCTCCCTCCACCCCTCCTCCTTGGCTTATGCTCTCTTGCATTCAATCTCTAGAAAAAAAAAAAACAACCCACAACAACTCTAAGATGTAAAATGGAATGTGTTTGTAGAAGAGTCTGCTTCAGATTCTTTCTCCTCTCCTTCCCCCTCTCCGCCTCTCTGCTTGTATACTCTCTCTCTCAAAGGAATAAATATCATGATTTCAATTCTTCAGAATAAAAAAAAACAAACAGAAAACAGCAAATGTTGGTGTAGATGTGGAAAACAGTATAACAGTTCCTCAAAAAATTAAATACTGAACTAAATATTGAATTTGATCCAGCAATTCAATTTCTGGTTACATACCCAAAAGAACTGAAAGCAAAGACTTGAACAGATATTTGTATACCCGTGTTCAAGTAGCATTATTCACAATAGCTAAAATGCCCATGTGCAGATAAACGGATAAACAAAATGTGGTATATACATACAGTGAAATATTATTCACCTTTAAAGGAAAGAAATTCTGATACATGCTACAACATGGATGAATTTTGGAGAGAGTGAAGTAAGCCGTTACAAAAGTACAAATATTGTGATTCTAATTATACAAGATACCTAGAGTAGTTAAATTCACAGAGCCAGAGTAGAAGAGTGATTACCAGGGGCTGGGCGGAGTAGGGAGTACATAGTTTCAGTGTGGGACGACAAAAATGTTCTAGACATAGATAGTGGTTACGGTTTTTCAGCAATGTGAATGTACTTAACGTCACTGAAGTATATATTTAAAAATTATGTTAGTATGTTTTACCACATCAAAAATATTTTTAATATATGCATACAGACATACATATAGGTATGTATATAGGTATATGAAGGGAATAAATAAGCCTATATTAGTGCTTATATTTGGGTGGTAGAATTATAGGTAATTAAAATTTTATTCTTTAAAAATCCTATAGTGAAAAATGAATAAAAATCAAGGAAAAATTAATTTAAAAACTGAATACAGGGCAGCCCCGGTAGTGCAGAGGTTTAGCGCCGCCTGCAGCCCAGGGCGTGATCCTGGAGACCCTGGATCGAGTCCCACGTCAGGCTCTCTGCGTGGAGCCTGCTTCTCCCTCTGTCTGTGTCTCTGCCTCTCTCTCTCTGTGTCTTTCATGAATAAATAAATAAAATCTTAATAAAAAACAAAAACTGAATACAGCATGGTATTGGAGACCCTTATCCACCTTAGTGTAGGGATCAATTCTCCACAGTGTCTTTGGGAAAAAAAGAGGGAACTATTTGGTTTTACCTATAGGAGTGGAGTTACATACTATCTCTATTTGAATTCCACCTCTTATTGAGAACCTTCTTAGGTATTCTTTCAGAAGCATAATGTGGGATCTATACTTTGGCTAATATACTTCTCAGTGGATTCATAGAAAATTATTAGTGGTATGGAGACTTTGGCTAGAAGACAATTTGAGACAGAGAGAACAGACCATCCTTCTGTATCTCCCCTGTCCTCTATAAGCCTAGCATGTCACATTAAAAACAAAAGGGGTTAGGGCGCCAGGGTGGCACAGCCAGTTAAGCATCAGACTCTTGGTTCAGCTCGGTCCATGATCTCATGGTAGTCATGGGATCAAGGCCTGCAACAGACTCCAGCTCAATGTGGAGTCTGCTTCAGATTCTCTCCTTCGGCCTCTCCCCCTCCCTGCTCATATACTCTCTCTCTCAAAGGAATAAATAAAATGTTTAAAAACAAAAGGATCACAGAATTAAAAATTAAAGTTTAGAAATACATGAATCCTTGAGGTCATCTTCCAATGATACAAGATAAAACACAATTACCTAAAGAAAAGTAATGAGAGGTTATCTTGTTCCTTCCATTTACTTAAAAGGTTAAAACCAAGTACTTATAATTTGGGTAAGGAGTGTTTATGAAAATTTAAAAAGATTTTTTTCAGGACACTGTTTTGTGAAAATATGTAACATGATGTCCCTTCAAGACTACTGTATTTGACAAAGCACAAGACTACATACCTAAATTAAATCTTCCAATTGTTTAACAAAATCAATAATGTTCACTCAATTTCATGACAGCATGAAGGCCATTTTACCAGAAAACAATTTAAAAAGTTTTTTTATTAATTTGAGAGAGAGAGACAGAGATAGCAACAGAGAGCACAAGCGGAGGGGAGGGAGAAGCAGGCTCCTGGATGAGCAGGGAGCCCGACCTGGGATCATGACATGAATCAAAGGCAGATGCTTCATCGGCTTAGTCACCCAGGCACCCCAACAATGTTTTTAGTAAAATCCTAAGTCCTTCATATTTGAAAGTGCTCTCCCTTAGTAATAAGCCTACATTAACTCAGGAGCGGGGGGAGGGGGGGAGAGGAGTTGACAGGCAGTATCCTAATTATAGTAGAGAGTAAAACAGAGAAAACTTCCTGCTTTGTCAAAGTGTTGCACCATTGAAAGGACACTGTACTATCCTAACTTAGGCTGTTGTTATTTTATGTCTAGAAATAGAGAGGCCTCATTTTCTTGCTTCTGATTCTACCATGCGGCCTACAATCTTTTTTTTTTTTTTTTTTAAGATTTTATTTATTTACTCATGAGAGACACACACACACACAGAGGCAGAGACATACGCAGTGGGAGAAGCAGGCTCCATGCAGGGAGCCTGATGTGGGACTCGATCCCGGGACTCCAGGATCACGCCCTGGGCTGAAGGCAGGCGCTAAACCACTGAGCCACCCAGGGGTCACCCACAATCTATTTTGTAGGACCACCACCTCCAGATTAACCTCCCTTCAAGTACCACTTATATCATGCCTTTCAGCAGTTCAAATCCCTTCATAAAAACTCTATGAATTTATAAACATCTTGCCCTGGCATTTAAGGCTTTCCAAAATTTGGCTTAAATATAAATTTTAGGGGCAGCCCAGGTGGCTCAGCAGTTTAGTGCTGCCTTCAGCCCAGGGCATAGACCTGGAGACCCGGGATCGAGTCCCATGTTGGGCTCCCTGCATGGAGCCTGCTTCTCCCTCTGCCTGTGTCTCTGCCTTTCTCTCTCTCTCTCTCTCTCTCTCTGTGTGTCTCTCATGAATAAATAAAATCTTTAAAAATATATATATATATAAATTTTATGTTCCAACTTATAACAAAGCTATGTGCTGTTCACTAGAAACGTACCATCCTTTTCTGCTTCCCTACTCTGCCATGAGTAATTCTGATTATAGACCAAACAAGTACTCATTTAAGAATTTACTGAATGAATGTTTTGATGATTGCAACATTAGTTTCTCTGAGCCTCAGGCATGTAATTTTGTGGTTCACTAATAGTTACAGGCCTTACAAATCCTAGTGTCTGTCAAGAATTATTCACTGGACAAATGGAATTTCCAAGTCCTATAGAGAACCATGATACGAACTAAGACACATAAGGAAAAAGATAAAATTTTCAGTCACAATTATTTGTATACCATAAACAAAATTTTTAGAAAATAAAAAAATAAAATATGGTAAAGCTTAAATTAACTATTAATTAAAATACAAGAGACATGCAAGAGGGTAACAAAGCAGCTGGCTTAGTACATGCTAAATACTGAAAAATGTTTGCTTCTTCTTCCTATTAGTAACTTTCTCAGCCAGGTTAGAACATTCTGTTACTTTGTATATAAGCAAAGTATTTCGAGGCCAAATACACTTTTGCTTAAGGAGAAAAAAAATACCCATGCAAATATTTAACTTAGATGATGAAGTGACAAATGCCTAAAACAGAGTTGTTATATGATTTTTGTAATTCCAAACTGATAACTAAGTACTTCTATTGCTTACGTCAGTCAGGACTACACCATCTGGTAAAGAATGAACTCAGGCTTTGAAGACTGAGGGACCTGAGTTTGTATCTCAACTTGGAGACTCTTACCATGCAACCATGAGTTTAACTCCTAGGAAACTAAGTTTTTTCACATCAATTAAAAATATATATATATTTGTTTCTCATGGTTCTGAGAATTAAATAAGAAAATATATGGCAAATGATGGTACATGTCCAACGTATGTTCAATAAATGATAATTCATCTCCCTATTTCCCTGCATCACTTTTAAGTGGGGATTTTCTGGAACCCCAATCTTTCTTTTTTTTTTGAACCCCAATCTTTCAGTCAAGAACTCTACTGTCCAACTATTCAGAATGGATTTTGTTCTCACTCATTGAGGTTTTAGAAGGTAATTTTTTGAACTCTACAATTGAATTAGCACTCCTCTCTAAAATATCAACCTATTTAACTGTTTATATTGAACATTAAATTTTATTTGTGCAGCAAAGGGTGATATGGATATTGTGTGTGTAAGTGATTTCTGGTACTTGGAGTTTATTTTATGTATTAGAGAAGAGAGGAAATAGGTATATAATCCTGGACCCATAAGACTTTGTTAGAAAAGAATACTTCCTCAATAGATCCTATTTTATGGTAAGTGTTTTCAGTAATTACAGCTACTGCTTAAAAGAAAAAATATATATATACTTGATTCCCCAAAAGCAACTTCAGTATTAGTAGCAAAGAAAGATTCATTAATCTCTTTGCCCCTCTAGTTCAAAAATATCAGTTATAATCTAAAAGGGAAACTATTTTCAAATACCAACAGGCACGGAGCTCTAATTCTGAGTCAGGTTTTGTGTAATCACAGCAAATTTTACAGTCACTATTCCCAAATGTTTTAATATATTAATCCATTTAATCTTCTTCATAAGCTTATGAATAGGTATTGTTATTATTCTGAGGAAATGGAGGCTTGAAGAAGTTTAAGTAACTCAGTGAAGCTGGATTACAAACCCAGGAGTCAAATTTCAAAGCCTGCATTCTTAACCAATATGGTTCTTTACCCTGATTCATTGATCCCTTTTTATACCACATGCTTTTGAGGTCCCTATTACTATCCCCAAATGAAAATCAGATAATATAACCTACCCATAAAAAAATCAATTAAATGCTTTTATTGTAATATGATATAAAAAATTATTCCACCATAAAAATAATTCAAAATAATGATTTAATTAGAAAATTTTAGGTACAACTATACTGTTAGACTATCTATCAATCTAAGCCTTGAAATTCCCAAGATGTCTGAGGATGGTATTGTCTTAATGAAGAACTGCTGCACTACTATGCACTGACCTTCTACCATCTTAGGGATCCTCTCTGTCAGAGTTGTGTTCTCTCACCTTTTTCCTTTAGATAAGCATATCAAGATGCCTCATTTTTAGAAATAAACATAAAATTATGTACACTTTCATTAAGATGCTATACTATTTAATCTCCATGAGAGAATTTAAGGCACAGAATAATTTTAAAAATTGAAAACTTTTCAGTAAAAACAGAACAAAAGTTCTGCTATAAAGAAGTTAATTTCAATTAAATCTAGTTCTGACTACCACTTATCTTGCCAATTAATTTCTTATATTTACCTTAAGGTCAGTGGCAGATTATATACTCTTACCCTTTTGGAGTTCTAAAGCTTTCTTCGTTTCGTAACTAAAGTTGATTATGGGACGATCACACTTTTAGAAATCGTTTTAGAATTTGTTATAAAAACTCAATCAACACCTCAGATTACTCAGTTCACAAAGAATTAGACATAATACCCTTCCATCCACCCACGTGTTCATGAAAAAATAAAGGAGGGAGCCAAACCAAATCCCTTTCAAGCGCAGACCTGTTCTTTGCGACGCAGGCAGCTCGCTGGCAGCAGGCAGTGTACCTGTTGTTCCAGAAGGCAGTGCGTAAGCTGAAGATGATGGTGGAGCTCCTGGTCCGCCATGCTGGAAGGATGCTCCAGAGGAAGGGGGAGGAGGGAAAGCAGCAGCAGAGCTGGAGGTAGCTGGAGAGGCCTGGTGCTGTGTTGCATACAACGGAGACTGCCCAGAATAGGAAGAAGCAGGAGATATGTAAGGGGTGTTAGGGTAAGCATTTGAAGCAGAAGGAGCAACAGGCTGCTGAGGTCGATACATTGTTGACCCCCCTGTTCCGAAGGAATACTGCTGGGCTGGTTGATAAGCTACACCAAGGAGAAGAAACAGAAATTTTAATTAGTTTTAGGACTATTCAGATAGCAATAAAAAACCCAAAGTTATTTCATTCTATGGGAATTATTTTCATCATTATTTTTCTAACAATAAGCTACAGCCAAACATTAACACTTACATGTTATGCTTTTAATACCCTGGATATCCTTAAATAATACTAAAAGTCATTGGATCCAATATTTGAAACCTGCCATCTTCAGACTGCTTTTGGCTATGAAAATCTTTGAGGGGCACCTGGGTGGCTCAGGCAGTTGAGCATTTATTTGCCTTTGGATCAGGTCATGATCCCAAGTGTCCTGGGATAGAGCCCTGCATCGGGCTCCCTGTTCAGCAGGGAGTCTGTTTCTCCCTCTCTCTTCCCCTCCCCCCAACTCGTCCTTTCTCTCTCTTTCTCAAATGAATAAATAAAATCTTTAAAAAAAACCAAAATCTTTGAATCATTAGGCCCAAGAATTGCAAGACTGATCCTTTGCTGAGACTTCCTATTCTGGGAAAAGGCTGCAGTGACACCTACTAGCCACCAGATGGAACAATGCAGGAATTACACATTCCAAGTACTTCCCCTTACAGTAAATTACAGAGGCTTTGGTGGCAAATCAACATCTCCCCCAGTATAAGAATTGTAGGGTGAGCACTATTGTTATGAATCAAATACCTTCTCCAACATCTGGCAATATCATCAGCTACTCAAATTGTGACTTTGAGCATAGTTCCAGATTAATAGCCAACTCAGAGAGTCAGACAAAACAATTACTATATAATAATTTATATACTGTACATTGTTGGTTAGTAAGTTTTCAGGCAGTCAGTTAACATTTTGATGCAAAGATCTGAGCTCAGATTATAGAATACTATCATATTCTTCATGACCCAGGGTAGGTATGGACTTCTACAGAATAAATCTACTAGAAACTGTACTTCTTTTTCTCTGAAGAGAGCACTTTCATGAGTGAAAAGTTGTGTCAAATGTGTATTCATGTTAAGTATGAATGGAACATTCATTTTAGCGCAGAACGTGTTTATTAGGATTAGTTCTTACTAGGCAGTGACCTCTTGCTTTTGCAATAGTTGTTAAGCCACATAATTTTCCCCTTGGAGATTTTTTTTTTTTCTCAATTAAATTTTAAAAAGGTGGCGATATTCTCTAAGTGCAAATATTTTCTAAAAAACAAAAGCCAATGGCGGGGACATGTCATTATTACACACTTGTCAAAATTCATAGAATGTTCAATACCAACAGTGAACCCTAAAGTAAACTATGAATTGTGGGTGATAATGATGTGTCACTGTAGGTTCATTAACTGTACCACTGGGGTGCCACTGGTTAAATGTTCATTAAATGTACCACTGGGGTGCAGACTGTTGACACTGGAGGAGGTTGTGCATGGGGGCAGGGAAGATACTGGAACTTTCTTACTCTCCACTCAAACTTGCCATCTAAAACTGCTCGGAAATAAAGCCTATTTCTTAAAGAGATAATATAAGTGGAAAACAACAAAAACAAATTCCCTTGGAACCATTTTTCCAAAAATAGTTTGTGTCATCTTGCTTAAAGGAAAAGAATATGCAACCAATCATTTCAAAAATTCTATTTTTTTATACCTAAGTCATGGGACAATTCACTATCCTTAGTAATTGCTCAGGAACAGGAGCCAACTGTTTTGAATGGACTGACACAGGAGCTCTTTCCTGGCATGTTGATTCAGGATGCTTCCTAAGGAAACCATCTTTCTTTCTCTCAAGTCCTAACACAGAATGGTTCTTTCTTTACTTGTTAAAACTGATTGGATCATGGTTTTGGAGCTCTAAAGTGAACGGTTTCGACATTAGGATAAGACATGCTGCTGCACAAGGACTTCAGGGTTGTACTACTTACGCTGTGGCTGTGGATAAGGTGGTACCTGGGTGTGCATATGACCTGGAGATGTGGGAAGTTGAGCTGTGGCAGTATTTGGGTTAACATTTCCATGCATTATGAAACCTGGAGGTGGAGGATTTTCTCCCTAGAGAATGAGAATATGATAAAAAGGAGGATTACATTTGGAACCAATAATCTTTCCAGATGGTTTTATAATCCCTGAAATGGAATTATGTTTCTTTTAAAAACTTTATTGTGTAAGAAATACTGCATTTTGCATTCTATCCTCTTTAGAACACATCTGAGCAACATAGTCTAAGTGATTTAGAGATTGAACAGGTCCAATGTAATAACTGTAATGAAAAGCAACAGATGCTAATAACTTCATAAAATAGTGTCAGTGTTATTTATAATAAGTCACCAGGATTTTCCATCTCTACTAAATTCCATCCACTACTCCACACTTTGGAAATATAAGCATAAATGCCACAAGGGAACTTTCGCTTCTCTTCAATTTCTGCAAATGCTCAAAAACAAAGAAGAAAGAAAAAAGAAAATCTTCAGTGAAATCAGATTTAAACCTTTGTTAGAACTTCAGGTGGTATTTTTCTAGCAGAAGTCAATTTAAAACTGCAAAAGGAGAGGGATAAGAACATAAATGAATTGTCCTAAAAGCTGCTTCTTGCATCCTAAAGCATTAAAAAATGCAATAAGCAGGCAGACAGATGGGGAGAGGGGAACTTAAAAAAAGTGGGGGGGGGGTATAGAGAATTTTTAACTATATATATTTAGGTGAGCGGAATTTTGCTCAAAGATGAATAATGAAGGATATACCTGTGTGTCAGAGGGAGAGGCTGCAGGTGGATGGCTGGGAAGGGCGGTAGGAGTTTTGTTACTCCAGGTAGTGACAGTAGGGGCAATTCTAACCTGAATTGAACAAAGAAATACCAATCACAGAAAATAAAAAATAAAAATGTTAGAAGAAGAAAAAAAACCCAAGAGGCATTAATAGCCAGATGCAAAGCAAAAAATAAAAGCAGCAAGAAACTACATGTTAGGCAATTGCTTTCAAGTGTAGCTGGGATTTTAAAAGAAAAACACACATTCACAACAAAACAGGGAGGGAGGCAGGAGAAAAATCAATATGAAAACCTAACTCAAAGCATAAAAAAAAAAATGCCATTCAAGTGTCAAGAATTAAAGGGAAAGGGCTAGTTCCTGTAAGTAGGTAAGGAAAGAAGACATTGGGGGGGGGGGGAAGGTAATTGGGTAAATAAGTGATTTTGAAGCATTAATAGTATTCATGCGACTATTAGATCTATAAACATTGCTAGAAGCTCCCCTTTCTAGATTTTAATAGAGTCACAAAAATCGTATTAGTCCCATATGAGGCTTAGAAACATATAATCAGAGAATATTAGAGACCAACCAGTCTAATTCCCACCTTTTACCATTGAGAAAACCAACCCAGAGAAATGAAGCAGCTTGCTGAGGTCCATATAACTAGCTGGTGACTCTGTTAGGGCTGAATCAGGCCTCCTAATTCCTAGGCCAGTGTTTGCTATTCTACATCATGTTGCTTACCCTGGAGTCCTGAGATTTTCAAAAAAAAATTTTAAGCCATCAAAAATGGCTTTTTTTGTCAAGTGAATTTTCATAGAAACTCCAAGTGGAATTCCTACTAATCTGGTCTCCCTTTCACCCTTTACTCCTACCTGTAAATATTCCTTTAAAACTACAAGCCACTGGGCAGCCCGGGTGGCTCAGCGGTTTAGTGCCGCCTTCAGCCCAGGGCGCGATGCTGGAGACCCAGGATTGAGTCCCATGTCGGGCTCCTTGCACGGAGCCTGCTTCTCCCTCTGCCTGTCTCTGGCTCTCTCTCTTTGTGTCTCTCATGAATAAATAAATAAAATATTAAAAAAAAAAAAAGTACAAGCCACTGTCCCCAGTCAACATAAGATAAGCTTTAATGAAGAAAAATCACTGCTTAATTTGTTACTGAATTTGTTTTTCTTTTCTTAAAGCAGCAGACTGCTAGATCAAAGTATAACAAAAGTCTTTCAATGTTTTTACATCTTCCCAGAAAGAGAGATAAACCCAACGACATAAAGGATAATTATTCTCTTTTCCCGATGTAGAGGGTGTCCCACTTCAGTACCCTGAGAGACAGCATGATTGAATTAAAAAGGTGCTTCGGAGTTCTAACACCATGTTGGCCATTAACTAGTCATGCAATTCTAAGAAATTCAAGCTCTAAGTCTTAAAACTCTGGCTTGTCACTTGACCTCTCTGCTTCTCAGTTTTTCTAGCCATCGCCTGTTTTGCCCTATGTCACAGACTTTTTAAAAGTAGTGGAAATTCCACAAGAGTAGGGAACTTCATCTGTTCTGTTTACCAATAAACAAATAGGTAGAATAAAGACAGGCACTCCTGGTAAATTCCCAATAAACAATTGTCAAAGGAAAAAAAGAGAATAGTTAAATTCAAATCTATTAAGTATTAATCAAAAGTACAAGAGACAAAAGCATACATACTGATTTTTTTTTAGTGTTATGATTTTATATTTACTTTTGCTGCAGTGAAAAATAAAAAAGGCCTTGTCAATTCTATCAGTAATCTGTTGTATTTAATTAATTCACTTTTAAAATAACCTGTTGTATTTTAAAATGGGCTGTGTTGTATTTAAACAGCTTTGGTTGTATTTAAAAATGGGTTAACTTTGTTATCAGTGAAGACCACTGATTACTTATGAAAATGGACTTTTTACTTAAGAACATGATGCCTATCTGGGGATCCAGATATTTAAGTTTCTACATGAAATAGTAAAAGACAGTAAGATGTCACATTTTATGTCACTAAACATTTAGTAATTTTAATTAAATTAATTAATAAAAACATTTAATTATCTTCACAGTCTCCATGACCTACAACTTCATATACCTTTGGTCATTCTCTAATATCTAAGTTGTCCAAATAAATTGTATTCTGAACACTCTTTATTGTGCAGATAGAAGACACAGTAAACCTAGAATAATGATTCGGAATAGAATATTAAAAAAAAGAGTACTTTTTCTAAGAATGTTTTATAATATTAAACAAATCACCCAAAAAGTTGTTTCCACTACTTTAGTTAGTTTGTTGGATGAATCAAATTGTAGTAGTTTCAAGAATAGATGTACATGTGTAAGGGAAGTTTGAGTGATGAGAAATAAGGAGAAATCTCCATAGAGAGTTTAAATTAATTTATATTTAAAATATAATCTTTTTGACCAGATTAAAGTGATGATTAAAAAAAAATAGACCATAAATACCACTTCCAAGAATATAAAGAGAAACTACTAAAACAATATGTTATCTAGTTTTATTATAGCAGATTAAGGTCTCTTACCCAATATAACTAAAACTACCAATCTGAATAGAAATATACAAATATTCCTACTTAATCTGGACCATATCACTCACATGGGGATAATATTGTTGAGCTGGAGCTCTTGGCATCTGTGTGTGGCCAGCCATTGGTCCAGGCCTGCCCTTGGGCAGCTGCTGCCTCTCATAAGGAATTTTAGGTGATTCCTGTCCTGGTACAGGTTGTCCTTGTGCTCTACAAAGCCTGTCACGAAGCTGTACAATATTTGGCTATAACAAGCAATGGAAGAAAATAAAGCAAAATGTTAGAATTCACCCAACTATATGACAGCATGTTGCTTTTCTTCAAGTAAGCTTAATCAGTCATATGCTCCTTGTTCATATGCTATGTCCTATATAATAGACCCTGGCACATCAGTTTCTGATATTCAAGATTGATACCAAAGGTCCATGATACACAGTTACACTTGTCATTTAACTGAGGCAGGAATTTGAATTATGCCCACCACATAGTAATACACAAGATCAATGTTACTTAACATCTCTGCTCTTTTCTATTTTTAGGTAGTCGAGTAATGCTTATAAATCATAAAAGTAGTTTAAAAATACAACTTTGTTTCTTTATAGAGAAAAAAGGCTCCCCAAAGGAATCAACTGCTAAAGATGGCGATGGGAAAATGGTGATCTGAAGAGGAAAGGAAAATTAAAAAAAAAAAAAAAAAGAGAGAGAGAGATCTATCATTATATAGATCAATAAGTATGAGTTGACCACATACATGTTCTAGGTATTAACAAACAAAAAAAAGTAATGTTAAAATATTTTGGCAAGAATAGATTTTAATATCTTTAAAAATCATACATTTCTAAAAATTTACTATAGGTTTATGGGGACCCCGGGTGGCTCAGCGGTTTAGCGCCACCTTCAGCCCAGGGCCTGAGGGTCCCACATCAGGCTTCCTGCATGGAGCCTACTTCTCCCTCTGCCTTGTGTCTCCGCTTCTCTCTGTGTCTCTATGAATAAATGGGTAAAAATCTTAAAAAAAAAAAATTATTATAGGTTTAAAGCTGTCATTTAAACTTTTAGGTATACTTTATTGTCTATTAGGGAGGAAGATTAGATATTATAATGATATCACAAAATGTCAGAACATAATCCCTAGAAAATACTAAGGGTCTACTGAGATACATAAAAGACAGCAACTTCACTTAAACATCTAAGGAATGTTCTTTAAAAGTCCAAAGAAGGAGATCCCTGGGTGGCGCAGCGGTTTAGCGCCTGCCTTTGGCCCAGGGCGTGATCCTGGAGACCCGGGATCGAATCCCACGTCGGGCTCCCGGTGCATGGAGCCCGCTTCTCCCTCAGCCTATGTCTCTGCCTCTCTCTCTCTCTCTCTCTGTGTGTGACTATCATAAATAAATAAAAAAATAAAAAAATAAAAGTCCAAAGAAGGGATGCCTGGGTGGCTCAGTGGTTGAGCGTCTGCCTTTGGCTCAAGTCGTGATCCTGGGGTCCTGGGATGGAGTCCTCATCAGGCTCACCACAGGGAGCCTGCTTCTCCCTTCTCCCTATGTCTCTGTGTCTTTCATGAATGAATTAAAAAAAAAAAAAGTCCAAAGAAACATGAAGAATACTGTATAGAAAATGTACATGGCTATAAAGTATTGAAAATGAAGAGTTTAATCCTAAGGCTAGAAGATCTAAAGGTTTTAGATTAAGTTACTCTTAAAATAAGGGGTCTTATAACTCAACAGGGTCTTAAGTAAAACAGAATAAAACTATTATGTTAAAGTCATCATAAAGTCTATGTTTCTATTCTACCTAATATTCTCATAAACAATTTAGAAAGATATGACATATAAGTATGTTCAAAACCACCTAGAGAGTCATACCTCCATAATCCTGGAACACAGATTCCTGGATTCCTATACTGTTCACATAATCCTGGAACAGTATTTTTACTCAATGAAATTACTAAAGGAAATTTATTGATAATTCCCTAGAACAAAATACTGAAAACAATTAACTAAAAAATTCATTAAAAACAAAATAAAATTTATAATAAAAAGTACAGAAATAAGAAAGTATCTTCAAGGCTCAATATTAAGCTCTGTCAGATACACAATACAGATATAAATACCCTACTTGTGGAAAATTGTCCTCAAATCCCACCCTGATTTCCACCCATACCCCTTATTAAATTTAGGTTGCCCTCTTCTGTGCTTCCACAGCCCTACTCTATCACAGTATGTAGCACTTTTGGAATCCTATGTTTACTTGTCTGTATTCAAACTCCCTCAGGAAAAGAATCCTGGCAATTGTGTGCATCACTGTATAGTCAGTCACTTACTGAATTCCATTGCATTGAAAAAGCCATTTTAATGGACACTAAATAAGGATACTAAATTAGAAATATAATTCTCTCTGCTTTGAGTACTTTAAAAATATACTTGTCCCAGGGCTCCTGGGTGGCTCAGTTGGTTAAGTGTCTGACTCTTGATTTCAGCTCAGGTCATGATCTTAAGAGTTGTGGGACAGAGCCCCATGTCAGGCTCCGCACCGGGGCATGGAGCCTGTTTAAGATTCTCTTCCTCTCTCCCTCTGCCCCTCCCAGCCCATTCTTTCCCTAACACACACACACATACACACACACACACACACACACACACACACAATATGAGACTGGAATGGTATAGAATGGACTTTTTCACTAACATCTATGTTTAGCATGACATTTTAAAACAAGCCCTTTGTTTGGTTAAGTATTAATATTTATAGCTTTTCAACACAGAACATTCCTACAAAAAATCTTGTATGAAGAATCAGCATTTGACTTAAGAAACAGAAAGTTGGTCCTTTTCTCATTTATTTTCCTCAAATACTATGCCCCTTAATACTGAGGGATCTATCATACGAACAAGAGTATCCTATTTTTCTGATAGTCTGGCTACACCTAAACTGATCCTTGAACAATTAATTGTCAGTAACATTCACCTATAGTCATAGGACAGAAATTCAACTGTTCCAAAACATTCTGCCTACCATATGTTTATGTTTAATACTGAGTGCTACCTATCAGAATCACCTTATTCACACATTAAAAGAAGAAAAATGGTCAATTCTAATTACCTGGTTGGTGTTTTCAGGAAGAAAAGCCAAAGCTGCAGCAATACTGCCTTGGGCTGCCAACAAATTGGCATACTGACTCATCTTCTCAGCCAAAAGAACACCTACAGTATTGGTGTCCATAGCTTGGGTGAGTTGCACAGCTTTTCGCAGGATGACAACTTTCTCAATAAGATCCTAAATGAGAAAAAGAAAGAGAAAAGGAGAACCAGACAGATACCAAAATGTGTATAAAAGAAAACAGGAAAATATAAAGAGTTATACTAAGATTTCTAAAACCTATCAAAAGTACATCATATTATCCTCTTTTTAAAAAACATCTGCAACAGCTCACCACGACTTAGGTAAACTGAAAAAGTAAGGAGGAGAAGGTCTCCTACTCATGGATAGCGCATAGGTTACCACCTTCTCCTAAATGTCCTTAAGCTTCCAGATACTTGTCTTGTGAGCTGAAGTAGGCAAATATCAAAAGTGCAAGTGATAGGCAGATCATCTGAAGGCAGAGGCTAGGTTCCAGTAAGTATAAAACGAACTATGACTAAAAGCATCATACTACTTACACTATAAAAACAGTAGGTACTATGAAGTGACCTCTAATGAGCTTACTATTTCAACCCAAAGTTTCTCATATTGCTCTTCAATACCAATTATTTCAACAATGGGGAGCTTAAAGTACTAAGCACAAGAATATCCTACCTATCTGCCCTTCAGAGGTACATAGATCCAGAAGTGTGAAACAAATGTTTTTTCTCACAAGCGGTTAGAAGGAAAGCCTTGATTTCCTACCAGATTTTTAATTTCAATGGAGTGATCTTTAAAGTTACTACTCTACTGAGAAAATTTCTTTCCAGAGAGAAAAAGAAATACACTCGAATGAAATGAGACTCTGCTGATTAAATGCTTAAAAAAAAAATAACTAAATATATAGTTACTCAGTACTTGAAAGGAGTCCCCATATTCCTTTACTTCCTCTCTTGCCCAAGTTTTAGTGAATATCTTAATCTATTCTCTATTGGTACTGGGGATGCCTCTCATTCATTTACCCCATATTGCTTCTTTCCTTGCCCAAGGCAGATAGGATCACCAGGGGCAGCAAAAGAGAAGCACGTGGAAAAAGAAGTAAATTCTAGGGCTGTTTTTTTTAAATTAATTAATTAATTAATTAATTAATTTATTGGGGGGGGCAGAGACACGGGCAGAGGGAGAAGCAGGCTCCACGCAGGGAGTCCGACGTGGGACTCGATCCCTGGTCCCCAGGATCACACCCTGGGCTGAAGGCGGCGCCAAACAGTTAAGCCACTGGGGCTGTCCCTAGGGCTGTTTTCATGTTCTTGCTACCTACTTCCCCCAGTAAACTACCAAATTATAACCCTGATTTCACAAACAGTTATGACCCCATTTTACTATTCCATCATCTCATACTTTGCCCCTCTGTTTACATAGCTACCAAGACACATAAATTACCCAGCAAAAGAACTTCTAAAACATAGAGAACTATGGTAAAAGCAGTGAACTTCTGGAACAAACCAATTCCTAGAATATAAGTAAGGTGAAAGACAACACTAGAAAGGAAACACATTTTGTTTCAAAGATACTAACCTGAAGGGACAACGGATTGCTTCCATCTTGAGCTTTAGTCCAACATGCAACTAGTTTCTCTACATTCCCTGCACAAATATAGCAGAGACATGCCTGAGTCTGCAGGAGGCTATCACCTTCACTTTCAAGCCTGGTTCCCAAAAGATCTAGAGATCAAGAGGAAAACAAAATAAGATTATACTTATATACTTATATACACTTATACTTATTAAAAGATTAAAGCAATCTATATATGAAGTTGTAAGTAGGCCAATAGTATTTACAGAAGTATGAATTAAACTTCACAACCATGAGTAGCAGAGAGAAAAACCACTGTTTTATAAATGCTCAGTAAATATTTATTTGTTAAAAGAATGGAAATGACTAAATGTATATAAAAAATGACTTCACAAGGTTCTATATAACTAGCTACAGAATTTCCATTAATTATATTAAAAAATAATAAATGGGAATAATATTTGAGAAGAAAAATCCTAATGAACATTTAATTCCACTTCATCATATCTGATGTTTGTGTAAGTAGTAGACTAAAATATGGCATATTTGGAATGAACATGGTAGGCAGGACTACTATAAATTACTTATGATGATAAAATTAATACCTTATAACTTTCATATTCTCATAATATTTTCAAGGTAGCAAATGGTTGGTTGTTTTTATACTTGTGGCCTAAAGATTCTGTTGTTACAAATAAGGAGTATAATTCCTTAGCCAGTCTAGTCATGGCCTTTAATGATAATTTGTAATTTCCATTCAAATGCTATAATTACTAATTTTATCATTTATTTATTTATAGATTCATTTATAGATTTATTCATTTATTTATTCATGAGAGACACAGAGAGAGGCAGAAACATATGCAGAGGGAGGAGAAGCAGGCTCAATGCAGGAGCCCGATGCAGGACTCAATCCTGGAACTCTGGGATCACGTCCTGAGCTGAAGGCAGATGGCTCAACTGCTGAGCCATCCAGGCAACCCGAGAACTTCTTTTTCTTATTTGTGATTAGTTGGTTTGCAAAAATTTCTAATGCTGTCAGTAATTTTATTTAAAATATACTATGCCATTAACATAATATAAATATAAATATAAGCCTCATTTTCTTACCACAAAGGGCTGAAAACTCATCTGGTTTAGCATAAGTCAATACTGCAGCTAAAGCCTCTCTCCAATTTTTAAGGTCACAAGACTCAACAATTTCTTTCCAGTTCTTCATTACCACTGCAGTAATTAGCTTAAGAAGGGAAAATAAAGGGAGAATTAAAAGCCTTTGGTATATTACTAAAAATTAGCTCTGGCTAATCAACCATATCATTCAAAATTACTATTCACAGTATTTCATATAGAATAAAGCAGCAGCAAAGTGAAGTATAACCTTGAGCCAACTGACATAAAAGATGGTTATTATTTTTCCTCAAAAACAAACAAACAAACATATTTTATACATAGGCTGGAAAGGAAAAGTATAGGATATTATCAAAATATTTAACAGGAAAACATGACTTGGTCTGATGGATCAGGAAAAATGTTCTGACTACATGTGAGATATGAAGTCAGAATTAACTTCATCAAGAAGAAAACAGGTTGGGAAACAGGAAGATGGCAGAGGATTAGGAGGACTTTATGCTTACCTGGTCCCATGAATACAACTAAACAACTATCCAATTGTCTTAAATATCCCAGAAGTTGAAAATGAGTCAAGGAACTCTCTCTCTCACACACACACATACACGGATATAAAATATAATAATATATATAAATAATGAGGAGGAGAGGAGAAAAGAATGGGTTCAAACTTAAAAATTAATATCAACTTCACATAGATTGCTACAGGCAGAAGAGGCTATACAAACCTAATGGTAAAGATAGACCAAAAACTGCTAAAAAACATGCAAGGAATAAAAAGAAAGAGATCCAAATATATCACTAAAAAAAAAAAAAAATCAGCAAAATGTAAAAGATAAGATCAGAGAAAATCTCCAGAAACAACCATAAAACAAGTAATAAAATGGCAATAAATACTTATCTATTAATAATTACTTTGAATATAAATGGGCTAAATGCTCCAATTAAAAGACATATGGTATCAGAATGGATTAAAAAAACCAAGACCCATCTATATGCTGCTTACAAGAGACTCATTTTAGACCGAAAGGCACCTGCAGATTGAAAGTGAGGGGCTGGAGAAACATCTGTCACACAAATGGATGTCAAGTCGGAATAGCAATACTTCTATCAGACAAACTAGACTTTAAGACAAAGACTGTAACAGGAGACAAAGGAGACACTATATAATAATAAAGAGGACAATCCAACAAGAAGACATAACAATTGTAAATATTTATGCACCCAACATGGGAGTGCCCAAATATATAAAACAATTAATAACAAACATAAAAGAACTAACTGATAATAACACAAAAATAGGGGTAACCTGGGTGGCTCACTTGGTTGAGTATCTGCCTTTGGCTCAGGTCATGATCTCAGGGTCCTGGGATTGAGCCCTGTGTTAGGCTCCCTGCTCAGCAGTGTTTCTCACAATCCCTCTGTCCCGTCCCCGCTGCTTGTGTACTTACGCTTTCTTAACTAAATAAAATCTTAAAAAAAAAAAAAAACTCCACAAAAATAGTAGGGGACTTTAATAACCTACTTACATCAATGGAAGATCTAAACAGAAAATCAACAAGGAAACAATGGCTTTGAATGACACACTGGATCAGATAGACTTAACAGATATATTCAGAACACTCCATCCTAGAATAGCAGAATATATTCTTTTCAAGTGCACATGGAACACAGAATAGATCATATATTTGGTCACAAAACAGGCTTCAAAAAAAAAAAAAAGAATGAAGTCACACTACATACTTTTTCTGATCACAATGCTAATTAAACTAGAAGTCAGCCATAAGAGAAAAATCTGGAAAGATCACAAATATGTGGGGGTTAAATAACATGCTACTAAACAACGAATAGGTCAACCAGGGAATAAAAGAATGAAAAAAGTACATGGAAACAAATGAAAATGAAAACACAATGGTCCAAAACCTTTGGGATGCAGCAAAGTGGTTCTAAGAGGGAAGTATATAGCAATACAGCAAGAAAGCAAGAAAAAGCAAGAAGCAAGAAAAATCTCCAACAACTTAACCTTACACCTAAAGAAACTAGCAAAAGAACAAATGAAGCTTAAAGTCAGCAGAAGGAAGGAAATAATAAAGATTAGAGAAGAAATAAATTATATAGAAACTAAAAACAGCATTAGAATAGATCAATGAAATCAGGAGCTAGTTCTTTGAAAAAATTAATAAAACTGATAAACCTCTAGCCAGACTTACCAAAAAGAAAAGAGGAAGGACTCAAGTAAATAAAATCACAAATGAGAGAGAATAACAACTAACATCACAGAAATACAATTATAAGAGATTATAAAAAAACTATATGCCAACAAACTAGACAATCTAGAAGAAATAGGTAAATACCTAGAAACATAAATTACCAAAACTGAAACAAGAAGAAACAGAAAATAGAAAATTTGAACAGACCAATAACCAGCAATGAAATTGAATCAGTAATAAAAAAAAACTCTCAAAATACAAAAGTCCAGGACTAGATGGGTTTACAGGCAAATTCTACCAAACATTTATTTTATTTTATTTTTAAAGATTTTATTTATTTACCCGAGAGAGAGAGAGAGAGAGAGAGAGGCAGAGACACAGGCAGAGGGAAGCAGGCGCATGCAAGGGCTGACGTGGGACTTGCTCCTGGGTCTCCAGGATCACACCCCGGGCCGAAGGCAGGTGCTCAACTGCTGAGCCACCCAGGGATCCCTCTACCAAACATTTAAAGAAGAGTTAATACTGGGGCACCTGGTTGGGTGTCTGCCTTCGGATCAGGTCATGATCCTGGAGCTCAGGGATTGAGTGATGGACTTCCTGCTGAACTGGGAGTCTGCTTCTCTCTCTCCCTTGGCCCCTCCCCCTGCACCTTCTCTCACTCACATTCTCTCAAATAAATAAAATCTTAAAAAGAAAAAAAAAAAGAGTTAATACCTATTCTTCTCAAACCACTCCAAAACAGAAAACTTCCAAATTCATTCTATGAGGGCAGTATTACCCTGATACCAAAACCAGACAAAGACAGCACAAAAAAAGAACTATAGGCCAATATCTCTGATAAACATAGATAAAAAATCCTCAACAGAATACCAGCAAACTGAATCTAACAATACATTTAAAAAAAACCATTCATCATGATCAGGTAGAATTTATTTCTGGGTTGCAATAGTAGCTCAATATTCGCAAATCAACCAATGTGATACATCACGTCAACAGGAGATAGCATATGAACCATGTGATCCTTTTAAAGGATGCAGAAAAAAGCATTTGCCAAAGTACATCCATTCATGATAAAAAGTCTCAACAAAGCAGGTTTAGAGGGAACACACCTCAACATAAGGCCATCCAAACTGGCAAGAAAGAAGTCAAACTTTCACTATTTGCAGATGACATGATACTCTATGTAGAAAACCCAAAAAATTACTCCACTAAAGAATTGCTCAAACTGATAGAGGAATTTAGTAAAGCCACAGGATACAAAATCAATGTAGAGAAACCTGTAGCCTTTCTATATACTCATAATGAGGCAGTAAAAAGAGAAAAGAGAAATTAAGAAAGAGAAATTAAGGGGTCAATCGCATTCACAATTGTACCAAAAATGATAAGATACCTAGGAATAAACCTAACCAAAGAAGTAAAAGACCTATACTCTGAAAACTGATGAAAGAAACTGAAGATGACACAAAGAAAAGGAAAGATATTCCATTCTCATGGGTTGGAAGAACAAATATTATTAAAATATCTACACTACCCAAAACAATCTATACATTTAATGTAATCCTAACAAAATACCAAGGGCATTTTCCAAAGATGTAGAACAACAATCCTAAAATCTGTATGAAACCACGGAAGACCCTGAATAGCCAAAGCAAGCTTGAAAAAGAAAAGGAAAGCTGGAGGCATCACAATTCTGGATTTCAAGTTATATTACAAAGCTGTAGTGATCAAGATAGTATGCTACTGGCATAAGAACACAGAGATCAATAGGACAGAACAGAAAACCCAGAAATGAACCTACAACTCTGCGGTCAACTAATCTTTGACAAAGCAAGAAGGAATATCCAATGGGGAAAAACTAGTCTCTTCAACTAATGGTGGTGGGAAAATTGGACAGCCACATGTGGAAGAATGACACTAGACCACTTTCTCAAACCATACACAAAAATAAATTCAAAATGGTTGAAAGACCTAAACGCAAGACAAGAAACCATAAAAATTCTAGAGAAGAACACAGGCATTAACCTCTTCTACATCAGCCGTAGCAACTTCTTTCTAGGTATGTCTCCTGAAGCAAGGGAAACAAAAGCAAAAACAAACTATTGGGACTTCATCAAAATAAAAAGTTTCTGCACAGCGAAGTACAATCAACAAAACTAAAAGGCAACTGATGGAATGGGAGAAGATATTTACAAATGACATACCTGAATAAGGGTTAGTATCCAAAATATATAAATAACATAAAATTCAGCCACAAAAACCAAATAATCAGTAAAAATGGGCATAAGACACGAATAGATATTTTTCCAAAGAAGACATAGACACATGAAAAGATGCTCAACATCACTCATCATCAGGGAAATACAAATAAAAACTACAATGATGTATCAGCTCACACCTGTCAGAATGACTAAAATAAAAAACACAGGAAACAACAGATGTTGGCAAGGGTATGGAGAAAGGAGAACCCTCTTTCACTGTTAGTGGAAATACAAACTGGTGTAGCCACTCTGGAAAACAATGTGGTGGTTCTTCAGAAAGTTAAAAATAGACTATTCTATGATCTAGCAATTGCACTAATAGGTATTTACCCAAAGGATACAAAAATATTGATTTGAAGGGATATATATGCACACTGATGTTTATAGCAGCATTATCAACAATAGCCAAATTATGGAAAGAGGCCAAATGTCCATCGACTGATGAATGGATAAAGAAGATGTAATAAATACATATAATGGAATATTACTCTACCATAAAAAAATGAAATTTTGCCATTTGCAATGATGTGGATGGAGCCAGAGAGTATTATGCTAAGCAAAATAAGTCATTCAAAGAAAGAGAAGTACCATAAGATTTCACTCCTATGTGGAATTTAAGAAACAAAACAAATAACCAAAGGAGAGAAAAAAAGATAAAGGAGCACACCAGGAAAGACACTCTCAACTACAGAGAACAAACTGATGGTTACCAAAAGGAAGGTGGATGGGGAGATGGGTGAAATAGATGAAGGGGATGGATGGGATTAAGGAGTGCATTTGCTGGGATGAGCATGGAGTATGAATCGAATTTCTGAATCTACATTGTATTCCTGAAACTAATATAATACCTTATGTTAACTAACTGGAATTTAAATTAAAAAAAAAAAAAAGAAAGAAAAGAAAAAAACCAATATTCCAGAGCAACAGAACACTTGGGTGCAAAGTTCCAAGGGAGAAAGGCACAGAGAATGTGCAAGCAACTGAAAGGCAGCAAGTGTGGCTGAAAAATAACAGAGGGAGTGACATGAGATAAAGCAGGGGAGACTGACAGCAATCAATGCTGACAGGACTGAACACTGAGAAAACTTTTATGGAAAGACATTTAATAACATTAAGCAGGGCTTAAAAGTGTTCAGACTCTGCAGCAAAAATTCCATTTCTAGGACTTACAGCTTCATTAAACAACTAGAAATCACACAAAATCCTTAGGTACCACAAAGATGTTTATCACTACCTTATCTATATTAGGAAAATCTTAGGAATTACCTAAACATCCCCAAAATAAGAGAAATGATGTATCCTTACTACAAAACATTATATAGCAATTAAATATTTTTATAAGAATCTTTAATGATATGGTAAACCATTTATAATGTAAGTGGCAATATCTATAAGCAAAACAGCATACATATATACACACATATGGTCCTGATTGTTTTTTTTTTTTTTAAGATTTTATTTATTTATTCATGAAAGACACAGAAAGAGAGAGGCAGAGACACAGGCAGAGGGAGAAGCAGGCTCCATGCAGGGAGCCCAATGTGGAACTCGATCCCAGGACTCCAGGATCACGCCTTGAGCCAAAGGCAGACACTCAATTGCTGAGTCACCCAGGCTTCCCAATGGTTCTGTTTTTAATAATTCTACAAATACATAGAAAGAGGTACAAAAGAGTATGCACCAATTTGACTGAAGAATTAGAATTTTATTTTTATTTATTTTTTTTTTAAAAACATTTTATTTATTTATTCATGAGAAAAACAGAGAGAGAGGCAGAAACACAAGCAGAGGGAGAAGCAGGCTCCATGCAGGGAGCTGGACGTGGGACTCGATCCCGGGTCTCCAGGATCATGCCCTGGGCTGAAGGCGGTGCTAAACCGCTGAGCCACCCGGGCTACCCAGAATTAGAATTTTAAAATTAAATTTTTTATCTTTAAATTTTTCTATCTTCTAACTTTTCTATGATAAAAATATGAAACGTACTTTTCATTTAAAAAATTCTATACACAAAGTACAAAAAATAAAAATAATAACAATGCCAAAATATCAACAGTAACTATTTCTGATTCAAGGAATTATGAGTAGGTTTTATGTTCTTTATTGTTTTCTGTATTTCAATTATCTTAGGTAAGAATGAATTGCTTTTATAATCAGATAAATGTTATAGTTTATCTATTTTTAAAATAACCTACCCTGGTAATTTTGCTTTGGGATTTTGCAAAGTATTTTTTCTGGGTTTGAGCCAAGAGTTCTTGTCCACCTGCTATGGCCAATATAATGGCATCAGCCATGCGGTTATCATGTAAACAAAGGTCAACAGCACTTTCAAAGTTACCCGTCAGCAAAGCTTGAGTAATTAAACCATCAATATCTGCAATAAGGAAATAATAACACTCAAATTAAATAGAGTTTTTGTTACAATAAAAAAATCCTATACATATCAATTATTAAATGGACAACAAAGGAGAAAACAATGCTAATTTCTGAATATTACTAGTAGATTAATTTCTAACACAAGTTTTTGAGGTCTATGGAAATATACTGAAATGTATGTAAGTAAAATCAGGTAAAATAACACATTTTTCAACTGCTTAAGCTAGAATAACAGAGATCATTATCTCTGATTTTAAATCACATAGATGTCAGAACAAACCTCTATCTCCAAGAGACTGATTACATATACTAAATAACCGAGTTCTTTTTTTCAATCCTCCATCACTTGCAACAATACATTTGTAACCTTAACTTAGGGACTATTTGCTTTCAAACAGTCAAAAATCAAAATGAAATAGGTATTTACCGCCACTGATGGAGATGTTAAATGTTCCTCCTGCTGATGGTAGAAATTCAGATTCTTGTTTTCCTTCTTTAATGCACTAAAGAGATGGAAAGGGTAGCAAGTTAGCCAGAATGAAACTGTGGAATAATTTACTGGCAAAACAAGATTTATATATGATTATTCACCTACTGACTAGATAACATGCCAAATTATTCCAGAAAAGTTCTCAGATCTAAGACTTTCCTGAGATTTAACTCCCATCATACAATAATAAGTAAAATACAAAGTCATCAGGAATAATGTTAAAAAAAACTTTAAGATTCCATATCTAATACTGGTAGCTCAGAAATTACTAAAGAATCTTAGTTTCCATAGATACTTCAAGTAAGAATAGCTTGAAACATGCAAAATACACATTTTAAATTTTACCGTATTTGGACTTTAAAACAACCCTGCTGCTATACATTTAAAATTTTCTACATGTCTAAAAATTTCTGTCCATTAAGTTTAGTTATAAGGTCTTTTAACCGAATTGGTCAAAATTGAAAAAAAATCACTTGGTGCCCCTGTACAAATGCTAAATAAAAGACTGTATGAGTATACTAAAATTCAATTACATATTTTGTATTCTCTTAAATTAGTCCTATATTAGCAGCAATAGCAGGTTGGTCTGGTAAAAAGATATACAGTTCTGTTATAAACTCCTGAGATTATCTATAAGACTGAGTAAAAAGAAATTCTGTGTTTTCTTTCTTTAGAAGAAAAGAAACATAAGGAAGGCATATTGCTGGCAAAAAGTTTAAGTGCTCCCTTCTATGCATAAAAATTCACAAAAAGACAAAAATAAAATATATCAGAGATTACAGAGAAACTTTTAAAGAAAAAAATAGCTGTCTTGCATGAGATAAAATATCTATATTTTGTGCTTATGTTACCTATACATCTGAACGTAAGCACCTAGTTCAAAGTCAGGGGCATTTTTGGATTGGGGAATTTTAGTGCAGGGCACAGTACAGCATTATCTGTAAATAATGCTTAATTAGTTAATACTGACCATTATAGGAGAATAATCATAACCTTAATATCTTTCCTTAAATAAAGAGAAGCATTTTAGAATTTTTTTTTTAGAATCAGATACTGATCTGATTATATTCACTAACTTACAAAAATGACTTTTTCTTAACTCATAATTTTTCAAATTTGTCTTCTAAGAAACAATGAATAAATCCTTATTCATAAACTTCTAAAATATAAGTCTGAAAAAGTTTATTATATGTTGAGTATTTTCAATGTGTAAACTACTATGTCTGAAAAACAGCATCATCAAAGTAAAGGGGAAGATTTCACCTCCTTAAAATTCTTTCAAATACTCTGAAAGTACACATTAGTGACACCGTTTTGTTAAATACATGTTATTCTGATCTATTAATTCATAAGTGTATTTCCAAATGGTCCTCTATTTGATAATACATAGTCTAGTTGTACATAAATGAAAAGTACATTTCTTCAGTGTATCCTACAAAATCTGTATAGGTATTCTCAAAATTGGTTCAAATTTTTACAAAGATTTTATTCATATTCTTTATTCTCAGGTTAAATAAATGTTAGAAGATTCACTTCTATGGAACGTGTTTTTTAGTAATTATCTTGCAAAAGTCTAAATTTACTGATGAATTATCCTTATAACTTAGTAAAGGATTGCAAGAAATATTCTACAGTCAGGGTATCTCCATATCAGAAAGAACAATGAAAAAGTCAAAGATGAGACGAGAAACAAGAACTTGTTGATTAATTTTCCAAGATGAAATACAATTAGAAAGCAAGAAAAGTGCAGAATTATTTAGTAATGATTAAAAAAAAAAACAGAAAAAAAGGAAAAAAAAATTAATGATACAACTCTGTGTTCAAGGACTCTTTTTAACTAGTTATAAAAATTGCCAACTACCACTCATGACATGTTTATCATGACAATCAGTAAATCATGATAATCAGTTTATTTAGTGAAAAATTCTATACTTGGATTCAAAGTTCAAGACTAATCTACAAGTCTTTGCCACTGATAGTGGGCTCTAAATATTAATGTGTCAAGAAAAAAACATTAACTTTACATGCAATGTATCGTGTATTTCTCAGTAAAATTTTTCATTTTAACATGATGATATCTGTCCAAATTAAGTCAATCTCACATCAACTGTTAATTTTAAGACACATAATCCAGAAGCTAGATCAGAGAACTAAAGATTTCATAGATGATATTTCTGTCAATCTAGTATATAGACTCATACCCCCAAAATCTCTAAGAAAACAATATATTCCAACTTCATTTTGGAACAAGTAGTCAAGCAAATTTTCCACAGTTCAATGAGAGATAAACAAATATCACATATTTTCCCAATGTAATTAAAAAGGAAAAAAACAAGTACCTCTCCCAAGAGCTGCTCTTCAGCAGCAGGGGTCTCCTCCCCATCATTCTGTGCTACTTGGTCAGAGTCTTTAAGAGCCTTTGGTACACAAAACAATTACAAGGGAAGTTGAAGAATGTAGCATTAAGAGTATTAGTGAACAAGGAAGACAAAAGACCCAACCAACAACATTCAGAGCTAGTTTAATCATAAGAAGTAATGCTAAGTAAATTTATTTAAGAAACACTATCAGAGGAAAAGCAAAGAGCCATTACTGATAAGATCTTCCCTTTTTTTCCTATCAAATGTCCCTCAGGCACAAAGATCTTAACCTTAAGAATCTGAGCAGTCATTGATGTTGTTTTTCCTCTTTTGCAAAATTTAAATATCATCAAGAGAAAGGAATACTTTACCAGCTAAACGTACACTATTTTAAAATGAGAATTCACTTACTAAAATATCTACAATCATTATTTATTTTTATACTGTAAAGCAATAAACAGACACATTTCTTAAATTACATTTCCTTCTCTGTTATGACCTACACCAAATTTTTGGAAGGTAGCTATTTTAAAGGCCTTCTTACCACCTCGGGTCCATCCACTTTGTTCAAGGCCAAAGCAATCTGAAATAAAAACAACAATTCACCATGGAATTCTATTTCAAGGCATACAGCAAATGCTTACCTCTTTCTCCATTTTCTTTTTCTTTTCCTTTTTTTTTTTTTAAGATTTTATTTGAAAGAGAGAGAGAGAGAGAGAGAGAGAGAGAGAGAGCGCGCGCTCAAACAGGGGATGGGCAGAGGGAGAGAGATGCAGACTCCCTGCCGAGCAGGGAGCCCAACGCGGGGGCTCCATCCCAGGACCCTGAGATCATGACATGAGCCAAAGACAAAGCACTCAACCGACTGAGCCAGCCGGTGCCCCTCTTCCACTTTTAAATAACTATAAGTAATTTTTAAAAATTTCTTCAAGTACTACCAAAAGAACGACTATTAGAAGTATTCTGACAATCAGATTCTATTCAGTATTCAGTATTAGGTATTCAGTAAAGCTTTTTATATTAATTTCTTACAAATCTAAAAGGGTTATAGCACCAAAACATTTAGACTAATAAAAAAATTAAATATAAAAAAACCTAAAGGAATGAACAAAGACAGACAGCCAATAAACAGTATAAACAGTAGGGCTGTGATGTGACAGCACTGCTCCGAGTGTGCAATATCTAAGCTGTATGAGGTAGGTGGCAACCCTGCAATGCTATAGAAAACTCTAGCCACTTTCAAAGAACAACAAAGTGCTAATATAAATTACACAAAGAATCTAAAATACTTCCTTCAAGGTTTCCAAAGTCAGTGTTTCTTGTGCTGTTCATGTCAATATTGTGTGTGTGGGGGGTGCCTCTAACAGTTGCTTCGTTTTCTTTCCCCCAGGGCCATTGGTTACACACCTTCTAAAAATCTAAGTATTATTTCCACTGTTTGAAGTTGATAGCCTCTTATCTTTTAAGGCCCGATTTTATCCAGATATGACACAGCTCTTTTAAATCATGTTTTAAATCAAGGTGTTTCTTGCAGCTTTTATATCCAGGTACAAGGTGGAATTACATATTTAATAATCTGTATTTGGAACTTTGGCAACCAAATACAAATTCTTATTAAATATTTATTGACTGATTTGAGATTACCTGTATAGAAGTTTATAAAAAGAACACTTATACATAAATATTTTACTTGCATAAGCACAGCCTTTTAACTTTCCCAGAAATTTACCTTCTTTCCTAGGTCTTCTTTTCTGTATCCTAGAAGTTCAAGGTATTTTCCCCGAGAATCATCCTCAAAGTTTACCTTTAAAGAAGACATAACCTTGAAGTAAAGATCTGCATTTAAATTCTTAATTACTTGACCAAATTCCAACTAGAATTATTAAAAACTATAAAAAATAAAGTCTATTAAAGTGTACTATTATCAACTAAAGATTTCTCTATCTACTATATAGAAGGTTTACTATAAAAAAGAATCCTCAAAATAGTTTTAATAGGTTACTTTTTAAAATAGTAAGTATACTAGTAATTAATTATCCTTGTTGAATAAAGCTTACTTTTATTTTATTTTTAAAGTAAGCTCTATGTCTACTGTGCGGCTTGAACTCATGACCCCGAGATCAGAGTCAAATGCTCTGACTGAACCAGTCAGGCACCCCAAAGCTTACTTTTAACACATATATTATATATATATATATATATTTTTTTTTTTAAGATTTTATTTATTCAAGAGAGACACACACAGAGAGAGAGGCAGAGACACAGGCAGAGGGAGAAGCAGCAGGGAGCCTGATGTGGGACTCGACCCCGGGACTCCAGAATCACGCCCTGGGCCAAAGGCAGGCACCAAACTGCTGAGCCACTCAAGGATCCCCTAATGTATATTTTTGATAAATACAAACTAACTCATGTCCAATGGTTATATTCATGCAAAATGCAACACTGTGAAACACTTGATGTCCTAAAACTCTTTCCCAAAATGAGTATTTACAAGATATAAAATTCTGTAATTTTATAATTTAACCTTATTGTATTCAAGATCTCTTTGGAAAATTCAGTATCAAGAAACAGACATTCCACTGGATGCAAAATAACCAACCAGAAAACTCTATTTCCTATTGTCATAAATACAATTCAGTAAAAGGAAGAAGAAAGGCCTCCAATTTCTCTCCCTTATAACTCTTCCCTCTTTTCCTATTTTCCTTAACTGGATCTACTACAGGAATTAAATATTGTTTTTATTATACTAAGCTCTATGTTATAATTTTAAAATAGGTCTGCCAAATGTTTAATCTCTCTCACTTAAATACAGTCATTACATCATTTTTTTTCTTATTTAAGTACTTCATAATAGGCTTTTCAAAGCAGAGAGGGAAGAACTCTTGATATAAAAATACGGTTGTGTGTTCTTCGTAAGCTAGCTTTCTTTCTTTCTTTCTTCTTCTTTCTTTCTTTCTTTCTTTCTTTCTTTCTTTCTTTTTCAAAGATTTTATTTATTCATGAGAAACACACAGAGAGAGGCAGAGACATAGGCAGAGGAAGAAGCAGGCTCCCTGCGGGAGGCCTAATGTAAGACTTGATCCTTGAGTCCCTAGGATCATGACCTGAGCCAAAGGCAGATGTTCAACCACTGAGCCACCCACTTACCTCTCTTTGTAAGTTTTCTTTAATTTCATCATGAAGCTCCTGAAATCACAATCTTGCAATAACTTTTTTTTTTTTTTTAAGATTTTACTTATTCATTCATGAGAGACACAGAGAGAGACAGAGAGGCAGAGACACAGGCAGAGGGAGAAGCAGGCTCTATGCAGGCAGCCCGATGCGGACTCAACCCGGGGCCTCCAGGACCATGCCCTGGGCCAAAGGTGGCGCTAAACTGCCAAGCCACCAGGGCTGCCCTAATAACTTCTTTAATAAGAACAGATTGAGAAAATCATGGGAATAGTTAAATTTGCAGATAATCTCAACCTTACCTTCAAAAAGGACCACACATGTTTTTCAAATTCAGTCTGAGAAGCATCGATTTTTTTCTGACAATAACTGACAAATCCTTGTGACTGCACGACTTGCTGCAGTTGGTCCGATCGGCTGAGGAATTCCTTTTCTGTTACAACCTGGCTAATGAACACATGGTGTTGCTGCTGCTGCTGCTCAGCTCCCTGCTGGGACTGTATCTTGACATTCTCAAAGGTAACCAGTTTGCCTCCAAACTATGAAACAAAAAAAAATAACAGTTAATTTGAACACAAGGATAAGGCCTAAAAGCATGCTCCTGAAAAACCTGTTAACGGAAAGAACTAAGACCTTAATAATCACTTTGGGTAAAATTAGCTGATACAGACGCCCATACTCCACAATCTGTCCCCAGCCTTCAATTATCATTTTTCTTCATACCACCTATCTTCTAGATAAAATGTACTATTCACTGTGCCCCAAATTTCTCACCTACTTGCTTTTACTAACTTCCACATATTCAATGTTAACTTCTCTTCAAAGCCCAGGCAAATGCCACCTCCTCCACCTCAGTTGCCCTCAATATAATACAGACCTCCTTTGATTCAACTATTTGCTATTCAAGTATTTGCCTCACCTTCTGTTCGTGGCTCTAAGTTTTAAAGGGCAGTAGAATATGCCCCTCCAAAATACGCCATTTGGTGTAAGGATTATTTTGAGCTAAGGATTACTTAGAACACAGCAGGAAAGAAGGGCACCCTGACCTCTGGTTTTCTTCCTTTTGAAAACTGGAGATGAAACTCCCATGTGAGAGCTGCCCTCTCTATACCAGGGGGAAAGAAACATTTTTATCATAGAGGTGAGAGAAATCTGTACAAACAAACCTTGTTTAAATAACAATTACCTTCCTTTAGTCTAAATATTTTAGTTACTTTTCCACAAGTGCCATTCTTCATTCAACCTAGTATATAAGCCACTTGTTTATGTCTCCATTTCACAATGGTGGCCAAGGTATACATTAAAATCTGTTTTTCTCCTGTTAATTTGTCTTATATCAATTTACTTCTCAGGTCCACGTGAAAATCCTCAGAGGGCAGATGCAAAGTTCTGCCTTCCCTATACTAACAAGGATTGTGGTTCTGTATCTACTTTATTCTTGTATCTCCTATAGTACCTAGTATTTGCCTTGTATATAGCAAGTAAACAGTTAATTCTGATTAATAAATGTATACAAATAAAAGTAGGTAAAGAAGGAAACACAGGACCAAATCTGGTTCTTTACACTCAGTAATTTTTGTATGAGGATTATTGTTTTTATGTAAACTTATTTTTTTAAATGTCTAAGTTTTTGTTATGTTAGGCACTGTAGGAAATACCAGCAAAACCTTACCACTATCCTTAAGGAATTTAACATGAGAATAAAACTGAATACAATATGCATTTGTGAGTTCTAGATGAGATGCAGGTAATACCACACATGATAAGAACTTCACAGAAGGGTAAAACTGCTAGGTTTCCCCAAGTTTTAGGGAGGTTGGTAAAAATTGCACCCCCCAGAAGCAAGACCTAAAGGTTTCACAAGAGGATTGGGGTTATTCATTTACTTGGTTCTATGTCATAATATTATAATATTACATAACTATAAAAATGTAAATGCTATGTTAATTGAATTTAAATAAAAAATATATAAAAATTTTTAAAAAGGCACATAAAAAATAATATAAGTGCTGCTTGGTAGTCATCATATTTTCAAACCAGCCAAAAAACAAATATGGAAAACTTAAATATTGGTACTGAACACAATAAAAATATTTTTAAAGTCTTAACAATAAAAAAATAATGTAATTTACAAAAATTGGTAGAAATAAAAAATTTGGAAAGAAGAAAATTGGAAAAACTGGAATGGAGTATACAAATGCACTAATTTAATATTACATAGAAGAGTTTCAATTAATACCATATGAAGTTGGTATAATCAAGACATGGATGTTTAGGTGAATTATTTATATTTATAAAGATAATCACAAAACCAATACAAACTTCTAAGACTTCAATGGTAAACTAAAGATATTTGAGGGGGACACTGACATTCTACCTCTCATGTCCACAGAGAGGGCATTTTCTTTGTACTCTGTAAGAGGAACTAGCAGAGGAAGAACACTTCTGGCCTCTCTCTGTCCTTCACACTGTCCTGGGAGAGGACTACTGACATTCTTCAGGAAAGAAATGCAGCATGCTTACATCAGCTCTTCAGGGCTTCTTTTTATTTTTTATTTTATTTTATTTTAAAGATTTTTATTTATTCATGAGAGACACAGAGAGACAGGCAGAGACACAGGCAGAGGGAGAAGCAGGCTCCATGCAGGGAGCCCGATGTGGGATTCAGTCCCAGGACTCCAGGATCATCATGCCCTGGGCGAAGGCAGGTGCTAAACAACCACTGAACCACCCTGGGATTCCCCAGGGCTTCTTTTTATATCTGTCTTCCCACATGGAGAAACAGTCCATATGGATAAGCTGCCTGCACCTTCAAGGAAAGCTCTACAGCACCTAGATTTGTCAGTAACTAGGTTAGTAAGGCTGCCTAATACAGAAGCGAAGCTAAAAAATGATAATTAAATCAGATCCTGGGGATATAGAGGCAAACAAAACAGCCCAGCTCTCACAGAGTCTATGTTCTACTTTGTTACAAAGTCTACTATGGTTGGACATCTAAACTGTAGCCTCTAATCTAGCTTACTGCAGCACTAAAGGTGATAGTTTGATTTTCCATCTCTCTTACTTGGTTCTAAACTCATATGGGGAAGAAAACAGTGTTATTTATTGTCTTTATAATACTCCAATACTAGTGAGTGGAGAAGAAATGGAGAAGGGGAAGATGTTCACTACTCATTTCAAAGATAAATATATTTGTCAGGCACCACTAGGCATTGGAAACATACCTATGAACTAGACAGTCTGTCCTCAAGAAGCTTTTATCTGGGGGGATCTTTTCTGTACACTTTAGTTTTATTTTAAACCTTGTACATATACAATTTTATAGTAATAATTGTCTAAATTACTTAAGGAAGGAAGGAACTAACTGGATGAATGGTTAGTATTCAGTAACCATAGGAAACTCATAAACAAAGGAAAAGATATACAAAGGCAGGAGGACAAATAGTAAAGAAAACTAAACAGGAGGGATGAGAAGATTAATTAAATACCGAGAATGGATTTATGAGTGACATAATAAAAGGCCTATTTTAGGAAGACCAATCTAGAGATGTAGTATAGATTGGAGGGAGAATAGACAGGCAATAGACATGCAATCATATTGACAGTTTAGTGTGAAAAGATGAAGAACTAGGCAGAGTAATGTAATTTACAAGCAACGTAAAAGAAAGAATTACATCTGAGAGATATGTAAAGAGCAGTATTTGGACCTGAGGAATGACTATAAGAGGTTGAAAGAAAAGTTCTGAGCCTAATAGAAGAATGATAACAAGAATGCAATAGTAACTGCAGAGGAGATCATTCATTCAGTTTCAGATAAAGTGAATATACAGAATTCTATGATAGGTATAAATTGTTATGATGATAGGGAAGCTGAATAATTTATTTTATTTTTATTTTTAAGTATTTCTCCAAAGACGACATATAAATGACCAATATATACATGAAAAGATGCTCCACATCACTAATCGAGGAAAATGCAAATCAAACCACAATGAGATATCATTTCACATCCATAAGGATGACTGTTATCTAAAAAAACAATATAACGTGTTACTGAGGATATAGAAATTAGAACCTGTGTGTACTGCTAATGGGAATGTAAAATGGTATAGCCACTGTGGGAAGCGGTATGGAAATTCCTCAAAATATTAAAAATAGAATTACTATAAGATCCAGTAATCCCACTTCTGGGTATATACTCAAAGGAATTGAAAAAAGTATCTCAAAGATCTATATGCCCACAAACGTTCATTGTAGCATAGCAAGAGGTGGAAGCAACCTTAATGTTTATTGATAATGAATAAAGAAAATGTGGACTATCATTCGGCCTTTTATTTATTTTCTTTTAAAGATTTTATTTACTTATTCATGAGAGACACAGAGAGAGGGAGGCAGAGACATAGGCAGAGGGAGAAGCAGGCTCCTTTAGGGAGCCCAATATGGGACTCGATCCTGAGACTCCAGGATCATGCCCCGGGCCAAAGGCAGACGCTCAATGGCTGAGCTACCCAGGCTTCCCTTAGCCTTTTAAATGTAGGAAATCTTGTCATACATGGCAACATGGATGAACCTGAGGACATTATGCTATGTGAAACAAACCAATCACAAAAAGATACTCCATGATTCCATTTATATGAGGTATCTTAAAGTTGTCAAAGTCACAGAAACAGAAAGTAGAATGTGATTAGCAGGGGCTGAGGAAGGGGAAAATGAGCAGTTGTTGGATAGGAAGAGAGTTATGGTTTTGCAAGATAAAGTTCTGGAGATCTGTTGCACAACAGATGTATATAGTAAACATACTATACTGTTAACTTAAGGGTTATTAACACTTAAATAGGATTAAGATGGTGAATTTTATGCTACATACATGTTTTTTACCATTAAAAAAAAAGAAATTGGCAATTTAAAGAAAAGTTGGAAGGAAAAAAGAGAAGGAAGATACACCTTCCTTAAAGAAAAAAAGAAAAGATATGAAGGAAGGAGAGATAAGGAAGACAAATTTCATAAGGGGATGGACAGTGTGAAGGTTGCACAACAATATAAATGTATTTAATGTGACTGAACTGTATGTTTCTAAATGGTTAAAATTGGTAAATTTTATGTTATTTATATTTTATCACAATTTAAAGTAAAAAAGAAAAAGAGAAGGTCCCAATTTTCTTGAGAAACCAATCTGAATGATGAAAAACCTACAGATACACATCAAATCCTCTTCCATCTGAGTGATCCTATAAGAATGCTTTATTACAAGTACTCCTTTGTGCTCATGGAACATAAAAACAAATCCACCTACTGAAAAGGAAGCACCAACAGGCCTTCGGATCCACTTTGGTGGCTTCTTCAGAGGCAACACTATATTATGCTGAGCAGTCTGCTGAGGAATTTGTAATGGAGGAAGGGGCTGTCCTGTGCCAAAGGGATCAAGATTCCCAAAAGATGATGAAAGCTAAAAAATATAATAACATGAGAATTTGTAATTTATATTTTTAATGTAATTTATAGGATTTTGTTATATGTTTAAGTCATACCCAAGAAATAGTTTTATCACAATTATCCAATTAATCAGTAGCAGTGATCAGTAAAGTCATTTTCAAAATAATTATACAATAACATGAAATTTTTCAAGTGTTATGATCAAATCTTAACACTTCCTATTACCTTGTCAGCTTGTTTCTGCCTTAAGCCATCTGCACTCCCACCCATGATAGAATAAACACTGATACGCCCATCAAAGGAAGCAGCTGATAAGACAGCAGGATTTCTGGGACACCACTGAATATCAAAGCACCACTGTGTATTGGTGGGAAGTTCATATAACACCTAGACAACAAGAACAAAAAAAGTCAGAAAACAGTATAGCCACTTTACAGCCAAAACACTTGAATTAATATGATCAACATGTGCAGCTTAATTAAATAATTCCTTTTAGAAAGTGTCTTGAGCCAGGAAAAACAACAGTAAAAATGTGTTTAAAGTATAAGAGGAGTCCAGTATGATGGTCTATTATGATAAGAAAGAATGCTTGTTCAAAATTTTTATCAGATTTAGAATACATATTAAAAACTAAGGTTTTTATGTTTTTATTGAAGTAGTAGTAGTAGGTGCATCTGAAAGACAAAAACAAATTAAAGTCAGCTTGTCAAACTCTAAAAGATAATAGCCTCCTGCCCAACTGTTTCTGCTGGCCAAGATCCAAACAAACATATTCAGACTATTTGAAGATCACATTTAGAAAATAACCTCAAAAAAAAAAAAGAAAAGAAAAAGATAATAACCTCAAGAAGGAAGAATTCACTGAGAAATTTGGGTTTTAGTCAAGCAAAAATATGTATGCACCATTTGTATTACTGTAGAATGGAAACAGATTCAGCATAGTTTAGGAAAAAAATACAGAAAAATTATAAAAAATGGTGGATATAAAACCAGTAATATTTATTGCTATCTGAAAGTTAGTGTGCTGGTAACTGATGCTCACAGGAGCACAGGTTTTATTGTTTTTGTTTTTAAATTTTTTTTTATTTATTTGAGAAAGAGAAAGAGAGAAAGAGAGCATGTGCACACATGAGCAAGGCGAGGGGGAAAGGGAGAGGGAGAATCAGACTTCCTGCTAAACAGGGAACCTGAAGTGGGGCTAGATTCCAGGACACATGCTTACCCAACTGAGCCACCAGGCACCCCAGTTTTATGGTTTTAAGAAGTCAAATTATCTTAATTTTGACTTTCTGGGACATTTTTAATATTTTATTTTATAAGAAAACAGAATTAATTGAAAAGATACTTAGCCTACTCATCTTTAAGGCTTACATTGGTCAATAAGACTCATAGTCTCATGATATTTAAATCCCTGTTCTATTCCTAATTTGCACTTGAATTAAAAAATCTACTAAAATTTTAGTTGCAGCATGTACTAAAGTTTATTCCTTCAAAGTCCAAGCACACAGAACCAATCATATGCAAAAATTCATTTTATCAAATCATATAACTAAGAAAATTAGAATAGTAATTTCCACGGTTTCAAACTCACTTGGAAAAGCACCGTATAAAATGCAATATTTTATTTGTCTACAAATCATACGAGGCAAAACTTACTAATTTTTTCTCATACCTCCCTTAACTTGAATGTTTCTATATTCTTATAGTTATCATTGCATCTGAAAACTTTAAAACACAAATCAAGGGCAGTCCGGGTGGCTCAGCGGTTTAGTGCTGTCTTTGGTCCAGGGTGTCATCCTGGAGACCCAGGATTGAGTCCCATGTTGGGCTCCCTGCATGGAGCCTGCTTCTCCCTCTGCCTGTGTCCCTGCCTCTCTCTCGCTCTCTCATGAATAAATAAATAAAATCTTTAAAAAACAAAACAAAACACAAATCAAATAATAAAAGTGCCTGTTTCTATTTTAATATGTTAAATATGCTAAATATTATATTATGATATATTTAATTGTATTATTATATATCAGTGACAAGTTATATTAAATAACAAATATATTTAAGTGTTATATGTATATAAATAAAATATTATAGATTAAAACCTATTAAAAATATTTTTTAAAGATTTTGTGAGAGACACAGAGAGAAAGGTAGAAACACAGGCAGAGGGAGAAGCAGACCCCATGCAGAGGGCCCGATGTGGGACTCAATCCCAGGACCCCAGGATCACACCCTGAGCCAAAGGCAGACACTCAACCACTGAGCCATCCAGGCATCCCAAAAACCTATTGAAAATATTCTTATTTCTATTATTCCATCAGGATAACTAGCAAAATACTTGCAATAATCTATCTTAATTATAAAAGGTAAAAGTTGAAAAGCTATAATTAGTATCTATGGTTTTGATGAGTAAAATAAGTGATGGGGATTAAGGATTACATTTATGATGAGCACAGGGTGATGTTTGGGAATGCTGACTTATATGTAATATTGAAAATGTCCCACAAAGTCAAAATTAATAATCACTATATTGTACACCTGAAATTAATATAGTATTGTATGTTAACTGGAACTAAAATAAAAACTTAGGGGACCTGGGTGGTTCAGTTGGTTAAGTGTCTGCCTTTGGCCCAAGTCATAATCCCAGGGTCCTGGGACTGAGCCCCGCATTGGGCTCCCCGTTCAGTGCCGAGTCAGCTTCTCCCTCCTCTCCCTCTGCTCTTCCCCTGGGACTCACGTGTGTGTGCTTGTGCTCTCTCTAATAAATAAATAAAATCTTAAAAAAAAAAAAAACTTAAAAAAACAAAAATTTATGGTCTCTTGCCCAACACAGAAAAAGAGGGAAACCATTTGTTCAACTAAGAAAAATAAATTTCAAAATACTTAAGATTTTTTAGCCCATTATTTTAATCCAAAACAATTAAAAGCAATTAAATTATATTTATGTAACATTTATATTTAGTAAGGGGTAAAATTTCCCACAGCTAAATTTCTATGGGTAGAACACAGTATTATATTCCTGCTGGATAGTTCAGAAGAGAGATTAAAAACATACATCTACTGATTTCCAGAGAGGATCTTCAGGAATGGTAAAGCAGAAAAAAGACCCAAATCTTGAGCACTCCTGCTTTAAAGGCACTGATTCCAGAGATCACATGTTAAGTAAATCAAACCAGGTATTTCTGAGTACAGGCAGACACCTTTTATTGGAAATGGGGAGTGGGGGATGATGACTAATTTCAAACATACTATTTCAACGGCTGATTTTCTTGGATGAAACAGATGAGCTTAAATAATGTTCCTGATAAAATCTCTGCTAGATTAACATTTCATACATACCTCTATTTCCATGTCCTTAATTCTATTAAGGCACTATAGAATCCATATGGAAAATTTCTTATTCAGCAAGAGATAAAATAATACAGTAGCTATAAATCTAAGAAACATTTCCTCCCCATTACCTCCCCTGTGTTTGGGTTGGAGCAGAGAATTTTAGCATCTTTTCCACAGCTCAGCAACAATTCAGGATCTGCCATGCTCCAAGCAATTGCCAAAATCCCCCTATAAAAACACAAGATGAAGAAATTTTTAATCTTGAAGAAACCAAGTCTCCAAATGATTCCTATCTAGGCTCTGGAGATAGGTGCTGTTGAAGTATAATTTCATATAATCTTTACAGAAAGCAATTTAGGAATGTGTATGCTCTTTGATCACTATGAAGATACTCAATATCCTCTCAGAATCAGGAAAATACAGTATAGGAAAAGAAACCAAACTGTTTAAGACTGGCTTTTGTTTCTAATATTTTATTTTTAAAAAGTTAAAATCTTTATGGGGCAGCCCAGGTAGCTCAGCGGTTTAGTGCTGCCTTCAGTCCAGGGCGTGATCCTGGAGACCTGGGATCGAGTCCCATGTCAGGTTTCCTGCATGGAGCCTGCTTCTCCCTCTGCCTGTGTCTCTGCCTCTCTCTCTCTCTCTCTCTCTCTCTCTCTCTCTCTCTCTGTGACTATCATAAATAAAAAAAATAAAAAAAAAAGAAACTGTTATTACATTAAAATGGATTTGTTTCTTATTTAAAGCTGTTAAACAAATACATATAAATTCCCTGGGTACCTGAATACTAATGATAGGAAACAGGCCAAATTATAATTGAATTTAATGTTGCCAAACCTAACATGAAAAAACTTGCATATCCTTTTTAAACTAGTTTTAATTTTTTAAAGATTTTGTTTTTTTTTAAGAAATCTCTATGCCCAACATGGAGCTCGAACTCACAACCCCTGAAACCAGGAGTCATGCGGTCTACTGACTAAGCCAACCAGGCACCTCTCTCATATCTTTTTAGAGAATCTGCACATTTATTACAATTAAATGCAGGGGTGCCTGCATGGCACAGTTGGTTAAGTATTGGACTCTTGGTTTTGGCTCAGGTCCTGAACTCAGGGTCATGAGATCAAACCCCACACTGGGCTCTGTGCTCAGTCTGCTTGAGATTCTTGCTCCCTCTCCCTTTCCTGTTTGTGCTCTCACACTTTCTCTTATAAAAATCAATCAATAAATCTTAATAAAAAATTTAAATTAAAGCAGAATAACCCACCTAATTTCTCAAAAATGCTTTTTAAATAGAAACTTAGAACTAAAACAAACTTTTTAACTCTTGTCATTGAATGTTATGAAACACTCTTCTTAAGTACAATGACTCTAACAAAGATCAATTGTATAATGTCAAGAGTTGCCCTAAAGTGTTGTGGTATACCGGAATTTTGATCTATTAATTATTACATGAAAAAATAATAGAAAATCCTTTATCACAGTTTTGTATTGTTATGATATGAACTGGCTACCATTTTTGGGAACAGAAAATCAGATGACTATTGCTTCAAATAAAAACCATTTACATTAACTTTTACAAGACAGAGACAAAGTAGATTCCTTAATTTAAAAATAATTATCTGATAATTCAAAATAGTAAGTAAATATGTTTTTGAAAATAAATAAATCAAGTTCCTTAGAAGAGCAGCATGATACCTGGCATGGTTTTCCAAGACACGGAGTGGAGAGGAAGCAAAACGAAGATCCCACATCTGGACCACTGGTAATCTATCATCCTCAGAGGCAAGGACCATCTGAGTCGCAACATCAGGATGCCACGCTAACCCAGAGCAATGCATCTGCAGATAGTTAAGGCACACAATGTATCAATCTTATTACTTCATGAAGAACCAAAATGAGCTTGAGGAACATGCCTTTGTTGAAACAGTAGAAAACATGAGCTCAGGCTTAGTTTATTAAAAAACAACAAAAAACAAAACCTAAAACTATTAAATTTTGAATCCTGACAGCTATCTCTAGAGCCTTCAAGCTATGCTGCCTCCTTAAAACTATTAAATTTTATTAAACAGCCTTAAACAGTAGTCTTAAAAGTAAAGGGTTTATTATTTATTATTTATTTATTTATTTATTTATTTATTATGTAAAAGGTTTAAATGTTTAAATGGTTTCAGTCCATCCAGCTATTCGATACATAGCACCATTCTGGATTGGAATAATTCTATACTAAAAATGAGTTGATCTGTCAAAATTGTACCTAGGGAGAAAATTTTATATAAATTGAAAATTTAATACTTTCAGAAAAATAAAAACAGATAAAAGATTACAGGGTGCCTGGGTGACTCAGTCATAAGCATCCAACTCTTGATTTCAGCTCAGGTCATGACTCAGGGTCCTGGGATCGCCCTCACTTCAGGCTCCGCACTCAGTGGGGAGTGTGCTTCTCCTATCTCTCTCCCTCTGTTCTCCTTCTAGCAAGTCGTGGGTGCTCTCTCTCAAATAAATAAATCTTTAAAAAATATAATAAAAAATCCACATCTTTCCTCTGTTTTGTAAAAAAATCAAGACAAAATGTCTAAAGAAACCACTACCAGTTAAAATTTCACATGGAATAAATTAACAGTATTACTGAGAATTACCTGGAAGTTTAGGTTCTACTAAATTTTTCAGAAGATAATAGAAGTGCTTATTATATGCTTTATTCAATTGAAATTTGTTGTAAAATTCCTAATTCATTGAAAAACAATATCCTGAAGAAATATTCATCTAAATAGTTTTTGGTTGTTATTGTTAAATTATATATGTATTCTCTGATTTAGGCAAACTTGTTTTTAAAGATGTCAAACCAAACAATGTAATTAAAAGCAAAGTAACATGGCAGCCTGGGTAGCTCAGTGGTTTAGCGCTGCCTTCAGCCCAGGGCATGATTCTGGAGACCTGGGATCAAGTCCCACGTCAGGCTCCCTGCATGGAACTTGCTTCTCCCTCTGCCTGTGTCTCTGCCTCTCTCTGTCTCTCTGTGTCTCTCATGAATGAATGAATGAATGAATGAATAAATAAATAAATAAAATAAAATCTTTAAAAAATAAAACCAAACAAAATAAGGCTTTTAATTATGCCCAAATTATTTTATAGCACATTATGACAGAGTATTAAGGAATTTGTAAAGCCACAAATTTGCTATATGGCTACATCTACTGGGCAAATGGGAGAATATTAGCTCATTTAGCAGTACTTAATCAGAAGAGATGAAGCCAGGAGTTCAGAAACTACAAGTTCACAGTCATATAATTACTACCTGAAAAATGTGTACATTCTAGAGAAAGCCAAAGATAAACAGTTGCTATAATGGTTTCAAATAGCTACTAAAGTAAAAACCATCCGTATGTCATGGAATAAGGTATTTAATTAACAATCTCTCTCTTCATCATTAATAATATCCAACATAGTTTACTGGAAATTTTATCTTCCCCAAGGAAAAAACTTCTTATTCCAACATGATTGGCCCATGAAAATACAGGATTTGACTTTATGAAAATTTGACTTGTCAACACTGACAAACAATATAGAAATACCTATAGCAAAAATACAACAAGTTTCTGTATATGACAAATCAATCATATACTTACCCTGTTACTATGGTCACTAACTTTGATGATAGGTTCATTTTTTCTAAGATCCCATACTGTAGCCCTGCCACTGGGACTGGCTGATGCTAAAATATGCTGAACTTGTCTGTTCCATGCAATGCAGCTGATATCTTCTGGGGGCTAAAAGGAAGAAACTACTAAAAACCATTTCTCAATTACAATCAAATTTAACTACAAAATCTGATCCTTCTTCTTAAAAAGTGAATTAAAATCTGATCTATTTATTCCACAAATTGTTTTATATTCATAAGTTCTTAATACATAAGATTTAAAGCTCAGATATATGTCAATTCAAGTATTTTACCTTGTTTCATATGGTCTCATTTACTAGGCATTTATTAAGTTCCTGCAATGAATCCAGTACTTTTTCTTAATTTGCAACTGCCACAAGGTAGAGATAACAGACCACAAAGTAGACATTGATCAGTACTACAGACAACTAGGCAGAAAAAAGTCACAGCCTAGGAGAGCCGGGGTGCCTCAGTGGGTTAAGCATCCAACCTTTGATTTCAGCTCAGGTCATGGTCTCAGGGTTGTGAGATCAAGCCCCATGTCATGCTTCACACTCACTGGGGAGTTTGCTTGGGATTCTCTCTGCCCCTTGCCCTTTGCTCCTCACCACCATGTGCACTCTCTCTCAAACAAACAAATAAATAAATAAATTCTTTTAAAAATAAATAAATAGAAATAAATGGTAGATCATATGCATCATCATACTACCTCTAACATGGCCAAAATGTTGGGGCCCATTATAAAGGCTACTCAAATTAAGTAGCCTATTTAACATAAACTTCAAGAAGGCAAGTGGAAGATTGTTCTTAACTTATAGAAATACACAGGAAAGGGGTTGAGTTATTATTATTTTTTAAATAAGTTTCCTTTCTAGTCTATGACTTTTATTTTAAGGTAAGACATCATCAAAACACTATACAACATAAAATACTATACTATATAAAATACTGTATTTAAAAAATTATCAAAGCCTTGTCTATTTTATTCATTTCTATATGTCTAGTACATCAAACAGCATCTGGTAGTAGGCACTGAATAAATATTTGCTGTTGAAGTTCTCACTGATACTTTGAAGAAACACATTTACTAATACTTTGCTGTACAGAAGGAAAATCATAACATCTAAACACTGATTTTAAACAAATATATTTTGTGTGAAAAAAATGAAGTAAGTAAGTGTTGAAGAGCAGATCTTGGTTTTTTTATGACATCAAAATCAACGTAATACCTGTGTTTTGGCTCCTGGTGTCATCGGAGTTGCAAAATTGTTGAGATCCCAAATATAGATTTCAGATTCATTAGCACCAGAAGCTACCAGATTAGTCTACAGTAAGACATAATTAATAAAGAAATAGTATTTATGAATAATTAAGAGAACTGAGAATAATTCCACTCAGAAAGGAAAAGCTCTATCAGTTTAGAGGTATACAACTTTTCTGTTTAAAAAAGCAAAACTTAGGGTGCCTGGGTGGCTCGGTCAGTTAAGTATCTGCCTTCGGCTCAGGTCATGTCCTCAGGGTCCTGGGATCAAGCCCCACATTGGGTTCACTGCTCAGTGGGGAGCCTACTTCTCCCTCTCCCTCTGCTGCTCCCCCTGCTTGAGTTCACTCGTTCTCTAGTTCTCAAATAAACTCTAAAAAAAAAAAAAAAAAAAAGCAAAACTCATGAATTTCTAAATACTGTGCATAAAAATCTGAAATTGCAATAGTTTTTTAGAGATGTATATTATAAAATTTTATTTCACTAAAAAAATAGTATGTGTACTGACATTATAATACAAGACATTAAAGAAGTAATTATATGGATAAATTCTTAAGCAATCATGCAACCATATGGGGATTATCATTTATACAGGAAGGGAATCTGATTATGAAAGAGAGACAAAAAATAGGCAACCAATGATTGCTTTCAAGCAAATAACTGAATCCTAAAATAATGGCATTTATCTCGAGATACCTCAGAGCCAGCTTCTGGAGCCAGACCAATACAGGGCTAGTAAAATCTCGTCTTAAACCCACATATCCTTCTAGTTCATTTACATTCAATCTTGTTCGGTTTGGCAGTATTTCTAGGTTATATCTGTTGCATACTGTTAGGGTCAAAAGACCCTAAAACTGTGATAGGAAGTACAGGAGGATGATAGGTTTCATATATTGGCTTTCATCCTTTATTATTCACTCTCATAAATTGAAGTCTTATCAACTGACATATAATATGAAAACAGAGGAATTCTATGGTTGTAGCCACCTATAATACAAGACACCAAAAAGAAGTCTTATCAACTGACGTATAATATGAAAACAGAGGAATTCTATGGTTGTAGCCACCTATAATACAAGACACCAAAAAGCAGCAGTTGTTTAATTAACAAAGGAACTAGCTATCTAATCTAAAACAAAGATACCATAAACTATAGAAATAAAGTTCAGGTTTGTATTTCTATGCCCTAAGTATTTATTTACAGTATAAGAAAAATAACTATTTTAAACTTCTTGGGATAATATTCATGTTTTAGTTGTTATGCTCTAGTATCCTGTTAACTCAAGATCTTTGCTAACCAATACATTTATATAATTAATATTTAGTAAAGTTTCTGATGCAACAATAGACTGACTGTCTCTTCATTGCCTGATCCCCTCCATGGAGTTATTATCATTCACTCTGATCCCAACTCTCAACCCTCCATTCTTAAAAAAAAAACAACTTACTCATCAGTCTGCACGGACACACATTTTTAGCTTTCAATTCCATGACTGAGGCATAGTAGATTCATATACTTATTTCAAATAAGCAGCACATATCTCAAGAATTATGAATAAATGTCAAAAGTCTAACCTGGAAAATATTCACATCCAAGGCTCTTACTGGGCCAGTATGCTTGTCATTTTGGGCAATTATAACTTCCTTGTCTCCAGCTATAATTTTAGAAGGATCATAAAGAATAATATTCCCATTTTCACCACCTGCAATCAGAACTCCAGAGACATTTCCTTTGGGATCCATCTTATAAGGCCCCCAAATCAACTTGTGGTACCTTTAAAAGAAAATGAGTAAATAACTGCCTTTTAAAGTCAAATATAGAAAAGAATTTGAAATTATATACTTAATTCCATATGTTTTCATAAATAATCTAAAGACATTGCTTCTCCTCTATTCCTGGTAACTGAGCATGACTTGGTGAAATGGCATTTTAGTTTTTATTTATATCCTTATGTGCATGTTCGATTTTATAATCCTAAAGAGTAAAACTTTTTGGTAGAGATAATGTAGTGTAAAATATACTTGATTTGTGTGTCAAAAGACATGGGCTTAACAATGGTTTTACCATTTAGAAACTGTGAGATGCTGCACAGGTTACTGAATCTTCCTAAGCTGCTTTTGGTTCATCTGTAAAACAGAGCTCTAATCAACACTTCCCTTGATATTTTGACTACAGAAGTACTCACTGACAAGTGGGCTGTTAAGTAGTGGAGGTGTTAAAGGAATTATATGAAATTTTCTAAGAAAAGTAACGTATTCCGACAGTGGGAAAGGGACATCAAAATTATGTCTATTAAGACGAGTGCCTCTCACTGGTGGAGAATAAAAGATTATGGTTTGGCTAGCAGATGCAAAATGAAGATGGCATGACAGAAAGGGTGGTGAGTAGGAAAACATAGACAAAAGGTATTTGAAGTTCCCATACTGAAGACTGAAGGAAAACTGAAGACAAAAGGTATTTGAACTCCCATCTGAAGTTCTTCAGAGCCCTCCCACAGTGGGAGGGCTCGGCTCTGAAGAAAATCCCATGAGATTCCATGATTTGAGCTGTGAGCTATTAGTTAAGGTACAATTTCTTCACCAAAAATTGACAAGGTAGTGAGACAATAAGGTATATTTTACTACTCAAATGAAAGTGTCCTTTTTCTGCATTACAATAGGATGCTAAGTACTTGGAAAAGTGACCCAAATACCTAAATCATGTCAACAAAAATTTCTGTGAAATATATTTTTAAATATAGATAAGTACAATGAAAAAAAAACCTATCAGAGATAATTACCATTAACGCCTTAGTATTCATCCAAACTAACTCACGTCACTGATGTTATTCTTTGCAGTTTCTAATAATAACATATTTATAGACAAACTAGGCACATAATCACAACCATAAATAATGTGAGTTTAAAATTCATCAATCTCATACCTGTGAGAAGAAGAGAAAGTAGCACAAGATTTCATATCCAAGGATGGATCAGAAAGGTCTAATTCAAATATCTCAAGGGAAGCACTGGTACTAAATGTTGCATCCAATTGCTGAGCAGATGTTCCTACGAAAACGCAGTTATGGTAACTATAGTGCAAAAATAAAAGACTCAGAGAAAACCATACAAAACAAGTTAAATGCATCTTTTCCAATGATCTCACTCATGAATGCTGCATTAGTGACTAAAATCTCGGGATGCATGCCATGGAACAGATACTTAAAGTACTATACGAATGAAATTCTGACACAAGCCTTGGAGATTATGTAAGAGTGGATAGTGCAGATAACTTTTTAAACCCGTAGATATTTAAAAAGCTCCCTGTAAAAACAGTCTCTCAATTAACTATATCTGCTAGTATATCGTCACAAATGATATAACTTTCTTTTTATATAAAAATGCTAGCATCAAAACTGTTTTTCATTCAAATTGATACTAACTTACTTGTTATCTATTTTGCTTAATATTGGAGGAATAAAGATGAAACATAATTCTTATGAAGTAGGGAAGACACTATACATGTAATACATTGTTCATCATGCTACGATGAACAAGGTGCTATAAGGGAACACACAGGAAGGTCACTGAACTCAGCTGAAAGGGAGAATGAAGGTATCTTATTAGGGAAGGAGAGGCTTTCTAGAAGAGATGAAGCTTGAAATGAGTTTTAAAGGACAGGTATAAATAAGCCAAATGTGGAAAAGAAGAAATTAAGTGACTCATACTATCTTCTCTGTTGAATTTACCTGTAGCTAGGTAAATGGGATGATTCTGGGCGGGGCTCCAGGCCTGCATGGCTGTACGGTCTACTTCCTTTAACTTCATCCTGCTAAAGAGAATATTTTACATAGAAACATGCTGAACGTGTAACACAGAACATCAACATTTTTTACATAGACATATACTGAACCAACAACTACATCATGAGAATGTACAAATGCCAGTAAATCAAACTGGTTCAGGTATCACTTGTTGGGAACATTCAATATTAGAAAGAAGAAAAACTTGTTAAATTACTTTGAGACAAATATAGGGCTTTTTTAATTGTTTACAAATTATAGTCCTTCAAGTGAAAAATCAGTCTGAAAAAAAGACTTAAGAGTAAGACAAAGCACACAATAAACAAGGTATATATTCCTGGAACAGGATTACTAAGTGATTAAGAGCTGTTTTATTTTATTTTTTTTAAGAGCTGTTTTAAAAATTAATTTTAAAGTCTAATTACTGAAAAGAATATAGTAAACCTACAGATTTTTTTTTTAAAGATTTTATTTTTTCATCAGAGACACAGAGAAAGGCAGAGACATGGGCAGAGGGAGGAGCAGGCTCTCCATGGGAAGGAGCCTGATGCAGGACCCTGGGAACTAAAGGCAGACAAGATACTCAACCACTGAGCCACCCAGGCATCCTATAAACCTATAGATTTTAAAGATAAATTTGGCAGAAATTTAAAAACCTGGTCACTCCAAGCTACAATTCCACATACCACTAGTTTACATATTCTGTTAAAGTTACCTTGGTAGAAAAATTCAGGAAGTACTGTGCTGTAACTTAAAAAAAAAATTGTCATTGTACATAAATACATTCACACAGCACAGTATTCCACTGTAAAATGTACCATAATTTACTTACTTAGTTCACTACTGATGAACATCTGAGTTGTTTTTAATCTTTTGCTATTTTTACAAACAATGCTGAAATAAATAGCCATATGTACATGTTAATTCATTCATGGGCCAGGATAGCTATAAATTTCCAGAAGTAAAACTGCTGGGTTAGAGATAAATGCAATTTTTAATTTTGATGGCTATTGCCAAGTTGCCCTCCACAATAACTGTACCTTTTCACATTCCCCCACAGCCTTACCAGAGTAACCACCTTTAGATTTTTATCAAATGATAGGTGAAAACTACTCTGAGTAGTTACAATTTGCATTTCTCATGCCATAAATAAGGTTGAGCTTCTTTTTTATAGGGTTATGGGTCATCCACATTTCCTTCTCTGTCACCTTTTTGGTCTATTCTTGTCTATTTTACTTGTCTATTTTTCTATTGGATTGTCAGACTTTATTTTTATTATTATTATTTTTTACGTTTCACATCTTTGTTGTTGTTGTTAGTAAAGTGATATTAGTTTATTAAGCAAAGTTGCAGAGAAAGCTCTCAGAAGTGAGAGGAGTCCTTACAGAGTTGCCCTCCTTTCACAACATTTTGATTTTTAAAAAATAGATTTTATTGGGGCACTTGGGTAGCTCAGTTGGTCAAACATCTGCCTTCAGTTCTAGTCATGATCCTAAGGTCCTGGGATCAAGTCCTACATCAGGCTCCCTGCTCAGCGGGGAGTCTGCTTCTCCCTCTCCCTCTAACCCTCCCACTTGCTCATGCTCTCACTCCCTCACTCTAACGAATAAATTTTTAAAATCTTAAAAAAAAAAATTCAGCAGAGCAGTTTCAAGTTCACAGAAAAAGAGTGAAAAGTATAGAGATCTCACATTCCTCCCTCTCTCTTCCCCCAATCCCCCTCCACTCGCCCCTACCCTAGTCTTTCCCACCATAAACTGTCCTGTACCACAGTGGTACATTTGTTACAATCCAACCTATATTGACACATCATTATCAAGCAAAGTCCATGGCTTGCTTTAGGGTTCACTCTTTGGGTATTCTATCAGTTTGGACAAATGAATAATGACACGTATCCACTCACCTGTATCCACCAATCCACAGTTAAAGTATCACTCAGAAGCTTTCCTGCCCTAAAAATTCTATGTTCTCCCTCTTTATACCTCTCTTCCTCCCTCATGACAACCACTGATCTCTTTACTCTATCCAGAGTTTTTTTTTTCCCTTTTCCAGAATGTTATTTATTTATATAGTATGTAGCCTTTTCAGAATGGCTTTTTTTTTTAATTTTAAAGATTTTATTTATTCATTCATGAGAGACACACAGAGAGTGAGAGGCAGAGACACAGGCAGAGGGAGAAGCAGGCCCCATGCAGGGAGCCTGATGCGGGACTCAATACCAGGACTCCAGGATCACACCTTGGGCTGAAGGTGGTGCTACACCGCTGAGCCACCCAGGGATCCCCATTTTTTTTTTTTTTTTTAAGATTTTAGATTGGCTTCTTTACTTAGCAACAGGTATTTAAAATTCCTCCCTGTCTATTTGCAACTTGATAGCTCATTTCTTTTTAGCACTGAAAAATATTCCATTGTATGGATGTAGCATGCTTTAACAGTCAAATTTATCACTTTTTAAGAAATGGTTTCTGAATTTTGAGTAGGTAGAAAGGCCTTTTGCATGCCAAGGTTATGAAGAAATTCACCCATATTTTTCTTCTAAGCAAGTTCATCAGTGGCCTTTTCTTTTCATTTAAATTTTGACCCAGAACCTGGAATACATCCCGGTATACAATATATGCTCATAGTTTATTTTTCTTGTTACAATGAAACCACTTATTGAAAAGTCTATCTTTTTCCTACAATTTTAAGATATGACTTTTATCATGTACTATGTTCCTATATTTAGGTTTATTTCTGGAATTACTCTTTATGTTTATATTCCTATAGGTAAGGATCTACATTCCTGTATATATTTAGGTTTATTTCTGGATTCCCGTTCCTTACGTCCATTTATTTACATGTTAGACATTCCACTGTTTTTTATTTATTTAAGCAATCTCTATACCAAATGTGGGGCTCGAACTCATAACCCTGAGATCATTCCAATTTTAGTATATGTGGTGCCAAAGTGAGTACAACCTTGAGATCAGGAGTGCATGCTTTACTAATTAAGCCAGCTAAGTGCTGCAAGCATTCCATTGTTTTAAATACTTAGACTTTACAGGAGTAGGATTCTCATAACCTCTAACCATTGCTTATCTCCCACACCATTTTCCTTACTGTCACTGTTTATTTTATTACATAAACTTTAGAACAGTTTGTGCCTAATTCCAGAAAAAAAGAGAACATTAATATTTTTATTGAATCTGCATCAAATTAATATATTAATTTATGGAGAAACTGACACAATGTTGAATCTTTCCACTGAGAACATGTTGTCAATTGGGACACCTGAGTAGTTCCTTGGTTAAGTGTCTGTCTCTGCTCAGGTCATGATCCCAGGGGTCCTGGGATTGAGTCCAGATTCCTTGCTCAGCAGGGAGCCTGCTTCTTTGTCTGTCTGCCACTCCCCCTGCTTGTGCGTTCTCTCTCTCTGACAAATAAAGAAAATCTTAAAAAACAACATGTCTTTTAAGTTTTTTTTTAATCTTTCAGTATTACTTTAAATTTTTTGATATACTGGGTTTGTTTATTCCTAGTATTTTATCTTTCGGTTTATAAATGTGACTCACCCCCATCCCACAACCATTATATAGACTGTCTTCCTGGTATTGTTTTACAAAGGCTAATAGCATTTGTACTACCCTATCAAGCAGTAGTGATAACAATTGAGATTTCTTGTCTTTTTTCTCTTCTTTAGTGGAAAGCCTACTATATCACCATGGGACATGACTTTAGGTTTTATTTTTTTTAAAAGATTTATTTATTTATTTATGATGGGGGGGGGCAGAGACACAGGAGGAGGGAGAAGCAGGCTCCATGCTGGGAGCCCAAGCGGGACTCAATCCCAGGACCCCAGGATCACGCCCTGGGCCAAAGGCAGGGGCTAAACCGCTGAGCCACCCAGGGATCCCCTGACTTTAGGTTTTAAAATACACATACAGGACAGCCCCGGGGGGCGCAGTGGTTTAGCGCCGCCTGCAGCCCCGGGTGTGATCCTGGAGACCCCGGGGATCGAGTCCCACGGAAATCAGCCATCAATTACTGTTTTATTGAATGCTATTTATAAAGACTGGGTTTTGAATTCTGTCAAATGCTTTTTCATGAGGTAATCAGAATGACCACAGATTCTTCTTGGGTCTATCAATAAGACAAATTATACTAATAGATTTTCTAATATAGACTATCTCTTTCTACCCTGAATAATAAACTTCTCATGATGTATTATTCTACTAATGTGCTGCTAGATCCATTTGTTTAACAGAGTTTTGCTTCTGGCATTGTAAAACTGCGTCTATACTTTTCTTCCTTGCAACTGTCATCAGGTTTTGATATCAATATTACTCACTTCAAAAAAATGTAGTTTTCCATCTTTCTCTATGCTCTGAAACAGTTTCAACAGCAGCACTGAAATTACTGTTTTTTTTTTTTTCAAATATTTAGCAGAATTCTCTCATGAAACATCTGGGGTTGATGGTTTTTGGGGAGGAGCTACTCTTCTGCTAATTTTCTCTATTTCTTCTATAGAAATTGATCTATTTGAATTTTCTTTATTCAGGGTCATTTCTTGTAAATCTTATTTTCCTATGATAATCCCTTAATTTTTTTTACAGATTTTCTCATTTTTAAAGACTTGAACACACTCATGATTTTTAAATTTTTGCTATTTATGATTATTTATCCTTACTACATATATTTGTGCTTTGTTTCCCCCTACTGTCTTCTTTAACAAATGATTAGCTTGGCTAGCAATTTGTCTATTTTCAAACAGCCAATTCATTACTTCTTTCTGTTTTCTAATTCACTAATTTCTTTTATTTTTATTAATTCCTTTCATCTTTTCATTTACTTAGATCTTCCTCTAACTTTTTGAGTTAAATGCTTAACCCACTCATTTTTATTATTCATTCTTCACTAATATAAATATATTTTTAAAAGATTTTATTTATTTATTCATGGAAGACACGGAGAGAGAGAGGCAGAGACACAGGCAGAGAGAGAAGCAGGCTCCATGCAAGGAACGTGACGTGGGCCTTGATCCCAGGTCTCCAGGATCACATCCTGGGCTGAAGGCAGCACTAAACTGCTGAGCCACCAGGGCTGCCCACTAATATAAATATTTAAAGCTTTGAGTTTCCTCTGAGCACTGCTGTAGCTAGATTCCATATATTTCTAGTATTCTCATCACTAAGGTCATTTATATTCTACAATTTCCACATGTGTTCTCCATTGATCCAACAGTTGTTTGAATTTAATATGCAAGTAAAGGGATCTTCTTTCTACTCTTGTGATTTTATACTATTTCTCCTTTTAAAATTTATTGAAAAAAGTTTATTGAAGTTTCCTTTGGGGCCTATAGAGAAGTTTCTGTAAATGTTTCATGAGATCTAAAAAGAAGGAATACACTGTTTTCAGGGTCAAGTTCAATATATATTAAATCTACCCTATTGACTTAATTGTTTAGGTCATCTACAGTCTTACTGTGTTTCTTTTGATTTGTTCTTGACCAAGAATACTGAGTTAAAAGTCACTTACTACTAATGCATTTTTGCTTATTTTTCTTGGTACCTCCTGAAAGTTACTTTTATTTAATACATAGTTATATGGTTGGCAGATATTCATAATGTTAAATATTCACTGCCAAATACACATTTTAGCTTTGTAGTCTTTCTTCTTCATCTTAAGTAATCCCGTGGGCCTGAATTCCACTTTGTCTCATATTAAAACCAATATCTAGCTTACTTTTGATGTGCCTTTATGTATATATATTTTTTCCCTTTTCAACTTTTTTTTAAGGTTTTATTTATTTATTCATGAAGACACACACACAGAGAGAGAGAGAAAGAAAGAGAGAGAGAGACAGGCAGAGGGAGAAGCAGGTTCCATGCAGGGAGCCCGACGTGGCACTCGATCCTGGGTCTCCAGGCCCTGGGCTGAAGGTGGCACTAAACTGCTGAGCCACCCGGGCTGCCCGCCTCTTCAACTTTTGAACTACTTTTTTGCTGGCTGCCTTAGAGACAGCAACAAATTTTTAAAAATTTAAAAAATCAGATTTTTCTTGGTGATCCAATTTGAAAAATTTTTAATAGATTAGCTAATAAGGCCATATAAAATTTTGATATAATATTTTCTCCTAATTTGACAGATGTGGTTGCTCTTCGTTCTGTATTATTTTGCTATGTTTAGTTTTATAATTAAAAAAAATACTTTCCCTGTTGTTCCTATTTGTGTATTTATAATTATTCTGATAATTAGGATTAATTGTATTTTTGTTCTAATATGTATTTCTGGTTCTATCTTTTTAGTTTAAAATGTTATTTAGTACCATTAATCCTCTATTTCTTTACACAGTAATTACTATGAAGCACTAATGATATTAGTTTACATAATCTTACTGTCCTTCTTGTACTACAGTTATAGTCAACAGTATTATCTTTCTCAGTGTTTACCTTTGTACTGTTGAATATCTTTATACTTCTACCAATTGATTTGTCAGCTTTAAACATTGTCCTTTGACTCCCAGCCATTACAGATGAGGCAATCCATAAACTTATTCTACCTCCAATTTTTTCCCTACTTTCCACTTTTTATTTTTTTAAAGTTTTATAACCAATTCCTACATGATCAGATATTTAACATATACATTTTATTCTTTCTTCTTTATTCCTACTTTTGTTTTAGTTTCAGGTCTGTAGTTAAATATATTTAAAGCTCTCCAACATTTCTTTTGCCAGCTTTCTTACTCATCTCTAGAGGATGAAGGTCATGTTCCAATAGCTTCCTTAAGAAAGCCTTAAGTCTATGTATATCTGATGTGTTTAAGTCTAATATGCCCTATGCTTTACATGTTCCAATTGTTTATACTTGAGATAATAAAAATGAAGGCACAGAAAGATTAAATAATTTGTACATGCTAGCGAGGGGCAGAGCCAAGATTTGTTTTGTTTTTATTTTCATTTTTTTAAAGATTTATTTATTCATAAGAGATACAGAGAGAGAGAAAGGCAGAGACACAGGCAGAGGGAGAAGCAGGTTACACGCAGGGAGCCCGACATGGGACTCGATTCCAGGTCTCCAGGATCACACCCTGGGCTGAAGGCGGCACCAAACCGCTGAGCCACCAGGGCTGCCCCTGTTTTGTTTTCAAAGATTTTATTTATTTATTCATGAGAGACAGAGAGAGAGAAAGAGAGAGAGAGAAAGAGAGAGAGGCAGAGACACAGGCAGAGGAGCAGGCTCCATGCAGGGAACCGGACATGGGACTTGATTCCGGGACTCCAGGATCACGCCCTGGGCTGAAGGCAGGCACTAAACCACTGAGCCACCTGGGCTGCCCCCAGAGCCAAGATTTGAACTCAGAAGTTTACTTTCAGAGTCTAATCTCTTGTTACCCCAACAAATTCAGGTATTTTAATCATAGAACACATACTAACATTTAGAAGAAATAATAACAAAGCAACTAGGATCCATGGGGACACTAAGAGAAGAAGAAATGGGGGCACCTGGGTGGTTCTTTCAGTTATGTATCTGCCTTGGGCTCAGGTCATGATTGGGATGGAGGCCCATCCCACATCTATTTGGCTCCCATTCAGCCAAAAGTCTGCTTCTCCCTTTCCCTCTGCTCCTCCTCTCTGCTCATGTGCTCTCTCTCTTGCTCTCTCTCAAATAAATAATGAAATCTTTAAAAAGAAGAAATGTATTTTAGAAACTGTGCTAGGTTAGGCAAAAGTGGATTAAGGAGGTTCGATCATGTGGTTAAAAGTAATAGGCCTCTGGAGTCAATGCTGGATCTGAATATTGGTTCTGCTACTTATTATGATACACTAGACACACTGTTTAACCTCCATAAGCCCCATTTGTAAAATGAAGATAAGAGTCACTACCTCATGGGATGTTCTGAGGTTTAAATCAGATAATGTATTTTATATAGGGCCAAACTCAGTGTCCAGCACATAGGTTAACATGGGCTTTAATATGCTATTTTTGAAATTATTACAAGCATGAGATTAATCAAGAAAACTACCATCTAGTTTCCTAAGGCTGTTCTGAAAAAAGAGGGAAAATCTCAATTTTCTAAGAAGCGAAAAAGCCTATAAATGAAATGCTCTCTTTTCTCAGCCAACTGTTTTTATTAAGAAGTTCAAGTTCCAGCTACTTTCAGAGAAGTACCCTAATGATCCAATCCACAATGATCTAAATTATCTCTTAACTGTTTGGACCACTTTAAATATTTTATAATAAAGTGTCTTATTCTAATTTAACAAAACTTTATAACATTCTATTAGTACATACTGTTACATATTTTTCCATTGCCTTTTTATAACCACCTGTTTTGTTTTTTTTTTAAATTTTTATTTATTTATGATAGTTACACACACACACACACAGAGAGAGAGAGAGAGAGAGAGAGACAGAGACAGAGACAGAGACACAGGCAGAGGGATAAGCAGGCTCCAAGCACCGGGAGCCCGACGTGGGATTCGATCCCGGGTCTCCAGGATCGCACCCTGGGCCAAAGGCAGGCGCCAAACCACTGCGCCACCCAGGGATCCCCATAACCACCTGTTTTATGTCATCGTCTCATTAACTTGACAAATAATGTCCTTTTTTTTTTTTAAGATTATTTATTCATGAGAGAGAGAGAGAGAGGCAGAAACACAGGCAGGAAGAGAGGGAAGCAGACTCCTTGCAGGGAGCCTGATGTGGAACTGAGGATCACGCCCTGAGCCAAAGGCAGACGCTCAACCACTGAGCCACCCAGGCGTCCCTAATGTCTTTTTTTTTCAATTAAATATTAGAACTTTTACCCTTTGTGGAATCAAAATTGCCTAGCTCACAGTAAGGTACAGAAAAAGTTTTGCTTGTTTTATTTTGAATGTTTATATTTAGGGAAATATAAAAAGACTGATGAGCTAGAAAGATCACTTTCAGGTAAAACATTTAATTTTTTTAATTCTTAAGTGTTTAAAGGAAAAATAATTTTAATCACTTTAAGTTTTCTTATTTAAAAAATAGGGTAAAGTATCATTAAAGGAAAAAGAGGTTTTAAAAAATGCTTTAGAAAAAAAATGCTTTAGAATAATTTCTAAAAGTGAAAACAAAATATCTATATATATTTTTTAAAAACCCAACTGAACAGAACTATACTATATCTAAGAGCAAAGGTACATTAAAGGTTACCTAATTCATGAACACTTAGTTAATGTGTAACATTTACTGAAAGAGAGACAAATTCACAAGTACATAAAATGGTTAAGTGGGAATACAAAACATTTATAAAAGTCTTATTTCTTGTCCTTAGCACTCAATGTTCCACTAAATGCAGTTGCACTTATTAAGTTGTACTGAACACAAGACTTCAATACCAACTGTTGTTGTTGTTGTTTAAAATCACTACAATAATGGCCTGGAGCTATGTTAAGTGGTCTGAATTAAAGAGTACTGTAATTTTATCCATTGCAATTATTCTCAAAACACTAAGAATACTATGGAAATACCGCCTGTGTATTCTCTTAGAAATGATCATTTAGTTGTAACTAATTTTCTTGAAAATCTGAAGGTTTAGATTAAACCATGTGTACTCCCCAAGTATGACATGCTTCAAAAGCCTTGTGCAATTTTTTTCAATATCATATATGATTAGAATTTACACTATGCAGACTTATTTAAGACTATTTTATTTTACACAGAACAAAATCATTATGATAACACAAAAAGAAAACTGCTAGGACAGTGGCTTGTTCACGTGTCATCTACAAGACAATATTTATAGCACAGCAATCTAGGATATGGAGTCTGGAGCCATACCCTCAGTTTAAATCCCAGCTCCACCTTGTCCTAGCTCTGACATGCTCTAAAAGGCATGTATCTTTACCTATGTGTGTCTTGGCTACCCACTTGGTTAAATAAGTATAACAAAAGTCTGCATAAGAAGAGTTGCTGTGGGACGCCTGGGTGGCTCAGTGGCTGAGTGGCTGTCTGCCTTCCACTCAGGGCATGATCCCAGAGTCATGGGATCAAGTCCCACATAGGGCTCCTTGCTGGGAGCCTGTTTCTCCCTCTGCCTGTGTGTCTCTGCCTCTCTCTGACATGAATAAATAAATAAAATCTTAAAAAAAAAAAAAAGAGTTGTGAGAATTAAATGAGGCATTACGCAGAGGGCTTAGAACAGTAGCTGGCACATAGTAAATACATGCTTGTAAATATCAGCTATGGCAAAAGTCACAATTTAAAATTTTAGTTTATCACAATGAATCTCCAAGAATACCTCTACTGAAGGGGCACCTGGGTGGCTCAGTCGGTTAGAGTGTCCAACTCTTGGTTTTGGTTCAGGTCTTGATCTCTTGAGATCAAGCCCCACATAGGGCTCAATGCTGAGTGGGGAGTTGGCTTGGGATTCTCTCTCTCCCTCTGCCCCTCCTCCACTGCTTGCTCTGTGTTCTTTCTCTCTCAAATAAATAAATAAATCTTTTTTTAAAAAAAGAATACATCTATTGAAGAAAACTTATTTGCCAGTCTAGAACTTATTTTTTCACCCAAGTTTCTCCCCACAACATGCATGTAGTTAAATGCATGCAATTAAGTGGAAGCTTTTTTCTTTCTGCTCACTTTTTAACTGCTAATTCTGTAAAGCAGTACTAAAACCTAACAGTTCTATTGTCTGAAAAATACCAAACTTACACTGCTACATATAGAGATGACTCATAACTCAGAAAGTAAAAAGTGGAAGAGTTAATAGAATTGCAAACTCTGACTCTCAAAAAATCCCTAGCTGGCACTGCATTTGGTAAAAATCCATCTTGTGTGGGCAAGTATCTTATCATGGATGGGCACATTTGTTCTAGAGTATTTATTTACTGTCATTGATGTTCTAGGCTCATCTCACTCAACCAAAATCAAATCAAAGAACTAACTGCGTTGAACTAAATGCTGGTGTATTTATCTAGAATCTAATAAGTAAAACTTTTTGACCTGGAATTAACCTAAGAATGACAACATTTCTAAAAACACTGTAGAAATCAATTTTAATAATATCACCTGACAAGAATTAATTTGGGATCTGTAAACCTCATGAAATTATATAGAGAATTCTGTGTGTGTGTGTGCATTTTTCTAGGAAGGTGATCCAATGCTTTCATCACATCCTAAAAAGGGAGTGGAATTCCAAAAAGTTAAGAATCACTGCTCTTTCTAATTTCTTTCTACTCTTATGTTATTATTATATTATAAGTTATATATTATTGTTTCAAAAAGAACCTGCTTATATAAAATTAAGCAGTCTAATTCTAAATTCATTCCAATCTCACATTTCCCAAATAACTTTGGACATGTATAACATAAATTCACAACTACAAAAAACACTTCAAGTTACCCAAAAATTCTTAGTCTACAAACCTTTCCCAGAGCTGTTTAAGAAACAGTAAGAAACAAAGAGCACAGAGGAACCACTAGAAACCTGTGAGTAAACTTTAGCCAATCCCAGAACAATCAGTATGTACAGAAAACAAGGGTCGGTATGAGAAGATCGAGGCTCTAATTATCTACTGAACAGTTACAAGTGGCGACAGTCAAATTTCAGCATTCTGTAGTTAGAAAAGGCAGTTTTGGAGAGAGTTTTTATATTAGCACAGATCATCACTGCAGTTTCAGAAAGACCTACATAAAATTAGTTGCTTGATAAAGTTCATAATGCCCACAAGCCCATGCCATATTTTTATTCGTTTTACACCTGCCCTGTAATTCAATCTCTCATTACAATAATTTATTAGCAAAAACATACAACACTTGATGAGATTTCCTCCGAGGTACAGGCTTAGATTGGCGACTATCCTTAAAATAATGCAAACCCGGTTCAATGACAGGAGCCTTCCGGTGAAAACCTATGAACCCTTAAACCTGGCAACAGTTCAAATACAAACAAAAAAATCATAAACTAAAGTCAACCAAAGTGATCCCGAGGTTCGCCTCCTTCCCCCTCCCTCGGGGCCCGCACCTCTTTGTGCACAAGGGTGTGGGGGCCTTCTAACCTCAGACCCCAGTTACCCGCCCGGCACGACCCCCCGTCGCAAGCCTCAGGGGAGCTCCTGCTCAGCAGGGGAAACGTTGGCGGATGTGGATCGGCGCGGTCCCCGCAGCAGCCGTGACGCCTGGCTTGTCCCGACGGGCCCGAAACCAAGACCAGGGGCGCGCCGCCACCACAGAGCGGGCCTCAGGCTGGCGGGGCCCCGCGGCGGCCGATGCCGCGCACCCAGCTTTCGCCGGTGCTCTACCTCACGGCCCGAGGGCCGGCGAAGAAGACGGGGGGGGGGAGGCGGACACACCTGGCGGGGACCCTCGGCGACCGGTTCCTGTGTTAGCGCGACGTCCGACGGACTCTCCCAGCATTCGCCGCCGCCCCTCCTCCCGCCCCAGGGCCACCTCCACGTTCCGCTTCAACGTGGCAGCCGCAGCCCCTCCCAGCCGGCCGGGCGCCGCTTCCGGGAGCGACGCCTCGCCCGGCCCACTCAGGCGCGCCGCCTGCCACGGCACTTCCGGGAGCGGCGCAGGCGGCGCCCGGGCCTGGGTGCGCGCCGAAGGCCGGCGGCGGGCCGGCTCGCTGCTGGGGCTGGAGACCTGCTCTGAGGGACGGCGTGCACGGCCAGGGTGCGGTGACCCGGGGTACGCGAGAAAGAAAAGTCTGGCCGGGTGTAGCGGTCTGCTGTAGGGTTCTGCCCGGGCCCGCAGAACGCCACGTAGCGTTAGTCCTGTGAGACGTCGGCGGCCCGGCGACACTGCCAGCACCGGACAGATCGCGTGAAAATCGGGCTGCAGGGCCCTAACTGCAGTAACTAATTTGTGATGTGATTCGCTTTTTAAGATTGCATAGTTGGTCCTACAGTATTACTGCTTTTTGAGAACTTCTATTTATTTATTTATTTATTTATTTATTTATTTATTTATTTATTTATTTATTTATTTATTTATTTATTTATGATAGTCACAGAGAGAGAAAGAGAAAGGCAGAGACACAGGCAGAGGGAGAAGCAGGCTCCATGCACCGGGAGCCCGACGTGGGACTCGATCCCGGGTCTCCAGGATCGCGCCCTGGGCCAAAGGCAGGCGCCAAACCGCTGCGCCACCCAGGGATCCCGAGAACTTCTTTAAAACCAAAGGGCTCGTCAGTCTGTCGTGGACCTATTTGTTACTCCAGAGGCGTAGCCCGGTCAGCTCGTGTGGCACGGTTTGAGACCTACCAAGGTTTGCCCTTACGTCACTGGCACTCCACTGGCTCTGCCAGACCCTGGCATCTAATTAATCTATTGCTTGGATGTTCTTAGTTTAGGAATTGTTTTGCAGCGAAGAAAGGAAAACCAGAGGAAAAGCACTTGGTAAACGATCAGAACTTGGATTGAACCCAGGTCTTCCTGCTAGAGCAATTCTCTTCCCATTACGCCCATCAACCAGCGGTCTCTTTCCTCAAGCTTTCTCTAAAGCGCCTTCACTTCTAAGTACTAGAGAGAATGTTTGCACTCCCACTACATTTTTTTGAACACCTTTTAATGTCTTATACTTGTTCAATTTGAAAAGCCAAGTTTATTTCTCTAGGACAGAAATAGACTAAACATCACTTAGGCTACAGTAGCTAATTTCTCCTGTTCTACAAAGCCATTTTTATTTAACTGCAAGTTTGCCTAGATATACCAATAAAAGTCTTTTAAAAGTGGGCTCATGGGCAGCCCCAGTGGCACAGTGGTTTAGCGCTGCCTTTGGCCCAGGGCCTGATCCTGGAGACTTGGGATTGAGTCCCATGTCGGGCTCCCTACATGGAGCCCACTTCTCCCTCTGCCTCTGTCTCTGCCTCTCTCTCTGTGTGTCTCTATGAATAAAGTCTTTATAAAAAATAAAAGTGGTCTCATTATTTGTCAATACTGAATTCCCTACTGCCCCAACCTCCAGAGACCCCCTACTACCCAAAAGCATACATTGGTATGGAGAAAGTTTTCATTTGAAAAACTTCACCAAAACTCAATGATTCAAGCAGTAGTTATATTCTTTGGTATCATTTAATGTACATGTTGCTATTAGAGAAGTCAAACTACAAACCTCCCTGCTCCCCATCCCCATTTGTAGGCTCTGTGAGTTTAAGAATGGTATTTCATGAAATGTTTCATGACTGGAACACAGCCACTTTCAGTGATTTATGTATTGTCAATGGCTGTTTTCCTGCTACATGGGCAAAGTTGACTAGTTGCTACAGAGACCATAATAGTCTGCAAAGCCTAAAGTATTTCCTTGTATGGCCTTTTAAAAGAAGTTTGCCAACTCCTATTAGGATTTTACTTACGATCCTTTAATACTCAAAATCAAATACGAGACCATACTATAAATTTCAAAGCCTTGACATAGTAGCATACAAAGGCAGTGTGAAAAATGTCCATTGTAACTGGGGATCATAAAGGTAAAGTGTATTTGTGTCTAGACTTAATCTGTTCATAACTGGTTAGAGTTCCTAGCTTGGTGTAAATGCAGGGAGCTCTTACTTGGACTATGCAAACTGACACTTAAAAGCAATGTTAATGGGATTAACAATGATCGTTCTGTAAACTTGAAAGTTATTAAAACATTAAAAACTCTCTTGATGTTGGTTATACACATAAAAAATATTTAAAACAGGGACACCTGGAGTGGCTCAGTGGTTGAGTGTCTCCCTTTGGCTCAGGGCATGATCCTGGGATCCAGGGATCCAGTCCCACATGGGGCTCCCTGAGGGAGCCTGCTTCTCCCTCTCCCTAGGTCTCTCTCTCTCTCATGAATAAATAAAATCTTTAAAAAATAAAAATTAAAACATTTAAAACAAACATTGAAAATTCTAGCATTTTATTTATCAAAGTCTCAAGAGTAGTTTTAATATTGCTTGCCTTCTCATATAACTTACAATATGGAGCAAGCATCTTTTCTACACCTTGGCAAACTGTCATACTCCTTTCAAATGAGTTTGGATTTGCCTCTAAAATTTATGCATTCAATGTCATCAAATAGGAGTGTTCCTCTAATGTGGTTTTCACCTGCCATCACTTCCTCTGAAACATAATGATCCTTTACAACACACAACTGCTTTCGTCATTTATAACAATGTTCGCCTTCACTAAATTCTTCTGGCTGTATATGTAGAACTACTTCTTGATTGGCAGCAGTGTCAACATTCCCATGGTCATCTGTATCTTCTAGAACTCCAATTGCATTCCAGCCAAACCTTGTGAAGTTTTTACATAGTAGTCTTGCACTACTGTGCAAAGCAAAGACTACTTGTGATTCTTGGAATATGGGTGCAAATTTCACAGATGCTTCTCTGAGCTTGCAGCTTCACCAGATAGCAGAACATTAATTCATGCTGACTTTGTAAACAATGAAACCAGCCTTTATTATAAGGCAATAAGATGTTCTTTTTCAGTCTCCTTGTAATTACCATTTTCCTTCAGTGCAGCAACTAACCTCAACACTTTGGCCTGAATACTAGCCAAACTGACTGGGATTTATTTTTACAGTCCTCAATCCAAAGGAGAAGTAAACATTCCATTTCAACCATACATGCATTTCTGTTCCTAGTGTAATTTAAACTAAAAAATGTTAAAGCATTTTACCTAAAAGTTCTTGCTTCATCGAACTTTAAAAAGATGGTTCATTTTATAGCTTCATGTAAGCCCAGGTCTTATCTTGTCTTCACTATGCTGTCACCATTTTTAAATCTTCTAATGACATCCAATTTCATTTCTGGTGTTAAAACTTTTTCTTTGCTGCCCAGTCATCTTTGTTGACCAATTCTGTCACATGGGTTTATCACTGGGAAACAAGTAGGCAACATAACTACATGCTTTACTCTGTGTGTGAACTATTAGATGTTCAGTGATCAATCACCAAGAGACTTTGAAAGAAGCGATATAAGTGTTTACTGACCATCTTTTATATGCATAATTTTTTGTGGAATAAAGAGTTATCTGCAAAACTTATGCAACAATCTGGTTACTATCGCGGTAACTGAAATTTCAATCATGTTGTAGAGGGATTGGTGTTATTTAACTCAACTGTGAAAACTGATCTTCAAGTAACTGGAAACAGTGCAAAGTAAGGACTACCTGTATTTAAAAAGAAAAACTTGTATTAGTTCACAGAACAGCCAACTTTTAATCCAATCTAACTACTAACCAAAGCTAGCCATAGATAAAAAACAAAAACTGAATTACTCATTGGAGCTGGAAAAATGTTTGAAGACAATGTAATACAAAATTCTTCATATTAGGATTTGCAGACAGTCCAAAGATATCCTTTTCAGAGTTTAGGCCCCCTTTCCTCATTTCAATAATCTTGAGTTCTGCAAAAGAGTAAAGTCCTGGACAAATCTACTGTTGTCCAGATTATAAAACTTTACAATTCTCACAAGGCACAAGGCTGTATGTGTATATAACTTATTCCATACGAGCCAGTACTATGTTTACTTCTGTGTAACAGTAGCATCCATCCTATTAATTTTTTAGTTTTGTTTTTGAATGCACTTATTTGTAAATCTTTTCATTAAGGCCTATAAACGAAGTTTTTATCACTTTTATGTTGGTAGAAATTTATGAAATAATGAATTTAAATCAACATTGAGTAGTCGTAAAAATTTTTCTATTTAATATTCCTCAAATTTGTAACACCCCAAGACAACAGGCCTAATTAGTGACAGATTAATGTGGTATTAGATTTGAGATTCCCAGCTTTTGACTACCTACGTACGTATCTACTATTCTTGAATAAAGCTTAAGTTATAGGATGGACGTTCACTGACATATTAAAGAGTCATTTATAGAACATCCAAAAGTTAAGCAAACTTAAACCCTGGAATATATGATATCTAGTTTCATATATTCTAATAGCCCCTATCTATTTCAGGGGCTGAATTACATCATTATTTTTGAGAAAAGATGACCATCAAGGTTACAAGTCCTGACCCCAGCTACCAATTGCCTACCCTGAATCAAATCTATTGATTTAGAAAATTATATCATCTTTGAAAGCTGAAAGCATAAGGAAAAAAAAATTGAGTACGATATTCACATTATGCTCAAATATCAACTGTTTGCTAAGATCTGATTTTCTGTTCATCAAATTAACCTCTTACCTTTCTATAAAAAGGGTCACTGTTTATCAGATCTGACACGTGATGTTAAGAAAACCACCCTTCAATTTCATTTCTAAAAGGAAAAACATTAATAAGTCAACATACAAAAACTACATCTTATCTATGCTTTTTTTCTCCCACTATGATTTTCTTTTTCCATTATGTCCTCATCCACATACATTAATCACAACAAATCATGATGTGAACAGCAGTGGAAAAAGTTTAATCATTGGACATTTGTATTTTTTTTTTTCCTATCTTCAACTTAAGCTGTAATCATAAGGTTTTCATGGTTTAGCCCTTTCTATAGAACACATAATAAATGCACATTTCTTTAAATTTTAATAATCATAAATTCCCCAATTTTACTGTGATTGGGAAAAAACTCATACCAAAGATAATTTCAAGTGCATTATCTATCTACTTTGTATAAGATTACCTTAAACTAATTTAGAAATGTCTTCTCAACGTTAAGTTTGACATGGAGGGACGCCTGGATGGCTCAGTGGTTGAGTGCCTTCGGCTCAGGGCATGATCCTGGGATACAGGATCAAGTCCTGCATCAGGCTACCTGCGAGGAGCCTGCTTCTCCCTCTGCCTATGTCTCTCCGCCTCTCTGGTCTCTCTCATGAATACATAAATAAAATCTTAAAAAAAAAAAAAAAAAGTTTGACATGGAAAGGGTAATCATAACTTAAATACATTCCAAAACTGAGTATATCTTGTTTTATACGTAATGCTTGTTATTAGTCAAGGTTTCTAATAATCAGAAGCAATTAAGCTTTAAAGGAAAAGGGGCACAGCTGTCACTCCTAAGAAATAACTTTTAAGCAGGGATAAAGGGAAAAGGCAGCTCAAAAAATTACAAATCTCAGGCACTAATTAGAATCCTGCCAATTAGGGGCATTTTGATTGCTTAGCAAAGTCTATATTTTATTTATTAAGAGAGACAGAAGACCATGGGGGGAGGGGATCAACAGAAAGAAAAAGTATGGGGTACCTGCCTGGATGGCTCAGTGGGTCAAGTATTTGACTCGTCTTAGTTCAGGCATTGATCTCAGGGTCGTGAGTTCAGGCTCTGTGTTTGTCTCCACACTGGGTGTGAAGTCTACTTATAAAAAAAGAAAGAAAAAGACTACTCACCATATTGGATAAATATCAAGCTTTCGAGGAAAAGGACAAATTGCTTTAAAGCTGCTACTGCATATTTATACCTTTATTCCATCCTATGTTAAATATTTCTGCGCCTTTAAGTAATTGGACTACATTCCTTGAAAAACTGGAAACAGAATTTTTATTTTATTTTTTAAAAGATTTTATTAATTTATTCATGAGAGACACAGAGAGAGGCTGAGACACAGGCAGAGGGAGAAGCAGGCCCCATGCAGGGAGCCCGACGTGGGACTCCCGGTCTCCAGGATCACGCCCCAGGCTGAAGGCAGTGCTAAACCTCTGAGCCACCGGGGCTGCCCAGAAACAGAAATTTCAACCATTCCAAGTCAGTCTGCACCCTAAGCAAAATTCTCAATTTTTATCTATAATCTGCTTCCAGCTTCTCTAACCACTTCCACCTAGGAGTAATTGGGAGAGAGGAAATGGGTACAAGAAAAAATATATATAATCAAGGTAGAGTATTCTCTAGCTATAAAATGAGCTTTCTTACATACTCCCTAGAAAATTTCCAAAGGAATGTAGCATCACTTATGGAATCTATATATGCACAGGCACGCAAATATACACCTTAGAAAAAAGAGCATTTACTTGGATACATACACTCCTAATTATCTGACCAGAGGGTCAAATATTAAACTCTTGATTCAATAAATTGAAGTGGTTAAAAAAAAAGTGTAGTAGTCAATCCACAATCAAAAAGTAAAATGCAAGGATGCCTGGCTGACTCTTCATTTTCACTCGGATCATAATCTCAGAAACCTGGGACTGAATGAGCTCTGAGTTGGGCTCCCTGCTCAGTGCAGAGTCTGCCCCTGCTTTGCTCTTGCAAAATAAATAATAAATCTTGGGCAGCCCCGGTGGCCCAGCGGTTTAGCGCCGCCTTCAGTCTGGGGTGTGATTCTGGAGATCTGGGATTGAGTCCCGTGTCGGGATCCCTGCATGGAGCCTGCTTCTTCCTCTGCCTGTGTGTCTCTGGCTCTCTCTCTCTCTCTCTCTCTCTCTCTCTGTCATGAATAAATAAATAAATAAAATCTTTTAAAAAATAAAATAAATAAAAAATAAATCTTAAAAAATAAAGTAAAATGTACAACTTACGAATTAGCTAAAAAGATCTTTAACTTTTTAAATTTTTTTTTATTTTTTAAAGATTTTATTTTATTTATTCATGAGAGACATAGAGCGAGAGCGAAAGGCAGAGACACAGGCAGAGGTGAAGCAGGCTCCATGCAGGGAACCCAATGTGGGACTCGATCCCGGGTCTCCAGGATCACGCCCTGGGCTGCAGGCGGCGCTAAACCGCTGCACCACTAGGGCTGCCCAAGATCTTTAATTTTGAGGAAAGGATTAGATTCAGAACAGTTTTTTTACAGCTGGTCACCAATAATTTCAAAACCACATGGCTTTCTGAACTGAAAAAGGATGAAAAAGTAAGAATGTAAGTCAATTACTAGAAATACATCTTAACATGTGACGGCAACAAGGGTTCCAGTAGAACTAGCTAAGAATCTGACAGAAGGGTAAGTGTTCACCAGTCCTAGAAAGCAAAAAGTCTATTTGCTTTTGAGGTGCCTGGGTAGCTCAGTTGCTTAAGTGTCTGCCGTCAGCTCAGGTCATGATCTCAGGGTCCTGAGATGGAGCCATGAGTCAGGCTCCCTGCTCAGCAGGGAGTTTGCTTCTCCCTCAGTGTCCCCCACCATGCTCTTTCTCAAATTAAAAAAAAAAAAAAAGTTTACTTACTTTCATAGGGTTGTTTTGAGAAGTAAACATTGTTTATAAAAACTATACTGTATATAAAATGCTTAATACAATGCTTGATCCGTAATGGTTTAATAACCATTAGCTGTTACTTTTCCTCCCAAGCTACTGAATTAATGAGATTCCCTAACAGGAAGTAGATTTCACCAAAGCCTTCATAAATCTTTAGCTGGACAATACTCCATTTCTAAGTCACTACTATTGTTCCAAGATTCTTAATACATTTAAAATAGAAAGATATACTACCTCCCCTGTATATTTGGAGTAATTATCTTCCAAGGCTGAGGAATCTTTTCCCAACATCTCCAAGAATGTAATTCCTGAAAAGAGATATTTTCTTTTAAATTAGGTTGCACAATTGCCAATGCCTTCTTTAACACAGCTTACATATCCTCATTTATATATTCAATAATCACAACGGTTCATTATGTGAACAGCAGTGAAAAGGTTTAATCACTGGATATGAAGTTATTGGAGGAAGCAAAGATAATCAAATGATCAAATTGAGAACCTCAAAGTCACCCAGTAAAACAGTAAAAATGAGCAACAAAAATGTAAAAGTTATAAACAAATATAAAGATACATAAATACAACTAAAAAAAAATGCACTTATGAAGGATTGCATGTTTCCTTATCCAGAAGTATACTAAGAATACCTAGGGCGGTGACCCCTTGTGGCTCCCATAAAGTTTTTCATTTAATCAGTCTACACCATTAAAGTAAATCTGTTTTGCAGCAGAGCAATTTTCAGTAACTTGCTTGTAATTAATAATTACAAGAATGCCTTCAGAATAATGTGAGAGCCACAGTTTCATCTTTCCTAGATAGCCACAGTATCTGGAATCCAATTAAGCAGAAAAGACCTCTATTCCTCCTAACAGTGATACCGAATTAGCAACAGGGGTACTTTCAACTCTAACATAAGAAAATGAAAAATGATGGGATGCCTGGGTGGCTCAGTGGTTGGGTGCCTGCCTTTGGCCCAGGGCGTGATCCTGGAGTCCTGGGATCAAGTCCCACATCGGGCTCCCTGAATGGAGCCTGCTTCTCTCTCTGCCTGTGTCTCTGCCTCTCTCTCTGTGTGTCTCTCATGAATGAATAAAAAAAAAAAAAAAAATCTAAAAAAAGACAAAGAAAAATGAGAGCCTGCACCTGGGACTCCCTCCCTAGCTGCACCCACCCACCCTCAACAGGTTATACCATTTAGCAGCTCATTAGCTCAGAGCTCCACTTCGTTATCTATAACGTCTAGCATCCACCAACCCTGTTCTAATGTAATACACCTTACAGCAGTCTCCACTGAAGTTAACATTTAAAGGGGTCGGAGGAAGGCGTAGGAGTTCTTCCCCAGGTACTTGTCACTATTTTAGAGATTATCAAACTGCATAGATTTTGAATAGTCAATGCTAACTTTTTTCTTCCTACAAGCACTGCTTTTTTCAGATGCACAATTTTTCTAAATATAAATTATCTTTCAGGAACACATATGACATTAGAGTAGAAACATGTTATCTATTGGTGTGCCACAGACTGAAAAGACAAATTCACCTTAAACACTGTCTCTACACTCTACACTGTCTACATCCTCTAGCAGGTTCCTTACAAACCCTAAGTCCTTAAAAATCAGGCAACACCACAATGAAGTACCACCTCACACTCTCAGGAACATGAAGAAAAGGGAACCCTCATCCACTGCTAGTGAGAATGTAAAATGGTCCAGCCACTTTGGAAAAAGTATGTCATTTCCTCAAGAGTTTAAACATAATTAAGTATATGATCCAGCAATCTACCCTGAGGTATATACTCAAAAGAAATGAAAACATATGTCCGCACACAAACTTGTGCATTAATGTTCATGGCATAAACATTCCCCCAGAATGGAAACAACCCAAATGTTCCATTGATGAATGGATAAATAAAATCTTGGCAGTATATCCATACAGTGGAACATCTTTTCGCAATTAAAAAATGAAGTGCGAAGAAAAAAATGAAGTACGGATCAATTTTCCGTCAAATTCAGTACTATCCTTAGGCCATGTGACTTCCAGAAAACTACATACACAAAAGCTGTTAATTTCGTTCAAACAAGATAGGAGCATATTATAATGGAAAAGTAGATGTGAATAAGTAATACCTTTGGCTGGAATTTGGATAAAGGAACAAAAAGGGAAAAAAAAGAAGCAATGTCTTGGAAATGTTGCAATCGTTCTTGCCTGTTGGGAGAAGGAAATGAAAAAGTTGAACGAAAAGTACAGGACTCCGACAAAGTGGAAGAGAAAGCAGCCACTTCATAAGTTAAGCATCTCTTGAAAGACACGAAATAGAAACTACGCCCTACGTTGGCCCCAATTTGTCTCTTCCACGAAAATCGGTATCTCATGCCGTAAATACACACAAGACATCGTTCTATGGCCCTGTCACTCCTTGAAGTTATCCGTGATGCCCCACACCCCAACCAAAATCATTCATGGTCTCTCCCCTCCTGCTCCCCCCAGTGCTGCCGCCAACAGCCCCAAGGACCTTACCTTACTTCCTTCTTAATTCCCCCGCATGGTGACAAATTCCCGCCCTTGTAGAAGAGGGTTCGTTGAACTAAACGTCGACGTAGCCTATTCTCTCATTCAAGCTCCTCCGGGGTGACTTATCTCAGGCCAACGATACCAACAGCTCCTCTGTTATCTCCCCACATCGGGGAACTACCAAATAAAATGCAAGGAGTTGATAGGCCTCTCAGAAGATAATTTGTTTTGAGGCCCAATTTTGTCTTCAATATTCCTACGGCACCGCGTCTATTATCCCTCTCGGTCCCAACTCTTCCTCCAGCCATATCTTCGTCACTTTCAGAATTCGCACCGGAGACCTAAGCGCGTGCCCCTGGATCCGCCTCAACTTCGCTGCTGCCTCTTCGCTTTGCATTCTCAAGTTCGGCCTCACGAGAATCCCGATGGCATCGGATGCAACCAGACGGGGTTGAAACAGGAGGAAAACGAGCCCATCAACGACTAAACCCCACTAACCACCCTCGAACACAGAGGGAGGAGCCGTCAAGTGCTCGTCTTCGAGCCCCGCGCTTTTCCGATTGGCTGCGGCGACGCGACGTGGCCCGTGATTGGCCACGGCGTGAAGCGCCGCGCCCACGAAGAGGAAGCGCAGGAGTCTTGCGCCTTAAGAACCCGCCTTTTCCGACAAATAAAGGTCGTAGCCGCCGAGTCCACGGGCGGAGCTAAACTTATCGCGATTAATGCTGTCGCAGGCACACCCAAAGTGGAGCCCCACGTAGCAAGAAGATGACCCGAAGTTGCTCGGCAGTGGGCTGCAGCACCCGGGACACCGTGCTGAGCCGGGAGCGCGGCCTCTCCTTTCACCAGTGCGTGAGAGCAGCCCCCGGCTAACTCCCGGCGCAGCCAGGCGGGCAGTAGGCCGGGGTGGGGCGGGGCCGGGCGCGCGTCGCGCCGTTGACGTGACGTGACGTGCGTGCGTAGCGTGGGGGGGAAAGGAACGTGGGAAGTTGGAGAGTTCGGGTTATTCTTGCTCTTCCCGCATAGGGTTTGCGTCTAAGTTGCTGATTGTTTCGCGTTGCCTGCCGGTTGCCTAGTGGCTCTTAGCGAGGGTTATTCGAAAGGAGTCGCGCTTCCTTCCTTTCGGTCGTCTTTTATTATTTAACGTGAGGAGACGGGAAGGGAGGGCATTTGGGGAGAGCTGCGGAAGGTGTTCGGTTCCATTAGACTGTGCGGCTTGCTCGTGAGCGTGAGCGTGAGCGTGAGCGTGGATGAGTTTTCACCAGAACGCCTGTCGTTGCAGGTTATTCAGTAGTAGTGGCTGAGCTCGAGGAGGCGGGTCCCGTTCTGGCTGGATCTCGTCATGGCAGGGAAGTTCTCATTTGGCTTAAGTGTGGGACCGATTTTCAGACCAGTCTAATTTGAACCCACGTCTGTGTAGTACTTCTGTGGTGTTCGTGTGTGTTTGTAATACGTATATATGTGTCATGCGAATCAAAGTCCAAGGCACAGTGGGAAGTAAGAAAGCGGGTAAGACGTTCTCACAAAAATGTACTTGAAAAAGGTAGTCCACTAAAGTGATAGGAGATGTAGAGAGGTAAACCATTGCCAAGGGACTTTTATGGGAAAATCAAAAAGAGTTTTATGGGACAGGTGGTATTTGAAGTGGACCTTGAGCTTTTTCGGGAGCAGGAGGAAGATAGCACTCGATAGGAACAGCATGGGAAAACGTAATACCTGATAGAGGAGTGGAAAATAAAGACATTTACAAAGAAAAGGTTAAGGAGCTTCTACTAGGTGTGGTAGGCCTTTTGTAGTCATTGTTTTGTTTTTTAAATAGAGTTGATTCCTCCTCCACTTAAGCTGTTGTAATTGTATCTTTTTTTCTCCTTTGGGATTCCCTCCCCCAACTAATATGTTCCTGTTCTCTCTCTTTTTTTAAAAAAATAACTTACTTGTTCATGAGAGACACACACACACCCCCACAGAGGCAGAGACACAGGCAGAGGGAGAAGGCAGATTCATCGCAGGGAGCCCGAGGTGGGTGGGACTCAATCCCCAGACCCCGGGATCTCACCCTCAGCCCAAGGCAGACGCTCAACCTCTGAGCCACCCAGGCATCCCTGTTCCTCTTCTCTTTATTTTAATAAACTGCTCCAGCTACTGATTACTTGCCTAAGACAGTGAGCATGCTCACATTACTTTCATTTCTAAACAGACACACAAACTCGAGCTTCTGTACTCCTCTGCGCTAGCCTACGACTCCTTCCCTCTGTAGCCAGGCTCCTCAAAACAGGAACATAACCTATTTACCTAAGTCCTATTGACTTTTCAACTTCTTGTTGCCAGATATCTGTCACTACTGCTCTAATGCACTGACAAAGGGTCACCGGTAATCCTGCCAAATCTAAGCGAGCACTTCTAAACCCTTCTCTTGACGTCTTTAACTTTTAGTGGTATCGACTACCCCATGAAACTTTCACCTCCATTGGCTTTATTGACACTCTGTCCCAACTTATCTCCTTTTTCTCTAATTTTTTTTTTCAATTTTTTTGCTACCCTGCTTTTCCTTTTCCTGTGCCTTCTTAGATTCTTAAATGAGGAGGAGTTCTTATACTGCTTTTATTTATTTTACTTATTGAGGACCAAAATAAGACCTGCTTAATTTTAAGAAAGGAAGGTGATGCAATTATTACAAGAGTCTGCTGTGAGTCTTTCAGTCTGATTGATTCCCCATTCATTCCATTGCCCTGATTCCTGGAAATGATTTTTCTAAAAATGCGAATTTTATGCTAGTTCCCTGAAGGAAGGATTTGTTTTTTTTTTTTTTTAAGATTTATTTATTTATTCGTAAGATACACAGAGAGGCAGAGACATAGAGGGAGAAGCAGGCTCCTCACAGGGAGCCCCGTGTGGGACTCGATCCCGAACCCAGGATCACACCCTGAGCGGAAGGGAGGCGCTCAACCGCTGAGCCACCCAGGGATCCCTAAAGGAAGGATTTTAATCCGGGCTTTTCAATGCATAAAATGCAGTCCAAGCTCCTCTGCAAAGCCTTTCCTCCTATCCCTCTCTTCCAAAACTGGAATTACATTCCCTCTATATTTCTGTTATTATATATCTGTGCTGAATGAAACACATGTCCTTATGTATGAATGGGAGGGAATCATCTTTGTCTTCCTATACCTAGGAGGTTGTAAAGAGGGTAGGACAAATGAGAGACAGGAAGACGAGTTAGAATACTATGGTGTTAGTCCTAGCACAAGGTAGTATTTGTCAACTTAACATTTGTCAACTTAACATTGCCCAAAGGCATCATCTTCAAACTTACTGATGACAGAGCCCTCTCCATAAAGAAATTTGAGTACATGTTCCTGATATATGCACGGCGATTTATAAGTTACATACATGAAGCGATGTACTAATACATACTATGGAACACAAAAATTAAAGGATGGCAAAAAAAATTATAAAAATCTAATTTCTTCAAATCTCAGTAGATGAGTGCATATTCCTCTGGAGGCCACTGACCGGAGGGATGGATCCTAAACATACTACAGCATACAAGATCTATTATCATCTGGCCTCTAGCTATCTCTCCAGCCCATCTGTACCAAGTACCAGCTACCTCTACGCTCTCCTTTAACCCTCTCCAGCCTCCAAATTAACTTATTTTTTAATGCTTTATGAACCAGTAAGATCCAAGTAGTTATTTTATATCTTTGTGTTACTGTATCTGCTTGGAGTGGCCACTCTCTGCATGGCAAATTCCTGTTCAGTTCTTGTTCCAGTATTATCTCTTCAGAAGCCTCCCCCAGCATTCCAAGTCCGATTACCAGAGTTATCAAAGACATTGCAAGGACACAGGCAAGGGGCTGTGGCTGAAAAGCATGAGTCGAAATGACTAAAGGTGTGGAAACTGTTGTTATGAGAATACTGGTACTTTGTGAAACACATAAATGGTTGAATATTAAGTGGGACTGGCAAGTAAAGTGGCACTTTGAGTCATTCTCTTTTTGTTGGTGTAAAGAAATTGAACAATTTATTTCATAACCAAAGAACTATATGTATGATAATTTGGAAGCGTTTTTACCTGAATTGTAATGGATTCTATTTTTAAACTTTTAATTATGAAACATATCAAGCATACTAGCAGGCAAAAAATAGTACATAACAAACACCTATGTACCCATCAGAAGAATTAAGCAGATGCTAACATTTTGCGTTGTTTCAGTTTTTTTCTTTTTCCCCTTAAAAGAGAATTAAGTTACAGATATAGTTCAAGTTTTACCCCCTCAATTCTTTCTCTCTCTCTCCTCAGAGATTACCACTGTAGAAAGGATTTTGTTAGCCAGTTTTCTGGAAAATATATGCAGGGAGCCAAAGATACATTTCTGCCAGCAGTGTAAAAAAGGCATAGTCAATGGGAGAGAGAAAATGGATTCTGTATTGATTTACCCAATTCATTATTGTATACATGAGATGATGATTGGTTTGGGACTTTTCTTTTGCCAGAGGTGGCTTTAGAATAGGGAGACATGAATTCCAATTTCAAGTACTATTTACTGGTAGGTATGCTTAGCTCTGGTCTTGGTTTCATCTTCTTGAAAGGATAAAAACCTTTTGTGCAGAACTTTTGTAAGACGAAAACTAAGTTTTCAAAACATACACCTGAGTGCCTGGCTAGCTCAGTTGGAAGAGTGGGCAGCTCTTGATTTCGGGTTGTGAATTTGAGCCACCCACCTACGTTGGGTGTCGAAATTACTTAAATAAACTTTAAACATATGTATATGGCTCAAGGTGAATGCTTTAAAAGTAGTATCAATTCTTATTACCAATATAATTTTGTTCAGAATTCAAATTAGTCATGATGGTTAGACTACACTATTATCCCAACCCTTTAATGTTTTACACATAGGAAATATTTAATACTTTGGGGCAAACTAACAAAGCTATTTGGGACTGTACTTCAAGGGCTCCAGGTGGCCCAGGCCATTCCATGGACTGAGGGGATTGATGGCTGTGGTCAGCAGGCATGCCAAGTGGGAAACTGCATCTGAGGATCAGGCTATATGATATAACTTGGTGGACTAGCCACCTTTTTACTGTCCTTTACCATAGTTAGAGACTACACCCCAACTCTGGAAAAGATGCCTCATTAACATGTGCCATTAGTTAAGAAAAGAACTCCGTGAAAAGAGATGGATTTGCCTCACCCTTATGAGAAAAATAATTTCCTCTTGATCAAGTAGCATCATCTTTCTGGAACAATAAAATGAAAGTCCTGAAAGTGGAAGTGTTGTTTCCTAGGAAAGCACAAATTCCAGGTAGTACTTTACCGTTTACAAAAGGTTTTGAATGGATTTGCTGCCTTGTACACTCTTAACAACCCTGTGAGGGGGCTCAAAGATTGAGAAATGTATCTAATACCATGTGGCTGATAAAAGGTAATTGAAGCTTAAATACAGGTTTTCCAATTCAGTGTTTTTTTTCTCAAGGTGATTGAGAGAACATCTCAAAATTGTGTTTTACCTTACTGCTACATTATTTCCCTAACAATGAGTTGAGAAATTTAAAATTTTCACTAGTTTCAGTTCCTAACAATTATATACCTTAAAACCTAAGTTAAAAAAAAAAAAATATATATATATATAAAATCACACAGCTACCTAGGTCTGTCCCCGAGATAAATCAAGGAAGGAGGGCGCAGAAAGAGTAGTTTTGTGATTTTTCATTATATTAATTTTGTAAGTTTTTTTTCTCACCAATTTCTAAACATAGTAGTATGGGCTTAAAAATAGAGAAATACAAGGTAATTTTTATATTCAAGGCTAGGAAAAAGTGGTGCCTTTCAAAACAAGAGAGGAAAATCAAGTATGGGAAATGTACTTGTTTTTCTACTGCTTAGTGACAAATTTTTTAAAAAATGCAGTGGAAATGTTATCTCACAAATTCTGAGGGTAGGAATTCAGGAGTGGATTAACTGGGTGTTAAAGAGTGTCTCATAAGATTGCAGTAAAATGTTAGCCGATATTAGAATCTTCTGAACATTTGATGAGACTGAAGGGTGTGCTTTCAGAAAGCTCACCCAACATAGCCTTTGACTGGAAGCCTGTCTCTTGCCAAGTAGACCGATATCTCTATAGGACTGCTTATGACATGGCAGAGAAGCTCTGCTCAGAGAAAAAAAATTCGATAGAGGGAGCAAGTGCTTTTATTATCTAGTCTTATTGCCCATTGCCACTCCTGCTTTTTTTATTTCTTAGAAGCAAATCACTATCTCTAGCCCACACTCAAGGGGAGAGTCAGCTCCATCTTTTAAGAGGAGGAGGAGCAAAGAATCCAGGGACATAGTTTAAAGACTGTGTCAGAATCTGCTTTAGATTCTGTTGAGTGTAGGCAGTGAAGACAAAATGTGGTAGGATACTTAATATGAGAATTGCCCTTGTACAAATTGAAGCAAATGAAATCAGAACTCTTGGATTAAAAAAAATCAAAGAACTTTGAAAAAAATGAAATCAAATTAAGTAAGTTTAACTAGACTTGATGTTTATATAAAGTAGTTAAATAAATGGATTTATGTAACAAATACTGTAGTATTACTATAATTTCATGTTAATGGAACTTTAATATGATTGCTGTAGATTTCCAACTGATACCATACAGCGCTCAAAATGGATCAGGGCTGTTAATCGTGTGGACCCCAGAAGCAAAAAGATTTGGATCCCAGGACCAGGTGCTATACTATGTTCCAAACATTTTCAAGAAAGTGACTTTGAGTCATATGGCATAAGAAGAAAGCTGAAAAAAGGAGCTGTGCCTTCTGTTTCTCTATACAAGGTACTTAACTCTAGGTACATACAAAATTAAATTCTACAGAGCCTTTAAAAACCAAGATACCTCACATTATAGCTAGAATTTACAGAGATTTAAGAAGAAATCCTAAGTCTTAAAATTCTTAAAATAAATCCAACAATAGATTTTAAATGCTTAGAAAACTCATTTTTCGTTTTTTTTTTTTAAATCTACATGGAATATTGGAATTTCGTAAAAAAATTAGGTATATAAAATGCAAATCATTGTCAAGACACACATAAAGATTACTAAACTGATTGCAAGAATCAACTAGTAGATACCTTAGAATTCAGGCTGTGTAAGACAGTTTCCAGAATACCTAGAAATTACACCTTTTTGGGGGTTCCTCCCAGTGATGTTACTGACCTTGACCAAAAATATACCTAATTATTAGCATCCATATAGAGAGGTATATATGGAAAATAGAGGGCTTTCTGTGAGTCAGTCACCAGTATTGGTGTTACATTCTGAGATTTCTTCTGTTTCCGTGTTCTCCTTTTATCTCTTGGCCACCTTCTTGTACATGGCTCATCACGTCTGCACAGGCTGTGGTCATCTACCTCTTCCATCCTGATGCGTGCATTTCTAACTGCTCTGAATTCTCTTTTCAAACTACTGTATTCTTTTCTCAAATTCTTTCAAACTACTGTATATCTGATAAATTGACTTGCTTTCATGCTTTTGTGTAAAATCAATAATAGTCATTATTTATTGAGACCTACAGTGGTCCAGGCCATTGTGCCAGGAGATTTACATAAGTATTCTTATTTTATCCTTAAAACAACTCTGTATTATTATCCACATTTTACAAATGAGGAGCTGATGGATTTAGTGACAGCTACTAAATGAGGAAGTCAGGATTCAAACCCAGTTCAGTCTTAATTCCAAAGCCCGTGCTCTGTCTACTATGCCTGCCTTTTTGCAAAAATAAGTCATGTGATTGCTCCTTTAAAAAACTATTCAAAACTCATTTCCACGAAGCCTTCCCAAATTGCCACCTTTCTGTTGTTACCATTACCATTTCAGACACTTTCAGCATCGTGTTAACTTTCAGCATCAGGTTACTATTTCTGTAGAGATGAAAAAAAAAAAAAACTTCTTTCACATTTTCCTTTAAATACATTGGCAAAAACCAGAGATTATGACTTTTTTCTTTCATAATTAACTCTCCCAAGCAACCAGGTGAGTGTTTTGCATTTAGTGGTATTTTTATAGACAGTTTTCTGTGTGATAATTTCAAAAATAACCTGAATTTGATGTTTCTATTGCAGGTTCTTCAGGGTGTACACCTTAAAGGTAAAGCAAGACAGAAAATCCTAAAACAGCCACTTCCTGATAATTCACAAGAGATTGCTACTGAGGACCATAACTACAGTTTAAAGAGACCTCTGACAATAGGTGCAGAGAAACTGGCCGAGGTGCAACAGATGCTCCAGGTATCCAAAAAAAGACTGGTCTCTGTAAAAAACTATAGGATGATCAAGAAGAGAAAGGGCTTACGATTAATTGACGCACTTGTAGAAGAGAAACTACTTTCTGAAGAAACAGAGTGTCTGCTACGAGCACAGTTTTCAGGTATGTTCCCCTTTTCCAAAATATCATAAAGTATTTACTCTGCTACTGCTTATGAAAACGTGCTCTTCACTGAAACATGAAGTCTCAGGGTAAGCAAAAAAGAAAGGAATTGCCAAAATCCTTTTATGTATTTCCAGCTTATTTATTTATTTATTTATTTATTTATTTATTTATTTATTTATTTATTTATTTATTTTTTGTATTTCCAGCTTTAAAAGTAATGTGGTTTATTATAGGAAAAACGAAGAAATATACAAATGATAAAAGTTAAGCATAATCCTGCTACCCAGAGATGAGATAATATGGTTGATACCATATACTATACTTTGCAGTTTTTATAAAGCACTTATTCATTTTACTGCAAATTCTTTATAAGCAGTTTTAACTGCTATGTAATTTATCACTAAAGTGTTTTTGCAGCAGAGTTGAACCAGATAATTTCGCCAGTTCTCCTTGAGCTTGAAAATTCTATGAATCTCCATATTATTTTCTAAAATGTTCTATAGAAGACAGATATGTCCATTGGAAAACTACCTACTCTTCTTTGTGAACAAAGAAGAGGGACAAAATAAATATTTCCAACTTACTCTTTGATGAAAGCAGTAGAGATTTTGGATTTACGTTCTGGTTTAAAAAAAAAAAAGTATGTCTTATTTCTAGAAAAGAATAGGTATTTCCAAAGGAGGAGAATATTTTGTGTTTTTCCAGTAGGGGAAAACACACATAATAAACAGGAATCCCCAACAGGAAAGAGGATTTTTTTTTTTTCCTTCAAAGTAGGGAAGATTGTCTATTCAATCTGAATAACATCCCATCCTCAGAAATGTTTCTTGTGTCTCATTTTCACCCCTCAAATAAATGGTAACCAGGGAACAAAATAAAACAAATAAATGTGCTCATAATCCAGAGACTTTAATTTTATCCACTTACTTCATTTTCTTCCCTCTTCCTCTAAAATTCTCCACTTAGGCTGCCAGTGAATAGTAAAACACAGTGATTCAGGTTGAAACTTTTTTCTTCCCTCTTTTGAGTGAAATGATTCAAGATGAACAGGATGAACTAGTCAGGAGGCTCTATGATTGGATATTAACCATTGAACAAACTTAGTTAAACTGTGATTGGATTTGGATTTGGATGCCCATTGCATTTATATCCAAATGCTGTGATCTATATCTGAAAATGTTACTGTACACACTCTTCATCACAAAGAATAAATAAATTTATTTTAACAGATTTTAAGTGGGAGTTGTATAACTGGAGAGAAACAGCTGAGTACTCTACAGAAATGAAACAATTTGCATGTACACTCTACTTGTGCAGTAGCAAAGTCTATGATTATGTAAGAAAGATTCTCAAGCTGCCTCATTCTTCCATCCTCAGGACGTAAGTGAATTACTTTTTAGATGTTAAAGAAAATTAGTATTTTATTATTTTATTGCATTTTATGTGTTAAGGCTATTCATACTCAAACTCTTATTAGTCCATTTTCTCTTTTTAGAAACTTTTAGGTGGTACTTGCATATTATCACAGCAGCAATATTTTCACCAACAACATGAAGGCAAATACTTTGACAACTTTTTTGCATCCTCCAGATGGCAGAGACACTGGGCGATTAAAAAAAAAATCTGGATTCTAATATACTTTAGTAGTTTGGGGATTTCTAAAACACTTTAGTAGTTTTAAAGATTTTATTTATTTATTGACACAGAGAGAGAGGCAGAGACACAGGCAGAGGGAGAGGGAGAAACAGGTTCCATGCAGGGAGCCCGATGTGGGACTTGATCCCAGGTCTCCAGGATCACACCCCAGGCTGCAGGCGGTGCCAAACCGCTGCACAACCCAGGCTGCCCACTTCAGTAGTTTAATATTGGACTATCCTAGAAAATCTAGAACAGTTCTAGATTGATACCATTGGTTTGAGGCTAAGCACAAAAAGCTGCATTTTTGTAAGCTCTATAAGTTGATGCCCGTGGCAGGTTCTGGGAGGAGATTTTGGTAAATAATTTTGTAGGATTTGTCATTAAAGTACATAGATATATTTATAATTCTCTTAGTGTAAAGCAAATAACGCAGTGGCTTTGCAGTAATGTTTTATGAAAGTAACACTCAACGTTTACTATTTTTCTTATCACTGGTTTTACAGATGCCTTTTAATACTGATTAATTGGGCTTAAAAATGACGGAAATCTATTGTCTCAGGGTTCTGGAGGTTACAAGTCCACAAAATCAAGGTGTCAGCAGGGTTGGTTCCTTCTGAGGGCTCTGAGGGAGAGAGTCTGTTCCACCATTCCTCTCTTCTTTTTTTTTTTTTTTAATTTTTTTTTCAATTTATTTATTTATGATAGTCACAGAGAGAGAGAGAGAGAGAGAGGCAGAGACACAGGCAGAGGGAGAAGCAGGCTCCATGCACCAGGAGCCCGATATGGGATTCGATCCCGGGTCTCCAGAATCGCACCCTGGGCCAAAGGCAGGCGCCAAACCGCTGCGCCACTCAGGGATCCCCCATTCCTCTCTTCTTGACTTAATTTGTAGTTGGTGGTCTTTTTCCCTATGTCTCCTTACATCATCTTCCATTATATATGTGTGCTTCTGTGCCCAAATTTCCTCTTTTTATGAGGGCCACTCATACAGGATTAGGATTCACCTTAATGACCTAATTTTAACTTGATTATCTCTGTAAAGACTATATCTCCAAATAAGGTCACATTCTGAGGTGCTGGGGCTTAGGGCTCCAGTATGTCTTTTTGAGGGACAAAATTCAACCATAATAGTCACTTTCCTAACACGTAAACCTCCTCATTGCCCACAGCCTATAGGCTAATTCCTTCCTATGGTTTTCTGAACTTCCCATGATGTGGGCCCTGCTGGGCTCCAGGGCTCATCTTTTGCCTCCCTCTTTCCCCTCTAGCATTCTATGTTCGACTGTAAGGCATTCCTTGCTGCTGCTTGCCTCAGGGACTTATTGTTCCTGTACCCATTCTCTCTCTCTCTTTCTATCTGTTGGTCCTGGTGATTAGTCTTCAGACTCAAATTAGATATGACATCCTATCAGAAGCTTGGCCTGCAGTAAGTACTCTTCTCACACAAATGATACAGAACTGAATCATATCAAAACTCTTCAGAGTGTAGGGATAGAGGGAACTTTCCTCGACATCTTAAAAGCCATCTACGAAAAGCCCACAGCAAATATCATTCTCAATGGGGAAGCACTGGGAGCCTTTCCCCTAAGATCAGGAACAAGACAGGGATGTCCACTCTCACCACTGCTATTCAACATAGTATTGGAAGTCCTAGCCTCAGCAATCAGACAACAAAAAGACATTAAAGGCATTCGAATTGGCAAAGAAGTCAAACTCTCCCTCTTCGCCGAAGACATGATACTCTACCTAGAAAACCCAAAAGCCTCCACCCCAAGATTGCTAGAACTCATACAGCAATTTGGTAGCGTGGCAGGATACAAAATCAATGCCCAGAAATCAATGGCATTTCTATACACTAACAATGAGACTGAAGAAAGAGAAATTAAGGAGTCAATCCCATTTACAATTGCACCCAAAAAGCATAAGATACCTAGGAATAAACCTAACCAAAGAGGTAAAGGATCTATACCCTAAAAACTATAGAACACTTCTGAAAGAAATTGAGGAAGACACAAAGACATGGAAAAATATTCCATGCTCATGGATTGGCAGAATTAATATTGTGAAAATGTCAATGTTACCCAGGGCAATTTACATGTTTAATGCAATCCCTATCAAAATACCATGGACTTTCTTCAGAGAGTTAGAACAAATTATTTTAAGATTTGTGTGGAATCAGAAAAGACCCCGAATAGCCAGGGGAATTTTAAAAAAGAAAACCATATCTGGGGGCATCACAATGCCAGATTTCAGGTTGTACTACAAAGCTGTGGTTATCAAGACAGTGTGGTACTGGCACAAAAACAGACACATAGATCAATGGAACAGAATAGAGAACCCAGAAGTGGACCCTGAACTTTATGGTCAACTAATATTCGATAAAGGAGGAAAGACTATCCACTGGAAGAAAGACAGTCTCTTCAGTAAATGGTGCTGGGAAAATTGGACATCCACATGCAGAAGAATGAAACTAGACCACTCTCTTGCACCATACACAAAGATAAACTCAAAATGGATGAAAGATCTAAATGTGAGACAAGATTCCATCAAAATCCTAGAGGAGAACACAGGCAACAAACACCCTTTTTGAACTTGGCCACAGTAACTTCTTGCAAGATACATCCACGAAAGCAAAAGAAACAAAAACAAAAATGAACTATTGGGACTTCATCAAGATAAGAAGCTTTTGCACAGCAAAGGATACAGTCAACAAAACTCAAAGACAACCTACAGAATGGGAGAAGATATTTGCAAATGACGTATCAGATAAAGGGCTAGTTTCCAAAATCATTAAAGAACTTATTAAACTCAACACCAAAGAAACAAACAATCCAATCATGAAATGGGCAAAGGACATGAAGAGAAATCTCATAGAGGAAGACATAGACATAGCCAACATGCACATGAGAAAATGCTCTGCATCACTTGCCATCAGGGAAATACAAATCAAAACCACAATGAGATACCACCTCACACCAGTGAGAATGGGGAAAATTAACAAGGCAGGAAACCACAAATGTTGGAGAGGATGCAGAGAAAAGGGAACCCTCTTACACTGTTGGTGGGAATGTGAACTGGTGCAGCCACTCTGGAAAACTGTGTGGAGGTTCCTCAAAGAGTTAAAAATAGAACTGCCCTATGACCCAGCAATTGCACTGTTAGGGATTTACCCCAAAGATTCAGATGCAATGAAACGCCGGGACACCTGCACCCCGATGTTTCTAGCAGCCATGTCCACAATAGCCAAACTGTGGAAGGAGCCTCGGTGTCCATCGAAAGATGAATGGATAAAGAAGATGTGGTTTATGTATACAATGGAATATTCCTCAGCCATTAGAAACGACAAATACCCACCATTTGCTTCAACGTGGATGGAACTGGAGGGTATTATGCTGAGTGAAGTAAGTCATTCGGAGAAGGACAAACAGTGTATGTTCTCATTCATTTGGGGAATATGAATAATAGTGAAAGGGAATATAAGGGAAGGGAGAAGAAATGTGTGGGAAATATCAGAAAGGGACACAGAACATAAAGACTTCTAACTCTGGGAAACAAACTAGGGGTGGTGGAAGGGGAAGAGGGCGGGGGGTGGGGGTGAATGGGTGACGGGCACTGAGGGGGACACTTGATGGGATGAGCACTGGGTGTTATTCTGTATGTTGGTAAATTGAACACCAATAAAAATTAATTTATTTTAAAAAAAAAACTGAATCATAGTACTTTTTTTTTTTTTTAAAGATTTTATTTATTTATTCATGAGAGACACAGAGAGGCAGAGACATAGGCAGAGGAAGAAGCAGGCTCCCTGTAGGGAGCCCAGTGCAGGGACTCAATCCTGGCACTCCAGGACCATGCCCTGGGCTGAAGGCAGGCGCTCAACTGCTGAGCCACCCACACATCCCTGAATCATAGTTCTTAAAACACTGTTTTCCCACTGGACCAGGAGCCGCCTCAGTCTGAGGTCTGCGTCTGATTCTGTTATGCTACTTTCTTATACGGATCCTGCATGGTACCTGGAGTACTATGGTCCCTTGGTAAATATTTGTGGAAAGAAAAAAAAAAGCCTCAATAGTCATTTAGCATTTCAAATAGATGTAAGGAGGAAATGCAGTGGACCTCAAGTTGCTGTCTAAAGAACAGTGTTCCATTTAATTCAGTGTAGATAAGGCGGAGGCCAGCGGGGAAGGACAGCAGCCCCCTGTCCTGGAACATGCCTCTTGGTTTCTTACTGCTTCAATTTTAAAACAGACTCAGAGGGGCTCTGAGCTGGAGAAACTCTGTGAGATCATGTAATTAACATATAACACTATTCTAGTTTTAAGTGTATAACAATTATTTAGTATTTGTATATGTTGCAAAATGATCACCACACTAAGGCTAGTTAACATTCATCACACACAAAATTAAAATTGCTTTTTTCTTGTAATGAGAACTTTTAAGACCTATTCTCTTGGCAACTTTCAAATATATGATACGGGGACCTCTGGGTGGCTCAGCAGTTTCAGTGTTTTGCATTTTATAACCTTTGCTATGACATTATCTTAGTACAATTTTATTTTATTTATTTTTTTAGATTTTATTTATTTGATGAGAGAGCATGCATGCCGGCGCACAAGCAGGGTGAGTGGCTGGCAGAGGGAGAGGGAGAAGCAGGTTCCCCAGGGAGTAGTGAGCCCAACTTGGGACTCAATCCCAGGACCCGGGATCATGACCTGAGCTGAAGGCAGATGCCTAACCGACTGAGCCACCCGGTGTCCCTGTTTAGTACAACTTTAGTACTCAAAAAGTTATTATTTCTTTTGGAACTTTGTCTGAAACTAAAATACCTTGTTTAATATGATAGTAATACATGCTTGTTATAAAACATTTAAACAAGGGGCAGAAAGGCAGAGATACACATTCAATAGGTTAACAGATTTGGTAGTAGGAAAATGGGAGTTTTATTGGATTGCTTCTATTTTCTTAGTGATATAAAGATAATAGCTGAGGGGCACCTGGGTGGTTCCATTGAGTAAGTGACCAGCTCTTGATCTCAGCTTATGTCTTGATCTCAGGGTTGTGAGTTCAGGCCCCATGTTGGGCTCTGCCCTGGGCAAGCTTACTTAAAAAGATAATAGCTGAGAGTTGGGGCAGGAGACATAAGAAGTTTGGGGGAGAAAGGAGAAAATGCGAATCATTGTTTTTCCTCATTGATGACAGAGAGACAGTTATATGATAAACAATTAGATGATGACAGACCAAGCCAGACTTATATTTTTAAAAACCTTTGATTCAGACAGGTACCTCCCTCACTAATTTCTACTTGTTGTATCTTTCTCTAATTCTTACCCACTATCAGCCACTTCTGTAATTTGCTGTATTCTGATGTTGCATCTTTTTCAGTTCTCTCTTAAATTCTTTATGTCCAGAACCTTCCCAGACATGTGCTTCAGATAATTCCAGTTCTTTGGGTCTTGAAGGTAGTTTGTTTTCACATATCTTTTGTAAGAATGTCATAACATCCTCAGCCTTCCTTATTTTAATAATGATACTTATAGTATGATATTTATATTTTCTCTAACTTTCTATTTAGGTATTCATTGTAATATAGTAAATTAGTTCCCTCTAATAGGGAAGGTAATATGAGAGATTCAGAGATAAACAAGACTATGGGAAGAGCTAACAGTCTTGAAAAACACTCAGCTCAGCATCATGGCTCTTCAGCAGTTCTTCTCCAGGCAGTTTAAAGCCACCCAGTGGACTCCCTATAATCACTCCATGACTAAGCCGTTGTTTAATTTAAAATATGTTGTTGAGAATGTAAATTTTTGGTAAAAATTGTGTGAAGGAGAATTGGAATGTGAATTAATTGTAAATTTATTCATCCAATTCTGTGCATTGGAGGTCCAAAATTTGTTTTTAATTTCTTATAAAAGTTGAATCCATTTATTCTAATACTTGCATAAGTAGATTTACTTCTGTATCCTATTCCTAGGAATTGCATAAGTGACAGGAATATGTACATGTATATATGTGCACATGAGTATATGTTACAGTGCTGTTATCTAAAAAATGGAAATAACCTGTTGAAAGGTTAGTGTAACAGCGTAAATTATTTATGGCTTAACTATACTATGGGATACCATGTACACATTTAAAATGCTGTAAGTCAATAGTTAAGGACACAGAAAAATATTTCTGTAACATTACTATTAAGTAAAAAAAAAAAGATTCAGTGTAAATTTTAAAAATTGTATCTACGTGTGTGTGTATACATAAATCTGGAAGAGTGTCCCTGAAATATTAAAGTGATTATTACTTTTTGCACATTTCAGTATTGCTTTACTCTTAAAAAAATAATGTGCCTTTTTTTACTATCAAAAAAAATTTCATTTTAAAAGGGAAGAAAGGTTAGACACAGAAGTCAGTCACTTCTCTACAGTTCTAAGTCATAAACCTGGTTTGGGTATTTCCATTTTCAGATATAGAAACTTATAAAAACAAGGCCACATATCTTTCTGCCTGATATTCAAGACCTCATTCTCATAGCTATGGACATAAAAATACTATTTAGATTTCTATTTAAAAATCAAGCTCAAAGAACATAAACTTTATCTTAGCCTATTTAAACTAAAAACTTTTACATCGAGGCATGAAATACTTTCATTACATACTGATTCCGTATGCAACACAGTAAGCATCTTTGGTGTTCATTTGAAAATCCTAATGCAAGAAAAAGAAATTAAAGTTAAAATTTGGAAGCATCTTTGCAAAGGGTATTCAACATAGTAGTGGGCTGTAGCACTGACCTGTTTCATCATTATCTTACTATTTTAAAATATAAACAACCGATTGATACTTAAATTTTTTTTTTATTAATACTTTTGTCTCTTAAATAGGTTATAAGCAACTTAGAGTCAAAGTATGTCTTTTGCATCCTATAAATGTGTTTTTCAAACCCATTAGTGCATTTTGAAATCAGTGGGATGCCTGGGTGGCTCAGTGGTTGAGTGCCTGCCTTCGGCCCAGGGAGTGATCCTAGAGACCTGGGATCAAGTCCCACATCGGACTCCCTGCATGGAGCCTGCTTCTCCCTCTGTGTCTCTCATGAATAAATAAATAAAATCTTTAAAAAAAAATTAAATAGTGGTCGACTGTCCAGGACAAAACCTTGGCACCTTAGAATATAGCCCCCAAATCAGAAATACTAACCCCTACCCAGGGTACCTGGGTGGCTCAGTCAGTGTAGCATCTGCCTTCAGCTCAGATCATGATCCTAGGGTCCTGGGATTGAGCCCCACATTGGGCTCCCTGATCAGCGGAGAGTCGTCTTCTCCCTCTGCCTCTGCCTCCGACCCACCGCATGCTAGCACTCTCTCTCTCTCTCTAAATAAAAATCTTAAACAAAAAAACCCAAAAGTTACTTAAGTTACAAAAGTAGACCTCAGGGTGAACTCTCCAGTCTCTACTTAAGCATCCATTTAGTCTTATTTTAGACAATGATTAAACTTGGCTGTTGCTTTTCCTGACCCCACAACAAATTAGAAAGAGTAAATCAGAACTGTGTGAAAACGATTTTGAAGACAAATGCTAAGATTAATAGGAGTGCATAATCAGGAGTCTGGGAGGGTTGAGGACACTACAGAAGAACTCCTGAGGTAATAATGTAGGTACTCTGTGTAGGGCAGACAAATGCAGACACCTTAATTGTCCCTGAGGGCATAATTTTGAGGCTACAAGGAGCAGTGGGAAAAGCACTAGCAGGACCTCAGGAAATCTGGCTTCCACGTTTGTACAGAACTAGCAGCACAGCCAGGACCATGTGGCATAAGCTCTTCCTGTGTCCTAGTTTCCTAACCTGTAAAATGGGGTAGATGTGCTAGATACTCCCAGAGTTTCCTTCCTCTACAACAGTTTTCTTATTTCATTGAATTGACAGGTAAGACTGGTTTATGATCTAAATTTTAAACACATCAATTAGAACAAAGTGGGTAATTGGTATACTTTAAAAAAAAAAAAGTAAATGAGCAATGAAAATTGCTTTGTGGTATGTTTGCATCTTGAAATACTACTCTGTTTCTCAGTTTCCCCATTATTTTAGTATTTTCTGGTAACTATATGAATACATGCTTGAAAATGTCTGTAGAATTTGGCTACTTATACTTGGCTTTGTTTTTTTAAGGATTTGAGGCCATATTTAGTACTATTTTTTTTTTTAAAGATTTTATTCATTTGAGAGAAAGAGTGAGCAGGAGGGAGAGGGAGAGAGAATCTGAAGCAAACTCCACACTGAACATAGGGTCTGGTGTGGACCGGATTCATGACCACTAGATCATGACCTGAGCCAAAACCAAGAGCCACCGAATTCAACCGAATTTGCCACCCAGGCACCCCGACTTTAGTACCATTTAAGGTATTTTTCCTTTTTTAAAAATTTCTTCATTTGAATTTTATATTTTTCATTTTTTATATTTTCCAGATGGTTATCCAAATGCAAACCCAGTCCAGGTTTCAACAGCAACATTTTTTCTTTTCTTCAACGACGAGTAGAGAATGGAGACCAGCTATATCAGTATTGTTCACTGATAATAAAAGGCATATCTCTCAAGCAACAACTTCAATGGGACCCCAGCAGTCACCACTTGCAAGGGTTTATGGACTTTGGCCTTGGGATACTTGATGCCGATGAAACACCCCTTGCCTCAGAAACTATTTTGTTAATGGCAGTGGGTATTTCTGGTCACTGGAGAACGCCTCTTGGTTATTTTTTTGTAAACAGGGCATCCGGATATTTGCAAGCTCAGTTGCTGCGTCTTACCATTGGCAAACTGAGTGACATAGGGATCACAGTTCTGGCTGTTACGTCTGATGCTACAGCTCACAGTGTTCAGATGGCAAAAGCATTGGGGATACATATTGATGGAGACAACATGAAGTGTACATTTCAGCATCCTTCGTCTTCTAGTCAACAGATTGCATACTTCTTTGATTCTTGCCACTTACTCAGATTGATAAGAAATGCATTTCAGAATTTTCAAAGCATTCATTTCATAAATGGCACAGCACATTGGCAGCACCTTGTGGAGTTAGTAGCACTAGGGGAACAGGAATTAGCAAATATGGAAAGACTCCCAAGAAAACTTGCAAATCTGAAAAACCATGTACTGAAGATGAACTGTGCAGCCCAAGTGTTCAGTGACAGCGTGGCCAGCGCATTGGAATGCTTGCTGTCATTAGGCCTGCCTTCTTTTCAAAACTGTATTGGTACCATCCATTTTTTACGCTTAGTTAACAACCTGTTTGACATTTTTAATAGTAGGAACTGTTATGGAAAGGGACTTAAAGGACCCCTACTGCCTGAAACTTACAGTAAAATTAATCGGGTATTAATTGAAGCCAAGACTATCTTTGTGACATTATCGGATGCTAGCAACAATCAAATAATTAAAGGTAAGCGAAAACTAGGATTCTTGGGATTTTTGCTTAATGCTGAGAGCTTAAAATGGCTCTACCAGAATTATGTTTTCCCTAAAATCATGCCTTTTCCATATCTTCTGACTTATAAATTCAGTCAAGACCATCTGGAATTATTTCTGAAGATGCTTAGACAGGTATTAGTAACCAGTTCTAACCCTACCTGTGTGGCATTCCAGAAAGCTTACCATAATTTGGAGACCAGATACCGATTACAAGATGAAGTTTTTCTAAGTGAAGTAAGCATCCTTGACATTTCAATTGATCGAAGGACAGACTTGGCCCTTTGGACAGTTCAGCGTCAGTATGGTATCAGCGTTCTAAAGACTGTTTTTCACAAAGAGGATATTTGCCAGGACTGGTCTAATTGTCCTCTCAGTGAGGCATTACTTGATCTGTCAGATCACAGGCGAAAACTCACCTGTTGTGCCAGTCATGTTGCAAATAAGTTATCAGCTCTTTTAACTTGTGAGGACTGCATCAGTGCATTGTATGCTTCGGATCTCAAAGTTGCTAAAATTGGGTCACTGTTATGTGTCAAAAAGAAGAACGGTTTGCATATCCCTTCAGAAAGTCTCTGTCAAGTCATAAATATTTGTGAGCGAATTGTAAGAACCCATTCAAGAATGGCAGTCTATGAACTACTTCCTAAACAGAGAGAATTATATCTCCAGCAGAAAATATTGTGTGAGCTTTCTGGGCATATTTATCTTTTTGTAGATTTAGATGAGCATCTCTTTGATGGAGAAGTGTGTGCCATCAATCACTTTGTAAAGTTACTAAAGGATATAATAATCTGTTTCTTAAAAATCAGAGCTAAAGATGTAGCTCAGTACCCTCTAAAACACCATTCAGAAAGACTTGAGATGAAAACTTTGTCAAAGAGGCAGTGGTCATCTTTACAAGATTACAGATGTTCAGGTTTTGCTAATACCAATAAATTCAGGCATTTGTTAAGTAATGATGGCTATCCATTCAAATGAGGGACCTAAAATGTCTCAAAATTTTTATAAAGAATAATTGGTCAGCATTTATTTTAAAGTTCAACTTACCGTATCTCATAAATTGACCATAGTTGACAAGTTTGTAATTCTGACTTATTAGAATTTCTGATTATGCATATTATAAAATCTTGCACTTTGGTATGGTTTGCAGCATTTCAGTTACTTGTAGAAAGCTGTAAGTCAGTAGGAGGAGTCTAGCCAACAGGTACTGCCTTTGAATATACTACGATAAGACTGAATAATGGAACCTACTTTGAACTTGTTCAGTCTACCTTAAAACAAGAGAGTATAACAACTAAGAGTCATTAAAAGATTGACTTTTACAAATAGACTGAAAGAGCTTTGTTTTACAGCTCTGAGAATGTTGACAGGAAAAAAACTGAAAATGTTGACAGAATACCTATAAAATCTTGGATATAATTTTTATTACATATAAAAATTAAGATGTGGTTTGAAAATTAGGCTAAAATAAAATATGACCACAAAACCCCTTGGCCAGGCTACCCTAAAACAGAAGCGTGCTGCAGCGAAGCTGGGGAATGTAGTCTGAGAAGTACATAGGTGATATCATTTTCACAATCCATTGTCCTTGGACTTTAAAATACTACTTTTGAAAAATTGAGTGGATACTTACTTGACTCCACTGGAAGAGCCTGATGCCCATCAAAGAATGAGGAGAAGCCTTATTTCAGCTTCTCCTTCCGAAGTCTCCTTATGCTTGCAGGGAGGCTGAAATAGACGTATTTTCAGTATTGAATGAATAATGGGATTCACACCAGGTGATTAATAAATTAGAAAAAGATGACCATTTGAGACAATGGTTATGAAAATATTTGTCTTGATTTAATAATGAGTGTTTTCAGAAATTTAGAGAAGCTTAAATAATCTAAAGATGGAAACATACTAAGGACAATTTTCTCCATTCTCTCATACCCCGGCTTGAAAAGATGAATAGAAAAACATATTGGTACTTTAAAATCTGGGGAGTGTTATAAGTGGATAAAAGAAGAAACAGGCATATGATTCATCTCTGTGTGTAAAACATTTACTCTTTATCATTGAGTGAATATTCATGTACAGTTAATATGAAAACTTGAAATTGCAAAAGATTAATGACCAGATGAAAGTTTTTATTAACTGAAATTCCCCTTAAATTGTATATTTTGATATATTTGTTTTTTTCTACCTCAAACAAAGGCTTAAGTTTTGAGATGTAACCAGAGTTGTACTACATTTTATGTAAGAGCTATTGCTGAGGAGTCTAGATATTGTGGTTTTTGTTGCAATAGAATTAGTTTAGATGCACTGGATAAATCTTATTTAAAGGAAGCCTATTTGTTAAGTCACTACCTTTTAACTTATTGCTTATATAATTCCAAGTTTTGTCCTGAGTTTTACTTAAAACTAGGTTCATACCTGTAGGTGTCTTGTGTTCTTTGCTCTTGCATTGTACTACTGTACTAATATATTCTGTAGTTAAAGAAATTAGTGTTACGCATTATTTCTTTAAGTGCTGGATAAATTGGACAGACATGGAAGACAAAAATATATCCTTCACTGCCTTGAACCGTTAATTGCTCTTGCCCTAGTGAAAGTGTTTCAAGTCTGATATCAGGTTTACTTAACATGATATGCTTTACAGTGAATTTTTAAAATAAATTATTCATATTTGATTAGGGTAGTTTAGTTTATATTTTCCACTTAGCACCTTTGTCCTTTTCAGGGAAAACAAACATTCTCTTCAGAAATTTATCCTTCCTATTTTTCAGCAAATAGTGCTGGAACAACTGGATGTCCACATGCAAAAGTATTAACTCTAAATAGGTCAAAGACCTATCTATAAAAGGTAAAACTATAAAACTCTTAAAAGAAAACAGAGTAGGGACGCCTGGATGGCTCAGCGGTTTAGCGTCTGCCTTTGGCCTGGGGCGTGATCCTGGGGTTCCAGGATCAAGTCCCACATAGGATTCCCTGCGTGGAGCCCGCTTCTCCCTCTGACTGTGTCTCTCTGCCTCTCTGCGTGTGTGTGTCTCTCATGAATAAATAAAATCTTAAAAAAAAAAAAAAGTAAATCCTTGGTACTTGGATTAGGCAATAGTTTCTTAAATATGACATCGAAAACAAACAACAAAAATTTCACCAAAATTAAAAAATTTGTGCTTCAAAGGACACTGTCATGAAAGAGACAACTCACAAAATGGGAGAAAATTTTTACTAATTTATCTGATAAAGGTCTTGTACCCAGAATATACAAAGAACTACTGTAACTCAATGATGGACAACCCAATTTGAAAAATGGGTAAAGAACACAAATAGACATTCTTTAAAGGAGATTACCCATTGGCCTGTAAACACATGAATATATACCCAACATCATAAACCATCTGGGAAATGCAAATCAAAACCACAATGAGGTATCACTTTACACCCACTGGGATGGATATAAGACAATAACAATGTTGACAAGAATGTGAAGAAATTGAAACCCTCATACACTGTTGGTGGGAATGCAGATGCTTTGGAAAATAGCGTGGCAGTTCTTTAAAAGGGTAGTTAAATGCAAAGTTACCATATTGCCCAGCAGTTCTACTAACAGGCATATATACCCAAGATAAATGAAAATGTCCGTTTAAAAACTTGTAAACAAACTTCATAGCACTATAGCTACACAATGAAAAAGCCTAAATGTCCAACTGATGGATAAATAAAAATGTGCGATATCCATACATGGATAATACGGTAAGTGTATGTTGTACTTTATAACAAAGTGCCAGAGCTGCTTTTGTGAAATGACTATACCACTCTGCATTCTAATCAGGAATGTATAAGAAAGTTCATTTGCTCTCTTTTCTTCCCAGTATTTGGTCACCAGGGTTTTGTTTTGAATTAGCCATTCTAATAGGTGTTCAGTGATATTTCATTGTGGCTTTCATTTCCAATTTCCTAATGTCTAATGATGCTGAGGATTTTTCATAAGATTATTTGCCATCCACATAATCTTAGGTGAAAGGTATGTTCAAGTCTTTTGCCCATATTTTGGAAGGTCAGTTTTTTAAGTTGAGTGTTAATTATATATTCTGGATATAAGTGCATTATCTGATGTGTTTTGCAAATATTTTCTGCATCTATGGCTTTTTTTATTAGTGTTTTGAAGACATTGATTTTGTTAAGTCCAGTTTATCCATTTCTTTCTTTTAGGGGTCATACTTAGTTTTGTATCTAAGAAATCTTTGTCTAACCCAAGGCCACAACAATTTTTCTTATATTATTTCTTCTAGGTGTTTTGTAGCTTTAGGTTTTACATTTAGGTTATGATCCATTTTCAGTTAATTTTGGTCTATGGTATAAGTTGAGTTTCAGATTTCAACATATGTATCTCCCAACCCTGTTAAAAAGATTCTTCTTTCTTCCCTGAATTACCTTTGAACTCTTGTCAAAAACTGACTATATATATTGGGTCTAGTTCTGGGTGTTCTGTTCCATTGATCCATAGGTCTAACACTTCATCAGTACTGCAATGACCTGATTGGCCTTATAGGAGTCTTGAAGCCTGGTGGGAGTCTTTCAACTTTGTTCTTTATTCAGAAATGTTTGGCTACTCTAGTTGTACCTTTCCGTATGAATTTTATAATCAGCTGTTGATTTTTACAAAAACTCCTGCTGGGATTTTGACTGGAGCTTTGTGGAAACTAAAGACCAATTTGGAGAAATGAGATCTTAATAATATTGAACATACCAATCCATGAACATGGTATATCTCTTAAGGTCTTCTCTAATTTTATCAAGGTGTTCTACATTTCACCTAAAGATCTTGTATAAATTGGTCACATTACATGTTTTGTGGTGCTACTATAAATGGTAATGTAAAATTTGTTTCTAAATGGTCATTGCTACTATGTGAAAATACAATTTTATATATTGACTTTGCTTAAACTCACTGGTTCCTGCAGCTTTTTTTTTTTTAAAGATCACCATGACTTTCCTATATAGGCAGTCACATTATCCACCAGTAGACATTCTCATTCTTTTCCAACCTGCTCTCCCCTCATTGTACAGTGACCTGCAACACAATGTTGACTAAGAGTGCCTTCTTGTCTTTGAGGAGGAAACATTCAGTCTTCATCATTCATATGATGTTAGCTGTAGACTTTGATAAATTGGTCTTTTCTAGCTGATACTCCCTTTTCTTCCTGGTTTGCTGAAGAGTGTATGTGTTTAAATCATAAATGGGTCTTGAATTTTGTCAGTTTTTCCGCACCTTTCAATTTTCTTTGAAAACCATTTGAGATATAATTTACATACTGTAATATTCACCCTTTTAAAGCCTGTAATTCAGCAGTTTTTAGTATATTCAAAAGGTTTCCTGTAACTTCTGAGATGATCATATAGTTTTACTTCTTTTGTATTTTGATTCAGTGAATTACATTGATTATTTTTAAATGTTGAGTCGACCTTTTATTCCTGGGATAAACCTACCAGATCATGATGCATTCTTTTTACCTATTGCCAGATTTCATTTGATAATATAATCAATTACAGAGTTGAAGTCTATGGCCTTATAGTAAATATTACCCTGAATATATTTATTTTCTTACTGCTTTTGAGTAAAGACAAAACTTTAAAAATTTTAATTTAAAAAGCCTTGGTTCATTCATAAAAAGTCCACATATGGCCTATGGATAATGACAAAATCTACGTTAAAGAAATCCTCACAAACATACAAAGTCCTAAGTAATTGACATAATAGAAAATAACTCCAACAGTAAAGGCTTCTAGCTTCCCTCTCCTCTGGGTTGCTGCCATGGAATTTCTACGTAAAATGCTGGAAAAGGATGCAACATGATGCTAGAGGTCCTGGTTCGAAGCTGCATTTACATAACAAGTATTTATTTTCTTTGCTATTTGTGTTACAGAACAATAAAAGTGGAAAACTTTTCTAAAGGTATTTTTATTCACATTTTACAGAAGACTGAGAAAATGTCAGTTGTCCCCATAAAAGAATAGGTAAGCTAAAGCAGTAGTCTCTCCCTACTGTTGCTGCTCTGGTTGTTTTATTACTGCAACTTGAAGGTTCTGTTTCCCAGATAATCCAGAGATAAGACCTACAGGTTGCTTCAAGTTCTTGAGAGAAAAGGAAGCTAAGAAAGGTGCTTACCACAAAAACATCAAATACTAAAGGACAGGAAAAAGACTCAGTTTCTGCCTTTGAACAGCAGAAAAAGAGACATTCTAGTTTTAAAGCAATTTCAATTAATCATAATTGGGCAAAAAGACATTTTTTAGTTGTGTGCTTTCAAAAGTAATGTCAAATTTACTTAAAAGATTTTAAAAGTTTCTTGTAAGATAATTAAGTGTTTTTAAAGAAAAACAAAATCCTTTTTTTTTTACAGAATAGTATAAATGTTTATTTTCTGTATGATTTACTTTGCTGTCCTGTTTTTACAATATAGAAAAGTGTATTCTTTGAATAGCTCTAGTAAATATAAATTTAATCTTTCTACTTTGGGATGTAAATAGAGCTAAAAAAATTATATACCCAACCCTCCCAAATAGTCTTTTAAAATTGTTGAATTAATGTGGATATTAATCTTGTTCAGCAATTTGATGCAAATGCCTAAATACAAAAAGTTGCTTAGTAAGTACTACACAGGAAGGAAAAGTCTTAATACTTTAGATAGCTTCTTGAAAATCAGAAAAACTAGTAGCATTTGATTGCACCTTCAAGTTTTTACAAGCAAAACATTCTCAGGCAATGCTGTCATACATAATCTACAATTGTAATCCAAATTTCACAAACATTTTCTGCACACTGTATATAAATACACATCACAAAGGTGCAATTAGAGTTAAACACAGAATATGTACAAAATGAACAAAGTTTAGGTTTAGACCAAAAAAGGTAATCTTTTGAAAAATAACTTGATTAGATATTTTATCCTCTTACACTAATTTACATTTATACAAATTTTAATTAAACATACTAGATTGAGGTGCTAAGAATTTCTGCACTATCTACATTTAGAGTTACTGCACTATAGTTTTATAAATCCAAATTTCAAAAGTAAGATACTTCAGTAAATAACGGAATCTTCTTTTGCATTACTTAATTTCTATTGCCTATATCTTGTGTGTTCATATGAACATATATACACACTTAATACATACAACTATAGATTCCTTGTAGGAAATGTAATAATCATATACTAATAATTACTGATGATTACGGTACCTAACAAAATGCCTGAATTCCAACACATGGTTTCTTCTTGTCATAAAACCCAGAGTCCTATTATTGGCTCTTAAATTCATAAAGCTTTTGAATTTTAAATTAGGAAAAGATGATTTAGGTTATTTTAGTAATAATAAGAAAACACTCATACCTTCAGCTTATCAAATCACTGGCTAAAAATAATGCCATATTAAGCTTTCCTTAAAAAAGAAATCCCACTATAATTTTGAAAGCTTTGTTAGGAGGCCCTTTCAGTAAATCAAGTAAGACTCATACATTGGATTGAGACCTCTTAGTTCAAAAGTCTATAAGGAGAATTGTACAGATGAAAAATCCTTCCCTAATTTCATCTATTAGAGCTTCAATGTTCTTTATTTCTCCATCCAAGCCAAATTTTATACCTGATAATTATGTAAGGTTCTATATCATTACTACATAATAATATTAAGTTCTATTCATATGCACCTCACTTTTAATAGTACCCAGTAATCACGTTGACAATTTATTATCATTTCAAATGCACACCACCTCCTTCAAAGAAAATGGAAACACCCCTAGAGCATTTCTTAGTCTCCCTTTGTTAGAGAAACACATTGCCTATTGATAACTTTTTACTGTCCCTCAACACTTTGTTTTTTAAAAAAACACCTTTTTTATTTTAAAAGTGTGCCTACAGATTACTTACTTCCCCTCTGACATTCCCAAAGTGACAATAGGATGTTATTCCAGAATCTGTGCTAAAAAAAGCTGGTATTTCGTCAAAAGATAGTGCTTTTCTAAGCACAAAACGTCATTTGAGTATGTTTCATAAGAATTTGTTTATATAGACATTCTATCTGCTTAGGTCTAGTGCCAGAGAATGATTGGGTAATACCAATGGTCCTCTGGCTTTTTCTACTGGAACAAAGTCATACAACACCATACGTTATAAATTACAGTAATTTATAAATGTCCTTTGTCAATAGAATCAGAAGGATAGAACATCTAATTCTTAAGAAACCCATGCAAATTAAAAATCCATATAAAACAATAAAGAAAAACAATTTAGAAGGGGCACAAACAGGTTTAACTAAAATTTAAAATGTACTAATTTCCTCATTTAAAATTTCACGTCTTTCAATATTATAATTTCAGGTCTCACAAGGACTGAATTAACAATACAGTAATGGTTAAACTATTTTCCAGAAAATCAAGTGTCCCTGCACCTTCAGTTTTCTGTACAGTTCCATTTATCAGTATTTTGTGCAAGAGTTAGCAATTCATGGCACAAGGGTCACTTTTTGCTTTTCCTGCAGAGTTGATGACGCTCATCAAACATCGTCCAAATTCCTCAAGTATCATCCGTTCGGCTGCTGCCTTTGATTTTCCCTTCTTGTCTGCTTGCTCTGCCTGGGCAAGAAGGCAATTACACGTGGCTTCCGCTACTTCCTTCGTTACAAATGTAAATGGCAATCTGAAATGATTTTTGAGAGAGAAAGATGATGATGGTGTTGAACAACAAAAGCGGATGACATTATTTCAAGTGAAAAATCTGTTGACGTTTTCATGATTCAACAGCATGCCGAGCATTACAATTTGTGCCGGGAGCACAAACACATCCTGAAGAGCTTTAAAAAGACCCTGGTTTTATGACTGAGCGTATTTTTTAAACACTGTTCAGGGGCAGCCCGGATGGCTCAGCGGTTTAGCACTGCCTTCGGTCCAGGGTGTGATCCTGGAGTCCCGGGATCGAGTACCGCGTTGGGCTTCCTGCATGGAGCCTGCTTCTCCCTCTACCTGTGTCTCTGCCTGTCTCTCATGAATAAAAAACAAAAAAAAAAAACAAAAAAACACAACACTGTTCAGAAAAATAATTTTATTAATTTTTTATTTTTATTTTTTTTTAAGATTTTATTTATTCATGAGAGACAGAGAGAGAGAGGCAGAGACACGGGCAGAGGGAGAAGCAGGCTCCATGCAGGGAGCCGACTCGATCCCGGGTCTCCAGGATCACAACCTGGGCTGAAGGCGGCGCTAAACCGCTGAGCCACCTGGGCTGCCCAGAAAAATAATTTATTTTATTTATTATTTTATTTTATTTTATTTTATTTTATTTTATTTATTATTATTATTATTTTATTTATTCATAGAGACACACACAGAGAGAGAGGCAGAGACACAGGCAGAGGGAGAAGCAGACTCCCTGCAAGGAGCCCGATGTGGGACTTGATCCCAGGACCCTGGAATCATGCCCTGAGCCAAAGGCAGACGCTCAACCACTAAGCCACCCAGGTGTCCCTAAATCTTTATTTTTTTTTAAAAAAAGAAGCATTTCTATAAGCATTAGAGCCTATTTCAACTTAAGCATTTTAAATAATATACCATTTGCAAGGCTCATTGCATTTAATAATTCCTCAAATTAACCTCTACCAAAACCTGTAAATCCACGTCAGCATGAGGCCCTGCCAAACGCTGGGACAGAGATGTTTTATTCCTTATAGCCACTTCATAAGGCTGATGGGAAGGATGAGAAAACCAAGACTCAGAGAAAGGGAGTGCTTGTTAAATTCATAAACTATTACAGAGCACATTTAGACTCAGCTCAGCCAAACTTTACGCTCAAGCCTTCCTCCTTCAGAGTTCAGCAGTCTTGTGAAATAAGGGGCTACAATAACAAAGTGTGTGAAAGGTGTTCCAGTAGAAGGGCAAAGTGCCACAAGGGCCCAAGAAAGGCAAGAGAAGTTAAGAATGTGCAAAATTATGAATAATACTACCAGGAACAGATATAAAAATTTGTTTTCTTAGGGGTTTGTCAAATTACATAATGACCTCATCTTAGTAGGGAGAAATTCAATAAATTAATAAGCCCAGTGAATTAATGCATTACTGTACATTTTCAGTGTGTACTATATCTGACAGTGGTTTTTCTGTTACCTTCAAATTCCTTTCCAAGTAACTAAAGATAGAAAGAAAATGCAAAAAGAAGTCTGCTACAACCAAAAGTATGAACTCAATTTTGTCCAAAAAGGAGACATATATATAGTCCTACTGTACTGCAAAAGGAGATTAAAATATTGACTTACTTTCCTCCTCCGCTATTCAAAGCTGGTGTTGGCCTGGTAAGCAAGTCTGAAATTTGAGAAGATAACTTCGTTTTCGCTGCTGTTTGTTGCTGTACCCTTACTTCAGCTGCATCTGCCAAGTGCATCAGTGTCTTTCTTTCCGGGCTTTCTTCAAAATTCTTACAGCCAACACATTTGCATATTGAGGAACACATAATTTTTGCCTAAAAGATTTACAAAAGAAAAGCTTCCAAATCAAACCTCAAAAACATTTAAGTAGATTCTGTGATCAAATCAATAGATAACAGAATTAACTGGTCAACTGACAGTAAGACACAATGGAAACATCTCTTCCTGATAAACACTAAATGGGCTATACATGTGGAGAGGTCAGGTATTCTTAAGTCTGAGAGTGGCTACACAGTGTATGTCTCTGAGCCCTTCTGTGTCAGTTTTTCCCCCATCTAAAAGTTTTCCTCCTGATATGAATAACATATATTCTTTATAAAGAATATGAATGATACCATATTAAAAATAACAGTCATCCAGAATCCAACCACCTCAGACATGTTGGTGACTTCCTACTTATGCAAACACACGCACAATATCACATGAAAGGAAATTTCATAGATGCTATTTCCATTATGGATAATCTCCATAATTGCCCTCTCTGAATCCCCTTCTCCAGATTCCTGAAACCCAACAATAGTTCATATGAAACCAGTGTGTCCTTGTATGTAAAAATATGTAAAACGTATTTTTAGGAAAAGCACAGCACTCATGTACAAATACCTATCTTAATAAATACACTAGTCTTTTTATTTAGGTTGTTTTACAAAATAAAATGCTCATCTTCTGCGTCTTCCTTTTCTCACACTACACCTCATGGAATCCCTGCCCGCAGTCATCTAGCATAGACTGGATTCATTTGATTTAATGGCTGGGCAGTAGTCCCTGGTATGGATGTGCCACAATTGATTTGGGCATTCACTTGCCTGTTACTGGGCATTTATTTTGTTTCCAGTTCTTGAGTAACACAGATAATACATAAAATTTTTTTTTGTGTGTATATATTGTGCTTTTATTTCTATGAGCTAGATTTCTAGAACTGGGCTCACTAGTACATGTATTTTAATAGATGTGGCCAGACATTTTCCAAAAGGCTATAACACCTCACATTTCATCAGCAATGTATAAAAGCTTTTCCCACATTCCCTCCAACTGTATATTATAGTTCTTTTTAATATTTAGCAATGCGATTGGGGGAAAGAGGTAAAGTGGGATCTCATTGTTCTTTCATTTACATTTCCCAGACCTAGTAAGTTTGAGTATCTCTTTTTGTTGGCTCCATTTTCTTCAGTTAACTCATGTCAATTTAAAGAAACATACCAACTGCCCTTTCTCTCTACAGCACCTGGCAAGATAAACGAATCATATTATGATGAACACATTTACCCTGTTCCTTTCTCATAATGCACAAATAAATTCTCTTTACCAAGGGAAAAAATGGATATACATTTTGAGTTAATTGGGTTATTACTATGAGCCAGTCTGAGAATCTAACTAAAGCAATACTTATCAAGTATTGATGAAGAGATAAAATCCCTGACATCAAGGGGGCAAAAGACATACCACTAATGGTTCTTTGGATTAAATATGAAGAACCATAAAAAGGTATTAATAATCTGATAGGAACTCAGGAAGGAGAAATTAAAATGATAGGGTATTTATTTATTTATTTATTTTGGGGGGTATTCATTTAGCTTTGCTAATTCAACTTCCCTTGTGGTCAAAAATTGGGAGGAAAAATGGTTAAGAGGCACAACCATTTAAATAATGTGGACAGTCACTCTTCTACTCAAGCCCTGAAGGTGTGTGAAAGGAACATGAATGCAGACCAACTGGACCAAAAAAGCCAATTCAATTCAAAAGCCCAACAACTGAACACAAACTGTCAGACAATAACACAGCCAATTCACAGAGAGACAATCAGCCACTGCCAGTTCAGTATATTCCAAGTTTTTCCATTTCTTGATCTTTTAGAATGACAAATTAGTAACTGGACATTGTGTATGCCTTGAATATCAAGGATTTTAGTATAACAGGGCAGCTTTCTCTTTTCTAATGTATCTCAACCAGCACAGCCGTTTCTACTTCTATTTATCCTGGGATTCAACTAAATTATTAGTTCTTGTATGTTTGCATTTCATCTGCCTAGCATGTACTGACTGCTCAATGCTGCATGCATGGAAGGGCTGCTTTACCTTTCTGACCCAGCTTTACATCAATTTCCATTTCCTCTCTTTTTGTGAACTTGGTTTTATAACTTACATTTTTTGAATATTCAGGACAAATTTTGTATGATAGATTTATGAACAGAAGCCACCTATTTCGTCAGGTGTTCAAACAAAAGAGTCTATGTTTTCCAACACAGAATAAAAAACTGATTGTTGTACTGTAAGACATTTAAGAGACTTTCAAAATACTCTTGATTACATGCAATTTTCATTCATATTGACTCTAGGACTAGTAAGAGGTTACCTTAATACACTTCTTGAGAGGAGTAATTGACTTCTAAAGTATGTGAATTGCAAATCATTACACAGAGAAAACAGTACACAATTTCTTTACCGTGACACAGTTTGTATGGGAAGGGGCATTAAATGGCAGGTACATACTCTACTCCTGAAGCAGAGCAAACCCTACCAAGGAAGGGTGCTATCCTTGGTATAACTTTACCAACTGTGAGGCTATGACTTCTTTTTTTTTTTTTTTTTTAAAGATTTATTTATTTATTTATGATAGAGAGAGAGAGAGAGAGAGAGGCAGAGATACAGGAGGAGGGAGAAGCAGGCTCCATGCCAGGAGCCCGACGTGGGACTCAATCCCGGGTCTCCAGGATCACGCCCTGGGCCAAAGGCAGGCGCTAAACCGCTGAGCCACCCAGGTAAGGTATCCTTCTACACAGGAAGTTTGAAAGACTGAAAAGATAATATATGAGAAGAGCCAACTAATTATAGGAATGACTCAACTCAAAAGGTTGTCAGGAGAGAGTTTCACCAAGGAAGCAACAGAGTAACATAGTTTTAATCTTGGGCATGAATAGATCATTATATTTAAGCTTTGAAAATAAAAACAAACTATACAGTACTTTGTCTATAGCAAGAAGGGGATGATTTAAATAGCATTTAAAAATAAACAAACAAAATAATATCTCTCAAAGCAGAGCTTCAACCACATTCTCCTGGAAAGGATGCTCGACCAATAACTAAAAACAGCCAGTTGAGTGGAATGGTGGAATGGCAAAAACAGATGCAATCACTTCACGATGGCCAATAATCTTAGCCAGCAATATTCCATACGTCTCCTTTCCTATCCTCAGGCTCAGAAAGCAAACTTCTTAACACAATTCAGTCTTTCGGAGAGCAGTGCTCTTCAAGAGGGCACCATAGGTATTTTAGGCAAGATAAATCTTTACTTTCATGACTACTCTCTAGAATGCAGGCTATTTTCTATCCATATATATTTTCAAAAAGCTCACAGGTGGCAGTGGGGTAGTACTGCCCCTCAGTTGAGGACCATGGCTACAGTTTCCAATCCACTTTGATGTTATTTTTACTAAAAATGAATAAACTTGGGCCTCTGATTGCCATACTTCCAGGTACAATGATCAAGAAGTTATGAACTGATAAACCAGGCGATGAGACCCAAAGTATTATGTAATGACAAAACCAAAATGTCATTCCTCTGAAGCCCTGCTTAGGAAGCCAGGTCTTTCTCAAACTAGTGTCCTTGCACTGACTGTGCACATTTTCAAACTACAAGAGTGGAGTAATTTCCCAATTTTCAGGTAAATTTTTACAATATACCCTTCCCAAAGTTATTCACAAAAAACAGATTATATTCCTCAACCAGCATCTCACCTCATAGCATTCACAGTAGTTTTTAAGACATCCTGATCGTTTGCAATTACATCCTTTGCTGTGACGTCGATCTGATTCTCCCTCCTTTCCTTTCCCTATCTTAGGCTTAAAAGCTTCTGGATTTCTGTCAAGGCATGCCTATCAAAACAGATCACATATCAACTCAAGTTCAATCAGTACATTAAACATTGCAAATGGAATTAATAGACATTGTAAAACAACAGAGTTCTACAACAATCAGGTGAAACTGGAAATTTTTGTCAGTTAAATAAAGTAAAAATAATCACCTTTATTGCTTTTTGCCTTTCATTTTCATGTTCCAAATTATTATAACAATTAGTGCAATTGCAGTTGTTGCAAAATTCACCATTTGCAAAGCAATCACAGTATCTGGAATATAAAAATCAGTGCAAGTCACATCAAAAAGTCATTGTTAAACAAAATGAGAAATTATCTGATTAAAAACATTATATATGCAGTAAAACATTTTATTTTTATTTTTTTAATTTTATTTATTTATTCATGAGAGACAGAGAGAGAGAGAGGCAGAGACACAGGCAGAGGGAGAAGCAGGCTCCACGGAGGGAGCCCAATGTGGGACTCATCCGGGGACCCCAGGATCATACCCTGGGCCACCCAGGAGTCCCCAGTAAAGCATTTTAGAATGTACTCGGAGCCACCCAGTTCTAGAGTTAATATATATTGACTGTCAACCATGTGATGAGACTCAAAATTAAAGTCACTAGCTCCTAGAATTTTGGTTAGAAACTTAGTTCCAGGAGTAGCTATTGTCAACACAAAAGAAATGTGATTTTATATGCTCCTAAAGTGAGTTATTTCAAAATCATAAAAAGGAAAAACATGGGTTATATTCTTGTAGTGGAATCGGCTCACTTGAACCACAGTAGTGCCTCTTGGGATTCTAAACCCCTTATTTGACCAATGCTTTTCACTTAACCGTTTCATGCCAAATCTCTTAGTTCAGAATAAGCAAATTAATCATACAACAATTTTAAAAGCTCCTCAGAGTACCACCTGATTTAGGAAACCAAATATAAAGGTCATAGCTAAATTCAAATTTATTATTATTAAAGACAGGAACTAGGTCTGTCTCATGTTGTTGTGTCCCTAAACCCCTCTTCTAGTGACTCATTTATGGTAAAGACTATAAAATTACTTCTTTCTGAATGAATGAAAGAGTAGTTTTAAACTGTCATAATTGTGTTCAGACATTCATGTGCATGTTTATCTAAATTACTTAGACTTTATTAAAACTGGTCTGTTAAGACTTTTTAGTTAACTGCATTTGCTTTTATAAGCATTTCCAAGTATATGAAATAAGAAAAAGTAGCAAAAAGACTTACAATTTCAAACACAGCGATTTTGTACAATTACAGGGCTTTCTGGGTCGACTAGCAGACTCTGATGGGATTATGCTATACAGATACAAAAAAAAAGATGTTAATTAATTAAAGATAACTTAAAAATTACAAAAGTCTCTGTAAATTTCTTCTGAAATAAAGCTTTAACACACGCATGCATCTCTAATAAAAGTTTGCTGTTGTTCACTTCACATCAAGTTCAAAAGCAAGTGTAACATGAAAAGAGGGGTAAGAGAGCCAAGACAGGGATTTTTTTCAATATTTTATTTATTTATTTATTGACAGAGAGCTTAGAGAGAGCACAAGCAAGGGGAGCATCAGGCAGAGGGAGAGGGAAAAGAAGACTCCCTGGTGAACAGGGAGCCCAATGTGGTGCTCAATCCCAAGACCCCAGGGATCATGCCCGGAGTCAAAGGTAGATGCTCAGCCGACTGAACCACCTAGGTGCCCCTCAAGATAGGGATTTTTTAAAAAAGGAAGTTATATCACTGACGAACATTCCACAAAAGATATTTTTTCTTCTAAGAGAACTAAAGCTGAAATCTGCTCAAAACTTTTGGGATTCAATTACAAAAGGTAGTGAGGAAAAAGGGGTTCTGGGGTTGGAACTGGAGAGAGGAAGACTGGTTCTAAGCATTGCTTCTAAACCAATACCGCAAAGAAAGCTATTCACAGATTTAAAAACAGACTAACAACAACAAAAAAAGGCAAGGACCTAACATAACAATTTAAAAACTAGTTAATATCATTTTAAAAAATATATTCAGGATGAGACAGAGAAGAAAGAGACAGAGAATATGTGGCAAAACTGATGAATCTAAATAAAAGAAATTTGGGGGTTGACTGCTCCTGTAACTTTTCCTTAAAATAACGAGTTCTATAGAGGGATGCTCACATGACTTTGCGGAAAAAAATATCATATCAATGTATTTTGAAATATGTATTATTTAATGCTGCATTTAATCTGATCCAACAATTTAACTTACATATTTTCAAAATACTCACCCGTTGAATGGAAGCCTTGCCTGGGTCTGGATACCAGGTGTTCCAGTAAAGTTAGAGTTGCTTGCTATAGACACATATGAAGATTGCTGTAGCTACATATAAAAAAAGGTAATTTTAGACCATATTTACAAAAATGCCCAATACTCTCAGATGTAAGAATAATCAGTAAGAAACACAAATTCATCTACTAAAATAGGAAAAATAGTATGGAGAATTTCATAGACACAGCGTGAAATGAAGTTCTTCTAAAGACCCAAAAACTAATACTAGAGGTGAAAACAATGTGAACATTTTAAAGCACTACATGGTACAAATATAAGAAATTTTTCATAGAGGAGTAAGCATATCAGGATTAGGAAATTCTAGATGAATGCTCCAAAAGTACACACATTAACTTATATTGGCTAGAAAAATGCAATGTGTCTACCTGTAAATAAAATAGGTACTATGCTGATCATTCATCCCATTACAATTTATAGAAAATGAGAATTACATGGGCAAAATTTTCTATTTTACATTGATTTCTACACAGGAAAAAAGAGATGATAAAAATACTGAACACTTATTTTCTAATCAGTAGCCACATTAAACATACTCCAAAGTACATTTCATTAAAGTACTCAGGTTTCTCTTTCTCCCTCTTATAATCTGAGATCAATTCAACAGTTTAGAACATGGTGCTACTTTGCTGGATTCTTATGTGAAAAAGAAAATTTCTATCTGCTCCTAGATGCAGCACTCCTAACCCTCACCAGCCAGTTGGATGATAAATGGCTTTGACTCTAAAGATGACCAGATGAGTGTGTCTGGATAGGTCACTTAAAATGTGACACCTAGTAAGCATCTCATAGTCCACTTTCCAGGAGCAAGTCAGTGGCATCCTCCTCATATGTGAGGAAGAGTTGGATCACAGTCACAGCGTTCTCCAAATGCACTTGTATTCTGCCGACTTTCACTTCAACATCTCCCCCTTCTCTATATATAGCCCTGTCCTCTCACCAAACTGATCTCAGTTTCCAAGTGTCTGACTTGCATATGTGACTTCTGCTGATATTTCAAATGCTAGGGATACATAAAAATAAATTCAGAAGTTTCTGTTAGCATCTTAAGATTTTGGAGACAGCCATTCTCATACTGAGTAAGATGTTTTTCAGTAGTTTTCAGAATGTTACAGGGCTATACATCTTAGACTAAATTATCCTTTTTGAAATGCAATGGCTCAGTTTTTTTCCTCATACCTGAGTAACATACTGAGCTGGAAGCACTGCATAACCCACATTCCCCGTTCCCGGAGCTGGGGCCAGCACAGTGCCTGGTGGCAGGTTAGTGAGGTTTGGCTGGATCTGTGGCAGTGGTGTAGCAGGCATGATGAGCCGCTGTTGTGGCTGGCTGGTGGTAACTATTTGTGAAGTGGGATTGATGGGTTTGGGAACAACCTTAAAAAAAGAAAGTATACCCATGATTACAAAAATACATTTTACAGCTTCTCCATTCAGTATAAATCTCTCTTACATGAATCTTAACTTTCAGTTTTAAAAGTGAATTGTCTGTCTGGGAGACGCTGAAGAAAAAAATTCTGTGACACTCACCTGTTTGACAGTCTGCGCTGAGACCAGTGGAACTGACATCCTCACTGGAGTGGTATTAACCACCACTGGCTTTGCTTTTTAAAAAAAGGGAGGAAAGGACAATTTATTTACAGGAAATAGTCCTTGAAACACTGAAGATACTTAGTTCTCTCAAGATATCCTCAAAGAGCTTAAAGAATTCCATTGGTTTCCAATTTGGAGCAATCTTTAATCAGGATAGTCACCTGTTAACATTCCTTAACTCATCTACCAGGAAACTTATGGCTACAGTAGCAGCTATAGTTTATCTGCTTTACAACAGAACATTTGTCATTTAAGACAGTCTACTGAAAACACTTCTATCTGTATTCAGATGAAATGTATTCCCTACGAAATCTAGTCAGTTGAAACGTCCTTTAAATAAACAAACCTGCCATTCAGGAGCTTGAGTAACAATACTGTTCTATACTCTAATTGCCATGTTTGTATTAAAACCAGAGAAAATATCATTCTTGTATAATTCATTATTTACAGAGTACCTACTAAAGGTAAAGAATATGGTCTCATAGGTCATAACACCCTGGAGACTCAAATCCCAATCCTTCTGCTTTCTAACTCTCTTTGCCTATATCCTCATCTATAACATGGGGCTAGTACCTCCCTTACAGGGTATAAGGATATGTTAATCCATGAAAATTTACTAGAACAGCATCAAACAAAGAGTAAGTGCCCAAAAAATGTTAGTTGCCATTAATGTATTGTTATTATGACCATTATTACTATGCAAATGGCATCGTGGACTATGTTCCAGAGAAACTAGAGTACAAGACACTTGCTCAAAGAGATTAAACTCAAGTAAAGCAGATTAGACAAATACCAAATAAAATAAATACGGTTAAAACAGAGAAAGCGCTTTAGAGTCCAAGGGAGATAGAACGTATGTGTATTGGCAGAGGATGGGAATACGAAAGGATGCATGAAGGGCACTGTGTATGAGATGGGTTGTGATCAATGGTTAGGTTGAGGAGAGGGCACACAGACTGGAGCAGGACATTCCAGGCAGAAGCAGGAAAAGTGGAGGCCTGATGCCGGAAAATAGCAAAGCACTTCACAAAATGGTGGTGAACAGATCAGATTAGTTGGAACCTAGGGTTAAATTAGGTAAGCACAAATCTTGAATGTCAGGGTAGAAATGTATATATTTAATCTCTATTCGGGGTGGTGGTGGGGTGTATCCACTTTATTTTAAAAATTTTTATTTAAATGCAATTAAATAACATTTAATGTATCATTGGCTTCAGAGGTAGAGGCCAGTGATTCATCAGTCTTCTAATCAGTATTTTTAAGTTCAGTGGGCAGTGAGAAGTTTCTGAGGATTTCGAAGTACAGAAATATTACTGGACTGGCACAAAGAGAAACTATTTGGCAGCAGTGTGTAAGACAGGATGGAGTTTCATGAAACAAGGAAAATTAGAAGAGTAACTGAAGTGAGGATCTACCTGAGGTGACAGACAGACAGGAGAGCGCAGTTGCAAGAGACAGGGTGGAGGTGAAAGGAATGTGAACTGCCAAGTGGATGGCAAGAAACTGCATGTGTTAAGGGGAGAATACATAAGTCAGCGTTAAGCTTCAAGTGACCAGGAAAATGACCGCTACCAGAACTAAAACCTCGAGAATGAGCTGATTTGAAGGGAAGATGAACCCGCCATAGAGAAAAGCTATGGTGAAATTCAGGAGAGACTGGCACTAGGCCTGTAAGTTTGGAGCACAGGTAGTACAATTTTTAATACCGTCTACTGCCATTTACAAAATCTAACAAAGGGATTTAAAAAGACAGGAAGGATATCCCTTCCGGTTTTATTTATGCAAAAAGACCTAGAGCCTGGTCTGAAAGAGAGAGGTTGAGATAATGGGATCTATACTGGTCCCTGAACAATAAAAGAAAAAGAACAGACTTCCTTAAATAAAAAAGCTTGGGAGACTTGATGGCTAAAGACACAAAGTTGAGCATCCTGGAAGAACATGTGACAGCATTCTGAACTAAAAGGGAGCGGGGCCCTCCCTGCAGCAAGGGGACAGAAGGGGAAGGGGGAAATGGGATACCTCCAGAAGGTGCTCTAGTGCTGATGACTGCACCTCGCTCAATACACTAAAAATCACTGAACTGTATGCTTAACAAGGGTAAATTTTTATAGTAGACACGAATTACATCTCAATAAGGTGGTTATACTAAAAGAGTATAGGACCATGAATTACAGGAGCAGTGACATCTGATTGATACCTGATTCAAAATTATTTGCTGTTCTGATTCTCTTCAGTTGCTGTAGCTTTAGTCCTAATAACCACTGTAGACTGGTCTCAGCAATACTAAAAAGAATTAAAAGGTGAACTGAAAGGAATGAAAAGCCTTAATTCCTGCTTGGAACACAGAAGAGTAGACCCCCTACAGCACTTGCTCCTTGGAGAGGAGATGTTGCTCATCACTCCAGGAGCACACTGAGCAGCAGTTCTGAAGTGGCCCTAACAACCAGAAAGTAAGAACTTCCTGGTGGTCTCTGCACAATGGGAAGGAGTGTGTGGCCTGCCCTCAGTCACATCAAGGGACAGAATAACAGATGATTTCTATTTGGATAATAAAGAAAGGGTAACTGTCTCCATGTTGTGGGCAAGCTAGAAAATTTGGGAACTCTAGGTTTACATTAGCTTGACATCTGTGTGCTGAGTTTTCACTATAACCTAGGAAATAAAATATAAAATGAAGTGGTCAGAAAAGAGAACACTACAAATTACCTATGGAAAGGGGGGCACATACTGGTATTACTCAACTATATCAACAGTCTGTATTTCTCCTCCTTAACTTTTGAGCATAGTTCCACATTACTATTACTGCCATTTTCACAGAAACTGAAATAATCATTTCTTTTTTGGTCTTTAACAGAAATTCTGAATAAACCTTTGAGAACAGCCTCCTTCCAAATTTTAGAAAACCACACATGCAAGTGTTTAAGGCTTTTTAATTTCTTAAATTGACTTCCTCACCAAGATGGCAGGAGATTACATTCTAAAGAGATTAACCATGAATTCTTCTGGATTTTTACTGTGCTGCCTGCTATTTAGCCAGCAGTTAACATGGTGGAGCCTGTGGATACTGGCTTTGTACAGTTTGGTGGGAAATGTACAAGATGAGCTCAACTCCCTTTGGCATAAGGAAATCCCTTATTGGAAATTAAGCCCTTAGAAAGACATATTAACACATTTGATGAACTAGAGCAATAATTTTCGTGTTGTCTCTAATAAAAATTACAAATTTATTATTCCTGTGAAATAATATATATTATGTATTCCTAGGTCTCTTATGGGATAGGAGAGCAAAAAGAGAAAAATATGGGCATAAGGGCAATCCCATGGGTGGTTGTGCATGTGAGTGGGGAGAGGGTACATACAGGGAGAACCAAAGAAGCTGAGAGACAGAGATGACAGAGAGGGAAAGTTGAAGGTAGAAAGCAAAAGAAAAGAAAGTAGCAGGGAAAAAGAGGGAGGGGTGTGTGTGTGTGTGTGTGTGTGAGGAAGTTCTAGGAGGCAAAGAGCACAGAGCTATAGAGAGAGACAGAAAGATATAAACTTGGAAAAGAAGGTACCTATAAATACACTAGAATTATGAAATGTTCAACCTATTCCTCCACTCTTCCTGGATCTTCAGGGTCTTTTCTACTTGTACCAAAGGCTTCTTATTGACAATTAGTGTTAACATTACACTGGAAATGGATCTCACCATAGGGTACACACAAGACCACATACACGTTAAATCCAACCAATTGTATCTAATGACTCCTATCATTCTGACTATCTAAGTAAACCACACTTGCAGCACCTCTTTTAGTACCCTGCTAAGTTTATGTATTGAGAGAATATCACACCTGGTTCCTTTAGCAATAAGCAACTTTCATCTTCCTTTCATTAAGGACATCAAAATAAAAGATTTTCTTCTAAAATCAGTTTAAAGAGGATTACAAAATATAATTACTTGATGGGTCCAATTTTAATAGAATATATACTAAAATATTGTGTCCCCCACATATCCTTTAGTTTATCCCATCAGTAATTTAAAAAATAAATAGTTTTCTCTTCCACAGTTTCCCTCAGGTGAACTAGCTATCAGCAATATATAGCTCCAACCCACTTATCCCTTAATAAAAATGAAAGAGCAAACAAGTGGTCTTTAATTCTTTTATTTACATCCAGTAAATAATAAGTCACTTACTTGCCATCAACTGCTTTTTGACATCAATGGTATATGAAGTAGTCTTCTAAGACAAAAAATTAGGCTCTATAATATAAACTGTCCTGCTCCTTTCACAGCGTTCAATTTCTAACAAGTAGATAAACATGAAGAGTGGTTGTGTGTGTGTCTGTGTTTATGTATCAGGTGACAGGATGGTTTAAACAGAAATAGAAAATGGAAGGTCTACAAACAGGAATATTCTCCAGGAAAAGCATTACTAAGCAAAATAAGAGAACATTTTAATTGCTTTTTATTAGCAATTACAGATTCAAAATAAGTAAAGGATGAAAGTGGTATCAAGTTCTTATTATTTATACCTTGCCTACTAGTCATTTCAATTGATCCAAACCCTACCAAGCAGCTTCACAGTTTAGAAAATTAGGTAATTTGGCTTCATCTAAATTTGTCCCACTAGCAGAAATGGTAGGCTTATAAACTAGCAATATAATGGCTACCCACAAATTGATGAATAATTCCAATGGTCTGGTATTATAGGACACTGTGCACTTCTAGCAGAGTGAAATACTCTATATACAACTATGATTCTATTTCACTGTTTTCTCCAACAGTTGCTGATTCATACTCTCAACTGAAATGCCATACATAGTAGGATTTCAGCAAGAAAAGGATCAATGTTCTTTAATAATGTTCAAAGAATTAATTACTGCTTTTAAGAAACGGTTACTAACCTTGCTGGAGAGGTTGAGTGTTTGTACTGGGATTCTGACTAACTGGCTGGGTTGAGCTACTGGCTGTTGTGGCAGTGACAAGTCGGACATAATGAAACTTGCTTCCAGGCACTTGAATCTGCTGGACATTGGGAGCAGTTGCCAGAGGAATAATTGTCTTAAACTGTGACGTGCTCACGCCTCCAACAGTGATGGTCTGCACAGCTGATTTCACTGCCTATTAAACAATACAACATGGCTATCATTAATCTGGGATTTAACTTTCCTACCCTTTTAACTTATAACAATTGCTCAAGTAAAAATGCATGTTCCTGTATTTCATCAAAAGCTGTTGCAAGGAACAACCTGTTCAAAGAGAAATGAAAAGAATAGCAATGAATACAGAGGTGAAACCAAAATTAATTTCTACCTTCCATCTCTAGTAGTTACTTCTTTGAGAATCCAGGTCAGATGACTTGCTATGAAGAAATTATTACTTAAATTATAAGAACTTACTCAATTTTGTTAATATTTATGAGAAAAGAATTATTTTAAAACTCCCAGAATTAAGCCTCATATTCAACATAGAGAAGATGCAGACACTTGTCCTTATTGCTTCGCACCAAATTAACAAGGACAAATTTCATTTCTACACGTTCTAAAAAAGAAAACAACCCAAAAGAAAAGCCATCTTATACCCTCATTAAGTCTAGTCAATTCAATTGTTTCCACAGATACAAATGTTCCCAATAACATATGGGTAAAGGGCCAAACTTGGTCCAAAATTACCCTAGTTTTGGTTGTCTAGGGAAACTGATTTTGAGAGATTCAAACTTGAGTCGATATAATCATTTTAATGATTTTTAATCTCTTCCCTTATTCTGATAAACAGCAATGGGACTTCCCAAAAAGCTAAATGAAACATCAGGGGCAGAACAGAAGTCTTCTAAGATGTCTTCAGTTGACATTTAACCAATATACAACAGACTCTTCTACAAAGCAAAGATCCAGACCAGATTCTGAACCAGTTCTACAGTATTATTTTATGAAGAATTATATCCCCACCTATCTTCCAAAGAGCCCTCATGCTAAAAGACAATTGACGTGATGGAGGAAATCCATATTATGTATATAATTTATGAAAGAATAGTTAAGGGATCCCTGGGTGGCGCAGTGGTTTGGCGCCTTTGGCCCAGGGCGCGATCCTGGAGACCCGGGATCGAATCCCACGTCGGGCTCCCGGTGCATGGAGCCTGCTTCTCCCTCTGCCTGTGTCTCTGCCTCTCTCTCTCTCTCTGTGTGTGACTATCATAAATAAAAATTTAAAAAAAAAAAAGAGTCTTTAAAAAAAAAAAAGAAAGAATAGTTAAGAATTTGAACATTTTCATAAAAGCTCAGGAAAAAAAAGAGAAGAATGTCTTTTAGTGTGGAAATTCTACAGGCAATAGTCAAAGGAGATTACTGCAGCATAAAATGATTCATGTGTTATCACCGGGGCAGAGGCACCACAAAGCAGATTTATAACAAAGGGAAGAGACAACAGCCAAAACAGTCAGTGGATTAAATGAATATAGAAGAAAAGGATAAAATGTGTACATATGTTAGCTACTGAAAAATAAAGCAAGCATGAGACAAATATATACAGTGACGTAAGAGACCTAGCCCTTCCTATTTCAGCTCAAAATGGAAAAAAATACTATCTTAAAACAAGGTGCCTCAAGCACAGTAAATTTATTGGGTCCTTAATATGTATGAAGAACAGTGCTTTTAAAACTCTAAATAAGATTATCTGATTTAAATCTAGCAGCCACATTATGAGTTAGGTAGAGCATGGCACTAGTACAGGGGCTGGTTTAAGTTTGCAGAGCCTATCTTTTTTTTCGACTCTTTCAATTTTTCTGCATCCTAAGCTTCAAGCTACAACTCTTACAAGATATATATAATTGGGTCTTTAAAACAAAAATCAGACTTGACTATTTTTAAATCAGTATATGTCTGCTTACATCTAACATAGTTACTTAAAGATCTGGATTTAAATCCACCATTGTACTGTTTCCTATTTGAACCACTTACCCTGTTCTGTTCCTTTTTTCTTATTCTTACTTTCTTTTGGGTTAAATATTTATTTCACTATCCCTCCCCATATTAGCTTTTTATTTATACATTATGTTACTAATCTTTTACTGGTCACCCTAGAGATTACAATGTACAATATAGGAATTAAATTAGTACTTTACATATCACCCAGGAAATGAAAGAACCATAAAACACTAACACCTTTTACTATTGCCCCATCTTTGTGCTACTGTTAAGTATTCTAATTCTACATATAATGCTAACGTCCACAAAACATTCATTTGCATATTTCTGAAAATTTGCCCTTTCTGTCCTTCCTGTATCTTCCTGCTTCAAAGCATGAATGATTTTTAGGATCATTTTCCTTCTGCCTAAAGAACTCAGTTGAGGATTTCCTTACGTGTGGAACTGCTGATGAAGAATTCTCCTCATTTTGTTTCCCCAAAAATGTCTAGTCCTTTATCTGCATCTACTTTGTTGATGAACTCATCTATTAAATTCTTAATCTGTTTTAAGTTTCCAGTTTGAAAATAGTCATCTGATTCTTTTTTTTTCAACTGAGGCATACTTGATACACAATGTTACACTAGCTTCCAGTTCATCGGATTCCTTCTTCAAAGTTTCGAACTCTGCTGAAATTCTTCATCTTGTTAAATAAATTTCTGAATATATTAATCTTAGTTATTTTAAAAGTCTAAGTCTGATAACTCCATTACCTATATTTCTTTGTTTTGAATAATTTGGTCTGGTTGCCTGGTGTACCTGATGATTTCTGACTCAACACCAGACATTGTTTATAAAAACTTAAGCATAATTTGAGGCTCTGAATGATGTAATATTTCTCCAGAGGTAATTCACTTTGGCTTCTGGCAGACAGTTAAAAGTAGAGACAGATTATCCTAAACCAATCAAACTGGAGCTGGCTTGAAGCAGAGTCAGTATTCCAGAAGCCTTGTCTACTTCTGGTTTACTCTCACCCCATATAGTGACACCAATTAAGAACTGGCTTCCTCCTCCTTGTTGGGCCTGAATCTAATTTTTTTTGTTCATGAGATCTGTAAGACAGCTCCACTCAGCAACTTAGCCTTTCTTTTTTTTTTTTAATTTTTATTTATTTATGATAGTCAGAGACGAGAGAGAGACGAGAGAGAGAGAGAGAGAGAGAGAGAGAGAGGCAGAGACATAGGCAGAGGGAGAAGCAGGCTCCATGCACCGGGAGCCCAACGTGGGATTCGATCCCGGGTCTTCAGGATCGCGCCCTGGGCCAAAGGCAGGCGCCAAACCGCTGCGCCACCCAGGGATCCCAACTTAGGCTTTCTATAGCCACTTTCTGCTCCTCACCTCAGTCTCTCAGCCACAATTACAAATCAAGAAATGCCCTAAGGAGAAGATGCAACAGTGAACATGGGGCTGACTTCTCTAGGCTTCTCTTCACTTCATGAATGTGGCTTCTGGTGTCTGGTCTGCAACAAGCTCATTCTGTATAGCCAAAAACAGAAAATACCAATAGCCAGGGTTTTAATCTAAGCTACAACATTCCTAGTTGCGTGACTGTGCAAGCAACTAAACTCTGTGCCTAAGTTTTCTCATCTGAAAACGTGAAAAGAATACCTTTCTAACAGGATTGTTACAAGAATTAAATGAGTTAGATTATATGAAGTACAAATAATAACGTCATATATTACAATGCTCAATGTCTGTTGCTGTTTGTATCATCATTATGCCCATTACAGATGGGAGAAACTACCTAAGGTCACAAAGCTAAAAAGTAGCAGAGCCAGGATTTGAACCAGTCCCAACTCTAAACTCCATTCTTTTAACTAGGACATCATAACCCCTTCAGCTGTCCATGCTTAATGAATAGTTATTAAATGACTAAATAAAAGTAAATAGTATCCAGTCCTCAAGAACTCTGTTAAGAACTAAAGTTGCGCATCTGTCCCTAAGAAACACTGAAAGTATTTTTTTCATCAATATGCTGAATATAAGTATAAACATATTTTTAAATGTTTTTATTTTAAAACAATTTTAGACTCAAAGTTACAAAACAAATACAGAGTTCCTATGTACACTTTCCCCAATAGAGTAAAATCTTTCATAACCATAGAACACTATCAAAACAGGAAATTGGCACAATACTATTAACTAAACTACAAAACAGAACTTATTCAGATCTCCCAGTTTTTATACAAGTTTTCATACAATTATCAAGATACAAAATTGTTCCATCACCACAAAGCTCTCTAGCACCACCCTTTATAGTTACACCCTCCCTACCAACCCTAACTCTTGACAACCACTGACTAACCTGCATTTTCTCAACACCTGAAATACTATACAGTTACTATTTTTGCAAAAGACAGAGGCATTGGAATATACTTAATTTCCTTGAGAATTCACAGGTTGGTTCCCTTCCTTGAAGTACAGTGGTCTGATAAACTACATGTGAATGCCTCTTTGAATATACCACATTACCAGAAAAAGTTAATATTCATTCAATAAAAATCTTCAGATATCTCTTGGGAAGCCTAGGGTAGTTCAGTCAGGTAAACATCTGACTCTTGATTTCAGCTCATGTCATGATCTCAGCGTTGTGAGATCCCATGGGGCTCCATGCTGGCTGTAGAGCCTACTTGGGATTCTCTCTCTCCCTCTCCCTCAAGCACCCACCTCCTCACCCTGCCCTGCCCTGTGCATGAATGCTCTCTCAAAAATAAAAAAAATAATAATAAAATAATTTTTTAATTAAAAAAATTCAGGTATCTCTATTTTCTGATTAGCATCCTTAACAGCTGGGTTAAAGCACTTTTTTTCTTTTTAAGATTTTATTTATTTATTCATGAGACACACATAGAGAGGCAGAGACACAGGCAGAGGGAGAAGCAGGCTCCCTATAGGGAGCCTGATGAGGGACTTGATCCTAGGACCCCAGGATTACTACCTAAGCTGAAGGCAGACACTGAACCACTGAGCTACCCAGGCATCACCAAAAGCAACTATCTTAATTTAAATTCAAAATAGCAACATTTATCATGTATTAAGGGTTTCCTTCAAATTCATGGACTTGAAAGATTGTATTTGTACTATTTCCTAAGCTATTTCTATTTACAGATTAACATCATGTGTTACAATTAGCAAATGACAAAAGTCCTTGCTTAACTAAAGTTTACCTAAAAGGAAAGAAAGAAAATACTTTTCTAATTATGCAAATGAATATTCTTATTCTATTCTGTGAAGGGGAGAGTGGGAGGTAGGGGGGAGGGAGTGGAGGGGAGAGGGAGAGAAAAGGCTCAACCAATATCCAAAAACAATGAGTTTATAGGGTTCCATATTTGGTTCTGTTTGTAAATACTGCTTAGAAATCATTGTTTGGACATATGGGCTCTGGTTCCAGTTAGTCTCAATTGTGTGTATTTTGGCAAGTAATCTAATGCTTTTTTATATCTGTTTCTCCACTATATAAGGGAGAACATTACCACTAACTGAAATCTGTATGGTGCTTTGAGACACCTGCACAAATTGTGCTGTTTCAAAAAGATATTGAGATGGCCTTTGTTTAATCTACTGCAAAATCAGAACAATATTTTCCTTAAAGCTAATTGGGTAGTGTTTACCAAAGTGTGTTTGTTTCATTAAATATTAGCTCTTCAGGATTAAATATTACATGAAACAGCCTACTTTGTCATATTAATTTATGAAACCCTAAGGTAAAGTTAAACAAAAGCCTTCTAAGAGCCCTTACTACACTAATGACCACTATAAATTTCCTAGATGGGTATGGTATATAGTGTTTCTCAAACTTACTTAACAGTAACATATGGGGAGGAAATTTTTCTTTATTACAAAAAATATATTGGTGCCAAGAGAAAGGCAGACAATATTATATATGAAGACACCCTATAGGAAACAGTTTTTCACAAGAAATTGTAATAAAGAATGGTAGAGCAGACATAATGAATCCTAAGCAACCTGTACCATAAATATTCGTGAAATTTCTTAAAGTAGCAATTCATATGTATTTCTACATAGAACATGACTTAAAACTCATTTTGAATCTAGGTAAATGGGGGGCACCTGAGTGGCTCATCAGTTGAGCCTGCCTTCAGCTCTGGTTGTAATCCCGAAGTCCTGGGATCAAGTCCCTCATCAGACTCCCTGCGGGGAGCCTGCTTCTCCCTCTGCTTATGTCTCTGCATCTCTCTGTGTCTCTCATGAATAAAGAAATAAAATCTTAAAAAGAAAAAAAAAAGAATCTAGGTAAATGGCAGCTAATTTTGGCATAATTTTCTAAGAGGGTACAGCTTATGTTTTTCTTTATTGAAATGTAATTGACATTTAACATTTTATTAAGTTTTAGGTATACAGAATAATGATTTCATATATGTTACATATTGCAAACTGATTCCCATAATAAGTTAAGTCCATCACAGGACATAATGAGATATTTCTTGTGATGAGAACTTTTGAAATCTACTCTCAGCAACTTTCAAATATACACTACATTATTATTGCTAACTAAAGTCATCATGCTTACTTACATTCCCAGAACTTATTTATAACTGGAACTTTGTACATTTGATCACCTTCACCCATTTCACCCACCACCACCACCCCACCCCACCCCACAGCAAACACCAATCTGTTCTCGTAACTATGAGTTCATTTTTCAAGATTCTACATATAAGTGAGATCACACAGTATTTGTCTCTCTGTGTCTGACTTACTTCATTTAGCATAATGACCTCAAGGTCCTTCTATGTTGTGGCAAATGGCAGGATTTTATTCTTTTTTTTTTTAATGGCCAAATTAAATTAAATTAAACGGCCAAATACTATTCCACTAGATAGATAGATAGATAGATAGATGATGATAGATTAGATAGATAGATAGATAGATAGATAGATAGATAGATAGATAGATAGATAGATAGAGCTCTGTGTGTGTGTGGTGTGTGTGTCTGTGTATCTCGCACATCTTCTTAATCCATTCATCTGTCAATGGACACTTAGGTTGTCTTCATGTCTTGGTTATTGTAAATAATACTGCAAAAAAAACATTAGAGTGCAGACATCTTTTCAAGATGGTAATCTTATTTCCTTCAGATAAATACCCAGAAATGGAATTGTTGGATTATATGATGGAGTTCTATTTTTAATTTTGGGGGAAACTTCATACTGTTTTCCATAGTGGTTACACCAATTTACATTATCACCAACAGTGCACCAGCATTCCCTTGATATCCTCACCAAACTTGTTTCTTTTCTTTGCTAACAGCCATTCTGACACACGTGAGAGGACATCTCACTGTGGTTTAATTTGCATTTCCCAAGTGGTTAGTGATGCTGAGCACCTTTTCACATGCCTGTTGGCCATTTGTGTTTTCTTTGGAAAGACATCTATCCAGTTCCTCTGCCCATTTTTTAAATTGGATTGTTTGGTTTTTCTCAGTTGATTTGTATGAGTTATTTATAGATTTTCAATATTACCCTCCCCCCCTTTTTTAGAGATTTTATTTATTTATTCATGAGACACAGAGAGAGAGAGAGAGGCACAGACACAGGCAGAGGGAGAAGCAGGCTCCATGCAGGGAGCCCAATGTGGGACTCGATCCTGGGTCTCCAGGACCACACCCTGGGCTGAAGGTGGCACTAAACCAGAGCCACCCAGGATGCCCTCAATATTACCCTTTATCACATATGTTATTTGCAAATACTTTCTCCCATTCCATAGGTCACTTTTCCATTTTTTTGATGGTTTTCTTTGCTGTCCTTTTTAGTCTGATGTAATCCCACTTACTTATTTTTTGGTTTTGTTGTGTTTTCTTTTGGTGTTGAATTCAAAAATTCATTGCTAAGACTGATGTCAAAGACCCCTATTATTTTCTTCTAGGTTATATCATTTCAAGCCTTATGTTCAAGGTTTTAATCTATTTTGAGTTTATTTTTGTGTATGATGTTAAGATAATAGTACAATTTCATTCTTTTACATTAGGCTATTCAGTTTCCTAATACCATTTATTAAGGAAACTATCCTTCCCCCATTCTATATTTTGGCTTCTTTGTTATAAATTAATTGACCACGTATGTGACTATGTAAATTATTTCTGGGCTCTCTATGCTACTGATCTGTGTATCTGTATTTATGGCAATACTATACTGTTTTGCTTACTATGGGTTTGTAATATAGTTTGAAATAAAAAATTTGTAGGGTTCCATAGTAATGGTTTTTAAAAAAATATTTACTAATTTTAGAAAGAGAGAGAGAGCGCGCACACAAACGTGGGTTAGTGGAGGGGCAGAGGGAGAGAATCTTCAAGCAGACTCCTTGCTGAGCATGGAGCCTGATGCATGGCTCAATCCCACGACCCATGAGATTGTGACCTGAGATGAAACCAAAAGTCAGACCTTCAAGTAACTGAGCCACCCAGGCACCCCCATATTAATATGGTCTTTATAAATTTGTGACTAAAATAAAATAAAATAAAATAAAAATAAAAATTTGTGACAGAATGTTTAGAGCTTATCATCATGGAAAAATTATGGTTACATTATCCAAATTACCAAACTTCAGGTTATTAAAATAAATAAACCTACCAAGAAGCAAATTTGCAAGCTTTAAAATGTTTCCAGGCTAAGAGACAAATGAAAAAATATGAAGAGATAAATATTATATGTATTATATCACTAATGACAGAGTCAAAACTTGAGATGAATACCAGAACTTTCAGCACTGTTTTATTGACTGGTGAAATATTATGAAATAACTGTAAGGCATTCTTTTGCTACTTTTTTGTAGATATTAACCCAACTTATGTTTTATTTATAGTCATGAAGTACAGTGACAAAGATGAGTAATTTAAATATTAGTATCCATGGAAGCATTCAAAGAAAAGGTCAAAGAAAAGGTCAGAAACCAATCCTACTAAAGATTACAACATTATCAAGATAGAATAAATAAAATAGTATGGGACTGGCCTGGGAGCAGAGTACGTAAGATCAAAAGAATAGACAAAAGAACCATATAACAACAAAAAAAATGGACAAAGGAAAAAGAGACAAAAACCACTCTGAAATACAGAGAACAAATTGGTGGTTGCCAGAAGGGAGGTGGGTGTGGGGATGGCTGAAATAAAGAGGATTAAGAGTACACTTAACCATGATGAGAACTGAATAATGTATAGAATTGTTCTATCATTATATTGTACACCTAAACTAATATCACAGTGTATATTAATCATACCTCAATATCAAAAAGGAGGGAAAGGGAAATAAAATTACAGAACAGTAAAAATTAACTATAGCTATAGATTGTGACACAAATGAATCTTAGACAATATGTTGTAAAGCAAGTTTCAAATGATCAAATTTGGTATTATAACAAAAATAATTTTGAAATAAACTACTTGGAGAATTAAAAAGAATCTATATACAGAACAGTTCATGTTGGAAGTTGGCATTTCTAATCAATGGAGAATGATGAGCTATTCAATATATGATATGAACTAGCTATTTGGTCTAAAGAAAAAAGGTGGATCCCTATAATTCATTCTGTGTAATAAATTTCAAATAGGTCAAAGATTTAACCTAAAAAAACCACAAAACTCCCAAAAAACAAAAACCAATATTGGCATAAAGCCAGACACACAGATCAGTGAAACAGAATATATGGAGTCCACAAAGAAACCTGCATAATATATATGGTCAAATGATTTTTAACCAGAGTGCCAAGACCATACAATGTGGAAAAGACAAATGGTGCCAGGAAAACTGTATATCCACACAAAAAAGAATGAAATTGGATCTTTTCCCAACATCATATACAAAAATTAACTCAAAAGGGATCTATGATCTAAATGTAAGCTCTAATACTAAAAACTCTTAGAAGAAAACGTAGGGCATCAGAGTGCACAGTAGAGGAGTGCAGAAGACACAAAGACATAAATAATTAAAAAAGAAAATCTATGTGAGATCTTTTAATCAATGAGATTAGCAAAGGCTAAAAGTGGCTGATTAAACAGGAGAGCACAGAAACAGACTCACATAAATATGATCAACTAATCTCTGACAAAGTAGCAAAAATAATTCAACAGAGATAGTTTTTTCAACAAATGGTGCTAGAACAATAGGACATCCATATGCAAAAAAGTGTTTCTTGACACAAAAATCTTTCATACGGACTCAGGTCTAAAACTCTAAAATTATGAAACAAACAATAAAACTGGAAGATAACACAGGAGGAAATTTAGTTTATCTTGGGTTTGGTTTTAGATTCAATACTAAAACCATGATCCACGAAAAGAAAAAATTGGTAAGTCAAACTTCATTAATATTACAAATTTCTGCTCTACAAAAGATACTGCTGAGAATATAAAAGATAAGTCACACAGGGGGAGAAAGTATTTACAAAACATACGGTGAAGTCTAAAGATACAGGAGCCATCTGGGTTCGATTCCAGAAATTCCTGAAACTAAACAGCACCAAAGGAATGCAACAAGCCTATAAAAAACTATAGGATATAAACAACCCAATTTTTTTTAAAAGGGCAAGAGAAGAAAAGGGAAGATGAAAAAACTAAAAGAAATATTGATCTTTTCACAAACTTAATCTGAATCTCAAATTCACACATAGTGTAAAAATAAATATGATGATTAGGGAAATACAAATTAACTAGGTATTTAATGGCATTAAAGGAATGTAAGTAAAAAAAAATTCCCTTTATACACATAAAGAAGTATCTGCACATGAAATGGCATGATTTACTTAAAAAAACAAACAAGGTGGGAGAAGGTTATAGATGGAAAGAAGGTAAAGCTGATAATTTTAAAGTTGGGTAAAGGGTACATGTACATGGGGGTTAATTACACTATTCTAACTAACATTTTTAGACTTTTAATATTTAATTTTAGGGGTGCCTGGGTAGCACAGCAGTTAAGCATCTGACTTGCTGGTTTCGGGTTCAGGTCATGATCTCAGGATCTTGAGAGATCAAGCCCAGTGCTGGGATCCACACTCACTGTGGAGTCTGCCTAAGATTATCTTTCCCTCTCCTTCTGCCCCTCCCCCTGCCTCGCTCTCACTCTCTAAATAAATAAATAAATCTTTAAAAAATTTTAAGTTGGTATAGTAAGTTTTTAATAATAAGGCCACAGGACCCCACAGGTATTCAATCAACATAATTATAAAAGCATAAAACAAAACCAATACAACAGAAAAGAAAATAAATTCTCATTCATTGGGACGCCTACGTGGCTCAGGGGTAGAGCATCATCTGTCTTCACCTCAAGGTGTGATCCTGGGGTCCCCAGATTGAGTCCTGCATCGGGCTCCCCGCAGGGACCATGCTTCTCCCTCTGCCTCTCTGTATCTCTCATGAATAAATAAAATTGTTTAAAAAAATTCTCAGTCATTTATTCTTCCTGCTCCTATAACCTGGCTAATGGGTACTGGTAGGAGGGGCTAAAAACAAAATTAAGCTTCAGGCAACAGAATCAGTGAAGCCTATAATCTGTAATCATCTCAACTCCAACTATTATTAATCTTACAACAATCTATGTCAAAGTTTATCAGGAAAACAGACAACCTTCACCCTTCACCCTTCACTTCACACCCTTCAAATTGTACTTATTACAACCACGATCACCTCTAACTCAAACATGTAAGAGCTTCACAGTGAAAGCAAAGGCTATCCTGAATCTCTGTCCCCAAATTGTTCTAACTCAAATTTTTGATATTGTCATTGTTCATATCACTTCCTGCCTGGATATCTACAAAATAAACTCAATCATCTTTATGACTAGCCTCTACCTGCCACTAGAGACTGCTAAATTTTTTGCAAACTTCACTTTAATATTTTGATTATAGCTCTTGTTGCCTCAAAAACAATCCATGAGTCTCCATTTAATCACAAAATTAAGTCTAAATTTGCCTTGTTTTGAAAATTATCCATTATCCAACTTATCTTTATACGCTCTCCATTTGCTCCAACACATTACTAATTCTGATCAGAGTAGTTGTCTTACTGTGCCACATATACATTATTCCAGCTCTAGTTCTCTACTCTCGTGGCTGACATCCACTCTAATTCACACCCATACAAAACCTTAGCTCAGGGATGCCTTCTTAAATCATCCTGTGTTGAATCTCTTGCATAGGATCTTGTGCCACCATGAGTCTTTTCATGGTTTTGCAACTTTATATATTTGTATAATTATTTGATTCATTTCTATCACACTGCCTCCTATAACCTCCATAGACTTTAGGCCCACACTTCTATTTTTGCTTTCCCTTGTTTCACAACAGAGCCCCTAACAAATAGTAGGCATTGATTAAGTATCTGTGTAAATGGTGAATGAAGGAATACCAGGAGTTAACTCTCTTTAGTTTCAAACCATCTTGTCTGTGCCATACAACCAAGCACCTATTTCATTATTCAAAATTGTTTAATATGCATTCCATTTTGTGCGCCCAGCCACTGTAAGCAAGCTCTTCTATAGTTCCCATAGCCTCAGCACAGGGAACACACTGACCTCAATAAATACTGATAGCCACTGAGAAACACACAATGGAAGAGTATCTCTCATTATTGTTCAGGTTCCCAGTTTCCTGACTAATGTCAATTACCTACGTTAATGTAGCACTCTTATGTTATATATGGAATGATTATGCTACAGGCTACTTCCTGCTAACTAAAATCCATAGTCTCTTCTACTTCCTAGACATATAGCCAATCATATTTCCTAGCCTCCCTTGTTTTTTTTTCTTTTGTTTTGTTTTAAATATTTTATTTATTTATTCATGAGAAAGAGAGAGAGAGAGAGAGAAAGAGAGAGAGAGAGAGAGGCAGAGACAGAAGCAGGCTCCATGCAGGAAGCCTGACGTGGGACTTGATCCCGGGTCTCCAGGATCAGGCCCGGGGCTGAAGGCGGTGCTAAACCGCTGAGCCACCTGGGCTGCTCCGCTTTGCCTCCCTTGTTTTTTTTTTTTAAAGGACTTTCTTCTATCTTTTTTTTTAATTTATTTATGATAGTCACAGAGAGAGAGAGAGAGAGGCAGAGACATAGGCAGAGGGAGAAGCAGGCTCCATGCACCGGAAGCCCGATGTGGGATTCGATCCTGGGTCTCCAGGATCGCGCCCTGGGCCAAAGGCAGGCGCCAAACCGCTGCGCCACCCAGGGATCCCTTAGCCTCCCTTGTTAAGGTGAGATCACGCAACCCAGTTTTAGCTAGTGAAGTAAATGGATGCATATTTCCAGGTCTGGGTCATAAAAAAGCCTCTCACATGCATTTTTCCATGTCTTTTCCCTTCCAGTTGGCTAGAATAGAGATAACCTTCAGGGAGACTGAGAACATCATTTTACTGTAATTTCGGGCCTACTATAAATATTTCAAATGTATCTAGATAAACAAGGCACTTATCATTTGACAGATTTTGGTTTAAAGAAGTCTTTTTAAAAGATTTTTATTTGAGACAGAGAGTGAGAGAGAGCACAGGCAGGGAGGAGAGGAAGAAACAGGCCCCCCAGTGGCAGGGAGCCAACATGGGGCTCAATCCCAGGACCCTGGGATCATGACCTGACCCAAAGACAGATGCTTACCTGACTGAGCCACCCAGGTGCCCCTCAAGACTGATATTTTAAAAAAATTTTGTTTACCAAAACCTGTCAAATGATAGGTGCCTTATTTATCTAGATACATTCAAAAACAATCAGGAAAAAAATGTTTAACTTCCATCAATGACAACAATGTTTTTATCTTAACAGAGATTTGGGTTGCATAGATATATGCATTTCATCTGAACTTACCTAATGATACTTTTAAGATTTGCATATTTCAGCATACATAAATTTCACCTCAAATGAAAAACCTCTGAACAGTGAATTCTAGTTAGTGGTATGCTTGATAAAACATTTGGGAAGAAGTATACTGGACATGTACAACTTACTTTGAAATGCATTTTAAAAAGAAGGTGATTAATGGATATTGGGACAGATAGATAAATGACAAAGCAACTATAGTAAAATGTTGAATCTAGAATTTAATTATAAAAACTTCAGAGAATTCTTCTAAGCTAGAAGACCCAAAAGTAGGAAGAGTTCAAGAAGTTATACACTGGTCATAGAAATCAGAGAGGTAAGAAACTTTTCTTTTTTAACCTTTTCTTAAACTACCCATACATACATAGTTTATGCTCTGAAATTTCTCACATGGCAGTCGGCATCCTAAACGGCTAGGTGATGGTTCAATTATTTACCACAGGCAAGGCAAATAGGACAGATCTGTTTGCCAAATAAGAGCCAAAAAATAACAGCACTCCCCAGGGTTGAAGAGCAAAACTGACAAGAAGTCTATGTAAGGTGTATTCAATGATACCCTGGATATTTGCATAAACTCTCAAAAGTAGAGAGTAAGATATTTTGAAGATGCATTCACATTCAACATAAAGACATTAAGGGGGGAAAACGGTAGCTGTTAACATTACATAAAGTATGATGGGGCCTTACATTTTAGGATATTTATTTACCCTTAAACCAAATTAGTGAGAAAGAAAGGGTTACTAGGTTTCTAACCTCTTGTTTCTTTGATCCAATTTTCCAGAACCCAAGGTCTGGAAACTTTTATATTTCTTGAGCTTCATTTATCTAAAAGTTCCCTATCCTGAAATCTTTCTGAGCAGATTTGAAATGAATCAACAGCCTGGCTTCAGTCTTTGTTCTAAGTCACCTACCTTTAATAGAATACGGTTTCCCCTGTCCCAGATTCATAAGCTTAAAAATCCAAATTTCTTTTTAAATGCTCCAAGAGGCATTCCAGCAATAAAATGAGAGGGAGTCTATGAGATGATCTAGATGTTTTGACCATCAGATAAGAACTTTAAAATAACTATTTTATTTTATATATTAGCAGATTTAGTGGGAAAGTAAGACAACATACAATGAACTGTGGGGAACTGCAGCAGAGAGATGGGAACTGGAAGAAGGAGTTAAATGGAAATGCTAGAAATTTAAAAAATACAATTATCAGAGATGAAGAAGTCCTTCATTGGGCCCAGTTAGTAAGCTCCACAGAAATGAGAAGAAATCAATGCATTTAAAGACATGTCAATAGAAATTACCCAAATTGAAACATAAAGAAAACAAAGTGGGACAGGAAAAACAGAAGAATATCTAGAGCTGTGGAACTGTTATCAGTCTAACATTTTTGAAACTAGAGTTCTAGAATGAGAAGATAGAAAAGATAAGGCAGAAGAAATATTTGAAGAGATAACAGCCAAAAGTTTTCAAAAAATAAGACAATAAATTATACATCTGAGATGGTTCAAAATCAAGATAAATATGTAACTAAAAAAAGAAAACAATAACACAGCACACATATGGATACATAAGAGTCAAACCACAGAAATCCAAATATAGAGAGGAAATCTTGAAAGCAGGTAGGAAAAAAAAGACATTACATATACAAAGGAAGAAAAAACAGGAATTAGAGCATTACAAGAAGTAATGCCAAAAACTATGCAATCTAGAAGTCAACAGGGTGGCATTTTTAAAGCACTGGTGTAAAAGTGTCAACCCAGAATTTTTTATCCAATGAAAATATATTTCAAAGTTAATGCAAAATAAGACTTTTTCAGGCAATATAAAAGCTGAGACAATCTTTTGTCAGCAGAATTTTCCTTAAAAGAAATTTTAATTTTCATAAGAAAATTAAACTTTACTAAAGAAAGTTGTTTTTTAAGATTTTATTTATTTATTTGAGAGAGCGAGCAAGCATGTACGTGAGTGGAGGGAGGAGCAAAGGGAGAGGGACAAGCAGACTCCCAATGTGGGGCTTGATCTCAAGACCCAAGATCATGACCCAAGCTGAAATCAAGAGTTGGCTGCTCAACCGACAGAGCCAGGCACCCCTCCTAAAGAAAGTTCTTCAGGGGGGAGTCGGATACCAAACTAAGATTGGGGCCTATACAAAGGAAGGAAGTATGTTAAGATACAGTTAAAATGAAAATAAAGGACTTGGTTTTCTTATTTTTAATTGTTTTTAAAGGTAATTTTGTGTAAAGCAAAAACAAAAAAATGTATCATGGAGTTCATAACATGTAAAAGTGAAATGTTTAACAATGACAGCATAAAGGATTGAAGAACTGGGGGTACTCAACTGTAAGATCTTCACTCTACATAAAGTGACATAAATATAAAGGTAGACTGCAATAAATCAAATCATATTAGACTCTAGAGAAACCAATATTTTAAAAGCTTAAACTATAATAAGCCAATAGTAGAGGTAAAATAGAATCACAAAAACTATTCAATTCACCTAAAAGGAGACAGAAAAACAGTAAAAAAACCAAACCAACCAAAAGGATGATGAGACAAAAGAACTAGTAAGATGCAAGATTTAAATCCAATCATATGAATAATTTATTTTTAATTTATATTATTTAATATTAAATAAAAATGGTCTAGAATATTGATTTTTATTTTGACAATGCATCTACCTAACCATCTTGCTAAATTTATGTATATATACATTATACATTAATTCTAGTTCAATAGATTATTAAATTTTACATGTATATAATATAATATGTAACTTGTGACAATTTGTTACTTTCTTTTGAAGCCCTATGCCATTTATTTCTTTTTCTTGCAATATTGCATTAACACAGACCTGCAGTAGAAATGAACAAGTGTGGGAAGTGGATATGCTTGTGCAACACTGCACCATAACATGAAGTTTGATGTATTGTCTCCCTTTTCAAATTATGAAAGTATCCTTCTGTTTTTATTGTTTGAGGTATTTTTAATCAAAATGGAGGCTGGCTAACATCAGGATTTTCCTACTTGTGTTGAGATGTATAAATTTGTAAAATTATTCTTTTTTCCTATTAATATTATGAATGTTAAATCACAGTGCATTTCTGAAATAAATCCAAATATGCCATGAAAAAAACAGTACTTAAAGAGTAAGATTATAGGACAAAAGACATATTAAATGTTAGAAAGTAGAAGAGAACAGCATTGCTAAAACCTAAAGCAAGAATAAGGTAAACCACGTAGAATCGTATTTTCATTGGTTTAGTACTTATTTACATGTCTAATAAATACTTTAGAGAACTAAGGATTACTTTAGAAAATAAATATAATGGAAGAAGTACAACACCAGACAACTATAGTATCAAGTAAACTGAGAAAACATCAGTTATGCCTGACTTCCCACTACAAACCTGGTAACATTAGTTTCAAAGATGGAGAAGAAAGTGACAATGGTCTGCAGGGTGTAATGAGAAGCAAAGATGACATGTAGTCCTGCCCCCTCCACTGTAGGCCCAGTGGCCTAAGGGCTAAAGGAGAAAAAAATGGCCATCCTTTAAGAGGTCTGCTGGGGAAGCAGTATCCTAGGGGAGGGTTGGGTATCCGCTAGAACAAGAAGATAAAAGGAACATTCAGTAAAAAGGCTGAGGATTTAGGGTATTATTTTGATTATGAACTCCAGGGAGAGCACAGAGGAAGGAGTTCAAGAGTAGGGGACACGTGGGAACATGGATAGAAGATATTGATAGCCTTAAGGAGACTAGATGTGGGAGATAAAAGGAGATGTAGGAGTCTGGGCCTTTGGATGGTACCCCTTGTAAACAGGGATAAAAAAAGAAAGAAGTCCTGGTTATTCAAGGCAGATGGTGATCAGATTATGAATGTTGGCAAGTAGGAAACAGCAGACACTTAGGATTTTCTTTCGACCACTTTTGATCAATGGGGCAAATCCTTATTTTTCAGTTTTTTCTTAAATGACTATCCTGACATTTGAAATTGTAGCCCAATATCACTCTTGAAGTCATTTCATTCCCCCTTTCAGTATTTTTTAGTTTCTCCTACTACCTCTCTTACCATTGACTCCTTTTCTTCTACCAACTCTTAATATTTCTGTGGTTCCTGCTTTCATCCCTCTCTACACACAACAGCATGCTCCCTGGCTGATTTCATCTATATGCATAGTTTTAGTCACTGCCTATATTCAACTTCCTTTTTTTTTTAAGATTTTATTTATTTATTCATGAGAGACACAGAAAGAGACACAGGCAGAGGGAGAAGCAAGCTCCCTGCAAGGACTCTGATGTGGGACTCGATCCTGGACCCCTGACCCAAAGGCAGGCACTCAACTACTGAGCCACCCAGGTGTCCCTATATTCAACTTCCTAATGGACATCTTCCTTCAATAATCAGTGGGTACTTCGATGACCGACATCTCCAAGAACTAAACAATATATTTTTGCCCAAATCGGCTATTCTCTCTTTATTTCTTCTCCAGTTTAAGACAATAATGTGATTTTTTTCCAAGGCTGAGGACTACAAATGATAACCCCCCACACTCTATAAAGGAAGACAAAACATCCATGGCAGACTTACTGAGAGACAGCATCCCTATCATCCACCTCCTGCCTATTAAAAATGAAACAAAATAGATTAGAAATGGAAGTGAATTCATAAACAGAATGCTAAGGCTGTGTACCTCAGTAAGATAACAAAAGCAGGGGCTCTCCAAGAAAGCCTCTGGAATAGACTGAGTGATAACTGTAAGAAGGGAAAACTGACATCGTAATTTTTGCCTGGCAACCTAGTATGATAAAGAAAGTGTGTGTGTGTGTGTGTGTGTGTGTGTGTGTGTGTGTGTGTGTGTAAGAGAGAGAGAAAGAGAGAGGGAGAGAGATAAACTCTTAAAGCTCTTGGTCTAACCACACCAAAAATGAATGCAGTAAGAGAGTTCTTGGGAGAACCTGACACATACCCCCAGGAGTTCAGGACGTATGTGAACAAAGAAACTGGTTCCGGCCTGGAGAATTCTGACAGCAAGAGGTTGGATGAAGCTGTCAAAATGGCAGAGCAAGAACATGGAGGATAGCAGTTAGTCAAGCTGCACTTCTACCACTGGGTTCTATAGGTTTCCTATTAGCCAAACAGATGCTGCGAAGGGCTAAAGCATCTTGATGAACCAAAGACACGTACCCTGCTGTACGGGTACAGTACAGTACAGTAACAGGCTATGGGGCAGACTACAGGAGGCAAGAGTGAGCCAGGAGAAAACTGCCAAAGATAGCCTGAGTGTGTATCACACTCCTGACAGAGAACTGGGCAATGCAGACATATCCACAGGGGTCTCCAAAAACTTTCCTAAACGTACAATTGTAAAAGTCCATACTTGGACACCTGTGACACTGGCATCTAGATTACAATCATCCTAGTCATTTAAAACTTTGTTCTTTCCTTCTAATCTTCCTTCCAATCAGAAGCCAAAAGCAGAAAGAAGGGAAAGGTAGAAGAGGGAAGAACCAGATTATACTCCTTTCTCCACTACAAACATGGTCCCTGAACCATGATTAGGTCTGAGTTGAAGAGAGAAGCTTTTAACTAGGTTTAACGTTTTGACTAGACTTTTCATACTTGTGATTATCACCAAAATGAGGCTTGTTCTTACAGTAAAAAATACCTTCTTGTCAAGAAGTAGGGAAGGAAGATCCAAGATATCATGGCTAAAATGGAGGATGAGAGAAAAACAAAGCTAGTTCCTATTTGTAGGTCATCAGGTACAGCCCATTTCCAGTCATACTACTCCACAGTGCCACCACCTACACTGTTACTCAAGTCAGGAATCTAGGAGTCATCCTAGATTCTTCCCCTCCTTAAGACCCTGACGTCCAGTCTTAAGTCTTAAAGTTCCTTTACCTATCTATTCTTCCCAAGCCCCTTAGCTACCAGTCTAGCTCAAACATAAAGTACTATAATAATCTAACTTAGTGATTCTCTACCTTGACCCACACTTTAGAATTAAAAATATTAAAATACCTAGACCCCAGCCTTAGAGATCTTCATTCAAATAGAGTCAGGGTAGGACCCAGACATTAGTGTTTTCCGGGGGTCCCAGGGTACTTCAAAAGTTCAGCCAACGTTGAGAATCACTAACCTAACTGGTCTCTCCCAGAATTCAGACTTACTTTCCTCTAAACTATCTTTCATAATGCCATAAGAATCATCTTTTTTTTTTTTAATGCAAATCTCATATTATCCTAGAGTAGTGGTTTTCAATCCAGGATACCCATTAAAATCACTTAAAGAGCTTTTAAAAATCTTGATACCAGGACAAATTCCAGATCAATTAAAACAGTCTCTGGGGATAGGCACCAGGCATTCTCAAGTGATCCCAACGTGCAAACAAGGAAACCACTGCTCTAGAAGCAATGGAAAGCCATAGAAAGTCTTCAGAAACAATGCAATACAATGGGAACTCCCCTCAAGAGAATAAAACCTTCCATTTGACCTCAGTGTCCTCAGCTCTTACACTACTAAAGCAATGTAGTTGCCTCGAAGGGCATACACTTTTCCACTTTTGTGTAAAGTATTACCTCAATCCAGAAAGCTTCTTCTGCTCACCTATAGCTAAGACCCAAAACACCTTTAAGGTTTAGACCTTTCAAGACCAGCCTCAGTATAAACCTCCCTGACACACAGCAGAACTCATCAACCCACTTGTGACCATCATGATTCTATACGGCAATTCTGAATGTTCAAGTCTAACTTCCCCATTGAAATGAAAAACTTGTCTTGTTCACACTTTTATCCCCAGTCCCCATCGCACAGCATATGGGAAGTACTCAAATATCTATTGATGTCAATCCATTGAAGTAAATAATGATTTTCTATTACTTTGCAGGTAGAATCTCATTTTAACAAACTGTAAGAGACATATTTATATAATGTATTCAAGTCTCATTAGAACAGAAACCAACAGTTATACTTTAAAAAAATGTAAAACAATTGTTTGTTCTATTTATGAATAATAATAAATTCAGTAAAAAGGCAGAATTTTATTTTATACCTTATTTTATTATACCTTATTTTATAAGGTAGTAAGTTTCCAGAATCACAAAGGCAGCATCTTACAGACAAGTGATGCTTACTTAGCTTTCCACCTGATTATGTCCTTTAAAACAGAACTTTTCAAAATGTTATGCTGGTATAATGACATCTGTATGTTTTAGGAAAGTGAGCTAAGACTCCATACTTGACCTAAGAGTAAAATGATAGGTATTTTGCTACCTTACAATGAAAACAAATTATGAAAAGCTTTCAAATGCTTTGAACTGTACTTAAGTCTAAAAACTCTGAGGATCTGGTTACCAGCATCTGAGAGCAATTTCTAGTAGTCTAGGTACTCTGTTACCCAGCAAAAGCTCAGATATCTATGAAACCCAGGACAGTTTCAGCAGAAAACAGTATTTTATCAAAATAATTATAATGTTACACTTAACATTTTATATTCATATAGTCACTACATATGTGATTTCCCAAAGAAAATAATTTTGTGCAAATATTAACTGAAGAACTGAACACATCATGTACCTCATTCAAAAGATTTTTGTTGTACCCACATTCATACGGGCCATGGAAATCATCTTAGCATGCAAAATGATTACTAGCTTACTATGTGTTTAGAGTAAGTTTTTTTTCTGCCATATATCCTTGATTACTAAATCTAGTATTCGATGAATGCCTATTACTCGTTTGGGAATATATTAAAACTGAAGCATCTAAAGTGACTAGTAAGAACATAAAGGCATTAACCACAACACTTGGCATTTGTGGCTAATTTTTTTTTTTTTTACCTTATTTGGCGATTTCAAAGGTGAGATGGCTATTTTATTTGGTGTCTGTGTTGTAGAATTTAAAGTTGATCCAATAACACCACTTTCAGATATTGTTATGGTCTTTGATGGAGTCCCAGGAGTAGACTGTGAAAGAACCCTACCTGCAAATGAGAGGCAGCACATCAGTTTGACTTTTTTCAATAATTATATAAAAATGTATGTGATGATGATCTACACTCATAAGGGTTGTAGTATATATGTTCACTACTTCATATGTATCTAGGTATGAACTTAAACATTCAAGTGAGTCCCTAACAACTAATGTGAAACTGTCAGAAGGAAACAAAACAATGCTTCTTAGTAATACTTAGTATCCTAATACCACTTTATGTAAAGTCCATGAAACACTTCTGCTCACATGCTCAATCCTGTTAACTTCTATCAGAAAATAGGCTCAGGACAACTATGCAACATGCCCTGGGTAACGGAATTCCTGAAAATTGAGCCTTGAATCCAAGTCTCGAAATTTAACCTCTGTACTATATATACTACAACTGTCTTACTCTGAACTTAAACCATCCAGGATATAATGTAAAACCACATCTATCAAAGTTATCAGACTAACTTGAACACTGTTTGGTTTAATACTACTTGGTTTTAGACTGCCAAAAGGAAAAGAAAATATTCTTCCTGGCCAGATTCCAACAGGAATGCAGGAATACTGTGTTCCCTTCTGGACAATCAATACCCATCAGGAAAAATGCAGAAAAACTACAGGGTATCTGGATGGCTTAGGAAAATGGGAATCATATCACAATAAGTTGAAACATTGGAAATATTTATCCTATGCAAGAGAGGAATACAAAGACATGACATATCTCCAAATTCATAAAAGACTGGGTGTGACCACTGTTAGTATTCTGGTTCTCTCCCATTCTAGGCACATGGTAGTACTGCACCACCTACACTTCCCCACGCGCTGTAATTAGGTTAGGGCCGCGTGACAAGTTCTAGCTGATGAATTATGAGTAGAGGTGATGTGTGTCATTCTGGGCCAGAATATTTACTGCCTATGCAAAACCTTCCAAAGCTCTCTTTTCCTCTGCCACATGTGAGACGATGATCCCACTGTCAGCCTGGGTCTTTGAGAGACCAGGATAAGACGAGCCCCCTTTCTAATCCACAATGGACTTATAGATAATCTTAGCAAGCATGAACAAAAAGTAAAATTTTTTAAACTTCTGAGATTTAGAGACTGTTTATTATGGCAGAGACTGTTTATTAAGTCAAGATTATCCTGCCTGATCCAGGCTGTCCAGTGGAAGGATTAGAGCCACTCTGTAGCACATCAGATGCACAGCACTAATGCAGAGAAACAGAAGTTTGAGCTCAGCAATAGGAAAGAACTTCTAACAGAAATTTCCAGTTGAAATGACTGTTTCACCACAAGTGAATTTTCAGTCACTGAAGGTGTTCCAAGCAGATGCTGTATAATCAAATCCACTGGCTAAAGAGGGAATTGAAGCACCTAAGAAAGAGAAAAGATAGATAACTACATTATCTCTAAAGTCCCCTCTTAGAAGTTATGATTTAATTTATAGATATATCTAGAGATGAAAGGGGGAAAAAGAGAAGAAAGAAAGGACTTTCCTCTTTAGACAAAAATAGAGAACTAGCACTTATGAGCTTCTGGATTGTTTTTTTCTGATAACTGTGCGCAGTTATCAGCACAGTATATACAGTTTCTTTTTTAAAATCAAGGTTATCTGACATTTATCAATTTTTAAAATTTTTAAGTACAAAATTTTCAATTTCACAAAATATAGTCATTAATGAATTTCAGTTGAGAGTTGCTTCTTTTTAACCTGAATTACATCAAAACTAAATAACTCAATTCTACATAAACTAAATGAATCTACATCAAATATTTTTAGGCCACCTTAAAGTGTTGAACCTGCCTGAAGTAAAATGTTTGCTGGCTCTAGTTTCTTTTTCTTTTTCTTTTTTTTTTTTTTTTTTGGCTCTAGTTTCTAAAATGAATACCTGTGGGATAAATCTGAAGCCCCAACAAATTACCAATGAAAACACAGTGCCATAAAATGCTCATCATTTATGGCTATTACTATAATTTCTCATTTGTTCAGCATTACATAGATTCAGAAAAAAGTTTCAGAACAAGTTAATATAGATGATCCTCAGTTCCCAAAAACAACTAATCCAGAAAAAGGTCACTTAAAAATGAATTAATTTAAAACAGGGACAAAATGGGGCGCTGGTTGGCTCTCAGTTGGTTAAGCATCTGCCTTCAGCTCAGGTCACTATCCCAGGGTCCTGGAATCGATTCTCACATTGGGCTCCCTGTTCTGCAAGGAGGCTGCTTCTCCCTCTCTTGCTCCCCTGTCTCTCTTTCAAATAAACAAATAAAATCCTTAAAAATAAATAAATAAAACAGGGACCCAGATTTTATTTTAAATAAACAAAACTAAGCATAAAACTTTCACCTTTGTGGAATGGTGCTTATATTTAACAAAAATCCAATTTATAATTAAAACTACACTAACTCATCAGATCAAGTCTGGAGGAAAGAAGATTCTTCTAAAAATCTGTATGATAGTGCAATGACAGATTCTGTTTGATAGGCATAACATGATCATACTGAAGATCACCTCTGACAAAATATTTCAGGATTTTATCAATTTTCCCAAGAACCCTCTACACCTCTTTAAAAATCAAGTTATTCTTTTTTAGGAGCTTGCTTTTCATCCAGATAGCATCCCTCCTGATTATCTAATTTCCAAATCCCTATTTATCCTTAGCTCTGCAGACAGACTCAAGTAAGTATGCAGGTTATACAATTTCCCCTTGAAGTCAATATGCAAGGTATTTATACTCTGTTGTTGGCTGTTCTCCAAGAATCAAGAGACATACTCCAAAAAGATGGGGTTTGGGGAACAGGCAGGGAGTTAGCTTATCTAAGCGAGGACTAATTCTGTAAGAGATTAGTGAATATTTTCATATTGATGAAGCTTGCTCCATTGTAGCAAACTTGTACCTCGGGAGCTCCAATAACAAGCACCTCTGTATCTCATTTAACCATCTGCCAAGCCTTCTGAAGTGTCTGGTATCAACATTTTATAGAAATCAGAAAAGCCAATAATTATTTGCCCAAGATCACAGACAAAATCGATAGAAGGGCCAGGACTAAAACCCATGTTTACCAAGTTCCTCCCACACCACCACACTGCTTCCATGACATACACATTCATTAAAAAACACACATTCACTGAACACATCTATGTGCCAGATACTGTGCCAAGTCTGAAAAAATAGAGATAAACAAGATAAAAGAAAAGAGCTACCATTAATGTAGTACATACACACAATGGAGTATTATTCAGCCTAAAAAAGGAATTCTTACATGCTACAACATAGATGAACTATGAAGACATTATGCTGAGTAAAATAAGCCAATTAGAAAAGAACATATACTGCATGATTCCACTATATGAGATACATAGAGTAATCAAATTGACAGAGACAAAAAGTCTCTGTTAGGAGTTGGTGGTGAGAGGGGAGGAATGGGCAGTTATTGATTAATAAATACAGAGATTATCTTTTGCAAGATGAAAAAAGTTCTGGAGATAGAAAGTAGTGATCGTGATGGTGGTATAACAGGGTGAATATATTTAATGCCACTGAACAGTCCACTTGGAAAATGATTAAAATGCTATGTATGTTCTAACACAATTTATGTACATATATTTTATCACTATTCTTAAAATATAAATAAAATTTAAAAACTAGATAATAGAACAAAGCAAAAAATTATCACTAAGGAAAATTATAAATATAGTAGGGGAAACAGACAAGAAAACCAAGTATTATAATACAGTGTGACCAATGGAAATATTAAAAACCAATATGGAATTTATTTTTTTTAAAGATTTATTTATTTGTTCATGATAGACATAAAGAGAGAGAGAGAGGCAGAGACACAGGAGGAGGGAGAAGCAGGCTTCATGCAGGGAGCCCAACATGGGACTCGATCCCAGAACCCCAGGATCGCGCCCTGGGCCAAAGGCAGGCACTAAACCGCTGAGCCACCCAGGGATCCCCCAATATGGAATTTAAAGAAGTCTAATTAACGTTAAGAATTTAGTAGGTATAATTAAGTTCTATGGGAATACATGGGAGATGATTAGGGCAAGAGTATAGCAAAGAAAGGTATTTTAAGTAAGAGGAATAAAGCCAAAATCCTATGTCCTAAGAGAAGATAAATTAAATCATTATAAGTATGGAACTGACAGGTGAAAATGAAAAGGTATGTATTTAATCAGAAATGTCTTTAATGTTAAGAAAGCACTCATATTTGAACTCAAATCTGACAGATTAAAGCCAAGAAATACATAAGAAATGTATACAGCCAAGAAAATCTTAGGCAAGGGTGTGTCCAGATCAGATCTGCATTTTAGAAAAATCACTTATATATAAACGTAAGTTTGTCTTGACTACAAGACAGAAAAAGATATCTATCTTCAATGAGAAGCCCAAAAGTCATTAAAAAACAATCTAAATGTACTTTGAAAAATCAATAGCTATAATAGAAAGATTATAGTCTCCTTGTGATTAAGAGAATTCACCAGGAAAGCTACTTCAGTGGTTTAAAATTTGGCTCATATGAATTTAAAAGTAGCCTTTTAAATAATGAACCAGTTGATAGTAGAAATTAGCTCTCAAACTGAACTTAATGCCAACAATTCTAATGAAATTTAACAGAAATATACGTATTTTGGTGGGGCCAATAAATCTGCCTATAATTAAAAGGTGTGCAAACAGGGGATCCCTGGGTGGCGCAGCGGTTTAGTGCCTGCCTTTGGCCCAGGGCGCGATCCTGGAGACCCGGGATCGAATCCCACATCGGGCTCCCGGTGCATGGAGCCTGCTTCCCCCTCTGCCTATGTCTCTGCCTCCCTCTCTCTCTCTCTCTCTCTCTCTCTCTCTCTCTCTCTGTGTGTGACTATCATAAAAAAAAAGGGGGGGGTGTGTGCAAATACATTATATAAATGACCCAAAGACCCAGCAATGGCATCATCATAGTCAAATGTAAAAAAACATGAAATCTTGGCACTGACCAAATATTCATTCAGACATTTCTGCAAACACTACAACTATTTAGCATATATAATTTTCTCACATAATTAAAAAATTTAAGGGATTCTCTCAAACTCAATAGTAAAAAATACTGTATTGAGACATTCTTCTTGGTTAACCCTCTCCACCAAAACCTTCCAGAGGACTGGAAGGGGTCCCTTTTTCATAAATATATCCAAAACCTTCCTTACTTTCAGCCAACTGAAGCCCAATTCCTCAACCAGCTCCAAATCCAAACCTGTTCCAGTCTTTCTTCCGGGGTTATAACTGCCTCCCATGACAGCCTCAAGGCACCAGCCTCCTATAAACATTATAAATCTCTGCTGAAGGCCAAAAGAGAAATTTCATCACCAAACACTATCCTCAAATTACAATCTTTCTATGACCCCTTTCACTTGCTAAAATGAGAAGCCTCCCTATATACAATTCAAAACCTCAGGAAAATGACAGATCACTGCCACTGCCTTCAGAGCTGTCTACTGTTACACTGTAAATTGATCAAAAACAGTAGTAGGTGGTTTTAACACATACCCCTTCCCATCCTCCTCCATGGTTAGTTAACATCTGAAGTACCCTCATCAAGAATACACATTCTAGGAATGGGTAATTAGCATTTAAAAGTCTCTAGACAAGTCTACCACCCAGAGGTACTTCCATAAGCTCTTAACACAATGGAAATTAGAAATGAGCTCCTAACCCGTGAAGAATCATGTTAGTATAGCTCTGAGTCATGTTAGTATAGCTCTGAATTAAAGACAAGTCTCCATGGCTGTCTGTCTCTAGAAGTACTGAGCTGCCTTCCAGGCAAGGAGTAAGAAGAGGGTTGGATGTAAGCTATTATAGAAGGAGAAAGGGAAAAAAAAGAGTATCAAGGGTATTTGCACAGGAGTGGTAACTATGCGTCACGGATTCCATGTTGATTAAGGAAGAATCTGAAGACAGGAAGCAGGTGATTATTAATGAGAAAACAGAAAGGTTAATGGATCATAGATTTCAAAGTCAAAGAACTCCTAGATTGAGGATATAAAGGCAGATAAACTGAAGAGAGTGAAATACTCAAAGTCAAGATTTTAAGTGTTCCAGTTACTGGTGATGACAAATTTTAAAGTATATAATAAAAGAGAATTGGATCTCACTAAGGAACTTGCTGGTAAATACACCTAAAATTCTGTTATCACTTAAGTAATTACTATCATTGTAACAATTTTCTGTTCATAGAAAACTGTATATAAAGCATATTAACACACTGAAACCAAAAATTCAAACAGAAACCATGAAATACTATACTCTTCTGTGTATTAATTTAAAACTATTAAACTTAACTACATGTGCTCTAGAGACAAACTGCCTGGGTTCAAATCCCAGTTTGACCATTTACTAGCTGAGTAGCCTTCATTTTCACACTGGCAAAATGGGACTGCTATTAGTACCTACATCACAGGATTGCCGAGAGACTATTTAAGTCACCATATGTAAAAAGCTAAGAATAGTGCAAGATACCTGGTAAACACTAGATAAATGTTAGCTAGTATTATTGGAGTTTAAGACTTTGCTACTTTCATGGTTAAAAAAACAAACAAAAAAACACAAAAAACAAAACCTAAGCCGACGAAACTAATGGACTAATTTTGAGATAAGGCATTTTGCTCAAAGCACATATTTAATAAGTGTCACATTTCTTATTAACTAGTTTGGTTTATAATAATAACCCTACTTGTCGCACTAACACACTTCAAGACGGCAGAATAGCCTTTTTTAAACCTAAATACAAGGTAAACATATAGCTTAATAAACTATAAAGAAATATAACCTGCAATGACTGGTGGTGATACTTGAGTTGTCTGTCCTGTAACTGCTTTACTATTAATTGGTTTTGCAAAGATCAGCTTCGTGATTACTGGACCAGAGGTTGGTGTTCGAGGCTTCTTAGCAATCTGAAATATATAAATAACTATGAAGATGATCTGTTTCTGTAAAACACCTATTCAATCAAAATTAAACAGAAGATTGATATACAGAAATACATGTGGAACCAGCTAATTTAACAGAATATATCTGAATATTCATGTTAAAAACATCTAAAATGCAGCCATTCATCAAAATACTAATACGATCCCATCTTGAGCCAATATATAGCAATACCTTTGCATTTTATTGTAAATCCTTATTTTAGTCTGCAGAATATGCATATGAAAACCAAATGAGTATTTAAAAATGTTTAATAATACTTATTTAATAATAAACAATACTAAAACACTATGACACAGCAATGTTTTTTCACAAAATAACAAATTATCCAATAATAGAAATATAGAGTCAGTTACGAAAGCATAATGCAAAACATGAAGCCACCTATGAATGTAATTACACTGTCCTCTGGAAGCAAAATATAAATACACAGTAAAAACAGGCTTATTGATTAGATCTTTAGCACTCTCTCTATATATATACACACATATATATATGTGTGTGTATATATATATGTGTGTGTGTATATATATATATATATATATATATATATATATATATATATATATCAGGGGTAGATACACAAAGAACTGAACAAGTTAATGCCCTACGATAAAAAGAGACAAGTTTGGCAAAACAAAGACTATTCTAAAGGCAAAGCTGCTAAAAATGTTATTTCCTAAAATACGTTTTACTAGACTATCAATTCTTTGAAGGTAGGGTCTATATTCATCCCTGATCTTAAATTATATTGGCATGCTGTTGACCTGAACTAAAATTCTGCACAAGTCATGGAGGGTATGGGACACCTGAGTGGCTCAGCGGTTGAGTGTCTGCCTTCAGCTCAGGGTGTGATCCTGGGGTCCTGGGATCAAGTCCCACATTGAGCTCCCTGCAAAGAGTCTGATTCTCCCTCTGCCTATGTCTCTGCCTCTCTCACTCTGTGTCTCTCATGAATAAATGGATAAAATTAAAAAAAAAAGTCAAGGAGGGCAGAATTACAATGTTTTAATACTGAAATTATCAACGTATGCAAAGATATAGCTTCTTCTAAAAGAAGCAAAAATTTAGTTATTATAGGGAAGACATTAAATATTAATCTTATTTTTTGTCAGATATAAAACTTGAGGCCCTGAAGTGCTAATATTGGAAATAAAGACTTAAAATGAATAAACATGACCAATTTGAATGGCAGAAATATACTAGAAGCTGCAATGGATCACAGAACTACGTAAGTATTGGCTTTGTGCTCAAATTATATTACTAAATAACACATTACTTAACACTTAGAATATATTACTTTCTTACCTTCAGAACATGTGACTGACAAATCAAAATATAAGTGAAATACAAATCACGTTTCTTTAAAGATTTTATTTATTTATTCATAGAGACACAGGCAGGGGGAGAAGCAGGCTCCATGCAGGGAGCCTGACGCGGGACTCGATCCCGGGTCCCAAGGATCATGCCCTGGACTGGTGGTGGTGCTAAACTGCTGAGCCACCCGGGCTGCCCACAAATCACTTTTTAAGAAAACAAGGAGATCCATTACTATACTAAAATAATTACTCAGCTTCCAAAACTGATATACCCAAATAAATGCATGACTATTCTTCAAAAAATTGAGACAATTTGGGAGACATAAAGGCAATATATTTCCCAACTGTGTTTACAAGTCAAAAACTCTAAAATGTCAGAATATATTATCTATTGACTTACTGCTAAATAATCTCAAAAGGTAAAAGTACTGATGTTCTTAGAAACCCGTATCTTGTAATAAATATATATATTTTTAATATTCTTAACTATAAAGATTAGGAGCATAGAGTACTCCCGTATTTTTAATTGATTTTCACAATCATATGACTATATGAATACTTACCAATCAGGAAAAAAATGTAAACAATACAACCAAAAGCACATTAATTATTCATTTAAATAATTCCAATTTGCCCTTGTGGTTATGTTTCTTTAGTGGCATAATGCTGAAAATAACAATTTATAGTTCCTTCAAAGAACCATACTTTTGGCATTATTAAATTCTAAGCTACTCTAGAATGAAATTACTTTATCAAATAAAACAAAGCATAAATTGCCACTTTTAACAAATTTATGTAATCAGCAGATAAAGACAAAAATGAATCAAAAAAAGGAAATTCACAAATAAGATAGCCAAATATATGATCAAATAATACATGCAGGTAATTATTGGCACTGTATTGTATTGATTCAGGAACTAATAAGGAGTTATGTTGTTCCAGAGGGTTAGTTATTAATTACTCTTATATACTATGCATACAAAACATGGGAAACTGTTTATATATCTGTAATTAAGTGTAACTATACCTCTTTGTTACTGCCTCTGGCCTCAACTGTCACCTCTTTCCTTCATTTTTCAAGATGGTTCTCCTTCTTCCACCCTTACCTGCTGTCCATACCCTAACAGTTTCAATACTCTGATTAAACTTAAGACAACGCTGAGGATTGTCTAGGGAAAAAAACCAGAGAATCATATACACCGTATAATACTAAACCAAATATTCTGGTGCCTAAAGAGGAAACATAATGTGTAGCTTCTTGTTTTTTTTTTTTCTATGCTTTAGAGCTTTGTAGGTTACTTCTGAGTTTGAAAGATTTGAGTTGCCTAAAAACTGGACAAGGGGAACAATATTATAAATGGGGTGTCTTTTGTTTTTGTTAGCTTAAAGTAAAAGTTCTTTTTTGAGGTTTCTGGGTAGTTCAGTCATTTAAGCATCTGCCTTCAGCTCAGGTCATGATCCCAGGGTCCTGGGATTGAGCCCCACATGGGGGCTCCCTGCTGAGCAGGGAGCCTGCTTCTCTTTCTCCCCACTCGTGCTTTCTCTCTCTCAGATAAATAAATTTAATTTAAAAAATAAATAGAAGTTCTTTTTTAATAAATAGAATCAGATTTTATAAAAGTAACAATAATTAAAGAAGTTTTAGGAATTAGACCCCAGTGTTTGCTTTCACTGTCAGCACTTAGGGGATTATAGTAGAAAACTTGTGGATACAAGTAAACTGGTCATGAAATAGTATATATTGCTCTAGTAAATGAAAAAAAAAAAAAGACGTTCTGGTTTTCGTTATCAATTTATTGTGAATGTGGTCATGATCCTCATCCCCAAAGCCAGATCAACTTTGGTAAACTACTAAAAACAAGTTTCAAAACGGATTTAAAAAACAATTGAGGACAAAATGCTTGATGGTGATAGTATATCTCATTCAAGAGATATTCACCAAAAGAAGTAAAAGGAAGTCAGAAATAAGTGAGACATGATAATTAACAAGAGAGGTGCCTGGGTGGCTGTCAGTTAAGCATCTGTCTTTGGCTCAGTTCATGATCTCAGGGTCCTGGCCCCACTTTGGGCTCCCTGCTCAGCAGAGAGTCTGCTTCTCCCTCTCCTTCTGCCCCTCCCCCTTGCTCATGCACACGCACACTCTCTCTCTCAAATAAATAAATAACATCTTAAAAAAAAAAAAAAGAAAAGAGCACTAAATATTTAATAGTGGTAGGAGGGACATGGGCAAATTAGAAGATTTGAGAAATCATACAATGTGCTTAAGTAAAAAGACCATGAGGGGACACCTGGCTGGGCTCAGTTGGAAGAGGGTGCAACTCTTGATCTCAGGCTTGTGAGTTCAAGCCCCATGTTGGGTATAGACATTACTTAAAAACAAAATCTAAAAAAAAAAAAAAAAAAAGAATCCCACGAAAAATGTTTCTAATTATTTTGCCAACATAACAACTAAAACATCATTATTTCTAATATCAGCTGAGTGTGGATAGTTCTCTATATCTTCCTATTTCATTATATACTTGCATCAGTTCTGTAAGTTATGCATGCTCCTTTTGTTCTGAAAGGTGAATCTTTCAAGCAGGAAATGCATTTGTGTTTCCTGATCTTACACGGATCATTTTATTTTAAGAGCAGTGGTGACCTAAAAAGGCCTCGTTGAGCATGAAAAACTGGGAACCATTTAATATATATTCCTTTAACCTTCTATCTTAGGATCCTATTCATACTAATAATAGGCACCATTTTGAAGGATCCAGAAAGTTTTGAGAATTACATCAAGTATTAGCTTTTACTATGTATTTCATCATGGCCAAATAGCCATCTTTCAGCTAAAGTAAAAGACTCAGAGAAGATACAAGTAATCAATCCGAAGTTCCACAGTTGCTAGGGTAGCACAGAGGTGACTCAAATCCAGTTGGTTCAATTAGAAAGCCAACATGTTACCTTCCAGAATGTGACACTGCCTTTTCCACACTGCAAACATGAGTAATGGCAGTGGATAGTAAACTGCAAAGAGGTGGCACACACGGGCTAGTATGTATTATTGCTGGCTCCAAGGATTTCTCAGAGCAGCAAGTTTTCTTAGACTTTGGCCATCTGTTAACTGAGAAAATTATGTCTGTATGATTTTTTGACAGCCCAGCAGTAACTCTGGTATCTTTATACCAGCAGAGCATACTTGCAATCAAACTACTACTAAGAATAAAATGCATTTAAAAATGAGTAAAGAGCTATAAATACACTAAGTTGGAATGTGACAAAAATTAGGTTTGCTCTAAGTTCTCTAGCAAACATTTTCAAAGCATTAGACATATCAAACTTTACAAAAAAGAAACCACACAATTACTAAAAGCAACATTCAAGAGAATTCGGTAACAACTATGCATTTAATCACCCTACAAACACAATTGTGAATCAATTTAATTTTTAACATGCATTTGAATTAATAAGCCCCCTTTTTTTTTTTTTACCTGTACTGTTTTTAACTGTTGGGTCTGTAACACAGAGGGCTGAGTTGTAGTATTAATCAGTTGACTTCCTGGGGTCAATGCTGAGACACCAATGACAGGTTTCACCTCTGGCCTCCCTCCAATGGTAACTACTTTAATTTGCTGCGGTGGTAATTTAGCATCTCCTGACTGGGCCTGAGTTGTAACTTTCTGAGCCTGGGGTAGTTGACTATGGGGTAGTGCTAAAACAATTGGTGAACCAGACTTGCCCAAAGTTGTTAAAATTAACTTCTGTCCATCTGGTTTAAGGGTCTGATTGCCAAGTTTAAGATCTGATGTCTGTGATACTTTGTTTAAAATAATCTGATTGGCTGATATAGTCACAGGAGTCTGAGCACCAAGTTTCTGAAGGCCACTTGGAAAAGCTGGTTTCACTGTGGTATTAGAATCTGCTTTAGTAATTGTGGTATTCACTGCAACTTGGTTAGTGTGGTTACTGTACACTGTGATTGGTTCCGTGGAAATGGGCGTGGCTGTAGAGTCACCAGTAGAATTTATGTTGACAATTTCTTCCAGTTCTGTCTCCATGGGAATTGGGGATGAAACAATAACAGCCTCAATACTATCATCATCCACTAAAGTTATACCAGTGTCCATTATCTCCTCTGGAAGCAAACTATTCACCTCAGCTGGCACCACCTCCATGATCGTTCTCCTGCTAGAAAGTTGATCAGGCGCTGCAATAAAAGTTGAAAATGAATAAATTACTAGTTTTCAAAACATTGAAGAATAAAATTATTCAAAAAAAGGGCAAGTGACAAAATAATCATTTATTACTGATATATAATTGAATGAAGGATATTCCTGGTACCTATTTGGCTTAAACCACTTCAACATATTCTCAGCCTTCAAGAATCTGAAATATAAGTCAAATGGGACACAAAACTAGAAGCAAATATTCTCATTTGCCATATCTCAATCCAAAAGTATACTGCATTCAAGCAACAGTAAATCACATAATTACAGGAAAATCCTTTCCAATGCCCACTCATAAAAACTCTTTAGTCTTTGAGATGTCTGATCATCTTATTTCTTGCCAGTTATTTTTTTCCTATTAATAGACTTGAAAACTGCTGATTCACATGATTCACACAAAGATTTAAATGTAAACAAATATTGGAAAAGATCTTCAAATCTCCACGGAGCTAGGTCCTAAGACGAGGATAGTTTGCCATCTATAAAAATCCATTAAATACTCAAATTAATGTTAAAGGAATTCTAGAGTAATCCATCTCAGCAAGTGCAGATTAAATGACTTGCTTGGCTCAAGTCTGATCAATTAACTTCAGACCAAAAAAAACCACCTTTACTTGGAATGATTCTCAAATTATCCTTAGCCATATAAAATGTCAAAAAGGAAACAATTTAAAAGGTGTAAAAGTCAGAACCATCACAAAAAAGTGGTAGTAATAATAATAATGCAAATTATGAACAAGCCAGAATTGTGATGCTTTTAGCTAAAGGTTATGCAGAACTTCCAATAAAGGAGTCAGTACCATTACCTTCACATATTAAAGAGAGTACATCGTGTTCATGACTAAATAATACTGTTATTTGCCCATACAACACTAAAGATGCACAGAAACCTAATCAGCAACTTTTTCCTTTCCCTTTTTTTAACACACAAAATTGCAATACCCATTCTGAGATTAAAAGACATGAGCACCAAATTACAATTATTAGCACTGGCCAATATAAATAGTGCCAAAATTAATCATTATCAAGTGCTTGCTATATACCTATGATGGCATAATCAATCCTCACAACAATTGAGATAGTATCATTACCACTCCAATATTACAGAATAAGAAACTTAGGTTAAATAATCTGCCCAAGGTCACATAACCAATAAATGACAGAGCCCAGACTCAAAACCAGAATATGTTTTATAATACCAAAGTTCACAATTTCAATCACAAAATTGCATTGCCTTAAATTTTTACACTGGTTATTTTTAAACAAAGAAAAAACAAGTCTACTCCTTTACAGTCAATCCCCTACCCTAAGAATTCCACCACACATAACCACTGATCTGCTCTATCACTATGGTTTTAACTTTTCACCCATTCTAGAACTTCGTATAAATGGAATCATTTATTATATACTCATGACATAAAGGAATTATATAATTTTAACCTTTTCCCTGAGCATTGAGATTTATCTTTATTTCTTCACTTACTAGGAGTTCTGTTCCTTTTTACTGCTGAGTAATATTCCATCATATAAATTTGCCATGATTTGTTCATCTATTCACCCATGACTGGACATCTGGATTATTTCCAGTTTGAGACTCTTAAAAATAACACTGCCATGAACATTCAAGTTCAAGTTTGTTATGGGTACATATTCTCATATCTTTTGAATAAATACCAAGAAGTGGACTTGCTGGGTTATGAGGTAAATTTACTTTTAACCTTCCATGAAATTGCCAAACTATTTCCCAACACTGTATACACCCACCAGCAAAATGCCAGAGTTTCACCTGCTCCACATCCTCATGAACAATTGGTATTGTCAGCCATTCTAATGGGTGTAAAGTGATATCTCATTGTGGTTTTCACTTGGAATGCCCAGATGACTAACAGTGCTGAGCATCTTTTCACATACATAGTGTATTTGTGTATCTTCTTTCGAAAAGACTGTTAAAATCTTTTTCCTCCTTAAAACAATACTGGCTTTTTTGTCTTCTTACTGAGTTGGAGAAATTCTTTATATACACTATAAAATCACCAGTCACAATTCCTTTGTAGCTCAAAGGAATCACTGGTGTTTTGAGACCCCAAAGTACTAGCACTTCTCTACATGCAGCTCCTTCTGATCAGAATCTCCTCTGATATTTATGGGAATTTAAAATAGGCATGCAAAAACATCAACACCAATTATACTTGCAGCAATAGAAACAGTATATAACAACAAAGGGCCTGACCCACAATGCCATACTAGCTTCCTTTCCCTACTGCAAACATTGTCCAAGCCCCATCAGTTGCTACTAACACACTCTATCCCCCACAGAACAAGGCAGGATGACGACTTGGGTACCAGTACCCAAAACAACCATAGAAGTTTGACTCCCTGCTCTCCCTGAAGTTCCCCCAGCATATTTGGACATGTGGATATGGCCTTTAGTCCCCCACTAAGGACCAGCAGATCTTTGCCCAAGCTTTATTAATCTTTCTTCTTAAAGCATCTAAAGATGCAGGATGAGGGAGAAGTCAAGTCACAGAAGGAGATAGTGGCCTGGCAGTGCATTTACTTTCAGTTTCAAGTACTCACAGTTACAACTCAACTAAACAAACTTCTAATACACCCAAAATTCTATATCCCATGATACCATTTCTGGTGTCCTATTTCTGACACCATTATCTCAGCTTTGGGGATTCCTTAACCCGGTGGCTACAGCCACACTGCTTTTCAGCTGGAGCTACAGAGTTGAGTGTACAACAACCAAAGCACTGTTTGGGCTCTCAATTCAGCCCCTAAATATACATTAAGAGGTAGAATACTGGAAGACTTTTTCCCCTTGCCCACCACCTGAGTGAGAGCATTCACTACCAAATGCCATAGTCTTTTCATATCCCCTAACCTAACCCACCAGGCTGTCATCCTCCTCTTTCAGAAAGCTAGGTCTCTGTCAACACTCCATTTTCATGGTCAAAACTGCCAAGAACTGTGAGGGATCTGAGATTTTAGACTCTCTTTGCAAACTAACAAAGTACCCTGTTACCATTTCACAGATATTGGCAGACTACAGTTGTCCTAGGTACAGACATAGGAACATGAGCATCGTGTGTGTATGAGTTCTTCCAGTTGCTGGCAAGTCCCACAGGGTGAATGGAGAGGCCCAAGTAGATGATGTGCAGGCACAGGGTTTGTATCACAATAATAACCCTGAGCTCAGAGTACCTGATTTTTTTTTTTAAGATTTTATTTATTTATTCATGATAGTCACACAGAGAGAGACAGAGAGGCAGAGACATAGGCAGAGGGAGAAGCAGGCTCCATGCACCGGGAGCCCGACGTGGGATTCGATCCCGGGTCTCCAGGATCGCGCCCCGGGCCAAAGGCAGGTGCCAAACCGCTGCGCCACCCAGGGATGCCGAGTACCTGATTCATTTATAATGGGCCGAAGCATACCTGTCCTTTTGTCCACAGGAAGATATTATCTTTATTATACTGCACAACAAGCAAATCTGCCCTAGGAATCACTATATCTATCATTCAAGGCTGTATATGCTACACAAACATCCTAGAAATGGTTATTTAAAAGGACACTCACTGCCTCACTTGCAAAGACCACTGGAAAATGTCTCCCAACCATATATTTCTCTACTTATTTACCTCAGCAATGTTTTGTAATTTAAATGTAAAGGTCTTGCACATAAATTTATGCCTAAGTGTTTCATGCTTTTTGATCCATTGCAAATGGTTTTTCCCAATTTTCCTATTGTCTGCTGCTATTATATACAAATACAACTTTTTTTTTAATATTGTCCATGTAGTCTACAACTTGGGTAAACTCACTTATTTTAGTGGTTTTGTGAAGTAAATTCCTTAAGATTTTTTACAAATACAATCCACATTGTCTGAACATAATGTCTGTATTTCTTCCCTTCCACTTGGCATGTCTTTTATTTCTTTTCCTTGCCTTACTACACTGGCTAAGACCTCCAGTAAAATGTTGAATAAAAGTAATAAGAGCAGACACCTTTGCCTTGTTCCCAAACTTACTTGTTAACTGTGGATTTTTCATAAATTCCTTTTACCATGTTGGGGAAGCTTACTATATATTCTAGTTTACAGAGTTGGGTGTGGTTTTCCCCCCAATCATAAATGGGTATCTCTCACATGCTTTTTTTTACACTATTGGGATAATCACACAGCTCTTCTCTCTTGGCCTTTTAATTAACTGATTTTTTTTTATTATTAAGTCAATCTTCCACTCCTGAAATAAGCCCTACTCAGTCATGATGTATTATACTTTGCATATATTACTGAATTCTATTTCCTAATATTTTGTTAGGCATTTTTGTCTACATTCATGAAGGATACTGGTGTGTAGTTTTGTTTTTGGTTTTTTTTTTTTTTTCTTATAGTGACTGTCTGGGGATAATCCTAGCCTCATAAAATGTTCTGAGGCATGTTGCCTCTTCTTCAACTTTCAGGAAAAGTTCCCATAGAATTGTTACTATTTCTTCCTGAAATGTTTGTTGGGATTCACCAATGAAGCCATCTAGACATAAAGCTTTCTTGCTTTTAACTATAACTTCAATTTCTTCAATAGATATAGAGATGTTCCGGTTATACTGCGACCTCTGATATTTGATAGTTTGTGTCTTTCAAGAAATTTGTTTATTTCCTCTAAGTTACCAAATGTATTAACATTAAGGTATACATAATATTGTTTTATTTTATTGTCTGTAAAAATGTCAACTTCTCATTCCTCACTTTGATCATTTGTTTTCTTTTTCTTTTCATCAGTCTGGCTGGAGATTTATCAATTTTATTGATCTTTTCAAAGAATCACTTTGCCTTCACTGATTTTCTCAATTCTTTGTCCATTTCTTATTTAACTGACTCTTATCTTTATCTCCCTCCTTCTGCTTTAAGTTTCAGTTCTTCTAGAAGTTTAAGATGGAGACATAGATCAAGGTTCAGAAAACTATACTCCACAGACCAAGTCAGGCCCAGAATCTGTTTACTGCTCTCCAGCCAAGAATAGTTTTTACATTTCTAAATAGCTGAGAAAAAAAAAAAAGTATATACAAATATATATATATATACCAGATTCACATGCCTCCAAAGTATAAAATATTTGCTATCTGGCTCTTCCCAGAAAAAAGTATGTCTAATGCCCTCAGTTTATTTTATTTTTTAAGATTTTATTTATTCATTCATGACAGAGAGAGAGAGAGAGGGAGGGAGAGAGAGAAAGAGATGCAGAGACACAGGCAGAGGGAGAAGCAGGCTCCATGCAGGGACCCTGACATGGGACTTGATCCTGGGTCTCTAGGATCACGCCCTGGGCTGAAGGCAGGCGGTAAACCGCTGAGCCACTGGGGCTGCCCTAAAGCCCTCAGTTTAGATCACTGATTTTAAATCTTTCTTCTTTCCTAAAATAAACACTTAATATTAAAAAATTTTCCCAAACTTCTAGCTGCATTCTACTAATTTCATTCTTTTTTTTTATGATAGTCACACACACACACACACACACACACACAGAGAGAGAGAGAGAGAGAGAGAGAGAGAGAGAGAGAGAGAGAGGCAGAGACATAGGCAGAGGGAGAAGCAGGCTCCATGCACCGGGAGCCCGACGTGGGATTCGATCCTGGGTCTCCAGGATCGCGCCCTGGGCCAAAGGCAGGCGCCAAACCGCTGCGCCACCCAGGGATCCCATAATTTCATTCTATTTTTAATTTGTCATTCATTTCAAATGTTTTCTAATATTCCTTGTGATTTTGTCTTTGATAGATGGAAAAATTAAGAAGTATGCTATTTGGGGATTTTCTATATTATTATTGATTTCCCATTTACTCCTATTATTGCCAAAGAATGTAATACTCTACATTTCCATCATTTGAAACTAGAGACTTGTTTCACGGCTTAGTATATGGTCTATCTTGGTGAACACTGCATGTGCACCTGAAAAGAATATGTATTCTATAGTTGCTGAGGGTAGTATTCTACAAATGTCAATTACATCATGTTGGTTGATAGTGCAGTTCATATCTTCTATATTGTTACCTTTTCTTCTTCTATCAGTTACTGAGAAAGGCTGTTAAAATCCCTAAATATGATGGTGAATTTGTCTATTTCTCTTCATGTGTGCCTTCCTTTTTTTTTTTTTTTGCTTTATATATTTTGAAGCCTGCTATTCAGAATAACATGTCTTTTTATTTGTCCCATTAAAAAAGAGTAGGAATCACAGTACTATAGAGTCCCCCTTGAACTAAGAGTAAAGTTCAAACTTCTAAGAAGAAAAAGTCTGATCAATTTGGCTAGTCTCTATGTAGTGTGAGGCTGTGCAGAATTCTAGAGCCAGCATACCTCAAAGCTACTGAGACTATGATAACTGCTTTACCATTAGACATCTATATCCATTTCAATCAGGGTCACATGCAAGGCATGGTGGCCTGTGCTAAAAGAAACTCTCAAAGGAGCTGTGGGCATGGCAGGAAAGGGTTTGGCCATGAAGCTACATGAATCATCACTCTAATTTTATCCCTTAGGAATGGAAGATATGTACTAACACATGCAACCTCATCATCACTATGTTGAGGACCACTCCAAGAAAAGAGAGAATTCCCACAAGCCAGTAGTACTGAGGAGCTTTACTCCATCTCATCTTTACAAAGGGTTACTTGTCAAGGTATGGTAGGAAAGAAGACAGAACATACAACGTATTCCCCATGACTCCAATATTTTTTGTTCATAAAACAAAGTTCTAAAGGCAAAGAATAATCCTGGAAATCAATACATTGAGCTTTTCCTCCTCACAGTTAACATGGTTGAATGGTTTAAGTCTACTGAATGTTAAAGATTTACTATTTCAGAAAATCTAATGATTTCTATATTTGTCTCAATTGTATTACATTTTAAGATCTACCTAAAATAGCACCCCCACTTTCATCTCCACTATCTTAAGTATTCTATCACATTACTCTACTGGTATTTCCATCATAGCATCTATCACAATCAGAAAGTATCTTTGTTTATAGTCTGATTCTTCCTCCCCTACTTCTTTAAAATGCAAGCTCCACAAGGACTGGGACTAGTCTGTCTCCATCACTAGATCCTCTATCTCCAATGCCTTGAACAGAGCTGCCAAGTAATAACCTCTCAATACAAACTCGAAGAATGAATAATTAATTATGGAGAATGGATAGCATCTAAAATTCTAGCATTATTTACTAAGATAACTTTGGTTTGTCTTTTTGAGTAAGATAGGTTTATATAATGCTCTGAGACTTCACAACACTTCAAATAAACTCACAAGGCACAGACTGAGAAACTCCTTCTCAAATAAGTTTTTAAATACTCAAAATTAACTTTTAACCAACATCCTTTGCAATTACATTCCATCTTAAAACTGACAAGGTTCTCTTAATTTTTAATTGGTTAAGATTTTTATCAGTCATTTAATAATAAATACTTACTGCTTCCCAACTTTGTGGAGGGCATTATGGGTAATCTACTTGTGTTTTATACTTACAAAAAAGCAAATAAACATAGGAATCTATATTTATGTGCATCTTTTTTATTATTTATGTACACCTAAAAATTAAATATTTTTAAAAAGTACTTAGGCCAATATAAGGACCCACAATATTTTTCCCCCATGTGGGGGGGGGGGGACTATATATATATATATATTTTTTTTTCATGCTTAAGAATAACATGGTGGGCAAAAAATGGGGATTCAAATCAGAAAGATCCATTTCCAAATGTTAGCTATTCTAGTTGTTTAACACATAACGCTAAGCAGTAATCTCACTAAGCCTCCATTTATTTGAAGCGTTATTATGAAAATAGTTATGTGGTAATTATAACTCAAATGAAAATTCTTTTCCTCTTTCTCCATCTCAATTAGCTTCAATATTCTATCAAACAACAGGGCTTAGGTTCTTGTCATGTTTGACATCTATCCATAGAACTGTTAATCTGGCATATACCATGCAGATTACACCTTCACAATGTCTCTTTCCCATTGCAACCAAGAATTGCCACATCTCTGAAGTTTGGAACATACTATGGTACTTTTACCTCTCTCCTAACTAGTAACACATTTTACGTAAAAAACTACAGATTTTCTTCTTCCTTGAGTGCATCTCTGAGGCCATCATTCTCCTATTTTAAAATTTTCTGTTAACTCTTAAGGCCTTCTGCATTAAAGCTCTACTCAACCCATCCTTCCAACTTTACCCCCCAACCATTCCTAAACTCAGTTTCCTGAGGCAGTGATATTGAGATATGCCCTATCCCTCGCACAGTGTGGGACACATAAGAAATACTCAATAGTAACACTTGAAATAAGTAATGAAAATCTATAATGTACTTCTTCCCCAAAAAAGCCACTTGACTATCTCTGGTGGCATAATCCTTACTTCAATTCTTTATAACACACTACTAATCTTAATAGACAATTGTTCTAACCATAACAATCTGAAAATTGGCCTTTAAAGACAATCACACACACACACACACACAAATCACAAAAAGACAATAATCCTCTGTGATTAAAAGAAAAAGCCAATAAAAAGCATTTTACTCTCTATTTTAATTACTTTCCAAATTCTGAGTTTTACTACTAATTTAGCAGCTAGTTGACATGTACCAAATAATTGCAACATAAGAAAAAACAGAACCAAATCCCTACTGGATAATACAAGAACACCAAACAAACGATTAACCAAAAATTCATTAACTAAAGCTTCTGAGTACTTCTGCAGTTATTTTCCTTAATTTTTTTAGTTCCTTATTCTTCTAATGAGTGAAAGCCAAATGTCTAAGTTACATACACAGATACATGCAAAAATTTCTCCTCTGAATAAAATACATATTGTATGTCATTCTATGACATCATCTCTTTGTAAGAAACTTGGATAAGGGAAATTACTGCTAATCATAAACGTTACCAGCAGGCATTTCTTAAATATTCACCTGTACAGGCTCATCCACTCATTGTCACTGACCCAACCTTCTACTACAAAAGCTAGAAAAAAACCAGAGGACCCCAAATTAAAGTATAAAAATTTGATTCACATGTAGCTTTTCAGTAACACTACTGTTGTGTGCAAGCAGACAGACCTCCTGAGGGATCTGCGGGACAAACTAAAACATACATGGATCTTTAGGTAACCAAACAAAATTAAACTATGGCCATAAACTATGGTCATAAGGTCAATCAATCCAATGCTCCAGCTCTTTAAACAAAGAGCTAACAAGTCCAGATGGAGTTCATCTCTATCAACTTAATGCCCTCACGTCAAGCTATAACTTCCATAACAAGGAAGGTAAAACTTGTGAGCCAAAATAGAGCTCCCACAGCTGTATTTCACTTGGATTATAAAATCTTACATCCTGCAAAATATTCCATAACGTTAAGCCTCCAAATTCATGAAATGGATTGGAGAGGGGCACGGAAAAATGGATAAGAAATATGACTGACAGTATCTCAATTGTTATTTGCCAAACGGCAGGGGCAAAAGGGTCACTCTATGGATGAGAGAGCCATAAAAGAAAAAGAGAACCTTTTTAATTGTCACAAAACTAGTCCATATGCTCCAAAAATGTGAGCATCCACAACCCCAACAAGTTATAGACTATGACCTAAAACACAGAGCTTAAATGCAGAATAAAATGCTTATGCTCTGCCTCTCTGAAGAAACATTCAACCCTATACACTGAACATCATCAAACCGACACCGACCACAGTGGATGTTTTAAATATTAAGTCAGGAAATTATGGTAAGTGCTAGCGGTTCCTCTAGGCCTCAGCAGCAGCCTTAGGTGTAAGAGCAAACTCGAGCCCTCTTAACACTCAGAATAATGTTGATGTCATTACGAGGCTACTGGTTCTCTGCACTCTGGACTAGTCATTCCTTGATCCACAACGCAATTCCTCCCCTACCCATCACCCCCCTAAATAAAAGAGATCTCCGTGCAGAGAAGCCCTCGGATACCCCCTTCTCCTCTACCTCCAGCGGCTGCCGCCTTCTCCTCCCCGTGGCTCCGAGGTGGGGGCTCCCGAAGGTCCCGGGCAATTCCGAGCCCGGGCGGTGCTCGTTTTGCCTGAGCACCGTCGCTCCGGCCAGCCGCTTCCTTTCCCAGTTTGCCCAAAGCGGAGCGCTCCAGGGGACCGGGGGGCCGGGGAGCGAGCCCGGGTGGCGACGCCGCCGCCGCCGCCGCCGCCGCCGCCGCCGCCGCCGCCTCTGGTATGTCAGGGGCCGGGATTGTATTTCGAAAGATCCGCCATTTTCACCTCGTCATCACCATCACAGCTCAGCAGCTTCCCCGACAGCCCGAGCCCGGGCCGCCGCCGCCGCCGCCGCCGCCAGTAACCTCCCCCTTCCTCCTCCTCCCCTCCGCGGCCCTCCCCTCCGGAGAGGCGCACACCCACAGATCCGGGGAAGCCTCCCGCCCGCCCCGCCAACCTTCAAACGCCCAGGGAGACACAGACGCGCACACAGCCCACGCCGAGACCTTTCACCCCACAGCGCAGGATGGTGCTGCCGCGGGCCCGGCAGCCACGCGAAAGGAAGTCGCCCTACCTGCCGAGTCCCAAGTCCGGCATGTTTTTGTTTTGAAGAGCAGAAGCCACACGGAAGTCGGCAGAAGGGCAATAAAGAACCCGAACTCTTTCATTTTCACGACAGCAACTTGAGACGGATGACGGAATGCGTTTTATTCACTCTGCTCATTTCAGGTACCAAAAACACTGACAAAGACCTTGAATGTCACCCACTCTGACGTCTGGCAGAACGACCCATTTCCATATGCAAGTCTGATCTCTCCGACACATCCGTAAATTACAGGCACTGATCCTCATGCTGACGGTGTGCTGAAAACTAGCTGTGGTCTAGTTTTAAAAATGCAGCTCTGAACTATTTTGCTCTCCACTCCATTTCATCTGATCATTTCTGTCCGTGAACACTGTGGCTTCCAATTTGCTATCGGTTCAAGATGTCAAAGCCCAACTTCTAAAACACAGAAAATATGTCTCTAAAATTATTTGCCGGATGTTTTTAAGATCTGTCACCAAATTAAAAAAAAAAAAAAAACCTGCCACAGATATATTTGTTCAATACACACAAAATAAACAGCTTGCTTTAGAACAAGACCTCAGTTACCCATCTCTCATTATGCGGTTTAATAACTAAAAAATAACGTAAGTATTTTTTAATCAACTAAAAGATAACACAAAACCATAAGCTGCAAGGCTTGCGACAAGACCAGAATTAAAAAACAAAACAAAACAAAACCCAAATTGGTTATCCCTGTTAAGTCCAGAAAGATTTGGTAATCACGCATTCAAAGCTGAATTCTAAACCCACCACTGAACCACAGTATGAACTCTGAAAGACCTACCTGCAACGATCAGATTAAATTTCAAGGTTGAGAACAGGACCATTCTACTGTATTTTTAAGAAGTCGGTCTAAAAAGAGTAAGGTGGAAGCCATTTCATTTCCTTACCTTTCCCGAATGACAACTCCATATAAAAGCCAGGAAGGAGATTCAGGCTTTAAACAAGTGCCGTCTACCACCGGCCCAATCGCTTTTCATCTACGCAGCCTGCCGAGCCTGAGAGTCTCAAGTCTTCCCGGTTTCTTCGTCTTTAAACTTTATTTCCACCTCTCCACCCCCTCCAGCCCCGTCCCCCCGCACTCTGCTTGGGGTTTACCGTTGCTTGGCCAAGCTAAGTCCCGGCCCCCTCCCTTTCCCCGTGCACCTCGGAGACATTATGACATTTAGCTGGTGGGCTTCGCGAGGAAAACGGACACACACGAAGAAGAGACCATACAAAAGGGGCGTAGGAAGAACGGGGCGGCGGGCAGCAATGAAAGGAGGGGCTGGTACAAAATGACACAGCAGCAGAACCGGTTCCCAGAAACCGAGGGCCGACACAGTCGGCTTCTCGGGCCCCGCAAGGTGCGTGTCAACAGCCGCCGGAACCCTTCCTGCCGACTGCCGGGAAGGGCGGGCGGGCGGGCGGCCCAGCGCCGGCCCTGCCGGTGACAGCCGCCCTCCCGGGTGCCGGCGGGAAGAGGCCGAGGCGGGAGGATCCTCCCGCCCCCTGTGGCCCGGGGATGAGGCGCGGCAGCCCCCAGCCGCCAGGTTCCCGCTCTCCGCCCAGACCCACGAGCCCGGGCTCCCAGAGGGGGCGGTCCGGCGCCCTCCGCCCGCTCCACCACCCGCAGCGGGGGCCGGCGTCCCCTTCCCGCCCGCCCGCCCAGATGTCCCCACCCTCGGGGCTGACACTCACCAAAGCCGGCGGCGCCGCCGCCTGCTCCCCGCGCCACGCTCCCTAGGCTCCCGGCAGCCGCGGCGGCGGCGGCGCCTCCGAGACACAGACCCGGGTTTGTTCAAAATCACGCGCCCAGCGCCATTCCACCGCCGCATCCCATAATACGCCAGGCCCTCCCCGCCCGCGCGCCCCTCTCCGCCCGCCCCTCGACTCCAGCGGCCCCGCCTACCCCGCCGGCTTCCTTCGCCCCGCCCCTTCCGCGGCGCCTCGCCCCTCCCCCTAGCAACCCGAGCCCCGCGTCACGCCGCAAGGCGCGGGAGTACGCTCCAGCTCCACGTGACTCTTGGCGAGCGCTCCGTCAAAGCTTTCGCAGGAAAGTTCCATTTGGCTGAGGCCGGGAGGGGGAAAGACGGCTTGCTCCTGCAGCAGAGAGACAGTGGCTCGCCCGCTAGTTTTCCTAGTTAGGAAGTTGCTGCTGTGGTGTGGGTGCGATTTCCAGCACACCGCCACTGTTTGATGTGCTTGGGTGATCAATATTCACAAATGCCCGCGCCGCTTTTAGGCACTAATTTTGCAGGGATCGCTAAAAAGTCCCTGGGAGACCAGGCAGAGTTAAACTTATTTTGAAAGGGACTTTTTGCAATGGGTAGCTAAAACTAACATAATCAAAATGATTTGCATTTAATCACCTTTTCCTTCCTCCCCGCCCCACCCCCCGCTATCCCTTATTATAAAATAAGAAGATAGCCAAACGGAGTCAGATAAACGGGCACTCAGTTCATAATTGCTGTGTGAGACAAGAAATACACAGACGAAACAAACAAAAAATACAAAAGAGGGTAACGTCAAGTGATGTAGTATATAGTCTGGAATTGCTAAAGGAGGACAAGTCAACGTGAGAGGCTGGCCAGGGAACATAATGGGAACAGGTGAGACTTCTGTTGTAATGGGAGAAGCAGTTGCTTTGGAATCCAGTAAGGAGTCCTGGTTTTAAATTCTGGCACCTCACACAGTGGTGTATAGCAATTTATCAGCTTCCTTTTCCCGTCTACAAAATAAAAATCCCAGGATTCTGAGGATTAAATGAAGTGAGAGGTGTCGAGCGCCTACACAGTTCCCACCTCCAATGTTAGTTCTATTCTGCAAAAATCAACACCACTCAACTCTCCCATAGCAAACTCAATGGCAAGCAAGTGGCATGAAATTAGAAAAGGCTTGGAAGCCAGTGCAAGGAAAGGGAGAAAACTGAATGATACATAGGCTTTGTTGGGGATCAGTCCAGTTTATGAGGAACCTTGACAGCTAAAGGACACCTCTTGAGTACTACGGACACCTCTAGAAGGAAGAAGGGAGCTGAGATGGGGTATCAAACCCTGGCTGGATTCTAGGGAAACTATCCCAAAAAGAGAAAATTTGTTTATTCCGCAATCTTACCATAACCCTAGTATCAAAGCCCAAGACAAACATTATGTCAAGAAAGAGAGGAATTCGGGATCCCTGGGTGGCGCAGCGGTTTAGCGCCTGCCTTTGGCCCAGGGCGCGATCCTGGAGACCCGGGATCGAATCCCATGTCAGGCTCCCGGTGCATGGAGCCTGCTTCTCCCTCTGCCTATGTCTCTGCCTCCCTCTCTCTCTGTCTCTGTGACTATCATAAAAAAAAAAAAAAAAAAAAAAAAATTAAAAAAAAAAAGAAAGAGAGGAATTCGTCTGTGACTTTGTTGCAAAGAAAATTGGGTATTAAAGTGCTGAAAACAGTGATGTGATAATGAAAAGAATTCGTAACATGACATAGCATGGTTTATTTCAAGAATGGTGGTTTAACACTATAAAATGTCGGGTAATTTATTAAAGGAGAAAAACCAAATGATATTCTCTAGTGATGCATTGTATAACATTCAACAGCCATTTCTGAAATTTAAAAATAAATGTTCTAGAAATAAAAGAACATTTCTTTAAATGAATTAAGATAATCATTAGAAAACAACAGTAACATATCTTAGAGTGAAATGGAAGTATTCATGTTAAAATCAGGGACCCAGAAAGATGCAGGGCTATAGCAGCTATTATTTAATATTTTCTAGGGTGTCCTGCTAAATGCAATTAAATAAGAAAAAAAGAAAATAGAAGTTTGAATACTGGAAAGAAGTGACTAAATGGTCCTTATTAAAAATAATCATATAAAAAATAAAAATAATCATAAAGGGGCACCTGAGTGGCTCAGTTGGTTATGTCTGCCTTTGGCTCAGGTCATGAGCCAAAATGAGCTCAGGGTCCTGGGATGGAGCCACATGTAGGGCTCCCTCTCCCTGCTCAGCAGGGACACTGCTTCTCCCTCTCTCTCATTCCCTTTGCCCCCACCCCCACTGCTCATGCTCTCTCTCACTCTTAAACAAACAAACAAATAATAAAAGCTTTTTCAGTCAGTTAAGTGTCTGACTTGGGGTTTTGGCTCAGGTAATAATCCCAGGGTTGTGAGATTCAGCCTGGTGTCAAGCTCCACACTGGGCATGGAACCTGCTTAAGATTCTCTCTCTCCCTCTCCTTCTGCCCCTCTCTCCCCATCCACCTCTCCTTCTCTAAAAATAAATAAATAAAATCACAGAGTTTAGTGTTGTAGTTAATTGCTTAACATCTGGAGCCAGACTGCCTGTGTCCAAATTCTGGCCCTGCCACTTAGTAGCTAAATGATCTTGGGCAAGTTACCTTCCACCTCTGTTTCAGTTTCCTTATCTGTAAATTGAGACTAATGTAGACATCATAAGGTAGTTGTGAAAGTTACTGAAGAAATATGCATAAAACAATTTGAACAGTGCCTGGCATTTGGTAAATGCTCAATGACCAAAAATCATTAATAGTCAAAGCTACAATACAACATAAAATGGAACCTAATTTTTTACCTTTTCAAAGAAAGCCTTTAGGCTCCTAAGAGTCACTGCTATTCAAATAGGTTTTTTTTTTTTAAGATTTTATTTATTTGAGACACACACACACAGAGAGGCAGAGACACAGACAGAGGGAGAAGCAGGTTTCATGTAGGGAGCCCGACGTGGGACTTGATCCCGGGTCTCCAGGATCACACCCTGGGATGAAGGAGGCGCCACTGAGCCACCAGAGCTGCCCCCAATTCAAACATTCCTATTTCAAAAAAAAACCTTTGCTTTATAGTTGCCTGAAGGCTTTTACAGATAAACTGAAAACATTTACTCAGCAAATATTTGTTGATCATCTACTGCATCCCAAGCATCGTGAAAGGCACTGGGAATAAAATGGCAAACAAGATGAAGCAGCTCTATCCAATGTAACTTTCCACAATGGTGGAACTGTTCTATATTCACAGTATCTGATACAGTAGACATAGCCCACATAGACCACTGCAGTGTGGCTACTGCAGCTACGAAACTGACTTTTTCATTTTATCTTATTATCTTAAAATTTAAATAGCCATGTGTGGCTGATGACTATATATTGGATAGTACAGTTAAAGAGAAAAGGATAAACAATAAACAGAAAAGTCAGAGCTTTCTTTTTTTTAAGATTTTATTTATTTATGAGAGAGAGAGAGAGAGAGAGAGAGAGAGAGAGAGAGGCAGAAACACAGGCAGAGGGAGAAGCAGGCTCCACGCAGGAAGCCCAACGTGGGACTCGTCCCAGGACTCCAGGATTACACCCTGGGCCGAAGGCAGGCGCTAAACCGCTGAGCCACCCAGGGATCCCAAATCAGAGCTTTCTAAATAAATAAAGGTATCTGAGGAAAATATCAATAGAGAAAAAGAAAAGATAGTGGCATACAGGCATCTGGCTGGCTCAGTCGATAAAGTATGTGACTCTTAATTTCAGGGTCATGAATTCAAGCCCCATGTTGGGTGTGGAGTCTATTTAAAATAAAAAAAATTTTTAATTAACAAAAAAGAAAAGAGTAGTATTGAAGAAGTATGAGTTGGGTAGAATTATCAGTAGAAAAAATGAAATGTATAACAGGGTACCCATTATGTGTCAAGTATACTATTAGATACACACTATACAGTAGTTAATAAAATTTTCTTAAAATAGCTTAGTTTCAAAAAGATTACCCAGAAGTTCATAAGTCCATGTGTCATTAGTCCAGATGTCTCTATACAAGCAACTAAACATCTATATAAATGTAATTATCACTGTATTCTTTCCCATTATCATATAACTCTTTTATAACAGATCTATAGTCCCTTATCAACAGTTTCAAAATCCAAAACTTTTGAGAACTAAAGGGTTTCATGAAGCTTATGGCAAACTCAGCAGACAAACCTGGCCCAAAATGACATAAGGTATTAATATTCTTTACACCATTTAATGTGAATATCCATATATGCCAGTGCAGAAATAGGTTTTTTTTATTATGGAGCTTGTGTCCAAAGGGAACTTTCTAGAATGATGGGATATTTTTGACATTGATTGTGGTGATGGTTGCATAAGAGTATGCAATTTCCTAAACTCACTGAGTATTCTTAAAGTGGATGCATTTTATTATCTGTCAATTATACTTCATTAAAGTTGCTTTTAAGAGAAAAAGTTTTTAAAATTATTTATCCTCAATTCCAAAATACATTGATACTCAGTGCTAATAAGACCATATAGATCAGTATCACCTTGAACATAGCCTATGTTTTTTCACATATGGTACATGATGTGATAATAATGTCAAACCATCTGAAAATAAAAATCAACCACTAAAATCATCTCTTGGTGGTAGGCAGAGTTCAAATACCTTTTCTCTGGCAGCAAGATTTATTTGCCTCTGTAACTGTTTTGTTTTTGTAATTCAAAAAACAAAAGTAGGGGTGCCTGAGTGGCTCAGTTGGCTGAGTGTCTGACTCTTGATTTCAGCTCAGGTCATGGTCTCAGGGTGATGAAATGGAGCCCCTCATCCCAAGTTGGGCTCTGCACTCCATAGGGAGTCTGCTTGAGATTCTCTCCCTCTCCCTCTGTCCCTGCCCTCTCCTCCACTAGCACAAGCTCACACATGCTTTATCTCTAAAACAAATAAATCTTTTTAAAAAATATAAGGATAGAAGTAGAGGATTCTCTGTAATGCTTTGATCTACAGTGTCTCCCCACCCCTGATCTGTGATTTCACTTTCCGAAGTTTCAGTTACCTGCAGTTAACTCCGGTCCAGAAGCAGATCCTCCTTCTTGAGATGTCATCAGGTCAAGAGTAGCTTAACCCTAAGACTAAATCACAATGCCTACATCACTCACCTCACTTTATTTCATTATGTAGGATTCTATCATCTCGTGTCATTGCAAGGAGGTGAGAGAGACCATATTCATATAACTTTATAATTAATATATTGCTATAATTGTTCTATTTTATTGTTGATCTCCTACCATGATTAATATATAGACTAAACTTCATCATAGGTGTGTGTGTACAGGAAAAAGCATAGAATATATAGGGTTCCGTATATTTGCAGTTTCAGGCACTCACTAGGGGGATTTGAACAGATTCCTGGTGGATAAGCAGGGACTTGACTTGCAAGAGGCATAACCATCCCTATGGTTAGGAGTGGGCTTTACTCTTGAAGGAAGTATTTCCAACATCAGTCATCCTGAAAAAAGGCACATCTTGAGACAGGATATGGGAACTTCAAAGAAGGGCTCACACACATAGGAAGTGCTTCTCTTCTGTTGGCCTTGCTCATTTGGGCCTGGACCCACAGTTTAATTTGTTTGAAGTAATGTGCTCATCTTCCACCTAACAGAAGAAGATGACTTCTGCCTCTAGGAAGACTAGGAACTAGGTAAACTTTTTTTTCCTTTCTTTTATTTACAAAACACCTTCTCTGGAGAAGAGCCAGTGAGTACATGTGATCTCCCCTTATCTTTGTAGCTTCCATGGGGTTCTATAAACATGCAAGCCCATACTCAATTTTTAGCAATTTATTTAAACATTTAGCAGGATTCTTTGTGGTTTGAGTGGCTGCTTCATCTTCCTTCACATGCTGTGCCACAGATGACCCAGTGCTGGCAACTCATCTGTGCTTACAAGCACTTGTCTTTCCTTAGATTTAGGCTAGTCAGTTGCCCTGTGACCTCAGCTCTCTGAATGGCTCAGTAAAAGTTATGATTTTGTAGCTTGCTTAATTAACTTATTGTCATGGTGGTGGGAGCAATGCTCTTTTCAGCCTTCTGTCCGTAGGCAGAAGCTGGAAGTCTCCAGGTATTATTTTTGTTAACAGAGTCTAAGGGTATCTATTGTTGGCCCACAGTGCTCACTCAGTTTTTACCCAAGATAGTCCTTCTAACTTTCTTAACCCATCCCTTCCTACTGGTCTTCCTCTCAGAACTCTTGCTTTACAAGCCACATTTCACTATTTGCTTTTGGTTGTTCCCATAGTTGGCAGATTTGGACCATCTTTGCTACTTCAATAAATCAACCTTTGGATTTTCATGTTCCTTGATTTTAGTGCCACCCCCAGAGAAAGGAGATTTGAGATGGAAACAACATAACATTCAATGATGCTGGGATTTTCTAGATCTCTTTACTTACCTAACAATGTTCTTTACTCAGTGTGACAAATACTTTTTGATTGCATACTAAATACAAGGCACATAGTTCCAGGTACCAGCTAGTTTATAAAAATGAATCATATTACATTATCTTTCACCCTTCTCTCCCACTTCCAATTCAACTAGATGACCCAAACTGAAACATGAATAACTTGGGAACCAGCAGACAGACACAGGGAGGACTAGATGGCATGAAAAGAGCCTCAAGTTATAGTGAGTCCAGAGATACAGAGAAAGGGAAGAGCATCAGAACAAACTAGATAATGGAGAAACTATAGCCTGTGAAGATACATGGTCCTTTAAGTGGGAGGAGAGTACCTGCCCTGGCACTGCTCTTAAGAGGACCTTCTGAGACACACAAATGGCCAACAGATACTGTAAAGATGCTCAACATAGGGCAGCCTGGGTGGCTTAGCAGTTTAGCGCCGCCTTCAGCCAAGGGCATGATCCTGGAGACCAGGGATTGAGTCCCATGTCAGGCTCCCTGCATGGAGTCTGCTTCTCCCTCCTCCGCCTGTGTCTCTATCTCTCTCTCTGTTTCTCATGAATAAATAAATAAAATCTTAAAAAAAAAAAGGTGCTCAACATCACTAATCACTAATCACGCAAATAAAACCATAGTGAGATACTACCTTATACACATCAAGATGGCTAGAATCAAAAAGATAAGAAATACCAAGTGTTGGTGAGGATGTGGAGAAAGAGGAACCCTCATGCACTTTTGGTGGGAATGCAAATTGGTACAGTCACTGTGGAAAAGTACAGAGGTTCCTCAAAAAATTAATTTATTTACCATATCATCTAGTAATTCCTCTACTTGGTATTTACCCAAAGAAAACAAAAACACTAATTCAGAAAGATAAATGCACCTCTATGTTTATTGCAGCATTACCTAAAAAAGCCAACATATGGAAGCAGCCCAAGGGTTCATTGATAGATGAATAAATATGTGGAATATATATATGTAAAGAATCTTACTCAGACATAAAAAAAGAATGAGACCTTGCCATATACAACAGTGTGGATGGACCTAGAGAGTATTATGCTTAGTGAAAGAAGACAAAGACAAATATCATATGACTTCACTCATATGTGGAATTTATGAAACAAAACAAAAAGAAAAAAGAGACAAACAAAACAGACTTAAATAGAGAGAACACCCTGGTGTTTGCTAGAGGGGAGGTGAGTGAGGGGATGGGTAAAATAGGTGATAGGGATTAAGAGTACACTTACCATGAGGAGCACTGAGTAATGTGTAGAATTGTTGAATCACTGTATTGTATATCTGAACCTAATACAATCCCATGTTATTATACTTCAATTAAAAATATGATAAAATGAGATAAATTGTCAAAAAAAAAAAAAAAAGAAGGACTTGCTGGGTATCCTGACAAAGGGAGCTTTAAGGAAGGAGAACAGTTCCACTGAAACTTCTCTTCCTTTGAAGCTGACAGAGCACTAGCTTTTGAAACTACTAGAGAAGACAGAAGACTTCTTGAACCATAAATGAATATATAAATATAAAAATAAAAGCTCTTAAGACTAAATTCAATACACACAAAAGACTATTGAACAAAAAGCATTTTATTCCTTTTTTTATTCCTTTTTTAAATTGAGATTTTACATTCAATAAAATGCACAAATCTTAAGTGTACAGTATGATGAACTTTGGTAAATCTATACCATACCACCCACGTAACCCACACCTCTGTAAACATATAGAATACTTCCATCACGTCTTGCTACTTCCCAGTAAATTACCAACCTTCCCCATTTCCTCCTCCCTAGTAATTTCTGATTTTCTAGCACCATAGATTAGTTTTGTTTGACTTAGAACTTCATGTAGATAGAATCTTATTATATCTCTCTTTTTTTAAGATTTTATTTATTCATTTCAGAGAGAGAGAGACAGAGAGAGTACACGTAGTGGGAAAGGCAGAGGGAGAGGGAGAAGCAGATTTCCTGCTGAGCTGAGAGCCCAATGCGGATCTTAATCACAAGGCTCAGAGATCATGACCTGAGCCACAGGCAGACTCAAGCATCTGAGCGACGCAGGCGCCCCTTATATGTTCTTTTTAATGTCTGCTTTCTTTCACTTGGTATGTTTGAGATTCATTCATAGTCTTGCATATATCTGTAGTTTTTTTCCTTTTTAATGCAGAGTAGTAGTCTACTGAATACATAAGCCACAGTTCCTCCATTCACTTTTTTTTTTTTAAGATTTTATTTATTTATTCATGAGAGACACACAGAGAGAGGCAGAGACGTAGGCAGAGGAAGAAGCAGGCTCCCTGCAGGGAACCTGTTGTGGAACTCAATCCCAGGACCTGAGGATTACTACCTGAGCAAAGGGCAGAAGCTCAACCACTTAGCCACCCAGGAGCCCCCACTTTCCTTATGATAGACATTTGGGTTGTTTTCATTTGAGGCTATTATAAATAAAGCAGCGATACCATTTTACACAAGTAAACAGAAGTCATGATTTTAAAAACACAACACTGATGATGCATTGAAGGAGAATGATTGAATCTTGCTAAGTGGCCTGAAAAGTGGAAAAGACATCTCAAAACACAGAGCAAAAAAATATAGAAAGAAATTATGATGAAAAAGACACATCATTTTGAAGATATATCCCGAAAGACCTGATCTATGACTGCTGGAGTTCTGGAAGGAGAGAAAGCAACAGAAAAAAGAGAGGTGATAATATTAAACAAATAATAAAAGAAAATTGCCCTGACCTAAAGATAGACATTCATCTGCAAATGAAAGGGGTCACTGAGTTCCAGGTAATATCAATGAGAAGAGACACACCTAGCCTTGTGTGAGGGAAATTCCTAGAAAGACCTGATCTTTAAAAACTTTCAAGTGGGAAAAACAAGTTACTTACAAAAAGAAGAAAAACAAGAACAGAGGAGACTGGGGGTGGTAGTGGGAGAGGAGGAGTGAGGAAAAAGAGAAAGAGGAGGAGGAGGAAGAAGAACAAGAGAGGGAGAAGAAGGAAGGTACAGAAATAAAGCCAAATAGGAACAAGCAAAGGCTATTTACTGAGAGCTTCTATAGTAAGGGATTTAGGCCACCATCACTTATGTTTGACAGATACTCAAAGGCAGCCAGAGGAATGGAAAGCTTTGTAGTGGAAATAGGGAATTCAGGTATGCCCTGATCGGAGGTTGTTGGCATGCTGTCAGGAGCAACTTAGAAGCAGGGTATCCTATGTAATTGGTTGGGGGGCAGTGTATTTGGATTCCCTGGTTGAGGCAAAAATTAGGGAAGCTGTCAATGATTGAGGCGCTGGCCAGTTTGGGCTGGTAACTACAGGAGTTGTTTGACTTCCTGGGATGGCTGCTGCAGATACATGGTGAGTTGATTTCCTGGACTGGTTGCTAGAGACTATGAATCAGTTTTATTTTTACATATGGTCTTGTCATTGTCTGCTTGCATATTCGATCTCTCAAAGAAAAGGAAAAGAGAGAATAGAGAAAGAGGGAGAGAGGGAGGAAAGATGGAAGAGAAGAGAGAGGGTAACAGAGGGAGAGAAAGCACTGGCATTGGACTCCTTATCTGAAATCCTGGAAGTTCAAAGACTGTGGAGTGACATTTTATAGGTCACTGAGGGAAAAGGACAGCAGCTCAGCCAAAATCTCATTCAACCATCAAGATGATGGAAAGATATTTGCAACTATGCACAGGTTCACAAATACGTTACCCATGCACAGCCTTGAGGGATCACTTAAGAGAGAGCACTACCAAACAAAACAATCAGAACAGAGACCTCCTGTCAAGACAAGGAAGATGAAGAGAAGGGGAATTTGTGATGAGTAATTTAGTTTGAATTTATACAGTGATGTAAGTATAATGCCAATGGGACTGGGAATTATAACCCAAGTGTTAACTTAAGAATGCCTAAAATAGAAGAGACATACTGCAAAGGAGAAGCAAATACTGAAATGGAACAAGGTACTAACCTATCTCAGTGAAACCGAGGAATTAAGTAAGGGTGGAGGGGGCAGAAGTCAATATATTCCCAAGGTCTCAACCACAAGTAAAGGATGTGAAAGTAAAAATATTCTGTAAGTCTCATTTATTGATGTATAATACAGAGGCAATGGGGGGCTAAAGTGTCCAGAAGTGAGGAAAGGGCTAAAATTTGTCCTCACATATTGTTAAAGAAAAAGTGGTAGAAAAGGGAAGGTAATCACCAGTTAAATTTAAAAGATGAGCCTTAATATATTTTTAACACTAGCTAAATTGAAAAAAAATGATATGGAATGTGACAGAACAATATAATAAGAAATAGAAACACCCAGAATGAGTGGCAGAACTCATGTAAGAATTAGAAATAAAAACATCAGGGGCACCTGGGTGACTCAGCCAGTTAACCACCTGCTTTTGGGTCAGGTCATGCTCCCAGGGTCCTGGGATTGAGCCCTGCATCGGGCTCCCTGATCAGCAGGGAGCCTGCTTCTCCCACTCCCTCCCCCAGCTTGTGCATGCTCTTGCTCTCTTTTTTTCAAATGAATAATAAATAAAATCTGAGCAGCCCGGGTGGCTCAGGGGTTTAGCGCCTGCCTTCTGCCTAGGGCGTGATCCTGGGGACCTGGGATGGAGTCCCACATCGGGCTCTCGGCATGGAGCCTGCTTCCCCCTCTGCCTGCATCTCTGCCTCTCTCTGTGTCTCTCATGAATAAATAAATTTTTTAAAAAAATAAATAAATAAAATCTTAAAAAATAAAAACATCTTTTTAGAAATGAAGACTCAATTAGAAGGAAACCAGAAGTAAATAGAAGTGTCAGATAATGCCTTCAGAGAAATAGAGTAAAAAGAAAAAAAATTAAATAAAAAATGTGAAAAAGGAAAAGATTGAGGAAAGGTAACTAATATTAAGATTAAAAAAGATCTAATATAAAGACAATAGTAATTTTTGAGGAAAGAAACCAAAGGAATAGGGAAAGTACAAAAACTATAATTAAAGATGTTATTGAAAAAATTGAAACTATCTATTGAAAGAGCACACTGCTAATCTAAGAATATTGACCCAGAATGACCAACACCAACACACAGTCTAGTAAAATTACTTGATGTTAAAGGGAAAAAAACTGAGGGGCATCTAGGCAAAAAGACCAGGTGACCTATGAGGAAAAGAAAATTAGATTCTCACGAGGTATTTTTCAGCAACGCTTTAGGTCACAAGAAAATGGAGCACTACACTTCAGATTCTCGTGAAAAATGATCCAAGGATTATTATATCTAACAAAACTGATTTTCAAACATAAAAGGCACAAGATAGTTCCAACATTCAAGAACATTCAAAATTATGTTTTCCAGGAGCCCTTCCTGAGAAATCTATTAAAGAACTAGCTTTTTTTTTTTTTAAAGATTTTATTTATTTATTCATAGACACACAGAGAGAGAGGGGCAGAGACACAGATAGAGGGAGAAGCAGGCTCCAAGCAGGGGGCCTGATGTGGGACTCGTCTCCAGGATCACACCCCAGGCTGCAGGCGGCGCCAAACCGCTGTGCCACCGGGGCTGCCCTTTTTTTTTTTTTTTTAAGATTTTATTTATTTAAAGAACTAGCTTTAGCCAACTAAAATGACTAAGAGGTCTAAAATAAGAGCTGATGGTGAGCATTAAATGCGTATTACTTACAGAACTAAGACTAGAGGAGGATTAAGAGGAAGAAAGTATAGTTTGTCATAGGTGTATGTGCTCATGATATAGATATAGTACAGAGAAAATGAGAGAGAAGCAGCAGGAAAATGTTGAATTCTTTATCAATTGTATCAGGGATGGCAGTATTAGCACTGCTATTCTGAAGTTATTGTGTGTACAATGTGGGACGAATGAAATGTACGATTTTCGAATATTCTGCTTCTATAATCTCCCATGTACTTGTGAACCAGGATTCTGGATATGGAAGTTAAGGACATACAGATGTAATACAGAAGAGGTTAAGTAAGATCACCTAAATTGGAATTTATTTATTTATTTATTTATTTATTTATTTATTTATTTATTCATTCATTCATTCATTCATTCATTCATGACAGGGAGGGAGAGAGAGAGAGAGAGAGAGAGAGAGAGATAGGCAGAGGGAGAAGCAGGCTCTACACAGGGAGCCCGATGTGGGACTCGATCCCCGGGTCTCCAAGATCACACCCCGGGCCAAAGGTGGCGCTAAACCGCTGGGCCACCGGGACTGCCCCTAAATTGTAATTTAAAGAATCAGTATGACTTACCTTATTCTTAAAATATGTATGTATTTCCTAGTTCTGTCCTATGAAAAGGTACCAAGATAGTAGCAATGAACATCCCTAGCACTCAGATTGTCAACTGTAAATATAATTCCTAAAAGGAGCTAAAGGAATAAGGGCTTCTTAGAGAACAGCTGATTCTGGGTCTATGCTATGAAACACACAAGACGACTCTAGAATAATTTTGTCATGCAGCACTAGCAACATAAAGCTGAGTAAGGTTTGGTGCTCAGGAAACAGCAGAATATATGCAATTATCTATGTTCTTTTTAAAAATTCTATAGCAAGGCATATTTGAGCCGGGCACACGGGACACAGAGTGGAGAATGAATCAGGAAAAGGACCCCAGGATGATTTCCTCTGCATATTTGTGGGGAAACTGTGAGGGGGGGTCAGAGACCACTTTCATATTTGATTATATAAAAATGGGAGTTTCCGGCCCAGGGAAAGGCATTCTTTCATTTATTTATTTAAAGATTTTATTTAATTATTCTTGAGAGACACAGAAAGAGAGGCAGAGACATAGGCAGAGGGAGAAGCAGGCTCCCTGCAAGGAGCCCGATGTGGGACCTGATCCCAGAACTCTGGGATCATACCCTGAGCCAAAGGCAGATGCTCAACTGCTGAGCCACCCAGGCATCCCAAAAGGACCCTGCTTCTTTTTGCTTTCAGTAATGTATTACCAATAAAGCTCAAAGTCAGGGTAAAAAGCAAAAGAACATCTGGAAATTCTTGGGCTTCACTAAGCAGAAAAAGCCAACTGCTTATGTACCTCTAAACAGCAGATGAGAAGACATGACTTAGAGATTTCTCATAGCCCATTAAGACTTTTTGGCAAACACAGATGGGCAAAAAACAGAAGAAAACAAAGACAAACTTAAGTAAAAATTAAATTAATAGGTTCTCTTCTCACTTAAGCCTATTTTTTCAGATAACCTCAAGACCGTCATCATTAAAAAGATGTTAAGAAAGGTCTGAGTATGGAAGCCAGGAAATAGGCCACATTTAACAACTATGGCCATGGTCACTAGCACCTGAAACTCTGGAAGCAGTCAGTTTACTGAATATTCAATGAAATTACATTGAAAACAAAAACAACACTGAAAAACTTAGCCTATAAAAGTTCTCAATCCAAGTCCAAAGACATTCTTCCTCCAAAGAGGGAATACTCTCCAACGTCGAGCTAACTTGTATTCCTAGAGCAAAGCTGGGGCCCAGAGTATGACGGATGGTGGAGCTCCTCTCAAAGGGCAGAACCAGAGTTTAACCAAGGAACTTACGTTCTACTAGGGTAGTGGGTATTCATAATTCCTGCCCCGGATTCCACCATTGCTATGGAGAAATAAACGCTATGGGTTTCACATTCTACTTTTTTCACGTTGTGACTGTGGTTATCCTGTTTCTATTCCACAGTTGTTTTGTATTACACGTAAATGCATGAGGCAGATAATTTGTTTTAGAGTGTATATAACTCTGGGTCATGAAAAGACATATCCCAATCTGATGGACAGGGTTGTGCATCATCAGATACCCTGCTTTTTGAGTTGGTATAGAAACTGAACAGGGAATTGCTCTCTGTTCTTTAGCGGTAAGAGTGTTCCACTGTAAGAATACACACAGCTATTTAGGTAATCAGAGGAACAGACTGTAGAAGAGATTACTGATTGTCCCTTTAGACCCATCCTTTTCTTAGACAAAGGGCTGTCCAACTGGAAACGAAATTTCTAGCCTCATTGTTGCTAGGCCTAGTCATGTGACTAAATTCTTGCTAACAGATTGGTATCAGAATTGATGTAGGCAATCTCCACATTATTTTCTTGAAGAATTTCCTTGTTCTAGTCTTCTTTTCTTTCCCCTTCCCAATAGAGGGAATATGCTATTTATTCCATATCATGAGGGCAAAATTCAAAAGTCTGCAGAGAATGGCACTCCTACCTGTTGTTGGTAGGTAATTCTTTATTGCAGCACTGGTTGATTGATTAAAAATAACTTAAATGTCTAGCTATAAAGATAAAACTATGACCATACTCTCCAGTTAAAAAAAAAAAAATGATGAGGAAGCTCTTCGGATATACATGGTAAGAGCCGCCCCAAAAAAGAAAAAAAATCAAGGGGAATAATGATACGGCGTGTTGTCTTATGTGAAAGCAAGAAAGTTTAACAATCTACATATACTTGCAGAAAAAAAAAATTCTATGAGCATACATGAGTAATGAACACAATTAGATATAAAGGTGGGTGACCATATAATTCCATCATCCAGATGGTAGTTTCTAGAGTAAAGGGGCGTGTTATCAGTAATCACTCCCGGACAACAGACGGAAAACGGCACCGTCCTGGACAGACTGGGATGCACCACCATCAACCAACCTATATGAAGGGTACAAAGTTAGGGAGAAATATGCACATTTTTACTGTATTTTACAAGAGCACCAGTCTGTGGCGAATTGGAAATTAAAAAAAAAATTTGCTTAACACGAGTCGTTTAAGGGCTGTCTTAAAGAGCGAGGAACAGTACACCGCCTAAGTGAGACACGGAACTTAATTGATGACGACGCGGTAATTCTGGGTCCCGGGCACTTACTGGAGTTGCACAAGCAACACACGCCTTGGACTTCATCCGCCAATCCTAAGTGGGAGCGCGCGAGCCGGAGCCTGTGGGAGACCCCTGGGCGGGCCTCGGACGTGAGTGGAGCTTCGCGTCACTCGACTCTGCGGACCGACCTCGCACTAGCTCTCACGCCGGGCGCTCTGGCCCACGCAGTCGCTACTCTATGGCATCTCGGGTTCCCTCTAGCTGCACTCTGGAGGACTACAGTCGTTTTCTTTTGGTCTGTGCGAGGCCCAGCAGCCTCTGCTGAGCTGGAAGAAAGATGGCGGCAGCCGTGCGGCAGGATTTGGCCCAGCTCATGAATTCGAGCGGCTCTCATAAAGATCTGGCGGGCAAGTGAGTATTTCCCAGGGGCCTGGAAGGTGGGGAGGGAAGCCGTAGACCTGTTCTTGGACTGACGGCGGCTTTGGGATGTGAGCCGGCCTGACCACCAAGGGGGCGGGCCCGAGGTCGTTTATGGACGCAAAAATTGGGGGCAGCAGAAAGCTGGTGGGGACCTTGCGCAGGGAAGCCTTCAGGGGCAACAGACCTGGGGTGACTGTCCACTTGTTTTATCTTTGGTAGCATCCTTACCGGTTTCTTAACACTCTGGAAGCATAGCCTGAGGGACGAGTGCTCCCATGGCCTTCTTAGCTTTCCTTGGTGCCTCTTTTCATCGCTGGCCAGTATCACACACCGAATGCTGGTCTCTCCTTGGAGCCTTTTTTTCCTTTTTTTTTTAATTGAGGGAAATTTATATTATGGGACCTCGATGCAGAGTTTTCTGGGAGATGGCTTCTCAAGGCTGACGGGGGCTGAGGAGGTATGGCCGCTGTCTTGTTCACAACCACCGAGACCGTCTTCTGTGAATACTTATGTTTTGGGTTCTCTCCGCTACCAGCTCTGAAGAGGGGCACATAAGCGGACCGTCCTCACAGTGTGAGTCAGGATTAGTGGTATTTGCAGGAATCTGAATTGTTTAGGAATTTATGTTGAAGGCTTAGATCCACTACACGTTAAAATTTGTGACATGTGCTTGTTCATGCAAGCAGTTATTCAATAGTGTTCATCGTAGGTAGGTAGGAAGATACTGTCCGTTTTCTTTTTTGTAGATTATACAGTACCGTTCTTTTGTATTGAACTTGCATTCTGTTTAAAGTATGCGTTTCAAGGTGATGGTGATATTTACATCCTGACCGCTGAGATCATGTTGATCTGTATAAATGGGACACACCTGCTCTAACCTGGCCATTGAAACCTTTACTGGGTTTTATGTGAGGTCTGCTATCTTTTCTCTGATGGCAAATGTAATCTAGTTTTATCAGTGGGAAATCTAGTTGTGTATCTTGAATTCAGCTACTATGTACTGCAGTTTCCTTCTCATGAAAATGGGGATCATAGGACTTATTCTTGTCTGAGGACAAAATGAGTATGTGTGTGTGTATATACACTTACATCATACATATCACTTAGAGCAGTACCTGACGCTTAGTGCCACAAAATTGTCTTTGTTACTATTATTGTAGAGCACTTAGTAAATACATACATTGACTTATTCCTTGGATGGTAAATAAGGTGAATGTGTCTTCATGGTTTAATCCTTTCTGCACGTAATTTTTACAGATTTGAATGAAAGTAAAATGAGCATTTATTTTTCCCCATGCTCCACTAATATTCCTCCCCCCCCCTTTGCTTTTTGTTTTGTTTTGTTGAAGAAAATGAAGTACATTATTTATTGGAAGAGGTACAGTTTTTCAAGTATTCTTGAATTCTGAAACTTAAGCTAAGAATTTGCTTCCTCAGCTCTGAATAAGCAATCTTATAGGGTACTTTAGTTATGTATTACTATGTAAGAAAACAAAAACTTAGTAGAGTATAATAATTATTTTTCAGGATTCTTTGGGTTGACTGGACTGTTGTGCTGTTCTAGTCTGAGCTTACTCATGCAGGTGCAGACTCCGCTGGGAGCTCAGTTGGGGCTGGTGGGGCTAAAATGGACTCAATATATACATCAGGCTCTTGGCTGAGTCTGTCTCTCCACATGGTCTCTCATTCAGTAGCTCCTTACAGAGCCATAGAAGTGTTCCAAAAGCGTGAGAGTAGAAGTTGCTACACTTCTAAGGCTAGCCATGGAAATCTTATGAGATCAGTTTTCTAAAACAGGTCAAAGTAAGTCACAAGACCAGCCCAGATTCAAGGGAGGAAAAAATGGTGTGTGCCTCTTTATGAGAGGAGTGGCCAAGTTTCATTACAAAGGGGTATGGACGGATGGGGGGCATGATTCATTGGAGGCCATTACTGTAATGGTCTATTACATGAGATTATTGTGCCTGATAACTGATACCTTCTTGGCCTTCCCTACAGGTACATATCTGGTCCTATCTGGATAAGAATATGTCAAATATTTATTTTCATAAAAAAACAGTTCTGCCAGCTACCTCTCTATGAGGAAAACACTCTTGAAATGCATCAGTAGTTTTAGGATTTGAGTAACAAAGAAATCATATTAAGGAATGGGATGGCAGAGTAAATTCGTCTCTAAAATATTGATACTGTGTGTTTCTAGCAATTAGCAGAATATTTATAACAGAGCAGTCATTTAGTAAGTGATAGTTGAGTTAATGAATAGCTAGAAAGGTACAGAGCTTATATTTGAACCCATGTTTGTCTGCTCTAAAAAGCTTATTTTTAACCTACCAGCCCTATATGCTTTTCTCACCCAAACTTCAATTAGAAATGCTTTCTCATAACTATGAGTTAGCACAACAATCTAATGTTGACATAAGACGTTGGCCATGTGAGATGCATTTTTGCAAATTTTATAAACTACTTTTGTACATGTTATGCATCATGTTCCTTATCTCATACAGAGCTTTAGAAGAGAGGAGAACTTTGAAGAGGGACCATTTGAATAGGTAGTTATGATAACCTGTCTTAATTACTTGCCTAGTACTCAGTTCTTTGAAATTCAGTTGAGATGTTATTTCTTCCAAAAAGCCTTTTCTGAACAGCCACCAACACATAGTCATAACTACCCACACACAAAGGACCTGGTTTGTTGCTTTTGTCCCCAGTGGCAGACTGTATTTACCTCTACCTTAGCACTTAATTGTTTTTTTTTTTTTTTTAAATTTTTTTGTTTGTTTTATTTATTTATGATAGGCACACAGTGAGAGAGAGAGAGGCAGAGACACAGGCAGAGGGAGAAGCAGGCTCCATGCACCGGGAGCCCGATGTGGGATTCGATCCCGGGTCTCCAGGATCGCGCCCTGGGCCAAAGGCAGGCGCCAAACCGCTGCGCCACCCAGGGATCCCACACTTAATTGTTTTAATGGTCTGTTTACTTGTCTGCTTTTCCAATTAGAATGTGATCTCTTTGAGGGTGGCTATGATGCTATGGATTATAGGTCTTTGTAGAGTTAAATCTATGGAAATAGGACCTTTTTTCCCCTCGTCCCAGTTCTGTCCCAGTTCTCGATACACAAGGTACCCAGAAAAGAACATCAGGTCTTTGGAGTCTAAACATTTCATTTTACAAGAAGCTGTTAGCATGGAGAAAAGACAATAATGGGAGACCTTTCAGCTCTCTTTGACTATTAGAAAGGCTGTTTTGCAGAAAAGAAAATGGACTCCTCTGCCTTACAGAGGTGGACTTTGGATTAGAACTTTTTAATAATAGAGTAGAATAGAATTGTCAAAAAATGAAGGACACACACAAACCAGAGGTTAAGACTATATAATCTCAAGGGTCCCTTGTAACTCAGATTCTCTGGTTCCCTGTTATTCCCCTACACAACAGTTTTAGTGGTTCCCATCTCAAGAGTGAAGTTCCCTGACATCTGGTGTTTACTGTGCCAGGCACATCTTTATTTATATGTTTTAATCCTTAATGAGTAATACTTACATTATGTATGAGAAAACTGAAGTACAGAGGTGAAATATCTTGCTGGAGGTCACATAGCTAGTGGCAAGGCCATAATACAACCTATCTGCTTGGCTCATACCCCTTAACTAAACACATCTATCTATGTTTTGGCCTTATATTATCTTCCCCAAACTAGACTACGTTTCAGATAGCGGTTGTTTTTTTTTTTTTTTTTTTTTTAAGCCTAGAATAACTCTCTTCCTCCACTCTTTCCCACTTCACATTACACTGAAATATTTAGAATGCTGGGCAGCCCCGGTGGCCCAGTGGTTTTAGTGCTGTCTTTGGCTGGGGGTGTGATCCTGGAGACCCGAGATTAAGTCCCATGTCTGGTTCCCTGCATGGAGCCTGCTTCTCCCTCTACCTGTGTCTCTGCCTCCCTCTCTCTCTTTCTCTCTCTCTCTCTGTGTCTGTCATGAATAAATAAATAAAATCTTAAAAAAAAAGAAATATTTAGAATGCTTAAAGATCAACCTTATTTAGAAATTATTTCTTTTCTTTTTGACGTTTTAAATTTAATCTTAATTAAAATTTGCTGAGAAATCAGTTGTTAATCTTACTGAGATTCTCTTGCATATTATCATTTTTCTTTTTTAAAAAAACTTTTATTTAAATTCAATTTAGTTAACATGTAATATATTATTAGTTTCAAGGATAGAATTCAGTGATTCATCAGTTGCATATAACACTCAGTGCTCATTCCATCAAGTGCCCTCCTTAATGCTCTTTACCCAATTACCATGTCCCTCTACCTACCTCCCCTCTAGCAACCCTCAGTTTCTGCTCTATAGGTAAGGGTCTCTTATGGTTTGCCTGCCTCTCTGTTTTTACCTTATTTTTCCTTCCCTTTCTCTATGTTCATCTTTTATTTCTTAAATTCCACATATGAGTGAAATTATACAGTATTTGTCTTTTTCTGACTTATTTCACTTAGCATAATACCGTCTAGTTCATCCATGTAGTTGCAAATGGAAAAATTTCATTCTTTTTGATGACTGGATAATATTTGTTTGTGTGTGTGTGTGTGTGTGTGTGTGTGTGTGTGTGTATTTATCCATTCATCTGTCAATGGACATCTGTTTTTTTTTTTTTTATATTTTGGCTATTGTGGACATTGCTGCTGTAAACATTGGGGTACATGTATCTCTTTGAATCACTATTTTTGTGTCCTTTGGGTAAATACCTTGTAGTACAGTTGCTGGGTTGTAGGATAGTTCTAGTTTTAACTTTTTGAGGAACCTTCATACTATTTTCCAGAGTGGCTGCACCAGTTTGCATTCCCACCAATTCCCCTTTCTTGGCATCCTCACCAACATGTATTGTTTCCTGTGTTGTTAATTTTAGCCATTCTGTGTGAAGTGGTATCTCATTGCAGTTTTGGTTTGTAAGGAAATTATTCCTCTGTCCTAAATATTATTGTGTTTAATTTTCTGAAACTTCTTTATGATGTGTCTATGTGTATTTGTTTTTATATTTCTCTGTCAGTTGACTTTTACTATGAAATAAACCACTCTAACCACACTTAGTGGATTAAAACAACAATCATTTGCTTTGCTTATAATTATGTTGGTTCGCTGGGCCCAGTTGGATGGTTCTCACCATGTAGAGTGGAGAACTACATGGATTCCACATGGTCTCCTACATGTGTCTGTAGTCAGATGCAGGTCAAATAGGCGCCACTGCTTTGGCATCTTGGTGGGGGCAGTGGAGGTGACTGGGCTACATATTTCATTGTCCACTAGTTTAGCCTGATCCTTATTCATGTGGCCACAAGCAGGGTTCCAAGAGAAAAAGACATATACAAGACCTCATATGGCACCTGGGTAGCTCAGTCAATTAAGTGTCTGCCTTAGGCTCAGGTCATGATCTCAGGGTCCTAGAATTGAGCTCCACATCAGGTTCCCTGCTCACTGGGAAGTCTGCTTCTCCCTCTCTCTCTCATGCATGTACTTGCTCTTTGTCTCTCAAATAAATAAATAAAATCTTAAAAAAAAAAAAAAAGACCTCGAGGTCTGTCTAGGTTCAGAACAGGCACTTCACTTCTATCAAATTCTATTAATCAAAACAAGCTCTGATCAAACGGTGGGAAAAGAAACTCTACATCTTGTTGTAAAGAGCTACAGAGTCACATTGCAAGGGGCATAGATACAGAAGGTGAAAGAGTTGTATTTTTTTTTTATTTTGTTTTGGTTTTATTTGTAAATACTGCATTATCCTAGTTGTGCTTCACTGCATTTGTTTAATTGGATGTTTTAGATTTTTCCATGGTCCTGAGATGTTTCAGCCATATATTTTCAAATGTAGCCTGTGTTCCATTCTGTTTTCTTCTCTAGGATTCCAGTGAAACCTCCGTTAGGCCCTCTTACTGTGATCTCTGTGTCTCTTACCCTGTCTTCTGTACTTAGCACTTCAGTGTTTTATTCTGGACAGGTTTTTCTGTCTTGCCTCCTTAGTTTATCAGTTTTTCAAATGCATTTAATTTACTGTTAAGAAGTTCATTGAGTAAACTTGGCTATAGTATTTTTTAGTGGTTCTTTTTTCTGTTCTTTCTCGTTTTAATATATATTTTTAAATTTTTATTTCAAGTAGGCTCCATGCCCACTGTGGGGCTTGAACTTATGACCCTGAGATCAAAAGTTGCATGCTCTACCAACTGAGCCAGCCAGGTGCCCCAGTGGTTCTTTATTCAGTATATGTGCTGCCGAAGCGAGCACGTGGTTCTTTATTCAAATGATACTTTTTATGGTTCTCAGTTTCTTGCTAAAGCTTTATTTTTATTTATTTATTGATTGATTGATTGATGATTGGTTTTTAAAGATTTTATTTATTTATTCATGGAAGACACAGAGAAAGAGGCAGAAACATAAGCAGAGGGAGAAGCAGGCTCCCCATGGGGAGCCCAGTGTGGGACTCGATCCCAGGAGGAAGATGCTCAACCACTGAGCCACCCAGGTGTCCCTCTTGCAGAAACTTTAAAGCCTGGATTTATCTCTGTTAACCTGATAAGTATAATTGTACTTATTATACAATTGTACAGTCTTTTTGATAGTCTCCTGTATCTGGAGTCCTTGCTTGTTTCTATTACCTGTTGCTTTTGTTGATCCTAGCTCATATTATCATGTGGGTTGTAATCTTTGTCGGGCAAGTTATTTAAAAACATACTTTTAGGGACATTTGGAGGCCTAGGATATAACCTTCCCTGGAGGATTTTCATTTCCTTCTGCCAGTCACCTGAGGGTGCTAGCTCTCTAGGATCAAGGCTTCAGAATTTTTTGGTTTACCTAGATGATCCTTAAAATAGAAATTGTAATCTAATTTCCAAAGTGGTACTGATTGCTCTCTTGGCAAAGCATGGATCTCAGATTCCTTTTCTTCTAGCTCTGTAGTTGGCTGGAAATTGCAACTTGCCTCAGTGTTTCCAGCAGATTGGTAGAATGCCCTGAGGCAGAGCCCACCCCAAGTGCCACTCTGTCTCTCAGTTGTCTTTCCACAGTCAGCAGATGCTTTTAGGTGGAAGCTCTTTGTACTCTTATTCTCTCCTATTTTCTCTTTGTTGTTAGGATTTTATGCTATTAATTTTTTTTTGCATTTCTTTCAGCTTTTTATGTTTTTGTTTGAGATAGAGTTAGTCTGATCATCTAATTCATTATTACTGTAGGTGAAAGATCTATTAATACATACCTATTCTACTCATTCTGATTCTACATAGTGACTGTGATCACTATGCCAGGAAATCAGGATCAACATAGTGAACTTTAGTTCATGGATAAATGGATGTTCAGTAAATATTTGTTGATGATGATAGATAGGGCAGATGCAAGCACCATAATTAAATTTATTTTCCTCTGTAGTTTTTTTTTTTTTTTTTTTAAGTAGGCTCCATGCCCAATGTAGAGCCCAACTTGGGCCTTGGACTCATAACCATGAGATCAAGATCTGAGCTAAAACCAAGAGTCGGATGCTTAATTGACTGAGCCATCCAGGTGCCCACCTCCCTAATATTTTTTAAGGAAAAAATATTTGGTGCTTGTCACTTACTTTCCATTTTTTCTATTGAGTGCTCAGTAAAAAGATGTTTTATCCCTGGAGCCTTCTCTGGCTAATCTAACCCCTTTGGGTTTTACTCTGTTATGAATCAAAGTATTATCTCTTCTTTTTTTTTTTTTAAGATTTTATTTATTTATTCATGAGACACACACAGAGAGAGAGAGAGAGAGAGAGGCAGAGACACAAGCCAGACGGAGAAGCAGGCTCCCTGCAAGGAGCCCGATGTAGGACTCGATCCTAGGACCCTGAGATCACACACACCCTGAGCCGAAGGCAGACATTCAACCACTCAGCCACCCAGGCGTCCCAAAGTATTACCTCTTCATTTGTCATCTCTCTTTTTTAATTGTTTTTACTTTTTATTAAGATAAAAGATATATGTGGATATATATAGACCTGTATGCTTTAAAGTACATTGCATTTAGTACATTATTCTTAAGAGTAGAGCCCAATACATTTTCTCACATACATACATATCAAACAACTATCCAGGTCAAGCTGGGTAATATTTCCAGCATGCCCAGAGGTTCCCTCATGCCCCTTCCCAGTAACTGCCTCCAATATAACCACTGTTCTGCTTCTGTCCCCATGAATTGGGTTTGCTTGTTTTTGAAATGCACATAAATGGAACCATTCAGTGTATACCCTTTTGTGTCAGTCCTTTTTCACTCAACATAACATCTGTGAGATGCATTCATGCATGAACCATTCCTTATTGATTTGTAGAATTCCATTTAACTAGTGAGTCTTGCTTTCTTATTGATGAGCATTAAAACTTTTTCTAGTTTAGAGCTATTATGGATAAAGCTACTATAAAAATTTTTGTTTATCTTTTTGTGGACATAGACATTCAGTTCTCTTGGATATATATCCAAGAGTGGAATATTTGGGTTATAGAGTACACATGTTTAGTTTTAGTAAATACTGCCAGTGGTTTTCCAGAGTGTAGATCACTTTACACTCCCATCAGGTATAGATGAGGTTAGTTCCCCTACATCCTCATCAGGACTCGGGTTTGTTAGTGTTTTTTATATCACTCATTCTAGTGGAAGTATAATGGTATCTACTTGTGCTTATAATTTGCATTAGCCTAATGAGTATTGAGGTTGGATACCTTTTAATATGCTTATTGGGCATTTGGATATTATCTGTAGTCAAGTGCCTATTTAAGCATTTTGTCTGATTTTTAATTGGGTGTCATCTTTTGTTGATTTATAGGAGTTTTAAATATATTCTAGATAAGAGATTTTTTTTTCCCAAATACTTGGACTGCAAGTATCTTTTCTATCTGTGGCTTGCATGTTTCACTTTTTTTTAAAAGCTTTTTATCGAATAGGTTACAGAAGAGGCTTAATCAAAAAGACCAAAGCCGTGGCATCATCAGAGTCTTCTGATTCTTCTTTCTGTGTTTCTGCTTTCTTCTCCTCAGCTGGGACAGCAGTGGTGGAGGGAGCAGGACCTCTTGCTGATACAGCACCAGCTGCTGGGGTGGGTCCACCAACTCCTTCATTGCAGATGAGGCTCCTAATGTTGACATTGGCCAGGGCCTTTGCAAACAAGCCTGACCAGAGAGGTTCAACATTTATACCTGCTGGTTTACTTTTATATTGATTGATTGATTGGAGTTCGATTTGCCAGCATATAGTATAACACCCAGTGCTCATCCCATCAAGTGCCCCCCTCAGTGCCCGTCACCCAGTCACTCCATCCCTCTGCCCACCTCCGCTTCTACTACCCCTTGTTCATTTCCCAGAGTTAGGAGTCTCTCATGTTCTGTCACCCTCTCTCATATTTCCCGCTCATTTTCTCTCCTTTCCCCTTTAATCCCTTTCACTATTTTTTATATTCCGCCTATGAGTGAAACCATATAATGTTTGTCCTTCTCTGGTTGACTTACTTCACTCAGCATAATACCCTCCATTTCCAACCACAGTGAAGCAAATGGTGGGTATTTGTCATTTCTGATGGCTGAGTAATAATATTCCATTGTGTATATAGACCACATCTTCTTTATCCATTCATCTTCCAATGGACACCGAGGCTCCTTCCACAGTTTGGCTATTGTGGACATTCCTGCTATGAACATTGGGGTACAGGTGTCTCGGTTTTTCACTACATCTGTATCTTTGGGGTAAATCCCCGGCAGTGCAATTGCTGGGTCATAGGGTGGTTCTCTTTTAACTCTTTATGGAACCTCCACATGGTTTTCCAGAGTGGCTGTACCAGTTCACATTCCCACCAACAGTGCAAGAGGTTCCCCTTTCTCCACATCCTCTCCAACATTTATTGTTTGCTGTCTTGTTAATTTTCCCCATTCTCACTGGTGTGAGGTGGTATCTCATTGTGGTTTTGATTTGTATTTTCCTGATGGCAAGTGATGTGGAGCCATGTCTATGTCTTCTTTGGTGAAATTTCTGTTCATGTCTTTTGCCCATTTCATGATTGGTTTGTTTGTTTCTTTGCTGTTGAGTATAATAAGTTCTTTATAGATGTTGGATACTAGCCCTTTATCTGATATGTCATTTGCAAATATCTTCTCCCATTTTGTAGGTTGTCTTAGCTTTGCTGACTGTTTCTTTTGATGTGCAGAAGCTTTTTATCTTGATTAAGTCCCAATAGTTCATTTTTGCTTTTGTTTCCCTTGCCTTCATAGATGTATCTTGCAAGAAGTTGCTGTGGCCAAGTTCTAAAAGGGTGTTGCCTGTGTTCTCCTCTAGGATTTTGATGGATTCTTGTTCTCACATTTAGATCTTTAAACCATTTTGAGTTTATCTTTGTGTATGGTGTAAAAGAATGGTCTAGTTTCATTCTTCTGCACGTGGCTGTCTCAATTTTCCCAGCACCATTTAATTGAAGAGACTGTCCTTTTTTCCAGTGGATAGTCTTTCCTGCTTTGTTGAATATTAGTTGACCATAGAGTTGAGGGCCCATTTCTGGGTTCTCTATTCTGTTCCATTGATCTACGTGTCTGTTTTTGTGCCAGTACCACACTGTCTTGATGATCACAGCTTTGTAGTACAACCTGAAATCTGGAATTTTGATGCCCCTGGCTCTGGTTTTCTTTTTCAGTATTCCCCTGGCTATTCGGGGTCTTTTATGATTCCACACAAATCTTAAGATGATTTGTTCCAATTCTCTGAAGAAAGTCCAAGATATTTTGATAGGGATTGCATTAAACGTGTAAATTGCCCTGGGTAGCATTGACATTTTCACAATATTAATTCTTCCAATCCAGGAGCATGGAATATTTTTCCATCTCTTTGTGTCTTCCTCAATTTCTTTCAGAAGTGTTCTGTGGTTTTTAGAGTATAGATCCTTTACCTCTTTGGTTAGGTTTATTCCTAGGTATCTTATGCTTATGGGTGCAATTGTAAGTGGGATTGACTCCTTAATTTCTCTTTCTTCACTCTCATTGTTAGTGTATAGAAATGCCACTGTTTTCTGGGCATTGGGTTTGTATCCTGCCACATTGCTGAATTGCTGTATGAGTTCTAGCAATCTTGGGGTGGAGTCTTTTGGGTTTTCTACGTACAGTATCATGTCATCTGCGAAGAGGGAAAGTTTGATTTCTTCTTTGCCAATTTGAATACCTTTTATTTCTTTTTGTTGTCTGATTGTTGAGGCTAGGACTTCTAGTACTATGTTGAATAGCAGTGGTGAGAGTGGACATCCCTGTCGTGTTCCTGATCTTAGGGTAAAGGCTCTCAGTGTCTCCCCATTGAGAATGATATTTGCTGTGGGCTTTTTGTAGATGGCTTTTAAGATGCTGAGGAATGTTCCCTCTATCCCTACACTCTGAAGAGTTTTGATCAGGAATGGATGCTGTCTTTTGTCAAATGCTTTCTCTGCATCTCTTGAGAGGATCATATGTTTCTTGTTTTTACTCTTGTTGATATGATCTATCCCATTGATTGCTTTACGAGTGTTGAACCAGACTTGCATCCCAGGGATAAATCCCACTTGGTCATGGTGAATAATCTTCTTAATGTATTGTGGGATCCTATTGTCTCGTATCTTGTTGAGAATTTTTGCATCTGTGTTCATCAGGGATATTGGTCTATAATTCTCCTTTTTGGTGGGGTCTTTGTCTCGTTTTGGAATTAAGGTGATGGTGGCCTCATAAAACAAGTTTGGAAATATTCCGTTCCTTTCTATTTTTGGAACAGCTTTAGTAGAATAGGTATTGTTTCTTCTTTAAACGTTTGATTGAATTCCCCTGGGAAGCCATCTGGCCCTGGACTTTTGTGTCTTGGGAGGTTTTTGATGACTGCTTCAATTTCCTCCCTGGTTATCAGCCTGTTCAGGTTTTCTATTTCTTCCTGTTCCAGTTTTGGTAATTTGTGGTTTTCCAGAAATGTGTCCATTTCTTCTAGATTGCCTAATTTATTGGCGTATAGCTGCTCATAATATATTTTTAAGATTTTATTTATTTATTCATGAGAGAGAGAGGCAGAGACACAGGCAGAGAGAGAAGCAGGCTCCATGCAGGGAGGCCAACATGGGACTTGATCCCAGGTCTCCAGGATCAGGCCCTGGGCTGATCAGCTAAACTGCTGAGCCACCTGGGCCACCCTCATAATATGTTTTTAAAATCATTTCTATCTCCTTGGTATTGGTTGTGATCTCTCCTTTTTTATTCGTGATTTTATTAATTTGAGTCTTTTTTCTTTTTAATAAGGCTGGCTAATCTATCTATCTTATTAATTCTTTCAAAGAACCTATTCCTGGTTTTGTTTATCTGTTCTACAGTTCTTCTGGTCTCTATTTCGTGGAGTTCTGCTCGAATCTTTATTAACTCTCTTCTTCTGCTTGGTGTAGGTTTTATTTGCTGTTCTTTCTCCAGTTCCTTTAGCTTGTGTATTTGAGTTTTTTCCAGTTTTTTGAGGGATGCTTTTATTGCAATGTATTTCCCTCTTAGGACTGCTTTTGCTGTATCCCAAAGATTTTGAACAGTTGTATCTTCATTTTCATTAGTTTCCATGAATCTTCTTAATTCTTCTCTAATTTCCTGGTTGACCCATTCATCCTTTAGCAGGATGCTCTTTAACCTCCACGTGTTTGAGTTTCTTCCAAATTTCTTCTTGTGATTGAGTTCAAGTTTCAAAGCATTATGGTCTGAAAATATGCAGGGGACAATGCCAATCTTTTGGTATCGGTTGAAACCTGATTTGTGACCCAGTATGTGGTCTATTCTGGAGACAGTTCCATGTGCACTCGAGAAGAATGTGTATTCAGTTGCATTCGGATGCAAAGTTCTGTATATATCTGTGAAATCCATCTGGTCCAGTGTATCATTTAGAGCTCTTGTTTCTTTGGAGATGTTGTGCATAGAATATCTTTCATTTGCAGAAAGTGTTGTGTTGAAGTCTCCTACTACTAGTGTACTATATCTAAGTATGTCTTTACTTTGGTTATTAATTGATTGATATACTTGGTAGCTCCCACATTAGGGGCATAAATATTCATGATTGCTAGGTCCTCTTGTTGGATAGACCCTTTAAGTATGATATAGTGTCCCTCTTCATCTCTTACTACAGTCTTTGGGATAAACTTTATCTGATATGAGGACTGCTACCCCTACTTTCTTTTGAGTACCATTTGAATGGTAAACAGTTCTCCAACTTTTTATTTTCGGGCTGGAGGTGTCCTTAGGTCTAAAATGAGTCTCTTGGAGACAGCAAATAGATGGGTCTTGCTTTTTTATCCAGTTTGAAACCTTGTGTCTTTTGATGGGATGATTTAGCCCATTCACGTTCAGAGTTACTATTGAAAGATATGAATTTAGTGTCATCCTAATACCTATTCAGTCCCTGTTTTGTGGATTATTTCTTTGGGCTTCCTCTTTCTTTTACAAGGTCCCCCTTAATATTTCTTGCAGAGCTGGTTTGTGGTCACATATTCTTTCAGTTTATGCCTATCTTGGAAGCTCTTTATCTCTCCTCCTATTCTGAATGAGAGCCTTGCTGGATAAAGTATTCTTGGCTGCATGTTTTTCTCATGTAGTACCCTGAATATATCCTGCCAGCCCTTTCTGGCCTGCCAGGTCTCTGTGGAGAGGTCTGCTGTTAATATAATATTTCTCCCCATGTAAGTTAGGGATCTCTTGTCTCTTGCTGCTTTAAGGATTTTCTCTTAATCTTTGGAATTTGCAAGTTTCACTATTAGATGTCGAGGTGTTGAATGGTTTTTATTTTTTTGGGGGGTGGGGGGATCTCTCTGTCTCCTGGATCTGAATGCCTGTTTCCCTCTCCAATTGATTACTATTGCTTTGTAATAATTTGAAATCAAGGAGTGTGATGCCTCCAACTTTGTTTTTTCTCAAGGTTCCATACAAATTTTAGTATTCTTGATTTCTGTGAAAAATGCCATTGGAATTTTGATAGAGATTTCAGAGTCTGTAGATTGCTCTGGGTAGTATGGGCATTTTAACAATATTAATACTTTCAGTCCATGACTGTGGAATATCTTTCCTTTTATTAATGTCTTCAATCTTTTATCAGTGTCTTATAGTTTTCAGTGTACAGATCCTTCACCTTGGTTAAATTTATTTCCTAGTTATTTTATTCTTTTTGATGTAATTGTAAATAGGATGTTTTCCTGATAATTTATTCGTATATAGAAACACAACAGATTTTTTTTTAAATTTAAGTTCAGTTGAATTAACATGTAGTGTATTATTAGTTTCAGAGGTAGAATTTAGAGATTAATCAGTTACACATAACACTCAGTCTCATTCCATCAAATACCCTCCTTAATGCCCTTCACCCACCCCATCCTCCTATTCACTTCCCCTCCAGCAACCCTGTTTGTTTCCTATAATTAAAAGTCTTTTGGGGATCCCTGGGTGGCTTAATGGTTTAGCGCCTGCCTTCGGCCCGGGGCATAATCCTGGAGTCCCCGGATTGAGTCCCACATCGGGCTCCCTGCATGGAGCCTGCTTCTCCCTCTGCCTCTGCCTGTGTCTCTGCCCTCTCTCTCTCTCTCTCTCTCTCTCTCTCTCTCTCTCTGTGTGTCTCCATCTTACTTTGTTTTTCCTTCTTTTCCTCCATGTTCATCAGTTTTGTTTATTTATTCTATGTATGAATGAAATCATATGATATTTGTCTTTCTCTGACTTATTTCACTTGGTATAATACCCTCTAGTTCATCCACATTGTTGCAAATGGCAAGATTTCATTATTTTTGATGGCTGAGTAATATTTGATTATATATATATATATATATATATATATACATCTTCTTTATCCATTCATCTGTTGGTAGACACCTGAGCTCTTTCCGTATTTTGGCTGTTAGAAATACAATAGATTTTTGAGCATCGATTTTGTACCCCACAACTTGACTGAATTCATTTATTAGTTCTAATAGTCATATATTTCTTACATTATTCAGTTTTATTCAGTTCAGTAACTTTTATCTTAGTGTAATTTAATATGATATTGTTTGATTTTTAATTATTTATTTATTTGAGAGAGAGTGCTTGAGAGAGAGTATGAGCGGGGGGCGGGGGGAGGGACAGAGGGAGACTGAGAGGCAGACTGAGCAGGGAGCTCCACTGGGGCTCAAACCCATAATCCTGAGATCATGACCTGAGCTGAAGGCAGATGCTTAACCCACTGAACCTTAACGGCCCTCCCCCATCCTTTTTAGATTGCTGATTTGAATCTTATGTGATCGTGAATATTAGAATAGTTTTTAGAAGTGATTGCAAATAAAGAATATATAGGTACTGACGGCATAAAGAGTATTCTATCAATACATTTGGCTTGGTGGAGCTTATTCTGTACACACTAAGTAACATTCAGTCTCTAAAACTTGATTTAACTGCCTAGTCAATACTATCCTTTTTTTTTAATATTTTATTTATTTATTCCTGAGAGACACAGAGAGAGAGAGGCAGAGACACAGGCAGAGGGAGAAGCAGGCTCCATGCAGGGAGCCCGACATGGGACTCGATCCCAGGTCTCCAGGATCAGGCCCTGGGCTGAAGGCAGCGCCAAACCACCGAGCCACCTGGGCTGCCCTAGTCAATACTATCCTATTGTTGGTAACCCTAGTTTCATTAGGTCCACAAGAGAAAAAGGTTCTGGGTTACCTTAAATAACATTCTGTGTGTCTGTGTAATACACAATTGAAGGAAATATAGCTTATTTTTTAAGGCATTTGAAAGAAACCTTATTTATTTGTTTGTTTGTTTGTTTTTAAAGAGAGAGAAGCAAGCATAAGAGACTTTAAAAAAAAAAAAGATGCATTTATTTAAGAGAGAGAGAGAGCATGAGCAGATGCCTATGCCCAAGTGTGAGGAGGGGCAGAGGGAGAGAAAGAATCCCAAGCAGACTCCCGCTGAGCATAGAGCTGTCCAGGGCTCAATCCTACAACCCTAAGATCATGACCTGAGCTAAAATCAAGTCAGATGCCCAACCGACTGAGCTACCACTAGGCACCCTGAAAGTTGATTTCTTAGTTTAAATTCAAAACTAAAACTTTTTCAAGAAAAAAATGGTACCTTAGATCCAATAACTTAGAGTTACAGATTCACTTTCTTGTGGGGGGCTTGAAAACTTTTTTTTTTTTTTTTTTTTTAAGTAGACGACTCTATGCCAACAACATGTTTGGGACTTGAGCTCATAACCCGCTAGATCAAGAGTCTCATGGTCTACTGATTAAGTCAGCCAGGTGCCCCCAGGCTTGAAAACTTTTAAAAAATTGTGGTATCCTGTAAAGAAAACTAGAAGTGATCCTTTAGCATTACAGATTTAGTGTTTCTTGTGATAGACCAGGAACTTATAACAAAAAAAAATCTGTGCTGTACTATAAAGAAAATAATAAATTAAATCAATGTGAAAGAAACCAGGATAAATAGAAATGAATAAACATCAAAGTTAGCCTTAGTGTCCTCTGAACATTATTTTTATTTGGTATTGTTTTAGGTATCGTCAGATCCTGGAAAAAGCCATTCAGTTATCTGGGGCAGAACAACTAGAAGCTTTGAAAGCTTTTGTCGAAGCAAGTAAGTGGAATGAAAAGTCCATGTTTGCCTTGTATTATTGAGTTAGGGCTTCAAAGCTTGAGCAAGCTTGTTTTATATCAAATTACCAATATAATTTGCATTGAGATTAAATTAAATATACATTGAAATTGATTTTAGAATTTAAACTATTTACCACTTGATTTTTTTTTTAATAAGTTGTCTTTAGAGTTATATTACCAATTACCAATTAAGGTTTTGTATAGCTATTGATATAGTAACTGATGAAAGACAATATAGCATAATGGTAAAGAGAATAGTCCAGATTCAGTCTGGTCCATTGTTTTATTAGTTGTGTGTTCTTGGGTAAGTTATTCCTTTGTGCCTCCATTTCCTTGTCTATAAAATGGGGATATGATAACTACCTGGTAGAGATGTTAAATGAGTTAAATGCAGTTAAATGAGTTAATATACATAGTAAAGTGCTTTAATAGTACCTGGCATATAATAAGTGCTAAATAAGCATTAACTGTTGTTAATGTTAAGAACATTCCATTTGAATGGAAACTACAAATTTCTATTCTTCAAGACATTCTCATCTACTTCTTGACTTCAGACATATCCAGTTATCTTGAAAATTACTCAAAATCCAAGCTGGAATTGATACTGAGTTAATATTGATGACACTTGATAGTCCTTTACAGTCTGTAGTGTGCTTTCACACACATTATCATCATGAGAAGTGCTGGTTTGTGTAGTAATTTCTAACAATTATAAGTGCCTAATGGTACTTACAATGAAACTATTTTCTCAGCTGTATCCAGTATTATCCAAGAATGAATTGTGATTATTATATCATAAACTGATTAGAAGCTTGTTACAGGTTATTGTAAGTTACTGCCTCAAAAAATTGGGGCCTGCAATGTGTGATGAACTGACAGTGACTTCAGAAAGACTGTTAGGAATAGTATTATTGAGAACATTGCATTGTAGTAGTAAAAGAATAGTGATTTTTATTATAAACTTTGATTCTGATGAACCACGAAGAAAAGCCGTCTACTGAAAATCATTTATATCAGCTGAACAGGTTTTGAATCATCATTTATTTTCCCAGTAACTGCCGATTTCAGACTTAATTTATCTGAGCAGTGGTCACAAGCATGATACCTCTTTTAAAATATAGTAATAGTGATAATAATAATAATGAACATTTGTTGAGTACTTTGTGCAGCGTATTGTTTAAAGTGTTCTATGGATAGTACATTTAAGCTTCACAGCAGCCTTATCCACAATTTACAGACGAGGAAACAGAAGCACAGAGAAGTTAAGTTTCTTGTTTGAGGGTATCTGATCAGATGCAGTGGAAGTAGCATGGCTTCAGAGCTTTCATCCTTAATCACAGATAGTAATAAAAACTCATAAATGTTTATAAATAATGTCATTAAATATGTCTGTACATCTAGTGCTGACCTCAGTTCTTATTTGTTATATTTTTATTGGAAAAGTACAAGTGGCAGTAACTGTCACTATTTGCTTTATTTAAATTTCATAAAAATTATGTTTCTTCTTTAACTCCTTTTTGTAACTAGGTGGGATATAAGTATGTAAATAAAAATATAAGTGTTTCCGTGCCTTCCCTTTATAGAAAAATAAGGGAAAATACAATATAAAATTCTCAAATGTAAAACAAAACTTTTCCCCAGTGATTTCAGTTTTTTAGAAAAATTGTGGGATTTTTTACTGTTTTGGTGTAGTCATTACGTAATCAAATAATTCAGCATAAGGAAAACTGATTCTCTAATATAAGATGATATAGGTGTTGAAATCCCTGAATAATACATTGAAAGTTGCATTAATATATATTGTTTTAATATTAATTTTAGTAAAAATTTATTGCTTAGTGAAAAATTATAAATTACTCATGTTTACTTATGTCTTATCTCTTATTTTTTTTTGACAAGTGGTAAATGAGAATGTCAGTCTCGTGATCTCTCGACAGTTGCTGACTGATTTCTGTACACATCTCCCTAACCTGCCTGATAGCACAGCCAAAGAAATCTATCATTTCACCTTGGAAAAGATCCAACCTAGAGTCATTTCATTTGAGGAGCAGGTAAAAATCTAGAGCTGTGATTTTTGAACATGAGATAGCAGCAGTTTTTTGGAGAGATATTACCATATTTTTAGAGAAGATGATTATCAAGTCTTATTTTTTTTTCAAGTCTTATTTTTGACAACAGTGTACCAAACAGCATATTACGATGTAAAAATAAATATTACAGTGTTATAACTCTAGCTGACATTTGCTGAGACATTACAATTTGATTTATGAACCAAATATTACTCTTTAGATAATTTTTAAGAATCAGTAAAATTGTTAATAAGGCTATAAACATAGGAAAACAACAGCATTATATGTGCAGTTAACATAAAAGGAAAGTTTAATATTTATACTAAATTCTTGCTATAATCCACATTGCAAGAAATGTGTTTTTTCAGTTCAGTATTTTGATATTCTGTGAATGCAAAATTCATTTAAAAAATAATTGGGGTGGTCTAGTTAAACTCGTACTATTTACATGCCAGCTAAATATGTTAATTGAAAGCATTATCACAATAGATTAACTTAGCATCCATTTATTTTAGTCACTAATGTCAGTTGAAATAATTTAGCATATCCACCTCTTATTCCAGGTTGCATCCATAAGACAGCATCTTGCATCCATATATGAGAAAGAGGAAGATTGGAGAAATGCAGCCCAAGTGTTGGTGGGAATTCCTTTGGAAACAGGACAAAAGTATAGTAAATAGTAGATATTGGATGGACATGTATATAGGCTATGTATCACTGTTCACATATTTTTTTTCTCACATTCTAGTGCAAAAAACATCACAAATAATTTAATAAGTATAAATATGTTGTAGTAATTAGAAGGTGATAAGTGCTATAGAAAAAAGTAAAGGAAAAGTTGGGGAACAGGTTGTATCATTAAATAGGGTGATTGGAGTGGAAGGGTGGTCCAGGTACATCTTCTCAGACACTTGAAGGAAGTAAGGGAGTGGCTATGAGCTGAAGGAAGACTATCAGTAGATCCTCTTAGAGAGGATGGCTAACGTAAAAGCCCTAAGATGGAAGCATGCCTGGAGTGCTTTCAGAAGATCAAGGATACCAGTGTGGGTGGAGTGAAGTGAGCCAAGGGAAGATGGGGCTGAGATCAGAGAGTACCGGGGATCAGATTATGTAGGTTCTTATAAGTCATTGTAAGGCCTTTGGCTTTTCTCTAAGTGAAATGAGGGGGAGCCATTAGAGGATTTTGTATGGAAGAGTCACGTTATCTGACTTATATTTTATTTTATTTTTTTTTAATTTTATAAATTAATTTTTATTGGTGTTCAATTTACCAACATACAGAATAACACCCAGTGCTCATCCCATCAAGTGTACCCCTCAGTGCCCGTCACCCATTCACCCCCACCCCCCGCCCTCCTCCCCCTCCACCACCCCTAGTTCATTTCCCAGAGTTAGAAGTCTTTATGTTCTGTCTCCCTTTCTGATATTTCTCACACATTTCTTCTCCCTTCCCTTATATTCCCTTTCACTATTATTCATATTCCCCAAATGAATGAGAACATACACTGTTTGTCCTTCTCCGGTTACTGTGGCCAAGTTCAAAAAGGGTGTTGCCTGAGTTCTCCTCTGGGATTTTGATGGAATCTTGTCTCACATTTAGATCTTTCATCTATTTTGAGTTTATCTTTGTGTATGGTGCAAGAGAGTGGTCCAGTTTCATTTTCCGCATGTGGATGTCCAATTTTCCCAGCACCATTTATTGAAGAGACTGTCTTTCTTCCAGTGGATCGTCTTTCCTCCTTTATCGTATATTAGTTGACCATAAAGTTCAGGGTCCACTTCTGGGTTCTCTGTTCTGTTCCATTGATCTATATGTCTGTTTTTGTGCCAGTACCACACTGTCTTGATGAACACAGCTTTGTAGTACAACCTGAAATCTGGCATTGTGATGCCCCCAGATATGGTTTTCTTTTTTAAAATTCCCCTGGCTGTTTGGGGTCTTTTCTGATTCCACACAAATCTTAAAATAATTTGTTCTAAGTCTCTGAAGAAAGTCCATGGTATTTTGATAGGGATTGCATTATACGTGTAAATTGCCCTGGGTAACATTGACATTTTCACAATATTAATTCTGCCAATCCATGAGCATGGAATATTTTTCCATCTCTTTGTGTCTTCCTCAATTTCTTTCAGAAGTGTTCTATAGTTTTTAGGGTATATTTTGAGAACCATTTGAATGGTAAATGGTTCTCCAACCTTTTATTTTCAGGTTGTAGGTGTCCTTCTGTCTAAAATGAGTCTCTTGTAGACAGCAAATAGATGGGTCCTGCTTTTTTATCCAGTCTGAAACCCTGCGCCTTTTGATGGGGTCATTAAGCCCATTCACGTTCAGAGTTACTATTGACAGATATGAGTTTAGTGTCATCGTGATATCTATTTAGTCCTTGTTTTTGTGGATTGTTCCACTGAACTTCTTCTTAAAGGGGAGTTTTAAGAGTCCCCCTTAAAATTTCTTGCAGAGCTGGTTTGGAGGTCACATATTCTTTCAGTTCCTGCCTGTCTTGGAAGCTCTTTATCTCTCCTTCCATTTTGAATGAGAGCCTTGCTGGATAAAGTATTCTTGGTGGCATGTTCTTCTCATTTAAGACCCTGAATATATCCTGCCAGCCCTTTCTGGCCTGCCAGGTCTCTGTGGAGAGGTCTGCTGTTACCCTAATATTCCTCCCCATGAAAGTCAGGGACTTCTTGTCTCTTGCTGCTTTAAGGATCTTCTCTTTATCTTTGGAATTTGCAAGCTTCACTATTAGATGTCGAGGTGTTGAACGGTTTTTATTGATTTTAGGGGGGGATCTCTCTATTTCCTGGATCTGAATGCCTGTTTCCCTTCCCAGATTGGGAAAGTTTTCAGCTAGGATTTGTTCAAATACATATTCTGGCCCTCTGTCCCTTTCGGCGCCCTCGGGAACCCCAATTAAACGATAGGTTTTTCTTCCTTAGGTGTCATTTATTTGCCTTAATCTGTCTTCATGGTCCCTTAATTGATTGTCTCTTTTTTCCTCAGTTTCCCTCTTTGCCATTAACTTGTCTTCTATGTCACTCACTCGTTCTTCCACCTCGTTAACCCTCGTCGTTAGGACTTCTAGTTTGGATTGCATCTCATTCAATTGATTTTTAATTTCTGCCTGATTGGATCTAAATTCTGCAGTCATGAAGTCTCGTGAGTCCTTAATGCTTTTTTCTAGAGCCACCAGTAGCTGTAGAATAGTGCTTCTGAATTGGCTTTCTGACATTGAAGTGTAATCCAGATTTTGTAACTCTGTGGGAGAGAGGGCTGTTTCTGATTCTTTCTTTTGAGGTGAGGTTTTCCTTCTAGTCATTTTGCTCAGTGCAGAGTGGCCAAAAACAAGTTGTATTGGAACACGGGGGAGTATCACTGGTCCCTCTAGCTGGTCTTCTGGGGGAGGGGCCTGCTGTGCTGATTTTCAGGTGTTAGCACTTGGGGGAGCTGCTCTGCCCCTGCCTGCTGCAGGGCTCAGCGGGGGTTGTTTACCCCGTGGGGCACCAGGAGGAACAGCCGCAGTTGCTATGGCAACTCTGGAAGCCTGGATTCAGCCTCCGCAGGAACTACGGGGCTCGGGGCTCTCGGCTCTCCGTCTGCAGGGCCTGGAGGCTCCGGGGCGGGGCCGCTGATCTGCTCAGCTCGGGGCAGGAGCGTCCTCGCTGTCCTGGGCCCTCCCGGCCTCTGCCTGTCCCGGGGGAGGCCGGATCCTGGGCTGTGTCCCGGCGCCCTGTGCTCCGGGGCCTGCGCTGGTGGATTCGCGCTCCCGCCCCGCAGCCCCCTCCGCGGAGCCGCCGCCCGAGCCCCTCCGAGCTGCTCTGGGTCCCGCCGTGCGCGCTGCAGCCCTTAGGGAGCTCGGCGCACTCTCCTGCGCTCGCAGGTGTCTGTTAGTGTCCCCGGGAGCCCGAGGGCATCCCCGCTCTCCTGGGTCCTGCTCTAACTCCCTGCGAGCCCCTTTCCGCCCGCCCCGGAAGGTTGGTGCAGCTCCTGCTCCTCCGGGACGGGGCTCTCCTGTCCTGGGGACACTCGCCCCGGCCTCAGCCCGGCTCCTCGCGGGGCCCCTCCCCCTCGGAGGCCTTTTGTTTCTTTATTTCTTTTTCCCCGTCTTCCTACCTTGATAGAAGCGCGAACTCTTCTCACTGTAGCATTCCAGCTGGTCTCTCTTTACATCTCAGGCCAAATTCGTAGATTTTCAGGATGGTTTGAAGGTTATCTAGGTAATTTGGTGGGGACAGGTGATTTGGGGACCCTGCTCTTCCGCCATCTTGCCCCTCCCCCCTCTGACTTATATTTTAGAAAATTATTCTGACCACTTGGTTGAGAATAACTGTAGGCAAGTAATGATAGAAGTAAGAGCATAAGTTAAAAGGCTTATGTACTACTGCAGAGAAGATGGGGATTGTGAGAAATGTTGAATTCTGGTATGTTTTTAAGATAGAGCTAAGGATTTTCTGGTAGCTTGTATATGGAGTATGAGAAAAAGAGCCCAAGATAAATCTTGGTTTTGGTCCGAATAACTAGAAAGATGGAGTTGCCATCTACTGAGTAGTAAAAGATAGGTTTTGAGGGAAGATGAAGAGTTCCATTTTGGAAATGTGATAACCAAGTGGAAGTATCTAGTAGGGAGTTGAATATATTAGTCTGTAGTTTAAGAGAGAAATTCAGGCTACATTCGGGAGTCATTGACATATAGATGGAATTTAAAACCATTGTATTGATGAGATTCCCAAGGGAGGAAATACAAATAGAGAAGAGGACTGAATACTGATTCCCAGAACCCTGACATTAAGAGATCGGGGCAGGAGAAAGTGAGAAGGATTTAGGTAAGAAGAAAAACAGAAGAATGTGAAGTATGGTGGCCTAGAAGTCAAGAGGAAAATGTATCAAGAAGGAGCAAGTGATTAGCTATGGTGCTGATAGGTCAAGTAAGATGAGAGTGATGGTTAACCATTGGAGTTAGTAACGTGGAGGTCATAAAGACACTTGACAAAAAAAAAAGACACTTGACAAAAGCTGTTTTGATGAAATGGTAAGAGTGAAAAAATGTGATTGGAATGGTTTAAGAGAGAATAGGGAGAGAACTGAAAATGGTATGTATGGGCATCTCTTGCAGAAGTTTCACAGAAGGGAGCAGAGAAATAGGGAAGAAGCGGCAGAGATTTTTTCTTTTATGATTTTTTTTATTTTTTAGAAAGCAAAAATTTATATGGAGGGGTAGAGAAAAGGATTCTGGCAGGACTAGATAGGAGGGGAAGGAAACTAGTGAATAGGCTTTGCATGGATCATCTGTGGCTGAGTTTCTCAACCTCAGCACTGTTGGTATTTTAGATAGAATAATTCTTTGTTGTGGGAGTTATCCTGTATATTACAAGATGCTTAGCAGTATCCTAGACCTCTGTTCACTAATTGCCAGTACCATCATCACCCCTATTTGTGGAGATCAAAATGTCTGTAGACATTGCCAGATGTTCCCTGCTTGGCAGAATAGCCCCAGAGAGCTACACTAACAGCCAGGAATACCAAGTATGTGAGTGCTGATATTAGTGATAAGGTGGTGGAATTTCTGCACGTACTGATTGCTTCAGTATTCTTGGAAGTGTGAAGTGTGTGGGGTGGGAGTGTTGAAGTTGAGGGAAGACAAGAATAGGAAAAAATTCTTTAAGAGTAAGTGGACTAGGAATATATAATATACTTGGCAGCATTAAGGACTCATCTGAAGGTTGTAGTGATTGAAACGAGATGATTCAGATTGGTTAGGTGTTTTTCTCCATCAGAGTTCAGCTGCATGGATGCAGGAAAGGAGTAGGGAAACTTAGGTTTAACCAGAGTTATGATTTTGCGCAACAAGTGTGACAGCAAAGGATGGACAGGAGACATGAGTGCATATTCAATTCAGTAATTAACAGTGATTGACCATAGGGATTAAACTAAGTAAGGAGTGAAATGAGACCTTTAAGGGGAAAAAAGACAGTAACAATGTAATGAGATCAATGGTTTAGAGGTCATGGTGCATTCAGTGGGTTGTTGGGTTTGGGATGCTAGACTAAGTGAGAGGGAGACAATTAGAAAAAATTAAGATGATAGTTTGTAACTTTTATTCAATTAATCTTACCTTTTGATAAGTATTTTTAAAAACATCTGTAGTTATGAAACATTCCTCCCAAATACATTGTAGAAGGAGAGCAGGTGTGAGATTCTTGGTTATATTTTATATATATATATAAATATTTTATATATATATTTTTTTACACTTCCCCTTTCAATTGACAAGTATAAAAATAACTATAAATGACTTAAAAATATTTCAGCTGCTTCTCTACTCTTTTACTAGGCAAATGAGGGATTTTTTTTTGTCTTCATTAATATTTGTGAAGAGTGATAAGGCAGACACTACTTCAGGCATCTTACCTTTTGTACATTACTTCTGAAGTTATTAGGCAGTAATTTTCCTTGAAAAAGCAGCCAGTATATCCAAAAGGCTTCGTTTTGTAGATGTTGAATTTTGCTTTCCTTTTTTTTTTTTTTTTTTGAATTTTGCTTTCCAAGGCTTCTTGTTAATTTGGTTTTTTTCCTTTGAGAATTTGGAAAGATGGGCTTTCTTACTTGCTTTGGTCTTAGTCTGTCTGGAGCATTTTCTTCATAGTATAGGCAATTGATTTATTTTCACTGGTAGTTGAAATAAATATAAAATTATTCTTTGTAGTGGTGGTAATTATCATTCTGATAGTCCTGTAGCATTATCTTTATCTGTGAGGATATCAGAGAACTGAAAATTTAGCAGTTTTCTAAATTAACCTAAAAAGTAATTAACCTAAAAGTGATTAAAAGTAGCATCTGGATAAACAGTTGAAAACTTGTTTCTTTAAATGATGATTCATTCTGACAATTACAGTAATAAATTTAAAGATATATTTGGCATAAAATTAAAAAATTCAAAAAGTATAGTACTAATTTTAGCGGTTCATGAAAATTTGAATTGTGAATGGAAATAGTGTAGTACAAATGCTAGTAACATATGACTTGTGGAAAAAGTTTGAATTAGTGTAAAAAATTTTAAAAAGTAAAGGATTAATTTCAGAGCTGAGGCCATGTAAATTGTAAACTCCGTTCTTGCCACATGGTGGCATCACTTTTGCTGTAATAAAAAGGATTAATTTTTGTAAGGATTAATCTTGAATATTGTGAGTTTGAATTATGTGAAATGTTCAGTTGTGCATTTTTGACATAAAATGTGACTACTGAGATGAAGGAGAAAATGAAAACCACCTGTAATCTCAACACCTAGAGATAATTGCTATTCCTATCTTCATATATACGTACAGAAATACATTTTAATGGTGTCTTTACATGTTGTTTTATCATTTAGCAATAATATGTGATACTATTATTGTATAGTAATGATTATAACAACTGTATATTATTCTACCATCTTTATATACCATAATTTAGTTGATTATTATAAATATCATAATAGGTGATTCTCAGTTTTTTCCTGTTACAGATATTTATGAGTAACTTTACAAATGAATATTCCTTATACATATGTATGCACATCCCTGATCATTTTCATGGGATTTATTTTCTAGAGGTAAAATGTAGTAGATAAGGAATATATATGCATTTTAAAGAATTCAAAGGGTGGTTGGAAAATATATTGCTAAATTGTTTTCCAGGATAATTGTATTCATTTATAGCCCCAATAGCACTATATGATACACCCCTAAACTGGGCATTTTTTCTTTTAAGTTCTTTGACTTGTGAGGATTAAAAGGAAACTAAAATACAATGGAACAATTATGATAAAAATAAAAATTCAACAAAATTTATTTCAGAAATATTTTTTAGATTTTCTCTAATGCAGTAAAAATTTGATTCCCTTATATTAACAATATATATGTATAATAATGAAAAATTTATTTTCTCCAACTCCTAAAAATTTTCTTAATAATATATTTAGTCATTCTGTGTTTTTCTGTTACATCCTAGGCAGTACAATGTAGATTACAAGCTGGAGACCTACCTGAAGATTGCTAGGCTATATCTGGAAGATGATGACCCAGTCCAGGCAGAGGCTTACATAAATCGAGCATCATTGCTTCAGAATGAGTCCACCAATGAACAGTTACAGATACATTATAAGGTAACTAACTGATTTAGGATTAATTTTGAATTGGAGAATCCTACTATACTAAGATGCTCCAGAATGTCTAATAAATGGTGTATATATATTAGAAATTGTCTATTTTTATGCTTTGTGTTTTTTCCCCTAATTGAAACATTTTCCGTCTATAGGTATGCTATGCACGTGTTCTTGATTATAGAAGAAAATTCATTGAAGCTGCACAAAGATACAATGAGCTCTCTTACAAGACAATAGTGCACGAAAGTGAAAGACTAGAGGCCTTAAAACACGCTTTGCACTGTACCATCTTAGCATCAGCAGGTAAACATGTTATTTGTGCTTTCATGAATAGTCAGTTACCTTTGCTTAATAATTTCAGGTTCATTACTGTTGGAGGATTTAGCAAGGAACTGTTCTTCAAGGGGATATCTTATTGCAATTATAATTATGGTAAATTTATTTTAAACATTTAGACAGTTAAAAACAATAAAATTGATCGCTAACTTAAAAAATGTTTACATATGCATGTATCAGTCTATTACCCACATGTGTTAGGAGTAATTAAGAGAGATAATATGAAATTTAGTTTGCTTAGTGTATCACTTAAAAATGAATAACAAAATTAAGTGAGAATTACATAGAGGAAAATAAAAAGTAAAATCTAGAGATTGGTGATAATTAATGTACTGCTTTGGGGATTTTCAAGCCTTGGTTTTAGATCTCACCTTTATCTTTTTCTTCAGTAAATATGAAAAATAAACTGTTTTCTGTTCTTTTTGTGCTGAATGATAGCATGCAAGTAAAGCAGGAAAGGTATTGAGAAGAAATGCTGATAATTCTAAACCATGGCTTTTCTAAATCATTTTTAGAATGTTTATTGATCTGTGTTTAGATGAGAGCCTAATGACATATTCACACTACATACACATTTTATTTTTATGAAGCAGTGATCTTGTTTATTGTATGTTTTGTTACTGAAAATGTAATACATAAAATGGTACTGCTTCCAGTTCTAAAGAGCTGTTACTGGTTACTTGGATTTCCTTCAAGTCTGTGTGTATCCTCTTTTTTTTTATAAGCAGTAGCATGATACATATACTTTTATAATCTGCTTTTTTCCTTACCTGTATATCAGTAATCTTTATATGTCAATAAATATCAGTCATTCTTTTTGGATAAGCAATTGAATATTCACTAATTCAGTGTTGGCAGCAACTTTGTAGAACATAACTGCCACAAATTACAATTGATTGCATATTGTAGTAGGCAAAAATGGAGTTATAACATAATTTTTTATTGGAGAAATAGATTGTGAGAATATATGATGCTCATCTCTTTCCCTTAGGACAGCAGCGTTCTCGGATGCTAGCTACTCTTTTTAAGGATGAAAGGTGCCAGCAACTTGCTGCTTATGGGATCCTAGAGAAAATGTACCTAGACAGGATCATCAGAGGAAATCAACTTCAAGAATTTGCTGCCATGCTGATGCCTCACCAAAAAGCAACTACAGCTGATGGTAATCATCATGTCTTTACAAATTTGTGGGAGTAAATATTTAGGTACATGCTAGGGGGAAGTGTGTTAAATTTGAAGCATCTTGATATCTTTGTATAATATTTTTATATAACACTTGATGACCAAAAAGGAGTATTATGTTGACTGAAGGTGAATATTATATACAGATATGTGTCTGAATTATATAAAATAGCCCTACTAGAAAGCATATTGTAGAAAAACGCATTTTTTGAAAATTCTAAGAACAGAATTATAGCCTATGTTAATAGTTCTTGGTTTTTAAAAAACTCAAACCCTTTGATAAGTACCTTAATTAATTTTAAGCATCAGTTTTGTTTTGGTTTTTTTAAGATTTTATTTATTTATTCATGAGAGACACAGAGAGAGAGGCAGAGACACAAGCAGAGGGAGAAGCAGCCTCCTCACAGGGAGCCCGTTGTGGGACTCAATCCCAGGACTCCGGGCTCAGGATCACACCCTGAGCCACCCAGGCGTCCCTAAGCATCAGTTTTTAACAGAATAATTATCCCAGTCCTACTTTAGATAGAGTAAAATTTGGCATAGTAGCTTGCTTAAGGTTATTCAGGGTAAAAGTGTTGCCAGTGAAAATAGTACTTGGTGTCATGTTTCCTAGTTAAGGGATGTATTTGCTTTAGTCAGGCTGTTTTCCAGAAAAGAAGTTTTTAATAGTTGCTTGTTTATAACATCGGTCGGATTATATACGTTTGTCTACAGAGGTTTTAAAATAACTTAAAACAATAACATGTAATAATAAAAATATGACCAGACCATCAGAAACAAGAAAAAAGTCAAGATAAACACAGATCTGTTAGACCCACCTTCTTGGATTCAACGTCGTCCTATATCAAAGACAATTTAGCTATCAAGAGTCATTTATGCAGAGGTTTGCAGAGGTATAAGCTTCACCCAATCTTATTGCCCTGAATTAAACCAGATCACTGAAGGGATTATAGTGAGCTCCTATTGAATTTTGCATTTAATTTGTACTTTAAGAAGCAAACTAGTTGATACTCATCTTTCTGTCTGAAGGAGCTATTTTGTTTTTCTATAGGATATTCATTATGCAATCCTCAAGAAAAATTCCTTCCCAGTCTTGGAGTTAGTTGTGATTCTCCTGAACAGTTGGTTTTTATCTTTTTTTTTTAAGATTTTAATTATTCATTCATGAGAAACGCAGAGAGAAGAGAGAGACAGAGAGGCAGAGACACAGGCAGAGGGAGAAGCAGGCTCCATGCAGGGGGCCTGATGTGGGACTCGATCCTGGGTCCTCAGGATCATGCCTTGGGCCAAAGGTGGTGCTAAACCACTGAGCCCCTGGTCTGCCCGGTTTTTATCTTATTAAACACACCCTTGAGTTGATATACTGATTGGTTTTCTTGTCTTGACTGCTAGAAAGCTATTAAATTTGTAGCCCACCTATAAATAGTATAGTATAAAATACTATAAATACTATAAATAAAATTCTATATATAAATACTGTATTTATATATTAATATAATACTATATTAATAGTATTAATATATTAATATTAATATAATATAAAAACTATATATTAATAAATACTATAAATAATAGTATTTAGTATATAGTATAGTATAGTATTTAAAAGTTGCTACTTTTAAATTCTCTTCACGCCTTCTTCTGAACAGCTTTAAATTCTTTTTGCAAGGAAATGTGTGACAAGTTAAAAGATAGATAAAAAAGAAAAAGTTTCCAGAATTGATATAGTCAAGCTTCAGGTTTGACTTTGAGATTTCTGGCCATGAAAAAAAAAATGTGAAAAGATTCTTTTCTAAAAGGGGAAATACTAACCAGGACCTCTGAGGATACAAATGATTCTCAAATTTCTCACACAGGACTATATAAAGAGGACAGATGTTTTGTCTTCTTCCATCTTAGGGCCTGACTGCTTTTCTTATTTAACTCTTTCGGACATTTTTGTATTTTGGCATTACAACCCTATATTAGCAACCTTGAGGCATAATTTTTTTTTAATTACAATTCATTATTTCCTAGAATATTCCCAAAGTTGTATAATATTACTACTAATCTACTTTCTGCTCAATAAATTTGTCTGTGCTGGGTATTTCATATAAATGGAATCACAATATATAGCCTTTTCACCTGGCAAAATGTTTATCCATGTTGTAGCATTTATCAGTACTTTATTTCTTTTTATTGCCAAATAATCTTCTATTATATGAATGTACCACATTTTATTTCCTCATCAATTGGTGGACATTTAGGTTGTTTTCCCTGTTGGGCTATTAATAATACTGCTATGAATATTCATGTAAAATTTTTTGTATGAACACAGGTTTTTAATTCTTCTGGATGTTTATGAAGGAGTGGAATGACTGGGACATATAACTCTGTTTAGTCTTTTGAGAAGTTACCAGACTGTTTTCAAAAGCAGCTGCTCCTTTTTATATTCCTGCCAGCTGTGTATGCAGGTTCTAATTTCTCCATGTTTTCTCTCATATTTATTATGTCTTTTTTTTTTTTTTTTACTTTTTTATTATCTTTTTGATTTAGACATCCCAGTATGTATGAAGTGGTATCCTATCATTTTGATTTGCATTTCCCTGATCAGCTTTTCACATACTGGCTATTTGTATATTTTTAGAGAAAAGTCTGTTCAGATCCTTTCAATTTTTAAAGCAGGTTATTTGTCCTTTTATACTGAATTGTAGGAATTCTTTATATATTCTAGACCTGATCATGATCAGATGATTTGCAAATATTTTCTCCCATTCTGTGCATTGTTTCTTCATTTCTTTGATGTGTCCTTTGAAACACCAAACTTTTTAATCTTGATGAAGTCCAGTGTATTTTTCTTCTTTCTGTTGCCTGTACTTTTTGTCATATCTAAGAAACCATTGCCTAATTCAAGGTAATGAAGATTTGCTCTGTATTCTGTAAGTTTTGTAGTTGTAGCTCTTACATGTAGACATTTGATTCATTTTGAGTTCATTTTTTTGTATATGGTGTAGATAAAGATCCACTTTTATTCTTTGCATACAGATATCCAGTTGTCCTAGCACCATTGGTTGAAGAGACTATAAGTTATAATCAGTTGACCATAAATGTGAGAGTTTATTTCTGGAGCCTTATTTCTGGAGCCAGTTCTATTCCATTATTCTAGATGTATGTCCTTACTCCAGTACACACTGTCTTGGTTCTATCTTTAGGGCAGGTTTTGAAATCAGAATGTGTGAGTTCTCCAACTTTGTGTTTTTGGTTTTTGGGGTTTTTTCCAAGATTATTTTGACTCCTCTGAATCCCAATAAAATGAATTTTAAAATCAGTTTGTCAGTTTCTGCAAAAAAGCCAGCTGGTATTTTGATAGGGATTACACTGAGTCCATAGATCAACTTGGGGACTATTGCCATCTTAACAATATTAAGTCTTCCTATTTTCCCATTTATTATGGTTTTTATATTTGAAAGTTGCTAAGAGAGTAGATCTTAAAAGGTCTCGCCACAAGAAAAATTTTTGATCATGTGAGGTGATGGATGTTAGTTAAGCTTACTGTGGTAATTGTTTCATAATGTGTATATATATCAAATCATTATGTTATACATCTTTAATATATTATTATGTGTCATATCTGATAAAGGGTTAGTATCCAAAATATATAAAGAACTTATAAAATTCAGCACCCAAAAAATAATCCAGTTAAAAAATGGGCAGAAGACACGAATAGACATTTTTCCAAAGAACATATACAGTTGGCTAACAGACACATGAAAAGATGCTCAACATCACTGATCATAAGGGAAATACAAATCAAAGTTACAATGAGATATCTCCTCACACTTGTCAGAATGGCTAAAATTAACAACACAAGAAACAACAAGTGTTGGCAAGGATGCAGAGAAAGGGGAATCCTCTTGCACTGTTGATGGGAATGCAAACTGGTGCAGCCACTCTGGAGAACAGTATGGAGGTTCCTCAAAAAGTTAAAAATAGACTGTTCTACCATCTAGCAATTACCCTATTAGGTATTTACTCAAAGGATACAAAAATACTGAGAGATTCAAAGAGATACATGTACAATGGAGTATTAGCCATAAAAAAGAATGAAACCTTGCCTTTTGCAACAACATGGATGGAGCTAGCTATGCTAAGCAAAATAAGTCAGTCAGAAAAAGACAAATGCTGTAGGATTTCACTCATGTGAAATTTAAGAAACAAAACAGATGAAAATCAGAAAGAGGCAAACCAGAAAACAAACTCTTAACTATAGAGAACAAAGTTACTGGAAGGGAGGTGGGCAGGGGAATTGGTTAAATGGGTGATAGGTATTAAGGCACTTGTGATGAGCGCTGGGTATTGGAAGCAAGTGATGAATCACTAGATTCTACACCTGAAACTAATGTTGCACTGTATGTTAACTAATATGCCAAACCCACCCCCCTGAACCCCCCAAGACCAAACACCCAACACCAGCAACAACAGACCAAACACACACCCACCCACATTCCCAACACACCCCCTCCAATGGGCACCTCCAAGACTACCGCCCCCAACCGGCCATACTGGCCAACAGTCCAGCACAAAGACCCGGCCAAAAAGTAAACAACCACAACACTTACTCATCACAACCAATCAACTACAAGGAAAGCATTACCCTACCATCCAGACCAAACACACAATTTCCACCCCGACCTATGCTACTAGAATGCCCACACGCCCCGCTTACAAAACCTCCAGCGCAGACAGAGAAAAGACTTATCTCACGCTATTTCCTGCACTCGGATTCAATGAGGTAAATGGACATGTTACAATTCTAAAAAATTATTGAGCTGCACGCCACCCCTACACTACCCAGCCACAGCTCGCACCCCCACCTACCAAGCCCCCCCCCCCAACCCACAGTAAACCGCCAAGAAGGATCCACCTAGCTCCAACATACCATACAAAAAAAAAACACAAACAAAAAACACCCTCCCCAAACTCAGACATATCGAAGACACAACAACAACCCCACTAACCCAAACGGCGATAACCATAACTTAACAACATACAGTCCCTGCCACCCTCCCCATCAACAGTGTGAATATACAAAGCAACTCCCAAAAACTCCCCCCCCTCACTACAAAACCCCCACTCCCCCCCCTTTTCCATTCCTTTTTTCTCTACATAAGCTTCCACTTCCACAATTAAAAATAAATTCACCGTATGTTACACACCTGTACTATCTCCCCTCTACCCCATACTTCATACATCTCTTCCAGCCGTACACAACCTCCAAACATCATACCCTCAGCCCCTCCCACCCTTACTTTGCTCGTTCTCTCAATTCAGTTTTTAAACTCTTTTTTAAGATTTTATTTATTTGAGAGAGAGAGAAATGGTGAGAGAGAGCACGAGCAGGAGGAAAGCAGGAAGAGGAGCTCACCGGGGAGCCTGTGAGCAAGGGAGCCCAATTCGGAGATCAATCCCAGGACCCTGGGATCATGACTTGAGCCAAAGGCAGTTGCTTAACCAATTGAGCCACCCAGGTGCCCAATAAATCATTTTCTTAAAAAAAGTATAAAATAAGTTTCAAGCTTATAACTGTCTTATTTATGTTAAGGTTCTAGCATCTTGGACAGAGCCGTTATTGAACACAATTTGTTGTCTGCAAGCAAATTATATAATAATATTACTTTTGAAGAACTTGGAGCTCTTCTAGAGATCCCTGCAGCTAAGGTATTTTCTTGTTTCCAATATATAAAAAAGAGACTGTTGGTGCAGTGAGAAAATATGTAATTGATAAATATTGGCAACTGTAATAAAAATGTACATGAAAAGCCTCAGGAAAATGGAAATAAATGATTTGAATGTAAAAGTAGTACTATAATGGAATCGTCTGTTTCTTGCTTTGTTTAAACTGTATTTTATGATAAGGTGATCTAGAATGAAAATCTTAAAGGGGTTTCAGGTTATAATACCCATTTTGTGAGAATCTTTGTTTAGTGTCTGTTTAAATCTACTTCTTAGTGGTTTCTGATTTCTGATGAACTTAAGATTTTGATACATGCTTTACTTCTTTTTTCTGCTCTAGATTGACTCAAAGGTTAAATATTTCATCTGTTTGAAAGAATGACTATGGTAATTTTCCAGGCTATTCTGTCTCTGCCCCGCCCCCCTCTGTCTATCATGAATAAATAAATAAAATCTTTTAAAAATAATAATAAAAATAAAAACATTCTCTTAATTTTAAATAAGAGTAAAAATATGTAATCAGCGTCACTTTTACCTAACTTGCATACCTTAAAGTCATGTAGTAATGGGTCACATCCCCTCTTATCTGTTGGTGAAATTTTAATGCAGAATTTCCTAACACAGTTCCTTTACTTTTATACACTAAATACACGTATGGGAAATGAACAATTTGGGAACCAAAGCTTAAGTTCCCATTAAAAGATACTTTCTTCTTAGGCTTAGCTTAGGGAAGTGAATATATATTTAACCATAAATGCTAGTACAGTCTATTTTTTCAAAAGATTTTATTTATTTATTCATGAGACAGAGGGGGGTTGGGCAGAGACACAGGCAGAGGGAGAAGCAGGCTCCATGCAAGGGAGCCTGACGTGGGACTCCATCCCAGGTCTCCAGGATCACACCCTGGGCTGAAGGCGGGGTACTAAACCGCTGAGCCACTGGGCTGCCCGCTAGTACAGTCTGTTTATGATGGATTGTGAAGATGGTCAGAATTACTAAAATGACCAAATCATAAGCCAGTTTGCCTTCATATAGTAAACATGAAACATGTTTTTAGGAGTTAGGTAGAGGGCCTTTTAGTTCCCTTTGTCTTTAAAATCCTTTTAATTTTTATATTTATCTAGTTTTTTTAAAAAGTGTTCTTTTAAGTAATTTCTATACCCAGTGTGGGGTTCAAACTCACAACCCCAAGATCAAGAGTCCCAAGCTCTACCGACTGAGCCAGCCAGGCACCCCTTTTTAATTCTCTTTTAAATTTGAAAATCATTCCTCCTTATAATTTTTTTCTTCAAAAATATTACTTTCTTAAAGAATTTTTTAGGTGACAAACACTGAAAATTTAAGTGAAATAAAAGGAAAAACTAGTTTGTTGAGGTTTTTTTGAGATGTGGATCTCCGTGAAAAGAAAAATTGTTAGTTTGATTTTAAGCAGAGAAAAAATCGGTAAGAAGTGCAAGGTTCTTTTCCAAAGTCTCACAACAAGTAAAACACATCCCAGTTAAATTAATCAATTATACACAGAAAGAACTGGGGGATAAAATAGGCAGATTTATAAGATTAATATTGTAATGAATGACATGTGAACATATACCAAAAGTGTGTGGTAGCTAAACTAAGAGATTTCAGTTCTCTTCTATGTGAGTAACTGGTAGATATGATCATTGATGTTTATGAGAGTTTATTGGTTTTTGGATTTTTTTTTTTACAGGCAGAAAAAATAGCATCACAAATGATAACAGAAGGACGCATGAATGGATTTATCGATCAGATTGATGGAATAGTTCATTTTGAAAGTAAGAGGTTTTGCTTATTTCTGTCATAATGAAATGGGAGGAAACTTGTATATTTATAAATAGGACATGTTGAACAATTTTCTCTGACCCAGTATTTTCTTGCTGGAATGAATTTATTTCCAAAAGAAACAATGTAAAATAATTTTTATAAACTTACATTCATGAATCTACTTAATGCAGCATTTTTTATGCAGTGTAAAAATTTGAAACTGGAATCCTTATACCAGTTCATTCACTTACTCATCACTTGCCACATACTGTGTATTAGGCATGTGGGAATACCTGTGGATTTCCTCTGCAGCAGCACATTATACTCCTGGAGGCAGACAGGGAAGTCGATCTCTTGACTCTCAGTGTCTTTCACCTCCTCAGCCCCTATTGCTACCTCATTTCCACAGAACCTGGGCCTTGCTGTACCTGGAACCATTCTACCTGTAAAATTTGAATTTGAAATATCCCATTCCCACCATAAGCTTTTTCCTCTTTCCAGCAGTCTATGTCCATTAACTTGTACTTCAGCTCTTCCTTGACTACTTTCAAGCCTCCAGTCCTTTAATGTTTACTTTTTTCCAGTCAGCCCTGCCCATTTTTGTCTTCATTCCTCTTCCTATCCAGCTTAGCCTCCATGATTCCTTATATCTTTTTTTTTTTAAGATTCTATTTATTTTTATTTTAGAGAGAGAGAGTGGGAGCAGGGGAGGAGCAGAGGAAGAGAGAGAGGATCTCCAGTAGACGCTGCACTGAGCACAGAGCCCAACACAGGGCTCAATCCAAGGACCTGAGACTACAACCTGAGCTGAAACCAAGAGTTGGTCACTCAGCCGACTGAGCCACCCAGGCGCCCTGATCATTATTTCAGTTACTATTTTACAGGTGTCCTAGATCACTTGCCTGTTAACTTTTTGTCCCGGCTGTCCAGGAAAACTTCAATGAACCCATCCTCCATATTTTTCATTCCTGTGCCTGAGTGGCAGGGTTCACCTGCAATGAACCCATCCTCCATCTTTTTCATTCCTGTGCCTGAGTGGCCAACTAATGTTGCTGGAGAAGAGTCAGAACACCAGAGAGATTGATTACCACTGCATATTCAAGATCTTGAGTTTTCAGTAGTACCTGGGATTCTTGGTGTATTTCTCTAATCCACTCTTTTTTCCTACTCTCCAGTGGGTATTTCAGATTTCATTTTTCTTAAGTCTCGGACTTTTCCCCTCCTTCACTCTCAGCAACAAACCTTGTTTCCTATTTCACAGAAAAAAAAATCTACCTGTGTGAAATTAGGTTAACTTATTTATCAGATTTATAAAAACTTCTGAATTTTAAATATCTTGTGATTATATCTTTTTCTTCCTTTGTGTTATACTGGAGGTGATTTCTGACTCCCTTTCCAGTTCTGCTTGTGCTTTGGATCCTTTCTCTGACCTCTACCCCCAACCCCAAAACAACATTTTAGGACCTGAAATTACAAATTGTTTTGTCTTTTCATTCTTTCTTGCTCTGTTGGCTTCTTTTTTATTTTTATTTATTTTTTTAAAGATTTTATTTATTTATTCATGAGAGACACAGAGAGAGAGGCAGAGACACAAGCAGGCTCCATTCAGGGAGCCTGACATGGAACTTGATCCCGGGCCTCCAGGACCACACCCTGGGTCGAAGGCAGGCGCTAAACTGCTGAGCCACCCAGGCATCCCCTTCTTTCTTTCTTTCTTTCTTTTTTTTTTTTTTTTTTTTAAGATTTTATTTATTTATTAATGAGAGACACACACAGAGAGAGAGAGAGAGAGCAGAGACACAGGCAGAGGGAGAAGCAGGCTCCATGCAGGGAGCCCTACGTGGGATTTGATCCTGGGTCTTCAGGATCAGGCCCTGGGCTGAAGGCGGCACTAAACGCTGAGCCATTGGGCTACCCTGTTGGCTTCTTTCCATCAATATTTAAACATAGTTGGGTCTTTCCCATTTTAACAAAGATCTTTTATCTTTCAGGCCTCATTTTGACTTTTCAACATATTGAGTAGCATTGGTCCTTCACTCCTTTGTGAATCATTCCCACCATCCACAGCATCTTGATTCCTTCATCTCCTTCACCTCATTCTCCTGCCTTCCCTCCTCCTTCTCCAGGTATTCTTCCAGTCATCTTTGTAGATACTGTAGTACTTGTAAATATGAATATCACAGTTGCTTAGGGCCTACTCTAGGCCTTTTCCTCCTCACTCTACTAAATTCCCCTTGGTAATCTCATCTGTTCCCACTGATTCAGTTGCCATTTCTATGTAGACAATGCTTATATTTGCCTTTCTAGTGTAACTTTCTCTTCTGAATCCTAGACCCAGTGATGTTAATTGATTAATAGGCATTTTCCACATTTGTTTTTTGAACATCTCAGAATGAACATATCCAAAACTGAATTCATTATCTCTCTTCCCTGCCTCCCTCCCACAGCCAGCCAGCCGCCAAAAGCTGCATTGTTCACTTTCTCCAGATTGCTTACCCTTGACCCCTCTTCTTTGCTGCCTAGAATCCTTTCCATTTTATCATCTTGATGTATCTGGAATCCACATACTTGTCTTCATTTCTTCCTGTCAGCAGCCTATTCTGAAATCTCCCCTACCTTCTGGGCTTTTTCCTTCATGTCTGCAATTGTTCCTTTCTATAGTCCAGTTGCCATAGTACAGCCAGAATGATTGTGATCTTTTAAAAATGCAAACAAAACAAATGAAAACCAAAGTATTAAATCATGTTACTTTCTTCTCTGATACTGTAATGCATGCTCCCCCATGACTTGTAGGACAAAGTTAGATAAATAGGTCCTACCTGATCCTTTAGAACTTTCCAATCCAACCACATAAGTCTTTTTAGCTTTTTCTAGCATTGTAAATTCCTTCCTACATCAGACATTGTGAAATATCCACTCCCCTCCAGCAGCAGCCTCTCAGCTATCTCTGTCCCTGTGTTGTAGTTTAAGCCATGTTAATTGGTAGTGATTTTCCTGACTCTCCAGGTTAGGTATGGCTTATAGTTATATATTCTTATGTCACTCTGAATTTCATCCTGGCATTAATCACAGTTACTGTCATTTCTGTAACCATTTGTTTAAATGTCTGTTTCTGCTTCCCAGCTAAGCTTCTGGTGGTAGATATTAAGTCTCTTTTTGCTCTATGGTATAGTATAACCAACATGTGTTCCAATGCCCCATACTTTGTTAAATAAGTATTGAATAACAAACACAGTACATAATGAATAGTATAGCAGAGGTGTCACCAAGTGCAAGGACGGCTTATATTAATGTATACTAACTTAATAGAGTATGTAATATTTTTTCTAATTTTCTTAAATTTAAGAAATTGCAATGAAAATGTGCTCATAATAACAGGTAAACCATTGCAAGTATAAATAAAGGAAGAGTTCATCATATGTTTCCTCTCCCTGGCATAACTAATACTAAAGTCTTGTGTATCTTTTTATATGCTTATATAGATATGTAAAAACATAGTTTCTTTAAAAGTGGCATTTTAAAGTACATGGTGTTCTACAAACTTTTTGAAATACCATGTACAATTTCCAAGTCAGTAGATATATATCAAAGTTACTTGTTTTAATAACTGTGTAGTATTGGGACTCCGGGATGGCTCAGCTGTTGAGCATCTGCCTTCAGCCCAGGGTGTGATCCCGGAGTCCTGGAGTCCTGGGATCGAGTCCCCCATTGGGCTCCCTGCATGGAGCCTGCTTCTCCCTCTGCCTATGTCTCTGCCTCTCTCTCTCTCTGTGTCTCATGAACAAATAAATAAAATCTTAAAACAAAAACAAAAAACTGTGTAGTATTTCATGGAGTTCAACTATTCACCTATTGATGGATATCCAAGTAGTTTCCTTGTGTGTACCTTTATATGCTGGTATACCTACTTCTGTAGAACAAATTCTTAAAAGTGATAACATTGCATCAAAGAATATATGTATTTTGATCCTTAATGGAAACTGCCAGCTTGCTTTCCAGAAAAATGTAGCCATTTACACTTTGACCAATATGAGAGGATGAATGTTCAACAGCTCTATGTTATTCCTTTTTATCTTTTGCTAATTTATGAGGGGGAGCTACATTATTGTTTTAGTGTGTATTTCCTTAGCACTAGTGAGTGTATTGGTCGTTAGCATTCCTCTTCTGTGAATTGATGTTAGTTTTTCTGCTCTATTTCCTTCCTTCCCCTATACCTCTTCTTCAGACCACTCAGTGTCAATTTGTTATAGCTTTGGGTTTAATGATAATTTAAACTCTTGTTGGTTATATGTGTTAGGAATATTTTTCCCATTCTGTCAGTCATGTTTCTGAAGTAAGGCAATGCGTACCATAAACACATTTTAAAATTCTTATGCAGCTAAACATCAATTTTTAATTTTAAGGCTTTTTAGTTTCCTGTATTGACTTAAAAAGGGTCTCATTCACTTCGGGGTAAAACTAATAATCTTTCTAAAATTTCTTGTAATATTTTTATTTATTTTATGTTTAGAAACATAATCTGTCCACAGTTCATTTTTGTGTATAATTTTAAGGTATGGTCTAGTTGTTTGTCTTTTTTTTTTTAAGATGGATTGCTAATTTGCAAGTACTATTATTTATTAAGTAAAACATACTTTCTGATCTTTGACAAAAATTTGGTTCCACATACATCTTTGGATCTCTTTCTATAATCTCTTTGGTTCCATTGACCTGTAACAATATGGTAATAAACAAATTTATAGTAAATTTTACTGTTGGAAAAGCATCTACTACCCCTCCACTACTATTTTTTATTCAGTTGAAATTCACATAACATTAGCCATTATAAAGTAAGCAATTCAGTGGCATTTAGTAACCACTAACTCTACCTACTTCCAAACATTTTCATATTCCCAAAAGGAAATCTTGTACCTATTAAGCAATTGCTCTCCATCCATCCTTCTCCCAACTCCTGGCAGCTACCAGTCTGAATTTTATCTCTTGGATTTACCTATTCTAGATACTACATATAAATGTAATCATACACTATATGACTTTTTTTTTAAAGATTTTATTTATTTATTCACAAGAGACACAGAGAGAGAGAGGCAGAGACACAGGCAGAGGGAGAAGCAGGCTCCCTGCAGGGAGCCTGATGCGGGACTCGATCCCCAGACTCCAGGATCATGCCCTGGGCCGAAGACAGGCGCTAAACCGCTCAGCCACTCAGAGATCCCTCTTAACATGGAGCTTTCCAGTTCCATTCATGTTGTAGCATGTAAGCAGTACTTTATCCCACTGTGGAGATATACCACAATGTTGCCATTGTTCTTAATATTCAAAATCATCTTGACTATTCTCAAACATCAATTCTTCAATATTAATTTTAATAATTTTATCTTATTTAGAAAGCAAAACAGAGAAAAGGAGAATTATATTTGTAATTTTTAAAGATTTATATATTAATAGGGAAAGACTGTTATTTTTATGCTATTGCATCTTTCCATCTGAGACTGTGGTTTGTGTCTACTCAAATTATTTTGTGTCCTTTGTTAAAAATTTTTATTTCAGTTATTTTCATTAATTCTATGCCCATTTTTGCAAATTTGGGTGCTGTTTTGGATGGAATATTCCACCAGGTTTATCATTTCTAACTGTATATATTGCTGGTGCAGAGAAAATCCTGGTGTTTTCATGTTGAGTTTTTTTGTTTTGTTTTGTTTTTAACATTAAACCATTCCTCAGAATCCAGTAGAGAGAACCTTGCCTATATAAATAGATTTGCCTTCTCCAGTAGGTGGCAGTGTCTTATGAATCAAGAAACTGGTGATGAGATGGGTTCAGTGAGGTTTGTATTGTTTTTGTGAATGAGATGCTTTAATTGATTGGTTTTATTTTGTTTTCATGAATAATAATAATGTGTGTATGTTTTTTTGTTTTGTACTTTGTGCCAGTTATTTGGGTACTTTCCTTAATATCACTTAATTAGCTTAATTTTATTAGCCAAGATTTTTGGAGTACATTTTTGAAAATTAATACTACTGTATTTATCTTTTAACTCACACATGCTATGTATATTTAGAGTCATGTTAAACTTTGTACATTGTTCTTTTTTTTTTTTAGCACGAGAAGCTCTGCCAACATGGGATAAACAGATCCAGTCACTTTGTTTCCAAGTGAATAACCTTTTGGAGAAAATTAGTCAGACAGCACCAGAATGGACAGCACAAGCCATGGAAGCACAGATGGCTCAGTGAATCCTTGCAAAACTTCTGTGCACACTACATCTTTTACAATGTTGTACAGATTAATTTCACTGTCTCTCCAAAGCATTTGCATCATGACCTTACATACTTCAATCCCTTTTATGCTGGATCCCATTTAAAGAAGACATTATTAGAACAGGAAATGCAAGCATTTGAAAATATGTAGTTCTCGTGTATTCAGGGTCTCTGTGTATCAAGCTAACTCAAACGTTTTGAAGGCTTTTTCTTTAAACAGAGTAAGTGAAATATCTGTGGCTAAAAAGTTTGGGTTTGTGATAACTTTGTAGTCATGTAAAACTTAAAGTGCTTTGTGCCTCTCCAAATGTGGTAATTCTAATAAATGGAGAAGTGAGCCAAATAAAAGTAGTACTTTGTTTTTAATTAGTGAACAGTGTTTTGTTCATTTTTCCTTTCAATTCAATAGACATTGATTTATAGCATATGCTAGGAATGCAGACATAAGCCAGTATCAGGTATGCCAGATTCTCCAGGCATTCAGCCACAGAGCCAGTAGACAGCATGTGCAATACCTGTAGTTGTACCAAGTACTAGAGTGCACAGGGAAAAAAGCTTTACATTTTGTGGAGACTGGGCTGGGAAAACTTCTCAGAGAGGGTTATTTCAGCCTAGCTTTATAGAGAAAATGGGGAAAGGACTTCTAAAAAAATAAGTTTGAAGGCAACTTCTGGTTTCAGTTCCAACATGTGAAGAGCCTAGAAGTCATCTCTCCACCCTCACAATAAGAAAAAGACCTAACAGGCTGAAGATCAATGGTTTTTCTTATTTCTACCAGAGAATTGAAGTCACAGGGCGCAAACTACTGCCAAACCTGGAAAGACTGGCAGATAGCATCACAGTTGAGAGAGCTTACTGGGAGCAGAAACTCTTGGAGCAGTACCTGATAGGAACAGTGAAATAGTAATGGATGGAGAGGGAAAGAGTCCCGAGCAGTCTCTGTGCTGATTGTGGAACCCAATGCAGGGCTAGATCTCATGACTCTGAGATCAGGACTTGAGCTGAAATCAAATGTCAGTTAACCACCGTGTCACCCAGGTGCCCTAAAACACCTTTTTTTTAAAAAAAAAAAAAAAAAAAAAAGGAAGAAGAAGAAGAATGTTTATTTGTGAGAGACACAGAGAGGCAGAGACATAGACAGAGGGAGAAGTAGGCTCCCTGCAGGGAGCCCAAAGCAGGACTCAGTCCCGGGACCTCTGGATCACGACTTGAGCTGAAGGCAGACGCTCAACCACTGAACTACTCGGGTGCCCCAAAGACTTTTTCTATAAAGGAACACAGGTAAGAATTATATTGGATTTCTTGTCAGAAACCATGCAAGCAAGAACAGACTGTAGATATTTAAGATGTTGAAAGAAAAAACTAATACAGGATATTATCCAGCAAAATGAACCTTTAAAAGTGAAAGAGGAAGAGTCTCAGCAAAAACTGAAGAAATTTGTTGCCAGGAGACCTGCCTTACAAGACGTGCAAAAAACTCTTCAAAGTAAAGGAAATAGTATGAGTTAGAAACTTGGATAAAGGAAGAGCATTGGAGAACAAATAGATAAAGGTAAAATAGAATCTTTAAAAAAAAAATTTTTTTTTGAAGGGATACTGAAAGGTCTTTATTGCCCACTGGCCACCATCAGTATCCTAGCCCCATGCTGGGCCTTCTGGATATCTCTCCAACCAACTCTGAGGGCTCATGAAACAGCCACAGTCCAGCTTTCTCCTTTCGGGGGACCAAGGTGCCTGGGGCAGACAGTGTGGCAGAGGGGCCTCAGAGTGAGGGGCAGGAGGACACAGCAGCACTTCCTGCAGACAAGATGGAAGAGGGCCCTTCTTGGCACCTGCTATGGAGGGTTGCCCTAAAGAAGAGGGCGGGCTGGGGGGAGGGGCTCTCTATGTGGGGATAGCATGGATGGTGAAAAGCACAATGAAAAGGATGATGATAAAAACAATCACGCAGATGAGGACAATCATCTTCACGTTCTTCCACCAGAACTTCTGAGCCACCCTCTGTGATGTGGTCTTGAAGTGCTCCGATGTGGCTTCCAGATCCTCTGTCTTGCTGCGGAGATGGTCCAGGTTTTCTCCTCGGGCCAAGATACGCTCCACATTCTGGGTCATGATATTCTTTTTTTCTTTTTTTTTTTTTAAGGTTTTTATTTATCTGTACATGATAGGCACAGACAGAGAGGCAGAGACACAAGCAGAGAGAGAAGCAGGCTCCATGCAGGGAGCCCGATATGGGACTCGATCCCTGGACCACAGGATCACTCCCTGGGCCAAAGGCAGACACTCAACCGCTGAGCTGCCAACACATCCCTGAGTCATGATATTTTTGACTCCCTCCACCTCACTCTGCAAGTTCTGCACACGATCATTTCCACCACCTCCACAGGCCTCCTCCATGTCTCCAAGCAGCTCGGGCCTATCAGTGGGAGACTCGCCTCGTCTGTTTCCTCTCGGCCGGCCCTCGCTTTCATCCTAAAAATTTTTAATTGGTCTAATGACTCTAATGACTCTGTTCAAAATAATAGCAATAGTTTTTTAATGTTTATAGTATATGGATAAGTAAAATGAATGACAGGAATGATGGGAGGCAGAAATTGGGAATATTCTCTTATAAGATTGCTGTACTACCCATGAAACAGTATAGTGTTTAAACATGGACTTAGATTAGTTGTAAATATATATAGCAAACTGGAAGGTGACTAATAAAATTTTAAAATATATAAAATTGATAACGCTAAGAGAGAAGGTACAAAATAGGATCATAAAATGTCCAATTAAAAGCAGAGCATCGGGGGCACCTGGGTGATTCAGTGGTTGAACATCTGCCTTTGGCTCAGGTTGTGATGCCAGGACCCTGGGATTGAGTCCCGCATTGGGCTCCCCACAGGCAGCCTGCTTCTCCCTCTGCCTATGTCTCTGCCTCTCTCTGTATCTCTCATGAATAAATGAGTGAAATCTAAAAAAAAATGGAGAGCGTCACAACAGAGCATTGAAATACATGAGGCAAAAACTGATAGAACAGCAAGAACAAATAGATGAATCCGCTGTTACACTTAGAGACTTCAGCACCCCCTTATCAGCAATTGACAGATCCAACAGGCAGAAAATTGGTTAGGACATAGTTGAACTCATCAGCACCATCAGTCATACAACAACAGCAGAGCATTTTTTTTTAAGATTTTATTTATTTATTTACTCATGAGAGACATAGAGAGAGGCAGAGACACAGGCAGAGGGAGAAGCAGGCTCCATGCACCGGGAGCCCGACTTGGGATTCGATCCCGGGTCTCCAGGACCGTGCCCTGGGCCAAAGGCAGGCGCCAAACCACTGCGCCACCCAGGGATCCCCCCTTTACTTTTCTTTTTTTTTTTTTTAATTTTTATTTATTTATTCATGAGAGATACAGAGAGAGGGGCAGAGACACAGGCAGAGGGAGAAGCAGGCTCCATGCACCTGGAGCCTGACGTGGGATTTGATCCCAGGTCTGCAGGATCACGCCCTGGGCCAAAGGCAGGCGCCAAACTGCTGCACCACCCAGGGATCCCCCCCCCCCTTTACTTTTCTGTGAGATTATCACATGGAACATTCACAAAGATAGACGACCACATCCTGGCTCATAAAACACATCTTAACATACTAAAAAGAATAGAAATCATACAGTGGATGCTCTCAGGCCACAATGAAACTAAACTAGAAACCAATAAGAAAAAGATAGCTAGTAAATCCCAAAACTTTTGGGGTTTAAACAACACACAGGGGATCCCTGGGTGACTCAGCGGTTTAGCACCTGCCTTTGGCCCAGGATGGGATCCTGGGGTCCCGGAATCGAGTCCTGCATCGGGCTCCTGGGATGGAGCCTGCTTCTCCCTCTGCCTGTGTCTCTGCCTCTCTCTCTCTATGTCTATCATGGGTAAATAAATAAAATCTTTAAAATAAATAAATAAATACACAAATAACACGTGTCAAAGAAGAGATCTCCAAAGAAATTCAAAAATATTTTGAAATAAATGAAAATGAAAATACAACTTCTCAAAATCTGTGGGATGTTGTACAAGCAGAGCATATATTAGAAGAGAGATCTAATATCAATAATCTAAGCTTCCACCTTAGGAAACTAGAAATTAAAACTCAAAGTAAGCAGAAGAAAAGAAACAATAAAAGTTAGAATAGACCAGAGCATAAGTCAGTGAAACTAAAAATAGGAAATTAGTTTTATTTTATTTGGGAGGGGGGGATTAGGTTGACTTCTCTTTTTTTCAAGACAAACATTAACTTTATTTATTTATTTATTTAATTTATTTAATTCAATTTGCTAACATATAGTGTAACACCCAGAGGTCATCCCACCAAGTGCTTTCCTTAGTGCCTGTCACCCAGTTACCCCATCTCCCCACTCTCCTCCCCAGGAAATTAGTTTTAAAAAGTCAATGAAACTAAAAGCTGATTCTTTGTAAAGATCAGTAAAATTGGTAAGCTTCTAGCCAGGCTAATTAAGAGAAGGCACAAATTACTAGTATCAGAAGTGAAAGGAAGGGGTCATCACTATAGTTCCAATTAAAAGTAAAATGATAATAAAGGAATAATATGAACAACTCTGTGCCTATAAATTTGGTAACCTAGATGAAATAGATCAATTCTTTGAAAGACATAATCTGCCAAAACTCACACAAGAAGAAATAAACAATCTGAATAAGCCTATATCAAAAAAGTTGAATCAATAATTACCTTTGATAATAGAAAGCACTAAAGCCAAATGGGTTCATTGATGAATTCTATCAAACATTTGAGAAAGAAATCATACCAATTCTCTACAATTTATTCCAAAAAATGGAAACAGAGAAAATACTTTCTGATTCTGTGAGGTTAACATCACCCTCAAACCAAAGCTAGATAAAGATATTACAAGAGAGGAAAACTGCAGTTTCATATCTGTCATGAACACAGATGTAAAAATTCTTAACAAAATATTAGCAAATCAAATTTGGCAATATGTAAAGAGAATATATGCCAAATGAGATTTGTTCCAGGTAGGCAAGACTCTTCCAACATTTGAAAAGAATATAATCTCCTATCTACAAGCTAAAGAAAAATCATATGATCATATCAATAGGTATAGAAAAAAGCCTTTGACAAAATCCACTCCCTATGCATGATAAAAACTCAACTAGAGATAGAAGGAATTTCTTCAACTTGATAACATCTACAAAAAAGCCTATCACTGATATAATATTAACAGCGAGAAACTGGATTACTTGATTCTTTCTCCCTAAAATCAGGAATCTACAAAAACCCTCTATGGCTAACATATTTCATAATGAGGAACTAGCTAACCAGATTTTTTCCCCTGAGATAAGGAATCATCTGCCCTCACTTCTCGTACTCAACATCATACCAAAAGTCCTAAGTAATTCAATGAGACCAAAAAAGAAAATTAAACTTACACAGATTGAGAAGGAGGCAAAAACTTAATTCACAGTGATTGTTTACATAGAAAATCCTAAGGAATCAGCCAAAAAAATTTCCTGGAATTAAAAAACAAATATAGCTAAGTTGTAGAATACAAAGTTAATATACAAGTAAGTCAATTGCTTTCCTATATACCTCAATGAACAGTTGGAATTTAAATTTTTATTTATTTTATTTTTATTTATTTATTTATTTTTTGGAATTTAAATTTTTAAAAATGTGTGTTGAAGGTAGTAAAAGGAAATTTTAAAAGTGAAGAAGTGGCAGGAGAATGGGCTAAACCTGAGGCTATATTATGGGGGCAGGGAAAATTTGGGATCCTTTTTTTAGAAAGTTCACAGTTTAACTTGTGGCAGGCAGTTTATAGGATAGATTGGAAAGAAGGTAACAGGAGCTCTAGTTACTAGAGGCGGGCCAACTAGTTCAGGAGCTATGTACCTGATTTTCCAAAGAGATCCTGAGGGTTTGACTACATCCATGGCATTGAAGACAGAAGAGGACAGATTGACTCGTTTAGTAAATGATTTGAGTAGAATAGGAACTGGGGATACAGCAACAAAGGAAATAGATCATCCATTGGGGGTATCAAGTGGAGTTTATGTGACAGAAGCCAGTGTCTGATTAGATGTGAGGAGAAGGGAGAAGGGGGTGATTAGTCAATTCAGGACTCATTGATACTTAGATTTCTCATCTTGAACAACTGAGTAAGTGGTGATATTGTTTGACATGTTGGGTAGAGAAGGCCTAGGGGACATCTAGATGGACTCGATTAGTAAGCAGCTGAAGAGTCATTCAGAACATCCATTGTAAGCGGGAGACTGGAAATACAGTGATCGCTGACATCTAGGAGGCAGTTGAAGCCATAGGGGTAGATGACATTAAGAAAAGCATGAGATATGAAAGGAGTGGATCCCAGATAGAACCTTGCAAAGCACCTAAACTCATGAAGCAAGTACAAGAAAGGGCAGAGCACTCAAGTTTGCTGAGTACGTTGAAATCCAGGTGCCTTTACATTTGATCTCTCTGAAATTTCACAATAAACCTATACAGTACTTTTGCCTCCCCTCCCCCCACCCCAACAAAAGAAATGGATTCAACGGTAGGAGGAGAACCAAAGGAAACTGGGGAGTGAGATTTTCATCAGGGCAAAATGATGCATGTGGAACACATAGAATAATACATGTGGAAAAAAATGTTGCTTCTTTCATTTATCATCAATATTTAATCAAAACTGGGTCATACTGAATTTAATCACTGAATTTTTATTACTTGTCCTAATACTTCCTATTCAGAAGAAAACAAAAATCAACACAAGGAACCTATCAGGTATGCAGCTGGGAAGCAGGACATAGTGTGTTCTTACTTTGTTGGCATTAATAATACAGATAACATGATAAGGAGCAGAAAGTATTAGCTAAATGTATTGTAAGTGTCTTATAATAGTTATCTGTAGTCTTTTTTTTTTTTTCTGTCTCAAATTTCTCAGATGAAAGCGAACTGACTTGCTGTGGACCAAAATCTCCTATAGAGAAACCAAATCATAAGAACAAAAGTATAAGACTGACCCTTAAAATTAATGACATAAAGACATGGAGAGCAAAGAAGCATAGAACCTTGTTAGCAAAATCTTTTATTTTGTTTACATACTAAATGTAACAAAATTCATAAGCCAGAAAATTTGAGAACATGAAAGCGAGAAACTAAGCTGGACCATTTAGCAAAACTAAGGGAACACGTTCATTTAAAATAAATCAAAATCCATTTTTTTTTACCCCATCGATTGTGATTAAGCAGATCTATCATATTTCAGTTGCAAAAGGCAGAGGACTCAAGCTGAAGAGGTGCCTGCTGATTTTTGTTGCTTTGGTAAGATCTTCCACCTATAAGGGACATACAAAGAAAAGGTTTGAATTGTCTCAATCTACATGTTTATTTTCAATGAACTTTAAATTTTAGAATCATTTCAGGTTTACAAAAAAGTTGCAAAGGTAGTACAGAGAGTTCTTATACACCCTGCACTGATTTCCCTACCAGTTAACATCTTACTAAGATAGGTTTGTTACAACTATGGAGCCAATGTTGATACAGAATATCATTAATCAAAGAATATACTTTAGTTAGATTTCTCAGTTTTTACCTAATGTCCTTTTTTTCTGTTCCAGGATCCCATCCAATCTAGGACATTACATTTAGTCATCATGTTTCCATAGGTTCCTCTACACTGTGACTGTTTCTCAGACTTTCCTTATTTGTGATGACCTTGACAGTTTTGTCAACTACTGGTCAGGTGTTTTGCAGAATACCTATGCTTCAGTTTAGATTTGTCTAATGTTTTTCTCCTGGTCAGACTGGAGTTATGGGGTCTTGAGGGGAAGATCACAAAGGTACAGTGTCATTCTCATCACATCATTTCAGGGGTACATGCTATTAACATGACATCACTGGTTCCAGTGTTCACAACTGGGAGCTTTTTCAGTTGGGTCCTATGTCCCTTTCTTTCAACTTATTTATTTTTTTAATTAATTAATTAATTTGAGAAAGAGACAGAGCACAAGTGGGAAAGGGACAGAGAGACTCCTCCACTGAGCAGGGTAAACTGACACAGGGCTCAATCCTAGGACCCCACGATTATGACCTGAGCTGAAGTCAGATGCTTAACTGACTGAGCCACCCAGGCACCCCTCAACCTATTTTTTTTTAACATAAATCATGTTATTTATTGATCTTTGTCTCTTGATTCTCCCATTTCAGGTATTTGTATATCTAAAGTTTCACAGTTGATGAATAATGCAGGGTTCAAAGTAATGAGCCAGAGTCAGGATCACCAAGGCATTTTTACCTCAAACCAATTCAAAGATTCAGGAAGATTATTTCTCTGAGGCTAAAGAAAAAAAGTTCAGATGTCAGGATTCATTATGGATATGTGAGTATAGATTTCATCTGACCTGTGTTGTGTATTTATTTAAATGGTGTTGAGCTAGTCTTTGCTTCTGACCGCATTGTACCTTTGCTTCTGCATCTTTGCTTCTGACCTCATCCTGTCCAGTCTGTGCTATAAACCACTATTAGATTAATTCTTCTAAAGTATAGTTCTATGTTACTCCCTTACATAAAGCCTATAATAACTCCCGCTGCTTTCCAAATAAAAGACCAAGTCATTAGCCTAATTTCATTGTATTGTGTACCCCAACTCACTTTTAAAGTCTTTTCTTGTGATTTTCCTACTTACATGTTCCTGCCAAGTTGGATGGACCTAAACTCATAAAGATGTTTTTCCTTTCTTTGCTTCCATTTTTTTCACTAACTTTGCTGATTAGAAGCAATATCAGTTTCTATTAATAACAGTCACATCTTATATCAGAGATCTTATGTTTGCCCCCATCTGATCCATTTCCATCCTTGTCTGCACTGCTGTGTGTCCTGGGAGGCTGACCTGTAGACTACAGCAACACTCTCCTGCCCTCTGCCAACCAGTGGGTTCAAACAGTGGGAAGCCTAGAAGGACCTCAGAAAGTGAGATCCAGGTACTTTTCCTCTTGCCTACTTCCTGTTGAGAGGTTACCATTCCTCTCAGGGCAGCCTTCTCCTCAAGCTCACTCCTTTGGGATTCCGTAACTCCTGAGGCCTAGGGGTGGTAAAGTGGTTACAGTTTAAATGTTGTCAGCCTAGGCTCTGGGACCATCCCTTGCCATTTCCCTAGACCTCCCACCCACACCTGTATTGTAAGTGGTCTTCATTAAATCTTTGTATTATTACAATTTGAGTGCCATCTATTTCCTATTGTGACCTTAATACTCATGTCCTCTTTAGAATTAAAAAAAACACTCTTTCAAGAACATTTCATTTACACATCTAACAGAAAATGATCTTTTCTTCCTCTGAACATAAAATAACACTTGGTCTAAAGGCATTAGTCAAACTCATCATTTTATTTAAAAGCTGTCTAATCTCCTCTTTCAGAGTATAAAGTCTCTAAATGCAAGAGGGCTAGCTTATTTATTTTTGTTCCCCACAGCTCCTAGCATTGTCCTGCATAGGACTAGGTACTTTGATACATTATTTGCCAAATAAATGACACTTTAAAACATATCATCCATGAGTTATACTTGTTAACCTATACAGAGTTCTCATTCACTTGAGAAAGGAAATAGGATATTACAAAGAATGGAAAAATAATGCTTCCTTCTCATACTCACAATAAATTCTATAGGAGACTGACAAAATCATGTTTGTTTCTATTTAATAGCTAATTCTGAGAATACTGGAAAAATTAATTGGAAATGATTTGATTGATTTTCAGAAGTTCAGATTCTATAAAACATTTCCAAATATTCTATATTCTATATCCACCACTTTCAGAGTTCACTTTTTCCAATAGGATTTTCCTATTTAATTTCCCCTCATTCTTGATAGATGCTTTATGCTGCAATCACTTCAAATATTACAAAACATGTAATTTTCATCTGCTCTACTACTTTATAGTTATTTAACAATTTCTTTTGTCAATTTGATTGTCTTAGTAGAGGGCATGTTTTCTGCTTCTTTTGTATCTTACCACACTGTGGCATTTTACAAGTGGTAAGTGCCTCATTAATGGATCAAGAGAATTCTGAGAAGTCTAGAAAAGTCACCATCCTTTATTTACTAAAATATGGTTTCAAAACATAAAGCTATTGTAGACTTCATTATAGACTGAATGTTTTGCCCCCTGCAAAACTCACATGTTGAAACCCTAATTCCCACTGTGAGGGTATAAGGTGATAGAGCCTTTAGGAGATAATTAGGTCTGAAATAAGGTCAGCAGCACCCCCACCCAATGGGATTAATGTCTTTGTAAGAAGAGAGACCACCTTACTCTCTCTACCATTTGAAGACACATTGAAAAGGTAGCCATCTGTAAACTAGGAAGAGAGCCCTCACAGGAACTGAATTGGTCCACACCATAATCTTGGACTTCCCAGCCTTCATAACTGTGAGAAATAAATTCTTATTGTGTAAGCCACTCAGGCTAAAATTGTTATGATGGCCCAAGCAACGTAATACAGCTATCTTCTTCATAAGAAGAAACTAAATCAATCTTTATATTAAGAAAACATTTGAAAGACCTAAAGAATTGTTATTATTGGATCATTACTCAAAATAATGCATAATTTACAAAGCCCTTATTATATTTCAAACAAAACCCAGATTCTGGGACCTACCATTAGTTTTTTTTTAGAAAGTACGCATGGCCCTCCTTCTGTTGATGTCTCTCTTGATTTGGCAAAGAGAACAATAAGGACAGCAAAGAGTCACCAAATAGTCATCACAAATGGATCCCTGTTTGAAAATATAAAAAAAGTAGAAATGTAAAATCCACCTATTTGGAAATGAAGATATACGGATTTTCAAGACACTTTGAAGAGAGGCAGAAGGAACTGATCCTTTGTTGTGTTTTGTTTTGTTTTGTTTTTGTTTTTCTTAAATTTTTAAAAATTTATTCATGAGAGACACAGAGGCAGAGACATAGGCAGAGGGAGAAGCAGGCTCCCTGTGGGGAGCCCAATACAGGACTCAATCCCAGGACCCTGGGATCATGCTCTGAGCCAAAGGCAAATGCTCAACGAGCCACCCAGGTGTCCTGGAACTGATTCTTTGAATTCAGAGTTTGGATGGATATATTTAGAAAAATGTTAATTGACTTTTTCATGTAACTCCTTTTTGATGACATTAAATGTTTTCCTATACTTTGTAATGTTGAATATAGAGGATATCAATCAACCAAACTGTCAGTATGAGGGAAAAACCAAGAGTTTCAGCAAGTAAAATCTCAAAATTATTTTCTTCCACACCTCTTCTGTGTCTCAGGAAGTTATTGGAGGATACCGCCACCACAACGAGGGAGGAAACCAAGAAAGAGGAAGATGTGGTATGTAAGAAACAGGAGCCTAACACAGGAGAGAAGTGACTATAATCTCCAGGGTGATGCTGAAGGAGATTCCAGGGCAAGAGCTAAGCACCACAAATAAAGAACCATTAGTTCCAAGGGCAGTAGGAGGTCAGGGAGTGATTTCATTGAGAAGATAAAAATGATAGGATATCCAATGTGTTGAATGTGTTGGAAAGAGAGTTAGAAAACTGGGAAAGAGTTTTGGGGTTACTTACTCATAAGTAAGTGGAAAACTACTAATGGAAACACCAAGAATTATTAAAACCAGGAAAAACAAAGTTCAGCAGAAAAAGCAATCATACATAGTTCACTACGTGACTCAACTCTGAAGAGCAAACATAGGTCTCATAATATAAGTACCAAATATGGATTTTTTAAAAAGATTTTATTTATTTATTCATGAGAGACACACAGAGAGAGGCAGAGACATAGGCAGAGGGAGAAGCAAGCTCCATGCAGGGAGTCTGATGTGGGACTTGATCCCAGGACTCCAGGGTCATGCCCAGAGCTGAAGGCAGATGCTTAACTGCTGAGCCACCCAGGCATCTCCCAAATATGGATTTAACCCAAATTATATGTGCCTATATTGGAAGGAATGGGTATGGGGAGGGTGCATGTCTGTGTGTGTGGGGGGAACAGAACTAAGTTCTCCTCTTTTATAGTGGGAGTTCTAGGCAACTGAAAACTCAAAGGTCTATAGGCAACTGAAAACTCAAAAAGTAGCAATACAAGTCTATGATTTGGAGATGTGGAGGAAAATACCGGCAGAGCTCTGGGAAGGAGGCAGTAGGAAAGAGAAGTCTGTGGACTACTATTTTTCTTAACAAAAATTAGATAATCTAAAATTAAACTATATGCTTGTAGAGCTTTGGTAAATAAATTAAAGCTATACTAGAAAACAGGAATGGGGTTATTCAGTGGGCCAGAAATTTTGATCAATTTTTTCTTTTTTTTAAATAGGGAGCCAATGGGATTTGATTGATGGAGAAAGTAAAACGGAGCTAGGGAACCTGAAACCTAACAGGGTCACGGACAGGGCATTTGATAAATCCCGGACTCAAAACCCTGGAACTCAGAAAGGAGGAAGAAGAAACTGGGGACTAGAAGACAGGAGATTAACCGAAACCTAAGCACCCAGCCCCTTGCTGCCAGCTGTGGCTCTGCCCCGGCAATACAGCATGCAGCTGAATGTAACAGGGGACACTGATGTGGGCTTTGGGGCCCCAGAAAAGGAGAGGAGAGGGGTGAGGTAAGTGGGGGAAGTTCTTCTCCTCTCTTCCAAGAGATCAGACTCCCTAAGATTTAACACATACATACTGGAAGAAAGAATAAAGGGTAAAGACACAGCAGAGAAATCTAAATTGCTCTCACTAATGAGATAGTCAAAGTTTTATGTTTAGTATTCACTGAATATTTTTTAAAAGATTTTACTTATTTATTCATGAAAGACACACACAAGGAGGCAGAGACACAGGCAGAGGGGGAAGCAGGCTCCCCGTGGGAAGCCTGATACAAGACTCAATCCCAGGACCTGGGATCACGCCCTGAGCCAAAGGCAGGTGCTCAACCACTGAGCCCCCCAGGTGCCCCCCCTCTTCTTTTATTTACTGCTTTACGTCTTCTTGCTGCATGGGTCTTTTCTGATTCCTTGTATTCCTATAGATGTGCCACAGCAAATATTTCTCCAATTAGTAATGACCCCTAATTTTTTACCCACAACTTAAAATTATATTCATTTTGAAATTCATCCAAGTTTTTGTGTATATCAATAATTCATTCCTTTTTATTCCTGAGTACTGTTCCATTATATGGATATATCACACTTTATTTATCCATTCACCTGCTGGGGAACATTTGGATTGTTTTTAGTTTGGGCTGTTACAAGCCAAATCGCTCTGATACAAGTCTTGGTATGAACATATATTTCTTTGAGTAAATATCTAGGAGTAGAATGGCTGGGTCAAATGGTAGGTGTGTTTAACTTTTTAAGGAACTGCATTTTACATTCCCACAAGTATTGTATGAGAGTTTCAGTTCCTCCATATCTGGCAACACTTAATGTGGTTAGGCTGATTAGCTTTAGCCATTCCCATAGTCATATTTCATTGTGGTTTTCATTTGCATTTCTCTAATGATGACTAATGATGTTGAATATCTTTTTACATGCTTATTTGCCATCCAAATATTTTCTCTTCCCCCTAATTTAGTTTACTGTGTTAAGAACACTTAACAACTTAGATGGATCTCAAAATAATTATACTAAGTAAAAGAAGTTAGATAAAAGAGTACAGATTGGACAGTTCTATTATATGAAATAGAAATGAGAGTAACATTTAAATCAGTAGATCCTGAGTAGATTATCCTCTGTAATGTGGGTAGGCTTCCTCCAATCAGTTGAAGGTCTTAATAGAAAGAGATTGACATTCTCAGAGCAAGAAGAAATACTGCCAGCAGGCTGCTTTCAGAATTGAAGTCTTCCCAGCCCGCCAGCCTATTCTGTTTTTTTTTTTTTTGGACTTGCCAACCCTCACAATCACATGAACCTGTTCCTTAAAATCTCCCTCTCTATTTATAGATATATGTTTTCCTACATCATCTGTATATCTCCTTTTGGTTGTGTTTCTCTGGTGAGCCCTGACTAACACATCCTCCTGCTACATGAGGTGCAGCTTGTGGCAATAATGGAATGTGTATGCATGGAAAGTCAGAGTTGTGACAACTTCTACTACTAGTGCGTATCTTTGGCAGTGTTACCCAAACCCCTTAAGACTTTAAAGTCCTCATCTGTAAAATGTGGTCTGAGAATTCAGTGAAGCGTCCTCTGTAACGTGCTTGGGGCATGCTAGGTTCTGAGTAAGCCCCATGCTTGTATGATAGACATTGCAATTACAACAGTTGCTTATGCTCTAAGGTCTTTAATAGAAACCTAGAAGGAGGTCATGTAACCAAAGAATCTATTGCTGGAGCACAAGGCTGCACATGCTAGGAAACACCTACCAATCAAATTCAGGTCATGGACACCATCAAAGGGCTTGCAGATTTGTAACAATTATTTTTTGAGTGTGGATGCATGTTTAAATGGTACAGTATCATAAGAGACTCACAGGGATGCCATATCGGGTTCGGTAGAGGGTCCTCATTGCGACAGATGTCCCACACAGACAGCATTCATTCATGTCAGCTGCAATTTGACAGGCAAGGCACATAAAACAAAATGTGCCACAGAGACCTAGACACATGAAGCCAGAGGCACCAGTTACTCCACTGTGTTCCTGCCATCTTCGAAAGCTAATTTGCTTTCATTACTGTCAGTCCCATTTATGAGGCCTTGACCAAACATCCTGCTGCCAAGTCCAACCTCAATGCTTTTGCTCAGCATTGCATTGGCTTCTCCCTTCTCTCCACCCAACCATTTCAGGTATCATCACACTTTGAAAAGTATACATCCTTTTTGTAGTACTGCCTTCATTCATCTACTGAATGGCTCACAGAAACCTAGTCATAGAGGCACCTGGGTGGCTCAGTGGTTGAGCATCTGCCTTTGGCTCAGGGCGTGATCCCAGGGTCTGGGATCGAATCCCACATTGGGCTCCTTGCAGGGATCCTGCTTCTCTCTCTGCCTATGTCTCTGCTTCACTCTCTGTGTCTCTCATGAATAAATAAATAAAATCTAAAAAAAAAAAAAAAGAAATCTAGCCATGTCCCAGAGATTATTCTTTTTAAGATTTTTTTTTTGTATTTATTTGTTAGAGAGAGAGAAGAGGCAAGGGGAGTGGCATTCAGAGGCAGAGAGAGAAGCAGGCTCTCCACTGAGCAGGGAGTCGGATATGGGATTTGATCCCAGGACAGTGGGATCATGACCCAAGCCTAAGGTAGTCACTTAACCAACTGAGCCACCCACGTGCCTCTCAGAGATTATTCTCAGAACTGAGTGCTGCTGTCTGAAGTCTAGCTAGTAGGGCAGTCAGGTAATAATATAAAAAATTCTCCACCAGAAATCTACTCAAGATGTCAAGGGGTCACCCACAGAAATGAGGCCCCAAAAGGCTCTGGGAAGGATATGCTGCTTGATGTGAATATTGTAAGATGATTAGAACTTTGCAGGTAGACAAAAGGGAGAAAATCCTCTTTGAGATCACTTGGCATGTCTTGGCAGTGGCTGGTGTTCATTCAGCATGGCTGGATGGGATGGGGATAAAGTTGGAGGAGCAGGCAGGTTAGGGACTGGATGATGAAGTATGAGGGCATGGAGTTGGTCATGAAAGTCATGAGGAATCACCAAAATATTTTAAGAAGGGAGAGTGATTTGGTCAGGTCTGCAATTAAGAAGTCCTGCCATTAAGCAATTAAACTTTGTATTAGAACTTGTTTTTCACTTATATGGGTGATAATGCAAGGGATTGGAGGATTAAAATATTCATCTTTGTAGGGTTTTAGCAATGTAGCTAGTCTTAGTATTACTATAACTTGTACATGTTGAACTAATGTCTTGAGATGTGTAAGTCATCACCCCAGGTCATCCAGTAAGGCAATGAGAGCCAGTAAACAAACCCATTGTTCCATTTTCTAGGTAATTTTTTCTCTCTGTGGTTTTTAATGTACAGTTGGCCTTTGGACAATCTGGGGGTTTGGAGGGGGATTGACCCCCTGCACATCCAAAAACTCTCTGTGTAACTTTTAATGCCCCTCAAGTTTAACAACTAGTAGCCTATTGACTGGAAGTCTCACCAATAACATAAACAGTTGACTGATACATATTTTGTATATGTATTCTTACCATAAGGTAAGCTAGAGAAAAGGAAATGTTAAGAAAAGCATATGGAAGAAAAAATACTTTTATAGCACTGTACTGTAAAAAATCTGCAAATAAGCGGATCAGTGCAGTTCAAACTGAACAACTCTGTTGTGCAGGGGTCAACTTGATTCCAAATTTCATTTTTACTGGTAAGTTTTAACCTTTAGGTTAATATATTTTCTTTGCTTGTCTCAAAACACTCTGTAGACTTGAGACAGGCAAATACACCTCAAAGCAAATTTTTTAAAAATTTTATTTATTTATTGAAAGAGAGAGAGCAGGAGCAGAGCAGCAGGGGAAGAGGGAGAAGCAGACTCCCTGCTAGGTAGGGAGCCAATGGGCTCAATCCCAGGACCTCCAGATCATGACCTGAGCTGAAGATAGACACTTAACTGACTGAGCCACCCAGGGGCCTCTCAAAGCAAATTTTTTTGTAGGCAGACTTGTTTGTTTCCTGGTTGAGAACTAAACTCTTTGGTCCTCTCTGACATCCTCATCCCACCCCCAAATTTACTTTCCCCTGTTTTACTTGGAGAGATCTCACAAAAAGGAAATGAAGCAGAGTCAGAGATTCTTTTCCTGATGAGAAGCTGACTGCCTTTAGAATTCTTTGTACTCAGGTGTATAAAAACCTAAATGTATTAATTAAAATAGTTCTTCACTGAGCTCATGTTGAAACCATGGATGAATACTATCCCTTGTGTACTGGGCACAATGTAACTCTAAAGTAATGAGTTTATATATAACAAGTCTTTTTCCTTTTTCTTCTTCTTCTTCTTCTTCTTTTTTTTTTTAGGTCAAGGTAAACTGGAAATGCCCTTTTATTTTAATGTATGGTCTATTTATAATCATTAGACCAGACCCATTCATTGTGGGAATCATCAGCTTTGTTACTATTATCTTAATTCCGGAACTTATTTTAAAAGAAAAACTATTGATTGATGTGTTGATGAAAAATGAACTATAATCAGCACAAGCCTTTTATCTTTACTTACCATTCATTGCCTGACATGCCAGATGCCCTGTAATAGGCCGGGAACCTTGACTATGCCATAAGGGAGGAATGAGGGAAAGCTTTGGCCTTTAGTCATTAGCCTCCAAGGCAAACTACAGGGGCATTATCCAGCACTTACAGACTCCGCAGTCGCTGAAGCAATCACACATGCCTGTCTGCCAGTTGGAGGTTTGTGGCATGGGACCACATCCAGGCTGAGTCACAATGACCACTGGTGACTGTGCTTGCATTTTCAATGCAGGATCTTCAATGGCAGTAGCCTGAAAAGGGAAAAGTTGGTGTAAGTGGACTCCAGGTGGCTCCTGGAAATCTGCGTTGAGGCATTCTGTTTCACAGCCAAGTGAGATAATTTAGATTAAGTTGCTTGCCGATTCAAAGAACATAATTTCTCTCTCCCCTCCCCTGGGGACAGAGGTCACTGGGGGAAGGAATTCACTGAAGTGGTCAGAGCAACAATTGCTACCCTTGGAGTAAGGGAGCAAAAGCAAGTTATTGCTGCTGTTTTTATACAGGTGAATGAAGACAGGGGAATGAAGGACTAACTCCTAATAGTAGTCAGAAGGAGTGAATTGGGACACCTGGGTGGCTCAAGGGTTGAGTGTCTGCCTTTGGCTCCGGGCGTGATCTGGGGGTCCTGCATCAGGCTCCCCTCAGGGAGCCTGCTTCTTTCTCCCTCTGCCTAAGTCTCTGCCTCTCTCTGTGTCTTTCATGAATAAATAAATAAAATATTTTTTTTTTTTGTAAAAAAAAGGAGTGAATTGCAGAAAATGGGCTTCTCTAAAATTGTACCATCCTCAACTACTGTGAACACACACCTTTCCCCTCTTGCTCCTTTTTTAAATTCCTTTTTGTTTTGGATTTATTTCTGATTGGCAGTTGTGAAAAAAAAACCCTCCCCTGTTTTCTGTCTACCCATGGAATAATCTACTTCACTTCTGCTCACCAAATGTGTGATAGCTTTTCCCACACCAAGTGATTCTGCAATACCAGCTGGAGTGTCCTACAATTCAACTCAATTCTACACTTGTCTATAGGAGAGAGCGTCAGATTCCACAGGTGAAAGGCTCGGACTGCTCCTACCTCCCCACTTCAGAGGCCAGTTACAAGCCCAGGTTGTCACCTGTGCTTTTGGGTTACCAGCTATAGACTGGAGGGTCCCATGACCCCTCCTCAGGTTCAATTAATTAGTTAGAGTGGCTCACAGCACTCCAGAGAACAACTTAACAGTTCACTTACTGGATTATTGGTATTTTACAAAGGATACTAAAGGATTCAAATGAACAGATGAAGAGATATAATAAATTCAGAATGTGTGAAATTTGGGGTTGCTACTGCTGGCTCCCTAACCCAAAAGCTCCCTAAACCCCATCCTTTTGGGACTTTATTGCATTAGGCATCATTGATTAAACCATTGGCCATTGGTAACTGAGTTCAATCTTCAGCCCCCCTTCCTGCCCTCGAAGTCTGAGAGCTAGGGCTCAAAGTTCCAAGCCTCTAATCACAAGGTTGGTTCCCTTGGCAATCAGCCCCATCCTCAAGGGCTTTCCAAAAGTTGCTTCTTGAGCATAAACTCCTCAGTGGTTGAGAGGGTCTGGGTATAAATAAGAGAACACTTTTACCAGTTAAGAGCTTCTTATCAGTTAAGAGATTCCAGAGATGTTAGAAGCTCTGTGCCATGAACAGGGATGAAAACCATATATTTCTTATTATAAACCATAATATCATAGCAGTCCTCTCTAATCTATTTGTATCCAAGCTGGCTCTTCACTTCAAATTTACCTGGAGCCTGTGTCCCCCACTCAGTGCTGGCTTGGGAGCCTTTTGACACACATTGGGGAAAGTTCTAATAGTAGGTCTCCACAAAATGTATTATGAAGTCCATTTTGTGAGGTTAATCCTAATTTCTATCATGAGAGGCAGTGGGGGGCCTTAGAACATAGATTAGATTTGGAGTGAGAGTATCCTTGCTCAAATCCTGATTTTTTTAAAGAATTTATTTATTTATTTACTTACTTACTTACTTACTTACTTACTTACTTGAGAGAGATTGAGAGAGAGAGCACATGAGGGACAGGGAGAGAGACAAGCAGGCCCCCGCTGAGCAGAGAGCCCCATGCAGGGCTTGATCCCAGGACCCCAGGATCATGACCCGAGCTGGAAGCAGACACTTAACTGACTGAGTTACCTACGTGTCCCGTGGGAATTATTATCTTTATTGAGTTGATAAAGAAATGGACACTCTGGAAATTTAAACTGTGGAATTCATATCTTTCTGAGGCTCATTCCACAGACCCTTTTCTTCCCTTTGCCTCTTAGCTTTAGACTCCTACTCCATCATTACTGCTTAGTGTAGTGTGGTGTTGTCACTGGTTTGTTGTGATCTCCTTGAGACCTGGAGCCCTCTTTTCATATTTATTCCTTTAGCACCAAGCTAAATGTTGGGCTTATAAAGGTACACAGCCTCATTGAATTAAATACTTACAATATGCTTGATTCCCTTACAGTGTGCTGGGCCCTGGGATGTAACACATTTCCACTTCAAAATTCAGGACATGTTTTGAAAAGCACATGCCCAAACACACACTGAAATTGAAAATACAGTGCCTTGAGGTACTCAGGCATTGTCATTATACTATTTGCCTTTTTTTGCCTTTTTTACATTATTTTCTGCATAGAGAGAGCAGTTCCATAAACAAAGTACCTCAGTTGTTCCATATTGTTTTACACTTTTCTATTTCTTGAATTAGCTGATTTCTTTACAGATCTCATTGCTTAGTTAAAACTTAGCTAGTTTGCTAGTTCCCTTGAACAAGAAGGGAGCTATGCAGTATATGAGACAGGAATAGTTTTAAATACAGGGTAATGTCTTGGATATTTCTCCACGCAACTGAAAGTGTATCGTGTGAGAATGGTTCAAACATGTCTAAATCTGCCCAGACTTCATCATAGCTAATTATAAATTATCCAGGTCCACTCTTACAGATTGTCCCCTGAGTCTTGGCACATGGTCTCATAGAAAGAATGCTCAGTTATTTTGGATGAAGATAAAACTAGTTTAATTTTTTTTTTTTTTAGGGAGTAGGAAAAGCTTAAAAATGTTCTTTTAAATGTTTGTATCTGTTGAACATCATCACTATCAGAAAGTAGCTCTAGGTATCTCCCTTCCCATGAGAGAGTATAGTATGCAAATACTACATATTTTTAAGTTTTAATAAAATGATTATAAGTACCTAAGAGTACAAAATTTAACATTAAGTATTTATTTTATTTTTAAGACTTATTTTATGTATATACATAATATATATAATAATAATTATATATATATATATAGAGAGAGAGACAGACAGACAGACAGAGAGAGACAGAGAGAGACAGAAACAGAGACAGAGATGAGTGGTGGGAGAAGGAAAGGGAGAGAAAATCCTTGAGCAGACTCAGCATGAGGCTCGAACCCAGGACCCCAGAATCATGACCTGAGTTGAAATCAAGAGAGTTAGCCGTCCAATCGACTGAACCACCCAGGTGCCCTGACATTAAGTGTTTTTTTAAAAACCCTCTAAAACAAGAAGACATTTAAAAGCCCCAAAGTTGAGAAAATAATAAAAAGGCAGGAACAGACAATTCACAGGAAGAGACATAAAAATGACTCCTAAAAATATATATCAAAAAGATGTTCAAATTCACTCAAAATTAAAGCAATGCAAATTAAATGCCTGTCAGATTGGCAAAAGTTAAAAAGTATGCAATGTATTCTTTTGACGAGGTTGTGAAGAAATAGGCACTCAAATAATGTTGGTGGGAATACAACCATTTTGGAAGGAACTTTGAAGAAACCTAACATAGCTGCATATGCACTTACCATTTGATCTAGTAATCCCACTTCTAGAAATTATCCCGAAGATACATCTTCAACAATGTAAAGATATATACACCCGAGGTTATTTATAGCAGCATTGTTGGGTTTTGCAAAATATTGTAAATAATCAAAGTGCTTAGTTAACTATGGTACTGTTAGAAACAAGACAACAGGCCCAAAATGGAATCACTTATGCTAAATCCCATGTCACCACCCTGAGACTTAGTTTCAGCCCTCCCAGAAATGGAATCTTAAACCAGTCAGGAATTGCCAAATCTGAACTTGTTAGGTAATTTGCCTGATAGATTCCTGCCAACCCCTGAAGAAAAGTGACCTTGACATAATCATTTATTTGCTTTTTTGTCTAGTATAATGGCCTTGTTTCTGCTGCCATCTGTCTATAAAAATCTCTCATTTTGTACAGCTCCTTGGAGCTCCTTCTTATCTGTTTGATTGGATGCTACTTGATTCATAATCATTGAAAAAAAGCCATAAGATCTTTAAATTTTACTCAGTTGAATTTTGTTTTTTAAAAGTACATGCATACCACAGAGTATTAATGAAGCTATCAAAAAAGAAAAACAATGAGGATAATCTCTATAAACGGATATAGAATGGTTTCCAAGATACACTAAGTTTATTTATTTATTTTTTAAGATTTTATGTATTTATTCATAAGAGACACAGAGACAGAGGCAGAGACACAAGCAGAGGGAGAAGCAAGCTCCATGCAGGGAGCCTGACGTGGGACTCGATCCTGGGTCTCTAGGATCACGCCCTGGGCTGAAGGCAGGTGCTAAACCACTGAGCCACCCAGGCTGCCCAATATATACTACGTTTAAAAAGAAATGTACAGAAGAGTATCTGTTGTCTGATATCATTTATGTAAGGAATAAAAGGATATAAGAAAACATATATAGCATAAGAATTACAGAAGGAATAAACCAGAAATGAATGAATTTGTTATGTTCAGAGTAAATCGGGTGAAAAGAATGGGAGAATGGAAAAGGAATGGTAGGGATGGGCTGACACCTCAAGTGTACTTTTTTGTATCTCTCTTACTCTAAATCATGCTAAGACATTACAGGTTAAGTCAACACATAAATGTATCATTAAATCCAACCAGAACGTGGAAGGAACCCCATATGCAATATAAACAGTAACAAATTAACCTACTTGTATTACAATTAATATTAGAAACACACTGAAGGCAGTGAGGAAGAAAAAGGTAACCATAATAACTTCAGAAAGCAGGGTTTTCACTGTGTATTGTAAGTCTAAAGACGAAAAGAACAAATATTATACCCTAGTTAGTAAACCTATTTTTCATAAGAGAATGTATTAGCAATTCTGAAACTTCTTTATATTATATATATGCTAGGCTTGAACAAATAAGTATATTTTGGATAACGAGATTAAGGTTTTTTACTATCTCAGAAAGAATTGCAAATAAGGAAAGGAGGAGGGCTAGTATGAATCCTGTGCTGTCAGATTGAAATCGGAGGTACAGCCTCATGATTATTTACACGCATACACACACACACACACACAGATGTGTGTGTAAACATAAATATGTTTCCCATCTCTGTCCATGAAGAAGACCTAGAAGCAACAAAAGTTCAGTATTACTGAATATACCTTGTGCCCAAATCTTGGTTTTGAAAGGCCATTTTCCAATAAAAAGGAGCCAGAGTTCATTGGAAAAATGGCTGATTCCAGGGCTGGGGCAGGGAAAGTATAAGAGAATCCTGAACATGTTTGACCTATATGTCAAAAAGGGCTCAAGAATGAATGAGAGCCAGGATCTCAGAGCCCATCTGATGGCTGTCTCAGTGGCCAAATCAGGACAATTTGAGCAACAAAATAATGTTAATAATGGGTTATAACTCATAAACCAACATAACTATCCATAATTCCATACTCATATAAATAAAAGAACAAATTTTAAAAAGGGGGAAGGCATAGTGCTTTTTTATGATAGAATTCCTACTAATGAATACTAATGAATGTAGAAGGAATGATGGAGATATCACCATTTGGCAAACATCACAATAATACCTGTTTCTTTTTTTAAAAAAAGATTTTATTTATATATTTTGAGAGAGAAAGAATGAGGGGAGGAACAGAAGCAGAGAAAGAGAATCTCAAGCAGACTCCATGCTGAGCACGGAATGTGACAAAGGGCTTGATCTCACAACCCTGAGACCGTGACCTAAGCCGAAATCAAGAGTAGGACACTCAACTTACTGAGCCACCCAGTTTCCATTACAGTGATATTTGTTGAAGGCAAGACTCATAAATGGATACTTATGTGTTTATTATCATGCACTGAAGGACACAACATCACTACTGTGTTATTTTACCAAAAATACGTACTCAAAATCCACTCATAAGAAACCATCAGACAAACACAAAGGGACGGATATTCTACAAATTATCAGGTCAATACTCTTTGAAACTGTCAAAGTCATGAAAGACAAAATAAATACAGATGAAATATTCAAGATGGAAGGAGACTATAGAGACATGGTGACCAAATGCAACTTGGGTTCCTGAATTGAATCCTGGAACAGGAAAGGAAACTGTCAATGTTCTCCAACCACAGACCATGAAGAACACAACTGTAGTTAAGCACGTTGGCTTTATTACTTACTATAGAAAGTGAGAAGGCACATCACTGAGTCTGTGGCCGGGGGACAGGCGGGTGGTATTCAGTAGCCGGGTATTAGAAAACACTTTTTGGTTGGGTAGATTTTGAGGTGGATCAAGGAAATGGAGGTGGTCCAGAAAGTGAAATACAATTCTACAATTGGGTATATTGATAGATCTCACCTACATGGAGTGCTGATGGAGTGCAAGGCTAACCCTGCAAGAGGTAAAGCAGTAGCAGTAACTCATATTAGCCAGGAAAGGAAAATGTTTGGTATGTTGTGGCCTGGATAATGTTTAAGTTCCAATATTTGTCCAAATATGATTGTAGAGTGCTAGTGTTTTTATCTTGATCCATCATGATCGTAGACTAGCTTATTTGATGTTGATGATTTCTGTGAAATTCTTTTTTTTAAATCTTTGTTTTATTTTTTTTAATTTATTTATTTATGATAGTCACAGAGAGAGAGAGAGGCAGAGACACAGGCAGAGGGAAAAGCAGACTCCATGCACCGGGAGCCCGATATGGGATTCGATCCCGGGTCTCCAGGATCGCGCCCTGGGCCAAAGGCAGGCGCCAAACCGCTGCGCCACTCAGGGATCCCTGTGAAATTCTTTATGTTTAAGAGAACATCAAAACCTAGTGTAAGTGATGACATGGATGGAACTTGGGGGTACTATGCTCGGTGGTATTAATCAGACAGAGAAAGACAAATACTGTATGATCTCTCTTGTGTGGGGTTCTAAAACCAACCAACCAACCAACCAACCAAACCAACCTCACAGATAGAGAACAGATTGGTGGTTGCAGAGGTGAGGAGTGGGGAGTGGGAGAAATGGATAAAGGTGGTCAAAAGGTACAAACCTTCAACTATAAAGTAAGTCCTGGGGATGTATTGAATGGCATAGTGATTATAGTTAATACTACTGTATTGTATATTTCAAAGTTGTTAAGAGAATAAATCTTGAAAGTTCTCATCAAAAAAAATTGTAATATGGCTTATTGCAGTGAACGTTTCACAATATATATGAGTTTTAAGACATTATGTTGTATACCTGAAACTAATATAATGTTAGGTGTCAATTATATCTCCAAAAAAAAAAAATGCACCAAAAGAGACCTGGCGTGAGTGCCAGGCCAGCTTGCAGCAATACCAACATCTTGCTGGCCACACTGGGCCAGCTCCTGGGTGGCAGGGATTGCTTTTCTCTTCCCTGAGACATTAGTGGGACAATTAGTAAAATCTCAATAAGATCTATCACTTAATTAGTTAATAGTTTACCAACAGTAATTTCCTGGTTTCAATATTTACACTATGGTGACGTAAGACATTAAGAATCAGGGAAGCTGGGTGAAGGGTACACAGAAACGCTGTGTATTAAATAAAAAAGCTTTTTTGAAATTTATTTTATGTGCTACAAAATTCACTCATTAAAATGTATGCTTGAGAAATTTTCATATATTCATAGTTGCACAGCCATCACTATAATCTAATTTAGGATATTTTTATCACACACCCCTTAAAAAAATATCCATGTCCATTAGCAGCCACTCCCCACTGAACTAGCCTTCCCCAGCTCTGAACAGATTAGTTTCCCTATTCTAGACATTTCATATAAATGGAACTATACAATATAGGAGTCCTTTAAAAAAATCTTATTCATTTATTCATGAGAGACACATACACTTACACAGAGGCAGAGCCACAGGCAGAGGGAGAAGCAGGCTCCATGCAGGAGCCTGACGCGGGACTCGATCCCAAGTCTCCAGGACCCGGCCAAGGGCTGAAGGTGGCGCTAAACCACTGAGCCACCCAGGCTGCCCTCCAGCAGTCCTTAACTGTGGCTTCAGTTACCCATGGTCAACTGAGGTCTGGAAGCAGAGCATCGAGCATTTTCCATCTGACATATGGTCAAGTCACTAGTAGCAGAGAGCTGTCAAATGCCTCCGTCATTTCCTTTGCTTTATCTCATCACATAGGCATTTTATTATCTCAAGAAGGGTGGGTACAGTATAATAACATTTTGAGAGACTATATTCACATAATTTTTACTATAGTATGTTGTCATAATGTTTCTATTTTAATATCATTGGTAATCTCTTAGTGTGCCTAGTTTATAAATTAAATTTTGTGATAGGCATGTGTGTATAAGAAAAAAACAGTGTATTTAGGGTTTGGTACTATCTGCAGTTTCAGGCACCCACTGAGGGTCATAAAACATGTCCCTGGGGATATAGAAGACTGTGTATAGTCTTTTGTGACTGACTCCCTTCAGTTAGCACAATGTTTTCAAGGTTTATCTATATTCTAGTATGTATCAGTACTTTTTTAACTACTGAATAATATTCCATTATGTGGCTATACCATTTTCTGTTTATCCATTCATTAGTTGATGGACATTTAGGTTGTTTCTACTTTTTGATTATTAACAAATAATGCTCTTATTACTATTTGTGTATAGGTTTTTGTGAGGACATATGTTTTCATTTCTCCTGGATATATACCTAGAAGTCAGATTTGTGGGTCAACATGGTAACTCCATGTTTAACATTTTGGGGGTAGCTATGCTCAACGCTATATTACCAACGCCGTATGTAGCATTTTGAAGCCTCCCTTCAAGCTGTTTTCGCAAATGGCTGCATTTTGTGGGAGGGCTCCATTTACTGTATATCCTGGTCAAAGTTTGTTATACCCTGTCTGTGTGCTATTTTTGCAACATTTTTCATAAATCTAAAATTATCTTTAACATAGCAAAACAAAACGTAAAAAAAGAACGTGGGAAGAGGGGAGCCCCATAGGATTTAGAGTGAAAAATACAGAAACAACCGGTTACAAATGCTGTTAAAATATATTCCCAAATTCTAATAATGCATAATGTAAACACAGCCATTATAATAATCATTAACTTTTCCTTCTCATTCTTAGGAACTATTCTGAAGAAGTTCTTTTTTGTATAAAATATCATAAACTACATCCAGTGTAGTTGAAGCTTATTTTAAATTTATTTAGGTCTGCTCTTTTATAAAGATACAGTAGAGTGGTTTTCGGTTTTGATTTTTGCTTTATAAAAAAAAAAAACAAACAAACCATAACGGTCTTTTACTGCTGTTTGACAATAAAAGAGAGGCTGACCATTGTAGATGTCACAGACAAGTAGGAGAAGGAATGCTGTAAAGTGGAGTGACCTGGTTTGTGGATGTCCGTGTCGGGAGGAGGTGTCTCCACCCCACCCCACCCCCCCCCCGCCCCGGAGGCGATGGAATTTAGTGCTCTCAGGAGCCTTCCAGGGGGCAGGTCACGGCGGCCCAGAGCGGGCGGGTGTCAGGCCGAACCAAGCCCTGGAACCTCCCTGCCCAGCAGTGGCAGGGCACTGTGTTTCAGTGTTTCAGCTTTCAGGGCGGACGGTGCACGGGGGAGGCGGCCTTCCCAGATGCGGGGACGGGCTGGCTTCAGCACTGCCGCGCGGGCTTGGGGTGCCTCCTCCCGGGGCCTGACCCCCGCCCCCGGGGGCGCTGCCCGCCAGCGGCAGGCGACGCGGACGGGGTTTTCCACCCGCGGCCCACATGCTCCAGGCCGTCACCGCCCGGACCAGGGCCCACGCCCGGGGGCGGGGGGGAGGGGTCGGCGGTTCCCGGGCCTGCCCCGGCGGCCGCGAGGAGAGCCGGCGAGGCTGGGGCCGCAGGGCGCGCCTGCAGGAGGCGGCCCGTGGAGGCGGCGGGGGGCGGGGCCGGGCGGCGGGGGGCGGGGCGGGGCCGGGGCGGGGCCTGGGCCGGGGCGGGGCCTGGGGCGGGGCGGGGCGGGGCCTGGGGCGGGGCGGGCGGCCGGCCGTGCCCCCACCTGCCCGCCCCGTGCCAGCCCCCCCCCTCCCCCCCCCCCCGTGGGCTGATGAGTTACTTCCGATCCGGAAGAGAGGCAGAGAGAGAAACCAACACACCTCGCTGATTTTAACACCTATTAGGTGGGCCCTGGAGTCCACTGCGGGGCACATGCCCACTTTTGTCTTACTAGGCCGCAACCGCAGCTCTCTGAACAAATTCGTTCTGGCCATCTCACGGAGAAGGGAGTAAAGACATTCCAATTAATTTCATTCTGTTGCTCACCCCTTTCACTATAGCTCGCTTGGCTTTGGGCAAAGTCAGCCTCCAGTCTGGAATGGAAGCCCATAAAGGTGGGGAATTCTGTGGGCCGTTCTTGCTGATGCATCTCGCAAGTTTAGTACAGGGCCTGGCACACAGTAGGTGCGCAGTAACGTTCTCACTACCGCGTTCTCCTACTCCCGTGTCGCCGAGGAAACGCGCGAGGCCAGCGAAGATGGTGTGCATGGGACCTGGCCGGTGCCCACTTGAGCCATGGCCTCCTTCACGGGGCCCTTTAGAACCCCAGAGTGCTAAGATCCAGTTTTTCCCTGTATCCCAATGGTAGAAACCATATTTTTGGGTGACAGCTTCCTACATTTAGGACCTGGGAAGAAGGCATTTTTCAGGAAATACTGAAAAAATTTCACATTTTCTTTGGCATTCCTTTTAAAACTCAAATATTAGAAAAGAAAATATGAAAGTGTTATACAACAAAGTGTTAGCTGGCTATCTCTGGGTGATTGGCCAATAGATTTTTTTTTTTTACTTTTATCTTTATAAATTCGTATTTTGTCTGAACAATTACAATTGACACTTATTTCTTTTATAATCAACACACGAAATACCCATTTTTGGAAACATAAAAAGAACACAGTGATTAAAAAAAATTGTAAAGGCTAAGTTATGCTGATTATCCTATGGCTCTTTGTATTTTTTTTTTTCCCCTTAGCCCCTAGCCAATGCCTGGCACACAACTGACATTCAATAAATACCAGTTGAATGAATGACTATTTCTACAATTTGTCTCAGAGGAAAGACATGTTCATGTAACTAGCTTATCTTTCTTCATTTTTTAAAAGCAATCTATATTTTTAAAGATTTTATTTATTTTTTTAGACAGAAAGTGAGCATGAGTTGGGGGAGAAATGCAGGGAGAGGGAGAGAGAGAGAATCTTAAGCAGGCTTCATGCCCAGCACAGAGCAATGGGGGGCTCTACTACACTGAGATCACAACTTGAGGCAAAATCAAGAGTTGGTAGCTTAACCCGCTGAGCCACCCAGGCACTTATCTTTCAAGAAATCTGCACTATGATTTTAGTATAAGAACAATCTGAAGATTTCAGAATAAAAACTTGTCTGCAATTACAGAATTGTCCTTTCCTTTGCCTGTCTTCAGTGTATGCTATAATGTATTTGTGAATTCAAATTGGCTGCCCCTAGCCCTGACAGCAGCCTGAGACCTGAACATTCTGAGTACCTTTGGAGTCTATTTACATATTCATTCTGTAGCAAGCAGCTTCATCCAAAATATCCCTATGCTGACTGCCACTTAATTTGTACAAAATTTACTTTCTCAGTTTAGTGGCCTTTACAGTCTTCAGCCCAACAATAAAAAGTTTTAGGTTTCTGTTTCTTTCATTTCTTTTTGACTTCCTCTTTTGAATATGGGAAATTGTGGGGACCCAGGTGCTTCCGTGAACTTTTTAGCACAGATAACTGAGCAGAGAGTGCGGGCCCCCAGAGATTTCTCATGGTATTGGAAGGAAGTTTGTCTATTTTTTTTTAATAAATTAATTTTTATTGGTGTTCAATTTACCAACATACAGAATAACACCCAGTGCTCATCCCATCAAGTGTCCCCCACAGTGCCTGTCACCCATTCACCCCCACCCCCCACCCTCCTCCCCTTCCACCCCCCCTAGTTCGTTTCCCAGAGTTAGGAGTCTTCATGTTCTGAAGTTTGTCTCTAAATGAAGGTGACCTGCAGCAGTGGGGAAGGCCCAGCCCAGGAGAGCAGCGCCAGAGGGAACCAGCATTAGGCTTTCATCTGACCGATATATCTTATTTTAAAAAGGGTTTTGTAAGCTCTCACATGAGATTTCTTACTCAAGGCCTTACCTCCTTGGTCTTACAAAACTGAGAGGTGAAAGCAAATAAGCTCATGTGCGCTTCTCTGTGGTTTAAATATTTCAAAATTCTAGAGAACTTGAAGTTGCAACAAAATCTAAAATGGTAACAAATGCACAATGTCCAGGCAACTACAAATCTCTTTGCTTCAGCCACTAAGTATCCAAAAGTTTTTAACCTAGGTATTTGAGGTAGAAGAGCAACAGTGTGTGTGGGTGGGGGGGGGCGCTGAGGGGTGGGGAGTGGGTGGTGATAACAGAAGACAACTTCCAGGCTCGGGTGGCTCAGTTGGTTAAGCAGCTGCCTTCAGCTCAGATCAAGATCCCAGGGTCCTGGGATAGAGCCCTGCCTGGGCTTCCTGCTCAGCAGGGAGCCTGCTTCTCCCTCTGCCCCTCCCTCTACATGTGCTCTCTCTTGCTCTTTCTCTCAAATAAATAAATAAATAAAATCTTAAAAAACAAAAACAAAAAACCCGACAGAAGACAACTTTCTTGAAATCTCTCTAGTGCCAGTAAAGATGCTAAGAATTTCTGAGACCTTGTCTACAAGCCTGCTTCCCAACTTCAGTGGTCCTCAATGCTTATTTCGCATAAAAGTCATTTGGAGAACCTGTTTACAAGGTTTACAATATTCCAATAAATAATGTTTACAATATTAATGCCCAAATAATCCTGGGCATTATTCTCCAAATTTGTTATTTAGGTGGCCAGGGCTTGGATGCAGGAATCTGTACTGAGGACCCTCGAGCACACTCACGGCTGCTGCTCCTAACCCAGAAGGTGCTATTGTGTAAAGGAGAGAAAGGTCACCCTTTTGTGTAGACACAGCTTAGTGAGAATTAGAAAAATAGTACCCTTTTCTCCAGGCAGATACAGCCTATGCCAGGGCCTCCTGCTTGCATGAGGAACACAGGCTGAACTAGTCCCACTCTCTCCTTTCTGTCTGCCAATTGCAGAACCCTGGCATCCCGGGAGACTCCTGTGCCAGTGGCTTTGCAGAGCACACTTTGTAGCCCATGGTCCTGGGCTTTTTCTTTCTTTCTTTCTTTTCTTTTCTTTTTTTTTTTTAAAGATTTTATTATTTATTTATTTATTTATTTATTTATTCATTCATTCATTCATTCATTCATTCATGAGGGACACAGAGAGGCAGAGGGAGAAGCAGGCTCCCTCCAGGGAGCCTGATGTGGGGCTCGATCCCAGGACCCCAGGATCATGACCTGAGCCAAAGGCAGACAGACGCTCAACCACTGAGCCATCCAGGTGCCCCGGCCCTTGGCTTTTTCATTTCTTTTCTGTTACAAATAACTACAAATCCAATCTAATTCAGCAAATATTTCTCGGGCACCCAATGTATGTAAAAGCATTGTGTTAGATTTGGTAGGGACTAGGGAGTAGTCTGTAGTTCCCTTTCCATGGTCAGCGGCTCTGCCTGTCTCTAAGTGACCACATAGCTGTTTTATTTTCTGTCATCTTTGATCCCCACAGGAGCAGAAAGTGATGGAAGATTCCAGGCAAAAGAAAAAAAATGGAGACAGGAGGAACTGAAATGGGAATCTTGGCACAAGTTTTGAAGAGAGACTACAACTCCTTTCTTTAGAAGTTTCCTTTCATGGAGTGGCCTCAATGCTAGGAATCCTTGCAGTATTTGGCTCATTTTAAGCATCCTAATTTGATCTATTTATTATAGATCTTTGTTATAACTAACCTTATACCTGTCTCCCCTGCCTTGGAACATGTCACTCTTGAGAAGAACAGCCCATAATCATATTAATATTAACTGCTAATATTGATGTATTACTATATTATATTAATATTAATAAATCCAGGTACTAATGCATTGCTGAGATCTTCCTCTTCTTTCTAGTGTTTGCTGATGCTAAATTTTGATTTTTTTTTTTACTTTTTTTTTTAAGATTGTATTTTTAAGTACTCTCTATACCTAACGTGGGGCTGGAACTCACAACCCCGAGACAAGAGTCGCATGCTCTGCAGACTGAGCCGATTTTTTCACCTTGATTGAAATATTTTCATTTCATGATCTCTCATCTCTTAAGCTATCAAATGTAATGATAAGTGAGAAGGGTAATGTCTCTATGTATATAAATGAAGGACCAGAATCTAATTTTGAAGCATTCTAGTCTGTTTTCTTACTTTCATACTAAAAATTCAAAGATTCTCATGATTCATTAGCTAAATTCAAAAATCCCATTTTCTATTTCTAATATTTTACATGGATAGATCAAGTAAAATATTTTCAAAGCACAATTAGACCAGCACAAGCAAATATGCGTATGTATTAACATAAGGAATGAAATTAATGATCAAGTTAGGAAACACAATCCTGGATAGGTGTTTCTTGTTGGACACAGTAGGCTATCCTACACTACTTTGAAAAGCATGGCATTTAACACATGCTTGGCACATACTTGTTAAATATGACCAAACTTAAAGCAATTAGATAAGAAACCATTTCAGCTAAACCTCAAAATATAGCATGTTAGAAATAAAAATCAGGAAATCAAATACTTAAAAAAAAAAAAAAAACCCAACCAAACAAACCCTTTTCTTCCCTACCAGTGCTAAGATAAGCTATTAAAGAATTGGTTAATTTCAAAGTACTTACAGTTAAGAAATAGATTCCGAACAGGAAGTGTTTTGTGGCTTGGAAGAAAATCTCACTAGAAGAGAGATATGTGAAAACAGAGAAGTAAGTGTGTTTCTATTGCAGACGTAGTAGTACAAAGAACAAATTCAGAGGTTTTTATTGGCCAATATAATTCTGGCAGCAAAGTGTGTTCCTGTTATCTTCAACGACGTGGATGGAGCTAGAGGGTATTATGCTAAGCAAAATAAGTCAGTCAGAGAAAGACAAATACCATATGATTTCACTCATCTGTAGAAGTTAAGAAACAAAACAGATGAACATAGGGGAAGGGAAGGAAAAATAAAATAAGATGAAAATAGAGAGGGAGACAAACCTTCAGAGACTCTTAACTCTAGGAAACAAACTAAGGGTTGCTGGGGGTGTGGGGGGGAACGGTGGAACTGGGAGATGGATATTAAGGAGGGCATGTGATGTAATGAGCGCTGGGTGTTATATGCAACTGATGAATCACTTGACTTCTACCCCTGAAACTAATAATATGGTATATGTTAACTAGATTGAATTTAAATAAAAAATTAAAAAAAAAGAAAATGAAAATATTTCTTGCTAAAAAAAGGTGTGTTCCTTCTCCTATGTTAAGTACAATCATACTTTTTTTTAGGGGGGAAAGGATTTGATTGATTATATAATTTGATAGGTTTTACGTGCGTGGTAGAGCTTACCAATTTTCAAAACTTCCTTTCTCCTTTTAACACAGTAAATAGCTTGGATTTAGCGTGTATTTATTGCCATCTTTATATTGGGATGTTTGCACGTAGTATTTGGGAGCAAACAGGCTATCTGGAATTCCATACATAATCAGACATGTCTCTGTTTCTCTCTTATTTTTTATGCTTCTTTGGACATCTTTCTTTGTTTTCTGTAGCATTGATTAAATGCTATGTGTTAGGCACTGTTTTAAATGCTTTGAGGCTATTAACTTATTGAATCCTCCCCATAATTCTGTGTAGTAGGAATGACTATTACCTCCATTTGACTGACAAGGAAATGGAGTCATAGCAACACTAAGTGGCTAGTAGGTGGCAGCTGGGAATCGTCGGAAATGGACTCTGAACTATATACTCTGCTGTCTGGTCTGCACCACATACTCACTCACACTCTCACCGTAGTCTAACATCAGCCTTGCTCTTGTGGGAAATACTTGCCATTTCAAACAACCCCAGAGTGGGTGAGAAGTTAGGCTTAAATTATGAATCGGAAATCAAAAGACTAGGAACAAGTATTTCCGAAGGAAGAAATACAAATGTAAAAAATGGCATGGAAAACTTAGACTGGATGTACTAAAAAGAGCCGTAGTTTATAGCTGAGCTGACATGGTATAAAATCCTAGTTGTGTAATTTGTTGGCTATGTGGCCTCTGAAAGTCTGCTAAAAAAACATGAGCTTTGGTTTCCTTACCTCTAAAATTAGAGAAATGAGGCTTACCTACCAGCCATTAAGGAATCATTGACAGCATGTGGGCCATTTTAATGTTTCATATATGTAAGATGATACCATTGAGAGATGCTTGAGATACCAAGTATAGTCTGACCCTGGGATTTTTTTTATCCCCACAGAGATGACATGCAGTTTTGACAAAGTTTTGCAAAATGGGTAGACTTGTTGATTTTGGTGGAATTATAAATTGGTACTCTCTTTTTTGGAAAGCAGTATTGGCAGAATAAAGAAAAAAAATCCCTTGGCCCTGCGATTTCCCTGGGAGGGAGTGTCTTCTTAAATTTTGCATCGGTAGGCACTTTGTTTGCCTCAGCCTGGTCCCAGCTCTGAATGAATACATGAAGAAAAGGGTCAAATCATGTCAGGTCTGTGTTGTGAAAAAGGAGTGGGGAGTAAGGGTTTAACCACCCATCCAGTCTCTGAGGTGTGCTGGAGGGAGCTGGAGAAGAATACAAGATGATATGTTGCAGACAGGAAATATGGGCAGAAAACAATGTAATAGGAAATAACTGTTAGTGAGGTTCATGGACGGCTGGGAAAGTAAATTAATTCTGTGGGAAGTAAACCTTGAAGGATTTAAATTGGTGCTAAAGTAGAGGTGGAATATAATGAGCCAAGCTGAAGAGATAGAAACCATCAGGAGTCAAGTGACTACTTTTCAGACCCAGCGCTTTGACTTAATGAGGATAATGGGATGCTTTTGAAATGGGGTCCATGCCAGAAAAACTGTTCACTTTACATGTCCTTTGAATGCTAATAGGCATCTCAAGCTTAACATGTCTTCATTGAAACTTTGGATTCTCATCCTTGAAAGATGCTATAATCTCTATCTCTCAGGAAATGAACAGGGTTTTAGAGGCTCTGTACCAGGAACTGGAGACAAAGACCCAGTATATATTTTTGATTATGTCACAGTGCTCCAGCCTGGGAAGAACATGGACATGGGATGGCCACCTTGCTGAGCTCTATTTGTGGTTCATAGACAGTGATGGAGAGAAGGTTTCATAAGGCTTTGCTTGGCTTTCACGAATTGTTAAAATCCTTGTATTTAAACCTACAATTAAGTTGAGACAATCATTTGGACCCATTATCCAGCTTCAATAATAATCAACTCATTACCAACGTTGTTTTATTTATATCCACATCCAATAAAGGCTTCTTTCTCCCCCGGATAATTTGGAAGCAAATTCCAGGCACCATATCATTTCATCAGTATTTTAATATGTATCTCTAAAAAATTAGATCAATAAATATTTTAGTATCATCTCTACAAGAAACTCTTTAAAAAATCATAAATCCAAAAGCTATAGCTAACCCCTGAATTTCTTAATACATCAAATATTCATTTTTTTAAAGATTTTATTTATTTATTCATGAGAGACACACAGAGAGAGGCAGAGACATAGGCAGAAGGAGAAGCAGGCCCCATGCAGGGAGCCTGATGTGAGACTCGATCCCGGGACTCCAGGATCATGCTCTGGGCCAGAGGCAGGCACTAAACCGCTGAGCCACCCAGGGATCCCTTCATCAAATATTCAATCAATGTTCATATTTTTCTGATTTTTTCATAAACTTGCTTTAAAAAAAAAAAGCTTTTATTTATTTATTAGAGACAGAACACAAGCAGGAAGAATGGGAGAGGGAGAAATAGGTTCCCTGCTGAGCAGGGAGCCCAATTCAGGGTCTGATCCCAAGACATGAGCCTAAGGCAGATGCTAACCAATTGAGCCACCTAGGCGCCTCGTAAATTTGCTTTTTTTTTAAGTTAGCTTGCATCAAGATCCAAATAAGGTTTATACATTACTACTGGTTGATATATCTCTTAAGTCATTTTAAATCTGTAGGTGTCTGCACCCCGATGTTTATAGCAGCAATGTCCACAATAGCCAAACTGTGGAAGGAGCCTTGGGGTCCATCGACAGATGAATGGATAAAGAAGCTGTGGTCTATGTATACAATGGCATATTACTCAGCCGTTAGAAACGACAAATACCCACCTGGAGGATATTATGCTGAGTGAAATAAGTCAATCAGAGAAGGACGAACATTATATGGTCTCATTCATTTGAAGAATATAAAAAATAGTGAAAGAGAATAAAGGGGAAAGGAGAAAAAATGAGTGGGAAATATCAGAAAGGGAGACAACATGAGAGACTCCTAACTCTGGGGGAAACGAACAAGGGGTGGTAGAAAGGGAGGTGGCTAAAAAAAAAAAAAAAAAAGAAAGGGAGGTGGGCGGGGGTGGGGGGGTGACTGGATGATGGGCGCTGAGGGGGGCACTTGATGGGATGAGCACTGGGTGTTATGCTATATGTTGGCAAATTGAACTCCAATAAAAAAATTTAAAAAAGAAAAAAATATATAATGTTTGTAAAGAGTCAAGTGCTCAATAACTATTATTTAGAAATGATTTTGAGTTAGTTTTCATAAAATCCACTAAAAACAAGAGTATTCTTTTTAAAAAAATTAAAATTCAACAGAAAAAAAATCTGTAGGTGTCCTCTCCCTCTCTCTATTCCCTACTCCCTTCACCCTGCTCCCCACATGTGTTTTTGTAGGAAATACACCTACTTGTTTGTCTGGAGTGTTTCCTACAGTCTAGATTTGGTAGATTATATACCCATGATGTCATTTAATATATTCCTCTGTTCCATGTATTTCCTGTAAAGTGGTTGTAGATCTAGAAGCTTCATCAGATTCAGGTAAAAATTTTTTGGCTAGAACAATTCATAGTATTGCTGTATACTTCCATAAAAAAAGCACATAACGTTTAGTTGTTTTTCTTTCTCTGATGTTGGTTGATGATCATTGCGTAGGTCCATTCTTTCATTAAGGGGGCAAAACAATGATATTTTAATTTTGTCATTCTGAGTCATTCTCTCCAGACTGCCTCAGAGACTTTCTACTATACGGATCACAAATAAGTAGGGTCCAGCTGCTGCACTTTGAAATCCAATGCTGCCTTGGAACTGAGGACACGCCTCCCATCAGCAGCTCCTCCAGTGACTGAGTGCAGTGGAGACATTAGGGAAGACATGGACTCCTTTGTCAGCTGACTTTGGCCAACCTTCCTTAGATTGCATAGCCCTTTTTAACACTTTCCACCAGCTTTCTTTCCCTCTCTTTTACTCCCACTGTGATTTGCATCACAGTCCTACAGACATCCCAGCCTTTTCTTGCTCTCTATTTCCTTTCACACAAAAATTTTCTTGAAGAAAATCCCTTGCAATTCTTATCCAGTTTTGGTGTCTGCTTCTCAGAGAACAAGGACTGACACACATTCCTTCTTTATTTATTAGCTGGAATGCTTCTAAAATGAGAAAATTCCCCTCATCAACTATTTGTTTACCTTAAGGTATAATTCCTATACAAGGACAAATAAATTGTTCCCTTTATTTACTAGTTTTCAAAATGATAACCTGCTCCCCAGAATTTTTACAAGTATCCAATGAGTTTAAAAAGTGTGTCATTATGAACCAATAAACATATTTGGTATGTTTCAATCCATTGAAGATATTATTCTTTTATTTAAAGATTTTAAAGTAATCTCTACACCTGATGTGGGGCTTGAACTCACAACCCCAAGATCAAGAATCATGTGCTTCACCAACTGAGCCCGACAGGTGCCTCTATTGCAGACGTCCTTCTTATTGATGGTAACATTGGGTTTTGGTAGATTCCTTGCTTTTTGTATGACACAGTGTTCCCAGATTATTTTGCATATTTTCTAAGAGAGATATATCTCGGGCCTGAAATTGACCATTTCTCCAAGGAGTCTTCCTTGTAAAAAGTGTTTTGGGATGTTAACATCTGTGAGAAGAAAAGAGGAAGAAGAATTGGGCAGAGGAACCATCAGGCCACCATCAGATGAAATCTGTCTATCAGCTAACCACATTCTTCACAGCTGGGCACCCATTCCTTTCTTAAAGGGAACCTAGGTAGGACATTGCAATGCCAGCAAGAGCAAGTGACTCAAGCCTAGCCAGTCAAGAGCTCTAGGTCATTGGAAACAATGATTGGACAAAATATTGGGCATATAACCTAAATAGAGCCAATCCAAATCCTTTCTGAAGATTGCTATAAGGAGGCTGGGAAGAAAAAGCTTTGTCTTTTCTGTTGGAATTGTTCAACTGGAATGAGAGCCTGGCATTGCCAGTGGCCATCTTCCTTGGCTAACTGAAGGACATCTGACTGTAAGAGGGGAGAATGACTTCAGTGTGTAGCCTCAGGTGACAGAGGATGGGAGAGAGTGAGAGAAGCATTGAGATTCTACTCCTTGCTTCAGACCCTGACTTCTGATAGTACTTCCTTAGATTAATTCTAATCCAAGGCCCCAGTACACCACACCTCCCAGCTATGTGAGCTAACAAATACCCATTTTCCCCTTTTTAATTTGCTTAAAGAAGCTGAAGTTGAATTTAATTACTGTCACTTTGCAGCTAAAAAAAACTCTTGAGTAATAATTTACTTAAAACTATACTCTCTTAGCAGTGGAAAATTACTCTTTGAGAGAACAAAGAATGATTCTTGTTTGATTTGCATTCCTGAGTCAACAGCAAAACTATCACTGAGGGAATATTGTTTTTAGCATTCTACTTTCAAGGTTTTAGTGGTTACTGGCTACTAAGGTATATATGTATATATGTAGATACATGTTGCAGAGATAAGAGAAGATTTTTTTATTCCTCTAAATCCGTAGATATTTTTAAGTTTTGAAATACTTTTTTAAAATTTCAATTCCAGTAACAAAAAGATAATAGAATAAAATGAAATTTCAATTCTAGTAGACTTAACATACAGTATTATATTAGTTTCAGGTATAAAATATAGTGATTTAACAAGTCTATACATTACTAGGTGCTTATCAGGTTAAGTGTTCTCCTTAATCCCCATCACTTATTTCACCCATGCCCCTACTCACTTCCCTTCTGGTAACCATCAGTTTGTTCTCTATATTTAAATGTCTGCATTGGTTTTCTCTTTTTTCTTTGTTCATTTATTTTGTTTGTTAAATTCCACATGTAAGTGAAGTCATATGGTATTTGTCTTTCTCTGACTGACTTATTTTGTTTAGTATTATATTCTCTGTATCTATACATGTTGTTACAAACGGCAAGATTTCATTCTTTTTATGGCTGAGTAATAGTCCATTATATATATATATAATGTGATATATATATATATATATCACATCTTCTTTATCCATTCATCTATCAATGGACATTTGGGCTGCTTCCATAATCTGGTTATTGCAAATAATGCCTCAGTAAACATAGCGGTGCATATATCTTCAAATTAATGTTTTTGTATTCTTTGGGTAAATATCCCATAGTTAAATTACTGAATCATATGGTAGTTCTATTTTTATTTTTTTTGAGAATTATCCATACTGTTTTTCACAGTGGCTGCACCAGTTTGCATTCCCACCAATAGTGTAAGGAGGTTCCTTTTTCTCCATGTCCTTGCCAACACTTGTTGCTTCTTAGAGTTTTGATTTTAGCCATTCTAACAAATGTGAGGTGATATCTCATTGTGCTTTTGATTTGCATTTCCCTCATGATGAGTGCTATTGAGCATCATTTCATATGTCTGTTGGCCATCTGGATGTCTTCTTTGGAGAAATGCCTGTTCATGTCTTCTGCCCAATTTTTGATTGGATTATTTGGGGGTTTTTTTTTTTGGTGTTGAGTTACATAAGTTCTTTATATATTTTGGATGCTAATCCTTTATCGTCATTTGCAAATATCTTCTGCCATTTAGTATTGTTGATTGTTTTCTTTTTTCCACAGAAGTTTTTTTATTTTGATATAATCCCAATAGTTCATTTTTGCTTTTCTTTCCTTTGCCTCAGGAGACATATCTAGAAAAATGTTGCTATAGCTGATGTTAGATAAATTACTGCCTGTGCTCTCTTCAAGGATATTTATGGTTTTAGGTCTCACATTTTGGCCTTTAATCCATTTTGAGTTTATTTTTGTGTATGGTGTAAGAAAGTGGTTCAGTTTCATTCTTTTGCATGTTGCTGTCCAGTTTTCCCAGCACCATTTGTTGAAGAGACTTTTTCCCATTGTGAACTCTTTGCTCCTTTGTCATAGATTGATTGACCATATAATTGTGGGTTTATTTTTGGGTTTTCTATTTTATTCCATTGATTTATATATCTATTTTTATGCCAGTACCATAATTGTTTTTGATTATTACATCTTTGTAATATAACTTGAAGTCTGGAAATGTGATACCTCCAGTTTTGTTTTTATTTTTCAAGGTTGTTTTGGCTATTCAGAGTTTTTATGGTTGGATACAAATTTTAAGATTTTTTGTTATAGTTCTGTGGAAAATGCTTTTGCAACTTGATAGGGTTTGCATTAAGTCTACAGACTGCTTTGAGTAGCATGGGCATTTTAACAATATTTGTTCTTCCAATACCTGAGCATGGAATATCTTTCCATTTCTTTGTGTTGTCTTCAATTTCTTTCGTCAATGTTTTATGGTTTTCAGAGTACAGGTTTTTCACCTCATTGGTTAAGTGTATTCCTAGGTACTTTATTATTTTTGGTGCAAGTGTAAATGGAATTGTTTTCTTAATTTCTCTTTCTGCTACTTCATTATTAGTATATAGAAATGCAACAAATTTTTCTATATGTATCCTGCAACCTTACTGAATTCATTTATCAATTTTAGTAGTATTTATGTGGGGTCTTCAGGGTTCTCTCTATGTAGTATCATGCTATCTGAAAATAGTGGAAGTTTGACTTCTTCCTTACCAATTTGAATGGCTTTTATTTCTTTTTCTTGTCTGAATTCTTTTTTTTTTAAAGATTTTATTTATTTATTCATGAGAGAGAATGAGAGAGAGAGAGAGAGGCAGAGACACAGGCAGAGGGATAAGCAGGCTCCATGCAGGGACCCCGGCGTGGGACTCTATTCTGGGACTGGATCCTGGGACTCCAGGATCACGCCCTGGGCTGAAGGCAGGTGCTAAACCACTGAGCCACCCAGGGATCCCTTTCTTGTCTGATTTCTGTGCCTACAACTTTCAGTGCTATACTGAATGGAAGTGGTGAGAGTAAACATCCCTGTCTTGTTCCTGACTTTAGGGGAAAAACTCTCAGTTTTTCAACATTGAGTACGATGTTAGTTGTGGGTTTTTCACAGATGGCCTTTATTACGTTGAGGTATGTTCCCTCTAAACCTACTTTGCTGAAGAATTTTATCATAAATGAATGAATAAATACTTTGTCAAATGCTTTTTCTGCATCTATTGAAATGATCGTATTTTCTCTTTTATCCTTTCTCTTATGGATATAATGGATCACATAGATTTATTTGTGAATATTGAACCACCCTTGCAACTCAGGAATAAATCCCACTTGATTATGGTGAATTATTTTTTTCAATGTGTTGTTATATTCAGTTTGCTAATATTTTGTTGAGGATTTTTGCATCTCTGTTCATCAGGGGTATTGAGCTGAGTTCTCTCTCTCTCTCTTTTTCTCTGAAGTGTCTTTATTTGGTTTTGGTATTGAGTAATACTGACCGCACAGAATGAATTTGGAAGCTTTCCTTCCTTTTCTGTTTTTCAGAATAGTTTGAGAAGAGTGGGTATTAACTCCTCCTTAAATGTTTGGTAGAATTCACCTGTGAAGCCATATGGTCCTGAACTGTTGTTTGTTGGGAGTTTTTTGATTATTGATTCAATTACATTGCTGGTAATTTGGTCTATTCAAATTTTCTATTTCCTGTTCATTCAGTTTTGGGAGGTTATATGTTTCTAGGAATTTATTCATTTCTTCTAGGCTGTCCATTTTTTGGCATATAAATTTTCATAATATTTTTTGTTTATTTGACTCTTCTCTCTCTCAGATGAATCTGGATAAAGCTTTATCAATTTTCTTGAACTTTTCAAAGAAGCAACTCATGGCTTTTGGCTTTGGGCTGGCTTCTTTTATCTCTTCTATTGTGTGTGTGTGCATGTGTTTAAGTTTCTGTTTTGTTATTTCTGCTCTAATGCTTATTATTTCCTTCCTTCTTACTGGTTTTGAGTTTTGTTTTTCTTCTTTTTCTAGCTCCTTCAGGTGTAAAGTTAGATTGTTTTTTCGATATTTTTTTCTTGCTTTTTAAAAAAATTTTATTTATTTATTCATGAGAGGCACAGAGAGAGAGAGAGAGAGAGAGAGGCAGAGGCATAGGCAGAGGGAGAAGCAGGATCCATGCAGGGAGCCTGATGCAGGACTTGATCCCAGGACCCCAGGATCACAACCTGAGCCACAGACAGATGCTCAACCACTGAGCCACCCAGGTACCCTGATTTTTCTTGCTTCTTGAGGTAAGCCTGTATTACCATAAATTAAGTTTTGAAATATTTTTTGACTTCACAGAAGAGTTGCAAAAATAGGATAGAATTCTCATTTGCCCTTCACCTAGCTTTTCCTAAAATTAACATCTCATATAACTATAGTAAGATGATCAAAAACAGCATAATCTTCTCTGGTCCCCTAATCCCTGCCCCCCATTACACCCTTCACACTCTTTTCTTACCCATCCCCTATAGCTACCAATCTCTTTAGTTTCTGGTTTATCTTCCTTTAATTTTTTTTTCTGTATTCATGTAGAGAGGATCTGAGACCCAGCCCACAGCCCCAGCTGAATTTCCAGCTCACAGTCAGCACCAACTTATCATTTATCTTGAAAGTAGAGTCTCCCTCAGCTGATGTTGTGTGGAAGTAGATGTACTGCTTTCTCTGAGCTTTGCCCAAGTTGTGGATTTGTGAACAAAGTGAATAATTGCTAGTTTGTTGGAGTGGTTTGTTTCCAGAAATAGATACCTGGTGGAGCAGAGGGCAAACAATGTAATATAGATGGATCTTTAAAAATTTAAAAATTTTATTACGAAAGAGGGAAATTTGGTGCTTGAGCAAATTTAATTCTGTCTACTCCAGTTCCCCATATATAATAGCCTTAAGAAATGACATGAAAATTGAAAAGGGAAAAAAAATTCACCCTATACCATTATGAATTCATTTCTAAAGAAACCAATATATTCTTCTACCATCTCTGACCTGTGATCTATATTTGCATAAGGATTTTTACATTTTCAAAATAAAATTCACCTTTTTCTGCTCTGGATGTGATGCCAGAGTATGGTAGGTATGTGGCTGCTATCCTTCTATGCTCTTTTCTGTTGTACTGTTTTCCAGTGCATTTTAATTTCTTGTCTTCCTTCCTCCAATATGTGTCTTCATATTGTCCCTACAACTAGTATGCCCTTATGATGAGGAAAGGGATTTAATAAATGATTGTTAGGTGACGAATGAATAAATGATTAAACATGTATGGATGCTGTGTTTTTCAACAATTTATTTAATCCCTTGGTTTGGAAGTTACTGCTCCCACTAAACACAAAAAACTATGTAATGCTTAATTTGGTATTTTATATAGATCAGGAGTAAATTCAAACAAAAAAGCTGTGAGTTGAGATAGAAGGTAGATTAGAGGAGGAGGGGCAAGATGGCGGAAGAGTAGGGTCCCCAAATCACCTGTCCCCACCAAATTACCTAGATGACCTTCAAATCATCCTGAAAATCTACGAATTCGGCCTGAGATTTAAAGAGAGACCAGCTGGAATGCTACAGTGAGAAGAGTTAGCGCTTCTATCAAGGCAGGAAGATGGGGGAAAAAGAAATAAAGAAACAAAAGGCCTTCAAGGGGGAGGGGCCCGCGAGGAGCCGGGCTGAGGCCGGGGCGAGTGTCCCCAGGACAGGAGAGCCCCGTCCCGGAGAAGCAGGAGCTGCACCAACCTTCCCGGTGGAAAGGCCTCGCAGGGAGTTAGAGCAGGACCCAGGAGGGCGGGGATGCCCTCGGGCTCCCTGGGACACTAACAGACACCTGCACCCCGGAGAGTGCGCCGAGCTCCCTAAGGGCTGCAGCGCGCACGGCGGGACCCGGAGCAGCTCGGAGGGACTCGGGCAGTGGCTCCGCGGAGGGGGCTGCGGGGCGGGAGCGGAATCCACCAGCGCAGGCCCCGGAGCACAGGGCGCCGGGACACGGCCCAGGATCCGGCCTCCCCCGGGACAGGCAGAGGCCGGGAGGGCCCAGGACAGCAAGGACGCTCCTGCCCCAGCTGAGCAGATCAGCGGCCCCGCCCCGGAGCCTCCAGGCCCTGCAGACGGAGAGCTCCGGGGTTACTGCGGGAGCTGACTCCAGGGCTGCAGAGCTGGCACCGCCACTGCGGCTGTGCCTCCTGGGGCCTCACGGGGTAAACAACCCCCACTGAGCCCTGCAACAGGCAGGGGGCAGAGCAGCTCCCCCAAGTGCTGACACCTGAAAATCAGCACAACAGGCCCCTCCCCCAGAAGACCAGCTGGACGGACCAGTTCCAGGGGAAGTCAAGGGACTTAAAGTATACAGAATCAGAAGATACTCCCCGTGTTGTTTTTTTTTTTTTTTTTTTTGCTTTTTGATTTGTTTGCTTCCCCCACCCCCTTTTTTCCCTTTCTTTCTTTTTCTTTTCTTCTTTTTTTCTTTTTTTGTTCCTTTTTTCTTTTTTCTTTTTCTCTTTTCTTTCCTTCTTTCTCTCCTCTCTTTTTCTCCTTTTCCCAATACAACTTGTTTTTGGCCACTCTGCACTGAGCACAATGACTAGAAGGAAAACCTCACCTCAAAAGAAAGAATCAGAAACAGTCCTCTCTCCCACAGAGTTACAAAATCTGGACTACAATTCAATGTCAGAAAGCCAATTCAGAAGCACTATTATACAGCTACTGGTGGCTCTAGAAAAAAGCATAAAGGACTCAAGAGACTTCATGACTGCAGAATTTAGATCCAATCAGGCAGAAATTAAAAATCAATTGAATGAGATGCAATCCAAACTAGAAGTCCTCAGGACGAGGGTTAATGAGGTGGAAGAATGAGTGAGTGACATAGAAGACAAGTTGATGGCAAAGAGGGAAACTGAGGAAAAAAGAGACAACAATTAAAAGACCATGAAGATAGATTAAGGGAAATAAATGACAGCCTGAGGAAGAAAAACCTACATTTAATTGGGGTTCCCAAGGGCGCTGAAAGGGACAGAGGGCCAGAATATGTATTTGAACAAATCATAGCTGAAAACTTTCCTAATCTGGGAAGGGAAACAGGCATTCGGATCCAGAAAATAGAGAGATCCCCCCGTAAAATCAATAAAAACCGTTCAACACCTCGACATTTAATAGTTAAGCTTGCAAATTCCAAAGATAAAGAGAAGATTAAAGCAGCAAGAGACAAGAAATCCCTGACTTTTATGGGGAGGAGTATTAGGGTAACAGCAGACCTCTCCACAGAGACCTGGCAGGCCAGAAAGGGCTGGCAGGATATATTCAGGGTCCTAAATGAAAAGAACATGCAACCAAGAATACTTTATCCAGCAAGGCTCTCATTCAAAATGGAAGGAGAGATAAAGAGCTTCCAAGACAGGCAGGAACTGAAAGAACATGTGACCTCCAAACCAGCTCTGCAAGAAATTTTAAGGGGGACTCTTAAAATTCCCCTTTAAGAAGAAGTTCAGTGGAACAATCCACAAAAACAAGGACTGAATAGATATCATGATGACACTAAACTCATATCTGTCAATAGTAACTCTGAACGTGAACGGGCTTAATGACCCCATCAAAAGGCGCAGGGTTTCAGACTGGATAAAAAAGCAGGACCCATCTATTTGTTGTCTACAAGAGACTCATTTTAGACAGAAGGACACCTACAGCCTGAAAATAAAAGGTTGGAGAACCATTTACCATTCGAATGGTCCTCAAAAGAAAGCAGGGGTAGCCATCCTTATATCAGATAAACTAAAATTTACCCCGAAGACTGTAGTGAGAGATGAAGAGGGACACTATATCATACTTAAAGGATCTATCCAACAAGAGGACTTAACAATCCTCAATATATATGCCCCGAATGTGGGAGCTGCCAAATATATCAATCAATTAATAACCAAAGTGAAGAAATACTTAGATAATAATACACCTATACTTGGTGACTTCAATCTAGCTTTTCTACCCTCGATAGGTCTTCTAAGCACAACATCTCCAAAGAAACGAGAGCTTTAAATGATACCCTGGACCAGATAGATTTCACAGATATCTATAGAACTTTACATCCAAACTCAACTGAATACACATTCTTCTCAAGTGCACATGGAACTTTCTCCAGAATAGACCACATACTGGGTCACAAATCGGGTCAGAACTGATACCAAAAGATTGGGATCGTCCCCTGCATATTCTCAGACCATAATGCCTTGAAATTAAAACTAAATCACAGCAAGAAGTTTGGAAGGGGGATCCCTGGGTGGCGCAGCGGTTTAGCGCCTGCCTTTGGCCCAGGGCGCGATCCTGGAGACCCGGGATCGAATCCCACATTAGGCTCCCGGTGCATAGAGCCTGCTTCTTCCTCTGCCTATGTCTCTGCCTCTCTCTCTCTCTCACTGTGTGCCTATCATAAATAAATAAAATAAAAAAATAAAAAAATTAAAAAAAAGAAGTTTGGAAGGACCTCAAACACGTGGAGGTTAAGGACCATCCTGCTAAAAGATGAAAGGGTCAACCAGGAAATTAAGGAAGAATTAAGAAGATTCATGGAAACTAATGAGAATGAAGATACAACTGTTCAAAATCTTTGGGATGCGGCAAAAGCAGTCCTGAGGGGGAAATACATCGCAATACAAGCATCCATTCAAAAACTGGAAAGAACTCAAATACAAAGGCTAGCCTTACACATAAAGGAGCTAGAGAAAAAACAGCAGATAGATCCTACACCCAGCAGAAGAAGAGAGTTAATTAAGATTCGAGCAGAACTCAATGAAATCGAGACCAGAAGAACTGTGGAACAGATCAACAAAACCAGGAGTTGGTTCTTTGAAAGGATGCAAAAATTCTCAACAAGATACTAGCCAATAGGATCCAAAAGTACATTAAAAAAAAGTATTCACCATGACCAAGTAGGATTTATCCCCGGGACACAAGGCTGGTTCAACACTCATAAAACAATCAGTGTGATTCATCATATCAGCAAGAGAAAAACCAAGAACCATATGATCCTCTCATTAGATGCAGAGAAAGCATTTGACAAAATACAGCATCCATTCCTGATCAAAACTCTCCAGAGTGTAGGGATAGAGGGAACATTCCTCAACATCTTAAAAGCCATCTACGAAAAGCCCACAGCAAATATCATTCTCAATGGGGAAGCACTGGGAGCCTTTCCCCTAAGATCAGGAACAAGACAGGGATGTCCACTCTCACCACTGCTATTCAACATAGTACTGGAAGTCCTAGCCTCAGCAATCAGACAACAAAAAGACATTAAAGGCATTCGAATTGGCAAAGAAGAAGTCAAACTCTCCCTCTTCGCCGATGACATGATACTCTACATAGAAAACCCAAAAGCCTCCACCCCAAGATTGCTAGAGCTCATACAGCAATTTGGCAGCGTGGCAGGATACAAAATCAATGCCCAGAAATCAGTGGCATTTCCATACACTAACAATGAGACTGAAGAAAGAGAAATTAAGGAGTCAATCCCATTTACAATTGCACCCAAAAGCATAAGATACCTAGGAATAAACCTAACCAAAGAGGTAAAGGATCTATACCCTAAAAACTATAGAACACTTCTGAAAGAAATTGAGGAAGACACAAAGAGATGGAAAAATATTCTATGCTCCTGGATTGGCAGAATTAATATTGTGAAAATGTCAATGTTACCCAGGGCAATTTACATGTTTAATGCAATCCCTATCAAAATACCATGGACTTTCTTCAGAGAGTTAGAACAAATTATTTTAAGATTTGTGTGGAATCAGAAAAGACCCCGAATAGCCAGGGGAATTTTAAAAAAGAAAACCATATCTGGGATCATCACAATGCCAGATTTCAGGTTGTACTACAAAGCTGTGGTCATCAAGACAGTGTGGTACTGGCACAAAAACAGACACATAGATCAATGGAACAGAATAGAGAACCCAGAAGTGGACCCTGAACTTTATGGTCAACTAATATTCGATAAAGGAGGAAAGACTATCCACTGGAAGAAAGACAGTCTCTTCAATAAATGGTGCTGGGAAAATTGGACATCCACATGCAGAAGAATGAAACTAGACCACTCTCTTGCACCATACACAAAGATAAACTAAAAATGGATGAAAGATCTAAATGTGAGGCAAGATTACATCAAAATCCTAGAGGAGAACACAGGCAACACCCTTTTTGAACTCAGCCACAGTAACTTCTTGCAAGATACATCCACAAAGGCAAAAAAAACAAAAGCAAAAATGAACTATTGGGACTTCATCAAGATAAGAAGCTTTTGCACAGCAAAGGATACAGTCAACAAAACTCAAAGACAACCTACAGGATGGGAGAAGATATTTGCAAATGACATATCAGATAAAGGGCTAGTTTCCAAGATCTATAAAGAACTTCTTAAACTCAACAGCAAAGAAACAAACAATCCAATCATGAAATGGGCAAAGGACATGAAGAGAAATCTCACAGAGGAAGACACAGACATGGCCAACATGCACATGAGAAAATGCTCTGCATCACTTGCCATCAGGGAAATACCAATCAAAACCACAATGAGATACCACCTCACACCAGTGAGAATGGGGAAAATTACAAGGCAGGAAACCACAAATGTTGGAGAGGATGCGGAGAAAAGGGAACCCTCCTGCACTGTTGGTGGGAATGTGAACTGGTGCAGCCACTCTGGAAAACTGTGTGGAGGTTCCTCAAAGAGTTAAAAATAGACCTGCCCTACGACCCAGCAATTGCACTGTTGGGGATTTACCCCAAAGATACAGATGCAATGAAACGCCGGGACACCTGCACCCCGATGTTTCTAGCAGCAATGTCCACAATAGCCAAACTGTGGAAGGAGCCTCGGTGTCCATCGAAAGATGAATGGATAAAGAAGATGTGGTCTATGTATACAATGGAATATTACTCAGACATTAGAAATGACAAATACCCACCGTTTGCTTCAACGTGGATGGAACTGGAGGGTATTATGCTGAGTGAAGTAAGTCAATCGGAGAAGGACAAACAGTGTATGTTGTCATTCATTTGGGGAATATAAATAATAGTGTAAGGGAATAGAAGGGAAGGGAGAAGAAATGTGTGGGAAATATCAGAAAGGGAGACAGAACATGAGGACTCCTAACTCTGGGAAACGAACTAGGGGTGGTGGAAGGGGAGGAGGGCGGGGGGTGGGGGTGAATGGGTGACGGGCACTGAGGGAGGCACTTGACGGGATGAGCACTGGGTATTATTCTGTATGTTGGTAAATTGGACACCAATAAAAAATAAATTTATTAAAAAAAAGAAGGTAGATTAGTGATTGGCAGAGGCTAGGGAGAAGGAAGATGGGAAATGGCTGCTAATGAGCACAGATTTTCTTTTTTTCTTTATTTTATTTTATTTATTTATTCATGAGAGACAGAGAGACAGAGAGACAGAGGGACAGAGAGACAGAGAGACAGAGAAAGGCAGAGACACAGGCAGAGGTAGAAGCAGGCTCCATGCAGGGAGCCTGATGCAGGACTCAATCCCCTGTCCCCAGGATCACACCCCGGTCCCAAGGCGGCGCTAAACCGCTGAGCCACCCAGGCTGCCCTGAGTACAGATTTTCTAAAAAAGAAAACATTCTGGAATTAGATAGTGGCGATGGTTTGCATAACTTTGTGACTATGCCAAAAACCACTGAACGGTACTTTAAAGGGGGGAATTTTATGGTATGTGAATTTTATGTCAAAATTTTAAAAGCTATGAATTGGAAATTCTTTTCTTTTCATATTTAAGTTTATATTTATTTTTTAAAAGTAATCTCTATACAAAACGTGGGGCTCAAACTCACACACACAAGATCAAGTGTCACATACTCTATCAACTGAGCCAATCAAGCACCCCTCATCTTTTCTTTTCCTATATTAGAAGAAAGTTACAGATGGAGTTAAACTCTTTGTTCAATACATTTTTCTAATCAGCATCTGGAATAACTAGAGCTATCATTCATATCAAACAGAGGGCCAGTTGCTTTTGAAATTATTATTTTTGTGAAATCATTAATATTCTTCTAACCGGAAAGTTGGCCATTACATAAATATTTTCATAGAAAAACTAAACACTTCCAGATGTGAATAAGGACAAAACATTTATATTCCTCAATAGGCTCTTATCATGTAATGTGTAAATGAATCTTAATTTCATTTGCTTATATTTTGGGCCCATTGCTATAAATATTGTTAGAAATCATGGCATCTCTCCAGATGAAGTAGTATCCTTAAAGAATTGATGGCAAAGATCACTTTGGCTTATTGTTTGTTGTTTTTTAGTTAAAGCATGCAAACTAAATACAAATCATAAAGCTTACTGGGAATAGAAGACTGAAGAGTCCACCCTCTAAACACCGAGAAACCAGCTTTAACAATAAGCATGGTGCAAAGAAGTAGTCCAGTTCACATAGTTATTTCCCTAGTCAAACATTCTCTCAGTGGGAAGGAATATGAAATGAATAAAGATCGAATGAATTACAAATTACTTGGTAAGAAGATCAATATTATAAAACTAGTTTCTGTGGAAATCTATTTCTGTAGTGAGAGCCTCTTTCACTTCTAGCTCATGCCAACAACTGAAGTCTGGTGGTTTAAAACATGAAAAAAAATATGTCTGGTGGAAGTACAGTCCCAGAAGTTTATAATCGGGAATATGATTTTTTTGATATCATATTCCATACCTGCTATGGAAGAGGTTGTGAGACTTCTTTCCCTGGGTAAAATATATCTTTATTGTAGGACTCCTCCCTGTAGATGAAAATCCTGTTCTGTAACTTGATGAAAGACTCTCCATTTCTTAGGGAGCATAGGCTCCATACTCAATAGCTATAGACTCGTAGGATGCCCAGGCTGCTTCTTGAAATTTGATAACTCTTATTGGGAGGGACCATATATAGGCTACAAGGTAACAGAACCAACTTACGTGCCTCTTTTCCCCAAATGAAATAAAACAAAACAAAAAAGAAACAAGAGCCTGAGGGTAGGGATATAAATAATCCTTAGAAATAACCAGAACCAAGGAATTGAACAGGGTTGAGGTCTCTATTTGTAATTTTCTTTCTTTTTTTTTTTTTTCAGACTGACCTTTTCTGAAATAGCGAGTGGTCACATGGCTCTGTGTTAATCATATAAAAGATGGCATTCCTTGGGATGCTTGGGTGGCTCTGTCAGTTAAGCGTCTGAAGCTAGGTTTCAGCTCAGGTTATGATCTCAGGGTCATGAGATCAGGCCCCGAGTTGGGCTCCGCACTCAGTACGGCATCTGTTTGGGATTTTCACTCCTTTTCCCTCTGCCCCTTCTGCTTGTACTCTTTCTCTTTAAACATAAATAAATCTTAAAAAAAAAAAAGAAAAAGATAGGCTTCTTCTCTACGCGCTGGAGCAGAAACTGCAGATTCAACCTGTGATGACTCAGGCTTGCCTGGCACTTGGGCAAAGTATAAGGAAGAAGGCACAGGTGCCCCAATGGGGGTCCTTTGGTCTCTGTGTAATGGCTTAATAGGAACCTGGGATCTTAGCTGTGTCTTTTTGGTTTCATGGGCATCACACCACTGTCAGAGATTCTAAGATGATTGGACTCAACTCTGTTATTGAGCCCACAGACCCACAAGAGATCTTAAATTTCCTCCCCAATATCAAGAAGGTACCCGGTGGAGACCTGGCCAAAGTACAGCGAGCTGTGTGCATGCTGAGCAACACCACAGCCATTGCTGAGGCCTGGGCTCGCCTGGACCACAAGTTTGACCTGATGTATGCCAAGCGTGCCTTTGTTCACTGGTATGTGGGTGAGGGCATGGAGGAAGGAGAGTTTTCTGAGGCCCATGAGGACATGGCTGCCCTGGAGAAGGATTATGAAGAGGTTGGTGTGGATTCTGTTGAAGGAGAGGGTGAAGAAGAAGGAGAGGAATACTAAATACCATTCCTTTCAGCCCTGCAGCATGTCACACTCAGACCTTTAGCTTTCAACGTTAGCTGACAGGCATTAAAGCTTTCTGATTAGATTGTCTTCAATTTTAACTGTGATCATGTCTTCTCCATGTGTACCTGTCACTTATTCCATCATGTCTCAAAAGTAAAGGCTTTAAGAAAGAAAAAAAATTCCTCTTACCTTCCTCCCCATCCCAATTGGAAAGAAAACTAAGGTGTATATGAGAAATTGTGGCTATGGTGGAAGCTTCTGGAGACATTAGAAAACTAATGATCGTTCAAATTGGGGAGAGGGAGAAGAATATATGATTAAAACAGTGAGAGACCAAGGCTTGAGGATTCCCTAGGAAGGTGAGTCATTTGTACCCCTTCAATCTCAAAAATTTTTGTTCAACATGCCAACCTCCTCCCTGTATCATAGAGAAATTTAATCTTTTCTTAAAATTGAAGTATAGTTGACATGCAATATTATATTAGTTTCAGGTGTATAACAGTGATCTGACAATTCTATATATCACCCAATGCTCGCCAAATAAGTGTAGTTACCTTCTGTTATCGTACAAAGTAATTACAGTATTATTGATTATATTCCCTATGCTGTGTTTTTCATTCCCTTACTCCCTTATTTTATAGGAGTCATTTAATCTTTGGGAAGTTGAAACCAATTTAAGATGCCAATGATGGCAAATTATAGTAACCGCTTACCTTCACAATTATAAAATTGTCTTAATAGAAAGTGTAAATGTGTATTGTTTTTTTCCAAGTTTCCATTTTTCTTCAAAATAGTACAAGGAAATAACTAAAAGTTTTCAAGTAATATAGGTTTTATAATGAAAAGCAGGAGCTTCATGGTACGTCCTTTCTATTGTTGAAATCCTGCTCCAGAGAGGGAAGTAGTTTTAACTTGATTATTTCTCTTCTGTTTTTAGGTTTCCTGGGGTTTATCTCTGTATCTCTGAATAATATATTATACTGTTGTGTCTTGATGAACAATTTTAGGCATTATCTAAGACTTGCCGTAGGAGGATTATGCATTTACAGCTTTCCTCTTCCTCCTCTTTTTCAATATAGGTCTATTTTTAGTTCCCGCTTTAATTCCTTTATAACTTTATTTTTTAAAAGATTTTATTTATTTATTCATGAGAGACACACAAAGAGAGGCAGAGACATAGGCAGAGGTAGAAGCAGTCTCCCCGCAAGGAACCTGATTCAGAACTTGATCCCAGGACCCTGGGATCATGCCCTAAGCCAAAGGCAGATGCTCAACCACTGAGCCACTCAGGTGTCCCAGTACTATCTACTTTAGACAGACCCCTTGACTTACCATTTATAAGATGAGAAGAGCAGTGTCAGTACCATGTCCTTCTACTACCCTCCCCATTTCTACCTCCCAACTTCTGTAAATCTCTACTTTTACTTGCATGTTTTCACAGCCGGTAAAACTTATATCCTGTTCTATACCAATAATTAGGCAATTTGTGCTTTGCTTAATGGTTGAACCTCAGTACTTGACAAGGCAATATTAACATTATTATGATTATGTGGATATTGTTAAGGGCATAGCCAAGCTTCAGTTTTCTTTATCCATTCACTAAACCCTTACTAATTGCTAGGTGCTTTTCTAATTGCTCTACAATTGCTAACTAACTCAGTCCTATAATAGCCCTATGGTGAAGCACTATTCTTAACCTTATTAGTGATGAAACTGCCAGGCAGAGAGGTTAAGCAAGTTGCCAAAGATCACAGAATTAGTTAGCTGGTGAGTCAGGAGTTTTTTTTCTTTGAAGCTTCTATTCATTTTTTTTTTTTAAACAACAGTTTTTCCCCCTTGTGATGAGAACTTTTAAGACTTACCTTCTAGGGGTGCCTGGGTGGCTCAGTTGGTTAAGCATCTGCTTTCAGCTCAGGTCATGATACTGGGATCCTGGGATCCTGGGATCGAGTCCTGCATCGGGCTCCCTGCTTAGCGGAGATTCTGCTTCTCCTTCTCCCTCTGCCACTCTCTTGCTCATGCTCTTTCTCTCTGTCTCTCACTCTCTCTCAAATAAATAAAATCTTAAAAAAAAGGAGAGATTTACTTTCTATTCAACATCCAATCCTTGATACAGTATTATATATAGACTATTGTTCCCATGCTGTATATTGTATCACCATGACCTATTTATTTTATAACTGGAAGTTTGTACCTCTTGACCCCCCTCATACATTTTATTCACCCCCTGACTCCTCACACCTCTGGCAACCACCATTCTCTGTATCCATGAATTTTGTTTTCTTTGTTGGTTTGTTTTGTTTTTGAATTCCAGATAAAAGTGAAATCACATCGTATTTCTGTCTCTAATTTGCTTCACTTCACAGAATGTCCTCAAGGTCCATCCATGTTGCAAACAGTAAGATTTCATTCTTTTTTATAGCGGAATAGCATTCCATTATACATGGATACCACATCATCTTCTTCTTTTTTCTTTTTTTTTTTAAGAGTTTTATTTTTAAGTAATCTCTACACCCAACATGGGACTTAAACTTAACAACCCTGAGATCAAGAGTTTCCTGCTCCACAGACTGAGCCAGCCAGGTGCCCCTAGACCACATCTGCTTTATCCATTCAGTCACCAATGGAAACTTCCATTGTTTTCATGACCTTGCTATTGGAAATAATGCTGCAATAAACATACAGGTGCATATATATTTCCAAACTGATGTTTTTATTTTATTTGGATAAATACCCAGAAGTGAAATTGCTGGGTCATGTGATGGATTTTTTAAAATAAATTTGCATACTGTGTTTTATCTTTTTTTTTTTTTTTTGGACAGGAAAACATAATACTGCATCAATTTACATTCCTACCAATGGTGCCCAGAGTTTCCTTTTCTCTATACCCTCACCAACACTTTTTTTTTTGTCTTTTTGATAGGAGCCATTCTTCCAGATCTGAGGTGACATCTCACTATAATTTTGATTTGCACTTCCCTGGTGATTAGTGATGCTGAGCATCTTTGGATGCACCTGTTCACCATCTGTACGTCTTCTTTGGAAAAACGTCTATTCAGTTCCTCTGCCCATATATTTTTTAAAGATTTTATTTATTTATTCATGAGAGACACAGAGAGAAGCAGAGATACAGGCATAGAGAGAAGCAGGCTCCACGCAGGAGCCCGATGTGGAACTCAATCCCAGACCCCCAGGATCACGACCTGAGCCTAAAGCAGATGCTCAGCCACTGAGGCACCCAGATGCCCCTCCCGATCTTTTAATTGGATTGTTTCTTTTTGGTTTTGAGTTGTAGGAGTTCTTTATATATTTTGGATATTAACGCCTTAATGGATATGTAATTTTCAGGTAGCTATTCCCATTCCAGTAGATTGCTTTTTAATTTTGTGGATGATTTAGAAACTTCTCACTATGGAGAATTTGATGTAGTTCCACGTGTTTATTTTTGCTTTTGTTGCCATTCCTCCTGGAGTCAGATCCAAAGAAATGTTGCTAAGATCAATATTAAGGAACTTACCACCTATATTTCTTTCTAAATAATTTATGGTTCCTGGTCTTACATTCAAGTCTTTAATCTATTTTGAGTAATTTTTGTGTATTATGTAAGACAGTGGTTCAGGTTCATTCTTTTGCATGTGACTGTTTAGTTTTCCCAGCACCATTCATTGAAGAAACTGTCTTTTCCCCACTGTGTATTCTTTCCTCCTTTTTCTTAAATTAATTGACTATATATGCATGGGCTTATTTCTGGGCTATTTTATGCCATTCATCTGTCTATTTTTATGCCAATACCATACTATTTTGATTACCATAGCTTTGTAGTAGCTTGAGATCAGAGTGCACTGCCTTCAGCTCTGTTTTTTCTCAGGATTGCTTTGGCTTTTAAGCATCTTTTGTAGTTCCATACAAATTTTAGAATTGTTTCTTCTATTTCTGTAAAAAGTACCATTAGAATTTTGACAGGAATTGCACTGAATCCATAGATCGCTTTAGTAATACGGATTTTTTAACAATATTAATTCTTCCAATCCATGAAGACAGATACTTTCTCATTGATTTGTGTCTTCTTCAGTTTCTTTCATTAATGTCTTATAGTTTTTAGTGTATAGGTCTTTTACCTTCTTGGTTAAATTTATTCATGGGTATTTTATTCTTTTTGATGCAATGTAAAGGGGATTGTTTTCTTAATTTCTCTTTCTGATAGTCTATCATTAGCGAATAAAAACACAATAGATTTTTGTATACTGATTTTGTATCCTGCAACTTTCCTGAATCTGTTTATTAGTTCTAACAGTTTTCTGGTGATGTCTTTAGGGTTTTCTACATATAAAATCATGTCATTCTCAATAAATGACAGTTCTACTTCTTTCTTTCCAATTTGGATACTTTTATTACCTTTTTCTGCCTAATTGGTTTGGCTAGGGCTTCTAACACTATGTTGAATAAAAGTGGTCAGAATTGGCATACTTGACCTGATCTTTTTTTTTAATTTAAAGATTTTATTTATTTTAGAGAGAGAAAGAGAGAGCAGGGAGAAGGCAGAGGGGGAGGGAGAGGGAAAGGGAGAGAATCTCAAGCAGACTCCACACTGAGCACAGAGCCTGTGACCTCAAGATCATGACCTGAGTCAAAATCAAGAATCAAATGCTTAATCAGCTGAGCCACTCAGGCATCCCTGTCTTCTACCTAGTCCTAAGGAAAAAGCTTTCAGCTTCTCACCATTGAGTATGATGTTGGTTGTGTGCATGTCTTATATTGTCTTTATTATGTTGAGATATATTCCACCTATATCTACTTCGTTGAGAGTTTTTATCATAAATGGATGTTAAATGTTTTTTTTCTGCTTCTATTGAGATGATTGTATGACTTCATTTTGTTAAGATGGTGTATCATATTGATTGATTTCTGGATATTGAACCATTTTTGCAACCCTGGAATAAATCCCACTTGATCATGGTTGTATGATCCTCTTAATGGATTGTTGAATCCATTGATATTTTGTTGAGCACTTTTGCATTTATGTTCATCAGGAATATTGGCCTGTAATTTTATTTTATTTTTTGTGGTGTCGTCCTTGTCTGGTTTTGGTGTCAGGGTAATGCTGGCCTCATAAAATAAGGTTTTTTTTTTTTTTTTAAAGATTTTATTTATTTATTCATGACAGAGAGAGAGAGAGAGGCAGAGACATAGGCAGAGGGAGAAGCAGGCTCCCTGGAGGGAGCCTAATGTGGGACTCGATCCTGGGATCCCAGGATCACAACTGGAGCCAAAGGCAGATGCTCAACCACTGAGCCACCAGAATGCCCCATAAAATAAATTTTGAAGCATTCTCTCCTCTTTAGGTTTTTTTTTGGGATAATTTGAAGAGGATAGTTATTAAATCTTTCAATGTTTGGTATAATTCACCAGTGAAGCTGTTTGGTCCTGAACTTTTGTTTGCTGGGAGATTTTTAATTTATTATTCAATCTCCTTACTAGTAATTTATCTATTCAGATTTTTTGTTTCTTCATAATTCAGTTTTGGATGATATTTTTAGGAATTTATCCATTTTTTCTAGGTTCTCCAATTTGTTGGCATACATTTGTTTGTAGTAGTCTCTTATAATGCTTTGCGTTTCTTTGATATCTGTTTTAACTACTTTCTCATCTGCTTTTTAAAAAAATTTGAACAACCGGGGATCCCTGGGTGGCTCAGCAGTTTCACGCCTGCCTTTGGCCCAGGGCGCGATCCTGGAGACCCGGGATCGAGTCCCACGTTGGGCTCCCGGCATGGAGCCTGCTTCTCTCTCTGCCTGTGTCTCTGCCCCCCCCCCCATCATAAATAAATAAAAATAAAAATTGAAAAAAAATTGAGCACCCTCTTTTTTTTCTTAGTCTAGATAAAGGTTTGCCAATTTTGTTTATCTTTTCAAAGAACCAGCTCTTAATTTCATTGATCTTTTCAATGGTCTTGTTAGTCTCTATTTCAATTATTTTGGCTCTGATCTTTATTATTCCCTTGATGATACTAATTTTGGGCTTTGTCCTTCCTTTTCTAATTTCTTTTGGTGTAAATTTAGATCATCTGTTTGTTTTTTTTTCTTGAAAGAGGCCTATATTGCTATTAACTTCCCTTTTAGAACTGTTTTTGCTGCATCCCATACATTTTGATATATTTTATTTCCCTCTTTATTTGTCTCAAAGTATTTTATATTTTTCTTTATTTCTTTGTTATCCCAATGACTGTTCAGTAGCACGTTGTTTAATCTCTACATATTTGTGATTTTTCCAGTTTTCTTCTTATGATTGATTTCTAGTTTCATATACCATTGTGGTTGGAAAAGATGTTTGATAGGACTTCAATCTTCTTAAATTTATTGAGACTTGTTTTGTGGTCTAACATGATCTATCCTGGAGAATGTTCCATGTACATTTGAGAAGAATGTGTATCCTTTGCCTTTGGATGGAATGCTCTGTATATATCTATTAAGTCCCTCTGGTCTAAGGTTCTATTTAATATCAATGTTTCCTTATTAATTTTCTGTCTGGATGACCTATACATTGATGTAACTGGGTATTAAAATCCCATACTATAGTAATGCTGTCAATTTCTCCTTTTACATCTGTTAGTATTTGCTTTATGTATTTAGCAATACATAAATGTTGGGCACATTAACATTTACAAATGTTGTTATATCTTCTGGATGAATTGATCCCTTTATCATTATATAATACTCATCTTTGTCTTTTATTAAAGTCTTTGTTTTAAAGTCTATTTTGTCCAATATCCATGTAGCTACCCCGAGCTTTCTTTTGATTTCTATTTGTATGAGACATCTTTTCCTATCCCTTCACTTTCAGTGTGTGTGTGTCCTTATATTTGAAAGGGGTCTCTTGTGGGCAGCTTAGAGATGAGTCCAGTGTATTACTTTTTTTTAACATTTAATTATTGATGGGTATGTACTTATTACCATTTTGTTAATTGATTTTTGTCTGTTTTATAGATCCTCTCTCTTCCCTTTTTCTTTTATTGTTTATTCCTTTGTGGTTTGATGGCTTTCTATAATGTTTTGCTTAGATTCCTTTCTCTTTATCTTTTGTGTATCTACTATGAGTTTTTGCTTTGTGGTTACCGTAAGGCTCATATATAACAATCTATTTTAAATTGATAGCAAGTTAAGCTTAAACACATTCTAAAAATCTACATTTTAATTTAGCCCCTATATTCTTTTTAAAAAAGATTTTATTTATTCATGAGAGACACAGAGAGAGTGAGAGAGAGGCAGAGACATAGGCAGAGGGAGAAGCAGACTCCACACAGGGAGCCCAACATGGGACTTGATCCCGGGACTCCAGGATCACACCCTGAGCCAAAGGCAGATGCTTAACCGTTGAGCCACCCAGGCATCCCTATCCCCTATATTCTGATTTTGATGTCATATTTTACATCTTTTATTTTGTGTATCTCTTTTTTTGAGAGAGAGAGTAAGCTCACACACATGAGGTGGACAAGGGGCAGAGGGAGAGGGAAAAATCTTAAGTAGGCTCCACACTCAGTGTAGAGTCCAACGTGGGGCTCAATCTCATGACCCTGAGATTATGACCAAAGCCAAAATCAAGAGTTGGGTGCTTAACTAGCTGAGCCATCTAGGTGCCCCTATTTTGTTTTCTCTTAACTATTATAATTAATTTTACTGCTTTTTCTTTTAACCTTTATATAGCCTTATTAGTGATTAATCTGCTACTTTTACTATATATTTACCTTTACTAGTAAGAGTTTTGCTTTCATATTTTTTCTTTTCTTTTTAAAAGATTTTATTTTATGTAAACATATTTTATGAAACATTGGTCCATTCATTTATTTGACACAGAGAGAGAACACAAGCGAAGGAGTTTTAGAAGGAAAGGGAGAAGCAGACTCCCCACTGAGCAGAGAGCCCAATACAGGGCTTGATCCCAGGAGTCTGGGATCATGATCTGAGCTGAAGGCAGATGCTAAACTGACTGAGCCACCCAGGTGCCCTCATATTCTTTTCTGATTACTAATCACTACGCTCTCTTTTCAGGTTGAAGGAGTCCCTTTAATATTTTTTGTAAAGCTAGTTTAGTGTTGGGGAACTCCTTTAGCTTTCACTTGTCTTGAAAGCCCTTTATCAATTCTGAAGTATAATATTACTGGGTAGAATATTCTTGATTGGAAATTTTTTCATTTCAGCACTTTGACTATATCATCTATTTTCTTCTGGCCTGCAAAATTTCTGTTGAGAAATCTGCTGATAACCTTATGGGTCTTCCCTTGTATGTAACAAGGTTTCTCCCCCGCCCTTACTGGTTTTAAGATTCTCTCTTTATCCTTAACTTTCAACATTTTAATTATAATTTTAACTATAATGTGTCTTGGTGTGGGTCTCTTTGGATTAACCTTGTTTGGACTTTGTGGGTTTCCTGGATCTGGATGTCTGTTTCCTTTTTTGGGTTGGGGAAGTTTTCAGCCATTATTTCTTCAAATACATTTTCTGCTCTTCCTTTCTCTCTTCTCTTCTTCCTCTATAATGAAAATGTGATTCTGTTTGATGTTGTCCCTAGGTCCCTTAAACTATCTTCACTTTTCAAAATTCTTTTTTGTTGTTGTTGTTACTCTAATGATTGAGTTCCACTACTCTGTTTTCTAGCACACTGATTCTATCTTCTGCTTCAATTTCTCTTCTGTTGAACCTCTGTACTATATTTTTCAGTTTGGTTATTGTAGTCTTCAGTTCTGTGACTTCTGTTTGGTATTTTTTTAAAAAAGATTTTATTTACTTATTCATGAGCAACACAGAAAGAGAAAGGTGGAGGCATAGACAGAGGGAGAAGCAGGCTCCCTGCAAGGAGCCTAATGTGGGACTTGATCCCAGGATCTGGGGATCATGAGCTGAGCCAAAGGCAGACACTCAACCATTGAGCCAGGTGCCCTATTTGGTACTCTCTTATATTTTCTATCTCTTTATTGAAGTTATTGCTGTGTTCATCCATTCTTCTCCTGAGTTTGGTGAGCATTGTTATGACCATTATTTTGAATTCTTTATCAGGTAAATTACTTATTTCTCTTTCATTTTTTTCCCTAGGATTTAATCTTGTCCTTTCACTTGGAACATATTTCTCTGCTTCCTCATTTTGCTTGACTCTCATGTTTGCTTCTAAGTATTAGGCAAAACAGCTCTCTCTCCTCGTCTTGAAGGGGTGGTCTTATGTAAGAGATAAATCAGTGTAACCTTGTACTAGCTCTTTGCTATCTCTCAATCTTTTGTGATAAGCAGTGTGATTTATTCTTGATAAATTCCAGTTGTTGAGGATGCACTGAGACCTGTGAGTGTTCCAGAGGGAGGGGGGGTCTCAGTCAGCACCTAGTTTCAGGCTGGTTGGAAACTAGACCCTCAAGCAGCAGCTGTTCAAGTATGCAAATACATATAGTCCTGTGAGACTAGTCTCCAGATCAAATGATCTAGAAATGCCCCTTAGTGACAACTGAACAATTTGGCACTCTAGACAAGTAAGCTCCTTTCTAGGAAAAGCTATAATAAATCCAAGTAAGAGCTCAAAAATGGTATTTCCCTGGCCTGTATTCCCTGAGAGCAGTTCTGTAGCCTCTCAACACATGGTAAACCTGAAGCCTGCCTCTCAGTTAAAGTTCCAGCTCAAGAACATAGGCCCTTTTCACAGGAAGTCTAGGATTATATATCAGTTTTGTTGATTCTTCACAAATGTATCATTATTATTTCTCTAACATGTAGAAAAGCTTTCTGCTTTTGGTCACTTTTTGAGTCTCACATTTTCAAGAGTTCCTGTATATATAAAATCAAATTTGGGACTCTTGGGTGGCTCAACAGTTGAGCGTTTGCCTTTCGCTCAGCGCGTGATCCGGGGGTTCCGGGATTGAGTCCCACATCAGGCTCCCTGCATGGAGCCTGCTTCTCCCTCTGCCTATGTCTCTACCTCTCTGTCTCTCATGAATAAATAAATAAAATATTTTTAAAAATTAAATTAATTTTGATTTCCTTCTGTTAATCTATGTCAATTTAATTATTAAGCCAGCCAAGAAGGGAAAAGTTCCTTGCTTCACCCCCAGTATAATTTATTACTGTATAGTTTTCTTGACTGTGTCTCTCAGAGTTTTGACCCATATATACTCTTGAGGGCTAGAAATATTTTTTAACAATAGCTATCTTTTAACAGTCAGTAATTTGTATCTTTTGCACTCAGTGAAAACTGCAAATTTGTAGGGGAGGATTCTTCTTTTGTTCTGGGAGAAACCATTTTGTTTTCAGTTTTAGAAAGAAAAGGTAGTTTCTTGATTTGAACTAATCATCAAATGGTTTAAAAAACATCTCTTTAATAGGTCTAGAGTGCTCAAAAGTACCTAAAGAGTTTGGTTTTAAACATAATAACTTAGTAGTCATATCTGAACCTGAGTACACAAAACAGGAAGTACTTCCTTTCACCAGCCATTCCCGGGTTGGTATCAACTGGACTGAAAAGACTTGGTATGCACTGTATCCTGAGAGTGCATAGATGGGGATAGTGCTGGAGCAGAGACTAAAGGAACATAAAGGGATAATCATTTGGGGGAAAGCATATTGGTTTCTGTTCTCAAATTTAAAACTAGAGATTTGTCAGCCTCAGGGACTCAGATAATCCATCACTATTTTGTTTTAATCAATAAAAACAAAAAGATGAACAATGAGGTGAACACTTTTGAGTATACTAATAATATAAGGCCAGTCTTCCTGCCAGTGTTATCCCCCTGGCCACCACTATCTTTTGGAATATCTGGACTTTGATGAAGTTGTCCAAAGACCAATAGATCAGGTTAGGATGTTAAATATACTGTTTAATAATCTAGAATTTGGTTCCCTGGTGGTGATTTGGGAGACATGGTGAGCAGGGGAAGAGTGCAGCAGGGAGATGGTTTTCATAAGATGCAATGAAGAAAAGAGAGAGAGGAAGACATATTTTGAAGGTGTCTGAGTTGAAATAGAAAAGCAGATGGGAAAAAGACTCAAAGAGAAGGATAGGATTGCTGGGCACCTGCTTTTAGTTTTCTCTGTTAAACAGTTCTGTATTGAGGTTTATTTCTGAAGACAGGAAGTAGCACGGAATGAATTATTCTTCAGTGTCTTTGCTCATCCTCAAGCTTATGCTATATGCTGTGTGGTTTTCAGAGCAGGTGCCCCACCACTTGCTGTTTCTGCTGAAGTCACATGGTCGCCCACTTGCCCGCATTCCTAGCTTACAGGTGTGTGATTCTTCTGCCAGGCTCTCTCTGAGGGTTGTGGCTTTATGAGAAGATTTGCCACCAGATGCAGATATTCAGCCCCCACTCTGACATCTTGTGCAATTTCATTTTCTTCTCTATCACCGACCAAAAATTCTTTCAACAATAAAGGAAACAACTGAAGGGATTACCTTGCCAGCAAAGTCCACCATGCTGCCAGGCCTCACTGCTCCTGAAGATATCCCTTATTACTTATTGTGTGGTGCTGTGTTGTAAGGACTGAATTATGGAGCATATTTCCTTTCCCCATTCACAGTGTTTGTGACTAAATGCAGGTGAGCCCTTGGAGCCCAGGGTAGGAAGCACTAGAAATCTGTCTTCCCACCTAGACAAGGATTCCATTGGCAGAAAAAGGGCAACATACACAGTGGGAGAACATATTTGCAAATCATATCTGATAAGAGATCAATATCCAGGATATACAGAGAACAACTCAAACTCAACATTAAAAGAATAAACAACATGATTCAAAAATGGGCAAAAAGGGATGCCTGGGTGGCTCAGCAGTTGTGTGTCTGCCTTCAGCTCAGTGAGTGATCCCGGAGTCCTGGGATCGAGTTCCACAGCGGGCTCCCTGGATGGAGTTTGCTTCTCTCTCTGCCTGTGTCTCTGCCTCTCTCTGTGTGTCTCTCATGAATAAATAAATAAAATCTTAAAAAAAATGGACAAAGAACTTGAAGACATTTCTCCAAAGAAGACATATAAATGGCCAATAAGCCCAGGACAATATGCTCAACATCACTGATCATTAGGAAAAGGCACATCAAAACTGCAATGAGATAATGCATCATACCCATTAGGATGGCTACTATCAAAGAAAGAGAAAGTAGCAAGTGTTGGTGAGTACTTGAAGAAATTAAAACCCTTGTGTGCTGTTGGTGGCAGTGTGAAATGGTATAGCCACAATGTAAAAATAAAAGGGTAGTTTCTCAAAGAATGAAACAAAGAATTACCACATGATCCAGCACAAAATTCTCTGGGTATATACCGAAAAAATTGAAAGCAGAGTCTTGAAGAGATTTTTGGATATCCATGTTCATATAAGTGTTATTCAAAATAGCTAAAATGTGGAAGCAACACAAGTGTCCACTGACTTGAGAAAGGATAAGGAAAATGTGGCATATGCATACAATGGGATATTATTCAGCCTTAAAAAGGTAGAAAATTCTGAAATATGTACAGTGTGAATGAATCTTGAGGACAGAAAGTAGAATGATGACTCCCAGGGGCTGAGGGACATCAGGATGGGGAGTTAGTTTAATGAGTGCAGAGTTTCATTTTTACAAGATGGATGATGTGATGGCTATATGACAATTGTGAATGTATTTAAAATCTCTGAGCCCCATATTAAAAGTGGTAAATTTTGTGCTATATATATTTTACCATAAGAGAAAACTTTGAAGGGCAGCCCAGGTGGCTCAGCAGTTTAGTGCTGCCTTTGGCCCAGGGCCTGATCCTGGAGACCAGGATCGAGTCCCACATCAGGCTCCCTGCATGGAGCCTGCATCTCCCTCTGCCTGTGTCTCTGCCTCTCTCTCTCTCTCTCTGTGTCTCTCATGAATAAATTAATAAAATTAAAAAAAAAAGAAAAGAGAACACTTTGGAAAAAGAAGTCGTAAGAGCAGACTTAGAACCTGCTACTACATGGTAATTTGTGGCAGAATGGGATTTATCTACTACCTATTGATAATGCATGAAAACCAGAGCCAGAACTGAGTAAAGGCAAGGCTTGGGGGACAATTGCACCAGGCTTTAAGATTGCCTCGACAATGACTCCCAGTCAGAAGTGTTTGAGGGGCATTGTCCAGTAGGAAGATGCTGCAACATCGCCTTCCCCAGCAGAAGACCCCAAAACTCTAGAGCAGAAAGTAGCTACTGTAAAATAACTGACCTGTGAAACTTGGATCTTCTATAAAGGGTGGAGGAAAGTAGGCTGATTAACAGAAGGCTGAGATTGTGGGAAATGCAAAGAATTACTTGTTCCATTGTGTTTTGCCCTGCTCTGAAAAATAGAAGAGAGACTGTGTCCCTACAGAGAGAACCAGGTTGCTAGGATGCAGGGGTCAGGGTAGAAATGGAAATAAAAATAAAATGGAGAGGAAGGGGAAGGGCTGGGCAGGGCAGGTAAAGCAGTGTCTCCCAGCTCAGAACAACCCCTGGCCCTGTAAACATGGTTCATACTTGAGCTTCTGCACTAGAACTCCTCAGTTACTATCTACAGGGAAAAGTACTGGCTCATGGCAGAGAGACAACCTGCATCAGAAATACCTGTGGGTTTTAAAAATTTGGATTCCGGGATCCTAGAACAGATGTGAATCAGAATCTCTGGATGAGTAGGTTATTATTACAAAGCTTCAGCCATGTTTATGCTCTGAAAACCTTTTCAATTCAATTCAAATTCAGCTGGTATTACAGAATTTATGCCACCATAACTGGTAGCCTGAGCTGGGCAACTGGCCATCACTCCACCGCAACCCCCCAAGAAGGGTATTATTGAGAACAGGTGGATTACAGGTCTGATGCCAAGAAACACAACACAGAGCTCCTCATAGCATCCGTGTCAGATTGTACTTTCCAGAGACAATTGCAACAATATCTCCTGTACTTTATACTCTCCAAGGATCTTGCCACCATACATTGAAAGTTAGGTTCCATGTCCCCTCTCCCTTGTACCCGGTGGACCCTTGCAACTGCTTCAACCAAGAGAGGTCAGCAGAGGTGATGCTATATGACCTCTGAAACTAGGTAATTAAAATGTTGTGCATTTCCATATTGTCCTTTTGAGAAACTTACCTTGGACACTCTACGACTATACTGTGAGGCAGTCCAGCAGCCTCTTGCCTAATGTGGAGAGCAACCCAAGGCTTGAGCCCTGGCTGAGCCACTAACCAAGCGGCAGCAGCAGGTAGATATGAGTGCATCATCTGAAAACTATCCTGCAGCCCAAGGTGAGCCACCCCAGTTCACACAGCATGAGTAGAGATGGGAGATCCTGCCCAGATTGTTGACTCTTGAGTAGAAGAAATGACTATAGTTGTTTAAGCCACAAAGCAGCCACAGCTAACACTGATGCAGGATCCATGGGAGAAAGGATGTGTGAATAATCTTTCTGCGCTCTGAAAGGTGAAATGAATTCTCTTTTGCTATTCTTTGTAGGTTTATAAATCACCTACATGTCTCCCTTCGCAGTCTTACCTTCCTCACAGAAGTTGCTGCTTCTTGGCTCTAGCAATTGACTTCTAGCTTGTGCTAGCATTTAAGGAGGGTTTGATTTAATTAAGAGAAATAGCCTGTACAAGGAAGCCTAAGGTATTTGGACTGCCCAGGAGAAACATGATGTCGAGAGTGGGAGAATGAGTCTAAAATAACACTTCTCAGTTAGATCAAAGATTACAAGAAAATTCCTATTTACCATGACTTTTATGTACAAATGCATACAGAGTATGTTGCAATTTTCCAATAAGCAATCTGGAAAACACTTTTTTTTTTTTAACAGCAGAATTCCACTCCTATCCTGCACCTTAGGGGGTGTGGTTCCTAGAACAGAAAGCTGAGATAGAACTAAATTATTCTGTGTGAGAAAGTTATGTGAACTAACCCCATGTTCACTGTAGCATTATTCACAATGGCCAAGACATGGAAACAATCTAAGTGTCCATTAAGGATGAATGGATAAGGAAGATATGGTGTATATATATGCAATGAAATATTTCCCAACCATATGAAAGAAGGCAATTCTGTTATTTAGGACAGCAATGGATGGACCTTGAAGGCATTAAGCTAAGTGAAATAAGTCAGTCAGTAAAAGACAAACACTGCGTGGTATTGCTTATATGTGAAATCTGAAACAAACAAACTACCTGAACTCATAGACAGATTGGTAGTTGCCAGAGGTGGGCATGGTGGGATAGGTGAGACGGGTGAAGGGAGTCAAAGGTATACACTTCCAGATATAAAATAAATATGTCATGGGGATGTAACGTACAGCATGGTATTGTATATTGTAAAGCATTGCGTGTTGGAAAGTTACTAAGAGAGTAATCTTAAAAATTCTCAACACAAGAAAAAAATTATAACTGTGCAGTGGTAGATGTTAGTTAAGCTTATTGTTGTGATCATTTTGCAACATATACATGTATCTTATAATATTGTACACCTACAACTCAATTATGTCCCAATTTTTAAAAATGTCATATTAACCTTTGGGGGACAGGTAGAAAGAAAAGTATGTGGCGTTCCTTGGCTGGCCTCTTGCAGATGACTTCAGAGAGGATAGAAATGTCTAATGGCAATTTCAGTTAGAAGATTCACTATGTGGTTTATGACAGAAATCCTCTCTTTGGTCCATATGATCTATGGTAAATTCTGGTAAATATTCCAGGAATGGATTTACTTTATGGGGCTATAAGAAGTGCCAAATGGCACCCTGGTTCCCAAAGAGAGGTCGATAGTGGATCAAAATACCACCCTTTCTTAGGGTAAGGGATTGCTCAGGGTGGTGGGAAAGTCTAAAATTAGAAAAGCCTTTCACTTGACAACATTTAAAACACTTTTTATTCTGGACATTCTCAAACATATATAAAGATAGTAAAGTGGAATAAAGAATCTTTATGTGTCAACTATACTTCCAAAAAAAACCCCAACCCTTTTATCATTAAAAAAAAAGAAGACTCTTCATGTACCCATCATTCAGATTTAATATTTTGACAAATCTGGGTTCATTTTTTAAAAATCATATTGTAACTTTTCATAAAGCTGTATCAAAAGACAAGAAATGTTGAAGACATTAATTTTTAAAAAATATTTTATTTATTAGAGAGAGAGAGAGCACAAGCAGGGGGAGCAGCAGGCAGAGGGAGAGGGAGAAGCAGGCTTCCCCCTGAGCAAGGAGCCTGATGTGGGGCTTGATTCCAGGACCCGGGATCATGACCTGAGCTGAAGGCAGATGCTTAACCAACTGAGTCATGCAGGTGTCCCAAGGACATTAATTTTTTAATAGCAGTCATCCAGAACAGCACTGGAAATATATTTCTTCTGAAATAAACTAGAAATTAAAAATGTCTTGAAGCCATTGGAAACCACAGGATTAGTTGAATTAGTTTCTAAGATTTGGGGTGAGATAGCACTCAACAGATGTAGTATATCATTCTAGCATTTCTTTCACCACATTGTGAATGTGACCTGTAGAAATCAGGAAAAAAAAAAAAAAGAAGAAAAGAGAGAATAAATGAATGAACAAATTAGGATTTATCAGTTTCGTCTTTCTTTACATTATCTTGTTCGAATATCAAAACTTCCATTCTACTCCTCCCCTACTGCCAAATTGCTACATATTTGCAATCTACATCAAACCATGGCCCCCGGTTCAGCACACTGTATTAGAAAGAGTCACCATCATCAGTTAAGGTTCAGAGGAGTTTCCTAGGTTAGAGCCTCATTATGCGTCCTTGCTTGAAAGCTGCATTGGTTTGTTCTTCCACAATATCTATTAAGTGCCTACTAGGTGTCAGGCATTGTTGTTAGGTGGTTGAGGGAACTGGCAATAGAATGCTCTGTAGATTGGCAAAGTTAGCTTCTGTTAACAAATGTCCATGTATCATCAACCATGCCAAGGTAAGAGTCTCCAAGAGGCAGAGAATACCAAACGATCTTTGCCACTAACTGGATAACTAACTATAACAGTAAACTGTCACATCCTTCTTCCTCTAGGACTACTTTGACATCAGATTCCAAGTCATTGTTAATATGGGCCTTTTAACAAATGTCCTTGCTTGGAGAGACAACAGTCAATTCTCGGGAGGTAGAGTATAAGGAGGAAAAAGAGTGATCTGGACTCTGGATGAGAGTGAATAAAGCACATTAGTTCTTGAGGGAAGCCATTAAAACAATCGGAAGACAAATGCTAGGATACTAAAATGGTATGAAAATGAAACATGAAATGAACTAAAATGAAGAAGGACTTTATTTTGTGAGGTATGTGGCAAAATAGCTAAGAAAGAGACAGATTGGGCCAGTGACAATTTATCATACACATGAATGTACCATCCTGAGCAAACATTCCCAAAGACCTGATGGGAGCTAGGATTTTATAGATAATAGCCATTTCCAAGTGAAAACTAAACTTTGATTGCAAATTCCACAGGGCCTGGCAATAAGAGATTGAAAGACAGGACAAGTAAACTATTACTCATTTGTCTGAGAGAAACAGGTACTCAGATTAAAAATGTAACTAGGGGAGCTAGGAAATAGGTAACTGAGCAGTTACCCAACTTTGACAATACAGCCACCAAAAAGTCAGTAACTCTTCTTCATAGTGGGGGCTTTGGGAATTTTGGATGACTGGGTGAAAGGTCCACACTAACTTTACAGAGATTTATTTATTTATTTATTTATTTATTTATTTATTTATTTATCATAGACAGAGAGAGAGAGAGAGAGAGAGGCAGAGACACAGGAGGAGGGAGAAGCAGGCTCCATGCTGGGAGCCTGACGTGGGACTCAATCCTGGGACTCCAGGATTGCACTCTGGGCCAAAGGCAGGCGCTAAACCGCTGAGCCACCCAGGGATCCCCACTTTATAGAGATTTAAATAGCTTCCTGTCACTTTGGAGGAAGGATTATTATGTTAATATTCTGGTGTTGTCACAGAACTAGGCACATTACATAATCACACTTAGTATAACACCTCATTTGGTTAGTGTTGGCAGAGAAGACCTAGGAACTAGACTTAGAGAAATGAATGTCTGGTCGCACACATAATTTGACTACCAAAAATCATGGTCTAGTTAACATACACATGGTTCATATGTGGCATGTTCATTTGGTACCTCACACAGCCACTCTTCCTGTGGTAGACAACCTAACAAATCTTCAAATTCTTTCCTATCCTTCCAGGTTTAGCCCTTTCAACCCATGGAGGCTGACTACCAACTGTTGGTGTAGGCTAGCAATTAAAAATGAGTTGTCCTCCATTTTGCAAGGGATGTTGCATGTATTTGTGAGAGAGGACCAAAAAAATAAAGGATGTTGTTATTGAGAGTTCATTTTGATATTCCTAAATCAAACAATTCCCACCAACTTACCAAGTGCCTTTTAGAAAGCATTCATTGCTTTTCTTTTTTCAATATCTCGCTTGAGTTGACAAAGGGTGCATAGAGGGAAACATCCCAGCCATAGGAAATCACTGAAAATAGATCCCTGTTAAAAAACAAACATTGGATCAGCATATAGCCCATAAATATAGTCACACAATTCCTTGTATTTGTATAGCTTTTTAAAACTTTTTAAAAGGTATCTTTTATGCTACTGGTTTATCATGAGAATTCTCATTATACCCATTTTTCTGATGACCAAGTGAAGGTAAATAAGTTGCTCAGATTACATAACAAAGTGGTAGCTGCACTTGGTCTTTCTTTTATCAAGCCAGTGCTCTTACCATAGTATAACACAATTTCAAATGATTTCCTGGTTCAAGATAGCTTTTGTCCTTTAGCATCTCTTCTGAAATGCTTCCCTTTAAAACCAGCTGTAAAATGCACCAGTTTTTCTGTAGTTTGAGAGCAGAGCCAGACCAAGGCACACATTGTATCCCTCTAGTCATTTTCATTGACATCTCTCAAGTTCTGCAATGGAGGAAGTTTGGAGCAGAGGGGAGATACATAAATTTTGGGGAAAAGAATGAATATTGTTTGGAAAGCCATAGAATAGGGTACTTTGCAAGGATTTGAGGGCCCTCTAAATAGAAGGGTCCATTTGGATCCTCAATGACCTTCTGGGAAACATACCCTTGAAGGGACTCCTGTTCTGGTTGCAGGAGGCACTGGGTGAACCAGGGAGTTATAGTCTGATAACCCGATTTTATTACAGTGTATCTTGACAGATGGAAATAATTTTGAACTCCATTATTTGACAGGGCTTATTTTTTTAAAATATTAAGTTTGCTATAATTCCCAGTTTACAGTGTGAGCTCACGGGGTGGGGCAGGGGTGGTGTATAATCAGGAGCTTCTAAAAAGTGAAATTATGAGTGATTTATGTTTTACACACAAAAATTTTTCTCATTGTTACAGTGATTTTGATTGTTATCTAACAGAATAAGCATGTGGGGCAAAAGAGCAAACAAATAGCAGTCTTAAAAAATCTAATGCTGTGATCTCATGATATGGAAGAATGGGTACTAAGCTTGAAAATAATTCAGTACTTGGGATGCCTGGGTGGCTCGGTCAATTAAGTGTCCAACTCTTGGTTTCAGCTCAGGTCAAGATGGAGCCCCATATTGGGCTCCCCACTCAGTGCAGAGTCAGCTTGAGATTCTCTGCCGCTCCCCTCCCTTCCCCCTATGTAAAAGAAATTAATTAATTAAATAAATATTTGGAAAAGAATAATTTTGTCCCTTGTCGTCTCTTTTTCCTGATAACCTTTACTTATAGTACTTATTTTTTGGTTTTAATTCATTATTACTTTTAATTTTTTTTTATCTTTTAAACCTTCATTAAACCAGCATTATTAAACACTTATAATATGTCACAAGGAAGAAAGTATTCTTATTTGATGAGGATCTAATTACTTGGCTGTTCCAGCACATCTATACCTGTCTTTTAACCCAGCTAGTTTTCAGGGGGAAAAAATCCCCATTATTATTTGTTGAGAAACCTAGGAAACCTATAGAAAATAAACCCTGATTCTAAGTACGTTACACAGTGTTGATACAGAGAAGAAAAAAATCATTCCTTGCTCACAGTGAGAAGAAATGAGCTATAGGTTTATACCATGCTGAAGTTAACAAAAGACAGAATTGTTTTGACCAGAGAACACCCTTTCAAGAAATGGGTGCCAGAAATAAAGATTCTGCACTCATTACTCTGTTTGGTTAAATGAACTGGTGCTTTACTTGTTTGGAAGTTGTCTTGTTATGAGCACTACTTAGGAATCACTGAACAAATAAATGAATGAATTAGGGTACATGGCTGGCTTCCTTCTCAGGAAGGCAAGATGTAATGTTGGAAAAACCAGACTGTTGGGAGTTAGGATAACCTTGAGCCCAAATTCCAACATTTACATGTTCTGTGACCTCAAGATATGGTTTCCATATTTACAAAGGGAAGTAACAATTCCTGCACCACAAGAGTTTGCCAGTAGTGAATGAGCAAATATAGGTGAGATAATACCCCAGCTTATGGTAGTATAATCAGTGGTTGTCTCTTTTCTTCCTCCTTCTCTCCTGCCCTGCCCAAAGGGATGTATCCATAAAGCAAAGGGCAGATCAGAGAGGCTGCATTGTAGCAGCCCCATAAAAGTTTGCATGGGTGTGAAAGGAAAACAAAGCAGAGAGCCTGAATGATACAAACCAGTCCTGGGAATTATTTTTAGGTCTGTTCTAAGGAGGAAATAGAGATACACTGCCTATAAATAAACTGCTTCATTGTGTGTCTAGGAAACCTACTATATCTAGAATCTTAGGCCTAGAAATCATCTTGCACAACTTCCTCATGACAGGTGAGAAAACTGATGCCATCACATGACTTATTAGTCAAAAAGTTAGCTATTTGCTCAGCTGTTCCCAAACCCTTATCTCCAGGTTCCAGCTCAGTGCCCCTTCCTAGGTACTATGTTGGGGTTTTAGGCTGCTTTGAGAACCTTACCCTCACACCCTCACACCATATACATAAGTACACATGCATGCACTTTGCATACAATTCAGGAAGTTCAAGGTCCAGGCACAAGGTTAAGAACCCCTGTGTGTTATGCTGCCTTACAGGTAGCATGAATGAAAGTAGCCTTGAGCACTGAGCAAGTCAGGAGGCAGAGCAAGTACACAGGAGAAATGAGGCCAGGGCCCTGAACACACCTCTGCCCTGAGGAAGTGGTTTAGTAATTCTCTGAGAAAAGTACAAAAATAAAAATAGTTGTTTACTGAGCACTTATTGCATGCCAGGTCCTGTGCTATGCCCTTTCCATATATTATTTTACATGACTCTTTCTACATGATCAAAGGGGAGGTGTCATTATAACTATGTATCAGTGAGGGGGTCAAGGCTTAGGGAGATTAATAACTTGCTTCTGTTCCTATGGGGGCAGTTTCCAGGAAAAGAATCCATCATATCACTTCTTTATTTAAAATATTTCAATGGCTTCCCTGCTCATTCATGGCAACAACTAAAGTTCTTACAATGGTTTTCAAAGGCCTAGAGTTTCTAAGTCTTGTTCTGATGTCATCTCTTTCTATGGCATCCTACCCCCACCCCCTCATTCATTTGATTCTTGCCTGTCTGGCCCCTTGCAGTTTCTGGAACATTCCAGATATACTCCTTTAAAGCCTTGAGTGACACTCTTTCCTCTGCCTGGCTCTTCCTCAGATGGGCCATCTTCCCATCCTTTTACTTTTGTACCAAGGCCTTCTCTGATAACCCTATTTAAAGTTAAAACTCCCTTTCTAAAATGTGGATGGTTATTGAATTTTATTGATGTTTTTCAGACATCAACTGAGCTGATCATATGGTTTTTCTTTTTTTGAATCTATAAATAGAATATTCTGCTATTGAACCATCTTTGCATCCCAGGGGATAAATCTTGCTTAGATAAAAATATATTTTATGATACTGAAAAAAATAATAAAATAACATTAGAATCCTTCAACATTCTCTACTCCTCTTCTTTATTTTTTTCTGTACCACCTTACCAGTATCCTATAAGGTTTTTACTTGGTTACACAGTAGTGATCTCCTATTAGAGTGTAAGCTCTACCATTGACAACCATCATAGTAATAATTGATTCAAGTGAGACGCTTCAATGGATGTTAATCTTAGTGGATCAAGGTTTGATGAGGAATAGAGTATTTTATCTCTCTACAAGGTCCTTACTCATTATAAAGGGGAAAATGGCAACCTTATAGTGAAGAATCCTGGTGGACACTATCTTAACTAGGTAATCAATGTAAACAATCATAATGGGATACACTGATGTCATGTGCCTCTTGGTATGAAGCACAGCAAATATCACATCAGTTCTGTGGAGGATCTGCCAAAATGTAAAACCCAAGTCTAACCATGAGGACATACTTGGCACACCAAATTGGGGGAAAATACAGAATAACTGATCTGTACTTAAAAAAAAAAAAAAAAGACAAGGAAAGACTGAGAAACTATTCCTATTGTAGGAGATGAAAGAGGAATGACAATTGAACACAATGTGTGATCCCAGGTTGATTTTCTTCCCATCCATAGAATGTCATTGGGTTAATTGGTGAAGTTTATATAAGATCCACAGATTAGCTAATACACTGTATCAGTGTTAAATCCCCGATTTTGATGGTTGTATTATGGTCATATAAATGAATGTTCTTTTTTTTTTTTTTTGAATGTTCTTGTTATTAAGAAATACATGCTGTAATAGAGGTAGTAAGACATCAAGTCTGTAATTTCCTATTAATGCTTCAGAAAAACAGAATAGGCAAACGGGTAGAGGAAAGAGTAAACAACACAAAGGTGGCAAGACTTTAAAGTATTTGGGGAACGTGGGTGCAGGGTATTCAGGAATTCGTTTTCTTTTTTTGTTGTATTCTTTCTGCGACTTTTAAGTCTGAGAGTTTGTTAAAATAGAGGTCTCAAAAAAGTAAGAAGAAAAAGGATGTAAGCTACATGCATGCAGACAGGGCTTTCGACTTGCTTTGTTCACTGAGATGTCTCTAGCGCCCAGAAGAGCAGCACCCCACATGTTCCGTGCACGCGACAGGCCCCGTTGAATGCATGCCTACCAGTTTAGGACGGAGCCAGGGTCTAGAGGCTCAATAATCCCTTGTGAATGAAGGAGCACTGGCTTATGAGGCAGCCGTGCCAGCTCGGAAGGGGCCGACCACACAGCCGTTTTCTCCCCACGGCTCCCTAACAGACCGTGGTGCAGGCTGCAGATTGGCAGAGCCGCGGGCGGGCCTCTGGGCAAAGCGGCCAGAGCGCTGCGGGCCCTCCAAGGCTCCCCTGCGCGCCTCGCAGCTGGGGCCGAGACACACCTGCCGCGGCCAGGTAAGATGTTCTTACGAACTGTCCCACCTGTGGGCGGCCACGGCCCTGTGAGTCCCTGCACAGGTGTGGGCCGGGAGCGGAGACCGGGTCGGGGTCAAGGCGCCAAGGCCAGGAGGGATCGCAGCCCGCGCTCAGACCCAAGGGAGCCCTGGGGCCTCGCAGGGCAACGGGCCACTCACCGGGATGCCGAAGCGCGTCCGGTACAAGGTCCTCATGGCGACGCTCGCTCCGCACAGGCAGCATTCGTTCATGTCAGAGGCGATCTGACACGAAAGGCACAGGGGACAGAAAGCCCCACAGAGGCCTGGGTGCGGGGGGAAGGCACACAGAAGAGTTAGTGTAAGTCATCATACTTTCAACGAAATCACACCTCTTTCAGACAAGATGCTGGCTCAGAAAATGGCTTTAATGGGCGCTCGGAGAAAACAACGTCATCCTCTGGCTCCTTGGGCCTTGCTTCTAGAGCCATCTGTCCAGGAATTGGGGATAATTCGTGAGTCACTACACCAGATCAGATTTAATTGCAGAAGCTCATGCCTTGCTAATCTCAGCATGTTCACATTATCTTTCTTCCCTGCGCTTGTCACATTCGGGTCATGCTTGCAGAGGAAGTTTGTGGCGTCAGGATGTCTGAGAAGCCCTCTAAAAACTGGTAGGGCATTGAGGGTCAGGAAACACCGAGTGAAGAAATCATCAGGGACAAAGAGAGGAAATAGATTCTAGATGGTCATTCGGGCAAAAGGACTCTATCATCATCATGAGGATGGATGCAAGCAGAAATTAATTGGTATCAGTTGTTTAAAAAGTTGAGTGCAATTTCACTTTACAGAGTTTCTGTAGGAAAGAGGGCCTAAGAAAATGACAACAAACAGGAAACTGTTCTCAAATATGCTCGGAGTAAAAGTCTATTTTGAAAAGTGCTGGGGTGGAGTTCTGGTATGGCTGTACCCTAGATAAGAGAGTCTGTGGTTTTTTAACTGATTGTTTTTAAGCAGAAGGCGATCTCCGAAGAAACTGCAACTTCCATCATACACACAAAAAAGGAGGCTGTTTCTCACACACAATGTCAAGATGAGCCCCCACAGAGAATGTCTGTAACCCATATGGCATGAGACTCTGAAATAAGAAAAAATTTCTCACGCAAAAGTGTGTTTTGTAGTGGAAGTGAGTAAAGCTAAAAGCCTGCAGTGCTTCCTGAGATGGAACAGTGAGAAGAGTTGCAAGAATGTCACTGACAGCTGGAAAACACAGAACAGCATTGTCAGAAAAGGTAGAGGTAAGTAGAAGACAAGCTAGAGCAACGTGTCAAGAGCATGGTGATATAAGAGGTGAAAAACTGCAAAAGGCAATTGGTCTGGACGAGGATCACAAACTCAAGGTCATGCAGGTAGAATGAGTGAAATAGATTGGAAAAAACACAAAAGAGACAGCAGTGGGCACAAATAAATATGGCAAGCTGTAGAATGAGAATCACTTTTAGTGGGATCAGCTAATGCTAAGCAGCAGCTGAACTCTGCCATATGTAATGAAGGCTCATCTTTCCAGATTTTCCAATTTTCGAAAGAACTGGCAATCTAGAATGGAAAGTCAGATTTTTATGTGAAATCTGACTTTTATATGTTTCCTAGTATTTTTTTTTAAATTTTTTTAAATTTTATTTATTTATGATAGTCACAGAGAGAGAGAGGCAGAGACACAGGCAGAGGGAGAAGCAGGCTCCATGCACCAGGAGCTCGACGTGGGATTCGATGCCGGGTCTCCAGGATCGCGCCCTGGGCCAAAGGCAGGCGCCAAACCGCTGCGCCACCCAGGGATCCCTGTTTCCTAGTATTTTTAAATTGCTATCTGAAGAGAGCTCGTTAAGTATAGGATGAACAAAACACATCTGGTGGTTAAATCCACTCAATGGGCTTGGGAGTTGGACAGTAAAGCAGAAGCTCAGTGACAGGGTAAGTAGACGAGTTCTATTAGGTCAGGAACCTGAACTCCTAGAATCCAGGAGAAGCAATAAGTAGGTACACTTACAAATCCCCAGGTCATCAAAGCAGTCAAACATGCCAGTTTGCCAGTCGCTATTCATCATACTCCCTCCTGTACCATATCCTGGCTGCGAAACAACTGGATTCATTTTTAAGACTAAGTTCCAAAAGGCACTGCCTGTGAAAACAAAACCAAAAAATATTAACCCTACCTGTGTTGGTTGGATATCATGTAAATTTTAGTTGAGAGGACGTTTCATCACACTTCTCCTGATTAGGGTTGGCCACACTCAACAAACTTAGCAAGACATAGGTAACAGTCTATTATTGATACTTGGTAATTAGAAATTTCAAGGAAGTGGAGTGAGGGTTCATTTTTCTGGGTTTTCTGGGGGGATTTTGTTGCCCCTTTCGTTCTGATCTTATTTTCTTTTAATCTGCAAGATGATTTTTTTTTCTTCTATTTTCAAGACAACCATCCTGAGCAATGTCTATTTTGCATATGAGGTGTTTTATTTAATACTGCTTGTAACGACTCTTACAACACTATTGCATGGACATGATCTCAGTTGCTTCTTGAGAACTTTGTGAGATAGAGTTCTTTACTTCTCCAGAAAGTTGTCATTACACTGATGCCTCTAGCTAATGTCAGTCCTCATTGCCTAATTGCTACTGGTATCCTGATAGCTAAAGTTTTAACAGATGTCCTAGGTTACTTAAAAAAAAAAAAAAAAAGATTAACTTCTTTTTGTGAAATTGTCAGGCAAGAATCTGAAAAAAATGGTGGGAAGACTTTAAGCTTTCACAGAAAAGTCCGGTAGTTGCAAAACCACTAAGAAATAGTGTCTCTCAAACAAAGTGGGGCCTATACTTTTCAGATTTCATCCAGGGATCAAACGAAGTCTCCTAAGCTCTACCCAGTCAGAACTCCGGAGAATGTATTTGGTTTCAAAAAGGCTGATGTTAAAACGTTCTTGTGTACTGCTTCATATCTAACCATGTGTTGTGCTCTGGAGCCCTGACCCCTGCTCATGTCAAACACTTCCCTTAATCAGGTGTGAGGAAACATCCAGTCCTATTATCTGTCCACCTGTTCCATGTAGCAAGGGAAGGCCCAAGTCAAAGATGCTCCCAGAGTATATCTCAATCCTGACTGTGCACTAGGCTCATCCCTAGTGCTTAGTTGAAAACACACATACTTTTTTTTTTTTTTTTGAAAACACACATACTTGATTCTGATTCAGTAGCTGGGGTGGACCCTGGCAAGTAAAAGTTTTCAGAGGTGATTGTGATGTAGACAGCTCTGGAGACCACTGCTTACTGGTCATTTCACTCTCTTTCCACCCTTCCCAGTCCTCTTCTTAGCTCCTCCCTTGCCCTGCTCTTTGTTCTGGTTGATTTTGTCTACACTGACATCCGTGGCTATCATTAGTTGATTTCCCCGACAGGTGATTATGGAAAAATCATGGGACAATAAGAGCCAAGGCACTTTGACTGCCTTAGAAGTCTGCCTCTAATATTTATTATCAAGAACCTGCTTTATGACACAAAGGGAAAACAACCAAATTGAGAAGGCTCCATAATTATTGTCACATCTCACTAGGGATTACATTTGAAACTATTGGGCTAGATAAACATTTCACTAGAATCCAAAGATCTTTCTCCTCTCTGATTATTTAGGAGGACTATGACATCTTTTCTACTACCATCTTATCAGAGTGGGCACATGCTGTCAGCTCAATGTACTATCTGAAAAATAGTCACAAAATTTGAATAAATTGCACAGGTAATGTTGTGTACAATATTGAATGTTACAGATATACTTCTGGCCTGAAGGATGAATTATCCAATACCTTCAAAATATATACTGGGAAAATCATTACACAAAATGTACAAGTAGCTGTTGCTGCTGCGTGTGTATCATTAAAGAAAAATATGCCAGTAAGACTATATTCTTAATAGAAAATTACTTCTTAGAAGAAACATTGCTTTTGGTGAAAAAATTTGCATAACCAAACAAATCAGTTTAGCTAATGTATCAAGATGGAAAACTATGTTAAAGTTCTTTTCAATACTCCAACCCTAAAAATATTCTGGAGCAAAGACTATATTTTAACTATTCTTCCAGTGTTTCATTACCCTTTGCAGAGCCCTGGAAACATTTATTTGTGTGGTCAGCAGTTTACAGTAAGTATAAAATTTGCTGTGCTTAGTGTGAAGACAAAAGGCCAGTGAGGAGGCTCGAGAATCAGTTCTGATAGGAATCCTGAAATGGGTATAGGCTGTAATTACTCTACACACAAATTACATCTATCTTACATTGTACTGTTTGTATTAATTCAATTAATTTCTAATCTAACACAGGGACTCTTGCCACTTGTTCTTAAACCCCTAAATTCCTGTTCTTTAAGTAAAATGTTTACAAAACACACTACAGTGTATGTCTGTATGCATATATTATGTGTCTATTTATAGATTTTGTGCTTCTGTATGTGGATACACTGAGCAGTGGTTCTTACTGTCCTGTGCACAGGACTCAGTATCCTTTTAGAGTGTAGAACCTAGTGTAGAACCTAATTCATAGGGCCAGAGGCTTGTTTTGTTTTTTTTTTTTTAAGATTTTATTTATTTATTTGAGAAAGAGAGAGAGCAAGAGCAGGGGGAAGGGCTGAGAGGGAGGGAGAAGCAGGCTCCCCACTGAGCAGGGAGCCTGATGCAGGGTGATCCCAGGACCCCAGGATCATGACCTGAGCCGAAGACAGATGCTTAACCAACTGAGCCATCCAGGCGCCCCTGCAGTGGCAGTGCTGCTGGCAACTGGCCCGCACTTTGACTACTCAGTGTCTAGATCATGATTAGGAACTGGGTTCAAATTTATTTCCCACCTTCTATGTGTTCTTGGACAAGTAAACTAACCTCTTTGCTCCTCAATTTTGACACCTTTAAAATGATTATAGTACCGCTTTTCTCATGGGTTGTTGTATTACTGTGATGAGACTATGTCAATAGACTTATGCCTTTTAAACACTGTGTTTTCTGTATGGCAGTGAGCTGACATATGCCCCCTTGTGTCTATCTGAGGCTAAATGTTAAGTAATAGGTCATACACCTGACTCAGTATCAGGCAGTGCCTGGGATCACAGCTCCATAAAGCTAACACAGTGTGGTGATAAAATGAGCAATGGGGTAGGAATCTAAAAACTTGGATTTAGTCATTGCTGGTATTTGGCAGGCTCAAGCAAAATCCTGTTATGTGAAGACATTTTGAAAACTGCAAACCACTATATATATGAGAGAAAGAGAGAGTCTAAAAAGAGTCTAAGTGCCAAGAACATGGATGGAAAAACCTGAGTGTGATATGTTGCCAATATGACAATGGTTTACACTTGCTTTCCAAAGTGTGTTCATGCTTGATCTCTAGTTGACACTTATCTCTGTTTAATATTTCCAGCAGACTAAAGCACTCAGACAATGAAGGCTGATAACATGCTTTCTACTGTAGACATGAAAACTGAGGCAAAGAGATTACATGCTGGGGCTAGGGAAAGGTCATGATCACTAGTCCAACCTCCTTAACTTATAGATGAGGACATGAGGCTTGTCTCAAAGACTGAGTGTTACTCTGTATCCTCTTCCCAGTCTCTTCAAGAAGAAGACATGAGGACACCTCACAGGAAACGTTATAGAAACCCAAAGATGAGAAGGTAGACCAGTCAGCACGATCCAGTGGTTTTCATCATTGATGCTGGCCACAGACTCCAGCTTTCCAATCATTAGCTAATGACCTTGTCCCTCAGTGTCTTCATCTGTGAAGTGCACAGTATGTGGCTTCTAAAACTGTCAGGAGCATTAGATATTTGAAAAGCCTTTAGAGTGATGACTGGCATGGGATACATTCTTCATGAGTAGTAGTTACATAAAAGTGAGTACTTGGCCCTGGAGGGAAATCAGTAGAATCCCCTCCCCTTCTTTACACTCTCCTGTATATTATGGGATATGGGCATTTCTTCTATAAGGCCACAGATGAAAGGGAAAGAAACAGAAAGTAAGTCACATGCCTACAGTGACAGAGTGACAAGGCTGGGATCTGAATTCACTTCTTGGGACTCTAAAGCAGTTATGCTTATTTCCACCCAATCTGGGATCGGGAACCTTGGCCAGCTAAAGTGAGCCAGACCTGCTTAGGGAGAAAAGGTAAGCATATCTTAGGTTATCCTTTCCCAGGTGAATTTTGGAACCACAGGGAGGTGGTTTGTGACTAATGTTGCTTTTTTTTAAGTCATGTGTCTGTGTGTCTGTGTGTGCTCATGTGTCTTTCTTTATCCAGGTAGATATTTTTAGTGTTTTGAAAGCAGTCACTCAAAAACTCCTTTAGAGTTCCACCATACAGGTTCAGCTAACTGGTTCACAACTAGGATTATTTTGCCCCCCCCCCCGCCCCCGGGGACATTTGTCAATGCTTTGAGATATTGTTGGTTGTCATGATCAAGGGTGAGGTGCTATTGTCATTCTAGTGGGTGGAAGCCAGAGACTTTGCTAAACATCCTGCAAAGCACAGGACAGCCCCCACAGCAAACAATGTTCTATCCCCAAATATCAACAACAGTGCTAAGGTGAGAAACATGGTTAGAAAACATCAAAAGCCTCATGACACCTGAGCTTTGGGAGGGCTTCTAAAGGTATTTGATTCGGTTTTCTAGGGGTTATCTAGGATCCCTGGGTGGCGCAGCGGTTTGGCGCCTGCCTTTGGCCCAGGGCGCGATCCTGGAGACCGGGATCAAATCCCACGTCGGGCTCCCGGTGTATGGAGCCTGCTTCTCCCTCTGCCTGTGTCTCTGCCTCTCTCTCACTGTGTGCCTATCATAAATAAATAAAACAAAAAAATAAAAAAAAAAAGAAAGAAACCGAGGCTATAGTAGCCAGACAAGCAGTCCTTGTAAGGAATGGGACCTAACACTTGGCCTCCTAGTCACAATGTTTCAAAGGCTAGAACTCAGGGATCATAACACTACCCAGTTTCCCCATAGATTGGTTCATATCCTATTCTGAAATCCTGCTTATCCTGCCAGTTGCTCCCCTTCCACCACTTGCCTCTTTCTCTTCCTTCTGCTTCTTGTTCCTATGTGGACAGTGTAACTCTCCAGTTCTATTTTTTCTCTTTCAATAAACTTACTATTTTTAAAACTTTTTAAATTCAATTTGCCAACAGTGTATAACACCCAGTGTTCATCCCATCCCATCAAATGTCATTAGTGCCTGTCACCCAACTTCTTTTTTTAAAAATTTAAAGTCAATAAATTTTTATTTAAGGAATTTTACATGTGATTCCTTCCACTGCCCTTCATTGTAGTTTTTTCAAAGTCAGAATCATAATCTTCAGAATAGCCCTTTTTTTAAACTTTTTTTTAATTGAACTTTTGTTCAGTACAGTTGTCACTAGCAATCCGGAGTTCTTTCAGTTGGGCTTCTTTGATTCCAAGTGAAATATGAACACACTTCAAAAATTCTCCACCTGTAATCTTTAGAGTCCAATTTCTTTATTCTAGGGACACATTTAGGATCAGAGTAGACGGATCTGCCTGTTTCTCAATTCAGACACCTTCTAAACATGAATGAGTTCAAATCATATTCACCCCTAAACTATCACACCCTAGAATTGTACAGATTGTTGGGATATGCCAATATCTAAGATTTTAAAAATGTGACTATTAGGTCTTTCACATCATCTTAGCAGATAGATGTCTTACAGTTCTTTCCCACAGATCTAACACATAGTTCTGTGAATAAAGCAAACCACACATATACTCAATGAGGCATTTCCAACCACGTTGGTCTACAAAAAAAAGCCCCATTAGGATATACCTCAACTCTTTCGGTGAACTCCTAACTGAAGTGCAATATACATTCAGTGAAGTGCAGAAATCATAAGCATTACTGATGAATTTAATGGTGAACAGTTCTTGTAATCACAGCCTGATTTAAGAAGTCCATTATCAGCACCACAGAAGCCCACCTTACTCTTAGAAAGTCCCTCTGCCTCTGCCTGTGTTTGAGCCTTACATATATTGAATTATATGCACTATTTGTTCTTCTGTGTCTGGCTTCTTTTGCTCAAAATTAGGATTGTGAGATGCAACCATGTAGCAATAATTCATTTATTCTCATTGACATATAATAAATCATCATATAGATATAACACAACTTATTCATCCATGCTACCATTGTATTGTTTCCAGTTTGGACTATTAGGAATGGTACAGTAGTGCTATGAACATTATTGTACATATCTTTAGGTGGGCCAGGTATGTATTTCTATAGTGTCTACACCTAGAAATAGAATTGCTGGGTCCGGGGGTTGGTAGATAATGCCAAACAGTATTGTCAAATGGTGATACCAATTTACATTCCCATTAGTAATGGATGAGAGTTCCATTGGCTTCATGTCCTTATCAATACCTGGTGATGCCATCATCTTTCTTTTTACCCATAGAGTGCTACCAGAATCTGGGAAGTGGAAGCCTAGGCTTAAGACTGAGAAAAACAGAAATTATGGTTAAATGATTAAATAGAATTGCCATATTTAGGAAAAAATAAAGAAGATTGTTAAATTTGAATAAGTAAGTCCCAAGCAATATTTGAGACATAATAATACTAAAACATTTTTCATTCTTTAGTTGAAATTCAAATTTAACTGGGCATCCTGTATTTATCTGGAGGGTTTGGGGAATAACTTTGAAATTAGAAAATATGGTGGCAGTTTCTGCCCCCCAATTTACAGGAATGGAACTGGCATGAGGGAGGCCAAAAACAATGGAGATTTCCTAAGTTGTGCAGGAAGCTGTTTCCCATCCCCCAGGGAATGAGCAGAGGCCAAAGGACACTAACGGTGGCCATGATTTATGATTTCTATCTAAATTCTTACAAGAGCATTTCCTCTGGGAATGCAATTGCTTATTTATGGTTAAAGGAAGGAAACTGAAATTTCTTGAGCAGTTTCTACTGCTAATTTCCATTTTAAGCAATCTTAGGTACATGATGAGCCCCATAACAATCTTTTCTCCTAGTTTGAAACCAAATACCTGGAGCAGCATAGCCAGGTGCCCAGGCAGGTGAGCTGAATCCAAAGTCCACACTCTTCCAACCTACCAAGTCCTGTCTTCCAGGTCCTATCTTTAGAGGAGTCCCACTGACTGGCCCCAGGGCCTGCATGGGCTCCATTTCTCTCAACCAGTCTCAGCTATGCTGATGGGATCCACCAATGGCTATTACTCTCCTTGGGTTTCCCCAGGCTCCTCATTCCCTCTATTTCCATCCCTCCTTTCTCCTCTGTCCATTTCCTTCTGGCTTTCAGCTGCCTACCAGACCATTCCATGGGTTGTAGGCAACCCATTTCTGGAAAAGCAAAGTAAATAAAGTCAATTGGGAAGGCCCCGCTTTGAGTCACTTTGAGCTTCTTCAGCCCCCAACCAGCCTCCAGCAGGCCTGTCTTTTAGTGCAGGGATTGAGTCTGCATCTGGAACCAGTTGTCCTACTACCTTGCATCGCAAGCAGAATTCTGCAATCTCTGCAACACATGGGGACTCTGCCTCTGTACATGTTGTGTATAGACCAGAAAATGCCATTCCAAAATATGCCTTTATGGCATAAGAGTTATTCTGAATCCATTATTTTGAGAAACAGCACACATAGGAGAAGCTCTGAAAACAGAGTCAAACTTATCCTTTAAGGTAATTTACATTTATAAGGGAAAAATCTCCTTTTGTAAGTGCCCCCCTCTCCTATCAGGAGTAGAGGGATGACTCTATACCACAAGAGACTCATCAATGGAAAAAGTATGGACTTAAATCTGCATGACAAGCCTTTATTTTCCTGCTCCCTTTCTCATAACTGGCTTCCCCCACATTTTCTGTCCAGTGCCTTTAGCTAAAGCTGGTTTAAGCCTGAATTCTTTTTTGTTTTCATTGAAGTTCGATTTGCCAACATATAGTATAACACCTAGTGCTCTTCACATCAAGTGCCATCCTTAAGTCTGAATTCTAAGCCACTTCTGAGAGTTACTCATTTTCCTGCATACCTCCCATGTATATGAGATATATGTGTAATCTTTTTTTGTTTGTTTTTCTTTGTTTTCTTGTTTTTCTCTCTTTAATCTGTCTTTTCTTTCAGGGCCCCTAGTCAAGAATTTGGAAGGATAGAGGTTAACATATTTTTCCTCTTCTACAAAGTCGTTTCTGAAATTTTAGCCAAACCAGGAAATTTAAAAATGATTATTTATGCATGGTTGAAAAGATAAATTTTTTTTAAAAGGTTTGTTTATTCATGAGAGACACACAGAGAGAGACAGAGACATAGGCAGAGGGAGAAGTAGGCTCCATGCAGGGAGTCTGATGTGGGACTCGATCCCAGGACTCCAGGATCACGCCCTGAGCTGAAGGCAGAAGCTCAACCAATTGAGCCACCCAGGTGCCCCCCAAAAATGACATTTCTTAATCTAAACTAAATAATATCTGAAACAAAAAGCCTCTGGTCACTGCTCAGGGTGATGGAATAGTGGGAGCTGGGCATTCTGCCCAATTTACTGACGCCCCCATGTTAGGCCTTAGCTGAGAATATAGCTCTTCTCTTTATAGACTTGGACTGGGGAAAGGAGGTTCCTCACTTACCAGTATCTGGCTTCTAGTCTTCCCTCCCTCCCCAGATACATTCAGATCCTGCTCCTCCCAAAGAATTCCCTCTTGAGCTTCTCCCCACCCAGAAGCATCACAGCAAGCCTGCTGTTAGTCCTGGGTCTGATCTGTATCTGGAGACAGTTATCTGGATCACCTACAGAATGCAGTATTGCCTGTATCATAATAGGATCCTTGACTAATATACCACCAATCACATTATTTCTGAAATTTTAGCCAAAACAATGAAAACTCCATTACATGTAAGTTTAAAAACAATTGTGCATCATTGAAGTTATGGCATTTCCTAATTGAAGTTAAATCATTTCTATCACCAAAAGCCACTCCAAAACATTTTCCCTTTGGTTAAAAATGGTGCTCATGCTTGGTAATCCTTAAATTTAGAGCCCTCTCAGGAGTATTTGTTTATTTGATAGTGCTCAACTGGGAATTTTTCTGACACCGGGGGAGTCCTTTATCCTACTTTTGTCAAGGAAGTAAAGGTTTGTGCTCACTAAAACATTTAACTGAGGCGAGGATTGGTGACAAAAACCATAGAATACACTGGATCCTTGCAGGTCTCTTCTCACTCTGCCATCAACTAATTCATTCAGATTCTTTGCTACTTTTGTCTTAAAATTTGTTAATCTGCTGTCAGGCATACATGGCTCTAGGGGAAGAATGCCTGTTCACTCCTAAACAGTTTTAGGGTGCCCAAGGACTCACCCTGTTTTTTCAGTCCTTTGGCTGCCATTTCTTTCTCTTATCCAGTCAGGCCACAATGCTCACCAGTTTGCAGGCATTCCCTCCATCCAGTTCCTGCTGTGAGCTCCTGTCCCTTGTTTTCCTATTTACCTGTTTTAATATCTCAGCTAAAATGCCACCTCCTCCATGAAGCCATTCCTAATCCTCCAAGTTGGATTTGCCTGCTCCTGTTCAACCTTGCACATCACTCTCATGATGGGCTGGAGAGCCTGTTGGATGAGGGAGTCAGCATGCTGGGTGCTAGCCACACTTTCATCTTTTCTTTAAATGCCAATAGCAGTTTTTGCCTTTCCTCTAAATGCCAATAGCAGTATCTCCACTTTCTTCTCCCAAGGGTCATTGGGAAAGCCCTCAGAACTGACATTAACTTCAGATATGAGATTCAGAGATGTGCAAACTGAGCACTTATATTTTTCTTTGTTTTCTTTTTTTCATTTGCCGGTTTTTCTGACGGTGCAAGTGGGTTTCAGTCATCTGGGTCCCCCAAAGACAGTGACTTGCACATAGCCTAGAAAATACTAAGTAAGTATTGGGCTTCGGGATATATTACCCTAAAATATGGCAGCTTAGCATGTTGAATGTATTAAGGAGGCTGAGAAAATGGCAAAAGCTTGAAGGTCATTTTGACCTCTTCTTCTTGCCCTTCTTCCCTAAAAGCTATAGATAAATCTGTCATGTGAAAGGTACTTTCCTAGTACCAGGAACTGCTCTTGACATCCAGTGGATGGAGGCCAAGGACGCACCCCCCCCCCATTCTTCCTTCCAAATCCTCCACTTAATCCCCCATTCCTGCCAACAATAAAGTATTTGGCCCAACAGTGTCAAGACTGAGAAACTTACTCATACCCTCATCTTGTTCTTAAGAAGATTTGAGCAGCTCACAAACTTACATATATAACAAGATACAAAAAGAAAAAAAAAGAAATTTGTCACAGGGAAAATAAAGTCTGAGCAAATTTAGCATGTCCTTTAAGGTTCCCATACAGTGCTGGACATGGGCTGCATATGAGGTTCTGGGCTTCCTGCCAGGCAAAGAAAAGAGGGCATGCAAACATTTAGGAAATTGACTATGTCTATAAAATAAAAACATATTGATACCTAGAGAAATTTCTCATCAAGGTCCTCAAAAAAAAAAAAAAAAGGAGATGATATATGACATGTGGTGGTCCAAGTCTTTAACAGTATCTCTAAACGGAACTGTGACTTTCACGAACATATTTCCTAATATACGGTTAAATCACAATGCTGGAGCAGAATCACTGAAGGCAATCTACGAGCAGCTAAAATGATCCCAGCGAACTGCTTATCTCTGATCATCTGGATGATCCAAGATTAAAACATCAGATTTAAAATGTAGATTGTTCAGAGAGACACGTGGATGTATATTCTTGGGCAACCCTCCATAAGTAATATTTTCACCAGCTAGGACTTGATAAAAATTGGGCAGCAATGGGTCTGAATTAGAAGTCTTTTTTTTTTTTTTTGAATTAGAAGTCTTTGGTGAGAACCAGAGTTTAGATTCTCCATGAGAGCTGCTTATTATGCATAAGAACAGATATGCAGCAGGAAAGGGATATAAAGCAAATGTATTGTTATAAAAATTAAATGATGCAGTCAGGCCACACATCTGAATAGAAGGCACCCTAGTGTAGCACGGAGGGAGCTAACGGAGGGAGCTAACGGCTATCCTAACTCAACATGGAGATAAGATAAAGGTATATCTGTAAGAAAGCCTATGTTTTCCTCAGATACAAGTTCAGGGCCTGCTTTACCAAGTAACCGATAGTGAAGTTGAGAAAGGAAGAATGGCCAACACAGGCTACAACTGGCATTTAGATGATCATTTAAAAGAAGCAGATAGTGTTACGCTAAGAGATACCTCTTCTGCATGTACTTATGAATTGCATGTGATCATAGGAGTGATCAAAGTCCCAAAGTTGTACACCATAGAACCTGGAAAATGCTTATATCAGGTGTTAGCAAAGCCTACCCCCTGTGACAATAGAAGAAGGCAGTAAAACACCCTTGGAGTCCAATTTTAAGTAACTAACTTCCTGGTCAGTGCTATGGAGATCAAAGAATTGCAACGTGGAATCATAGCATAAAGAGTTGACCTTTTAAAAACACCAACCACTTGGGTCCACTGTGATTCTGACCCATTAGTCTGGGCGAGAGGATTAGTGACTTTGGAGCCGGTATGTTTAATGCTTCCCAGGTGACTCCAAGGTGTGGTGAGGGTTGAAAATCAGTGTATTAAAGAAAGCCTAGCCAAAATGATAATTTGAGTATTGAAATAGTGGAGCCTTAAGACTTGTACACAAAAATAAAACACATTTCCTCTCAATTCAAATTTCCCCTACCACTTAAATTTTGACTGCAAACACATATAATTATAAAAATGTAGCCAAAATAGAATGTTCAATGAAGACACCCTAAAAAGCACAAAAACATCAAAAGAAAAAAAAATCTGTTAATCCACCATACAAAGTTAACCTTATTGAAACTTGTGACATACATCCTTACCTGTAGTCCAATAAAAAAAAAAATTGTGGATAGGACCATGTTTTTTAAGGAATATTCTCCTAAATATGGCAATAAATCCATTTCTCCAACAGTGTAGAGAAGGCTGCTCCCCTTGCTGTTTCTGACACTCGGGGAGCAAGCGTTCATCTCTTTGAGAAGTGGCATTCAATCATTGTGCTCCAGCTCAGAATCATTATCTGATTAGTTAATGACTCTGGAGTTGGTGTAAAAAAGACAGAGAGGGTCTTTCTCTCTAAGAAAGAATTTAATTGGAGTTGTTCCAGCTCATCCCACAATTTATTTCTGTCTGTAGAAATAAAGGTTGAAATATTACTGAGTGAATCAATCTTTGAATTAACTTAAAAGTCCCAATTCATATGCAAATATCCTGAAATCCCTCACCTAAACCCAGATCCCTCACTTAGGCAATGGTCTATTTCCCCAGACTCCTGTCTTGCCTTTATTCTTTCTCTCCTCATATCCTTTCTAGAACTCGTCTCCAGTAGGAGCTCAGCAGAGAGGAATCCCAAAAGAAGAGGGTATCACCACCTCCTGGACTTGCACAGGGCTTGGCTCTCCCATGCTTAGCCTATCTGGTATCTGGTCACACCCACAGTGCAGCAGTCCCATAGATATCTCAGATTTAATATTTTGGCTACAAGAACTGGAAGACCTATGAAGCATAGCATTGTATTTTAAATATTGCTGTGACTCATATCTGAATTGGAATTACTTGCCCTTTTTACTAGTGTGGGCCAAAGCTCCTTTACCAGGGAAGTCACTACAGCCAATAGCCATATCCATTTCAGTACAGAACATCTCCACCAGACTTTATTTATTTATTTATTTATTTATTTAGTTAGTTAGTTAGTTAGTTAGTTAGTTTTGGGTAAACAATCAAGTTTGTTACATGATGTTAAATTTTGTTTTACTTTAAGTAAGTGGAAGAGTCTCCCTCACCCTTATCTTCCCCATTGTAATGGAAGTAAAGAGGGCTAAGATAGTGCTGGTCCTTAGCCATATAGTCAACTATCAAAACTTGCAGGCTATTGAGTTTGGGTGGTATCTTAAATTTAAAACTTGACCGGGGTGGGGGGTGGGGCGGGTAGGGCTGGGGCGGCACCTGGGTGGCTCAGTGGTTGAAAATCTGCCTTGGGCTCAGAGTGTGATAGTGTGATCCCAGGGTTTTGGCAGGGAGCCTGTTTCTCTCTCTGCCCATGTCTTTGCCTCTCTCTCTGTGTCTCTCATGAATAAATAAATAAATCTTTAAAAAATAAATAAAAAGAACGTGACCAGGACCCATCCAATACTTTATCAGAAAACAGCAAAACCATTTTGAGTGCTCTACTTGGTATAAATAGATCTCAAAACTTCCATGAAAATACAGTTACTGGTGACCATGAAACATTTACATGTTGACAAATTTAGTTCAGGCAAAAGGCAGCAGACTATACAAACACTTGATTATAATTTTTTTTTTCTCAAAATCTTCCAGATATACTTTTCTAGAGCATGGTCTATACACCAAGAGCATCATCCATTAATTTCACACACATTTGTCTCCATTTTCACTCCCCCAAGTTAAACTCAAGTGAGCTTCAGTGCAATCTTCAGTGCTAATTTCTCAATAAAACTGATGGCTACATGGGATGCCAGTTCAGGCTGCTGGGCTTCCTCCACATTTTGCTAACACATTGAAGTGCTCTTAAGGTCAGTTACCTCCCAGGAGGTAAACTAAGCATATCCTTAGGGCATCAATAAAGCTAGGGCAATAAAGTAAAATAAATGAGAGAAAATTTTAGAAAAATATTTAGTCTTCCTGCTGAAATGAATGCAAATCCTTGAGGGAAATATTCATAATTATATTGGCCTTGACACTGATTTACATATGAAAGGGTGTAGACCGGTAGTACACCATAAGTACATTTTCCAGTACATTTAAGATGTCTAAAGACGCCCATCAGGTCAGCTGTTTCCAGGTCCTTCTCCCCTACTGGAGTCAGGGTCACAGCTCTGCTGGTGCTGGCCATTCAACTTTTAATCCCACCACAGTGCCTGGATGCTCAATGGGTGTTTTTTTTTAAAAAATGAACAAACAAATTCATGAATATAGAAACTGTTAAGTTTCATACACATGATTGTAAAGTCTCTGGACTAGACATCTAGATGTCAGAAATACCACCTCCCGACCCCCACCTCCCTTGTAACAGTCATTTTTAAGAAATGTGCTAGCCTTAGGGGTCTGGACAAAAGAGGGAGGGAACAAAGCTTCTTTTTTCCTCTTCCGTTAAATCATGTAGGCGAGAAAAGCTAATCATTCCGTCAACAAGGAAAATACTGAAAGCCGACTTGGTATTATTGGTGATAATAACAATGTAACAAATTGGGAAAGGTAACAAGTGGCCAGATCACTTGTTTTTGTTTTATAAAAACAGAGACATTTAGCATTAATTCTGACAATAAGATAATAATAAGCTTCAAGGTGACTGAAAGTAGAAATCGTGCCTCCCTACCAGCAAAACTAATTCCAACAGCAAATCCTGAAACCAATGGTAAAGACACTTTCTAGAAGCAACTTAATATTTAAAATATTCTGTTTAAACACATCAGTCTTCATGGTAATGCAAAGATTTCTTCTTTAATGATCAAGAACATTTTTTCCCTCTTAAAAATGCATCTCTAGTAGCACATTTTAAAGAAACAGGCTACAATTTACCTCGGCTCTTAAGAATCACTACTGCCAAGTTGAATTTAAAAGACAACTGCATGCTGCAGACTTACGGGTTTAAAAAAAAAAACCCAAAAAACTCAATGAGGCAAATGATGAACATGTACCACTCAATTCTGCCCTGGCCTGTATTAATTACACAGTAAGATTTTACTGGTTCTATCGTTTATTTTTTAAATATTTTTTTTTCTTTCGAAAGAAGATGGGAAGGACAAAAGGTTACACAACGGAAAGGTATTATTTTGTATTGCAGTAATACTCACCCCACTCTGGTTAACTAGGAGGCCAGCAGCCCAGGCCAAGCAGGAGAAGCCCCAGGGGTACAACTGCTTGGCAGGAGGCTGCAGCCTTGCGATGTAGTAGCTGGCAAGGGTGGGGTTAGGGGTGGGGAAAGTCAGGAGGTGGGACAGGAGGAAAGAAAGCTAGTTGTCTCTACTGCCTTGGAGGCCACTGTTTTTCTATTTAAGAAAATGCACAATGCATTTTATCTCACTATATTTATTTTCTGTGATACTTGCCTGACAAACCTCGCGCCCTTAGACAGCGAGATTTATTTATGATTAGGCAGAAACACGTTTTATGAAGGTCCAAATTTTGTTTATTTACTTAGGGTTTCTCTACTTTTTCCCCTCCCTAAGGCACTTACGCGGCATGGAATGTGTTTAAAAGTAAGCGTTGGGCAGCGGGTCTGAGGTCTCAGAAATGCTAAAGAGATAGGCCACCTTCCTTCTGGCCAGGTTGTTGGGACTTAGGTTCCAAGCTAAGGGGCTGGGTGGCTCGGACAAGAGGAGTTAGTGAAGGGTAAGGGGACAGAGTGCGGATGTGGCCAGTGGCATTTCAATACCACTCACCTGGTGCCAGTGTGGAGAGTGGGTTCTCACAGATGAGACCGACATCAAGGAGCTCACTGTGGGAGCAATTCTACGAGTGAGTGAAGGGTGCAGAGGGCCTGAGCAGGGTTAGAAAGCAAGAGGAGGGATTTAACAGAAACTCAGGACAGGAAAAGGCAGTTCTTCGAAATTGGGCAGGGGAATGGAAGGGGAACTGCCTCACTTATCAAATCGTTAGACAGGCACATAGATACACGATACTGCGTCTAAAACCTCAATTGCTTCCAGACTGCCCACTAAAAAGGAGTTAGCTTAGCAGAGGTTGAAATGTCCTTCATTCCTATCAGTGTGGCCCTAGCAAGTTGTATTTTCTTTCATAGGGTTTGAACAGAAGAGCTGAATGCCTCACATCCCTCAGACTGCTTTCTGTTCCCCCAGGTGAGACATGTGTACAGAGGGAGCTGGTGGGGGAGGCACCAGGTAAGCGGAAAGGGGTTCTTGAGTGCTCACCTCTCTCCCAGGAACGCTTGCCTAGACTATTCACATGCACATGTACCATTAAGTGGAAAATTCACTATCAGTAGGATACATGCTTCTGTTTTTTAAAGATACATTTATTGGGACGCCTGAGTGACTCAGTGGTTGAGTGTCTGCCTTTGCTCAGGGCGTGATCCTGATCCCGGGATTGAGTCCCACATCAGGCTCCTTGTGACAAGCCTGCTTCTCCCTCTGCCTGTGTCTCTGCCTCTCTCTGTGTGTCTCTCATGAATAAATAAAATCTTTAAAATAAATAAAATAAAGATGTGCTTATTTATTTGAGAGAGAGAGAAGGGGGAGGGCAGAGGGAGAGGGAGACAAGGACTCCTCGCTGAGCAGGGAACCCGATGCAGGAGCTTCATCCTAGGACCCTGAGATTGTGATGAGCTGAAATCAAGAGTCGGACGCTTCACCAATTGAGCCCCCCAGGCATCCGTATAATAAATGCTGTCTTATTTCAGGTCCCTGGCGTGTGAGCAATAACCACTGTGTACATAGGCCACTTCCCTGTCCTGGAAGAGCTCACGGCCTGGAAAGTGAGACAACTGAACAGTCTGTACAGAAAATATCATTAGCATCTTACAAAGTAAGAGGTCACCTGTTCTAGGCCACTAACTGGGTGGCTCTTGGACAAATCTCTTAACCAAAAAGACTGTGATTTATTTAGGAACTGGTATGTGCCCAGCACAAAAGTGTTGCATTTCAATCGTTTCATATATTAGTATATGTTTTCACCACTTGATAGTCACAGCAAGAGATGTGCCCCTATTTGGCTTCATTCTAATAAAGAAGAAAGACAAAAGAAAAACACATGGAAGCACAAATAAGACCTAAGTATGGATGCCTGGGTGGCTCTGCGGTTGGGTGCCTGCCTTCGGCTCAGGCCATGATCCCAGGATCCGGGATCGAGTTCCACATTGGGCTCCCTGTAGGAGCCTGCTTCTCTGCCTGTGTCTCTGCCTCTCTTTCTCAGTCTGTGTCTCTCATGAATAAAAAATAAATCTTTAAAAACAAACAGACAAAAACAAATAAGACCTAAGTAAACCTATAAATGGACACAATAGTTGCATTGTTCTAAGAGTCTCAAAGAAAATTGTCAAGGGGCTGAGATTCTGAATAATGGGGTAGTAAGAAGGAGGCTTACCTTGGACAGGGTGGGCAGGAAGGGCCTCCTTGAGGCAGAGCCAAAGGAAGAGCAGCGGCTGGCTGAGTGGAGGGAGTGGTAGGAGAATCCTGGTAGATGGCAAAAGTCCCCCTGTAAACTCAGTGGATTTTAAGGAACTAAGAGGGGGTGACCGCAGAACAAGCAATAAACATTCTATTGGACAACGTGCGGAGCCAAGGAATAGAGGTGGAGATAGTTTTACAGGACTATTCAAGAAAGTCTCCATGGAATGCTGTATTTCCAAGACAGATTGGCAGCCTGGATTGTTTGTATGCATGCATGTGTGTACGTATGTGTGAATTCATGCTGGGAAAACCACCAGGCCATTTGTTAGTCTTTTCATGATTGATTAAAGGAAGTGGCATGGCCACAACCTCGCTTCTGTTGCTTCTCTCTCTGCAAAAGGGCTCAGCAAGCTTTGGGGCTGAGGATGGGTAGATTTAGTGATAGATGACCAGTTCCCTGAGAAACATAGTCAGGGCGGCTGTGTGTGACGTCTAACATGAGTGAACTGCATTAGGGTCATTGCCATTTTCAAAGTCATTGCCATTTAGTCAAAAGGGACTAAATAACCACTGGTCTGGGCCATGTGGAGGACTGCTTGCAATGAATTCCATAGGTCCTGCTCCTGGGGTTAGCCACCCAGCAAATATATATCCAGACAGTATGGCAGAGTGGCGCTAAGTGTGGCCTCTGGAGCTAGAATCACCAAGACTGTGTGGCCTTGGACTAGTTAGTCACTGTCTCTGAGCTTCTGATTCCTCACAGGGCTATTTTCAGGATTCAAAAGTGAACACGTCCTCACAGTCTCTAAGTATGTAGCCGGTATTCACAAACACTGATTTTCTTTCTTCAACCCTGAGTTAGGGAAGTGGAGAAAAGGCACCATAATGAGAACAAATTGAGGAAGGAGGCCATGCAGACTTGCCACATAGCATGTGTGCAGTGAGGGAGAGGGGGCAATCGAAGCTACTGCCCTGGCACTTTGCTTAGTAGTTGTATAATTTAAGGTTTTCTGACTTAGTCACAGAATATTAAACAAAAAGGGGATTCATTGCCTAATGTCTGAAAAATCCTGGGCATGACCAGCTTTGGGACCAATTGTTGCAGGGCTCACCCCTGTGAAGGGCCTGGTCTGTCCTCCCACTGCCTCCCCTCTTCTTCATGCTGACTACACTTCTGCTCAGAATTCACATGCCCTGGACTGTTGTCCTCCCAGGTCCTGGGGCACGAGAAATTGACAATAGTTAACATCCATATCTGCACACTATATAAGTACTGTTCTAATTTTTTTTAAGTTGGCTCCACACACAACGTGGGGCTTGAACTCACAACGCTGAGATAAAAGGTCATGTGCTCTATAGATTGAGCCAGCCAGATACCCTCTCTTCTAATTTTTTTTAAAGATTTATTTATTTATTTATTTATGATAGACAGAGAGAGAGAGAGAGAGAGAGAGAGAGAGGCAGAGACACAGGCAGAGGGAGAAGCAGGCTCCATGCCGGGAGCCCGATACGGGACTCAATCCCATTCCAGGACCGCACCCTGGGCCAAAGGCAGGCGCTAAACCACTGAGCCACCCAGGGATCCCCTAATTTTTTTTTTTTACATAAATTGATACTTGTAATTTTCACAAGAATGAGATAGGTAGGAAAACTGAGGCAGATTAAGTAACTAACCTGAAGTTGCAAATGAGAGACAGAGGAAGGATTTGAGCCAGCAGTCTGGTTTCCAAGTCTGAGCTCTAAAGAGCCTCTTCTGAAAAACAGCCACTATCTCTTTGGACCTATTTGTACTAAGGTTGTTGTGTTTGGGTCCCTAAGGCTAGTAGAAGGTGATGTCTACTTGTCCAGTGGCAATCACTTGCCCATCCTGAAGTGGGCACAAGGAAACACCATGCAGAGCTCCCAGGCTGGGCAAGGGGAGGGACTGGCCGCCAAAGGGGATCTGGATACTCCATTCAGAACAGACAAGTGAGGGGCACCTGGGCTGCTCAGTGGTTGAGCGGCTGCCTTGGCTCAGGTCGTGACCCCGGGGTCCCAGGATTGAGTCCTGCATCAGGCTCCCTGCAGAGAGCCTGCCTCTCCATCTGCCTGTGTCTCTGCCTCTCTCTCTGTGTCTCTCATGAATAAATAAATAAAATCTTTAAGAAAAAAAAAGAACAAACAAGTGAAACAAGAGCTTTCCATCATGACCAAGATGGAAAAGAAAGAAGAAAAAAGGGAGGAAATGATGAACTCAGTGGGCTAAGGTTTAAAGTCCTAGAAAAGCATTCACGCAAAGATATGGCCCATTGGACATATTGATTCATACTTCAAATAAGATGATGATAAAATGGTGAGCAAAGAGACACTGGACCAATGAAGACAAATGAAAGCGGGAGCAGTAACATTAATCTCAGACAAAGTAGAACTTCAGGCTAATAGCACTTAGAGTGTAGGGAACATTTGTCTGGAGTTATAAAAGGCACAAATAATAAAGAAGATAAAACAGTCAAGGGAGACATCAAAGAACATAGCAGCTAAATACATAAAGGCAGGAAGGAGACCTTGTACAATTAATGAGAGATTTCAAAATACCTTGCTCCCAATCATCCAGAATTCATCATCAAAATAATCCTTCAACTCAACAAGTAACACAATGTTTTAACAGTCAAAACTTTATTCAGATGAACCAAATAATATAATCAAATAACTTGAGATAACACATATAAGGATTTCTTACCTGCCACACATAAAGACAAATTTTTCATAAAAATGAAAAATTAAAGGTACATGATGAATGTGATCTAAAAGCCTTAAATAGTTGGAAGTGAAGGCACAAACTCCGAGGCAAGTCTTGGATTAAAGAGAAAAGAAATGGGAATCCATTCATTCTCTAGAAACCAATGAAAAGCAAACTACTTTTTCTTGAGACCTAAGGGATCCTGAAAGTAATACTAAAAGGAACATTCAGAGTTTCAAAATGCCTTAGCGATTTAAAAGTAAAACCAAAAAATAAAAGAACTAAATATTCATCTTAAAATGTCAAAAAAGTCAATCAGGAAATTGGATTAATTTCAATTAATAAATAAAGGTAAAAGTTGAAATTAACGGTATACATAGAAAAAATAATAGGATAAAAATAGTAAGACGATAACTCAGTCAAACTCTACTGAAAATGACTCCAAAAGTTTACTGAATAGACTCCCCCTTCAGATCTTTGCCTCCGTGGCCTTCTGTCTCCCTAGGCATGGCCCCGGGTTCCCTGTGGAGAGCTGTTACTGCAAGTCCAGACCTGGCGGTGATGACTTGATCCACACCTGTGGAAAAACACAATTTGATGGAGGAAATCTGAAGCTTGAATTCCCTTTATTAAACAATTCATGAATCTGGCAGTAACCCACCTAGTAAGTAGAGCAATGCTCTGAGGAGTTGTTAAAAAAAAGGAAGGTTTTAATAACCTCCCAGGGAAAAGAAAAGATAGAATTATTTCAGTCATGGTCCCTTTCATATATTCTTCTTCCTTTTTTTTTTAAGGTTTTATTTATTTATTCATGAAAGACACAGAGACATAGGCAGAGGGAGAAGCAGGCTCCCCATGGGGAGCCCTAAGCGGAACTCGATCCCAGGACCCCTGAATCATGCCTTGAGTTGACGGCAGATGCTCAACCACTGAGCCACCCAGGAATCCCCCTTTCATCTATTCTGTTAGTATTACTTGAAGGCGGGAAGAACAGGGATTTCATCATGTGGATTACCTCAGCTTCCTCTATGGGATCTGGAGGGTGTATGTGACAGATTGCCTCTTTGGGGCTTACCAGAACATTCCTTACGGAGCAGTTAAAATTACACTTCCAGTGGACTTTGAAACTGCAGTCATGCTGAACACTTAGCCTCAGTTTGGTGACTTGGTCTGGCATAGGTGACTCTATCTTGGGCCTGTGGTTTTCTTTTTAACAACCCCAAGAGAGCAGCCTGTACATCTGTTTTTGCTTCCTACTAGGAGTATGTTGCTTGGCGCACTGCAGTCCCTCCAGAAATATTGAGTGAATGCAGGAGAAAGGTAAGAGAGCAAAGACAGCTGGAAGGATAGAGTCCAAGAACACAGAAGAAAAAGAGAAAACCATACCTGGAGACGATGCAGTACAGAGTTTCTATAAAGGAAGCCAGGGCAATGATGCCGAATGCTTTAAGAAGCAAAAATGAGTGAGGGATTACTTGTCTTATTTTCCACCACAAAGTTCTTTTATAATCCCAACGCTAAAATGTTGACCACTTCACTGATTCTGGCTGATGTCCATGGAGTATCTACAAAGTACTTTCAAGCTCGTAATCACATTTGGTACTTCGAAATGTCCTAGAGGATAGTATTTTTATCATCCTTATAATGATAGAGATAGATGGAGAAATAAAGGCTCAGAAAGGCCGGGTAACTCTTCCAGAGTCACAAAGCTGGGAAAGTCAAGGATGGTACTCAGGGGTTCGGATCAAATGCGGTGCTCTTTTAGATGTTCCCACATAGGTTGATTGCAGCTATAGAAGGTTGTCAGCGGCCTGGTCGTCAAGACACATATTCATCAAGCACTTCCTGAGCTAGGAGGCATCCAGTATACTGTAGTGAATGTGATCCAAGACAGCCAGTCCTCTCCTGAGCTGACTCTGGGGCGGGGAGTCAGAAGATCACAAGCCACCACACAGGCTAGGAGCAAACAGGTGCTTTGCTAGAATAATACACAGGAACTTCACGTCAGCTGCGGCGAGGGTGGAGGAGTGGAAGGTGTCACACACTTTATTTTCCTCTGAAAACTAAGTTTCAGGACCATGTCCTTAACTATGTTGGCTGCAGCCAGACACATTCAAGCTTGTTCTGTTCTGCAGGAGGGTTCAGTTACCGCACAGGTGGGTTCAGTAGAATTGCGGGTAGAAAGTCAGATCCCCACCCAGACCAGCTGAAACTGGTTTCAGTGTTTTCACAGTCTGGGAAACACTGTGAAAGTGTGTCTGTTTGAATACACCCAGGGTGAGGGTGAAGCAAAAATTAGAATTAGCGGGGATCCCTGGGTGGCTCAGCTGTTTAGCGCTGCCTTCGGCCCAGGGTGTGTGATCCTGGAGACCCGGGATCGAGTCCCACGTTGGGCTCCCTGCGTGAAGCCTGCTTCTCCCTCTGCCTGTGTCTCTCTCTGTCTCTGTGTCTCTCATGAATAAATAAAATCTTTTTTAAAAAAATTAGAATTAGCCCCTGGGTGGAGAAGTGACACAGCGCCCATCACCTATGCTGTCAGCATTACTGTAAGCAAGGGCAGGGCATCTCTCTCATCTGTATGAGGAAAAAAGTGCTGTGTGACTTGATGCAAATCTTGAAAAACTGACTTCTATCTACATTCCTCTCTTTCCCCAGATTGACACGTAGAAAAAGTTGACAGGAAAGTACTCACAAGACACAGTTGCAAAAGTTCACACTAACACCGGAAGGAATTCATTTCTGTTAAAACAAAAAGGGAATGTATTTCTTTGTCCCCTGGTTCAAATCACACTGCACACACTTAGTAGATGAATTGTAGGTCTGATAAGACAGAAATCATAGTTGCCACAACTGTGATAGACATTTAGTGAGGCCAGAGTGTTAGGGTGTCAGTGGAGAGTCGCCGGTCGTTCATTCGCTGACTTACTGAACGTTGACTACGCAGTTACCACGGGCCTGCTCTGTGCCCACGCGGTTGTAGGTGCTAGGGAAGCAGAAGGGCATGAAACAGGGAAAACTCTTGCCCCTGTAAAGCTCATCGCCTAGAATAATAATGTCGGGAAGGGAACGGGAAGTGTAGGAGGCGGGCTGTGAGTGTTTGAAAGAGTAGTCGGGGCAGTGGCATTTGAGCAGATATCTGAAGGAGTTTTGCAGTGAGTCATTCTGAAACCCAGGAGGAACCTTCTGGGAAATGAGACTGCACAGCATGAGGCATGAACATGTTTGGCACTTTCCAGGGAGAGTAGAGAGGTCAGGGTGGCTTGAGTAATGACACAAGCAGGAGATAACTGGGTTCGGCTCATGTAAGGATTTCATAGGCCATTGTAAAGACCTTTACTCTGGGTCAGAGGGGGAAGGTGTAAAGAATTTTGATGAAAGGATATTAATGCTGGTAATAGTTAACCTGCATATAGCATTTCCTAGATGCTGGGCACTGCTCTAAGCACGTTATATACTCATTTACTTACATAAGTACTTTATGTATTTATAGAAGTGTGCTCATTTATTTCCTATATCAACCCTGTAGGTATCATTCTCATTTATACAGGTAAGGAAACTATGACTCTAAATAAAGTGAAGTAACTTATCCAAAGTCACATAACCGGTAAGTAATAAAAGCATAATTCCAACCCAGGCAGTCTGGCTCATTTCCTCTTTCCCAGGCCATGCAGTGAGACTACTCTGCTCAGCCTGCCTTGCAGCGAGGCTGTGGCCGCGTGACTGAACTGTGGCCAATGGAACGTGAGGGGTCCTGACCGCACTATCTCCAGCTCCCACTTTCAGTCTTGCGTGCCCTTACCCGTCTTCCTGCTGAATATAGAGAACTTCAAGGTCCTAGTGGAAGGTAGAGTCACAAGATGAACCGAGCCTAGGTTTTTAAATGACCACGTGGCAGCCTTCCCACAGAATTTCAAATAACTGTCCTTTGAAATTTGCAGTAGACTTCTATTGTGTAAGCCACTGGGAATCAGGCCTTGTTTTAAAAGCCTCGAATTTATGGCCCCCACAACGAAGAGCACACAGATTATTAAGGGAGACAGGCTTGTGAATGACGGCAATGCGGTCCTCTAACACAGGCATTACAAGAGAAGTGTGCTGCTCAGAGAAAGGAGTTCTAAACACTCTCTAGGGAAGTGGAGGGTATCACTACCTGGTGACATCTGAGTAGGGTGATGAAGGGTGGCTAGGAGTTTGGGTGAGGAAGTGTGGGGAATAGTGGTGGGGCCAATTCAGTGACAGCTCGTGAAATGGGTTGAGGAGTCTGGGGAGGATGAGATGTTCGGTCCCCCAGTTTATCTCATTTCATGCTAATTCCTGTTTTCCATCCTCCTGTCCCTGATTCTTCATGTCTTCAGGCCTCTGACCTGAGGAGGCAAACATACCCCAGTCGTTTGTTATGTTAAACATTTATTCTAATACTTGTCAAAATGGCAAGGAGGACTTTATTCAGGACTCTTGTGACACCTGTCAGGGAAAGAGAAGACAGGAGAAAGAGATGGGGCTAAACTCCGAATACAGCAAAGGCAGCTGGGGACTTCTAGCCAATGAGCAGACCGAAGAGGTCAGTGCATGGAAAAATGCTAAGAGAAGGCATTAAGGGTGGGGGGATTCCTGCTGAAGACTGGCCAGACTACTCTGATCCCCATCTCTTATGTTAGAATTCTGAGCAACTCAGACTGAAGGTGTAAGCAGAAAGAATTAAGGGTCCCCAGCAAAAGAAAGACAAGACATAGCTTTCTTGACATAAGATAATTCATTTAGGCCCCAACCATCTGTGAAGAATAAGACAAATAGGATAACATCCTGTGAAAGAATATAAGAACAAATAGGAGATAACCTAATCATATCAGGGCCAAAAAAGTCAGCAGTAAAATTCTTAGTATTGGTTCCAAGTAAAGATCAATCTGACACATGTTCTTAAGTCATCTTTACAGGATCTAAACCCATTTGAGCACTCACATACTAGATCAGCTGCGGAGAAGTGATAATGCTGACTTTTTCCAAGCTCTCTGGACTTCAACCTGGATTCTGTCACCTTAAGATGATTTCTGCCCTAATTCCATGCTGTATTCCCCATTGCTCAAGCCCCTTCATGAATATGTATGCACCCTTAACTTAAAATTTCTTTAATTTTGTTGTTCAGGGAGACTCTGTTTTGGGAAGTAACCCTGGTGTTATCTTTTACTTGTTGCAAATAAAACCCTTCATTTTCCCATTCTTTGACTTGGTTGTATCTTTCAGCTCAGCATCCACCAAGAGGTGGAGCCAGTTTTGGGTGACAAAGGTGCCCCTGTAGCATTGCCAGATAAAGATACCAGAAGCCTAGTTAAATTTGAATTTCAGATACATGATGAATACATTTTTAGCATAAGTATACCTCAAATATTGCATGAGATATACTAAAAATTTTTTTATTGTTTATCTGAAATTCAAACCTAACTAGATGTCCTGTATTTTTATTTGCTAAATCTGGCAAATCTACACCCGAAATGAGGGCAGATAGAAGTACATAGGAGGAAATGGAATTGGGAAGATGAATAGAATGAGGGACTGAGAGACTTGTGTGAAAGTACCTAGACCCATTACTCTCCTCATCTTACAAAATCCAAAGCCTAAGGCCCACTGTGGTACAAATTTCTCTGAGCTACTCCAAAGAAAAAAGATAGGGAATACATAAAGTCTTTCCACTACATTGTCCAGAGTGGTCTTATGAGAATGAAAATCTGATTACTTCCCTGTTTTAATCACCTTTGACTTTTCAGGGGTTTGTAATCTATGGCCTCCAGGCAAAATCCATCTGCCTTCTTGTTTTTGTAAATTAAGTTTTAGCAGAACACAGCCCTGCTCATTCACTTATGTTTATTTGCGTCTGCTTTTGCGCTACAGTGGCAGAGTTGAGTGGCTGCAACAGAAATTGTCTAGCCTGCAGAGCCTATAATATTTATGACATAGCATTTATTTTTCAAAACTCCCAAATGTCCTTCTTCCTCCTCTTTTCTGCCTAGTGAAATCCTGCCCTAAATGTGAGATTTCTCTCAACTTATACTCTAGGAACCCTACTTCTCTGTGCTCCCATAGTATTTATACCACTTCAGTATTACAAAAAAATTGTTTGTAATTAGAGGTTTGGTATCTGTCCTCTCTACCGGCAGTGGTTTCCTTGGATGCCAGGAATCATATCTGGTTTTCCTTTGTAGCTCCTTGAGCTCTTAGCACAGGCAAGTACATAGTAGGTATTTGTTGAATGACTGGGAAGGATAGCTGCAATGGGAAGAGTCTGGGGTGTTAGATCCAGAAAGACCTATTTTGAGCTCCATTCTCTTCCTCTTACTGTCTACTGATTTAACAGTTATTGAGCAAGTTACTTTTTTGTTTTTTTTTTTGTTTTGTTTTGTTTTTCTTTTTTGGGGGGGGGTCTGAGCAAGTTACTTAACTGAACCTCAGTTCTCAGCTATAAAATGGGGATAGTAATACTAGTGAGGCTTCAATGTGACAACTCATATTATGTATACTTGGTATATTATTTCCTCTCTTTCTTTCTCCTTTGAATGAAGGAAGGGAGTAGAGAAAGGGGAGCAGTGGTTTCCAAGAAAGGGGTAGGTAGAGTAAGTAATAAGGAGATCAAATGGACTATCTCTCCATCTGTGGCTAGTTCTCTCTCACCTTGGGGAAAGGATTAGGTACAGACACATCTGTGCTATGCTTTGGGGTTAATCACTGCACTACAAATCATAGCTCTGTCTAGACAGACCACAGATGGACACAAGGCCTCACATGGAGATAATGATCAAGGTGCTCAACAAGCATCATGGTCTTCACAGCTGGTTCTAATGACCCTTCTCCAAATTGGGCATTTCACAGCCTGGGTCTTCCAGGTCCATGCTATGCAAGTAAAGAGTTCTTCCCTGTTTGCTCCTGGTCTTCAAATCATTTGGATAGAAATATACCCCCAGCCCCAAATTAGGAAGTTAGCTCTTGAATTAATTGGTCAAAGAATAAATCACAAGGGAAATTATAAAATATTTTGAGAGAAATGAAAACAAAAACATAACATACCCAAACTGGGATGCAGCAAAACACAACTAAGAGGTAAGTTCCACAGTGAAAAATGACTATATTTTAAAAAAAGAAAGATCTCAAATCAAAAACCTAATTTTATACTTCAAGGAAGTAGAAAAAGAACAAACTAAACCAAAGTTACCAGAAGGAACGAATAATAAAAATTAAAGCAGAAATAAACAAAATCGAGAATAGAAAAACAATAGAAAAAAAAATCAACCAGGAGGTTTTTTTTTTTTTTTAAAGAGTTAATTTTCTTAACTGGAGTAAGAAAAAGAAAGACTCAAGTCGGAAAAATCAGAATGAAAGGGGAGACATTACAACTGATATCACAGAAATAAAAAGGATCATAAGGAACTAAGACTACTATCAATAATTATATGCTAACAAATTTGATAACCTAAAAGCAATGGATAAATTTCTATCAGCATACAACCAACCAAGACCGAGTCATGAAGAGTTAAAAAAACTGAACAGACCCATAATTAGTAAGGGGATTGAATCAGTAATAAAAAACCTTCCAACAACGAAAAACTCAGGACTAAATGGCTACACTGGAGAATTCTACCAAATATTTAGAGAAGATTAATACCAGTCTTTTTCAAATTCTTCCCCAAAATTAAAGAAATGGGAACATGTCTGAATTTTATGAATCCGGCATTACTCTGAGATTAAAATTAGACAAAAATACTAAAAGTACAGACTAATATCCCTGATGCATATTGATGTAGAAATATTCAACAAAATTCTAGCAAGCTGAATTCAACAACACATTAAAAGGATTAGGCACTATGACCAAGTTAGATTTATCTTTAGAATGCAAAGATGGTTTAACATACAAAAATTAGTCAAGGTAATATATCATATAAGCAGAATGAAGGAAAAAAACCCACATGTTTGCCTCAATTGATGTAAAAAAATATTTAATAAAATTCAATGCTCTTTCATTTACTCAACAAATTAAGATTAGAAGGAAATTACCTGAACGTAATAAAGGCTATATGTGAAAAGCCTATAGCTAACATCATAGTCAATGGTGAAAAGACTGAAAGCTTTCTAAGATCAGGAACAACGCAAGGATGCCCATTCTTGCCACTTCTATTCAACATAGTGCTGGATGAGTACTTAGGTAGGAGAGTAATTAGGCAAGAAAAAGAAATAAAACGCATTCAAACTGGAAAGGAAGAAGTAAAATCATCACTATTCAAGATGACATGATCTTATATGTAGAAAACCGTAAAGACACCACCAAAAAACTTAGATCTGAGAAACCAATTCAGCAAAGTTGCAGGATACAAAGTTAACATGCAGAAATTAGTTGCATTTCTATATACTAACAATGAATAACCTAAAAAGGATATTAAGAAAACGATACCATTTACAAAAGCATCAAAAGTAATAAAATACTCAGAAATCAACTTAACCAAGGAGTCAGAAGACTTGTACACTGAAAACTACTAAACATTGCTGAAAGAAATTTAAAAAGACACAAATAAATGGAAAGACATCCTACATTCATGGATCAGAAGACTTAATATTGTTTAAATGTTAATACTACCCAAAGTGAGCCACAGAATCAATGCAATCCCTATAAAAATAGCAATGGCACTTTTTTTTTTCAGAAATAGGAAAATCTATCCCAAAATTCATATGGAATATCAAAGCACCCTGAATAACTAAGACAACCCTGAAAAAGAAAAACAAAGCTGTAGGCCTTACACTTTTGGATTTCAAGACATATCTGTGGTAATCAAAGCAGTGTGAGACTGCATAGACACAGAAATATAGACCAGTAGAACAGAATAGACATCCCAGAAATAAACCCTCATATATGTGGTTAACTCATCTTTAACATGAATTTTTAACAAGACATCACAATGGGGAAAAGATAGACTTTTCAACAAATGGTGCTGGAAAACTGGATATCCACAGGGGAAGAAAATGAAGTTGGACCCTTAGCTTACACGATATACAAAAATTAACTCAAAGTGGATTAAAAACCTAAATGTAAGACCTGAATGTATAAAATTCCTAGAAGAAAACATGTCATACATTACATCATTGTATTCTGGAATGATTTCTTGACAAGATGTCAAAAGCAAGGCAACAAAAGTAAAAATAGACAAATGTGAATACATCAAGCTTTAAAACTTCTGGGCAGCAAAGAAATAATCAACAAACTACAAAGGCAACATAGAATTGGGAGAAAATATTTACAAAGCACATATCTGATAAGGAGGTAATATCCAAGATACATAAAGAACTCCTACAACTCAACGACAAAAAAGCAAACAAACAAACAAACAAACAAAAAAAACAATCTGAGTCAAAAATGGACAAAAGACCTGAATAGACATTTATCCAAAGAAGACATATAAATGGCCAACAGATATATGAAAAGATGCTCGACATCACTAACAACAGGGAAATGCAAATGTAAACCACAGCAAGATATTACTTCACAACTAATAGGATGTCAAAACAATAAAAAATAGCGAGGATATGGAGAAACTGGAACACTTGCACAGTGTTGGTGGGAATGTAAATTGGTGTAGCCACCCTGGAAAACAGCGTGGAGTCACCCTAAAAAATAAAAAAAATAGAATTACCATATGATCCAACTATTCCACTTCTGGGTATGTATATGCATTTTAAAAAACCCTAAAAGCAGGATCTCAAAGAGATTTGCACATCTATGTTCATTGTAGATTATTCACAATAGTCAAGATGTCCTCTGACAGATGAATGCATAAAAATGTGGCATAATACATAAATTGAAGTATTTTTCAGTCTTAAAAAATAAGGAAATCCTGGGGCGCCTGGGTGGCTCAGTTGGTTAATGTCTGACTCTTAATTTTGGCTTAGGTCATGATCTCAGGGTCCTGGACTTGAGCCCTGCATTAAGCTCCTCACTCAGTGGAGAATCTGCTTAAGGCTTCTCTCTCTCTGCGTGTCCCTCCCCCTGCTCATGCTCTCTGTCTCTAAAATAAATAAATTAATTAAAAAAAAAAAGGAAATCCTGTCATATGATGCAACGGATGAACCTTGAAGACATGATGACAAGTGAAATAAGCCAGTCACAAAAAAGACAAATGCGGGGTGATGCCCTTTATACGAAATATCTAATGTGGTGAAGTCCACAGAGACAGAAAGAATGGGGCTTGTGGGGCCGGGGAAGAAAGGAATGGGGAGTTATTGTTTAATGGGTAGAGAGTGTCAGTTTGGGAAGATGAAAAAGTCCTGGAGGTGGGTAGTGATGCTGACAGCACAGCAATGTGAACTTAAAGCCACTAAACTGTACAACTGAAAATGGGGAGGATGGTGAATTACATGCTAAGTATATTTTCCTATTACACTCACACAAAGATATTCCAGAATGTCATCTCCACAGATCATGATTCTGTAAATCCGGGGCCCTGGAGTCTGCATTTTGAACAAGCAGCTGAGGTGACTTGGAGAGGGGTAAACAAGCAGTTGGACGTACAGGGAGATGGGCAGTTGCTCACAATGTGGGAACCCTGTCCAGAGCCCTGGGTGACTGAGACACTTCCTGCTGCTCTGTTGGACCTCTCGGTTTTTACTGTGCTGATAACTCGCCGCTGAACACCACCTAGGCGTGAGGTGCTATGCTAGAGTACGGGTGGGAACACAGAATCCAGTTTTAATCTCAGGGGACGAGGTCAAAGTATAGAACCAAAAAGCCCAAAGGGACCCTTTATGACTTCTAACACTTCAACACTCCCTTTCCTCTTCTGACCAGTGGGGCAGTGACACCTGTTTCACAGGGCGGTTTTACAGGCAAAACCAGATAAAGGATGTGAATGTGTTGGTGTTTTTTTTTTCTTTTAATCTCTGTAATCCATTATTCAGTATTTACCTACAGGGTGAGTGCTGGAATCTTGGCTCCATAAAATGCCAGGGCAGAAGTTCTCAATCCTAAGTACATATTTAACACTACCAGGGAGTTAAAAAAAAAAAAAAATCTCTGTTGATTTCCTCCCCTCTGAGATTCTCATTCAGGTGGTCTGGGGAGGGGCCTGACCATGAGCATTTTTTTAATAAAGCTCTCAGTTTTTTCAACTGACAGGGTTAAGAACCACCGCACTATGGAACATACAGGAGAGAATGGTGTATTCAAACTGGTATGATGAGAAATGGAAAAGGTTATGTTTGCACTAGACCGTGGAAGGATACGTAAAATTTGGGGAATAATGGTTTGGACCAGGCAATATGTACACATAATATCAAATCCAAAAGTCCAAAAGTATCTATCCTGACAGGTGTATCTTCCCCTCTCTCTCCGCCCTCTCCTCTGTTCTGTCTGGAGCAAACCTGTCTTACCAGTTCTTGTTTCTGCTGCTGGAGATACACTTTCAGTTGCTATTAAGAAATTTGGCAGTTTGGTAAAGGGAAAGGAGAAAAAAGGAACAGGTGTCATTTTCTCTTGCACCAACTTCCACGAGGCTCAGAGCGGCAACGACATAGGAATGGCTTGAATGAGGAAGTTCATCTACTAAAAAAACCGAAAAGTTGATTTTCAGAATGAGCCTTTTCACTTTCGGACGATGGGGTGTTACTATTTCTTTCTTCCTGTCTAGTATGTTCTGAATAGCTCGATTTCTAAAATTGCACCTTTTATTTTGAGGAAACTGTAGATTCACACGCAGTTGTGAGAAACAATCCAGAGAGCCGGTGTCCCTGTTGCCTGTGGGCCTTAATTTTATTCTGGTGCGAATCAAGCTGTTTCAGATCCAACTCTCTGGAACACCAGGTCTTGAAACACTGTGCCTGGGGCCTGGGAGTGAGCCAGCCGCCGGGAAGGGGCGAGGAGGGGAGGGGAACACAGGGTTTCCGTTCGTCCCCTTGCTGGGAAAGCAAGACCAACCTGTGAATGGGCTTACTTCTGGGTGTCAGGTGCTGCCCCTCCGCTGCCCCGCTCCCTGTCTGTCGGTCCGTGTGTGCGCTGTGAGGCGGTGAGGGACGCCCCCCAACAGAGGCTAAGTCGAGCGGAGCCCAACGGGCAATTTCTACTTGTGTCCAGGCCCCGGGTCAGGAGTGAGCCCTGCTCTGGCGGATCCCATCCTTCTGACTTCCAGACGCACAGGGACGAAGAGCTGTAGGCAGCAAGCCGTTCCTGACTCTTTTCCACAAGGTTCTGATCTGTTACTGGATTCCTAAGTAATGCACCCCCCTCTGTTAAAAGAGGCATAAGCGAATCCGCAATGATAACCAGGTGGCCCCAGTCTTTCCCGGCCTCTTCCGTTCTGAGCTGCACTGGCAGGAAGGGACGCCTAGTTGGAAAGCTTCTAAGAGGGCTGATGTTCCCTTTATGTCTGTGTTCTGCAGGGCAGCGCTTTTCCTGATTGAAAATGCAAATTGCCAGGGTCGAGGTTCTGTCAGCGGTAGGAGATTCCTGGAGTTCTAGGCCCCCTTTCTGTGGCTGATCCTGGCCCAGCGTCCGGGTCTTTGCTGACATCATTTGCCTGAATATTTCCAGGTGCAATAATACTTCGTATTTTATATGGTCCTTTCGGGTGAGGTACAGACACGGACACGTGGGGCCCCATCACATATGTTCCTTAAGATACTTAAGGTAACAGGGGAAAAAAGTGGAACCCGACCATTACTAAACACGATCCCTGGGTTTTGTAACTATGTGACATAGGAAACCATGCATATGTGTGAAATTCAGGCACATTTTTTTCTGTTTGGATAAAGGCTGCCGTTTATTGAGTCTTAATATAGGCTTTTATATGTGTGATCTCATTTGATCCCCCCAACAGGTCTGAGAGACAGGCTGTTAGCATCTCCACGTTGTTGTTATAGCTGCTAGTGCTATACCAAGGTGAAGTGATTGTTGAGGGTCCATGTGGCTGATAGGTGAGGCCAGGTTTCAATCCAGGTCTGTCTGGTACTAGAACAGAGACTCTTAACCTATTTGTGCTACATATAGTTAGAGAAGCCTTTGGACCTCTTCTTAGAATAATGTTTTCAAATTCCAAAAAAATAAAATACAAAGAATTACAAAGAAAAGAGCAATTGTATTGAAACATAGTTACCATTTGTGATATGCAGTTTTGGGGGTGACCCTCAGGGATCCTGCTTTGGGTGTCGCTGCCCTTGACTTATTCCTTCCTTCTGGGTTTGAGCTGGACTGAGAAGAATGACTCATTTCTAATGATAAAATAGGACAGAAAAAGAGAGATGTAACCTCTGAGATTACTTTATAAAAACACTCTGGCTACTTGAGTGGTTTTTCTTGCTCTCCCTCAGATTACTTGTAGGACAGAAAGCCAACTGTCCTATCCCGTGGCAGCTTTGTGGAGAGGTCCACGTGGCAAGGAACTCAGGCTTGCCTATGACCATATGCATGAGCTTGGAAGCAGATTCTTCCCCCATCCTGCCTCAAGACCAAGACGCTGACTGATACCTTGAGTATGTCCTCATGAGAGAACCTAAAGCAGACAGAACCACCTGGCTAAGCTGCACCTGAATTCCTGACCACAGATACTGTGAAATGATCAGTGTTTGTTGTTTTCGATCACTACTTTTGAAGTGACTTGTTATGCATCAATAAATGGTTAATACATCAACATATTAAGATAGAGCAAATTTGGGATATATATATGGTATTTAGTGATGAAAAAGTATTTCCAATATAGGCAAAATTAAGATTGTATGCTTTACTTATTACTATTATTATTTTTAAAGATTTTATTTTATTTACTCGTGAGAAACACAGAGAGGGAGAGGCAGAGACACAGGCAGAGGGAGAAGCAGGCTCCACACAGGGAGCCCAACGAGGGACTCAATACTGGAACTCCAGGAGTTCCAGGGCCGAAGGCAGGCGCTAAGCTGCTGAGCCGTCTGGGTGTCCCAGATTGTATGTTTTATAAGACACATCAATATGAAGGCTGCGGTTCTTTAGCTTGAATAAGGACACTAAAAAGTGGAACAAACTTTGACGTGTGTAATAACCACATTTTCTAGTTTCTGCACTGATGCAGTGATATGTGGGGCCTGGCCCAGCCTGGAGAGATTATCTCTCCTGACCCAGCCACTTCCTAGAGGTGGTAAATGACATGCCTTTCCCATGCAGACCAATGAATCCAGAGCCCATACCCTCTCACACACCACTATCTCTATCCACTGGCCCTGATCACCCCAGGCCAGGTACCAGACAACTAGGGACAGAGACCACTGAATTTACTAAACTTACCCATCCTAAACCTTCTCACCTTGCCTCACCTGGTCCTTCCCCTGGAAACCATAGAAGGCTCTTGTCTGTGTTTTCCCTTTACTTGCTCTGCCTCCTGACAGTCTCCAGTGCTTCCCTTGTGACCCTACTCCCCAAGCCCATGGTATGATGTATGCCCCCTCTTGGGAACTGTGAGTATAACTGTTAATGGACTGAATGTGCCTGTCCTCCAAAATTCAAATGGAGAAGCCCTAACCCCCAGGGTGCCTGTATTTGGAGATGGGACCCCTAATATAGATATGTACTTGAAAGCCAACACCTCTCAGACTTTTGCACTGATGTAGCATTAAGGACAAAGAATTGGAAAAGCATCCCTGGGAGGTTAGAAGAAATAGGCCAAAGCAGCCTATTTGAACTCTGTAAGTGCAAAATGTCTTTGAAGTTTCATGTTTGATTTAAAAAATATGTGTAGACACTATATTTTACTCCAGTCTACAGTTATTTCATTATAAAATGTTTTTATTTGCCTACTGCCACATAAAGCCATTCCTGTAGGATCTGCCCTTTCCTGAACACATACTCCTGACCCTTCTACTGCATATCTCTGAGAACACAGTTTTCCTAATTTGAGAGTAGGACCTTAAGTTATGTATGATAAAATGGAGATGTCTACATATAAAAATTCTCAATACATCCTTTGTTATTTTCATAAAGAAAATAAAGAACTCCTCTAGGAAATTTTTTAAAAGATTTTATTTATTTATTCATGATAAATACAGAGAGAGGCAGAAGAGACATGGGCAGAGGGAGAACCAGGTTCCCTGCAGGAAGCCTGATGTGAGACTGGATCCCAGGATCCCGAGATCATGACCCAAGCCAAAGGCAGATGCTCAACCACTGAGCCACCCAGGTGCCCTCTAGGAATTTATCTATCAACCGATAGATATATTTGTTACATATGTATATATCTATATATGCCCATATATAATACAGTATACATAGTAATATTATATTGATTCCTGAGCTAAGTGAACACTATTTGACTATCGTAATAAAAAGTTTACATTACTTTACACACAAGGTAAATAGTGTCCTGTACAGAATGTTCCCTTAATATGGTTTATGGTGGTTTTAAGATAAGTCCACTAATTCTTTGATATGCTTCCATTTAAAAGGTGGAGCCCAATTCACCTTTCTTTGAATGTGGGCCAGACTTAGTGACTCGCTTTTAACAGATGGAATGTTCTGGAAGGGCTAGTATGTGACTAGGCTAAGTCATAAGAGCCACGCTGTTTCTATCCAGCTCTCTGGATTATGTGCTCAAGAGGAATTAAGTTGCCACGTTGTGGGGATGCTCTAGCAGCCTGGGGAAAAGCCCTAATGGAGATGCTCTTGTCAACAACTAGCACCAATGGGTGAGGTACAGGAGTGAGTCATCTTTAAAAGTGGCTCAGCAGGCCCCAGTCAGGTCTTCAGATGACTGCAGGCTCAGCCAACACGTTGATTGCGAGAAATTTTGTAGCTGTTTAAAGAGAACAAGAGGGATCCCTGAGTGGCGCAGCGGTTTGGCGCCTGCCTTTGGCTCAGGGCGCGATCCTGGAGACCCGGGATCGAATCCCATATCGGGCTCCCGGTGCATGGAGCCTGCTTCTCCCTCTGCCTGTGTCTCTGCCTCTCTCTCTCTCTGTGTGTGACTATCATAAATAAATAAATTAAAAAAAAAAAAAAGAGAACAAGAAAGATCTCCATGAAATAATATATGGAATAATTTCCAGGTTATATTGTCATATGAAAAAAAGCAAGTTCAGGTGGGTGCATCTATTATGCTACATCTTGTGAAGGAGGGGAGATTATGTAATGCATGCATACATGTGTAACACACTGTTGTGTTCGTCTAAGTCTGTGGTGCTATGAGCACCATATTACCCGTTGTAAGCCTTCATAGACACTTCCCTGACTATAGCCAATGTTGTCGCTGAACCAGTCCTTTATGGGTTTTAGGATTGCAAGATGCACCTTGGCAACAGCCATCGGAGAATTTTGAATAACAAGGTTTATTACTCACAGGTCCTGGAGGGTATTCGGCATGCCTGGGGCTGCACAACAAGTTTGCAGGTGAAGGAAAGGGAAGGAAGTAGGGACTGGGGCTCTGCCTTTATTAAGGTCCAAGGGTGTATGCCTGGAGTTCATGGGTTCACTCTTTACTGACAAGTTTAAAACATAAAGAACAGGAATTAGGAAGCAGGAAGGGAGAAGCAGGGTCACTCAAGTGTCAGTTATCTAGGATACCATGGGCTTTCTAAAAGGGCAACTTAATGGATGGGAGTAGCCTGGTCCCAATAGTAGTCTATTGGTTTGCTAGTGGCTGCCATACATTTAGCAATGTGCTTATTCAAGATGGATATCTCTGAAATGGATGCCTGGACACTCAAGAGCTCAATGTCAGGCTCTTACATTACAAACATTTATGCAAAGAAAAAAAGAATTAGACCAGAAACTAATGAAAAGGGCTACCCACCGGGGACGGAGAGAGGGAGTAGGGAACAGGAAAGAGGAAGGGGATGCAGATTTGTCCACATATACTTTTTATGAAAAGTTGTGGCTTTTGACACGTAAGTGTTTTACATATTCAAAATATAGTTAAATAAAAGTAACCAAAAGCAAACTCTAAAACTGAGCACAAACAAAAGCATATAAACTCTGACTGTATATCCAGTGGATAATATAATCACTCAAAGAAAAGTATTATTTTGAACAAATTTTAATATAGTATTCTGATGGTATATATTTAGTGGAATATATTCTAAGGGTATTAAGAACTGCAAAGAAATTTTAGACTTCTCCCAGTAGGTGCCTTGTTAGTAGGAATATCAGTATCATGATTTTGAAATCATTTTATGTATGCTGTAAGATAAAATAATAGGTAAACAGATAACATTGCTAGAACCATGATTTCCAGGGCAAGAGAAAACAAAGTATGAAATAAACTCAGTTAAGAAAAAAATTCTTTAAATATAAATTTTTAAATATAAATTGAATTGAAAATATCCTCATGAGCTTACTAATTAAAAGAAATATTCCATAGGTCTGTCCACTGAAGAAGTCTAGAAACAATGATACTCCAGTAGCAAGAAGTATGGCTAGCACCCATATAGTGGTTTCTAAGAAACAATCCTCTCAGTAAAAAGAAGCAGGACTTCAAGAAATGACCAATTCCATGGCTGGAGCCAGGAAAATACAATGTGAACCTGGAACATTTTGTTGTGCCAGAAAGGAAAGAAGGAACAACAGAATTAGAAAATCACTTTGTGGGGCACCTGGGTGGCTCAGTGGTTAAGCGTCTGCATTTGACTTAGGTTATGATCCTGGGGTCCTGGGATTCAGTCCTGTAACAGCCTCCCCACATGGAACCTGCTTCTCCCTCTGCCTGTGTCTCTGCCTCTCTCTGTGTCTCTCATGAATAAATAAATAAAATCTTAAAAAAAAAGTTTTGTGCTCCAATGTAATAATAAATTTAAATAAATATAATTTATTTAAAATAAATAAATAAAAAAACAAAAACAAAAAAAATAAATAATAAATATAAAAATAAATTTCACCATCAATGAATTAGGTGAAAGTTTCTTAGGGAATGGAATATCCCCATGGTGCCACGGGCTCACCCCACAGATTGTTTACTAACTGCAAAGGGGAGAAGCACTGTTATCATAGACAGACCTGGCTCTCACCATCTTAACCAAGTGACCAAACTTAGAATCCTTATTAATGCAGCATCTTATGCTTCCTGATGAAGTGCAGGATGAAGCACATGGCACTGCTGATGGAGTGCAGGTTTTCCCCACTATTGGAAAGTAGAATAATCCTATGAAACGTTTTGTAAACTGAAATAGCAGTAAAGTGGGAAGTATCTCCTGCTTTCTGAAAGTTTGCCTCATGCCCCTGCACCTTTATAAAAGACCTACACAATTAACATTGCAACAACTTTTTAAAAATATATTATATTTATTTATTTGAGAGAAGGAGAGTGAGCACGAGCAAGCGGTGCAGAAGTGTGGTGGGAGGAGCAGCAGAGGGAGACAGAAGCAGACTCCCCACTGAGCAGGGAGTCAGACAAGGGGCTCGATCCCCTGAGCCAAGGCAGATGCTTAACCGACTGAGCTATCCAGGCACCCAGCATGGAATCAACTTTTTTCATAAAAGCAAAAATCCTCTTTGGGTTTCTCTTGGAATCTACTGTAGGTCTTTCATGAAGTGGCATAATGCAAACTTTTAGAAAGTGGGGGATACCTGTATTTCACCCCAAAATGTTTACTCTGGATCAAATTTTTAAAAATATTTTACTTATTTATTCATGAGAGACACAGAGAAAGGCAGAAACAGAGACAGAGGGAGAAGCAGGCTCCCCATGGGGAGCCTGATGTGGGGCTCAATCTCAGGACTCCAAAATCACTACCTAAGCCAAACGCAGATGCTCAACCACTGAGCCACCCAGACATCCCTAACCAGGATCAAATTAAATTAAACCTTAAGTCCTAACTTCTAGTCTGATTGTGATTCCATTTTAAAATGTCAAAGGGATGGGGCAGCCTGGGTGGCTCAGTGGTTTAGGGCCACCTTCAACCCAGGGCCTGATCCTGGAGACCCGGGATCGAGTCCCACGTCAGGCTCCCTGCATGGAGCCTGCTTCTCCCTCTGCCTGTGTCTCTGCCTTTCTCTCTCTGTGTCTCTCATAAATAAATAAAATCTTTAAAAAAAATGTCAAAGGGAGAAATTATTTATACTTTTAAGTCAGATTCTTACTAAATCTCTTAATTTAAAAATCGCCATATTTATAGGTTTGATTTATTAGATTCGTGTTCATTACTTAGATTCAATATTAATCAAATAGGTCTATATTTATGAGGTGAATAAAATATCAGATTTATAAATGTCCTTGAAAAGGTTTGGGGGAGTTTATTTAATAACATTTATAAATGGCACCAAATAATATTTAAGGGCCTTCAAAGTGGTTTTTAAAATTTGCTCTATTTATAAAAGAACAATAAGAATTCTAAGTTGAACTTAAAATCTTAAAGGAAGCTAAGTTTTTAAATTACAATACCTGTGAATTAAATATTAATTTTTTTTAAATTTTTATTTATTTATGATAGTCACACAGAGAGAGAGAGAGAGGCAGAGACACAGGCAGAGGAAGAAGCAGGCTCCATGCACCGGGAGCCCGACGTGGGATTCGATCCTGGGTCTCCAGGATCGCGCCCTGGGCCAAAGGCAGGCGCCAAACCGCTGCGCCACCCAGGGATCCCTAAATATTAATTTTTAAAACTAACCCCTGAATAATCTTTTTCTATGTACAAAAGCTAACATAAGGGCATCAAAAGACTCACACTGACAATTGACATTTGGACTCTGTGACTCCTGGGTAATGTACACAGCATGCTTTCTGGAACGGAAAGGATCAGATATAATGGGTTAAACTGCACTCAAAGGTCAAGAAAATGCAGCATTCTTCTTTTCTGTAACTATGCTCTGGTTCTGAAAGTGTCATTTCCTCTGATGGGGAGGTGGGATGGTGGCGTGAGGGTAGATCACTGAGCATTCACTTTCTAGTTAAAGATAATATCAGAGACAACTCAGTCCGCTGTGTAGGTGCTCAGTCTTCCAGGTGTTTTCCTCTCTTCCCCTCACCCCAGCCAAAATGGCATTTGGGAGGGGAAAAGTTTAGGCATCCACATGGCACCAGGTGGAGTGATGACTGGCCCACAGCAGGATTTTGTTTTACCCAGTGAACCTTACTGGGGGTTCCGGTTGCAGTGCCTTATCCCACTTAGACCAGGACATTAGTCTCTGCCTTTTCTGAATCCTCTTGGCATCCAGCAGCAATTTTGTGTTGACTTGGGTCTCTGCAGGTCCACTAGACCTTTCTACTTTTGCCTACTCATCCAAGGCACGCAGGAGGCACCCAACAAGTCTCATATTGTCTTAGGGAGACTTTCCAGGCTCTGCCTCTAAACCGCTCTCTCTCTGTTCTGTTTGTCTCATATTCCAGACGTTTCCTTTGGGATTAGATTCTTATCTCCTTGGAACCTGCCCTTTATATCATACTGAAAGCTGCCTTATGGGTGGTTGAGACTTAAGTCTTCCTTTGCTCCTGCCCCAGAGTCCTGGGCAAACTCCAAGTGGAGCCCCTGGCCTGGCTCTGCAGAAATAAAGTATATCAAATCTATGAATGTCCTGGATTGCATAAGAATCCACAAAACAAGGGGGCCCGGGTGGCTCAGTTGGTTAGGTGTCCAACTCTTGATTTAGGCTCAGGTAATGATCTCAGTGTCGTGGGATGGAGCTCCGCATTAAGCACAGAGGCCGCTTAAGGTTTTCTCTCTTCTCCTTCTGTGCCCCACCCCCATGCCACATGCACTGTGCTCTCTTGCTCTCCTTAAAAAGATAAAAAATAAAAAAGAATTCACAGAACAGTATTTGAAAAAGATGAAAGAAAAATTGTTAGGATCTATGAAAGGTATAGGATATTAATTCTTTTAAAATAAAAATGCGAAATTTCTTCCTGATAAAATTTTTAAAAATAAACACATTTGAAAAAATTTGGAAGAGAAGTTTAACTACAGATCAGAGCCATTATTAGCAAAATAGTGCCTTTATGAAAATGAGAGAGAGGCTGTTTCCTCTGAGGAGGTGGGTAGAGCCTGAGGCAGGGCTCACTGCTTGGCAAAGGAAGTAGAGCACACATTAAATGCAGTTCCTACTCAGCTCTTGGCTGATTGCCCCTGGTCAATAAACATCCTGCCCAGTAGTACACAGTGGCCTGATGGATATGATGTTTCAATGCAGAGTTTTATTTATTCACTATCTGACTTTGAGCAAACACCTCAGCCCTTAAGACCTGAGATGTATCACATAACAAAGTGAAGAGGTTGTTACTGACCTTAAAAACTACCATTCCCTAGGGAGCCTACAGTTTTGTTATTTTTTTTTTTAATGTGGAAATTTTCTCAGAAAGTAGAGGAAGTAAGTACCAAATGCTAACCACAAGAAGGAACTTGCTGGAGAAGTAGAAGTGACATGAACTCATGGGAAAAAAGTAATTTGGTTATTACAGGGTTCATCGTAAATCAGGGAGGATTGGACATGATCAGATACATATCCTAGACTTCAGTGAGACAGACCTGAGTTTTTCTTTTTAAGGATTGATTTATTGATTGATTGCTTTTACACAGAGAGAGCAAGAGAGCTTGCAGGGTCAGGAACAGAGAGAGAGGGACAAGCAGACTCACAGCTGAGGGGAAGCCTGACAAGGGGCTTGATCTCATCACTCGGAGATCATGACCTGAGCTGAAATCAAGTCAGACACTCAACCAGCTGAGCTACCCAGAAGCTCCCAGACCTAAAATTTTTTGATAAATGGGAGGAGTCCCTGGACAGACCCTCAAAGGGAAGATGACTAGCGTCTGAGAGAAGTGCTTCAAAATTAAGTTCTAAATCTTGCAAACAAGGGTGATCTTGGATAGGAAGAAAAAGGAGAGGTATCTAAAGTGACACACTTGGCAACCTAGTAGATTCTCTAGGACATGCACAAAAGATGGAAGATGGTTAGTTTCAATTGGACCTGAACTGAAAGACAATTGTCAGGAAGCTCAATCCTTAGAATGATGTGATACTTGTGATCAATTTCTAAGGCAATAAAAAGGACTTAAAAATAAAATTTATTGAGATATAATTTACACACAATAAAACACATACTTTAAGTGGGCAGTCTGATGACTTTGACAAATGTATACCGTTGATAAAATACAGAACATTCTCAAAGACCTCAAAATTCCCTGTGTTCCATTGCAGTAAGTTCTCCCCCCACCCCCCCACCCCCCCGGGAGACCACTGATCTGGTTTCTGTCACTATAGATTAGTTTTGCCTATTCCAGAACTTCTTGTACGTAAAATCATACAGTCTGCATGCTTCCCTTTGTTTTCTTAAAAAAGACTAAGAACAAAGAAAGGATTTGCCGTTGGGGCTAAGGATTCTGAGTTAATAAAAAATGAGGAAACATGGAATTCCTTTATGCTGGGCTAGGATGCTCTGAGATAAAGGGGGACTTTTGAAACCATGCATGTAAAGCCTGTAGATACTAAAATTGAAGCCTCATAGAACTCATCAGCCTATGGCTCCTGCCCCACAAACTCCCACCATTTCCCCATTGGTAAGGGGAAGGGAGGAAGCAGTAAGAGATTATTTAAAAACAGTGTGGGACCACCGAGCCTGGGTGTTGAAGGCTGGTTTCAGAGTTTTGACTATAGACACCATATAAGGAAGATGACTGCCTCCAATCTAGAAGAGGAGCTGACTTGTTTTATCTGTTCATGCTATTTGACCAAAGCAATTGCAAATGAATATGGATAGGTACTGCTGAGTGTCTCCTAAGAAACTGGAAAGAAGCCTCCCATCATGTCCCCTGCTCTAGGTGCAAGGACATTTGGAATTGAGAAATCCTAGGTATTTCAAATAGGGATGACGACTCAGGTAGCAAAGGATCGGGGACCTCACTTATGAATTTCAAGCAAAGCCATGTGAGATAAGGAAGGAACCAACCCTAGTGTCCTGTGTGAAGGCAGGGGCCCCAAATGAGGCCTGGCTCTGATCCCAGGACCAAAAGACTCACAAAGAATTTGCCACTGAGAAAGCCAAGGGATTTCCTAGGACAAAGTCTGGGAAATTCCAAATATTCTATCCAAGACATTAGCATTTCACAAGAGAGAGGACTTTCCTCAGAAAAGAAAAATTCACAGAGGTGGCATTCCCATCTTCTCGACTTTTTCAAGTCTGTTTTGAGGTCAGGAGAGTTGGTGTCCTTACCTCACTGTGTCCCCTGACTTGAAGAGTGTGGCTAATTAGTGCATCAACCAGGTCATGATGAACCATCTTGAGATACCCGGATATCCTGCCATCACAGAAACCCACACCGACCTCTGGACTAGTCTTTGGAGGGGATTGTGAGAGTGAATCTCCAAGGCATCCTTGGGTAGAAAGGATTTCTTCTCCAATAACATCTTGCATGTGTCTAAGTGTGTTCAGCATGCATAGTACTGTTTTTTCTGTAAACCCATTTTTAGTATTAGTTTCTTATAAAAAGTTTGCTAGAAACAAGGAGGGAATTTTACCAGATTGTGATTTGAGGACTATCTTATTTTGTGATGCTTTAAAGATTGTCCCCTACTTTGTCGATTTTGCCAGTAAGACCTCTATGCCTTATCTTCTTTCCTTGTTCTCACAATAAAGATGGGATTTCTGTATCATTAACTATCTTCCCAGCACACAAACCTCTAAGAAAGAAAACTTTCTCAGGAAAAAACAAAAGAAATGGTAGACTACGAAATAGGAGCTTTGGATTGTCCTAACAGGTGCAGTGACAAACATGCATTCTGCCCCCAGGGAGTTTATAATTAGAATCGCAATGCATATTGAAACAGTTATCAGGCTTAAAATGATATTAATTAGTGAAAATAGAATATTATTTACTTTCTTTCAAAATTAGAAGTCCTGTAAATGTTAACCCATTCTAGATTTTACCTACTACTTCTAGAAAAGCATCGTCAGTACTACATTAATCTATTCTATTAGCAATGTTAAGTGTTGGATAAATTTATTTGGTAATGATCAGAAGAGACTGTGATGTAAGCATTTAAGTTGGTATCTATGTCATTGGAAATAGTACGAATGTAACAATTCATTAAGATGAAGGGACTATTTTTTAAATTTGTGTATGCCTGACACAAACTGAGATTAATATATGTAACCTACCCGACTGCCAACTTTATCCCCTTCCACACCCATCTTGGAGAGGAACGATCGTCTAAAATTAAACTATTTGCAGACAAGTTTTCTGGAGAATGTAACACTAAGAGAGGTCATTCTTTTTCTATATGTTTTAGAAGAACCAAACTTAAAAAATGATGTGATAAATCCCACGCAAACTATTAAATCTTAGAAAATGTAGGCTTTTGTCTTAAGTAGCTTGAAATAGCAGAAACAATCTTATTTTTTATAGCCTATTTTTGAAACATATACTAAAATGCTTAAATTCATAAGAACTATGTCCAAAGACGTTAAATTTATAAAAACCTTATTAGTGACTTAATTTTAAATATAATCATTAGCACTTTTTAAAAAGAATTTCATGTATTTTCATTTTCTTGAGTATTAAAAGCATTCTATGACCATTAAGCAGTCAGCTCATAGTAAGTCTAATGAATATCTGATTCAACATTCACTAAAATAAAAACAATTGTGACATTTGTGTTCAGATAGCATCTCTACAGGGACTATCTTCAGAGTGAAGGATGAAGTAGAGAACTGGTCATCAGGAATTTAAAATCAGCTCTCAGAACCTGTGCTCAGAGGCAGATACCTAAGTTGGGGGCTCTTGTTGCAAATGACAATTGCAGTCTCATTAGAAAATGAGTATTGGATTCCCTTCAAGTGGACTCCTTTTTTTTTTTTAAAGATTTTATGTATTTATTCATGAGAGACACAGAGAGAGAGGCAGAGACATAGGCGGAGGGAGAAGCAGGCTCCCTGCGGGGAGCCTGATACAGGACTTGATCCCAGGACCCTGGGATCACTACCTGAACCAAAGGCGGACGCTCAACCACTGAGCCACCCAGGCATCCCTGGACTTCGTTCTTTAGGTGGCTCTCACAACATGGAAGTCAGGTACATGACCATGATGAGCTGTACATCATGTGCAGAGCTGTAAACAGGAATGACGGAACTGGGTCAGCTGTACAATTTCAAAACCTCTGAACATCCTCTCAGGTTTGAGTTTATCATCATCATTAAGGTTCATTATCAGACCAAGTTATTATACAGGCCAGTCTGCAGTGGACTGAGCTGAAGATGATTTAAATTCACTAAGTTCTCTAGAGAAGAATGGCTAAGTATGACAAGTATTAAAAGAAATACTTTGAAAAGCCACCCAACGTCAGACTCAAGCACCAGAAGATGGTTGTAATATCATTGTACATTGATGAGAAGTTATGTTGCTCCTACAAGGTAAGAAGGGGGGAGAAGGAAAAGAAGAAGCAGAGAGGCAAGCAAAATGTTTCATTCAATGCAGGCCAGTCCAGCCTCTGTTCATGGGTTTGGGTAGGGGCGTGACCAGCTCCCACTGGCTCTGGAGAGACAGGTGACATCCATCAGTGACATCATCGTGATAGCTCAGAATAACACAAGAAATTGGCACAGAATATACCATGGAAATTGGCAAATGCTACAAATCAAGGCTCACCAGCTTTGCCATTCCTCTAATGTTCCTCTATTATGTTGGCTTAATACATGTCTAAGTATTTAGAAGTTGTAAATCAGAGTATCAAAATTGTTAGATAAAATATATTTTACCCTCCAACTCTGGCAAGTATATTTTTAGAATGAACTGGAGGTGTAGGTTCCAGAATTTAGCATTCTCAGACTCCTTAGGGTTCCATAACAGAATATACAAACACAGCTGGCTCCTTGGGTGTCCCAGCCCAAGTTGTGAGCAGTTCCTCTTCTATTTCTACCCACTGTCCCATCATACACAGCAACAGGCCTTGTGTGCACATATGGGGGCATCCTAAGCTGCATATCGAAGCTCTATCTATACCCCCGTCATAAAACATGTGCCTTTGGCACCCTTGGGGACTATGAGTGTGTATTCTCTTTGGGTAGCCTGTCCATGTAAAGACTGAACCATGAAGAGGCTGTATAAGGCCTGAAAAAGGCTTAGGGCTGTTTGGAGGGAGAATTCTAGGGTCTTAGGCACCCTGAGTATGGTATAAAAGGGAGTGCTGCAGGAACCCTGTGGGCATGTCTCCTCAGCCCAATAGACTCCTTGGCCTATAAGGAGGATGTAGTCAGAGGAGGGTGAGAGTGAGGATCTCTAAAGCAGAGAGCCTAGTGCTCTCTTCTTGCCAGGTTTAAAATGGTATTGTGCTGGGCATTGCACAATGGACCCCTCTCTATGGATCCTCCAAATTCTAAGTAAACTCTACAAAAATTACGAAATGCCTGAGTTATTAGATCCCCCTCCCCACCTCAGAAACTGGAGAATGGATGACCTTTGTTGATGCAGAATGACATAGAGGCCACATCTGGACACACTGAGCATCAGGAGCTAGAGGTCCCAGCTAACGTGAGTTGAAAAAATTAATTTTTTAGAACACTTATATTCTGTTCTTGCTCTCGTAGGGGCTTCAGTCCAAAACCATCTTCTTCCCCATAGCTTCCACTCTAATTCTCTGATGGACCCTTTCCATCAATATTTACATATGCTCAAACTTTTCCCATTCGAATTCAACCAAAAAATAAAAACTTCCTTGGACTGATTCTCTACTGTCAATTCTTGTCCTATTTCTCTTCTCATATCGAGAGCCAAAATTCTTGAAAAGTTGTCTCTGTTTCTCTCTTTAACTCTTAATTCTACCACGGTCTGGCTCTTGCTGCACCACACCATCAAAATTCAGAAGATATTTTCCGGGCCTTATTTGTTTGACCTCTCTCTGGAATCTGGAACTATTAAGCTCTCTCATTCCTGATATGACCCTTCTTTGGCTTCCAGGAACTCATTTTTCTGATTACTTTCTAATACCCCATAACCCCTCCACCTCCATGGCAGGCTCTCTTCCTCTCCCATCCATTAAATGCCTGCTGTCTTCAGGGCTCTGCCCTAGCTCCTCTGCTCTTTTTACTCCATTCTGTCTCTAAGGTAATCTCCATATGTGGATGATTCCCCAGCGTTTATCTTTAAACCAGATCTTTTTCTTTTGATTTAAAAGCCTGAATATTCCACTCTGGGTCCACCTGGAAATCTTGCAGTCACCTTAAACTCAACATATCTAAAACTCAACTCATCTTATTTCCTCTTCACTTAGAAAATGCCATCCTGTCTCCCAGCTACTCAAGCCAGATACCTGAGTTTTGCTTGGTGTCTCCCTGCCTCTCACTGAGCTCGGACTGGGTATGTTGCAAACTGACTAAGTCTAATAGGCTGTTAACAACTGTTAGGTTCTTTCTGGGAGATGCTGAGGGTCTCCAGTAGTTAGAGGTAGGTGAGGACTTCATGTTGTACCTGAAATTCACTTAAAAGTTGGCATGTACTCTAGTATCAAGCCTCAGGCTGAACTCTGCTCCAGCTATCGTTAATAGCAATCAGGCTCTCTGTTCCTGTAAGCTCAGCTCAATCCAGTAGATACTGTATTCGTTGAGATAAGGTAAAGCTGATGTAGCAAAGAGACCCAACAATAATGTAGTGGTTTAAAGCAACAGTCTAAGGTGAACATTTCAAGTTGGCAGGTGGCTCTACACCATGCAGTCACTCATGGACTCACGTTCCTTCTAAAATGATGATCTACCAATTCCAGGGCTTTTTTTCTCTGCATGATCAAGGTCCTAGCTATCCAAGTGGCGAGAAGGAAGGCATACTCATGGTCTTAAGGTTTAGACCCAGAAATCTAGGCACACATCCTGCTACTCACATTCTATCAGACAGATGTAGCCATACAACCACACCTGTTAGGCAGGCTATAATTATGGTGTAGCCACACATCTAGGAAGAAGGGCAGAATGCATTTTTTTGGTGGACAACCAGTTGTCTCCACCACTCGCACACTGCCAAATATCTTGCATAAAAGGGTTAATCAAAGCAGATGCACTAATAGTGTAGAGGCAAGTTCAGGTCACTTACTAGTCAAAACAGGTAGCAGAATCTTCAGGTCCAGGTCAGGGGCAGAGCCAAGAATACCATTCTGAAACAATTGGTCTGCTGGGCTTATATAAAATTCATATATTCCTGTGTATACAGGAAGCAGAAGTACCTTTACAGTATTGCTAGTTGATGTAAATGGCTTACATATCACTTTTTGCCAATTAAAAATTATCATTTATTAAGCTAATTAATAATTAGCCTATTGAGTTAGAAAGAGTTAAACCACTTGTTAATAGGTCCTCTGGAGTATGGGGACATGCTAAAGGCATTTCAAATATGCCTGGAGAGTAAATTTCTGATTAAGGGACTTTAAAGGCTGAATTTCTTTCTCTAGATTAAAACTAACATATATCACACTGTCCATGCTTTTGATACATATTGAAAACATTTACACACATACATGGGAAATACAAAAGAGTAGGTGCCAGAATAGAGCTGGTAGTTATCAGATAGAGCCTATTCTGTCCAGTTAATAACATAAAAATATTTCCAGAGAGATTTTATAGTTCAAGGTCTTATGAAGGAGAAAGGGATCTATACAGAAATCTATTGCATTTCTATACACTAATAATAAAGCAGTACAAAGAGAAATTAAGAAAACAGTGCCATCTACAACAGCACCAAAAATAATAAAATACCTAGGAATAAACTTAACCAAAAAGGCAAAAGACCTGTACTCTAAAAACTATAAAACATTGATGAAAGAAACAGAAGGTGGTATAAGCAAATGGAAAGACATTCCATGCTCACAGGTTGGAAGAACAAATATTGTTAAGATGTCCATACTACTCAAAGCAATCTACAGGCTCAATGCAATCCTTATTAAAATATCAACAGCATTTTTTACAGAATTAGAACAAATAATACTAAAATTTGTATGGAGCCACAATAGCCAAAGCGATCTTGAGAAAGAATGAAGCAGGAGGCATCACAATCCCAGATTTCAAGACATACTATAAAGCTGTAGTCATCAAAACATTATGGTACTCACACAAAAGCAGACACATACATTATTAATAGAACAGATTGAGACCCCAGAAATAAGTCCATGTTTATGTGGTTAATTAATCTATGACAAAGGAGGCAAGAACATACAATGGGGAAAAGACTTCTCTTCAAAAACTGGTGCTGAGAGGGCAGCCCTGGTGGCGCAGCGGTTTAGCGCCGCCTGCAGCGCAGGGTGTGATCCTGGAGACCTGGGATCAAGTCCCACGTCGGGCTCCTTGCATGGAGCCTGTTTCTCCCTCTGCTTGTGTCTCTGCCTCTCTGTGTGTGTGTTTCTCATGAATAAATAAATAAATAAATAAATAAATAAATAAATAAATAAATAAATAAACTGGTGCTGAGAAACCTGGGCAGCTACATGTAAAAGAGGAAACTGGACCACATTCTTACACCATACACAAAAATAAACTCAAAATGGATTAAAGACCTAAATGTGAGACCTGAAACCATAAAACTCCTAGAAGAAAACATAGGCAGTAATCTCTTTGACATGGGCCGTAGAAACATTTCTCTAGATATGTCCCCCAAAGTAAGTGAAACAAAACAAAAATTAAACTATTGGGACTACACCAAAATAAAAAGCTTTTGCACAGAAAAGAAACCATCAGAAAAAACAACAAGGCAACCTACAGAATGGGAGAAGATATTTGCAAGTAACATATCCAGTAAGGGCTTAATATCTAAAATATATAAAGAACTTATACAACTCAACACCAAAACCCCCCAAATAATCCAGTTAAAAAGTGAGTGGAGGACCTGAGTAGACATTTTCCAAAAAAGACACAGAGATGGCCAACAGACTACATGAAAAGATGCTGAATACTTCTCATCATCAAGGAAATAGAAATCAAAACCACAATGCAGTTATCACCTTACACCAGTCAGAATGCCTAGAATCAATAAGATAAGAAATAACAAGTGTTATGGAGAAATGGAGAAAAGGAAACCCTCATAGATTGATGAAAATTGATGAAAATATAAATTGATGCAGCCACTGGGGAAAATAGTATGGAGATTTCTCAAAAAATTAAAAATAGAATTACCATATGATCCAATAATTCTGGTGTGGGATATTTACCCAAAGAAAATGAAAACATTAATTTGAAAATATATATGCACCCCTACATTAATTGCAGCATTGTTTACAATAGCCAAGATTGGAAGCACCCCAGGGACGCCTGGGTGGCTCAGGGGTTGAGCATCTGCCTTTGGCTCACGGTGTGATCCCTGAGTCCCAGGATCGAGTTTCGCATCGGGCTCCTGCATTGAGCCTGCTTCTCCCCCTGCCTGTGTCTCTGCCTCTCATGAATAAATAAATAAAATCTTTTTTTAAAAAAAGGAAGCACCCCAGTGTCCATTGATAGATGAATGATAAAAAAGATGTGGTATATAAATAAAATTTTTTACGGTATTATTCAACCGTAAAAAAGAATGAGATCTTGCTACTTGCAACAATAGAATGCAGCAAGTGGGAATAATGCTAAGTGAGATAAGTCAGTCAGAGAGATGCAAATGCCATATGATTTTGCTCATATGTGGAACTTCAAAAATGAAACAAATGAACAAAGAAAAAAAGAGATTAAAAAAAAAAAAACCAGACTTTTAACGACAGGGAAGAAATCAGTGGTCACCAGCACGGAAGTGGGTGGGTAAAACAGGTGATGGGGATAAAGAGTACACTTAACTGAGGAGCACTGAGAAGTGTAGAGAATTGCTGAGTCATTATATTGTCCACCTGAAACTAATATACCTCTGTATATTAATTACACTTCAACTTAAAAAAGCTCAAAATTATTGAGGAAAAAAAAAAGTCTGAATCCACTCAGCATTTTGCCCAGTTCTGAAGGTCCTGACATCAATTTCCTGTTCCTCCGCTCTAGGGAACTGGCAACAGCAGTTAACCTCTGTGGCCAGGAGAGTATTTCCGGGATGGCCTGGATCCTCTTTTCAGTGTTTTACATGGCTCTTATTGCACAGTTTAAGGATGTCCACTTCCTATTTCTGGGTCTTTTTTTAATAAATAAAAGTGGTTCTTGTTTTTTTGCTTCAACTATTGCTCAAAATAGCTTGTGACTACTGAGGCCTTCTCCATTCCCTTGTGTGAGCTTGCATTAATGCCTGTGCCAGGGCAACCGGACTAATATTTATGTAAGGACTCTGGACTTTCTGATCACGGGGACAGAATCCCAGCATCACCATTTACCACCTGGATGACCTGATGCCATGACTCAATATCCGCCTTCTTCGGTTCCCTACCTATAAAATCAATTATAAGTACAAAATGCTTGTTTGTACACTTATTATCTGGCACACGTAGCACTATGGGGGTGTTGGTTATTATCATTAGTTTCTCCTGACAGACCTGTAGTCTTCTCCACTTTTATTTTATTTTGTGAAGTAAACCAGTAACAAATACTTCTATGCTTTAACTATCATCCTTAATATGTCACATGACCTGCCTCTCCATTAGGTACCTGCAGATGCCAGGTGAGATGGCTGCAAGGGTTGCTTTGAAGTTTAACGTGCTTGAACCTATGATTCCAGCATGAAAAAATTTGCACTTTAATTGTCCTTTATCTGTTGTCTGTCTTCTAAACATTTTACCTGATTATTAGTCTTTCTATATGAAGAAATAAAGGGATAAGAAAAAGAGAACTGAAATAATTTTTTAAAGAAAAGAGGCTCAGTGGGCAGTTGTTGAAAGCCTGAAAAGGTTTTAATGTTGCCTATACATTAGGTTTATTTATGTATTATTTGTTCCCCTTAGAAGTTGTAGATTTTTACTGGTGTTAAGATATGCTGAAAGTTCTGAGGAAATTATTTTGAAGTCAAGTTTGTTTGTGATGGCCTTTATGTAATTTGGGGCCATGAGGCTGCTTCATATTAACTATTTATCCATTAAGATTGTGGTAAATATTTTACCATCTGACTGGAATCAATACTAGTGGCTAAAATCTATATAAAATTTAGAGTGAAATAAAAATTTAGAGTGTATTTTATCAAAAAATTATACATAGGTCGACATACTTAATTCAATCCAAAAGTAGGGCCCAAATCAGGGACAGAATCCCAGCAACACCATTTACCACCTGGATGACCTGATGCCATGACTCAATCTCCCCCTTCCTCAGTTTCCTACCTATAAAATCAATTATAAGTGCAAAGTGCTCATTCATACTCTTAGTATCTGGCACTCGTAGCACTATGGGGGTGTCGGCTATTATCATTAGTTTCTCCTGACAGACCTGTAGTCTTCTCCACTTTTATTTCACGGAGCGATTCATTTTCCGGTTTCCCTGTCCTCCTAGGCAATGCAGCTAGGGGAGCAGTGGCAGGACAACAGGATTGTTAGGGTTCCAGTTTTCCTGGGAGTTGCCTAGCTGTAGCACAGAAAGTGCTAGGAGACTTTCTATCCCAGGAAATAACTCAATCCCACACAAAGCAGGACCTCTGGTCACCTGGCTGAAGGGTAAGGAGGACTTGCATGCCAGCCTAGAAAGGTCTGAGTTTATTGATACAGCAGCACTGACTTATTAACTGCAACAGGGACTTAAGTAGGGTGAACACATAGGCATCGAGTACTGTCCTCCAACTGTGGGTTCCTAGGAGCCTCTTCTCCCGAAAGAGAAAGAGGAAAAGCAGCGCTATTTATTTCCCCCCAGACTGCAGGTTTGCCACTGAGGTTGGAGCGTGCCACGCACCTTCCTCAACACTCACATCAGGGTGAGCTTCAGCGGGGACTTGCGTGTCTTTCAGACCAACGCTGAGGGTTTTATCACCTTGTGCCCCATAAGCAGGTGAAAGAGAATAGTAGCTTAGAGTAGGGGCTGGCACTCACACCCCTGCTCTTCCCCTTACCAGGTGGAGCGACCCAGAAGTCCTCTCCCTGTGTGGCTCTGGTCAGGGTGGCCCACAGGAGACCCACCCTCCCACCCTCAGGGGAGTCTGTAAATTCACTTAGCTCAAGAAACTGAGTAAACAGCAGTGACTTGCCACAAAAAAACTCAGACCTGGCTTTGGGCTACCAGAGTTGGAGATTTCCCTGTAGTACAGATCAAGCCGTACGGCAGCCTGCCCAACTATTTTGACCACTTAGCTGCTGTCAGATCTTTGTGAGCCAAAGCATTCTGATTACTGACATGTCTCTGCCGCCCTTTGCAGTAGGTGTGCCCGCACATCTTGTCTTTGGCTGTTAAATGCTGCCAATTGGCCTCTGGTACTCTGGGATCCCATCATCCCATCCCGTTGAAGTCAGCCAGCCCCTCTCCAGGGTGCTGCCTCCTAGAGTGACACCTCGCCTGTAGAAGAGCGCAACTGCAGAGCTTTCCAAGGACGCAGATGCCTTCGTGAGGAGAGTTGCTTTTTGGGCCTTTTCCGGGAACATAGATGGGACATGGGGGTGCAGGCTAGTGATACATCCAGTCCAACGTTCCTAACTCCCTAAGGCTTTGCGCTGTCTCCTCCACATCATGCTGGGCACACTCCTGTCAGTGAATTTGGCCTGGCCCAGTATTATATTCCCCACATCTTTTTGTTTTTTTCCAAGATTGTATTTATTTATTTATTTGAGAGAGAGAGTGGGAGTGCACAAGTGGGCTGAGGAGCAGAGGGAGAGGGAGAAGCAGACTCCTCGCTGAGCAGGGAGCCCAGTGTGGGACTTGATCCCAGAACCCTGACATCAGGACCTGAGCCAAAAGCAGACGCTTAACCAACCGAACCCTTCTTGTTCTCACATCTTTAAAATGAACTCCCACACATGTTCCCTAGGTTTCTGATGATATATATTAGAAAAGTGTGGCAGTTCTTTGGGAAGAAACTATTTCTTCCTGGGTCAGAGTGTGTACCTGGCCTGCGGGAACAGGCTGATATTTAATGTTAGCTGATGCATCATTTGTAAAAGGAGGTGGCTGGGCTGGGCCTTGAGGAGAACCAAAGAGCCCTTCCAAGAAATCTGCCCAGATGAAGTTTTGCACGGGTATTTAAGCCAAGGAAGGCTAGTTTGCTTGGACTTAGTTTGCAAGCTGCTTCCCCAGGAAAGAGAGGCTCATAAACTGTAAATCCAAGTTGTTTTAATTCAGCAGCCCAGACATTTACATTTTATATTTAGTTTTCAGCAATATCAGCCCTTTGGGTAAAAAGAAATGATTGTTTTAGGACCGTCATGGAAACTTTCTGGCTTGAGAAAGCTAAGAGCTCAAAGCTGAGTTTGTCATTTTATAAGTATTCAGGTGTACTCCCCACACTTGATCTCACACCACACTCCCCATAATCCTCATCAACTGCCTCCAACAGTCAAATGTAGCAACCGCTTGGATTGCCTCACTTTGTACTTCATCACAATCAAACACGGGTGATGGTGTGACTGTGATGTCCCAGTGTGCCAGGGATTCCTAGCTTCCCATTTTTCATTGGCAAGGAACTCAGAGCTGAGCTCTAACCAAAGAACATGATGGACCAAATCCTACCTTTGCAGGTCTACCTCCTGGGGCTGTCCCCATGCCAAATCTGGATTGGTCAGAGTGTACCAAGAGAGTCTAAGCCACATTTGAACAGGGAAAGTTTAATATAAAGGATTATTAACTAGGGGCACCTGTGTGGCTCAGTGTCCTACTGGGTTCAGTGTCCTACTCTTGATTTCAGCTCAGGCCATGAGCTCAGGGTCATAAGATGGAGCCTCATGTTGGGCTCCACACTCAGTGCAGAGTCTGCTTGAGATTCTCCCTCTTCCTCTGCCTCTCCCCCGCTCATGCTCTCAATAAATAAATAAATAAATAAATAAATAAATAAATAAATAAATAAAATCTTTAAAAAAAAGAATTATTAACTATAATTGGGTAATAACTACAAGGAATAAAAAGAATGCTGAAGAATGCCCTTGTGGAGAAAAGTACTCAAGGAAGAAACAAAGTTGGAGGCAGTCCTTCTCTTGGAGAAGGACTCAAACTTGGTTGGAGGAGTGGTTTTAGCTCACTAGATGGTGACCGGATTGCTGGGTGGCCCTTCCAGAGCTGGTTTCTAGACACTGGATAAGCAGGAACACCCTTTTGTAGGACAGGTGGGCTGAGCCTGGCCAGGAAATCATGGCCAGGACTGGCAAGCAGGAAACCACCTCTGGGGTACATGTGGGTGCGGCTGGCTGCTGTAACAAAGCATCAAACTGGGTGGCTTAAAGAGCAGGAATTTATTTCCTCATTGTTCTGAAGGCTAGAAGTCCAAGGGAAAGGTGTCGTCAAGGTTGATTTCTTCTGAGACATTTCTTCTTGCCTTGTAGGTAGCCTTCCTCTGATGTCTTCACATGGTCTTCCCTCTGTGTGATCTCTGCTTCTTATAAGGACACTAGTTATATTGGATTAGGGCCCATCCTAATGACTTCATTTAACCTTGATCACCCTTCTAAAGACCCTATTCCCAATACAGTCACATTAGAAAGTACTGTGGGTTAGAACATCGACAGAGGAATTGGGGGGGTTCACAATTCAGTTCTTAACACCCAGGAAGGAATTCAGTTCTTAAACATAACTGGATGTCTCCACCACGTGCTGCTGACAGCCAGCCACGCGTAGAAGCAAGAAGCAAATGGAAACACACCGGGCTCAGGAAGAGAAGCCCTTCCCCCTGCAGGGTCCCTCCAGCGCCCTCTACTGACAAAGCTTAATATCATGCTCATTGCCAAGGGTTCGCCTCCATTGTCGCAGAACAGATAGTGAAGACTGAATTTAGAGCCAAGAGGCAATAAATTAATAACTAGCACACTGGTTCTTCATTTCTGGGAGCTTCCTGATAGTCTCTTGATAAATTGCCTAGATTGGCTACTTTGCAAGCAGGAACACGGACACGTTGGTTTTGTCTTGCTTCGCAGTTTTCTTTTGATGGTAGTTGTGCATGCCTTCAAGTTATCATTCGAAAAGAGACACCGAATTTTTCCCAGGATTTTTTAATTTTGGTAAGTGTTAATTAAAATCATCTGAATTTATAATATGGCCTGGTTACGGACTACAGAAACAAGACCAGAAACTGACCCTTCCGGTTGCTCCTTGTATCTGATTCATCCCTGGTTCAAGGTTGATACTCTTGCTGTTCCTTTTTCCGGAATATTGTTGCTCCAGTTGTTACACAGCTTCCCCCATCACATCATGGAAGTCTCTGTCCAACTGTCACCACTCAGAATTGTTTCCTTGGCATTCTATCAAACATTCTCCCTTCCCCGTAACTCTTTCCCCTTATCAAGCTTTGTTTTTCTTCATAATAATTTACCACTATGTCAGATTATTTTATTTTTTTAATTATTTATTTGTTCATGAGAGACACAGAGAGAGAGAGGCAGAGAGAAAAGCAGGCTTCCTACAGGGAGCCCAATGTGGGACTTGATCCCCAGACCCCGGGATCACGCCCTGAGCCAAAGTCAGATGCTCTACTGCTGAGCCACCCAGGTGTCCCAGATTATATTATTTTAGTTTATTTATTTATTTACCTACCTATGCACATTTATGTATCTATTTACTTATTTATTTCTTATTAAAACACCAGCTTTAGGAATGTAGGTCTCAGAAACGGCATAGTTCTTCTGGAACATAAATCCATATGAATTTTAGCTCCTAACTGAATTAGCACAGCAACAATGTGTTTGCATTTTGGGTTTTTTTTTTTTTTAAGACTTTATTTATTTATCTTCAGGGGTAGTCGGGGAAGGGGAGAAGCAGACTCCCTGCTGAGCAGGGAGCCCAATGCAGGGCTCAATCCCAGGACCCTCGGATCATGACCTGAGCCGAAGACAGATGCTTAACCAACTGAGCCACCCAGGTGCCCCCATGTTTGCATTTTGGTTATTCTTACTCCAAATGGATGAAACTGAATTCCATTCACTTTGTGTGGGGTATAACTAACATTCAGTAAAATTTACTCTTGTGTGTGTGTGTGTACAGTTCTGTGAGTTTAGACAAATTCATACAATTTTGTAAAATCACTGAAATCAAAATACCAAACTTTCATCACTTCCCTTGTGCTCTTTTGTAGTCAACTCTTTTCCTGACCTCCAGTTTCTGGCAACCACTGCTTTGTGTTCTGTCCCATAGTTTTGCCTTTTCCAGGAATCCTACAGTACATTGCTTTTGGAGCCTGGCCTCTTTCACTTCACATTTGAGATCCTTGCATGTGGCTGCATGTATGATTAGTTTGTTCCTTTTTATTGATGGTAGTAGTCCATTTCATATATATGTACACACCCACCCCCACCCACCTCCACCTACCCCACCCACCTCCACCCACCCCACCCCACCCCACCCTGGTTTGCTAACCCTTTGCCAACTGAAGGACATTTGTTTTTTTCCAGTTTGGAGTAATTATGAATCAAGCTACTGCAAACATTCGTGTGCAGGTTTTTTTTTGTGTGAACCAAGTTTTCTTTTCTTTTTTTTTTTTTTAAGATTTTATTTATTTATTCATGAGAGACACGGAGAGGGGCAGAGACATAGGCAGGGGGAGGCGAAGCAGGCTCCATTCAGGAGCCAGATGCGGGACTTGATCCCGAAACCTTGGGACCACGTTCTGAGTAGAAGGCAGACATTCAACCGCTGAGCCAAGCAGGGATCCCCTGAGTTTTATTTTCTCTCATATGTAGGTGTGAGATTGCTGGGTCATATGGTAAATGCATAGTTAACTATAAGAAACTGTTTTCCAAAGTAACAATACCATTTTGTCTTTCCACCAGTGTTCTCACTACTGCTTTTTATAATGTAGCTTGGGTATGGACATAAAATCAGAAATTTGATCTTTTTGTTCTGCTTGATTTGTCCCTATTGCAAGGCTTCACACTTGTGGTTCCTTCTTTCTAGAACTTATTTACATGTGCTATTGTAATTTTCATTGACATTCACTATAGAGGAGGGCCTGCATACACATCTGATTAAGACCAGCCAAAAACCAGGGGATCCCTGGGTGGCTCAGCGGTTTAGTGCCTGCCTTTGGCCCAGGGCATGATCCGGGAGTCCTGGGATCAGGTCCCACGTCGGGCTCCCGGCATGGAGCCTGCTTCTCCCTCCTCCTGTGTCTCTGCCTCTCTCTCTCTATGTCTATCATAAATAAATAAATCTTAAAAAAAAAAAAAAGACCAGCCAGAAACCAAAGGAAGAAAGTCAGAAATATGAATGTGGAAAGATTGTAAAGCCACATTCCTTTTTCCTACATTCTTGTGCATATCCTAAGACCTCAACAATTTTCAATGAATAATTAATTAGTTTGTGCTAAAAACTTTATTTGTAACATTTTTGAGCGAATTAAAAGTATTTATGGAGTGTTTATTTTTAGTACTAAAATACTGATGATCACAGACAAACTCACGATTGATTCTAAGGTGTAATGTTGTCTTTATCTCTCTTGAAGGAAATAATGTAAGCAGAAAGCAATTTCTGTTTATGGGGCATTCCCGAAACAGGAGCTGACCTTTGATCCCGGTAATTCTCTTGGATACAGTGTCATATTTCCATTGCCTAAGTATAAAGGAAGTCAGGGTCATGATATTTTCTTTCTGTTACAATGCTCAATGTTGCCTAAGGAAAAAAAAATTAGGGATCCCTGGGTGGCGCAGCGGTTTAGCGCCTGCCTTTGGCCCAGGGCGCGATCCTGGAGACCCGGGATCGAATCCCACGTCGGGCTCCCAGTGCATGGAGCCTGCTTCTCCCTCTGCCTGTGTTTCTGCCTCTCTCTCTCTCTCACTGTGTGCCTATCATAAATAAATAAATTAAAAAATTAAAAAAAAAAAAAGGAAAAAAAAATTAATAACTTTAATCTTAAAAAGAAGATTCTTAGAGTTTTAAACTAAGAAATCAAATAGAAATCCAATTAGCATTTACATTATTACTTTCGATTTCTTTACATTGAATTAATGGGTAGGATATCGCTTTGAGAATTCATCCATGACTTTCACAATTCTCCATTTGCGTTCCATATTCCCATCCCTAATAAATCAAAACCATTTAAGAAACTCAGGCTTAGGAACTGACTGTTAAAATTGTCCTAAAATAGCACCTTAAAATCAGCTATCTCTTAAGGAAGTAGTTTCTCCTTGATGGCTTTTAGAAAGAGAGTTTGGAGAGGAAAACCAGTGCTGAAAATACCTGCAAATGGTGACAATATTTAATGAGCACACACCATGCTGTTAAAAGCTCTCCATATGTGATTCATTCAACAAATATTTAGTGAGCACTTACTCTGTGCTAGGCACTATTCCAGACACTGGAGATAAAGTACTGATCAAGACAGAAAACATCTATGCCCTCATGGAGCTTAGATTCTAGATGATGAGGACAGAAGATGAAGAAATAAAATCATATTGTATGTTTTACTATGGAGAGAAATAAAGCAGAAAAAAGAGAAAAGGGCATCTGTCTATGAAGAGTGTGCAGTTTTAGAGGGGAGACCAGCCTTTGTTGACCTGGTGCTCTTTGGGCAAAGACCGCAGGAGGTGAGGGGTAGCCTGGAAGGAACCTGCAGGAAGCCCTCCAGGGACCAGTGAGGCGGGTGGAGGCTGGAGCTGCACAGCCAAGGAGAGGGCAGCGGGAGAGTCAGGAGGCAATGGGCAGCTGGGTAGATTGGGCCTGTTTGAGACCTTGGATTTACACTGATGGAACTGGGGACCATGGAGAGGTTCTGAGCTGAGGCATGGCAGGTGCTTATGTTTTAACAGGATCTCCCTAGCAATTGTGGTAAGAATGGAAAGAAAGAGGAAGAGGAGGAGGAGGAAGACCAGTGAGGAAGCAGGGAGAGAGGGTGGTACTTGGACCAGGGTGGTACAGTGGAGGTGATAAGAAGGATTCTACATACATTTTGAGGGTAGAGCCAAGAAGCTCTTCCAATGTCTTGGATGTGGAATGTGAGAGAATGGGAGGCGTTGGGGGCAAACCCAAGGTTCTGGGCAGAGCAACAAGAAAAGTAGATGCTATTACTGAGATGGTGCAGAGAGTGGGAGGAGATTTGAGGGGGCAGGTCGGGAGCTCAGCTTCAAACATGTTAAGTTAGAGGTGCCTATTTGGCATTCAGAGAGAAACACCGAGAAACACCGAGTAGGCCGTTCAATATCCAATTTCTCCCAGCTCAAGTTCAAGGTGGATGTTAGGCTGGAGGTACATATTTGGGAATAATCAATGTACAGACAACATTTAGCCAAGAGACCGGAGATTATTTTCTTTTCTTTTTCTTTTTTTTTTTTTAATTTTTAAGATTTATTTATTTATTTATGAGAGAGAGAGAGAGAGAGAGAGAGAGAGAGAGGGGCAGAGACACAGGAGGAGGGAGAAGCAGGCTCCATGTCGGGAGCCCGATGTGGGACTCAATCCCGGGACTCCAGGATCGCCCTGGGCCAAAGGCAGGCGCTAAACCGCTGAGTCACCCAGGGATCCCCAATTATTTTATTTTCTTGTACAGTCCTTACACTGCCATCTACCTCATGGTAGATGTTATTTCAATCCTTGAAGCCAGAAAAGTTTAAATATCTTGTTCTAAATCATAGTAACCATATGTATTTAAATGTTCATTCTAATCTCAATTTCCATCTGACAATAACTTATTGTGATTATGAGTAAATTATCTAGGTCTTCATTTCCTCACAGATAAAATTAAGGGATAACCAGTTTTCAAATGGGGTTGTGTGAAAATCCCAAGGCTCCCTCAAGTCCAGTGAGAGCTTTCTTCAAACAAGAAAGGGATGCTGAGAAGGGAGGATTCAGGCATCTTCATCCAGGTTAAAGGACAGGTCTCTGCTTTCATCTGTGTTTATATATTGGGGCCTTATGTAAGATTTTATTTGAAGAATGTATTTCTGTTGCTTCTTTAACAAAAGAAAAATTCACGGGTCTAGGTCGTCTCTGTTAGCCTTACTTGCTCCAACACTTCCATTTACTCACCTAACAAGCAATTATGCCTGCTTACGCTGTTCTGGTCACTGTGCTCGCTGCTTTTAGGATTCTAGTTCGTCACTGAGAGGGAAGGAAAGCTACAGAGTTTTTCCCATTTTTTGATTAAAATGCCAACAGATGAGGAGGAGTAACTAAATATCCCTGTATCTGAGTGGAACAACATACTATGTTGCCTTGTGATTGGCAGGGATTAAAAAACGATGTCTTAGTGCTGGCTAGATTCTGAGGAAAGAGGCCCTCCTGTACTGCAGATGAACATAGAGACCTTTCTTTAACATGTGCACACCACCATGTCTAACCTTCCACTCCCACACCATACTCCCTGGAAATAGGCACAGAGACTTGCTGCTGCTAGCAATTTATCCCATGGAAATAATCAGAGAAGATGTGCCCAAAAATATGAATCTATTCATAAGACTATTGTTTGGGAGGGAGGAAAAAAGGTAAAGACACTATATAATCAATAGTAGGAGTAAATGATAGTACAGGCATCTAACCTATGCAACCATAGGTTAAACGTTCATATTTTGAAAGGTTTAGTGACATGGGAAAATACTAAGCAAAACAAGCAGATTTTGAAAAAGAAGTACAATGTGACTCCAATTTTATTAAAAATATGTTTATATGCCTATTAGAAATCTCGAAGACTATCAATCTGGTAATAGTGCATACCTTTGGACAGTGATGTTAAAAATCGTTTTCCCCTTTGCTTTTCCCGTATTTCTAGACTTTCCACAATGTATGTTACTTTTGCATTAGGAAAAAAATGCAGTTAATATTTCTTTTAAAAGATAGAAGAAAAGAAAGCTATGGGCACGTTTCACACCCTTTTTCAGTTATTTCAAGGACAAGAAGGTGGTGTTGCTCTTCCTGGGCATATGTTTCTGATAATGGGGAAGATGTAGCGACTCCTTGCCCAACATTACAAGAAGCCTTAGGACATCCTTGGTTAAGAAACTATGTTGGCTCCATAGGACGATGCAAAAGTGACTGTTTTACAGTGTGACTTACTAGTAGCCAAAAGGATGTTTCAATTCTGGTGCTCTGTTGGGGTTTATTTTCTTTGTTAGAACTGTAATTCTTATAAAAAAATAAAAGAACTGTTATTCTTTTTTTCAGATGTGGTAACAATTACCACTTAAAGGAAGGCCTGAAAGTCTGAGATTGCAGTTCCAGACCTTCTGATAGTATGCAATCTTATCTTTCATTTTGGAAACGAGTTATTAACATCATGGTAATAATCTTCTTTCCTTTGTTTTTTATAAGGACTACACAGAGGTTGTGTTGAACTCTGTATTTTAAATGCAAGTACTAAAAAGTAAAAATAATACTGGAAGGACTGAATGTCACATTCATAGATTAGCTTAAAACATGAAATTTAGGACCAGTGCCCCCCTAATTTTATTATAAAGCAAAATTATAATAACGCATTACCCGTGACATAGCTATTTTTGTTTCTTTAATCTTCATTATATATATTTTTACAGTTTTAATTATGGTACATGAAAATGTATATTTTTGTTACGGTGCCTTACATGGTGAATTCTTTTAGATGTTGTATGGCATTAATTTCTTTTTTTCTTTCTTCTTTTTCTTTAACTTTTTTTTTAAAGCACATTTTTTAAAAATTTATTTATTAATGAGAGAGAGAGAGAGAGAGAGAGAGACAGAGACACAGGAGGAGGGAGAAGCAGGCTCCATGCCGGGAGCCTGATGCGGGACTCAATCCCGGGACCCCAGGATCGCGCCCTGGACCAAAGGCAGGAGCAACTGCTGAGCCACCCAGGGATCCCCATCTTTCTTCTTTTTTTTAACCAGAAAGTGAACAGCAGCATTGTTTTTAATGAGTTTTAGTCCAGAATACAAAGGAAGGCACTAGTTGTTGCCCCAACTTGTTAGTACAAGGATAAACAATAGCTTTTTTTTTCCTCCACAAGGGCAAGTTACAAAGGATACCAGATGGACAAGATAAGACATTTGAATCTAGTTTTGAAAAATCAGCCTGAAACCTAGCAGTAGTACTGTTGCAGGGTAAAAGGCTCTCCCTGTACTCTGCCCCGCATCCACCCCTATTTACCAATTCAAAATCTGGGACTTTCTTGATCAAGAGATTCTATGAGTGAATTTCTCTCGAGACTTTTCGTGTGCAAGTGTCTTTTTTTTTTTTTTTTGGTTTTGCTGCTGATGTCCTTGACCTCAGTCACTGGATGAGTGAGGGAGCTGGTGGAGTTCTTTAGGAGTTCTTCTGAGGCACTTTGATCATGACAGTTTTCACTTCTGTGTATGCCTGTAACCCATACTCTCCCAGCTCCTGGCCACTCCCAGACATCTTGTAGCCACTGAATAGTGACTGGGCCCCAAATACATCATAGCAGTTGATCCACACAGTGCCAGCCTGGAAGGCTTGGGACAGATAATTGGCCTTGTCCAAGTCCTTGGTGAAGACAGCTGCAGCCAGCCCATACTTGGAATTGTTGGCTCTCCCAATAACTTCCTCTATGGTCTTGAACTTCAGGATCTGCATCATAGTCCCAAAGATCTCCTCCTTGGCGATAGTCATGCTGTCTTGCACATCTCCAAACAGGGTGGGCTGGATAAAGTAGCCAAGGTCAGCAGCTGCCCCTCCACCACACAATAGTTTGGCCCCCTTCTCCTTCCCAGATTTGATATAACCAAGGATCTTCTTAAACTGAGTTTCACCCACCTGCGGCCCCTGCTCAGTCTGGCTGTCAAAGGGGTTCCCAACTACATGTGACTTGGTCCTGGCAACACTCTGCTCCACAAACTCAGCGTAAACATCTTCTTGCACAAAGGTCCGGGAGCCTGCACAGCAGCACTGGCCCTCGAAGAACAGGGCAAAGTGGGCCTGTTCTACTGCCCAGTTCATGTCTGTATCTGACATGATGATACTGGGGGCTCTTTCCTCCCAGCTCCAGGGTCACTCTCTTGAGGTTACTGTTCCCTGCAGCAACCTGGACTAGGTGGCCAACCTTGGTGGAGCCTGCCACTTTGTCCCCATCCTCATGGGAGGCGATGGCAGCCCCAGCTGTGGGGCCAAATCCAGGAATAATATGGACCACGCCAGGAGGAAAGCCAGCCTCCTTAATCAGGTGAGGGCGGTGAGCGGAGTCTGCTCAGCTACCCTCGTCGCAATCACATTTCCCGTCTCCAGGGCTGGACCAGTTTCCAGGCTTGCATCAGGAGGCGGAAGGTCCACGGAATGACCTGCCCGCACACCCCGACAGGTTCATGGCAGGTATAACTGAAAAGGTCCCCATCAATAGGAAGGGTTTTCCCATGGTACTTATCAGCCCGGCCGCACAGTAACGGAGGCATCTGAGGACCGTGTCCAGATCACCAGGTAGGAGATGACAGGGCTTGCTGTGCGCTATCCAGGGTCTCCAGGGCCCCAGGTAGGTCCGGTCTCGCCCGGTCAGAGAGGCCCCTGTCGCGGGCGCCCCCGCGGCGCCGGGTGAGCCAGCGGGAAGGCAGCCGGGCGCCCTTGCGGCCTGGTCCGCATCTTCCTGTCTCCTTCAGCTACCTGACAGAGGACTTCTCCGGTGGATGGCGTGATGGCGGGGAACGTTTTCTTGCTGACAGCATCGTGCCACTCATTGTTTACGAAGATCTGGTTGTAGAAGACTTCAGGCTGCTGGGAGGCGGCGGCGGCCCGGGCGGGGCGGGAGCGGGCTTGCAGGCCCGAGCCCCGACGCTCTGTATGGCACTAATTTCTAACGGTTGCACCTAACACTGGGTCTGGCAAGTAGTCATAGTAGCATTCTGTAATGAATAGAATCAATGAATCAACTATGTTGCACCCCTGAAACTAATACAACACTGCATGTCAACTGTACTGCAATATTGAAAATGAAAAAAAAAAGCAAACTAACGTATGATAAGTTACAAATACTAATTGAGTTCCTACAGTATGGTATATTGGGGCTATTAGTGACTAAGGCAAAGTCCCAGTTACTACTGAATCTGCATTCTAGTAGATGGAGACTGATGAATTTCCATGAGAAGGTTACTATTATTAGTCCCATTTGAGGAATTGAACCACATAGAGATCAGGTAACTGGCTCATGTTCATCCAACTGGCAGATGTTAAAGCAGAGATTCCAATCCACACAAGCTGACACTGGACTTGCGTTCTTAGCAATTGCTCCCCTGGTATCAACCACGTGCTCTGGCAGTTGAGGGGACTGGTCAATCAGAGCTTGACTTATTAGTTTACTTGTCGCTGCTGTAACAAATTACCACACATTTAGTGGCTTCAAACAACACAAATTTATAATCTTCCAATTCTAGAAGTCAGAAGTCCAACTCTGTTCCACTGGGTAGAAGTCAAGGTGTCAGCTGGTTGGTTCCCTCTAGAGGCTCTGAAGGGAGAATCTGCATCCCGTCTCTCAGCTTCTAAAAGTCATCTGCATTTCTTGGCTCACCCCTGCATCACTTTTTTTTTTTTAAATTTATTTATTCGTGAGAGACACACAGAGAGAAGCAGAGACACAGGCAGAGAGAGAAGCAATGTGGGACTCGATCCTGGGACCCCAGGATTACGCCCTGGACCAAAGGCAGGCACTCAACCCCTCAGACACCCAGGCGTCCCACCCCTTGCATCACTTTAACCTCATCCTTCATAGATCCACCTCTTGCTACTTGACTTTGGTCTTGTCTCCCTCTTATAAAAGTCTTGTGAATACAATGTACCCACCTAGATAACCATGGTAGTCCAGTCTCAAGATTCTTCTCAATCACATTTGCAAAGCCCCTTTAGTATATAGTATACATACTATACATACTATGTATTTAGTATATAAGGTAACACATAAACTGGTTCTGGAGATTAGGACATGGACATTTTTGGAGGATTTTATTCGGTCCACCATTGTGATTACTAGAAGAGCTAAAACTTGTGCTTTAGGACAAAGGTAGGATGGGGTAGAAATTTATTTTCTTAGTTCTGGATGCCAGAAGTCTGTGATCAAGGTGTGGGCAAGGTTGGTTTCTTTTGAGGCCTCTCTCCTTGGCTTGAAGAGGCCATCTTCTTTCTATGCCTTCACAGTCATCTCTGGGTGCAAGTGTCAGTGTCCAGACTTCCTCTTAGAAGGGCGCGGATCATAATGGATTAGGGCCTACTCAAATGCCCTCATTTTAACTTAATAACCTCCTTTAGAGACCTTATCACCAAACGTGGTTACTGTCTGAGTTACTGGAGGGTAGAATTTTGATATATGAATTTGGGCACAATAGAATTCAGTCCATAACAGGCTTGAATAATACACCAACTTGGTCTCATGCTCTCAACAGCCCAGTTTTGGCAGATAAGAATGTGGTGGTGGAGAGCAGTTCCTCAGAGGAACTGAGGTCTCGAGCTGGCAAGTACAACAGGGAGGATTCACACATGGGGCTGCCTGCTCCAAAGGCCAAGTCCTTGCCAGGTTCAAGCTGCTAGGGCAACTGCAATGGCAGAGCTGGGCAGATGAGAGTGGCCTGTGGGTAGCGAAGAGACTAGCCTGAGGATGAGAGCGTATGTTGATTTGGGGGAAATAGCAGAGTGTGACCTGTGGAAGGCTTACAGTCTGGAAGAGGCATAGAGTGATTTCACAAAGAAGTCCTGGGAGAGGCAGCACTTGAGATGGGTTATTTTCTGACTCTAGCCAGTTTCCCATAGGTCCCACCCCACATCCACTCTTACCATAAACTTATACCAGGCAACTGTTCAGTTCTTTCAAATGCTCTTTATAACCTCACAGTAAATCTGCAGCAGAAACTTAGGGCAAGGGACCCCCTTCATTGAATGAATCTCCCAAAACAAGATGTAATTTCATTATTTGAACCTACAGTACTCTCCTGACACCCTGACCCTAGATCACTGGATGGATGATAGCTGTACCTCTTTCTAACCCTGTGACTTTAGAGGTTAATAATCTACTTCATCTCTCTCAATCTGCTCCTTAAATATTTATACTACTTTTTCAGCTTTTCTACCTGACAGAAGAAAGATGAAATGAAAAGGGACTGAAATAATTAAGTTTAAGCTGCTTTTTGAAGGCAAGACAACACATGAATTTTAACCTATATTCTTTCTTGTTCCCATTTATCATAAACGGCTGTAGTTTTGCTGATTCTAAGATTTCCCTCAAATTAACTTTCATCAGCCAACTTAGGAAAATAAAATTGAAATGCACTATTCTTACCTCTTTCAATTGGAATTAGTGCTAATGGGTTAAGATTTTAAGCATTTTAAAATACAGAGTGATCTGCAAATTATATAGCCAGGTTAGAACAGCTTATGTAAATTTTGGCAAATCATACAGCCAGTCCTCAACAGAATTATTGCCCTTTCAGACACTGGAACTTTTCCCTAAATGAAGAAAGGATTCCACTTTAAGGCTTCCTCTAGGGTACAGTGTAGGGGATGACACACCAGGCCTCTTGGTGCTAAACACAGATCCTCATTGGCCATGCTCCTCCACCATTTAACCTGGCCAGCGTTCTTCTAGAGCCCATGCCTGAGGAAAAGCATTTAGAGATCAACATTTTTTTTGCTATGAGAAATGGTATATTTTTAAGAGTCACAACCTTTTTATAAGTTCAATTTTTTCCATTTCTCACTTCTCTCATTATTGAAGACATCCCTCCACCTGTTTAAACTCTGTATTTTTATTATTACTGAAATTTTTTAGATAAATTATGCTTTTTCCTTATTTATTTAAATAAAAAATATTATTTATAAAAAGAAAAAAAAACAGAAGTCAATGGGTTTTAAGTTTATCCTGATGCAATGTCAGAATGAGATAAAATAGAAGCCAATCATATTTCCCTTAGAGTAGGGAACATTTCTATTCTCTCCTCCAACTCACTACTGCTATAGTAGATTAGTTATGGCTGCTCCTACTGTTGTAAAGCTAAACATTCACTCTCAGTGATTCAGTATTTGCTGAATAAATAGTTCATTACATTTTCCTGTGCTTATTTATTAGGGCCTGGCACATATATGTGCTCTGTCAGCTGCATTATCACCATCAACATTATCACCATTATGCAATTTAGTGTTTACTGCCACCCACAATCCACAAAGAACTGCCTCCCCTACCGCCCAGTATCCATGAGAACCACTTAAATCAAGTAAAATATATTTGAGGTTAATAGTGCTAAATTCTGAAGAGAAAAAAAAATAAAGTATAGGTAGCATTTATTACAAAATTTTACAGTGGTCAGGAAAAGCCTCTTTGAGAAGGTAACATTTAGGAGAAGACCTGCCATGAAGGACCGTCATAATTCAAGGACAGCATTCCAGGCAAGCAGAAGTGTACATGCAAAGGCCCTGGAGCAGAAGTTCACCAGCCTGCTGAGCAGCAGTGAGGAAGACAGTGGGCTAGAGATGGGTGTGGGAAAGTAGCTACAGATGCAGCCAGATCATGAAGGTCCTGGTAGGTGACAGGACTTTTAGTTTGTACTGAGGAACCTGGGAGATCCTAAAGGCAGAGGAACGAGAGAACCCCATATAGATTTTAAGAAAATCACTCTGGCTGCTGTGTTGAGAATATTTTGAAGGCGGCAAGGGAAAAAATTGTTAGGACACTTAACCAACATGCCAGTATCCTGTACACAATCTGATAAGATTAAAAAAAGACATCAACAGAAATTAAAAATAGTCCCTGGTGACTGCCTGCTTATTCTGGTCACCACTGCTGTACAGAGACCAGATGTACGAAGTAAATGTCAGGTCTGGTAACAACAGAAACACGTATGGATACAGTAGATAAAAATTTTTATTTACTTATTTAAATTATCCTAAAATATAAAACAGAGAATGGTTTCCTCAATTACAGCTTCTGGCAGTAAGTAAAGGTTACAACAAAAACAATAAACCTCAACTTTCTACAGCAGCTTTTATTTTTCCCTAAAATTAAAGTCCGTTTCCCTACATTCATTCATTTGGATGAGATATAAATCAGGCGTCTTTTAAAGTGCCCAAACTCATACCATTCCTGTAACTGCAGATGGGAATCACAATGAGCAGAAGAATGTATCAACTTAAGTACTCAAGGTCACTCAAATCCTACAGGATGAGACAGGGGAAGGATTTTGCTAGGTAACACTTAAACTAAATCCAGGCAAATATGGTCTACATCTGATTTCCTGGTTCTTAACTCTTTAACACATATTGCAAGACTGCTTATTCAAATCTAATTATGTGGTAACAAGACCTGAGAGTGTTTTGCAAAAGTTTGTTTTAAAGGTTCCTAGATCAATGTCCTTTGCTAATTTTCTATTCTATCTATACTTTTCTTTGCTTCATCTGTCTTCTTTTCCTTCCACAAATTCCCAAGGACAATCCCTAACAAAACCACTAGTCCCAATGTTCGATTGGAGGTAAATTTATCCCAACAATCCTCAGGTCGGTGAATGTCTAGAGTGTAAATCTGTAAGAGAGGATCACAATGCTACATTAGTACTTAGTATAAACTTTTTGGCATCACAAATAAATAGATTTGTACAGAGAAGACAACAGCACTTTGTTACAGGATTTTAAGGAATGGGAAGTCCTTTATGTACCCAAACTGTTTCCCAGTATAGAAAAGTCTACCGTATCTCTCATTGGGTATCATCCAAGCTGTGTGGTAAAACATTCCACTTGAGGGGTCATGAATGCTTAGAGAGGCAACCCATGCTATTTTTATTTCTAACTCTTTAGAAAGCTCTAAACCAGTTACAAGGATCTAAAATCTGCCTACTCCTACCCTTCAGTTCTAGCTTTATTACTTGGAGTAATGTTTCTCAACAGGTAGACAAGTCACATTTGGGAAAGGACAACTCTATTGTGTTGGGTTGTCTAGTGCATTGAAAGATAGTTAACAAACCCAGCCCCACTAACTCAGGGGCTCTGGTGACCCCTCCTCCCTAGCTTATTTATGATAACCAAAAACACCCCACGGATGTGTCAGTCTCCTTCCTACTGCCACATAGAGGGGGATCTGGCAACCCAGATCTGCTGAGTCACCTAGAACAAACACATTCCTTTTCTCCACAGTAAATCTATCAAGGAAGTCCCATTACCCTGTCTCAGTTACTCCTAGGCTTTAGCATTAGCATCCATCATTTCCCCAACTATTCTCTATTATACAGACTGTGGACTTAAAATCACCATGATTTCCATTTTTTTTCCAAAAATGAGAAGGCTATGTCCATCATAAAATACTGCATCAAGGACTAGACAGAAGGGGATCCCTGGGTGGCGCAGCGGTTTAGCGCCTGCCCTTTGGCCCTGGGCGCGATCCCGGAGACCCGGGATCAAATCCCACGTCGGGCTCCCGGTGCATGGAGCCTGCTTCTCCCTCTGCCTGTGTCTGCCTGTGTCTCTGCCTCTCTCTCTCTCTGACTATCATAAATAAAAAAAAAAAAAAAAAAAAAAAAAGCACTAGACAGAAGACCGCAAATGCCATTTAGAATTGTCAAGTGGGTTCCAAATCTCTCTTACAGTATTTGTAATTTCTGCCTTCCTCCACTTATATCCCAGTGCTTAATTAAATATGGCTACATATCCATTATCCTGAGCAGGCAATCAATTGATGGTGACAACCCCCACAGAGCTGAGTTATGAGTAAAAGAGGGTGCTAAGAAATTCTGAGGAGGCAAGTGGTGAAATCTAGAGGGTCCTGAAGAATCACCAATTCCTGTCTTAAAGCTTTCCTTGTGAGGAAAACAATGAAAGTGATAAGGCATGGGGTTTACTTTATGGATACTGGATTTTAGTTTCCTTCATACTGTGATGCAAGTCTTGCTATATTGCTAAGTAATTTGCAATAATCTGTATAAAACAGATCATCTACATACAGACTAACACCTTTTTGAATCTGTTCAAAGAAAATAAGAATAACATGACACAAAACTAAGAGGCCATTTACAAGCAATCTATTTCATTAAGGTTAGATTTAGTTCATTAATTTACCAAAGTCAATAATGTAGATTCACAATATAAGCTTTTGGGTGCTGGCCGAACATCTTGAAATGAGTTTACCATGATTTAGGCAGAACTCTGACATGTTAGCACTTCATGTCTTCTCTGGCTTTGGTTGTTAATGCCAGTGGGACCCAAACTTAGGAATGACTAGTTTGCTAACCATCACATCCATCACTGAAACTCACATATTAAAAAGATGGTTATGTTGATCAGTTTGCTTTTGGAGCAAACTCAATCTACAACCTTTAAGACATTGCTGAAATGTTTCCAGACACGAATCAGAGGTACTTCAAGAAAAATCAGAGGGAAAAAAAAAAAAAAAAGTAAATCTAGGTTTAGTTTTAGATTATTTCTCTAAAATAATACAGCTAGCTTTTTTAAGCAACACGTCAGGAGAGGGGAGGGCATGGTTCAAGGTAGTATAAGCGAAGTAGTTGTTTTAGGAAGTACCCTGCTTGGTAAGCACAGAGGTTGTTTTGTTTAAATAATTTTTACAGTTTATACCACAGAAAAATGAGGGGAAAAGTAAGAAAAAGGTCAAACCTGGTGTGCCAGATGGGCTCCTACAGCAGCAAGAGCAGTGTAGTAGGGTGCAGTCTGACCACTATTCACTCCCACCAGGCTCAGCGCCCCCAGCATCGCCACACCGAAGCCACTGAGCCACTGCTTGGTGTTCTCCTGGAACCGTAGCGCCGTGGACTTAAGACCAATCAGAGCATCATCTCTTTTGTCCTAACAACAGAAAGTATTAAGAAACTGTCCGGTTTTTATTGACATGCTATAAAACTCACCATTTTGGTTGTATAATCATCACCACTATCTAATCCCAGAAGAAACTGTCTTTCAAAGGATAGAAGCTGTGAAAGCCGACAGTAACTTGGAAACATAGGCTGACTGGTAATAAATGCACAGGCCGAATCGTAGTTAGGTGTCACTGCTAAGATGATCTTCCAGCTTTATTTTCACCTGTCATTGTATTATAACCCTATTAATGAATCTTAACTTCACACTGACCACATTCAAAATTAAAACTCAAGTCTAATTGTTCACATAGCTTCTCCTTACCTTAGAGCTCTCCAATCTCAAGAATTTCCTGTACATTTTAGTTTCAATCTTACTAAAGTCACAGATGTAGAAAATGGTCAATTGCCACCTAACCACATCCATTCACATTTTATTTCTAGCTCAATGTACTCGTTGCCTCTCCCATCAAATCCTTTCTGTTTAAGTAGAGCTAGGTTTTGGTGATACATTCACATCTAGCTGACCGATCTCTTCCCCAGCAATTTAATTTCTAGGCATTTCCACATACTGTTCTAATTATGGCCAAGTGTTATCAGAGGCTGTACGCTGAACTCTGTACCCACCTGGAGGCATATAATGACCTGATAGGCTATCTTCTGGGCACCAAATCCAAATAATGAATGTGGGGTTAATGTATGCTTTTCCTTTCACACTGTAAGTTCAGAGGAGAGTCTGCTTCTCTCCCTCTCCCTCTGCCATGCCCCCCCCAAGCCCCCCTCCACCCCACTTGTACTCTCTCTTTCAAATAAATACTCTTTAAAAAAAAGAAAAACACAGTGCCTGGCATATAGTAAATACTGTTTAAGTACTTGTAAATAAAAGAATTGATCTCTGGTAAGCATACCACATGAAGCAAAAATATTTTGTTGGTGCCAAGGAAGCATGAATGATCTTCTTTTGAGAAAAAAATACTTCCCCTTTAATGTGGTTCGTAAAGTTCTTAAATGGCAACAATAACTAAACCAAAGAAAAAAGATATCATCATTTTACCTGGTGGGCATAGATAGTATCATATATTAGAGTCCACATAATTCCAGAAAAATAAAGAGGCAGGCAAATAGATGGATCACAGGAGCCCTTGATAGCAGACCATCCAAGTAATGCTCCCCAATTAAAAGTCAACCCTACAAATGGTGAGAGACAGAGAGAGAGGACAAGTCTTTTTTTTTAAATTTTATTTATTTATTCATGAGACACACACACACACACACACACACACACACACAGAATGAGAGAGAGAGGCAGAGGGAGAAGCAGGCTCCATGCAGGGAGCCCAACGTGGGACTCGATCCCGGGTCTCCAGGGCTGAAGGTGGCACTAAACCGCTGAGCCACCCGGGCTGCCCAAGAGAGGACAAGTCTAAGTGCACTTTAGACTCCCAAAGAGAAGAGGGGGCATCAGCACATAAGTGTCTCTATACATTAGGCTTTGTGCACTGTTTCCTGAAATGCTCTTAGCTCTCTGTGGTGGTGATTAGCTACGTAGCAAAAAAAGGAAATAGGCTCAGAGAGGTTAATTAATTGACAAAATAATCCAGGTAACAGAAAGAATAGTATCACCCTGATAAACAGGATGTTTCAGGAAAACAACATTTACCCTACCAAGTATGGTGGCTGGCACAGTCCATGAAAATAGAAGCTGGGGTTTCACCTTAGACCTACCTGAGCCAAAACCCCCTGTTCTTTCCTTTATGACTCTATTTCCCCCATAAGCTACAGAAACAAGAGCATAGGCAGGTACACTTATTTATTCTGTAAGTCCATCTTCTCTGAGGACTGTAAACAAACATCTACAAGCACACAGCTCCTAAATCTCTTTGTGCAATCTGATCACTTCCTTACACTTCAGACTAGAGACTGAACTGCCTGCTGGCATCTGTACCTGCAAGTCCCTAGGTATCTCATACTCAGTGGGTCCCACATGTCTTTTCTCAGAAACCATTTTTCTTCTTTTATTCACTAAAATAATAGTTCAAACAACTAGAATAGTTCTAGGAATACTCTAGCTTATTCTAGGAGTAAATATTTTTGCAATAGATTCTGATTTACCTACCTGTCAACCTTTGCTTGCTCTGTCAACAGATATTTATTGAATACCTGTGATACAGCAAATGCTATGCTAGATGCTGGGCCATCTACATGTAAAGAAAGTTTTATCTGTTAGGCATTTACAATTTACAACTGAGGAGGCAGAGGCGGCTTTCAGCATCTTCTGTTTTAGTGATTGCTGGTTGAAAATAGTAAGCACCACGCCAGAGTGCTGTGGGAGCCAGAGGCAAGACTGGCTAGCTTTCTCCTGGGAGATCTAAGGGAAGGCTTAACAGTGATGGTCTGTCTAGGGTTGCACATACTAACCCTGATTCTCTTGCCTGACTTTGTTTTCTACCCCAATACCCCAAGTCCTCAAGGCATCCAAATTAGTCACCTAAAGAGAAGGGTAGGGTCAAATCAGTTAATTTTTTCTTTGTGACATACTTAGATTTTAAAAGAGCATTTCAGAAAATAATAATGATAATATTAATAAGTATGTAAAATTCCTTAGCAAATAAAAATGGCTAATTGCCCTCCCTTAAAATATGAAAATCTATTCTCGGTTTGGAAAATTTCATGACTGACTTGACATTTTATTTCTGCCACACTGTATACACACGCGCGCGCGCACACACACACACACACACACACACAAAAGTATAAGTTTGAGGGTATTGAAGGAAATCCTTGTAATTATTTCAAGCTCACCTAGGGCTAATTGAGGCCAGTATGTAATTCTTTTCATTAGTGGGTAGGTGATGACAAGAAGCAGGGATGCTGCTCCCAGAGCTATACTGAAATCAAGAAAAACCATTACAGATTAATATCACCATCTCTTAGAAATTGCTAAATAAGACAACAGTAGTAATACTAACTGGAAAATGACTTGTTACATTTTTTATGTAAAATTATCTTCCTAGACTTTAATTAGGATAAAATTAGAAAATATTTTAAGTGTTACAAAACAACCAAACAAAATAATAATACATATAATGCTTTCATGTATTAGGCACTTTTCTAACTGCTTTACATATGTTAATCCATAATTTTTACCACAAACCTAAGAGGCAAACTGTTTTATTCTAGTTGTTTTTTTGCAGATGAGGAAACTAAAGCACAAAGAGATTAAGTAATTTGTTGACTGTCATAGAGCCAGTCAGTAGCAGGGCCAGATTCAAACTTAGGGCAAGATGGCTCCAGAGTCCAACTTACTACCCATTCCATGCTACCGCTTCTCTAAGTGTTGTTTTCCAACATTAAGACAGCTAGTAAATGGAGATGTCCCAACAGAGTTAGAATCAAGATCCCCCCTCTCAATATGCACAATGGGTGTCACTTCTCTAGGAGAAGATAAAGCATCTATAAAAGGATAATAGCATCCTAAGGTGTTTTTAGGTACTTCATAGCTTGCCTAACACGGTCCTTCCAGGAAAAACATTCCAAAAGCATTTTCACATGATAATTATCAGGGCAAAGTGTGCAATTAAATCTAGTCTCTATAAAATGACAATTAAATTTTTTGTCTTTTTTTCTCATTTATATACTTTGTAGGCAGCCATCTGATGTGCAAAAGTTTAATTTTGTCTCTACTTAAGAGATCTAGGAATGAATCCTTCCACTTTTCCCCCCTCTGTCATCGATTATAAGCATGGCTCTGGGAAAAACCTGCTTAATCTTTTTGCAAAATGAGTATGATCACTTCTCTCTACTTTAGAGATTGTGTCAGGATAAATAAAATTATACATAAGGGTATATACCAACATCCCTGTATACATCTGAAAAAGTTATGAAGGTGCCATGTGTTTCTTAGGTAACACATAATGGAAGTATAACAGTGGCTCAGAATAAATTAAATGCTGATCTTCTCATTCCTTTGGCTGAAAGTATTCTTGCTTTTACGACATGTGGTAATGTCTTTATACTTGCTAACTTACAGATGCTCCATAGATAGCCAATAAACAACTTTGGATACAGATATTTTATTTATTCTTACTTTCTCCATTTCAAAAGAGAGATTTTATATGTGATTCTGAAAAACACATTTACTATACCTGTAGTAATTCAGACACAAAAGAATGCCCAGTGCCAAGGTCAGCTGTCCCCCAAGGAAAATAAAGGACTGAAAAGTTGAAATGTCTCCAGCAGCTATTGGGCGATTTGCTGTTCTTATAACCTTAATACATAAAAACAGATATTTTAGCCTCATGTAATGGTTCAATCATAAATTTAAACATGTAATCAAGAGAATGGCCCATGGCAGACACTAAGGAAAAAAATATGAATAAAAGGTAAAACCAACATTGGAAGCGCTGCCAAAAATAAAAACTTCATATTTAAAACAGCTTTGAAAAAAAAAAAAAATAAAACAACTTTGAAAAGCACTAAAAATTCCCACCACTCATTCCCCTCTTTTTTCATCTCCCATCTCCATCTCCAACCCCACAAAATGAAGCAACTTCCTTATCTGGCTATTTAGCTACCCAGCTTATTAGCATGTATATGTTTAATTTCCACAGAGAAAAAAGAGACAATAATTATGGTAATTCTCAGGAAAGAGGAAATTGCAGTGAATGTTTTGATTACAGGAAGCACTGCAATCAGCAATCAAATGTAAATAAAGAAAGAAGACAGATTATCTGGGTTTGAAAGCAGGAGTGCTTTTGCCAGGCTATTTAAGGATGGGACTATAATCTAATATTAATTGCACCCAAATATAAAGGGCAGACTCAATGTAAGAATATGAACAGACAGAGCTATTATGTGGACCAATAGGATATATTAGTTGTTCTTTTCCTGTCTAGAGATCATGAAATGTGATTATTCTAAACTGAAGCATTAAAAAAAAAGGCATAACCAAAATTTTCAGCATTGTTAGAAGAATTCAAGACCTGGGACCCAAGAGGCCAGCATAACCTACTTATTGGCTGTGTGAATTTTGGCAAATTATTTAAGCCCTCTTGGGCTTACATTACTTACTTGTTAAAAGAAAAATAGAAAGAGAGGGAGAAGAAGAAGAGAAAGAAGTAATAAGAGCACTACCTCAGAGTAAATGTGGTGTCTAAAGCATGTAAGTATGCAGTAAATGTTAGCATATGAATATAACGTATTTCCGTTTTGATTTATATCAAGGGTTAGCAAACTATGCCTATGGGCCAGATCCAGCCTACTGCCTATTTTTATATGGCCATGAGCTAATAAGAATGGTTTTTCTTTTTTAGGCAGTTGAAAATCAGTTTAAAAAAAAAGTTATATGACTTATGAAAATATTATGAAATATAAATTTCAGTGTCCATAAATAAAATTCTATTGAAACAAAGATATATCCATTTGTTAACATATTGTATATGGCTACTTTCATGCTCCAACAGAATCAGGTAGTTGCAAGATGGTATGGCCCACAGAGCCTAAAATACTTACTAGGAGAAAATTTGCTGACTCATTTTATAGCATGCTTCACTGTGCAATAAAACAGTTTGTCAAAAACCATAATGACTCACCTTAGTTAGACTGCCAGACTTGGATCTTTTATCTTTGATTTAATCCCCACAGTTTTAGTTGGCAATATATTTATATCTTGTATTTGTTTTAGGATATTATGGTTATTCCAACTAGTACGTGAGTGCTTACCATGTGTCACTATTCTAAGAGCTATGTATTTATCCCACCACTGAATTCTCATAACATTCCTGACTTTTAGCCACTCACAAGTTCTGGCCATTTGTTTTAGAAAACTGAAGCAGAGAAGTTCAGTAACTTTCCAAGGTCATGGATGGGAAGTAGCACAGTCTGTCTAGCTCACCTGACCATACTATTAACCACAGATTACACAGTCCTTTTATAACTACACAGGTAGTTCTAATTACCTAGCTAAATTCAAAAGCTGAAAATAAACCAGCACTCCATCAAAAGACTAAAAATGATGTAATATGATGATCAAAACTTATTCTATGCGGTTTTTAATGAAACCATTTACTCATAGCTTATAAAAATGAATCACTGGGGCACCTGGGTGGCTCAATTAGGTATCTGGCTTTGGCTTAGGTCATGATTTATTTATTTAATAAATAAATAAATAAATAAATAAATAAATAAATAAATAAATAAATAAATAAAAATAGAACTAAATCACTAACACTTATATGCTGAGATTATTTCGATGTTTATGAACCTAATGTTTATCACATGGTTGGTAGATTATACAGAACATCAACAGAACACACTTAACTCATATACCCAAATAACAATCGATTTATCATTTAATATACTAGCAATTTACTTATTATCTAACATACCAAGCAAAACTCTGAGCCACAAATATATCCTTAATGATATATAGTCTTTAAGAAACTGTGAGGTAAGCATTACAACTTAGTCAAGCCTTTTAACTCATTCTTTAAAATGTAAAAAATCTGTTGTGTTTTTTGAACACTAATAATGAACTATACCTAAGAGAGATTAAAACAATCTTATTTACAATTGCAGTAAAGAATAAAATACCTAGAGACAAATATAACCAAGGAGGTGAAACACCTGTATATTGAAAACTAGAAGACATTAATGAAATCAAAATCACAAATAAATGGATAGATATTTCTTGCTCATGCATTGGAAGAATTCATATTGCCAAAATGTTCATACTATTCAAAGCAATATACAGATTTAATGCAATCCATATCAAAATCCCAATGGCATTTTTCAAAGAAACAAAATGATCCTAAAATTTGTATGGAACCACTAAAGACCCCAAGTAGCCAAAGCAATCTTGAGAAAGAAGAACAAAGCTGGAGGCATCACACTTCTTGATTTCAAACTATACTACAAAGCTACAGTAATTAAAACAGCTTCATTTTGGCAGAAAAACAGACAGATACATCAGTGAAACAGAACCGAGAGCCCAGACATAAACCTACACATACATGGTCAACTGATTTGTAACAAAGGAGCCAAGACTATACAATAGAGAAAGAAGAGTTTCTTGAATAAATGGTGTGGGGAAATACAGACAGCCATATGTAAAATCTGGACCCCTATCTTACAGTATACACAAAATTAACTCAAAAAGGTTTAAAGATTTGCACATAAGACTTGAAACTCCTAGAAGAAAACATAGCAGTAAGCTCCTAGACATAGGTCATGGTAATGATTTTTGGATCTGACACCAAAAATAAAAGCAAAAATAAAGTGGGATTACACAAACTAAAAAGCTTCTGCACAGCAATGGAAATCATCAACAAAATGAAAATCAACCTACTGAATGGGAAAAAGTCTTTGCAAAGCATATGTCTGGTAAGGAGTTTATATCCAAATATATGAAGAATTCATATAGCTAAAAACAAAACAAAACAAAAAACCACCACCCAAAAATCCAAATAAAAAATAGGCAGAGGACACGAATAGACATTTTCCAAAGAAGACATATAGATGGCCAACAGATGTATGAAAAGATACTCAACATTACTAATCATCAGAGCAATGCAAACAAAACCACAGTGAAGTATCACCTCACACCTGTTAGATTGGCTATTATCAAAAAGACAAGAAATAAGTGTTAGTGAGGATGTATAGAAAAGGGAACTCTTGTGCATTATTGATGAATGTAAACTTTTGCAACCACTGTGGAAAACAGTATGGCAGTTCTCAGAAAATTAAAAATGGAACTACCATATGATCCAGAATTCCATGTGTCTAGGTATTTATCCAAGGAAAACGAATACATTAATTTGAAAAGATATATGTACCCCCATGTTCACTGCAGCATTCTTTAAAATAGCCAAGATATGGAAATAATCTAAGTATCCACTGATAGATGAATGGATAAAAAAAACCTGTGGTACATACACATGCACACACATATACACAAAATGGAATACTATTCAGCCATTAAAAAAAATCTTGCCATTTTGAAACAACATGGATGGATCTCAAGGGCATTATGCTCAGTGAAATAAGTCAGACAGAAAGACAAATACTATATGATCTCTCTTACATATGGAGTCTAAAACAAAACAAAAACTCAAGCTTATAGAAAAAGAGATTAGGTTGGTGGTTGCCAGAGGCAGGAGTTGGGGGGGGGGGGTGGAGATGGGAGATATGGGTAAATGAATTTTTTTTCCCATTTAAATAGACCAAAATATTTAAAAAGAAATTAGATTAAAAAAATACATATAACATTTTAAGTCCTATTAGAAAAACCTCCTTAATAGCTATAAAACACTGATTTAAGAGCTTTGTTGTATGTCTATATAGAACCTGGACTCTTCTAATCAGAGAAAAATGTCATAGGGGAGATAAAAGATATCTAATCAGTAACCCTGTAACCTAAAGAGAAAAGAAAAATCACTTAAAGGGAAACGGAAATGGTCATATTTTGTTAATTAAAAGTTGGTTATTATTTTTTAATTATATTACCTATTAGTTTTTTAATTAACCTTTTCTCTTTTGAGATGATTATAGATTCATATGCAGCTTTTTTTCTTTTTAAGATTTTATTTTTGGGGGATCTCTGGGTGGCTCAGCAGTTTAGCTCCTGCCTTCGGCCCATGGCGTGATCCTGGAGTCCTTGGATCAAGTCCCATGTCGGGTTCCCTGCATGGACCCTGCTTCTCCCTCTGCCTGTGTGTCTGTTTGTCTGTATGTCTGTCTCTCCTCTGGGACTCTCATGAATAAATAAATGGAATCTTTAAAAAAATAAAAAAATAAAATCTTAAAAAAAAAGATTTTATTTATTTTTTTTTTTGAGAGAGAGCAAGAACATGGGGGAGTGGGAGAGGGAGAGAGAATCTGAGACAGATTCTGCACTGAGTACATAGCCTGATGTGGGGCTCCATCCCACAACTGGGAGATCATGACCTGAGCCGAAACCAAGAGTTGGACGCTTAAATGACTGAACTGCCCAGGCACCCCAACATGCAGTTTTTAAAAAACATCTCTGCGTTTTAAAAAATATAAAGATCCCACATGTCCTTTATCCAGCTTCTCTCAAAAGTAACATCTGGAAAACTTTATAAGTCAATAAAACATTACAACCAGGATTTTGATATTAGCTGCTCTAAACATGTTCAAGAATTATTTTGAAGTGATATATACCAGAAGCCTCAATCATCTGGTTATGCAGAATGAAAAACTGACTGGGGTATATGAACCCCAAATCAAGAAAGTATGCATCTCCTGACATGAATCAACTACCCCAGCTGGGTCAGCGGGGTCTAGAGATGTGTTCAACATGCAGTTTCAGCCACCTGCCACTATCCTATCCTCCAGTCACACACAAACCACATCGCTGCAGTGGTTAAGTTTTATACTTAATCTCACAGCCATTCAAGACCTTCACTCTTCCTCCCACCCTTGTTTTTGCCATCTTATGCTAACACAGTTCAAAGTCACCGCCCTGGAAAGTTCTCTCTGCTCCCTTTGGCTGAGGTAGGTGGTTGTCAGTAAGTTCCCTTGTGGACACCACTCTCACAACAGTGCTGCTGGAGTCTAACTATGAAACTATGAGGTCAGGAATACTGCCTTTCATTCATGCAATCCTAAAACCTGTCACTGTGTCTCACTTACAGCAAATACTCAATAAATATTTTTTAGTTAAAAAACACATTGTGATATTGTTCTTACAAACTAAAAATCATTGCAGGTATACCTTGCTAAATGAAAATTCAGACCAGTAGTATGAAAGGCAAACTAGGGATGACTATTCACCTTATTATTATTTTTTAATATTTTATTTATTTGTTCATGAGAAACACACACACAGAGAGGAAGAGACACAGGCAGAGGGAGAAGCAGGCTCCACGCAGGGAGCCCCACATGGGAATTGATCCCGGGTCTCCAGGATCACGCCCTGGGCCGAAGGCAGCGCTAAACCCCTGAGCCACGGGGCTGTCCCAACTATTCACCTTATATAAATGTATACAAAATTATTCATTTTATATTAATTTTTCATGGGTTTCTTTTAAGTTGAAAGTTTACTTGATTATTTACTCAAGCATTTAATGAATGATCTTGTACTTGTAATGGCACAGTCACTAGGATAAAAGGCAAATAAGATGGACGCTTCCCCTGAGAAAATAACTGTCTGTTGAGGAAGAAATAATTATACACAAACATTTGAACATGAAGAGAAAATAATCCAGAGAAATATAATGCATCAAACTGTTAAGTGAAGTTTCTCTAGGGGTCTGGGAGAGGAGATAAGAAAGACTTGAATTTTCTATACTTCCTACTGCCCAAATTTTTCAGATTAAACATGTACTATTTTTCTAAGGAGGAAAAAAAAAGAATAAAATTACATTTTTGTAAGGAAATAATCACAGCAAATGCTAATAGGGGCTTCCTTGGCTTATTTAAATTAAGATTTGAGTTATAGAAGAATAGTTACAACTCCACTATATATCTCAAAGGAAAGAATGACAGTTCTTTGGGATACACAAAAGTTCAGAAGGAACTTTTCACTTTGCTCCTAACATCCTTACCTTAGCCTTCTAAATTCTAATTCATTTTGTAAAAATGAAGTACACTCCCTGCCTGCATGGCCACTTTTGTTGAGAAAGTACACTGCACTTTGCAGTATCAACTATTCTACTGAAAAATGGCACTTCTTACAATGCTGGATTTCAAGGAGTACAGTAAAAGATCCTTTGCCTTCTGTGGACTTTAGAAGTGATGCCACCATGTCACTCTGCAAAATTGAGAGGAGCCTCCCTATTCCTTTCCCGGAAGAAACTACCTTTTTATCATAGTCCCGGTCCCACATGTCATTAATAGTACAGCCTGCTCCACGCATCAGAACAGCTCCAGTGCCAAAGAGGGATAACATGTACCAATCTGGAAAACAACCTGGTTCAGCTGCTAACCCAATGCTCCAAGTACATGGCAGATACAGCAGCCAGGTTCCTAAGCAAAAATAAAAAGACAAAAAAGGTACACATTCAAGTTAGTTAGTTAACTGTCTTCATTTGTTCAAACACTACATCCCAAAAAAGTAAAGAACACAAAAATCAAAAACACAGGACAAAACTGGGAAAATAAATTAACAACTTATATCACAAAGGACTTTTTGGCCCAATATGTAGGGTTCCTAGACACTGAAAAGACATCAATAGTCCATGGAAAAACAGACTAAAATAATAATGGAAGTTCACAGAAAAAGAAATACAAATGACTTATTTATTTATTTTATTTTTATTTTTTATTTTTTATTTTTTTATTTTTTATTTTTTTATTTATTTATGATAGTCACAGAGAGAGAGAGAGGCAGAGACACAGGCAGAGGGAGAAGCAGGCTCCATGCACCGGAAGCCCGACGTGGGATTCGATCCCGGGTCTCCAGGATCACACCCTGGGCCAAAGGCAGGCGCCAAACCGCTGCGCCACCCAGGGATCCCCAAATGACTTATTTATATGAAAGATCAACTTTAAGAAATACACATCAAAATTACATTGAGATAACATTTTTCACACATCAGATGAGCAAAACCCAGTCAGATAACACACACTGGGGAGTCAGATACTCATGCTTTTCTCATGAGGTTACAAAGCAGTCCAGCCAAACTATTTTTACCATGCTTGTGTACCACCTCCCACCACCAGATACATACATTTGAATGTCAGTATGTTCAAAGGCCATGTCAGGGAGGAGACAGTAGAAACTGATAATGATAACTGCCTCTGGGGAGGAGAACTGGGTGGCTGGGAGACAGGGGAGGAAGACTTAGTTTTCACTCTATACCTTTGCACTTTCTGAATTTTGCATCACATGCAATGTATTGCCTACCTGCTAAAAAAAGGTCAGCAAAACTTTTTTTACTGTTGTTAGTACAATAAAATAAAATGGTCTTGCAGGAAAGAGGTCATTAACCTACTGGTTTTTAAATATTTTACAACTACATGAACAAATGGGATTAGTTCTTGGTACTTAGCCCATAAACCAGATGAAATTAAGCTGTAGCCAAAAAGATTGTGCAGAAAGGAGGCTTTACATGTAAACTCTGATATTCTACTTTCAAAAGTAAGTCTTTCAACGAATGTTTGGATATGGTGCCTATTAAGGTAAATTCTGAGCTTTACTGCCCAATTTTGCCACATAAGAGAAAAAGGAGATGTGGCTAAATAAAAATGAGATCCTATACAAAAATGGCCAAATGACAAAGTACCTATAATCATATTTAAACTTCATAAGCTTAAGCTTTATTCATTTATAGGTATTTATAAAGCACGTACAAGAACTGGGAATACAACAGTGACTAAGGTAGAGAGGCTTTCTGCTTTCACACAGCTTATAAATGAAAAGGAAGAAACACAGTTAAACAATAACAATAAAATGGATCAATTCAAAAATAGGGCAAATACAGGGTCCTACAAAAATGCACAAAACAGTGCCACCCAAGTTACTGGGGGAGGGATTAGGGAGGATAAAGCAGAAAAGGCAAGCAGAGACTGAAAACAAGCAAGGGCCAGTTCAGACTCAAATTCAGGTTCAGGTTCAGGTTCTCCTGGACAGACACATATTTGGTGTGTTCCATATGAAACAAAAGCAACAACAGCTAACATGTCAGTAAATGTTACTGTTCCAAATGCTTTATACACACCAACTCATTTAGTTCTCCACCATACCCTTACAAAGTAGGCACTACTATTGTTCCTATTTTACAGATGAGGAAACAAATGCACAGAGAGGTTAAGTGTTTAACTACTTCCTTTTTCCTGGATCTCCCAGTATAGCTCGGAGGGACAGAGTGATCCTGCCCTGATAGATACAAAAGAACACCACTTCAAAGGCATTATTTTCCTAGTGCAACTAGAACTGAAGGGTCTATTTAAAAAAGAATTCTGGAGAGAAAAGATGTTGTAATCACCTACAGCATTTTTGTGTCAGCAACAAAATTTCCTTCACTATCAGTCTGCATTAAAGGTACTATATTCATTTACCTATAGGAAGCTGTAGGGCACTCCTATGGATGAGGGGGGTTCCTAGGGAAAGTCAGACATTTGGTTTGATGTCTGCCACTATAAATGGAATGATGCCAGACACTAAAGTATATTAATTGGTTCATCTTTTTTTTTTTTTAAAGATTTTTAAAAACTTATTTGACAGAGAGAGAGAGCACGAAAGCACACAAGCAGGGGCGCAGTAGACAGAGGGAGAAGCAGGCTCCCTGCTGAGCAGAGAGCCCAATGCAAGGCTTGATCCCAGGATCATGACCTGAGCTAAAGGCAGATGCTTAACCGATTGAGCCATCCAGGTGCCTCCAGGTGCCTCGACACTGAAGTATATTAAACTTTAAGGTTCAGTATTCCTCATCTGTAAATGAGGGGAAAGACTATCTCTCAGAACTGTTAATGAGAAAATGATACTGGTAATGATGAAAATAAAAACAGAGCAAGTATGTAACTGTTGCTATGTGCCAGGTGCTATCAAGAAATACTTTTGATTCTCAGGACAAACCTATGAGATGGGCACTGTTTTTATGATACCCACGAAACAAATACAAAAATTGAAGCACAGAGGAAGTAATTTGCCCAAGGTCACAAAGGGCAAAAAGTGGCAGAGTTGAAATGTAAACTGAGGTGGTCTGGCTCTCCCTAAGGGCAATGTTATCAGTCATTCTACCCAAACCTCCACATACACTGAAGTCCTTACTGGCCCTCTGCACTCCTGATTCTCAGCAATGGTTCTTGCCTCTCTTCTCAGTGGTACTTTGATTATTCTCTCTTCCATGAAGAGGGATGCAGAGGAGATGAGGATGCAAACAGGTTTCAGAAAGAAATGTCTACTGTTGAAAAAGGAAAATGAGCAAGTCCTGAGAAGTGGTGGGCAGACCAAAAAGCCTATGAAAACTGAACCTAAGGTTCTTGACTAATTACATATTATCTTCAAGACAACATAATCACCCATGAATGGAGGGAAACAAAAATTATACCACCAATTTAGTGTCAAGAGTGCCACCTGCTGAAACTTTGTGAAATACCACAGTTTGTGACACATTTGAAAGAAGTTGTAATCCATTCTGAAAAACAATGAATTCCACTTTGGTTTATAAAATCAAGATCCAACTTCAACAAAGTAAAACAATGAACATAAAATTGCCCCACGAAAGAATAATTTAAATAAAGAAATATCAAACCTGTAATTAATTCTACTGTCAATTTATTGTCCTTGGCATATAGTAGGGGCTCAAAAAATGTTTGTTGAATGAACAGTAACATAGACCATTAGTAAATGGTCTTTAAAAAAAAAAAACCAAAAAAACAAAAAAACCCTGCAATCATTTAGTACTAATGCCTAACATTTCTTGGGCGCTTATTATATCAGGTACTGTTCTAAGGACTTGAAACACATACACACATAAATGATTCTCATGACAATCTTATAAAGTCAGTACTGTTAGTATCTTCATCTTATAGATGAGAAATGAAGAGGTCTGTTTTCAGAGTTTTACTCATTACCCTTAGTAGCCAGCCTCTTACTGATGTAAAAGTCAGAGGTTTACGGAAATGGGAATAATGGCAGCTGTTGATCTGTCCTGATGTCTGTAGGCCTACACTGCAGCTCCATGACACAGACACCAAAACGGAATTATAATTATGCTTCAGATTAGAACTGGGCTTGGAAATTAATGACTATCAACTCTTATGTGGCCCAAAATGCAAGGGGTTGTGATGGCAGGACTGTGTTTATCATTTAATTTGCTTTTATACTTTAATAGCTAATTGTTTTTTTTTTTTTTTAGATTTTACCTATTTATTCATGAGAATAAATTTTAGATTTTACCTATTTATTCATGAGAGAGAGAGAGAGAGGCAGAGACACAGGCAGAGGGAGAAGCAGGCTCCATGCAGGGAGCCGGATGTGGGACTCCAGGATCACGCCCTGGGCCGAAGGCTGGAACCAAACCACTGAGCCACCAGATGTCCCAATAGCTAATTGTTCTAACACTTAGTGCTCTGATCCCAAATAAGTAGTGCAAAGACCTAGAATACCATAAGCAAATCTAATTTGAGGTCTTGGCAGACGTGGAGTGAATATATCTAGGCACCTGGATGCACTTCCATGCACTACCATGGCAAATGCCATCACCTAGATTATCTGCAGTTCAGTCTCGGCCCCTCCATTCCCACTGTCCCTCCTTTTTCCATCCAGCTCTTACCCAGCCTTGCCTCCCAGTGTTTTCTACACCCATCTGCTATCCCAGATCAACTCATATCCTTGATGTTTCAACTCTCAACCCTTGAGTCTGCAAAAACATCTCCCCCACCCACCAAGATTTCTTCTCCCTTCGGCAAAATCTACCTGTCCTTTGAGATTCAATTTGTTCTTGACACTTTCTAGCAATGTTGATCCACAGTAACCACTCTTAAGTGTGCCACTTGCCATCTGTACCACTAACATTTGACCTCCCACTGTCCCAGCTCACCCAATCATATTTGTCTTTTTCAACTAGAAAGCAGGGCGTTCCCATAGACCTTTCTGTCCCCGAGACTAGGCAGTATGGTAGGAATTCGTTTGATGCTACTGGCAGGCTCTATACGAGGCACTAGATAGAACTGTCCCACGTATGGGGCGCTTAGATTGTGTTGGAGCAGTCCATCAAGCCCTCAGTGCGGGAGGTTAATCAGCGGGGAGTGCTACGACGAGAACTGAAGGTAGAGGTATAGAGACTGAGGTGGTAGGTATTATGTAAATGGGAAGGTCACAGAAATCTTCGGGGACGGCTGTGAGCGGACAGGCAGTGGGCAAGCGCTACCCGCTGCATTCGGGGGAGTTCCGTCTCGGCGTGACGGCTGGGGTGGGGTCGGGCAAAGCTAGCACGCAGCATCAAAACTAGGTTCCTCGGCACCATTACGGTGTCTGTTCTTTGCTTTGGGAGCCTCACAAGATTACGGCAGGCATCAAACAGCAATGAATGTGGAAGTGCTTCAGTACTGTAAATCTGTGCAAATAAAGGGGCACGGAGTTTCCGCTCAAGGCCTGTTTCAAAGGGCCGTGGAATGAGCCAACTTCTAAGTGCCCGCCCGGGGCACTGGGACGCAGGGGGACGTGCGACCAGGAGGGCCACTTCGGAGCCCGCCAGTCCGGGGGTCCCGGGAGTACCGGGCGCCTCGGTTTCCACAACGCCCGCAGGCCCCCCGCCCCCGGCCCGCGGCGCCGCGCGCTTCGGCCCGTCCGCCCCGCACTCACCAATCGGCTTGTCCAACCGCATGAGGCGCAGGTAGGGCTGCAGGGGGCGGGGCGCCGAGTTCACCACCGCAGCGGCCGATAGGCCGAGCCGACGCCTGCGCGGTCCCGGCTCGGCCAAAGGCCGCCCGTGCCCAGCGCGGAGCGCGCCAGCCGCGCGCGCCAGGGCCAGGGCGCCGGACCCCCGCAGCCACGGCCGCGTCAGGACCCGCAGCCCCCCCGCGAGGGCCGCGCCGCGAGCGGCCAGCATGGCGCCCGGGAGAGGGCGTGGCCCCGCCCCGGCCTGAGGTCATTCCCCGGCGACGGGTCGCGGCCGGCCCGCGCAGTGACGTCACCGCAGGCCGGCCGACGCGCGCCCAGTCTGAGCGGCCGAGTGGTCCGAGCGGTCCGAGCCTTTCTAGTAACCGGCCGGGGCGCGGGGTGGCCGCGGTCGCTTTAACCTTGGGGGCGGGGGTCCCTGGGATGCTTAGCGTGATGAGGAGTTCCTGTGGTCGGCTTTCTCAATAAATGGAGCAAAGATAGTGTTGTACCAGGAAAATAAGAAGACCTCGAAAAAGCTACCAAAATACTGATTTGGGGCGTAAAAGGGGCACCGAGGGCCATTGTAAGAATGTAAATTAAACCCGTGCTCAGAGTCAAGGGACACGCATCACACAAGTGAAAACCTTAAATTTGACGGTCAAGTCCGAGGAGTTTGTGGACTCAAGAAGCAGTGAGCTTGTGAGATGCAAGAGCCTGCAGCTGGACCATCTGGTGGTGCTCTTGATTCTAGCCAGGTCTCGGGTAGGGCTGTCTGCCGGGCACTGTTGCAGGCACTATGCACGGATTATCCTATTTAACCACTTCCCCGGTAACCATGGGTAAGCCACTCCTCTGCATTGTACTACTCTAGAGAATTGGGTTAGTCTTTAAACTCCTCTCCTTAAAACCACAGCAGTGATTCTGTGATACCTTGAGTCTCCAGGGGTGGTGAGGAGGGGGCAGTCTTTGATAATTCTGCAAAAACAGCTCACCACTAGTTAGTTCACTGATTGTGCGCAGAGGGATCAAGGCATCAGGAAATTTTACTAGAGGAGAAAACACACTTCCTCCTGTGTGTGTACCCTCTTCTCTCAGGACTCCACCACGACACTACCCCACCCTGACACCAGATGCGCGGGCTTTCCACATACCAAGCAATTCTGTGATAACACGTGGTATTCTATAATTTAACTCAGTGCTGGTACTAAGTTCCTGGAGATGCCATTAGGTCCCACAGGTTAAGGGCTTGGGCTCGCGAGACTGCCCCTTGCCCCACTTAAGATGCTAATTGCAAGTCCAGGTCATTATCTGTGCTTCTGACCTATTGGCTATTGACTGGAAGTTTTGGAGACCCCTTCTTGCATTTGATTAACTTGCTAGATGGTTCACGGAACTTAGGAAAACATATTACTTACTATATTACTGCTTTATTATAAAAGGGTGTAACCCGGGAACAACCAGATAGAAGAGATGCATAGGGTAAAGGGTGTGGGAAAGAACACAGAGCTTCCATGACCTACTCTCTCCACACCTCCGTGTGTTCACCAACCCTAAGGCTCTCTGAACCTTGTGGTTTGCGGTTTTTGTGGACACTTCATTACATAGGCATGATTGATGAAATCCTTGGCCGTTGGTGATTGAACTCAATCTCTAGTCCCTTTCCCTTCCCTGGATGTTGGGTGTTGGGCTGAAGGTTCCAATCTTCTAATAATACATGGGTTAGTTCCTCTGGCAACCAGCCCCCATTCCTTTTTTTTTTTTTTAATTTTATTTATTTATGATAGGCACACAGTGAGAGAGAGAGAGGCAGAGACACAGGCAGAGGGAGAAGCAGGCTCCATGCACCGGGAGCCCGACGTGGGACTGGATCCCGGGTCTCCAGGATCGCGCCGTGGGCCAAAGGCAGGCGCTAAACCGCTGCGCCACCCAGGGATCCCCCAGCCCCCATTCTTGAGGACTTTCCAGAAGTCTCCTTGGAGTGAGAGTGGTATACATTGTCCTGCCTCTGATGAAAGGAACTCAGGGGAGGTTCAGAGAAAATGGAAACCTCCAAAGTGGACCACTGTTCCCCTGCACCTTGATGCAAAAGTGCTCTTCCCAGATGGTCCTGAAATGATCACCAATGAGAGTGCCCTGGTCTGGAGTTAGGCTTCTAGCTTCCTCAGCGGGCTCATTACTTTAGAGTAATCATTAGACTTGTCATCAAAGCAGTTTCTGTGTTTGTTGGAGAAAGAGCCCTAGAGCTGGATTGGGGTGGGGGTAGGGAAAGGATGAAGGTCAAAGTCGAGTTTGTGGGTTCGCTATTTTGTTTGATTACACTACCACTGAAAGTTATATGAGAGAGCAGCAACTTTCCATTACTAATGCCCTGGCATTTGCAGTTGTTGATAGAATCCTTCAACTACATACAATTTTCTCTCCTTAAACACTCGTGGAACTTTGTTTTTTCTGTTTTACAAAATTTAAGTAATTTTCCTTTGTATCATACTAATTTTATGTTCTCATTTTGATTGAAAACCCCTTGAAGTTAGATATTTAAGAAAATTTAGCAAACTACTTATTGAATTCTTGTTTTATGAAAGCACTGTGTTTAGCACAGGGTATGTCAAGGGGGAAAAGTCCTATCGTCAAGGAGCACACAGACTATTCATTTAATGTTCATTAATATAGGGCCACCTGGGTGGTTCCGTTGGTTAAGTGGCTGGCTCTTGATTTCAGCTCAGGTCATGATCTCAGGGTCCTGGGATTGAGCTCTGTGTGGGGCTCCATGATCAGCGAGGAGTCCACTTCAGAATTCCTTCCCTCTCCCTCTGCGCCAACCTCTAAAATAAATACATGCATACATAAATGTTTTTAAAATATTCATTAATATATAACTGAGAGCATTCCTTTCTTCATATAAGGATGCCCCCAGTTTTTCACATAACCATCTGCCACTAGTAAGAGCTCATTAGTGATAGTTTTTAAAAGACTCTTTAAAAGTAATAGGCAATGCCTTCTCAGGTTGAAATATCACTAACTTTTTCTATATGTTAAAAATAAAAATACTTAAGCTAGTTTCAAATTTGTTCTTCGCTGTCATTAAGGAAACATCTGAGTGGCTACGGTGTGCCAGACAATATGCTAAGTACAGGGAATATAAAGATGATTTAAGATACTGTACTTCTTTCTTCTGAGCTTAGAGTCAAGTTAGAAAGACATATGGATACAATTAAAATGCACCATAAGTGCCATAGTAAATGTACAACTCCTAAAGGGACAAAGAAATAGGACTAAGTCTACTTAAAGTATGGGGGAGTCGCGGAAACTGATGTTTGAGAGGGTCTTCATAAATGTGAAAGTTTGCCACAAAGAGAGGAAAGTTAGAAGATCGGTCTGGATGGAGAACAGACGGACCATCACCAAAAGTTGAGGGGACTGTAGGTTCAGACCCCCAGCCAGTGTGCAGGCAGGAGAAGAGAATTCTTGGCAAGAGTAAGAGTTAAGGCTGAAGAAAGAGGCAGGTGCCAGGCTATGGAGCACCTTTCTGTGACTATAAGAAATGGGGAGCCATTTAAAAATTTTAAGCAAAGTCAGAGAGAACAATTAAGAGATGGTTATAATAATACCAGTGATAAATCAGGCTTTACATTTATTAAGTGATAGAGGGGACAAGGAAAAGAAAAATAGATGGGACAGGACTTTGATCACGATTGAGTCTACCTGATAAGGGAGGAAATTGTGTTTGTACCTGATGATCTCTTTGCTTCAAGGTCAGCTCTTGTGTGGGGGAGGCGGCAAGGACAGATAAAGCCAAGTGCTGAAGTAAAGTAAGGCTTGCAAATGTAGGGATCTGCAGGCTTAAGGTTCCCCCCCCCCCAGGCTTAAGTTTTATTAAAAGAATAATCGTGCAATATTGAGGTTATAAAAATTACTTTATTTCCAATGTGAAAATATAAAAACTACTTATATATAAAATTTAGGGGTATCGAAGCATCCAAACTCTAGGTTCTGTCTTTAGCTCCTTATATATGTACTTAAATTTAATTGAGACAATATTCATAGCAGGCATAAATATAAAGAGAATTATATTTCTAAAAATTAAGATACAGGAGAAAATAATACCTTCCATCAGTGATAAAAGCACAGAACTATGGTTGTCAGTGCCACAGACTTCCAAACACCCTGTCCATTCCAAAAGATTACTAGGAGACAATTAGAGGGATTTCATTGATGTTGATAGTGATGGGGAGAATGGCCATGTGACCCATTCCTGACCAATAAGACATGAGGAAACATGAGGAAAGGTCCACTAGGTCTACTGAGAGACCCTCTGAGAAAGGATTCTTCAGGACTATGAAGGAGAGGAAAAAAAGTTGCTCATCTTTCTCTGACTGCTGCCGGGTCTGAATGGGTCCATGGAATAACTCCAGCCATCATGCATGAGCTTGAGAATGAAGCCAATGCTAAATGTGACAGAGCAGAGAGATGGAAAGGTGCTGGTTCCTTGGTGACATCCTGAGCCTGCCCTACTTGAACTTCTTATTATGTAGGGTTATAAATGTCCTGATGGTTTAGGCCATTTGAATCAGGGTTTTCTGCTACTTGCAGCCAAAAGTTTCCCAACTAAAACAAGAATTAAAGGTAGATGAAAAGTAAATATTAACAGGTGGTTATAATAATGTATTTCTCCTTTTGGGGAGTCAATTTCTTTTATAGTCACTTTAAAATTTCATTTCAAGTTTACATAATCCAGTCCCTCTGAATTGTTCTTTTTTCTTGTACTATCACTTCTAACCATCTGTCCTCTCACACAGCATTGTTGACAAAGACAGAACAGAGAGAAGAGAAGCAGCAGTTGAACCCAGCTGCCTGTTTAGGTGCAAAGAGACTGTCTCTCATGTATAGGCAATTTGAAGATTGTGGCAGTAGACTCTTTCCATAGAGAGAGCATATAGAATAGATTCCTGCTATCTTTTAATAACTGTTTTTTAAAATAAAAATAACTAAGCACTTTCTTAAAGTTAATCATATAGCCTTCACTTACTTGCCTCCTGGCTGTATTGAGAGCACCCATATACCTTTTTTAATAACCTTAAATAAAAATAGAACATGCAAAGCACTAAGTGTAGTGTTTGGCGCAAGGTATTATTAGCAGTGGTCTACTTAGAACAAAAGACTCCATTAAATCTAGCACTGAGAGTGTCCCAGTGGCCCTAAAGCCCTCGCTCGTTGATTTGTAATGTATCTGCTTGCCTTCCTATAGCTTGGATTTTGTTTTCCTCTTATCAATACATTTGAAAATTTCAATCTCGCGGCTAGTGTAGGCTTTTCCTTTTCAGATGCAAGCAGGAACTTTGGCATTTCTTATCACAAAAAATCCATATGAGAAAGCTGGCAAGCCCAGTGAACTCCCTGGGCGGAGAGATTTTTCTGTTAAAGCAGGGAGGGTGTGATCATCCACCATCTTCAGAGTTTGACCATTGAGTTGAACAGATCTGTAAAGGGGAAAGATACATCTAAGTTAGCCCTAGTTGTGTGTGCTCTACAAAAGTCGTGACATTGTTTTAAGATCAAAAAACTTGTGACAGCTTGTATTATATAACTTGTATTTCTGTCTATATTGGGTAAATGTTTGACCCAGATGATCTCTAAGCTATACTGGGAGAGCTGAGTCATTGTGACAGAGACCATATGGCCCGCAAAGCCTGAAATACTTACTATCTGGCCTTTTACAGAAAATGGAACACACATAATCTATACTAGACACAATGACGGAGGTATCAAAAGGACAAACATGACATAACTTCTAGATTTGTGGCAATTTGATTTGCTGGTAAATAATTGAAAATGTTTTTTTATACAAGGCAAATAGATATATAGAATGGGATGTAAATTTCACAAATTTAACATTAAAAATGGCAGTGAAACTTCCTTATAACTATGCCCATAAATCCTCTAAGTCCCCTTCCCCCAGGTGATATGCATTCATTTGCATATCTTATGTTGTTAAGATATTTTGGTAGAATATATATTGCTGGAGTGAAACAAAAATAATTGTTTCACTGAACCACAGATTCCCCAAAAATGTATGTTTTCTTTGTGTTCTACTGTTGGAATTCAAATTTAAAACTGAGTCAAAAATGTGAAAAATATTTTAAGGACAAGTATTATTTTTATGTGTATTTATTATTTAAGTCAAATTAATATAGGCTCACAGCAATAAATCCAATATAAATAAGAGCTTATAATGAAAATCTTTAGCCGGCTTTTAGCTCCACTGATAAGTTAATTCCATAATTCTAAACATCTTATATTTCTATAATCTTTTTCTCAAGCACTTTTTACATTCTGACGTTTTTCCAACAGGAAAAAAATTTGTTGTTGAAATTAGTTAATGTCAGAGTTATATGTATGTCCTATATGTGATACATGTAATATATATAGAACACTTACAGGAGTTCCTTGAATATAGTAAACACTGAAAAAGTATTATCATTATTCTGATGAATAAATATAACAAAATAACCTTCTAATTCATCATAACCATTTTTAATATTTTGATGTATATTCCTTCATCTTTTCATCTCTTTTATGTACATACATGCATATTTTCATTTAAACAAGAACAATCATACAGTATATAATCTCTCAAAACTTGATTCTTTTTCCCTTAACACATCTGAACATTTGCTCACACACATCTACTACATCATTTTAATAGCTGTACAGTATTCCACTGTGTGAGCATATTAGCTTAGTAATCGTCTAGTGTTAGACATTTAATTGTTTCCAGTTTAGAATTATTTTAATTTTCCTTTTTAAACATCTCTCAAACTTTATCCTCACTAAGTATCAGTCAGCAGAAAAATTGGTTTCCATTTAAACTTGGTTAGATGCCCAGCTCTGGTTATGTACCAACAGATTTAATAAGATAACCATGATGATGCTAGAGGCTACCAAGCCTGCCCTGCATTTACACTTGGTCCACATGAGCATGAGTTCTGTTTTAGTGCCTATATCACATCCATTTTTAGATGGGATGGGGGAGGAAAGGCCATGACCACCATCAGGAAACCACAAACATTAATAGGCCTTGAAAATACTTCTAAATGCTAGTAGTAAGAGCTGTTCTGCAAGAAATTGAAAAACGTTTTCAAGAGTACCTGAACAAATTTCAGAAACGCTTTAGGAGAGGCCACAGGGCTTAAAGGTAAATCTCATCATTGTAAATTAATAGTGCCATGGGTTCAGATGATGAAACATGGGCAAGATAATACCCAAGACCATCTGGCTACATTGTTTAATTAGCTGTAAAAATAGCTAAAGGATGCTATCAATACATTGAGGAAAGCTGAAAGCATGTTGATTATTTTTGCACTGGGCTGGGTAAGTGAGGGTAGGTTTTATTAGAGGGTAGTATCCTGTTTCATATTTTGAAGTCAGTAACATGATAAGAAATAGAAGACATGCTTGTCAAGTTTCAGATGAAATAGAGCTGAAAGGAATTAGCAAGCAAGAGGAATCTGAATTAGGGATGCTGGGCAAAATTTATCTGAGATAAATATAAAATACTGCTTTTATGTTAAAAATATTCTCTCAAATATTTACTAAATGCCTACTACACAGGACCATCTGTAGACACTATACAAGTTGTTCAACTAAAGAATGTTTTTTTGAAAGATGATCATTGTTTAAGCCTCTGAGGTCATTAGAATGAACAAGTTTGTAGACTGTTCACAAATTTAACATTAAAAATTTCACAAATTAAACATTAAAGTTTCACAAATTTAACATTAAAAATGGCAATTACACAATTACACTCATCAAACTTATCTGGAATACTTCTGCAACATTTTATTTTATTTTTTGCAACATTTTATTTTTTTATTTTTATTTTTATTTTTTTAAACAATTTTTTAATTTTTATTTATTTATGATAGACATACAGAGAGAGAGAGACAGGCAGAGACACAGGCAGAGGGAGAAGCAGGCTCCATGCACCGGGTGCCCGATGTGGGATCCGATCCCGGGTCTCCAGGATCGCGCCCTGGGCCAAAGGCAGGCGCCAAACGGCTGCGCCACCCAGGGATCCCTTTTGCAACATTTTAAAGAGAAAAGTGTAAGTAGTGGATACTCATCAAAGAGAACTTAGGGTAATAGAACATGATCCATAATTTCACCAGTTCTCCATTATTAAGCATGAAATGTGTGATCAGAAAGCAACAGGGTCTGATAAATACAGCAAAGAAAAGGATCATTGAAGAAATTGGGCACATTAAACCTGGAGAGATCAATCTAATTGTCCTGCAGCTATTGGAGTTACACTGGAGAAAATTAGATATTTGGCATCATTACACATTAAGGGTAGTGAATTCAAGTGCTCACAAAGCCAAGGAATTTATATGTGTAAGTGCAGTAGGGCAGGGTCTCAGAGATAACAGGGTGATGGAGGGACAGAAGAACCTGTCTAAAGTAAACAACCCCAATTCAACTCCATCTACTTGGGAAAACAAGCCCAGAGTTCCAGAATACCTGTCTTTAAATTTTAAAAAATATATATTTATTTACTTATTTAGAGAGAGAGGGAGGAGGGAAAGAAAAAGGGAGATGGGAGAAGAGAATCCCAAGCAGACTCCCTGCTGAGCCAGGATTCCTAACCTCATCTGAGGTTACAACCTGAGCTGAAACTAAGGGTTGGATGCTTAACTGACTGAGCCATCCAGGCGCCCCTGGAATATCTTTTTTTTTTTTTTAAGATTGTATTTATTTATTTTTTAAGATTTTGTTTATTTATTCATGAGAGACACAGGGAGAGAGGCAGGGACACAGGCAGAGGGAGAAGCAGGCTCCCTGTGGGGAGCCTGATGAAAGACTCCATCCTGGGACCCTGGGATCACAACCTGAGTCAAAGGCAGATGCTCAACCACTGAGCCACTTGGGTGCCCCTCGAACATATATTTTTAAAGAAAAGCTAGAAATCCAGATATTTTTGTAGTTATCAATTTTTAAATGTTGACAACTTTGTAAACATAAAAATTAACACAGAGTGCATGCCAACCTCCCCTACTAGGAAAAAAGAGGGGGAAAAAGCCCCCTAAACCCACTTGTACACAGGCATGAGGTGTAGTTTCCGACCTCTGCTCTTGAGGACAGAACCAAAAACAGCAGATGAAAGGCAAGAGAGAGGCTCGCCTTCCCCTCACCAGAGAGGATGGCTGCCTGCCTGGAGAGGCTGGCAGATCCAGCAGAGGAGGAATCAAGCAGAGCTGAATGGCCTGAACTCCCCATTGAAGGTTGGACTAAAATATCTCTATGCTTTTCCAACTCTACAACTATTATTCAATTATTTCAGAAAAGCTTTTTCCCTGTCAGCATCAGACACCAATATCAGCATCAGACATAAAAATATCCGTTTCAGAAAGTCAGAGCCCAAATAGAAAAAGTATCTGTTAACGAAATATGCATTATTTACATTAGGGCGGAAAATGATTAAAATGGCAAGAAAATGGGTTAAGTAAACCTTGGTAATTTTACAAAACATGCAGTCCATAAAAACGTCTACAAAGGTTTTGTATGGAAAGACATTCCTGGGTACCCCCTCTTTCCCATTAGAGGTTGTATGATTACAGTTGTAAAATAAAGCATAGGGAAAAAAACAAGGAATGGCATCCAATGTTAATGATGTTTGTCTATGGAATGCAGGTCTTTGGGGAAACCATGCTTACTGTCCTTTTTCAGGTTCTGATGCTGATTATTGTGGAAAACATCTCTCATACAGCATTTGCAAAGATGGGAGAAGATGGTGAGAATTTTGGAGATTCTTATTTTTTTGCTCCAATGTGAGAATAGTCATGATGAAAGGAGCTCCTTCCCAACACAGAATCTTACAGTTTGCATGCCTGCCTCTTCAAGGCTCATGGTCATTTTTGGGTGTTCTGTTGAATATGGTATTTTATAAGACATAACCAATGACTGGCTTTTAAAACTAAAATGTGTTACAACTAACTTCAAATTATCCACCTAACAGCTACACTCCTAGACATTTTTTTCTTACTCTATCCAAATAAAAACACTGCTTTAACACTGTAAGAGAATCACACTCAACTCACATGGTGTAATATGTACGCCAACCCCAATGCTCTTAGTAGCAATTATACATAGGTATGTTTTGCTTTAATGACTGTGTTACCAAGAATTACAAGTTTTGTAGAGCAAATAATTTAAATGCCTTGAGGGCATTGACATATCAAATTGTTCTGAAATGCAAACTACTCTGTAAGAGAATGGCTAATTTGTGTTCATATCCTTCTGCTTAGGACTCTGGGTGACTTATACCTGTATTGATAAATATTCATATATAAATTTCCCGAACATTAAGAATTGTTAGAACTTGAAGTAGTTGACTTTTTTTTTCTTCCTATCAACACTTTCTATTCTGATAAACATCAATCAATTTGGTGAAAGTTTGAAGTGAAAAAGGAAAATCACTCACTTGGAAAGTAACTCATCAGGTCCTAGAGGTTGTATGAGATACTTGTCCACTTGTTTGTCAAATAGATGATACGGCAACTGCAAGCGTTTGGTGACATTATGGAGGTTTAAGGCATACAGAGTTAAATCTCCTTCTTTATACCTTGGGCTAAAAGCAAATGGGTTAGCTCAATAAAAATATTTAACTTAAGCAATTAAAAGCAATTACAAACATAATCATGGTTACTAAGTATTGGTGTCTATGATGATGGGTCCTCCTTTTATCCTTCATGATTACAGTTGATGACTGATGTGGTCCTATTTGAAAATATGATTGAAACTATTGCTCCTCATGCTACCATTTTCTGGATTAGAGCATTTTGGGATCTTTGATGCTTTGCCAGGTGGAGTTGCCAGGAAGCTGGTCAGCCCAACCCTGTTCAAACATAGGAAAGTTAAATAATAAAAAGCAAATTTTGTGTGTTCCTATGAATTCAAATCATAAACCATGCAAACAGGAGCTTTTCTTGCCTTATGAGAAAACTAAAACAAACAAGAAAATTGAATCTATTGGTACTTTTCAGAATTTCTATGTGAACCATTCATTCTCCTACTCCCTAGTGGGTCCTCACTATTTAAAGAGTTTCCACTCACCAGAAATCATGTGTGGCTTTATTTTGGCTAGAATTATTATTTCAGTATAACCCTTTCAGGAAGGACATTTTACTGATTAAAACTTGTTTACTGGTAAAGGACGTGTTACACACTTACTGATTGACATTGGTGCAATGAAGGTATACTCGAAGTTTACTTCTGTCTGGACCTTTCACACTTGCCATGAACACATTGGTGCCCACGAGTTTCTTGAACAGAAGAGATAGCCAATAATCCTAATGCAGTGGTTGGGGAGAGAAGGAATCAAAATAGATCTTATTTATTTCTTTACTTAACAAAAACAGTGTGAGCAAATAATTAATCCTACAATGACTGTTATCCTAGAAGTATTTAAATGGAATACATCTTTGGATCCATGGTCCCACCATGAATCCGAGGGCAAATTTTTATTTGCTGCTTTTTATCATTGGAGGACTATGTTGGTACAATTCAGAGGGTCATGACCACTAGGAGATATATTTCAAGAACGTTATTCATTGCTGAGAGAGTTTAAATATTCTTTATCATCTATCACCCAAGAATTCAAAGCAAAGCTCAAAGCAGAACATTTAGATATGCACAAGTACACACTCCCACTCAAAGACAAGTCTTTACAATACAATTTCTACCTACTTAAGAGATTAAAATAATTTCTTTTTTAAAAAGATTTAAAAAAATTTTAAGTAATCTCTATAGCCAACATGAGGCTCAAACTCACAACCATGAGATAGTGTCCGTCCCCTGCTCCACCAACTAAGTCAGCCAGGAGCCCCTAAAATAATTTATTTTAGAACCTTATAACCCCCCTTCCTGGGTAAAATAATGGATTAGGCAACAATCCTTACTAGCTTTAAGGTAAAAAAATATATATATATATATAGAGAGAGAATCAGACATTATGTGATTCTTGTTGGAAGCACATCACATCTCCTATGAAGAATTGCTACAAAACATATCTCTTCCAAGTGGCTTTTGGGATCAAAAGCCTACATTCCTGATTTGGCACCAGATACAGTTGCAGGTAGGGTGAAAATGAGACTTTATTCATAAATATCTTGAAGATTATAAACAAAATAGCCAATTTTTAGGGTGAGATTTTTGAAAAAATAAATTATAATTTCACGACAGAAAAGTTTTGAAGTTTTGGATACTGTTAGTAATTTTAACTTTGATTTACTTTGCAAAAAAACATTTCTTTTTTAATTAATTAATTGTGTGCAAGCAAGGGGAGGGGCAGAGGGAGACAGAGAATCTCAAGCAGACTCTTCACTGAGTGGGAGCCTGACCAGACTTGATCTCTGGACCCAGAGATCATGACCTGAGCCAAAATCAAGAGTTAGACTCTTACCTGACCGAGCCACCACGGCACCCCACAAAGTTCTGAGTTCGTTATCTTATGAGATTGGAGTCATTAAATTTGAAATTTTCCTTTAAAAAAAAAAATCCCATGTGGCGCCTGGGTTGCTCAATTGGTTAAGCATCTGACTCTTGATTTTCACTCAAGTCATGATCTCAGAGTCATGAGATCGAGCCCCATATGGGGCTTCTACTTGGTGTAGAGTCTGTCCCTCTCCCTCTATTCCTCCCCTTGCCTCTGCACTTGTGTTCTCTCATCAATCAATCAATCAATCAATCAGTCAATAAATAGCAATGGGAAAATAATGATCACTTACAGGTAAAGGTTCGAAGTTTTCATCTACTAAGTGGTAGTTTCCAGCTCCAAAGAGCACTTGCCTCATCACCACTTCTATGCCCATTCTGGCCGACAGGCCCAATTTATCCAGCCACCTGCAAAAGAGCAAGGCCCAGCTCTCTTCAGGTTTGGAAAAAAAAATCAATTCTGATTATACAACTATTCTGATTGATTCATCTATGTGGGAGGAATTGACAGGAGACCAGACAAGTGGTATAAATTATAAATAAGCCAATCACATGAAATGGAGACTATCCTTCCCTTCACATGTTCACACGTGTGAGCATGATAATAAATCATAGAATACTATTAATATGCCATAGGAGTTCCTTTCGAGGTAAGAAAACTTCTACAAAGCAGAGTAAACAAATTCTCACCCCACAGGCAATCATTCATCTTGCTGGATACCCTCCCCACCTCCCCAAAACCCAGGCCCATGTGAGGAAGAAAAGGCTGAAGAAGAAAAGGCAGTTTGTAGTCATCAGTAGTAAAATATGAAATAAGTAGAATCACACCTAGACTTTTGTGGCTATCTTCCTCCACCCCTTCCATCTTTAGCTGATGGCAAAACAAACATCTTTATTCTTATCTCTTCTCATGCCCCCATGAGCAAAAATAATTTATTTTTTTATTCTGGATTTACAAGAATTAGGAGGGTAGGAGAGGAAAGAGAGTAATTCTCAGTGTAAGGTTATAGAATTCTAGATTAAGAGTGTTAATAGAGTTCTGGAATGTAAGTAAACCAGTTGTTTAAAGCAATCAAGTTTGTGGTTGGTTGGATAATGAAGGTGATTTAGTAAGTCTTGAAACTTATTGGTAGCTCCTCACACTTCAGACTCTAAACTCCTTGGGAATCTATGAATAGAGCCACATATACATAAGGTTTCTTCTCAGACTTAAGCCTCTAGAATATACTCTTTTATGATCTCTTTCAGAGTAAGGAAGCCTTGGCATATTTATGGGCCATAATTAAGGAACAGCACTTCTAATGCAATTCATTCATACAATAATTAATTTGGGACACCCATTAAAGATGTCCAACAAACTTTAGTAAAAGATTTCCTTGCAAAATCTGGCATGAATTTTGGCTCTCAGCCATAGAAATGGGCTTTGATCAGCTTTCTGGGTGATGAGCTGTTTCAACATCCTGTAATAAAAGGCCAGGAGAATGTTGCAGCCTAATCCCCAAGGCGGTGCTGTTTCACTCACATAAAGCCAGCTGCAAAGGTGTTGGACAGCAAGGGTGCTCCACCCCCGTATGCTGAGCTTGTTTCTCCTAACCAAACCTTCTTGTGGGGGCTGGTCTCCTCAACAACCTATGGAACAGGAGATTCCCTATTATATTTGTAAACAAGCTGACCAACTACAGTGATAAAAATAAATGACATTCAAAACCTTGTATTCCCAGACTGATTTGTCCAATATAGTTACAAAATGTGTTTGTGGTCATTTAGGTCTTGGGCAATTTACTTTTATTATAATACTTAGTGTAGAAGGAATTTAAATAATCCCATTCCTATTTGAGGCGGGGCTTGGAGAGTTAATTCTACCAAAGACTATTGGAAGTGTTTTTAATTTTTAATTGGGCATACATAGGAAACACATAGGATGCTAAGGGGGACGGAAGGTGAATAAGTATCTGTTATCTAAAGAAAAACATGTAAATGTATATACACATGGAATCTAGAATTAGCTAGACCACAAAATAAAAATTCTGGCTTTACAGAAGTCTCTCCTTATCTATGGTTTTGCTTTCTGCAGTTTCAGTTGCCTGTGGTCAACTGCAATCTAGAAGCAGATGGTCCTCCTTCTGACCTATCATTAGAAGATTGCTAGTAGCCTAAAGCCACCAATACATATGTCATTCACCTCACTTCATCTCATCATGTAGGTGTTTTATCATCTCACATCATCACAAGAAGAGTGAGTGCAGTATAGTAAGATATTTTGAGAGAGGGAAACCACATTCACCTAACTTTTATTATAGTTATACTGTAATAATTGTTCTATTTTATAATTATTGTTGTTAATCTCTTACTATGCCTAATTTATAAGTTAAACTTTATCATAAGAATGTATGTATAGGAAAAGTATATATAGGGTTTGATATAATCTGTAGATCCAGACATCCACTGAGGGTCTTGGACTATATCCCTTAGAGATAAAGGGGACTACTCTCCTTAAAAAAAAAAAAAAAAAAAAGACTATTACCTGGAAAATCTTTTGCACAGTTGAAGTAAAAGTGTCCAACACATCAGGGTTTAGGAAATCTTCTTTTGTAGCAATTCGTCCATTCAAGTAGTAGCTAAATTATTTGGAAAATATTCAGAAAAACAAACCATACTTCCTGCTTTTAAGTTAATTGGCTAACTTGTTCTCCTTTCTACCTCTTCACACCCCTCTGTTATTAAAAAAAAAAAAAAAAGTCAGAACTTCTAGCAAGAAAAGACCAAGATGGAAGGGGATAGTCACAATTGCAGGTTCTTATAGGTTACCTGTTCTTTGGCAAGCATATTGATTTTAGCTACTTACCTGCCCCACGATTTAAATGATAGTGTGTTTTGATCTTATAGAAACTACCATATATTTAAAATAAAGTTTAAAATTTTCTTTTCTTAATATTAAAAGTCTAGTACAAGCTGCTTGAGATACTATTTGTTTCTTATTTGAACTATGTCAATTAGTAATTAAATGGAAATAATTTTTTGAAAACTAAGCAGTAAGTAAAGCTAGCATTAGTTTCTCAGTACTAAGATCAGGTGACATACTTACTGGTGCCATGTAACAGAATCAATCACTTTTCCTCCAGCCTTCAGGAAACTGGAAAAAAAATCCATTATGATCTTTACTTAATCCTCATATGCCCAGTATATATGCACAATATATGCACAGGAATTTTACTTCCTGGAAATGAGCTGGTTGCTGCCTTTGCATCAGGCAAACACAAACTTCCCAATACTGATACAGATTATAACATAGGTTCCCTTGGCCCTCAGATCCTTAGTATTCTGAGCCAGGCAATGTTTCCTCTTTTGGTAAAACATTAGGTAGCAAGTGGCTTAATTACAGGCGGACTATTGAGAATTCTCCACCGGAGATAAATACTATGTTTAAGAAAAGTGGTTCTGCTTCCTCTAGCTCCTACCTCCTTAGCATGGGGACTGTCTTTCCTCGAGGCTGGCCAATATCAGGACCATAGAGATTGGCGGTTTTGAAAGAGGTTTTGCCTAGAAGTTTATGCAGCTTGACAAAATCTTTTCCTAACTGCAATCCATCGATGAAAATACCAGCCTTCTTCCGGAAACTGTTAGGTTCTGAAAGAGAGCAATTCTCAGGGTAATCGCGTACCTAGAAATCTTGTATTCAAAAGCAAATTTAACAGCAGCATCTAAGAGCAAGAAAACATTTCCCAGTCACAAAAACTTAGACTCCAAAGGCAAGAAAAGTAAAACCCCTCTTTATCCTCTTTATGAAGAAGATATTTCCATTAAACACAAATTTAAAGGACATAACAAAAGGGTGAGGGGATATTAAAACAACCTGAAGTTAATGATGGGAATATTAAACTAGTGGATAGTTGGGGAATAGTCTTCATCCAGTACTTAGTACACTGATTTACTTAAAAAGGATGAAAACTTTGGGTGAGAGGTGAAGACATTTAAAAACTGATTTCTACAATGCCATTAAAAGCCTTATTGAGACCGTTTATTCACAAATTATCTGTGCAGGTGAACCTGGATGTAGCCATGCTGAAGACTCAGGAGGGAAGCAGAGAAGTGTTCGATCCACTGCCCACAACACCCTGTATGGGCATTTCCTTGCTCCCTTCTCCTTCTCTCTGGAAAGCAGACCTTTTTCTTGCAAAACGGGGCCCAAGAAAGAGGGGAGACATGATGGTATGGCCTTTTTATCTTACTCTAAAGAACAGAAGGAGTTCGGGATGAGTACAATAGAAAAGGAGGGAGGGAGAGATGTATAGAGATGGGGAAGGATGGGCTCAGATGACTCATTATTCATGTGGTTGCCATTGTTCAAAGTTGTTCAGTGTCTAGCTAAGATATGGTTACCCCTACCTTTATATTGTGTTTTGTGCTTCGACTTGCCAGTTACCCTTAGCAACCTCATCCCAAATCCACCTCTAGACATCATGGAGGTACATACCACTCTAGGCATTTAGCTTATTTCTTTGCTTGCTTTCGTGTTGGTCTGGCTCCCTTCCTCTAGAATGGAACTCTTGAGACTCTTGGTCTCAAGCAGGGACCTTGCTCTGGAGCCAAACTACCTGGGCTCAGATCCCAAATCCTCCGCTTAGCAGCCCAGCATCACACAGCTATTTAACCTTTTTGTGCCTCTTTTGTCATCTGTAAAATGAAGGTCATAATTGTATCCACCCAAGGGTGGTTTATGAAGAGAAAAGAATACTTATTAAATGCTCAGAACAGTGGTTCAGGAATGTAGTGCGTGCCCACCATATAACAACATCCCATTTCCCATTTCACTTTCAGTTCCATTGGCTCACGTGCGGAAAAAGCATTATAAATATGTTGGAATAAATGTGGCTGTAGTTGGAATTTACAAGTTCTTTGCAAAAAAGTGAAGAAGGAAATCATCAGGAGCTTGATCTAGGTAGGATTCTATGCTGGGAACTTCTAGCTTGAGCATATCATGATGATTGGGGTAGAGTCGCTGAGATTAAGTGACAAATTGAGAAACAAAGAAAATAGAATGGCAAAAGGAAAAGTGCCTGCTTTATAGTTTTGCTGAGTCCAGCCTGCCAACCACCCTAGGTTTAAGTGACCCTGAAAATGTCAAGTGAACCCAGGAGCTGTGGAAGTTTCTGGGTCCAACCAGTTGCCTTCAGCTCAAGTGTAACATAAACTAGGATTAACAGGGATCCCTGGGTGGCGCAGCGGTTTGGCGCCTGCCTTTGGCCCAGGGCGCGATCCTGGAGACCCTGGATCGAGTCCCGCGTCGGGCTCCCGGTGCATGGAGCCTGCTGCCTGTGTCTCTGCCTCTCTCTCTCTCTCTCTCTCTCACTGTGTGCCTATCATAAATAAATAAAACAAAAAAAATTTAAAAAAAAAACTAGGATTAACAGTAGGTTCTAGGATCTATAAAGAAGTTTTTTGCCAGAAGCAATTCCAAAAGTTGCATTGTTGACCACTGGTACAAGTGTGCCCAGCCAAAAGTATATCTGCTAATATTAAAAAGAATGTCATAAATAGGAACAACTAATGCCAAAGGGGAGTCCCTTTATGAATGAAATGTTCCTGGGGGTACTTACCATTGCCTAGTTCCCAAGAGATGTTATAATTCTTGGAAGAGCAATAGTCCAGGAGCAACTGAGCGTTAGAACTATTCCACTGCAAATTTGCTGTTCGTAATAAGGCATTTAGACCAAAGATCAAGTCCAATCCTGAGCAATTTGCAAAAGTGTACAGCATATCCACAGAGCTTCCTAAAAGAAAAATGTTGCAATGTAATGGCTGGGTCAGCACCACAATAATGAAGGCCTCCAGATTTGTTCTCCAGTGAATTACTATTTTGGTTGTTAAATTGAAGGAATTACAGTCCTAATGAGTGACTATAATTAAGAGACAAAAAACTGGACAGGCAAATTAAAAAATTAAAAATAGATAGGACTTCATTGCCTTCAGCGGTTAAATCAACTTTCCATGCTGAACCATGTGAAGTACCAGAAGCTTTGGTCTGGCACTCAGGTTTTATTCAAATGACCTCAAGTGAACTCATGCTCAAGCCACACTATCATTAGTCAACATAAGCCACACTCTTCATAATTAAAACATCTCTACTCACAAACTCAGGCACAAAATATTTTGGTAGATTTAACTATATTTAAAACAAGTTTTTGGAAAATTCATGTATATGATTTATTGATTTTAAATAAGTACAATTTGACATTAAAAAATTGACCTATGATTATAGATCTGTGGTTTCCAAACTATGTGCCAAGACATCCTGGCAAGTTTCAAGAAATTCATCACATGGTTGTCAGATTTAGTAAATGAAAATATAGATGACCAATTAAATTTGGACTTCAGATAAATTATTCAGATGAATAATTTTTACTGTATGTCTATGCAACATTTGAGAAATACAGTAAAAAAATTTTAGTTTATCTGAAATTCAAACTTACCCAAGCAACCCTACTCACAGGAGCACTACAGAATCCTTTAGATTTGCAAGGGAAACATCAACTCTGTTGGACATGACAAGAACTATTACTATTAGGTTTTTGGACCTAACAACTTCATAATTGAAAATCTTAGGTATTTCCTTGGGGCTAGGTAAGATAGGAAACAAATTACTGAGTCACTTAAGTGCCATAAAGGTTTGGAAACTTTTGAACTCAGCGTTTCTAACCATTAACTTGTTTAAAATCCCTTCTTGAGAGTGGCAACAACGTCAGTTTGAATATCATCTTGAAGTCAGGTATCATACGCATAGTAAGTCTGTAATTTTCATGCATATTTAGAGTTATTTGTTGAATAGAAATCCACTCGAACTCTCCTAGTTCAAAAAAATCTAAATGAATTACTTGGATCAGCATAGCAGAGAAACCTTAAATTTAATATTGCCGATGAAGCTGAGGTGCAGGGGCATCTAGGTGGCTCATTGGTTGAGCATCTGCCTTCAGATCAGGCCGTGGACCTGGGCTCCTGGGTTAGAGTCCCACATCAGGCAACCTGCTCAACAGGGAGTCTGCTTCTCCCTCTGCCCCTCCCTCCTGCTCCTGCTCTCTCTCTCACTTGCTACCAAAATAAACAAGTAAAATCATTAAAAAACAACAACAAAACAAAACAAAACTGAGTGGCAGAAACATCTCATGCAAGTTGTTTGAGGTGTTTTGAATGTTTGCTGTGTCACCCACTTCCACAGAACTGCTGCCTATCATCAAGGAGTTTTCAGACAACGGAAGTTGAAAAGCCCTCCAGTTCTGTGGCCCAGCATTCAATCAGAACCTGAGCCACAGTTTGAGATGGCACAGAGCCTTGGGATTGTTGAGTTCTCCCCAAACCTACACCCTCATTTTTCCATGAGGAAATTGACACCCAAGGAAATGAAGTGCTTTGCCCAATACTGCATAGCTATTTGGTGGCAGTGTCATTACTAGAGCCTGTTGTAAAAGGGTGACTCGACTGTCTTAATCACAGCTCCCCATTAGACATATATATATATTGCAAAATCATGCTGTGGAAAGTTTCCTGGATCAGGAATCCTAAAACCTGAGCTCCAGAACCCACTCTCCCACTTATAGACTCTATGATTGAGGTGACTCCTTTACCCTGCATGAGCCTCTGCTACAGATGCACAGCCCTGGAATTAGCACTATCATGTGCCTATTCACAAAACTGAGGTTGAAATGACAGATGTGAAAACCCTTTGTAAATCATATAGTAAACCTTTACTTTATTGTTACTACCTAGTCTTTCTATGGCATTTTCAAAAAAGTTTGCATTTCAGAGTAATTATTCAACTCATGCTTTACTCTTTGTCTATTTCATTTTTCCAAATGCACTTGGAATTTATATAGCTTACAGTTGTATTATATGCTTCCTACAATGTAATAATAATATCTCCTAGAATAAGAGCTGTATAATACTAGATTAGAATCCACTCTTAAAAAACCCACTCAGCCTACTTTCTCCTCAAAATAAGAACAATAGGAAAACTCATAGCTAATTTTCCAATTCCCAATCATTACCCCATCTCTCACCTCTTATTTTACAAGAGAGTGGAAAGATCCGTGGGACAAAGATAATCTAAATGACACACTGAAAACTGACATTGACTCTTGCCCTGGTGTTATATCATGTCTGTTTACATAAGTGTGTCCAGTTCCAGTGTGGAAATGGGTGATGGAGGTGGAGCAGTCAGGTGATGATGAAGAGAGGTGGAGAAGGAGAGCAAAGAATTAGCCCATTAAGTCAAGTTATTTTAATAAGGAAGTTCTTTCTGCAGTCACACCCAGAATTATATCTGTAACATTGCTTCCTTTTCCTGCCTAAACAGGCTTATAGAGTTTGTAGTCTCATGACAAACGTTTTTGTCATCTTCTACTTAAGTGAAACCCACCGTCCAATGGGTCCTGTAATTAGAAAACTTAACTGTATCTTCTAGGACATCTGTTTTAAGGGTGTAGGCCACTGACTAAGCAATTACCTGTCCTTGCCACAGTAGACTTTTGCAATCTCTTCCACTGGACAATGTCAGCCCAAGTTACTCAGGCATTGCCAACCTCAGTCAGCAGTGCAAAGCGATGTGTGGAAACACTTATAGGCTTCTGAAACACTTACCACTATAATGAGTTGATGCCAGACGGAACACCATCCATTCCTGTCTATATGTTTCTAAGACATGTACATTCAAACAAAACATTTCAAACCAGGAGTCAAACATTTCAAAATACATATAAACTATCCATATTTGTTCAATATTTTAGCCAAACAGGTGGCTGCAGTTATAATTAGACCTAGTTACATAGTTAGTGAAGGAACTTCCTTCTGGTGTAGGAACTAGGAAGGTCCTAGTCCCAGAGGCAGGGAAAGATAGTGGAAACCTACCATCTTGATTCCAGAAGGATTGTGTGAGGTAGGAAACTGGTATAAACTGACAGAATGTTTAACATGATACAAAATAAAGTAGAAGTCAATAGATTACCTAATAACATGGAGTCTTCTCTTCGCAGACCTAGATCATAATGATTTATTATAGGTGAGATCTTACTACTATGGGTCTCTTGTACTCCTGTCACTCCTTTCATGGGATCTGAGACAGCCCTGTGTTATGCCAAATTCCATTCCACCATAGATCATGTTATTAAAGTGTCAGAGTAGTTCCCCCACCCCCTTTAAAATGCAATAAATAATTTAGAGGATTGCCTTTATCTATTAACATGCAAACTATTTTCTGATTTCTTATGTGTCATATCTTTTCTATACCTTATAAATAAAAAAATATAAAGATAAAAATCCATGGGATACATTGAACTCCAGAGAACATACAGTAAAATCTTACAAAGATAAATAATCTACTTCCAATAATGTATTCTTGGAAATGCTGAGTGACCTAAATTAACTACAAGATCATTTATTTTCCAAAAATCCAAGAAAAGAGCGTTGTAGAGTAGGTTATTTCCTTAGCTGAGATCTGGGGCAACATCATCCCTTAGCTGGGTATAAAATATCAACTTTCATGGGCAGCCCTGGTGGCGCAGTGGTTTGGTGCTGCCAGCAGCCTGGGGTGTGATCCTGGAGACCAGGGATCAAGTCCCATATCGGGCTCCCTGCATGGAGCCTGCTTCTCCCTCTGTCTGTGTCTCTGCCCCTCTCTCTGTGTCTATGAATAAATAAATAAAATCTTTAAAAAAATAAAATACCAACTTTCAGATAAAAATATTTTTCATAGTTAAATAAAGATTGCCTGTTTCAGTCATTTTAAAGCTCTGCACGGCAATATCCTCCCATATTGAAGACTGGATAACTGTATCAATGAGTGGAAATAAATTCCTGGTTAGTCTAGCTAGTTCTACGTTTGCAAAGCCTGAGAGGAAAGAAAAACAGAGAGCTGCTTGATGGCCAGCACTGTCTGTTATGACTCAGGCTTCCACTCCCTAATGGTACAACTCATAATAGTGGTTGCTTCTGGGAGGAGAGATGGAATAGATGACGAAGTGTGGATGGTTTTCACAACTTACACTTTTTTTTTCCTAAAGATTTATTTGTATTTTTGAGGAATCTGTCCACCCAGTGTGGAGCTTGAATTTTCAACCCGAGATCACAAGGTGCAGGCTCTACTGACTGAGCTGTTCAGGTGCCCCCACTATTTACTCTTCATACTCTTGTACTTTACTTTCACACTGGAAATGTATCTGTGTCTTCCCTGACTTCCTAGTTCTCCAGAGCAGTAAAGGTCATCATTAGCTCATGAATGAATGATTTCTAGATTTCACTTCATGGCTAGTAGGCAAAGTCAGGTGAAGTAAAGAAATGGGGTTCACAATTTCCCATTAACTCTTGATACCATTTGAGTATTATGCAGCTTTACACAACTGCCGTAGGGCGTACATGATTCAAGCCCAAGTTCAAGCTCTCCATGTATTTTGGGGGCTGGGACACCTGCAGAGTGCCTTTCATCTCTTACTTGAGTAAGTGCTGTTCTTGAACTTTTTCTGATACTGTTCTTGGAGCAGCAGTTTTTCCTGGAATGGCCATTCCAATTGTAACCTCTTCTCTACATCAGAAGGGATGGATCCAGATTTGCAAATATCTGCAAGTGGAAGAAATAGTTTAGAGAATGTATTTTCACAGTGATAAGGTTCAAATCCCACACATTTATTTCATTACCTATCTATGTGACTAAAGCAGGATAATTACATTTCTGGTTTTTAGGTACAAGACTGGAGGAAGATACATTCTGTTACACACGTCAAATTTGCTGGCTAACCAATCACCACACAAAAAAACAACCAACGGGCAGGTTTCCTAAGAAACAGTGGGCATACCCTGGATACAAGATACACTGGGCATAACTACAAGTTATTTAACAATTCAGAAGGCTCCTCAGAAACTTAAAATTGCTAGAGAATCCCAATGAAGAAGACATAGTTCAATTCTCTTAAGATTCATTTTCAAAATACATAAAATTTGTTTCACTGGCCTCTATCCGCTTTGTGATGATTTTCTCTTGCCATAATGGTAGGATAGGAAATATTGACTTTTTTTCCCCCTTCAAGTATGGTATCCTCAAAGCTTCTGAGACCACAACATGTGCACTTGGAAAAAGCAACCACTATGCTGTCAGGCAGACTGTGCTTCTTTATCACAAGGCAGCAGAGCTGCTGAGGGCTGGCCGCCAGGGCTGGCTGACCCGCCAACAACTTCCTTTCTGGAAAGCTGCTCATTCTGGCTTTCTGGCAGCTCATGTCTCATCCATCCCTGTGCTCACAAAGGATGCTTCAGAGGCTTTGACACCCCCCGCCCCTTACCACATACACACACAGGATGAGGAAAATCGATGAGCAAAGGAGAATTTCCTGTCTGAACTTAAGAGATCTTTCAAACACATGTGACTGAGGGAATGGATAAGTCTGAACATATATTATTCCAATATATTATTTTAAGAGAATTCTCCTGCTTTTTTTCAATGTTTTTCTAGTTACTCTTTTATCAATTTTGGCCCAATTACTGATTAAGTGTTCTAGACACTTTCTAACTGAAGAAAATAGAAGGAAAATATTTCATAATATATGAAATAATTAATTATTCACTAATATATACATTATACATACATTATTATAATTCAACTATATATACCATATTTTTAATAATTGTTACAATAATTATTTAACTGCCATTTGAGGTCTGTATAGTACTTCTGAAAGACACAGGACAAATCCTTGTGGTTCCCTCTAAGGCAGGTTTCTCAGGGGAGCCAACAGACCTCGAAATATCAGAATCACCCGAGGAGCTTGCTAAACTCATAATCTAAGGTTGGAATGGAGAATCCAAACATTCAAACTCACCCAGGTGGCTACTGAATAGTCAATAAAGTTTGACAATCACTGCCCAATAAATCAAGTCTTAAAATCCATTCTGAGATACAGAGCATATGTCTACACCCTCTTGTTATACCTTTCATCCACATGCTATTTTCAGAATAAATGGATTTCAATCTACTGCTTGTATCTTCATTTGGAAATACCCTTTTTAGTTTGACACATTTCTGCCCACACATTCCCCACTAAGCAGCTGTGTCCTTCAGCTACAATCATTGTTCTATTTACAGGACAATTAACTCTCAGTTATGCCCAGCACAATTTTTTTTTTTGCAAGGTCCCACATTCATGAAAACAAGAGGAGGAGGAAAGCTGCCCACTGTTTCCTCCTTTTATGCCAGTGCCTGCATTGGTCAGCTGAGAGCTCTTGATTTCTCATTAATTGTTAGATGTCAGCAATGACACTTCTGACAATGCTCAAGAGTAACTCAAGGGAATTAAAACATATCATGAATCTTTAAAAGGCTTCACCCTGCTTGACTTGAGACTGCCAGTAACTTCTCTCTTCAAAGGTTGGTTCTTTTTGGGGATCAAAAATTAGAAAGTCCGTCTTGGTGCCACCAAATCGCAGGTATGCAGGAGACAAACCTCTGGCCAGGGTACGAAGCTTTGGTGAACTGTTAGAAGACAAATGAGAAATTAAAATTATTTTTTTCCCAAGACAATCCAGTCAAACATGCTTACTCTCTTCTCTTTCACTGGGCCTATTTCTTAATATGTAGCTGTAAGGCCTTGGAGGGAGAAGTCTTATTGCTATAATGGAGAAATCTCAATCTGCCTCTTTTTAATTGAAGATCACACTCCTAGGCACCTACAGGCAACTTGGAGCTCTGACTCTGGCAAGAACTTATATTTTATTTTATTTTTATTTTATTTTTTTTAAGAACTTATATTTTAACTTGATAGGTAGGATAGTGTTCAGTGCTTTCAAAACATTCATAACCTTTTATGGTTGATGAAGGAAAAGAGGTTAAGAGAGTGGAAACTCTAGGAAAGATGACTGTGTTTCTTTGAAAAATAGATTGTCTTCAAAAACTTATATTCTTAGAGCACCTGGGTGCTCATTCATTTAAACATTGGACTCTTGATTTCCACTCCAGTCATGATCTTGGGGCTTGGGTCAGCCCCACATCAGGCTCCACGCTCAGTGGGGAGTCTGCTGCTTGGGATTCTCTCCCTCTGCCTCTCCCCCCACTCATACTCACATTATCTCTAAAATAAATAATAAATCTTTTTTGAAAACTTGAAAAAAGGTTTATGTTCTCAGAGAAGTTCATAAGTGAGTTAGAAGTCTTTCTCTGCTCCCTAACTCTGGCTTTCAAAGAACACACCATCCTTCTAAATTTAAGTCAAATGGATTAGAATTAGATAAGATTCTAATTCCTATCATTAACAACTCTAGTCTGAGCAATTCTAAATGCATATCTCATCAAGTCAAACATGCTCCTGATAGGTGACTAGTATGTGCTCAGAATGGCACCAAATGCTCTAGAATGGAATTAGAATGATTTATAAACCCTTCCTTCAGAAGGATGAAGATGTCATGGATATTTAAGTGAACAAAACTAAGATAACAGAAGACACAGGTAGTAGGAAACTATACATTTCTGAAGTCTCACACATGTGATTCTGGCCACACTACTCTCCAAATTCTCTTAAAACACATAAAACCAATGCTGTGCAGTTCCTTGGAATGGTCCAATTACTTAGCTTACATGTGGGTTCTTTCAAATTGGAAAATCATTCCAGGAGGACAAATTAGCAATACCTTCTAACATCCTAGGAATTAGAGACCTGACCTAAAGTATCTAAAATTTTAAGATAGTGCTTAACTATATATATGACTCAGGACGCCTGGGTGGCTCAGTGGTTGAGCCGTCATCTGCCTTTGGCTCAGGGCATGATCCTGGGCTCCTGGGATTGAGTCCCACACCAGGCCCTCTCCTCAGGGAGTCTGCTTCTCCCTCTGCCTATGTCTCTGCCTCTCTCTGTGTGTCTCTCATGAATAAATAAAATCTTAAAAAAATCTCTATATACCACCGTGTAAGATGTTGGAAAGATGTCTTTATTTATGCCTAGGAAAGAGGACTTAAAAGATGGAAATAGACCAAAGATAAGTCTCCTGCATTAAAAACTTCAGCAATTCCTCCTTGCCATTTTTGTTTGTTTGTTTGTAACTTGAGAGCTTCTTATTGTACTACCTTGGCATTTTTGCCTTCATGATCCTCTTCTTCCATAAAAAAAACATATTTAAAATTATATTTCATGATGATATTTCTAAAAAGACAAACATGTTAGAGGAGGCTGGGTATCTCAGTCGGCTGTCTAACTCTTGGTTTCAGCTCAGGTCACGATCTTGCGGTCATGGGATCGAGCTCCAAGTCAGGCTCTGCGCTTAGCAGGGAGTCTGCTTCAGGTTCTCTCTCCCTCTCCCTCCTGCTCTCTCTCTTTCTCTTTTTAAATAAATAAATATTAATATTAATTAATTTAATATCAACATTAATATTAATAAAATTAATTAATTTAAATAATTAAATATTAGTATTATTTAATGTTAATTAATTTAATAATAATTTAATATTATCTATTAAAACATCTTCTTTGACCTAAAGGTTAATTTACTTTGGATCTTAGAAGAAGTTGGAATATTTTCATGGTCCCCTAAGTGTGTTACAGGTCCTAGGATGAGGAAATGCAGCACAGAGTGAGGCTTCAAAAATAGTATCAGGCTGGGTTCAGTGCTGGCTGAAACACACAATGGCACCAAAGAACTCCAGGAAGGATGGCTTCTGCCATGAAATCCTTAACAACTACCAGACGATAAATGCTAATAACCTTGACTAAGTCAGGATTCAGATGAAAGCCATTTCCACTTTGCTACAAACCCAAACAAAAATAAGCTGTAGGGAAAGGAAGAGAGCACTTTGTTTGATGGGCACAGAGTTTCAGGTTGGGAAGATAAGAAAGTTCGAAGATGGGTGATGGCGACGGTTGTACAGCAGTGTGGGTGTACTTAATGCCACTGAGCTACACATTTTAAAAGGTTCAATGGCAAGTTTTATTTTTTGTAAATTTTACCATAATTTTAAAAACTGCAGACATAGTGTGATTTCAACAATGAAAATAATATATATAGAAGGTTAAATATGTATAGTGATGGATGGTAGACTCTTTTCTGTATTTTATAAGCGTTCCATAAAAAGCATATGACATTTTAAGCTACACAAGGTGGTTTTGTGTATATGTTTCTAGTTTTTAAGGGTAAGTGAGGAAACCAAAATTTAGTGAAGGGAGACGTAGCCATCCATTAATCAATAAATATTCCTGGCAGACCCGTTCTGCCAGGTATTGTACTAGTGGCTGGGGATACAATAGCAAAAAAGACAGACAAAGCTCCTGTTCTCATATAATTTACAGTTCTGCATAAATACTTGTTTTTGGTTTAAAGATTTACTTATTTATTTTGGTTAAAGATTTATTTATTTATTTATTTATTTATTTATTTATTTATTTATTTTAGAGAGAGAGTGTGCGTGTGCATGAGCATGTGAGTAAGTGGGTTCGGGGGGTAACGTGGAGTGGGGGAGAGGGAGAGGGAGAGAGAAAGAATCCCACGATGAACAGAGAGGCCGACGAAGGACTCCATCCCACAACCCTGAGATCATGATCTGAGACCAAATTTAGAGTAGGGAGCTCAACCAACTGTGCCACCCAGGTGCCCCAATTGCATACATATCTATTTAAACAAGTCAATAGGCAATTCCAAAACAGTGCTATGAGAATATACAAAGGGGATCCTAACCCAGACTTTGGGCTGGGCGGTAGGGTGTGGTTAGAGGCTTTTGGGGGCACTAGCTTCATTGTTAGACATTCAAAAGGAATAAATCTTATCCAGATAAAAGATAGTGAGGTGGGATTGAAGGAATTGTTCTAGGTGGAGGGAAATGTCTGCAAAGACCAGAGGTAGAAGACATTATGGCACCACTGAAGAGCCAACAGGTGTGGTTAGAGCCTACAGATTGGGGGCAGGGAATTGCAAGGGGAGGTCGGACCACAGAGGCAAATAGGGCCACCATGGAGGGACTGTGGGCCCCCGTGTCCTGGAATCCAACTTTACATGAGAGCAATATAGAGCTCTGGAAGGCTTTAAAGCAGTGGAATGGTCTCACCAGACGTCTGTTTTAAAAAAGAATCTCAGGCTGCAGTGTAAATAACTGAATAGAGGGACAAAGACTGTGGTCATGTTAACATAAAAAGAAAGTGATGGGGGCGCCTGGGTGGTTAAATGTCTGCTTTTCAGCTCAGGTCATGATCCCAAGGCCCTGGGATGAAGCCCCACATCAGGTTCCCTGCTCAGTGGGGAGCCTGCTTCTCCCCGTCTCTGCCTCCCTCCCCTCCTCCTTCCCTGTCTCTCATGAATAAATAAAATCTTTTAAATAAATAAAACCCAATGCTATGGCTCCTGCCAAGTAAAGAAAATCACATGTTTCAAAAGTATTGGTATTAAAGACCTTTTTGTTTGTCTCTTTTGTAAGGGAACATTTTCTTGTTTTGATAATACAATATTAATGCCCTCTGACAAAAACCAGATTTTAAACAGCTACAAAACATGTCATAAAACAAAATTGATCAGAGGTATGCTATTCCTATCATATACAGGAAGAAGGGGGGATATACCACCACCACAGTGACATGGAAATTAAAAAAAAAAAAAAAAACACATAAAAGCAGCTGCAGACATTCCACTTCCAGAGCAATTTGTTAGGGGAAAGAAAAGTCTGCAGGTATTATTTTACCTTCGGTGTAAAAATAAGCTGCTTATCTCTGACATGAAAGCAGAGGTGTGCTGGAGCCAGCTTGTACCAGCTCCTATCAGCTGTGAGAGCCAGTTGTCATATTTTGAGAACAAGTTATTTAAACTGTTGGCAGTTTGAAATCAGCCACAGTGGGAGTATTTATACCACAGAAATAAAAACAACAACAACAACAACAACAAAACCCAAAAACCCATAAATCAGTTTCCTGTCCTCTCCAAGAGTCAATTGTTAAACATTTCCTAGAACATGGGGCATGAATTCAAGCCACAGGTAGGACCATTCAGAAGATAATGTGACATGAAAGCAGGCCGGAGGTCTGAGGAACATCAAACATTTAAGAAAGCTAGAGAAAGAGGTGAAGAAGTGTTAAAGAGGTGAGGGAACCCCCAGAAACAGAAGCGACATAGACCTGAAAGGATGAGAAAGAGTTTCCGTTGTCAACCTTGCCAACTGTTTCCAAGAGATTCCAGTCCTTTGCTAGGGCTGCAGAATCAAAGTACCACAGACTGGTGCCTTACACACAGAAATTTACTCTTTTATGGAGGTTTGGAGGTGGAGGCCAGAAATCTGAAATCCAGGTGTGGGCATGGTCATGCTCCCTCTGAAGCTACGGGGGGAAGGATCCGTTTGGGGCTCTCCTCCAGCTTCTGGTGGTTCCCTGCTGCCGTGGGACTCTAGTCTCCACACAGCCTTCTCTCCCTCTCCCTCTCTGGAGGCCTATCTGTCCCCAGATTTCTTCTTTTTGTAAGGACATCAGTCAGAATGGATTAGGGCCCCCTCCATTCCACTACAACTAGTTCTTAGCTAATTATACTGGAATGGCACTATTTCTAAACAAGGTTACGTGCTGAGGTATGACTTCACGTGCTGGGTTAAGACTTCAAGTGTATGAATGGTGGGGGAATACACAGAAATTCAACCCATGAGAGACACCAAATAAGACATGGATGGAAAGGTGTTCATTGGATTTTGCAATACAAGGTCACGGGTGTAGAGGTGCCTGGGTGGCTTAACTGATTAAGCATCTGCCTTTGTGGAACATCTGGGTGGCTCAGCAGTTGAGTGTCTGCCTTTGGCTCAGGGTGTGATCCCAGGGTCTGGGGATCGAGTCCCACATTGGGCTCCCTGCGAGGAGCCTGCTTCTCCCTCTGCCTATGTCTCTGCCTTCTCTCTGTGTCTCTCATGAATAAATAAATAAAATCTTAAAAAAAAAAAAAAGCATCTGCCTTCGGCTCAGGTCATGACCCCCGAGTCCTGGGATCAAGTCCTGAATCTGGCTCCCTGCTCAGTGGGGAGTCTGCTTCTCCCTCTATCCTTCCTCTCATTCATGCACGCACTCTCTCTCTTTCTCTCTGTCTCAAATAAATAAAATATTTTTATTTAAAAAAAGGTCACTGATGATGTTGGAGAGATTGCTTTTATGACACAGTGATAGGGACTTTGTGAGGGTGGAACAAGGACGGAGTGGGCAGTAAGGAAGGCCACCAAGGGGAGAAGAGAGCAAGGGCAGATCCCCTGGCACATGTGCAGAGTGGGGTTTGAGACAGGATAGCCTTGAGGATGTTTCCACACTGTGAAGGAGGACCGAGTCATGGGGAGAGGTTAAAGACAAGGGAGAGAAGAGATGACTAGGGAGCAAGAGGGGACAGAGAGGAAGAAGCAGTGGCCTGAGGAGAGAGAAGGAAAGAAAGCTACATGTGGCTGTGGTATGTGCACAGGCTTGGTGGCAAGAAGAAAAGGAAGTTCTTATCCAAGGACTTCGTTTTCTTTGGGAAATAGAAATGTAGTCATATGCTAAGAGTGTGGAAGTGGAGATGGGATCGGGTTTGAAGGAAGTGGAGAATGAGAAGGGCAGGGAATGAAGTGAGGGGTAGCACCAAGTAAGTCTGGAGACCAAGAATTTCTAGTGCAACCCCATGTGGCTGAGCCATTCCCCTCCACCCTAAAAGCGTATAGCCCAGCTATTCGGTGTGGCCAGCAAGACAGGAAGCAGAGGCAAATACATAAAACAGGCGTATTAATATGCACTATAATTCATAATTAGGTAATATTTTTTGTTCCCAGACTTTATGTCCACTTTATAGATCCCAAAGAAGGAAACTAAACTGAGCTGGATTTGGGTTTAGCAATAAGAACAACAGGGCCAGAGTGTGGGGATGTCATCCCAAGAACTATTCATGTGGGAAACCAAGAAAAGAAGCCCAAGTGAGCCATGGAAGAAACAGAGACAGAACAAGGCTGTTTGGTGGAGGAACTTAACAAATGGTTGTGGTGGGGGACACTTGGGTGGCTCAATGGTCAAGTGTCAGCCTTTGGCTCAGGTTGTGATCCGGGGTCCTGGGGTTGAGTCCTGTATTAGGCTTCCTGCAGGGAGCCTGCTTCTCCCTCTGCCTATGTCTCTGCCTCTCTCTGTGAATAAATAAATAAAATCTTAAAAAACAAAACAAATGGTTGTGGTGGACCCACAGAGTGAAAGGTTAACAGGGTAAGGTATGTAGTCCAAGAACAGGAGATCTTCTTTCTTTTTTCTTTTTCTTTTTTAAAATTTATTTATTTATTCACGTGGGAGAGAGAGAGAGAGAGGCAGAGACACAGGCAGAGGGAGAAGCAGGCTCCATTCAGAAGCCCCATGCGGGACTCGATCCCAGAACTCCAGGATCACAACCTGAGCCAAAGGCAGACGCTCAACTGCTGAGCCACCTGGGCATCCCCAGGAGATTTTCATTTAGGATTTCGATGTTAAAAGATTCTTAGTGATGAAAAGAGTCAAGGTGTGGCCATGCCATTAGGTGGCTGAAATGGGGTGAAGCAGGGTGTGCAGGTAAACTGGCTCCCTAAAAATAAGTGCCCTGCTTTTTAGCATTTGCCAATTTCCATGGTGTAAACACTCACCAGGCTGATTTCAAGGTGGCAGTGTCATGTCAGTGAATGTGGAATTGGGAAGGGATGCACATCTTTCATAAGGTGATGCAAGCCAGCTCCAATAGAACATTGAGAAAAGAGGATTATAATGTGTGGATATGAAGTCGTTAAGAGACACTTGATTCAGGAGGACCTGAAGATATCTAGGATGATGGTGGGACATGAGAGTAGAGAAAAAAAAGTGTGAGGTCAACGCTGATTTTTAATCAGTAAGGAGAAGTGAGTGAGAGCAAAGCCCACACGGAGACAGTGAACCTCACACTGGAGTCCTGACAGTCATCTCCAGCATGCAGTGGGTTCATGCAAATTCAGTAGTTTAGACACTTTGTATAAGTTATTTCACTCAATCCCAAACAACTCAATGAGATAGGTTATTATCCTCTTTTTACAGACAAGGAACCTGAACAAAAGGAAGCTATTGCTCAAAGTCACAAGCCGGCAGGGGTGTGAACTACATTCATACTGGTGGGTGATCACGTAGAAGTTGTGCTGGTGGATCGGAAAGGTGCTGCAGATTGCATAATGCGCAGCTTCTACTCCAAAGGGCTACCTCAGGGAGGCAGCCACGTCTGCTTCAGCACTAGGATCTTTAAAGAAGAGCCAAGTTTTAGCTAGGGCAGGAATATTTTGTGAGGAAGACATAGCAGGGTTGCCATGCAAAGGGCTCCAGGGAGCACAATGAAAGGTCTGGGAGGGAAAGGAACAGAGGAGCACGTCATCAGAGAGACAGTGCTTCTCCAGGCGTCAGAAAATGTGAGTCTATGGCTTGTAACTGTTCTGCGTTCTGTTTCTCTGGCTAGGGTTAAGTCTCTCAGCAACAGGCACATAGAGGGCCTGTGGTTATTTGCAATATTGGCTTTCAAAATGTGCATTTGACGTTGATCATAAGTGATTTTCTGAATATGAAAAGCAATTTTGTCCATGAAGATGCAGAGATCAGATTATCAAAAGTCATTATTAATAACTATCTAATGAGTTGGCAAAAAGGAATGAACGTTGTTGAAAAAAAATAAGCAAACCCTTATAAAAAGCAAGCACGACTGCACGATTACTGCTGTTGCTGTTCAGCACTGCTATGTCTGCTCTGGAGTAGTTGGGGTCTCTAGCACTGACCCGATGCTCCATTTTTTTTTTTTACCTTGTATTACAGAACTGTGTGTGTGTGTGTGTGTGTGTGCATGTGTGCGTGTATGTGTATGTGTCTTGTTTGAAGTGTGGACTTCACTGCCCAGAAGGTAACCATTAGCCACATGTGGCTGGGACTTGAAATGTGGCTAGTGTGAATTGAGATATATTATGGGTATGAAATATACACCAGATTTTGAAGATGTAGTTTGAAAAAGAATGTAAAATATCTCATTAATATTTTTATATTGATTACATGTTGACATGCCAATACTTTGATATTTTGTGTTAAATAAAATATATTTTAAAAATTAACTTCACTTTTTAAACTTTTTTTTTTTATATAGAGAGTGAGTATGAGCAGAGGATAGGGGGCAGAGGGAGACGGAGAGATAAAAATCTTAATTAAGCAGGCTCCGCGCCCAGTGGGGAGCCCAACATGGGGCCCCATCTCAAGTCCCTGCCTGAGCCAAAATGAAGAGAGCTTTGGGGTAAATACCCAGTAGTGCAATTGCTGGGTATAAGGTAGCTCTATTTTTTACTCTTTGAGGAAGCTGGGAAATGAACAAAGGTTGCGACATGAAATGAAAAGACAAAGGTTGTGTAAGGGGCAGTGTGGGTGGGGGGTTGGGGTTACTGGGTGACGGGCACTGAGGAGGGCACTTGATGGGATGGGCCCTGGGTGTTATAGTATATGTTGGCAAATCGAACTTCAATTAAAAAAAATGAAGAGAGCTTAACTGACTGAGCCACTCGGGTGGTTTTACCTTTTTTTTTAACATGGCTACTAGAAAATTGTAAGTTGCATATGTAGTTTGCTTATGAAGCTCACATTGTATTTCTACTGAGCAGTGGTCTTGACGCTCCCATCTGTGAGGACAAGTGCCTTTTTAGAGCTTGCACATAGTCAGGCTTAGAAAGTTTTTGATTGGGTTGTTGATTAGTTACCTTTGGGAAGAAGGCAAACTGAAAAGATGCTCCTTTCCAATTCTAGAGTGTTCTATCACTGGCATTTTAAGTTCTGTGTACTCTATGTTCTCTAATTGCAAATATGAAAAAAGAAAAACCACATCTGTTTGCATCATGGGAAACCAGAACCATGCCATCGGATTCAATTCACTTGGGCTTCTGTTGAAGCGCCTCAGAAGACTGGACCCTGATTCTCCTACTCTCAGGTCAGTGCTTCTTTTCATTACATCAATCTTCTCGATTTGTTTCTGGACAATCTTTTTCCTCTATACCCTACTCTACTGCCTTGAAAAAATATAAACTGCTTTTAAGAAACAAAACAGATGAACATAGAGGAAAGGAAGGAAAACTAAAACAAGATGAAAATAGAGAGGGAGGCAAACTGTTAGAGATGCTGACCTCTAGGAAGATAACTGAGGGTTGCTGGAGAGGCAGCAAGTGGGGGACGGGGTAACCGGGTGATGGGCATTCATGAGGGCTCGTGGTTACTGAGCACTGGATGTTATATGCAACTGATGAATCACTGAATTCTACCCTCAAAACTAATAATGCACTATATGTTAACTGAATTAAATTTAAATAATTAAAATATAAATATATACATATACATGTACACATACACAATACACATATATACACACATATGCTGCAGACTTTATTTTTGTGCACTCTTGTCCCTGCAATTAGTATCTGGGCTCAGACTCTGCTCCTTCATGAACAGCTGATTGACTAGGGGTCATTTCTTGAGTCTCCCTAAACTTCAATTCCTTTATTTCATAGAAATGGAGATACAGGGCACCTGGGTGGCTCAGTGGTTGAACGTCTGCCTTTGGCTCAGGTCCTGGGATCGCGTCCTGCATCAGGCTCCCTGCTTTTTTCTCTGCCTGTGTTTCTGCCTCTCTTTGTGTGTATCTCATGAATAAATAAATAAAACCTTTTTTAAAAAATGGAGATAATAATAGTCCTGTCCTCATAGTCTTGTAGTGAGGACCAAATGGATCAATACCTGGAAGATGCTACAAACAGGGCGTGACAAGCCAAAGGCTCACTTAGTACCAGCTATTTCTATTACCCTCTTCTTTTTCTCCCTCTCCTTCAGCTTTTATCTGCTCAGCTCTTGCCACCTTTGCCCGAGCATCTTCACTTTTGAGGAACTGTACAAGAATAACACCCACCTCACAGGTATTAAGCTTAGTGTTGCCATCTGAGATGGCCAGGTCACTTGGGGCACAGTGCTAACCATCCTGGAGAGATGGACTCTCAGACCCTAATTCAGAAGCTAGGTCTTAGCGGACAGTGAGAGGGAGCTCCTATTGGAACTTCAGTCTTGTAAGTGGCAGCTGGGAATAGTACGAAGTGGTTGCAGATGCCCCTGCTGAGCAGGCCTTAAAGACAGCCTCTGCCCAGGGAGTGGACTGGAGTGGGTGGGAGCCAGCCCTGAAGAAAAGCCCATATGAACACTGAGTTTTGTAAATCAAAGAAATAATTTTATCTATTGCATACTACACTCTTGGTTTTCATTATCATCCTCCAGCCTTTAACCAAGAGGTGGGGACCAGCCAGGCAGAAAGAGTGCTATGGGAAATGAAGAGACAAAGGTATCACCCTTGCTGAATTGCAGACCAGAAGTTCTGTGTGTGTTGGGGGCAAAGAGATGAGGACGGTGCTAGTCAATTGGTTAGCTTGACTGCAGGGCATCAGGCCTGGATCCCAAAAGTTGTGCTGTAGGTTTTTGTTTTTTTTTTTAAGTTTCTTCCTGAAACTTTATTTTTTTTTACTTATTACTTATTTATTTATTTTTCTAAAAATTTATTTATTTATTCATGAGAGACACAGAGAGAGGCAGAGACATAGGCAGAAGGAGAAGCAGGCTCCTTGCGGGGAGCCTGCTGTGGACTCGATCCCAGGACTCTGGGATCACACCTTAAGCCAAAGGCAGACGCTCAACCACTGAGCCAACCAGGCGCCCCACTGTAGGTTTTCTTCTTTTGGATCTGTTTCTCCAGGAAATATCCCCAGATGCCCTTTCTTGGGGAAGGGTGGGATGCACAGTAGTTGCAGTGGCAGAAGAGGACCTGAGTTCTCACATTTTACTAAGTGGTTCAGTTAGTGCTTCTGTGTTCAACAAGGCACCTCACATCTTCTCTTCCCCTCTCAGCCTCCCACCCCACCTCTGAAGCAAGGCCTGGGGTCCTCAGATATGGAGCCCATAGTTCAGTGTTTCTCCAGAATAATCTTTCTGTCTCCCACCCACCTGCTATGTGGTATCAGCTTTCTATCCCCAAGAGGAAAGGGCAAAAAAGTGGGGATTCCTCTCCACCAGGAAATTCTCCCTCTCCTGCCACAGGGAAAGATGGAGGTTAACTATGATCAAAAGAAACACTCAGACTACTGGTGAATGGTTGGCAAATACTCCTTATTTTCCAGGAAGAAGCAATGAGTTTAAATTTTAAACACTTTGTGTCAAACACTGTGCTACCTACTTATTTACTACCATGAAATCCTCATAATGGTCCTACAAAAAGGCTTTAGAAGGTTCTATTCTACAGGTACAGGAATCGAGGCTTGGAGTTGCCAAGCAACCTGTACCAACCAAGCCACCCATCTTCGGTAGAAGTTGGGAATGAAGCCAGTGTGGTCTGACTGCCAGTCTCTTCACCATTAGGCTATTAACCTGCTTTTCTTTACAGAATAACTGATCAAAATTAGCAATGGCAGCTGAAAGCATGGGCACAGGCAGGACAGCATCTAGGTGTTTGGGAATGAGAAGATTCCCAGCTGTTTGGACTGGTTGAGGTGTGGCCCTCCCTGGAGACTCTCATGACCTAGATGAGTGACCTAGATGACCTGGGACTGTCCCTGAAGTTCCCTGTCCTGGGATCAGCCTGCATTCATGGGGCAAAAGCCAGCGAACAAGCACCAGTTTGTCTCTCTCAGGTGAGAAAAAAAAATTATGGCTGATTTTGCATCGGTAAAAATATCTTCCGGAAAAAATAATCTTTTTATTAAGACTCTGTAAGTCACTGCAATAGTTTCCTAAATCTCACTTATTTAATATTTAGATTAAAAAAATAGTATAACACTGGAAATCTCTACATTGTGCCTAAAACTACTCCTTAAAAGTTTATTCTAGGGACACCTGGGTGGCTCAGCGGTTGAGCATCTGCCTTTGGCTCAGGTGGTGAGATCGAGTCCTGCATTGCGCTCCCTGCAGAGAGCCTGCTTCTCCCTCTGCCTGTGTCTGTCTCTGGGAATAAATAAATAAAATCTTTTAAAAATACAAGTTTATTCTAAAATACATAAAAGTATAGTTTATACACACACACTTATTTTCCTTTGAGACCTTTTCCATCTGACTTTTTAATTTTTTTTTTTTTTAAACCTTCCTAACAGTTTAGGAGAGGGAAGCCTGGTCCACAATCTTACCTGCCCTACACTGTGCTGCAGACTCAAGGGCTCACAGCCTCCAGGTGCACTTGCCTGGGGGCCCTCCTCCAGGCGGGTTTCTGGGGCAGGTGGGAAGTTTCTTTTCCAAATTTCCCCGTGATATTGGCCCTTAGTTGGCGCTCAGGCAACACTTGCTGAATGAACGGAGGCGCGAAAGAGCGGTCTGGGGGGCAGCTGCCCCGGAGAGCGAGGGAGGCGGCGAAGCAGGGAGGGAGAGAGGCAGGGCCAGAGGGAGAGACGGCTCCCGGGTGGATGTCCGGAAGGCCGGCGCTTACCCCAGGATGGTGAGGAACCGCGGGTCCGTGGCCAGGTTGGCGTCGATGGTGAAGGACAGGAACGCGGGGCTCACCAGGTGCACCGGCCGCTCGGTGGAGAAGTCCAGCTCCACGGAGTCCTCGGCCTGCGCGGGTCCCGCCAGGGCGCCCGGGGAGAAGGGGCCGAGCGGCCCCAGGAGCAGCAGCAGCAGCGGCGGCGGCGGCGGCAGCCCGGCCTTGCAGCGCCCCAGCATCGCGGGCCACCTGGCCGGCCCGCCCGAGCCGCCTCGCCGCGGGGGCCCGGAGCTCGCGCCGCCTCCCCGCCCGCCGCCGCGCGCTTTTCTCCCCGCGCCTCACCCCTCCCACTGCGGCCCTGCCGCCCTCCCTCCGCCCCTCCCCCGCTCGCTCCCACTTCCTTGCACGCTTTCCCCGCGGGACCGGTCACACCCACTTACGAAATCACCCGCACGCACTCGAAGGGTGCGGACCTGGCCCGGAGCCGAGCGCCCGGGAGCCGGGCACCGCGAGCGCCCGCGGGCATCCCGACCCGGGGCACCTTTCCCGCCGGAGGCCTCGTCCAGGTGGCGCCAGGTCCTCTGACCCTCGACGGAAACTTCCAGCTGGGCATTCGTTGCTGCCCATCCCGCCTTACCTGGCTCATAAACACTTGCTTGTCCCTTGATTGACCGTGTGTCCCCGGACCGGAGAGCTGCGTCCTAGGCGTCTCACCTTCACCTGAGGAGTCGGACGGGGCGTTGGCCTGCGGACGGCTGGAAAGAGATGGGCCGTCAAAAATCCCTACCAGCTTCTCCTGAAAACAGCACTTGGTAGAGTCTTAAAGTATCAGATATCCAGCGCCTGAAACTCAAGCCTGAGCTCGGGGCGTGACTGTCTCTTGAATTTGGAGCTTTTGCCAAATTTCCCCTCTGTAAATTTATCTTTAGCTGTTGGGCAAACTCCTTCACTTTTCCCTCGATGCCTTACATGGGTATAGAATTGTGACTAGCAGGATGCACTTAGGGCTTACTCTATGCCTGATGCCCTAAGAGATGCTTTACTTGCATTCTCTCTCATTTGCACGTCTCTGCCAAGTGTGCATTGTGCTCGGTTTACACATGAGGACCCAGGCTCTAAGACATTAATATGTCCAAGTGTTTCAGTTGGGATGTGAAGACAGTTACACAACCCTGCGCAGATGGCAGCCTGTCTCAGCTGAAATAGAACTTCCTCAAAGAAGCTGTGCCTGAAACGCCAGGCAGCTGAAAATCCCCATGACACACCCTCACTGCATCCTGAACTGGCTAGAACTTAGCACGTTTGCTGGTATTGTGACTGTTGCTCCCACGTTGACCTCGTCTGCTGGATTTAAACTCCATGAAAGCGGAGGTGGGCTTCATCTTGTCTGGTGCACTCACTAAAGCTCATGGCATCGTGCTTGGCACCTACTGACCATCCAATAAATATTTGTTCAGTGAACAAATGACACCAGAACCCTTAGAATTTTCTACTGAGGGGGCCCCTGGGTGGTTCAGCGGTGGGGTGCCTGCCTTCGGCCCAGGGCGTGATCCTGGAGTCCCGGGATGGAGTCCCACATTGGGCTCCCTGCATGGAGCCTGCTTCTCCCTCTGCCCGTGTCTCTGCCTCTCTCTCTCTCTCTCACACACACACACCTTCTGTCTCTCTCTCTCTCTGTGTGTGTCTCTGTGTCTCTCATGAATAAATAAATAAAATATTTTTAAAAAGAATTTTCTACTGAGATTGCACCACCTATAAAGCAATAAATAAAAAATGGATTGGGGGCACCTGGCTGGCTCAGTTGGTAGAGCATGCAACTTTTGGTCTCAAGGTAATGAGTTCAAACCCCACATTGGGTGTAAAGCTTACTTTAAAAAATAGGTAAATAAAAATGGATTATTTTGAAATCCATCTCTAATTTGCATAGATCTGTCTATTCTTAGGCAACTTAAAAGTTAATCAGTTAGTTAAAGAAGGTGACAGTTTGGAGATTGTGTGTGTGTGTGTATGTGTGTGTATGTGTGTGTGTATCAGTTACTATTTTGCAACCTGAATCAAGTTTATATCCTGCAACTATATCTAAGAAAAAAAAATTCATACATAAATACCACGTTGCCAGGATATCATGGGGTGGTAGACACGGAGGCAGAAAAGCAGATGCCTAGGCTCTTTCTCTGCCTTTGCCATGACATTGGTCCTACATACCACCCCGAAGGGCAAAACTCACAACAACTTCTTTGGAATATTTGGGTGATTTGAAAAGTGGATCATTGCAAGCTTCCTAAACAGCGAGTCTTCGTGACATCCTGAGAAGAGGGTCGATGCAGTCCACATACAAATTACTAATATGGAAACTGAGAAAGGATAAATGAGGAAGGGAAGAAAAGCAACTTGCACATGTGATGATCTGTGGTTGAGAGCAGTTGAGTTTCTGGCTTCTGGGTCTAAGTTGGTTTGATCCATTATGCCAGAGAAGAGGACAATATGGACACCAAGGAGGGAAGAATATGCAGTGATATTAATAGAAGTTATCCTTTCAGAGACACTTTGTAATTAGACACCTTATATTTTTTATAGCAAGTTCCAGCTTATGTACATCCTAGCTAGAGCCCTTTTACATGCTTCCTAGCCCCATATCTCGAAAGGTTGTGGAAACTTGGCCACTTTTTCCACCTCCCAGAGCCCCCACTTCCTCATCTGTAAGTGGGAATAATAATGCATATTTCACAATGCTTTTTTTGAGAATTTACTTAATATATGTAACACATCTCCATATGCAATATGAAGTAGATGTTCGACAGATATGTTTTTATTAGTAGTGGTACTTCATTTAATCTTCACAATAATCTTATAAAATATACGTCACACAGATTTGGTAACTCACAAATTATGTGACGATAATGAATTAGAAATAAAAATCTTCAGGGGTGCTTGGGTGGCTCAGTCGGTCAAATGTCAAACTCTTGATTTCGGCTCAGGTCATGTTCTCAGGGTGGTGGATCAAGCCCTGTATCAGGCTCCATGCTGGGCATGAAGTCTGCTTAAGATTCTCTCTCTCAGGGAGCACCTGGGAGGCACTGTCAGTTAAGTATCTGACTCTTGGTTTTTGGCTCAGGTCATGATTTCACAATAATGAGATCAAGTCCATGTCGGGCTCCACACTCAGCAGTCTCCTTGAGATTCTCTCTCTCTCTAAAATAAATACAAATGTAGTGATCTGAAGGGGCACCTGCCCCCCAATGTTTATTGCAGGAATGTCCACAATAGCCAAACTATGGAAAGAGCCCAGATGTTCATTGATAAATGAATGGATAAAGATGTGGTATGTACATGCATATATACAACGGAATACTACTCAGCCATCAAAAAATGAAATCATGCCATTTGCAATGATGTGGATGGAACTAGAATATATTACGCTAAGAGAAATAAGTCAAACAGAGAAAGACAATTATATGATTTCACTCATATGTGGAATTTAAGAAACAAAACAGGATTATAGGGAAAGAGGAAAAATGAAACAAGATGAAATCAGAGGAGGCAAACCATGAGACTCTTAATCATAGAAAATAAATTGAGGGCTGCTGAAGGGGAGGAGAGTGAGGCGACAGGGTAACTGGCCTGTAATGATGGACATTAAGGAGGGCAGGTGATGTAATGAGCACTGGGCGTTATATGAGACTGATGAATCACTGAAGTCTACTTCCGAAACCAATAATACATTATATATTAACGAATTGAATTTAAATTTTTAAATGGAAAATAAATAAATTTTTAAAAAATGATTCTCTCCTGCCTCTCGCCCATCAAATAAATAAATAAAATCTTTTTAAAAAAGAAATAAAAATCTTAGAATGAACTAGCACAGTTCATATGGATCCTTTAATAATTATAAAGTGGTTTCTTTCTTTCTTTCTTTCTTTCTTTCTTTCTTTCTTTCTTTCTTCTCTTTCTCTCTCTTTCTTCTTTCTTTTTCTTTCTTTCTTTCTTTCTTTCTTTCTTTCTTTCTTTCTTTCTTTCTTTCTTTCTTTCTTTCTTTCTTTCTTTCTTTTCATTTTTTTTTTCAAGAGGGAGACCACTTTTATTGCCCACCCTGGACTGGAGCCCAGTGTGGGTGGGACAGGAGGGGTTGGGACCTGCTGTGGACAATAAAGGTGCCCTCAGCGGATGTGGGCCTTGCCGCCAAGAAAGGGCGTGTTCATGCAGCCGGTGCAGAGCTGGTCCATCCAGAGCGGCGCCTCACGCTGCAGGGGCGGGCGGCGTGGGTACAGGTAAAGGTGCGGTGTACCGGGTAGTTGAGCGCACAGCGGAGGGAGGCGGTGTAGAGGTCAGAGAAGCGCACAGGCGCGGGAGAAGTCAGCGGGGGTGTGGAAGGTGCCGCAGGTGCTCCCAAAGGGAGCGTTGAACAGGGCCCTGGGACGGCCTCGGTCCTGCCGCTCCTCCACCCAGGCGCCGGCACCTGCCCGACTCGGCCTCCTGGCAGGTCCCCGCAGCCCGCTCCGTGTAGATGGTGCGGATCTCGCGCTGCAGCTCGGGGGTGATGGCACCCGGTCGCCAGCCGTGCCGCGGCAGGAGTCCGCCGGGGCCCTGTACAGGTGGTCTCGGGGGTAGAGCACGCGGGGTCCCCGCCGCTCGGTCAGGCGCAGGCGGTCCTGCAGGTGTCCCTGCCGGTAGGTTTTCCCTTCTCAGGCGGGGGATGCGGCCCCAGGGCAGGGAGCCCTTCTCACCGAGTTGTCGGAAAGGCTTGCGCGGTCGGTGAGGAAGCTGGGTTTGTCCGCCTGGACGGTGACGGCGTGGAAGAGCTGACGCCAGTCGGGACCCACCGTGTGCCTCGTCCGCTTGTCCACGACGCTGGAAGGGCTGCTGGGGATGAGGAGCAGCTGTTTGCCACGTGCCACCAGGCGGCTCAGGCCAGCGAAGGTCTGGTCCCCTCCCAGGATGTACTTCTCCGTATCCCGTTCAGTCCACTGGCACACGAGGCCCCTCACGTGCACGTCTCGAATGGCATCCGGCACATCCCTGTAGAGATGCGCTTGGTCAAACTCCAGGCCGTGACCCCGAAAGTGGTCTGCCACGCAGGACGGCAGCGAGATGTCCACGAACTGCCTGATGGAGGGACCCTTGCCGTAGAAGCCGCTCCTCTGGTACAGAGGGGTGTGCCGGTGCCCCCCTATAAGCCGATCACCTCCTCACCGGCACAGGCTGGAGGCCCCTGGAGGCCGTCCCCAGCCGCACGTAGGGGACGGCATCAGTCTTCATCAGGAGGCTCTTGTGAATGTGGTAGCGGAGGCCTCGGCGAAGCTGGGTCGTCGTCACCCTTGCGGATCCCCTCTGGGTACTGCTAGTGCGCCACCAGCGCGGCACGGGCAGCGTCCTGGGCCAGCGTGTAGTCCTGGTCCAAGCCGTAGGCTTGCCCGTCACGCAGGCTTATCTCGTTGTTGGCGGAGATGGCTGCTGGGTTCAGGAGACTGCAGACCTGGGGGGCGGGGGGGGGGCAGGAGGTCGTGCGCCAGCCTCCCCATGTCCTGGTAACACGCCCACAGGTGTGCGCTGAGTTCGGCGCCGGGACCGGGGTGGGGGCCGCAGCCAGGGCAGGAGGGCGAGGACCGGGCGGCTCGGGCCCGCGGTGGCCCCTGCACGGCAGCCAGCGGCCCGTCGGCCAGTCCTCCCCTCCGACTATGTAACGTGGTTTCTATACGGCCTCTGGATTGATTTTCTCCAATGGCATTGGGTTTTTAGGGACTTACACAAGGTTTACCCGGTGAACTACTAGAAACACCTGTAAGACAACAGGCTGATTTCAGTGCATCTTCAGAAATAATAATCTTCATAGGGGAAGGGAGGGAAAACTGAATGGGAAGAAATCAGAGAGGGAGACAAACCATGAGACACTCTTGCTAGAGGGGAGGTGGGTGGAAGGATGGGGTAACCGAGTGACGGGTATTAAGGAGGGTATGTGATGTGATGAGCACTGGTGGTATATGCAACTGATAAATTATTGAACTCTACACCTGAAACTAATGATGTACTACTATATGTTGGCTAATTGAATTTAAATTAAAAAAAGAAAAGAATGATCTTTATACTCAACTGTATAGAAAATTAAGATTTTCTTGATGTAGAACTCCCTTGGGGGTGGTAATTTCTTAAGCATTTTTTGATCCTTCTGGGCTGTGTAAATAGTTCACATAAACTATATTGTTTAAAGATATTTGGTTAGACTTACTAAATTTAAATTTTAGTTTTTATTTTTTGGTTCTCAAGCTATACTCTAAAACAAGGAGAAACTAAAAGCAAATATGTGCTAGAATTTCGAAATAGGGATGTTAACATGTATTGAGTGCATGCTGTTCTTCAAGGTGCTCTTACATATTTGTTCGTCTAGTCATTTAAATATTTATTGGATGCTTACCATGTACCAAGCATTCAGCTAAGGAGCAATAAACCTACATTCTCTGCTATTAAGTTTATGTCTAGGGACACCTGGGTGGCTCAGTCAGTTAAGCCACCGACTCTTGATTTTGGCTCAGGTTATGATCTCAGGGTGGAGGGATTGAGCCCCACTTTGGAGTCCAGGCTCAGTGTGGGGTCTGCTTTTCTCCCTCTCCCTCTGCCCCTCCACCCACTCACATTCTCTCTCTCTCTCAAATAAATAAATCTTAAGAAAAAAAATTTATGCCTGCCTGGCTTAGTCGGTTAAGCAGTGATCTAAAGAAGCAGGCCCCGAGTCAGTCTCCCTGCTCATCGGGGAGTCTGCTTCTCCTTCTCCCTCTGTCCCTGCTCCCTGGTCCTGCTCTCTCTTTCTCTCTCAGTAAAATAAACAAAATATTTTTTAAAAGTTCATTTTTAGGGGCAGCCCCGGTGGCGCACCGGTTTAGCGCTGTCTTCGGCCCAGGGCCTGATCCTGGAGACCCAGGATTGAGTCCCACGTCGGGCTCCCTGCGTGGGGTCTGCTTCTCCCTCTGCCTGTGTCTCTGCCTCTCTCTCTGTATGTCTCTCATGAATAAATAAATAAAATCTTTAAAAAAAAAGTTGATTTTTATATATGCCCTATAAATACGTATTTCTCTGTGTCTGTAGGAAAGTGGCTACTTGGAACCAGTAAGTAAACCAGAGGATATCAGAGAAAGCAGGAAATGTCCCTAGAATGACTCAGAAGTTCCAGTGGTCACACACACATACAATAACCAGGTGGGTTATTATGGTGTAGCCGGAAGGATTATCCAAAGTCCCCAGAGGAGAACTGACTGCCTAATTTTTGGTCACCTTCTCTGGGATGATGAAAGCCTTGGAGACCCTAATAATTATACTTATGACACAAAGGCATAATAAGGTGAATTAAGTGAGATATTATTTATGGTTACCCTCAGGCTCCAATAATATAAACATAGAGAAAGAGTTCCAGGAAATGCACTGGAAATAAGGAAGTGGCTGTGGTGAGGAGAATAGGGAGGAGGAGTCCTATCTTAATATTATGTGTTACATATACATACTATGTATTACATTATTACACATATTATATAATATATATGTAGGCAAGACTCTACTCTGTTCTTGACTTTTGACCAGGAATCAGGTAGTTTTGGGCTCTCTCAAGAAATAAGTGCTATGTACTGGGTATTTACCTAAAGAATACAAAAACATTAATTCAGAAGGATGCTTGCACTCCTGTATTTACTGCTGCATTATTTCAAATAACCAAATAATGAAAGTAGCCCAAGTGTCCATTGACAAATGGATAAAGAAGATGTGTTTTATATATATATATATATATATATATATATATATATATATATATATAACATGAGAATAAACACATGGGACCAAAGGGGAGGTGGTAGGGGGATGGGTGAAATAGATATGGGGATTAAGAATACATGAATCTTGATGAGCACTGAGTAATGTGTAGGATTGTTGAATCACTATATTGTACACCTGAAACTAATATAATACTGTATGTTAGCTGTATTGGGATTAAAATTAAAACTTAAAAAAAAAAAGAAAGAAGAGCTATGAAGTGGGATGAAAGTACTTCCTGCTTTGTTGGCTCTAGATAAGGAGTTAATATGGAAGGTGGGGTATGTAGGAAGTAGTCCTTGCAGTGGAAGAGATTTAGTGGGAGTGATTGAGGCCTTATAATGGCTACTCTTAGCACCCAGACTGCAGCCGAAGTGCATGTTGAGTGGTCAATGAGTTAAGGTAGGCAATTGCTTCTATAACTTTTATTGAATAGTTGGTTCAGGCATGATTTGCGATTATTTAAATATTGCATTAGTCTTTTTTTATTTTTTTAAGTTTTATTTATTTATGATAGGCACACAGTGAGAGAGAGAAAGAGAGGCAGAGACATAGGCAGAGGGAGAAGCAGGCTCCATGCACCGAGAGCCCGACGTGGGATTCGATCCCGGGTCTCCAGGATCGCGCCCTGGGCCAAAGGCAGGCGCCAAACCGCTGCGCCACCCAGGGATCCCTGCATTAGTCTTTATCATTAGTTCATAAGATGAATAGAAAATGGAAAATACTGTGGGTGAGAAACGTGGTTCTCATTAAGTCCCTTCATTTGTGAGCAGGTAAGGAAATGATTAGGTGTGCTGATAGAGACAAATCTTTATCCTTGATCTGATATTCTTCAGATGTAAGCAGCCCAAATGTGCATTTACTTCTGAAGGAAAAACTCATATTAAAGAGCCTATTCAAAAATGCTAGAAATAATCTTATTATAATTCCAACTTAGACAAATAAACTTTATTTTAAAAATTATGAAGAAATTGGGGAAACATGAACTAGATAGTAAATGGTATCAAACCAGTTATTGTTAATTTTCTTAAGGTGGGATTGTGGCTATTTTTCAAGATTCCTTATCTTTTAGTGCTACAGACTAAAGTGTTTGTGAACTCACAGTTTTTGGGATTTGTTTCAAAATAAACTCAGCAAGAGGAGGAAGGTGGGTATGGGTAGGGGCGAAGTAAGATCGCCCATGAGTAAACAATTATTGCAGCAGGGCAATAGGTCTGGAATGCTTGTGGCATCTCTGTTACCTGCGTGTCATGAGGAAGCATGTGCTGTCTTTTCCCAAAATGGAAATGGCTTTGTCTTATTTCCGTTTATAAACTGAATCTGTGTTCTTTGTTAAAAAGTAGTATATCTAGAAGCAAATCAAATTTACATTGGATGGGTGATGCAAGGAAGTATGTCCTAGCAATGGAATATTACTGAGTCTTAAAAAGGAAGGAAATCCTGTCACATGCTACAGTATAGAGGAACCTTGCAAGATAAGTGAACCCCCCACTTATATGAGGTTCCTACATTAGTCAGATTTATAGAGATGAGAAGTAGAATGGCAGTTGTCAGGGGCTGGAACAAGTGGGGAATGGGAGTAGTTTAATGGGTGAGGTTCAGACCTACAAGATGAAAAAGTTCTGGAGATCTGGTTAGCATAATGTGAATATACTTAGCACTACTGGACTGTACACTTAAAGACAGTTGAAATGGTGAATTTTATGTGTTTTTTTCAATACAATAAATATTTTCTAGCTAGTACGTATAGAAAAGGAACACAGAAGAAAATAAATATCTCCATAATCTTACAACCTAGAAATAATTAGCATTAATTGGTATGTATCTTTCCATACATTTTTCCTATGGATACACACACCCTCCCATATACACACAATTTTAATTAAATAGGGGATCATACTCACTTAATAATAAAGAGGATATCTTTTCATTTAGTAAATATGTTTTCATGTACCATATCAATGGCTGCAGAGTTCTCCACCATTTAGACATATGGCACAATAAAACTTTGGCAGTCTCTCTTAAAGTTTTTGATCTCGGGACACCTTAATGAAGTTAAAAATTACTGAGACTCCCAAAGAATTTTTTGTGCATTATATCTGTGATATTTAGGGTACTAAATTAAAACTGATAAATTAGGGCACCTGGGTGGCTCAGTTAAGTGTCTGCCTTCAGCTCAGGTCTTGATCTCAGAGTCCTGGGATCAAATTCTCCTGTGGGCTCTGTGCTCAATAAAGAGTCTGCTTGTCCCTCTGCCCCTCCCCCTGCTCCTGCACACTCTCAAATAAATAAAATTTTTTAAAAACCTGATAAATTAAAAAATTTATTAATTCATTTAAAAATAACTATAATGCACTCATTTCATATTAATATAAAATACTATTTTTATGAGAAATAGCTATATTTTCCTCTCTTTTTTTTTCTTTTTAGAGAAAAGAGAGTAAGCAGGCAGGGGGGAAGGAGGTAGGATACTGAGCAGGCTCCACATCCAGGGTAGAGCCTGACGTGGGGCTTGATCTCACGACCCTGAGATCATGACCCAAACCAAAATCAAGATTGGGAAGCCCAACTTACTGAGCCACTCAGGCACCTTAGCTATATTTTCTAAAAGAAGAAAATTAGTGTGACAGGTGGCATTGTTTTACATTTCTGTAAATCTCTTTCATATCTAACTTAATAGAAAAAAGCTGGGCTCTTATACCAACTTCTGTAATCAATCCATTATGACATTATGTAAGTAGCTTCTAGAAAACTACCGTATACTCTTACGAGAGAATGAAAATGGAAATTATTATGTATTATTATGGAAAGAGTTTTGCCCTTACAAAGGTGCCTGGACTTTTCATGGATTATGGACCACATTTTAAGAAACATTGTTTCATAGATATTCCTCTGTGTCCTTGAATTTTTTTTAATTTCAGTATGATTGAAGTATAGTGATAAAATTGTAAGATATTTAAAGTGTACAATGTGACAAAACTCCCCCATCTAGTTAACTAACACATCCATTACCTCACATAGTTATCTTTGTGTGTGTGAACATTTAAAGACTAATCTCTATGCAAATTTCAATTATACAATACAGCATTATTGACTATAGTCACCATGTTTCACATTAGATCCTCAGATCTACATTAGATTCATCATATAGTTAAAAATTTGCATCCTTTTACCAACCTCTCATTGTTCTTTTCTTCTTTCTAGTCTTGTCTTTTGAACAAGTAGCCAGCTAGGCTCATTATGGAGCTTGGGGAGTGGGGTTGAAAAGCAAGGAAAGAAAAAAAAGCTTTCGTTTCCAAAAGCTGAAAACCAAATCCATAAAGGAGATTGTATGAGGTGCCTGAGAGGTAACATTTCATCATAGTTCAGTTTCCCAAACTTGTACTCATCTTTATTTTTTTAAAAGATTTTATTTATTAATTTATTTGAGAGAGAGCAAGGAGAGAGCACCAGCAGAGAGGGAGCTGCAGAGGGAGAGGGAGAAGCAGGCTTGTCACTGAGCAGGAAGCCTGACACAGGGCTGGATCCCAGAACCCTGAATCATGACCTGAGCCAAAGGCAGATGTTTAGCCAACTGAGTCACCCAGGTGCCCCTGCTTTTTATTTTTCTAAAAAAGGTCTTTGTTACATGTTGATAGAAAATCTTAAAAGTTGTTAACTACTCATGATTTTTCCATCATTGTATTGTAAAATTTGCAGACACATAAAAAAGTTGGAAGAATTATACAGTGAACACCCATATAACCACCATCTAAATGCTGCAATTAACATTTCGCTATGTTATGTCCATCCAACCATCCCTCTATCAATCCATCTTATTTTTTATTGAGGTATAATTCTCATATTATAAACTCCCTTATTTATTTATTTATTTATTTATTTATTTATTTATTTATTTATTTAATTTATTTATTTAACCCGGGAGCACGTTTATTGGTCCTGCTGAGGCCAAAACCACCCGGTGCGCTGGCAAAACAGGTCAGGGGAGGGAAGCAGCGCCCCCAGAGGTTGGGCCATCCTGGGCATTGGGAGCCTGGACCTGGGACACCCAGCAGGGCCACTGGGGGCCGAGCAGGGCAGCAGGTGTGCTGTGGTCCTGCCCAAAACTCCCCTTTTTAAAGTGCATGATTTAATAGTTTTTGGTATCTTCACAAGATTGTTCAACCATCCACATTAGTTCCAGAACATTTTCATTACCCCAGTCAGCAGTCAACTCTAAATTGCCATCTACTTTCTGTCTCCATGGATTTGACCATTTTAGACATTTCATACACCGGAATCATAAAATATCACCTTTTGTGTCTGGCTTCTTTGACTTAACACAGGGTCTTCAAGGTTCTTCCATGTTGTAGCATGAGTCAGTACTTTACTCCTTTTCATGGCTGAATAATAGTCTACTGTACGGACATATCGCACGTATTTGTCTCTTTAACAGTTGACAGACATTTGTGTTGTTCCATTTTTTAGTTATTATATATAATGTTTTTGTGAACACGTATGCAAATTTTTGTGGGGATATAGGTTTTCAATCCTTGGGAGTGGAATAAAATTGATGAATCATATGAGAACTCTAATGTTGAATATTACATTCCCACCAGCAATATGTGAGGGTTCTAATGTTTTCACATCCTTTTGGACACTTGTTGAATATAGTCTTGTAGGTGTGGAGTGAGATTTTCCTGTGGTTCTGATTTGCATTTCCCTAATGACAAATGATGCTGAGCATCTCTTCATGTTCTTATTGGCCATTTTATATTTTCTCTGTTTGCCCATGATCTTTTTAAAAAAAAGATTTACTTATTTATTTATGAGAGAGAAAGAGAGAGAGGCAGAAAGAAACAGAGAGAATACGGGGGAGGAGGCAGAGGGAGAGAAAGAGAGAAACTTGGGAATTAGTGAGGCTGTTGCTCATATCAAAGTTCATTTTTTCTTTTTTCCCCCCTAAGCAGTTTCTATTGTATGATTATATCACAGTTTGTTTATCCATTTTCCTATGGATGGGCATTTGGGCTTGTTGCCAGTTTGGGGTTAATATGAATAAAGCAGCTAGGGCAGCCTGGGTGGCTCAGTGGTTTAGCGCCGCCTTCAGCCCAGGGGGTGGGGTGATCCTGGAGCCCTGGAATCGAGTCCCAAGTCCGGCTCCTTGCATGGAGCCTGCTTCTCCCTCTGCCTGTGTCTCTGCCTCTGTGTATGTGTGTCATGAATAAATAAATAAATAAAATCTTTAAAATAATGAATAAAGCTGCTAAGAATACCCTCACCTCTGTCTTTTTGTGGACATATATTTTAATTTCTCTAGGGTGAATAGCTAGGAGTGAAATTATTGGGTCATAGGGTTGTTATGAAATCACCAAAAGTTATTCCCAAATGATTGTACCATTTCACATTCCCATGAACAATGTATGAGAGTTCTGGTAATTCTACATCCCCACCAACATTAAGTAAGCATTGTCAGTTTTAAAAATAGTAGCTGTATGTGCCCGGACAGGACAGGGCATATAATCCTGTCTCATTGTGGTTTTAATGTTCATTTCTCTGATGACTAATGGTGTTTTTTATATGCCTATTTGCCATTTGAATAGCTTCCTTTATGAAATGACTGTCCAAAATTTAGTTAATTGTATAGCATTTTACCATATGTAAGGGTTGTATGCCAGATAGTAAAAATAGAAAAAGAATACATAGTGCTGTGGATTCAGATATTTAAATATCTGAAGAGCCAAAGAAATGCCAAATGCATTTGCATGATGGCCCTGTCTAGGTGGGGTGTCAGAGTTCTGTAAATTAAGAATCAGGACCTTGGGATGCCTGGGTGGCTCAGCAGTTGAACATCTGCCTTCGGCTCAGGGCATGATCCTAGGTCCCAGGACCGAGTCCCACATCAGGCTCCCTGCCAGGAGCCTATTTCTCTCTCTTTTTATCTTTCTGCCTCTCATTCTCTGTGTCTCTCATGAATAATGAATAACGATCTTTTAAAAAAAGTGCTTAAGAATATGATAAAACTCACATGGTCAGGGTTACATTATGACTTTCAGAGGCTCTGGGGCACTTTTGCCTTTGTGAGAAAAAATATTAGAAATTGTATTCTACTGCTGCATTGGTATAAAGATGAATATAATCCAAGCTTGGCTTGGAATTATATATTCACTATTATTACATTAATATTTTTCTTCTGATTTTAAAAGAAATTCAGAGGTGCCTGGCTGGCTCAGTCAGTAGAGCATGCAGCTCTTGATGTCGGGGTTGTGAGTTCAAGGCCCACATTGTACATGGAGCCTACTAGAAATTTTTAAAATGTTAACGAATAAATAAATAAATTAAATTAAAATGGAAGTATATTTGTAGGCACCTAAAAGTATCGTAGGTCCTAGACACTGTGCCAGTCTCAAAACTGAAGGTCATTCCTGTTATTGACCACCTCCTCATTAAGTTATAGCGTAGAAAATTATAGTAATTATAAAAGGGAACTCATCCTAGGTCTGGGTTGTGAGAAAAGGAGACCCTGAGGTCTGTAATCCAGGCTCATTGTCCAGGCTGAATCTTCTGGTTGTTCTGTAACATTTCAAGGATATGAGAAGGTAATTACCCAAAGTGTGGGACAATGTAACCTTTTCCTTGGTGAGTAAGCGTCTTCCAACATAAGAAAGCGTTAAGTATAGGAATGTTTAGGAAAATCACACCTATTCATGAATATTTGAAGGTGAAAGAAACTGTACCTATTTGGTATTTAAGGGTTTAAGAGATTTGGGTCTGTTAGATTAATATTTCAGCTTTGTGATTCCCAACTAAATGTATAATTGAGCAACTGATTCAGCCCATGATTTTAAGTTCAAGTGTTATAAGTTTAATCTTTTAGATTTTAACTTACCTAAGAGCATAGAAAGTTTTGTTTGTCTAAGCAGTACTTGAAAGAAAAATCAAATATGTTCAGTGTATAAATATAGCTGTAAATACTTGAGGGAATCTACTCACTTTAATAATCCCTCTTTAAGGTGAGTGCTTAAGTTGTCTGGATTTATCAAGAGAGTTAAACATTTTTTAAAACTGTGGTTTTGGGATCCCTGGGTGGCTCAGTGGTTTAGCGCCTGCCTTTAGCCTAGGGTGTGATCCTGGAGTCCCAGGATCGAGTCCCACATCAGGCTCCCTGCATGGAACCTGCTTCTGCCTCTGCCTGTGTCTCTGCCTCTTTCTCTCTCTCTCTGTGTGTCTCTCATGAATAAATAAATAAAATCTTAAAAAAAAATAAAACTGTGGTTTCCTAAAAGCTTAAGAAATAGATTTTGAATAATTTGAATACTAATTTTTAAAATGAAAATAACTCTCTCTCTGTGTGTGTGCCACAAAAGCCATCCATGAGGACATTAAAGTCATGGTATTGATGATGTATATTGTGACAATGAAAGAAATGAAGTGAGCCTGTTTAAGGGTAATGAAATCTTGGGCGCCTGGGTGGCTCAGTCTGCCTTCTGCTCAGGTCATGATCTCAGGGTCCTGGAATCAAACATCAGCTCCCTGCTCAGTGGGGAGCCTACCTCTCCTCGTCCCTCTGCCCTTCCCCCCAGCTCTTGCCCTCTCCCACTTGTTCGGTCACAAAGAAATAAAATCTTAAAAAAAAAAAGAGAGAGTAATACAATCTTAATGAAAGAAAGATCACAGTCCAGAGAGTTTTTATTAGGTTCTACCATTGTTAGGAAGGGAACTTCCTGTCTGAAAATTTAAAAACTGCACAGTAAGTTCACTTTAAAATACCAGAGTGAAAATTGCATAAAAATAAGCACACCATCATTTCCCCTTGATTTCCTCAGAAACTTTTCCTTTCCAGTGGAGATTTGTGAATTCTGTAATATACTCTATTCCACAGCTCAGTTCAGATCTTTTAGCAGACATTTAATAAGTGTATAATAGATTATACCAATATTGGCAATACAGGATGAATGAGATTGGTTCTTGCCTCTAGAGGAGTGCCAGACACATGAAGAGGGATGGCCAATACATGTAAATTCCCTTCCTCTCCTTTCTCTGCTGTTGGGGCTCTATGGGAAGATGGAGTGTGGTCACCCCATCTTTGTTTAGCTGGTCTAAACAAGCCATCTTCCTTGGAATCTGATCTAGCAGAAAAGCACTGAATTAAAAACTCGCTTTAAAAGCTGGACTTTAAAAAAATAAATAAATAAAAGCTGGACTTTGCCAGTACTAACACAGATCCCTGAAGCCTTTTCCTAAGCCAGTTTCCTTGTTTATTTTCACAACTGTAACTGGGGCAAAGGCAAACTGAGAAGGGCTCACGTGGTGGATCGCGCATGATCCAGTTGTCAGAAACGGATGCCATTCCATGTATATTTTGCAGAAAGGGATTTTCAAAAGGGTAAGTAAGCACCTACAGAATTGTTGGGGCTACAAAGAAGGGCCCTAGACTGGACCTCTGGGATGAAGCTCAAGAACATATTGTAGAATTGGCTCAGCAGGGAATCAGAGGCTGAAGTGGGACTCATAGTTTTCAAAGACCATAGCCTTGGGTCAGCTGGGTGCCTCAGCGGTTGGGCATCTGCCTTCGGCTCAGGGTGTGATCCCGCAGTCCCGGGATCGAGTCCCACATCAGGCTCCCTGCATGGAGCCTGCTTCTCCCTCTGCCTGTGCCTCTGCCTCTCTCGAATAAATAGATAAAATCTTAAAAAACAAACAAACAAACAAAGACTCTAGCCTTGGTCCAGGACCAGCTGTCTCTGGACATCCATGAAGCCACTGAGGGACATCAGAACTCCAGGACAGTACCTGCCAGAGGAAGACAGCTGCGCAGTAGGAAGGTGGCCTCTACCTGGCTTCCACCTTCAAAATAGCAACAATGATTATTAAATGTGAGTAAAGCTAACACTTCCCAGTACTATGTACCAGTCCAAGCAGTTTATGTGACTTAACTCACTTAGTCCTCACAACAATCCTACGAGGTAAAAGCTGTTACTACTGCCCCCATTATGCAGACAAGGACCCTGAGTTAGAGAGGAGACCTACTCAGGTCACACCAGGAGCAAGAAGCGGTAGAGCTGCGCTTGCGTCCTCTTGGTGGACTTGATTTTGTGCTTAGACCCCAGCTGCAAGGAACGCTGGGAAGCAAAGCGACACTTCTGTTTTTTTCCCACCCCTGCAGCCTTCGAGGCAGTGTGGAAGGCAGCAAAAGGGCTGTCACCACGTCCATCCCCACCAGCCGGCTTGAGACCCAGGGCTCACCGCGACAAAGATGCCACAGCAACAGTGATTCAGCACAAATAGATTCAATGCACTGAATCTGTCGTCTGCTACCCAAAGATTAGCTCACTACAAAACCCTATCAAAGTGATAGGGACAGCTTCCAGATTGTATCTGACGCACCTCTTGTTTGAACAACGCTTCATTTAGTTTCTTGCCTGTGTTTATTTCATCCATACAAAATTACTAAAATTTAGTGATTCAAATTTATTCATTTTTGGCAAAATACAAAGTGTTTCTCTTTAAAAACAAAGCAAACTAACTTTGAAAAATGATCACAAGCCCATTGGCTGTCAACAATTCCCCTTCATTTCTTAGAACCAAACTCAAAAGGCATCTCTTTCGTGAGGATTTCCCTCTGGCATTGAGTACTTTTGTGCATTAATTTTTTAAAGACTTTATTTATTTACTCATGAGAGACACAAAGAAAGAGGTAAAGAAATAGAGAAGCAGGCTCCTCACGGGGAGCGCAATGCAGGCCTTGATCCCTGGACGGGCATCACCCCCTGAGCCGAAAGTAGACTAGGTCAACCGCTAAGCCACCCAGGTGTCTCTTTTGTGTATTAACTCTATTCTCTTCTATGAAAGATCTCTACATGTCTGCATGAGTTTGCTAGGGAAGACATAAAAATTACCACAGACTGGGGGGCTTAAAAACAGATACCTGTTTTCTGACTATTCTGGAGGCTGGAAGTCTGAGATCAGGGTGTTGACACTGTTGGTTTCTATTGAGGCCTCTCTTTGTGGCTTGTAGACGGTTGTGTCTTCAGGTGGCCTTCCCACTGTGTTTCTCAGTTCTAATCTCCTCTTCTAGAACCAGCCACACTGGATTAGGGCCCGCCCAAATGACCCCATTTTAACTCAATAACCTCTTGAAATTCCCTATCTCCTAATATAGTCATATTCTGAGGTCCTGGGGATTAGGGCTTCAACATATGAATTTAGGAGGATACAATTCAGCACATAACAGCATCCTTTGCCAATAAAGCTATTGTCTTGACATCTTTCATACCAAATACATTTTTTCCAAATCTAACTTTAGTTTTAGATACAGGAGTTAAAACATTTTATGTAGTCAAACAATGCTCATCTTTTGGTTCAATTCTTCAATTATAGTCTTTAAATTTTTTCTTTTTTTAAAAAAAAGATTTTATTTATTTATTTATTTATTTATTTGTTTATTTGTTATTTATTTATTTATTTATGAGAGAGCGTGAGTGGGGTGAGGAGCAAAGGGAGAGGGACAGACCCCTTGCTGATCTTGGAGCTGATGCAGGGCTCCCTGAGGAGTGGGATCCCATGATCCTGAGATCACAAACTGAACTGAGGTCAAGAGTTGGATGCTGTAACCAACTGACCCATCCAGGTACCCCTTAATTTTTGGTCCTATTTATTTATATAATTAAAGTCTTGCAAGCAGGACACTTGGGTGACTCAGTTGGTTGAGCATCTGCCTTCAGCTCAGATCATGATCCCAGGATCCTGAGATCGGGCCCTGTGTCAGGCTCCCTGCTCTTTGGGGAGTCTGCTTTTCCCTCTCCCTGCCACCTGTTCGTGCTCTCTCACTATCTCTCTCTCAAATAAATAAAATCTTAAAAAAAAAAACTCTCTCAAACTTATTTTGGTATTATTCAAGCAAAAACCTAAATAGTTTTTATTTCTCTAAATTTTTAATTATTTATTCCTACATCACCTTAAAAACAAAGTTATTTATTTATTTGAGGGATAATTAGAGAGAAAGGGAGAGTGAAAGCATGAGCAGAGGGAGGAGCAGAGGGAGAGGAAGAAGTAGCCTCTGCTGAGCTCAGGTGGAATTCAGTGGAGGGCTTGATCCCAGTTTGCTGAGATCATGACCTGAGTCATGCACTTAACCAACTGAGCCACCTAGGTTGCCTTCTGACATCGGCTTTTGAATATGCCTTCCCTTTTCCATTTGATATGTGATGGTATCTTTTTTATAATATTGTAAATATTTGTATATAATTATGTTGCTTTACACCCAAGACATATATATAGGTTCAGACCAGTACCAGAAAGAGTGGGAAAGCGCATGTTTTCAGCTGGGTCATCCTTAAGCCTATGAGGAAACAGCTTAGGATGGTCACTTGCAAATCTAGCTCCCTCCTTGCCCTGGTCTCCTCTGCTGTTCCCTGGGCTCCAGACTCCATTTTGTCCCACTTAGTAGTTGAAGCCTGTGAAATTTTTTGCCCTTTGCATCAGAGACAGATAAAATAGATTTTTCTCTCCATCCTAGAGGGCAGTGTATCCTTACATCGTTCAGAGATCTGATGGGTGTGGAGGTTTGAAATAGCCATTCTGGTAAATAAAAGAAGGGATTATTTGGTCAGAAAATGTAGTGTGATTCATGGGCAGGGCTGAGCCCCATTTAAAGTTGGTGACCATCAATCTCTGGTGGAAGCCAGCTGCTCCATTACGTGCATGCGACTCTTGAGGATGGTCGGGGAATGTGAATTCCTCTGTATAGGGATTGGAAACAAGAGGAGGTGGAGAGGCTGAATTCAGAGAGATGGAGAGAATGGGACATTATCTGGCTCAGAAATGATTAGCCTTAGACCAGAGAGAAAATGCTTCATCCTCTGAGGAGGAAGGAATGGAAAGGGACTGTGTGTGTATGCGTGTGTGCACACATCTGTAGAGGTGTGTGCAGAAATGGAAGAGTCCCTGCTTCTGACGTGCCTCTGAGTCCCTGCATCTTCCTTCTTCTTGGGCTGGGTGGTATGTGCCAGGCTCCCTCCATCTGATGCTCACCTGGGACTCTGAATCTGGAACAAATAGCTATTTTTGGCAACTGCTATGGAGATGGCAGCAGTGTCTGGTGTCACTGTGCCCCTTCCACCTGTCATGACTAAAAGATGACTTTGTGTCCTTCCTTTTTTATTCCCTGGAGCTTCTTTCATTCTGGCTAGTTTTCCTGGTGTGGCCCTCAGGCCCCAGGCCAATATTATAAACCTGCACTATCCTTCTATTAAAATTGTCAGTACCAGTCTCTGTCACTGTTACTTGGGGGTGGGCTTTGGAGCCAAGCACAGGTTTTAGTCTTGTCCTTGGGACCAACTTTGTGGCCTTGGACAAAATACTTAAGCATTCTAAGCCCCAATTTTTCTCATTTTGTGAAATAAGAATATATCTTTAAAGAGTTCTTGTTAGAATCAAATGAAATAGTAAGTGTAAATATCCTCAATAATATCAGCATTTTTGTAAGATGTTGATAAAGAAGAGTTATTCTTTTACACAGTGTTTTCTCATGTATGATCTTACAAGGCAGGACAGAGGTCCCCATTTTCAGGACGCCTGGGTGGCTCAGCGGTTTAGCGCTGCCTTCAGCCCAGGGTGTGATCCTGGAGACCCAGGATGGAGTCCCACATCGGGCTCCCTGCAAGAAGCCTGCTTCTCCCTGCTGGTATGTCTGCCTCTCTGTGTGTGTCTCTCATGAATGAATGAATGAATGAATCTTTTTTAAAATCCCCATTTTACAGATTTGGAAACTGAGGTTCAGAGAGGCAAGGTGATACACTCAAGCTCACACAGGGAGTAAATCTGGGGTTTGGGTTTTCTGATTTGTGGTCCAGCTTTTCTAGAGGCCTGGCTGTGAACCTGTAGACGGGTATGAGAGTTTCATGCAAACCTCTGGAGAAAGGTAATTTAGGGGTGGGCATTTGGAACTGAGACCAGCAGCATGCATTTTACTCCTGTGATTACAGTGAAGAGGAGAGGGAGCGCAGCCTGGTGTACGCCAGCGCCGAGGAGAAGCAGGCTCAAACAGAGAATATGGCTTATTGCACAGAGAAGAGAATCAGTGTTTTAACAGCACTTGAGAATAATGAGAGCAGGGGAAAGAGTGACAGAATTAGGCATTTCAAAGAGATCAAACAAAATGAAGCCTGAGAGCAGGCCATTGGATCGGGCACTACCGAGAAATCACTAGTACTCAGCTCCACCGTGTTCTGCTCCAATCTGCTCACCAGACTTACCTGTGTCATCAAGTTGACAAATATTTTAAAGCATTTGTTTCATTCACAAAAATAGATATAACTAAATAGAACATTAGTGACAGTTTCATTAAATATACCATATTATGGTTTTCACTAATTGCCACTAATCCTTTAAATGGCAATGGTCCCTGAAAAGTTTAGAACATAATAATTTCTAAAATCGTCCCATAAGGATGATGATATTTTCTTATTTTTAGTACTTTTTTAATTGATCACTAGGAAAAAATGAATAGCTTTTCTGAAACACGTAAGTGCACAATTAAAAGCTAAAAAAAAATCCAGCAACACAAGTAATGCAAAGCTATTTCCTAATGTACAGAAATAGAAAGTATGTGGGTTGCCTGGCTGGCTCAGTTGGTAGAGCATGTGACCTTAACCTTCAGGTTGTGGGTTTGAGCCCCATATTGGGTGTAGAGATTACTTAAAAATAATATCTTTAGGGATGCCTGGGTGGCTCAGTCAGTTGGGTATCTGCCTTCCACTCAAGTTGAAATCCCTGGATCCTGGGATCAAGCCCCGCAGCAGGCTGGGAGCAGGGTGTTCATCAGTAAGTCTGCTTCCCCCTCTGCCCTCCCCTTACCTGTGCTCTCATACATTCTCTCTCTTGAATAAATAAATAAATAAATAAATAAATAAATAAATAGTAATAGTATCTTTTTAGAAAAAGGACAAAAAAAATAAAAAGAAAAAGGACAAAAGGAAGTGCGTAATATCAGTGAGCAGTTTGATTTTTGTTTTTTGCAAGGTTGAGTATAAATGAGTTCAGTGCCTGACAGGTTCACTCAGCTCTAACATCCTAAATTAAGGCTGAGCCCATGATTTGAAACTGACTTTGGAAATCAATCACAATGGGGAATAGAATGGGAAAAGACCTTACATGGTGCTTTGCACACTGTCCTCTCTATCTTCTGCGGATAATAATGACAAAGTGTTCGCTTTAGAACAGTGAAAAAGATATTATTTGGAAAATATTATTCTAGAAAATAGTTTATTTTCTAGAATAGATTTTACATAAAATAACATCTAGAATAGATGTTATTCTATTTTTTTGTTAATTTCTTGGAAATTTGTTTTCAAATATATTTTATTTTTTAAAGATATTTATTTATTTATTTATTCATTCATTCATTCATTCATTCATGAGAGACACACAGAGAAAGAGGCAGAGACACAGGCAGAGGGAGAAGCAGGCTCCATGCAGGGAGCCCGACGTGGGACTCGATCCGGGGACTCCAGGATCACACCCCGGGCAGAAGGCCGGTGGTAAACCGCTGAGCCACTGGGGCTGCCCTCAAATATATTTTAATTGAAAATATCAATGTAGCTTTTTTATTTTTTAATTTTTATTTTTTCAAAGACTTTTATTCATTTATTCATGAGAGACACAGAGAGAGACACATAGAGACGCAGGCAGAGGGAGAAGCAGGCTCCATGCCAGGAGCCAGATGCGGGCCTCGATCGCCGGACTCCAGGATCGCGACCTGAGCCGAAGGCAGGCACTCAACCCCTGGGCCACCCAGATGCCCTTATAAATATAATTTTTAAATGTTTTTATGAAAATGTATTACTACTTAGTTTGCATTATGAAAAGTCATGAGGACAAAAGAGAAGCTCTGGCTACGTTGATAACCTTTGAGACCAGATTCGACAACCAGAACTTCATCATTTTCTCACTGAAGTGCTCAGGTGGAAGAGCACTGCGCAGTAGCAGGCTCCCTGCGGTAGAGGTGGTTGGTGTGAAGGGCCCAGATCCCTTTTCCCAGCAGGTGGACACACTCTCCTACTGTTACTGTGAGGCAGGGTGGAGTGGGGGGCCTCATAACACCCACTGTTGCTGCCCTAGCTAGAGAATTGCCCTCAGCGAGTAGGTGCAGACTTGGCCTGCCCGGAAGCTCTGCTACCCTCTTGCCCATCCCTGAGTTGTCTGATGACTGACTGATGAGGAAGGGTCCAAGCAGCCTCAAAGGAGACCGACTCTGTATCATAGTATGTGCTCCAGGACATCTCCGGGTTATTAGACTGAGCTAGGCTTCCATGGAGACCACATGCTTGCTTCACTTTATTCCCCTATTCTGTCCTGCTTTCCCCCTTCCGCTGCTCCTGAGGCATTTCCCCCATAAAGCACTTGAACGTGAATTCATATCTCAGGTTCTGCTTCTGGGGAACCTAACCAAAGACGCTCCCCCAAAGGGAACACTCATAACAAGAGGCTCTCTTAGGGCAGGATCATTCCTAAGAGGAAATTGAGAGAAGGCTTGTAGACACATTGCTCCAGTCTCTGCCTCCATCCTGGCATTCTTTCCTGTGTCTTCATGTCATCTTCTCAGAAGGATATTAGCCATATGGGACATAGGGCCCACCCCATTCCATGAAGACCTTGTCTTACTATTTCTATGATGACCTATTTCCAAATAAGATTACCTTCTGATGTCTTGGGGTTAGGATTTCAACAAATCTTTTTGGAGGGCACAATTCCAACCATAATGGTTATATAGGTCAAATAAGAGACCTGTGAAGGCCAGATTCAGCCGGAGGGGTGTCAGCTGGCTGATAGTGGTGTTTCTCTGCTGTTCTATAGCACCTGTTTCTACCTGTGTGCAGGGGACCCGTCTCTATCACAACACTTGTTACATTTTACACAATAATCATCACTTTGCTTCGCTTTCCTTAACCTGGGCAATGCCCTGAGGGGAGGAGCAATTTGTTATTTGGCATCCTCAGTGCCTGGTATCAAACCTGCCACATAGGACTCACTTGCCAAAAGCTTGTTGAACAAAAGTAGGATGGTTCTAGACTCTCAAATACAATTTGGCTCAGATTATTGGACCCACTACTTAGCTCCTCGAGCCTCTAGTTTTGCTATTCCTAAAATAGAATTAATTGAAACTAACCTGTGGAATTGTGGGAATAAAAGACCCAGACCAGTGCCACGGTTTAGAAAGTGTTTGCTTCCAACCCTTTCATTGCTTTTCTGTCTTTGAAGGTGTGGGGACTCACTTGGAACCCCCAGAGTTGGTATGAAGATTATTTTAAGGAAGAAATGAGGCTGCCATAAATTCTCCTAGCCGTGGTTTCTACTCCCAGCAGCGGGACCAAAATAAGTCTTCTATATATCCGCTCTCCAGGGGTGTTTCAAGGCCATGAAGAAGATAGAAAGGCCACCTGCACATGTATAAACAAACATTCTCACAATTTTTTTGATCTCCCATTTGTTCTCCTAAAAATCCATTTGTTTTTGCTAGAGGAGTCTATTTCTTCTTCCCATAGAAGCTGTTAGGCATACAAGTCTTTAACCATTTAACTAGCCAGCTACTTCTTTTACTGGCTCTTGTGTGCATACTGATAAACCTTTCTCTTCTGTTAATCTGTCCTTTGTCAGTTTAATTCACAGGCCCTGGGCACTAAACCTAAGCGAGCAGAGGAAAAAGTCTTTCCTTTGCTACGAAGGGTTTGGAAAAGAAGTCTTTTTTTTTTTTTTTTCATTTTTGGCTGTGTGGCTCCACTATGTACAAATACAAACATCCTGGAACATTATCTTAATAAGGATGGATCATTCTGCAGTAAAACAGTTTGATCAGTATTGCTCTCAACAGCTTCTAGCAACTGCTGAACCACGTCTGAACCATAGATGTCCGCAGTGACCCTTTTCTCCCTTACACAGAACGAACAGGGAGCACGTGTAATTTACATCATTAAAATGTGTAAGCTCCCAAGGCAAGAAGGAAAGAATATATACCAAAGTGTCAGCATGAATTATTTCTGGATGAAGACATTTTAAAATGTCCTTTTTTTTTGGGGGGGGGATCCTTATTTTGTAAATTTTCAGCAGCGAATATTAGGTTTTTTTTTGAATATTAGTTTTATAATAAAAAGGCTCTTTCTCAATAAACATTTTAAAAACAAAAGTAAGCAATTAGAAATACAAGGTAGGCGATTTCTCTTAGACCACTCTCGTTTGCTGGTGTTTTTTTTTTTTTTGTATTGTTGTTGTTTTGTTTCTTTTTTTACCTTCAATCCAGATTTGACATGGCTTTTTAAACATTAACTGCATATTCAACATTCCTTGCTCGCTGGTCACCTAGAAGGTAGAGTCATTTCTTCTCGGATTTTGTAGTCGACGTAAGTGTTGAAAAAAAAGAGAGAGAAAGAGACAACAGGCCCCAAATGGAGTCACTTGTGCAAACCCACATCGCTAAACCAAGACTTAATACCTAACTAAATGTAACCACAATTGTAACTGAACTCACGTGAGTTTGCTCCTTGGTGAGTTACAGGCGGAGACTATACCAAATGAAGTTGTCACACAAAGGGAATTTTATTTGCAGCATGTAAGAAGATCACAAGGAGTAACTTCCAAAGCCATAACTCCTGGAGCAGGCGTGAGTGGGTTTTTTTTATTTGGAGTTAAGATAAATCTTCAGAAAGGGGAGTTTTGTCATCTTATGTTGAGGTAGGCATGAAGTTGTGCGTGCATTTTACGGAAACATGACTATGCGTGCATTGTATGTTATGTCAGGGAGGTTTGCGCTCCTCCTTGGGTGGAGATTTTAATATAACAGGCAGAAGAAAGTGGGACAATGGGAAGGGGCTGGGCCCTGCTTACTTTTGAAACAGCGCTGACTTACTGTCTCTGATCTGATATGACTATTTCCAGGCCTGGTGGAGACTGTTAGTTTTTGCATTCGTTTTGTTCCCTGGACATCCTTAACCACTGAGATTTTTGCATTTCTTTGTAATTCAGCACCTCCTGGGGAATTCCACCAGCATGTGCTTGGGCCAGGGAGGCACAGACCTGGGCAAGTAGCTGGGCGTCTAAAATGACTTCTCTGGTTTCACAAAAGCACTGTCTCATCTTTCTCATCCTGGCTCACCACCCTCTGGGGAGCTTTCCCAGTGTAATCTGAAACCTGCCCCAGTACTCACAGGGCAGGGAGAGACCAAAGGAAGAGGCAGGTCACTCCAGGTTGGGAGGTGGCAATTTTAAGAACAGCAAAGGGAACTTAGATGTGAAGTTCATCTTGGGAGGCAGCAAGATGAATGGACCCTCGTACTTGTCCTCCAAATCTTAAGGAGTTTATAAAGAGGCCCTAACTGGGCTCAAACGTAACTGTACCGGTGTTTTTGACATCATGTCACCATCTCAACACTATGTCCTTGGAGCAGCCTCTAGGAGTGGGAAAAGCAAGTGGAACTCACATTCCAAGGACGGGGTGTCTCCAAGTGCCCCAGTCTAGCAAAGGGGTCTGTTGGAGGTCACCTCTTTTTGATGACCTTACCCAACATCTGGGGACTCCTTTTTATGCTTAGGTCATGTCTCAAACCCTGTCTTCACCCTGGAATGGAGTCTGGAACCAGTCTGGAATCACTTGACTAGCACTAGAGAGGAAATCTGCCTGACAGACCCTTGCTGTCCCCAAAAGGAAGGTGATTTAGCCACAAAAAATCCACTCTGCTAGTAACTTCCTTGTCCTGCCCCCTTCTGCCTATGAAAGTCTTTCATTTTGTACAGCTCTTTTGAGCTCCTTTCTATCTGCTAGATGTGATCTGATTTGTGAATCGTTGAGTAAAGCCAATAAGATCTTTAAAATTTACTCAATTGAATTTTGGTTTTTTTAATGCAGAGGTTGAACATTTGCCTCCCAAACCTGAAACCAGAACTCATTTTATTTTATTTGCCAAAAATACCCCAGCTGGTCACAACTTTTTACTAGAGCTTAGCTCTGGGTGCTGCTTTTATCAAGCACAGCTCCTATCAACAAAGGAAAGAAGAAATTAACAAAGGAAAGGATAGAATGATTTCTTGGAAAGGAATGTGAAATAGTGAAATGTCCTTTGAAACAAAGGTGATTTTAAGATCACATACTACTTATTTGAAAACAATACTAATGTTTATTATAATTTGGTTAAGGACAGATTATAAGAACACTTAACAGAAAACTTAACCTTGAACTGAATTGAGATAAAAAGAAAATAAGAATAAACTGGTGTCAAATAGCCTTATTAGGAAAAGATAAGAAATGCGTGTTCACATCTTTGACAGATTTTGCTTTTTAACTATTCTAATAAACTGGCATTTGTTGGGGAAATATAATTAAAGATGAAATGTCTTCATGACGCAGAAAACGTCTCTACAAAGAGAATGAAAAAAAATTTTTTTTTATTGAATAAGCATTAAGCCAGAATGTGATGCACATCTCAGGCCATCTGCTAAAGATGGCAAAGACAGAAGGAAATCTTGCTCTCTTACGGCTGAGTGAGTGATCGCACCCGTGACATTCGGTAGGTTTTGCAATTTGAAGTCAGATGATAGTTGAAGTTAGGCCTGTCTTCTCCTAGCAAACTGGGAGGTAGGGCATGATCTTCCTTGATGATTACATTTCACAGAGATGGCTCCAGGTCCTCTGTCCTCCGGAAAACATTCCTGAGTCGTGAGACTGGCAAGAGGCTTATTTAGCCATTACAAAGATTTATATACATTTGAGAAAACAGAGAAAGAAATTCTGAAAGAAAAGGGAAAGGAAGGTTTGTTTCCTTGTTTCCAAAAGGAAGAATTAAGCCCCTTACCTGCCCTTACACATACTGTGGGGTGACTTCTCAATTCACTTGCTGTGTGTCAGATAACGGGGGGTAGGGGGGGTGGGGGGCAGTGGGGGGGTGTAATTCAGCAAATATCAGGTATGCAGTTTTTCCTTTTCTGCAAAACAGCAGAAGCATACTCTTTTTCTGATTGCCTAGGCTAGGGTTTTTTAACCATGGCACTACTAACATTTTGTGGCCAGATGATTCTATGTGGTTGGGACAGTCCTGTGCATTGTAGGATGTTTAACAGCATTCCTGGCCTCTTTATCCACTAGATGCCAGTAGGATAACCCCCTCCCCAACCTGTTGAGTGAGGAAAGTGCTAAGGAATAGGCTGAGAGAGACAGGAGCCCCTGCTTCTGCCCCACTCTCCTGACAAGGCTCAGGCAGGGGCCTACGTGACCAGACTCACAGAAATCCCAGATGTTGGGAAATGCTGAGGACAAAACCAGAGGTAAGGGAACATAACGGGACTGAGGAGACTACCTTGTTTGTCCTAAACGACAGCGATGGGATATCTCTATGACAGTGACAGTTGGACCACTGAAAGTTACCAAACATCAAACAAAAAGTAAACATGGTGCTTTCAGTGAGAGAGGCATCAAGAAGATTTAAGTTCCTTGGTCAGTTCTCAATAAAAGACTGCCACTCAAAGCCCTCAATGGCAACCCACTTGGGACCCATCTCACTCAAGAGAGCTTTTTTCTTTTATTTCTGTTCTCACCTGCACCTTGTAAACTTTCACTTCATTTCACCCTTTTGTGTCCATGAGATTCATTTTTGACTCCGTGAGACAGGAACCCAGTAACCCTGTAACACTACAGCAACTAATAATGTCTCAGTTATAATCAGATGCCCCCAGTGGAGTGAGGGTGGGAATCACCCTCTGTTGAAAAGTACTGGCTTCAACAAATGATTGGGGCTCCTGGGTGGCTCAGCCTGTTAAGCATCTGACTCTTGATTTCGGCTCGGGTCATGATCTGGGGTCGTGAGATCGAGCCCACCGTGGGCTCAGTGCTCAGAGGGGAGTGTGCTTAAGGTTCTCTTTTTCTCCCCACTTCTGCCCCTGTCCTCTCATCCCCCACCCTGGTTGGTGTTTATAGGCCTGTGAACAAAAGCTCTCTTTCTCTCTCAAAGCAAAACAAGGGACACGTGGGTGGCTCAGTCGGTTAAATGGCTGCCCTAGCCCAGGTCATGATCCCAGAGTCCCGCATCGGGCTCCCTGCTCAGTGGGGAACCTGCTGCTCCCCCTCCCTCTCAGAGCTATCCTGAAAAAGAGGAAGGAGGAATCCTTTTTTGGATGGTTTTGCCTAGCTGAGAGGATATGATCCTGCCGGCTGCCATCTGGCCACCATCATGGGGGAGCCTGATTGAGAATGGAGGCAATCTGGGGGGAAGAGAATTAGGGTAACAGGGGACAGTATCCTGAGGACACACTTTGAGCCCTGGCTCTAGCCAAGTCTGAAACCACTGCTTTTGAATCGTTTCTTACTGTGAGTCATGGAAGCTGGGGCTGGGAAGTTAGTGTGCAACTGGCACACTCAGCACACTCACACAGTACTCACACACTCTCCATGCACTCCTTTCTTCCCAAATGGATGGGGTGGAGGAGGGGGATGAGAGTCATGATATTAATCCTCTCTCTCTTTTTAGTTGCAAAAATTTTGCCTCAAAATATTTTTTTTTTATTTCTGTGGTGGTTTTAACATATTTCCACAAATACTTTGATACTTTGCTATCAAGCAAGTGGAGCTAAATTTGTCTCCCCTTAATTATGAACTAAGTAGACTTAGTGACTCACTTCTAGAGAGTAGAGGATGGACATGGAACTGTACTAACCACAATATCAAGATCTGCAGACACCACTTGAACTAAGGTGGTCAAAGGAAACATCTCCAACAATAATGAAGGACGGTACGTTGTTCTCCTGATATGATACGAGAAGGATATTGTACCACATGATATTTCTTCCAAAAATGGACTACCTCAGTGTAATCATGAGAAAACATGAGACAAACTAACATGTGGGGGCATTTTACAAAATAACTGACTGGTCTTCTTCAGGTCCAGGTCATGAAAACAAGAAACGACCGATAAACTGTTAGGAACCAAAGTGAACTAAGCAGGCATGATAACTAAATGCAATATAAATCTCAGTTCCTGGAACAGGAAAAAAAATATTGGAAATACATTATTGGAACATTTGGTGAAATTTAATAAAGTTTTGCTTCATTAATATTGTATCGGTATGAGTTTATTAATTTTCATAAATGGTTATTAACACATTGGGTTTTTTAAAGACTTTATTTATTTATTTGAGAGAAAGTGACAGAGAGGAAGAGTGGGGGGGGTGAGGAGGAGCAGAGAGAGACAGAGGAGTAGGCTCCCTGCTGAGCAAGGGGCTTGACATGGGACTTGACCCAGGGATCCATCCCAGAACCCCAGGATCATGACCTGAGCCACAGGAGGGTGCTTAGTTGACTGAGCCACCCAGGTGCCACTTAACATCTTCTTCTAATCTCCCTCAGCACTAATCTACTTTTGTCCTGAAGCTCCTCTCTCATCACTTTTGTTATGGTTTATTTATGAGAATGTCTTCTCTGCTACTAAGTTACATGTTTCTTAAGGGCCAGATCCCATCAGATTCATCTTTGTATCCTCTGCAGCATACATCAGGCCCTCAAAAGTACGGGTTACATGAGACAGCTTCAATGGGGACCACAATTAGTGATCTGTGTGTGTCTTAAATTGATGTCCTGATTTTTGTAGTAAGATTAGAGGGAGATTTTTAGCAGTGTTCAGATTCTGGGAATTGGGCTCATTTGTTCCCCCTTAATTGTTTGGAGTCCATCTCTCCTTTTTCTGTATTCTTCCCTGCTCATAGCTAGGGACACATGCCATGGCCTAACACCTCAATTATCCCTTTCTTTGCCAGACAATGGTTCCCAAGTTCCTGCTGTCTTCAAAACATCAGTGGATTCCCTGTTCCTGTAAAGAGTTTAAGGATGGAAGGCAATGGAAGGTCCCTGATGTTGCTGAGGAAGACCGAGCTGTGGCTGTTTATCAGAGAGAATGCAGTTTGGAAAACAGAATCTATCCTAGATAATTCAGTTGAGGGAATGTGATGTAGGCAACTGCTTACAAAGTGTTGAAAGAGTTGAAAAGTCAAAGAAAGGATGGAGGAGGGACGCCTGGGTGGTTCAGCAGTTGAGCATCTGCCTTCAGCTCAGGTGGTGGTCCTGGAGTCCCAGGGTTGAGTCCTGTATCAGGCTCCCCATAGGGAGCCTGCTTCTCTCTCTGCCTGTGTCTCTGCCTCTCTCTCTTTGTGCCTTGCATGAATAAATATATCTTTAAAAAAAAAAAAAAGAAAGGATGGAGGAGAAAGAAGGGAGGAACAAGCCATATATTAGCAATAGCAGAAAGCTGCCATTAGGGAGAAGATGGTACCAAGAGGCTGGAAGCCAGAGCTACTATCATCTGGGCGAACTGTAGGGGCCAAGGGCAGGCCACCCCAAGATAGACTACTTTAACATAAAGATTATTTTTAGTTAAAAGCAATCAAGACCCAGCCAATTCAGGAAAAGCTTTTTACCACCCCAATCCCCAAATAACTGCCTAAAAAGAATTTAGATAGAGGACCTGCTTCAGGTATAGAGCTTTCACCATAGACAACTATATATACTCTGAACTAATCATGGTAGACAGTGAGGAACCTAGCAAGGCCTGTTGGATCAAAATCCTCTATGTCCCATTGTTTCTGAGTGGCCCAGCAAACATTTGTTTACTAAACATTTACTTTTTTCATTCTTCCTGAAGATTGCATTTCTTCCCTTTAAGGAAAGACTCAGACCCCTGTCCCTTTCTGCTTCGTTCAGAATGACATGTACACTTCATGTTGCCTGACTGTCTTTGGAGTTTCCATGTCTATGTAGATTCTCTGTGTTTATACTATTACATTTGATTTGTTTCTTCTGCTAATCTGTTTCATGTCAATTTGATTCTTAGTTTGGCTAGAAGGACCATGAATGGGGTATGAGGTCTTGCTCCCTGACAAAACTACCCACACTGCCAGAGGAGCTGAGACTGAGGAGGGGCTACCTGACAGAAGCTGGAACTTTGGGGGAACCATGGCCAGAGATGCTGTCCAACCTCCTACCGGTGCCTCTTATTGGAGAAATTGGGGAAGAAAAACTTTTCCTCTATCCTCTCAGGTTGAATAACGGGGGCCCTGAGAATTTAATTGACAAAAAGCAGATTAACAAAAGAAAAGGCAGAGTTAGTGTGTGCAATTAGTTTACACGCCAGAATGTTCTGATGAGTAACTCAAAGGGGAGGTTAGAATTTGGGAGTTTATATACCTAAGTTAGTAAGGGAGGGGGAGGCTGAAGAAAAGGCTTCTACTGGAACAAATAGGCTTCTTTAAGAAAGACAAATGGGTTTTAGGAGAACAAATAAGAGATAAGAAAATGTGTGGTGATGTCTGTTTATACGGGTGCAGGTGGTCTTTCTGCCATGACATTCCCCTAGAGAGGGGAAATATGGTGGGCTTACTCTTGCTCTCTCCTGGGAACAGACTCACCCCTAGAGGGAATTTATGTAAATTAAATTTCTCAGAAGTTTCTCCTTTTATTTTAAAAAAGATTTTATTTATTTATTTATTTATTTATTTGACAGAAAGTATAAGCAGGGAGAGGGGCAGAGGCAGAGGGAGAAGCAGACTCCCCACTGAGCAGGGAGCCCTGACACAGGGCTCGATCCCAGGACCTTGAGATCATAACCTGAACCAGAGGAAGACGCCCAATCAACTGAGCCACCCAGGCACCCCAGAATTTTCTCCTTTTAGTCAGGTAAGAGAAGTTCTGAGGGGGCTTCTTATGATATCTGTTGAATCAAATATCTTCAAGTTAAGATAATCTTTATACCAACTCTGGGGTTCCAGAGGAAGGCAGTTTCAGGATACGCCACCTGCAAATATGTCACGTAGCATATTGAATATTCTAAGCTGAAGGAGTTTGAGAAAACAGAAGCGGGAAGGTCACTGAGCCCTTCTTCCAAAATAGGTATTAAAACCCCCATGTGAGAAGTACTCTCCCTTTACCCCAGGAAAGGAACACCCTTATCTCTAAAGACAAAGGGACATGGGGAAGTATCTGAACAAACAAGCCTTACTAAGTTTCTCTACTATACTTATCCCATACTCTTTTACTTGTTACATTTCTATACAACTGCCCACTCTTCATTAAACCATAAAAATACTCAGGTTTAACTGTTTCTTTGGCATTACATAAAACCTATATTAAATAAATTTGTGGGGGGATCCTTGGGTGGCTCAGTGGTTTAGCGCCTGCCTTTGGCCCAGGGCGCGATCCTGGAGTCCCAGGATCGAGTCCCACGTCGGGCTCCCGGCATGGAGCCTGCTTCCCCCTCCTCCTGTGTCTCTGCCTCTCTCTCTCTTTCTCTATGTCTATCATAAATAAGTAAATAAATAAATCTTTAAAAAATAAATAAATTTGTGTGCTTTTCTCTTATTAATCTGTTCCCGTTGGTTTAATTTTCAGACCCAGCCAGGGACCCTGGTGGGTTGAGAAAAACTTTTTCCTTCCCTTCAGTCTCCATAGATTTAACCTTGGAGGGTCAGTTGGGCAAGAGAGCCTGGGAAATGGAAGTGTCCAGATTGCAGGCTCTCAAATTCAGAGAAGAAAGAAGCAGGGAATAGAACAGGCAAATGATGGGCCTCTTTTTCTGTGGTCTCCTGTGGTATACAACTTTACCATTAGCCTCTTCCCAAGTCTTTCATTGTGAAGGAAACAATGCCCACCGGTCAAACAGCAAGCCCAGTGATTCACTGCTGGGTCTACTTAAGTGACTTAGTGGTACTACCTAAATAGCCAGCAGAGCTTTGTATTTGAGAGACTTCCACCATGCCCTCAACAGTCACATACATGAAAACTACCGATATCTTGGTTTATAAGCAACACCAAACTAAACTATCTAAATAAAACACCCAAATAACACTTGGAAGCTTCTTAATTCACAACATAGATGTGACAAGCATTCCCAGAGATATGGAATGAAGTCAATGTACCTGTGGAACAATTGCACTACAGTTCTAGCAGGGACCAGCCAGGGCACCTGTTCCAAGGCTGGGATTCACCTTCTCTTTCTCCAGAGATCACTGAAGTTCACAATGTAAGAGCAAAAGTCTGGAATGGGATTTTTTGGTCTTAGCCTGCTTAGTGGCTTGTATCAGACATAGATATCCAATCAACCATTATTTATGAATGAAATCATCAGCTATTATGAATCAGAAACATCCCAAATCACGCATTGGAATAAATAATGGGAAAGACTTTCTCTCTGTCAAATTGATAAGAAAGGAGTTTCTTGACAAGAAAGAAGTTTTGGCAGCACTTTCTGGAATCTGCTCATTTGGCAGAAAAAGATAACAAAGTATGCACTACCCTCAGTAACAGGACAGATGCAGCAACTGCCGAGCTTGTTCCTCCTGTTCTTCTACCATTTAGGGAGGCATCACAAGGTTCTTACCCTTTCTCTGTGTGGATGTGGACTCATGCCCTCTTCTGTGCTTCTCTCAAGGACTTTCAGCTTCTCCTGCAAGAACACATGTTCCTCCAGCCCAACATCCTGGCAAAGGCGAGTCTTTTTGGCAGCAGGACCATTAATGATAGTGGGAGTTGGCATAAATCTAGGAAGCCAGGGCACAGGGGAAGGCAGTGACCCAATTACTGACAGCTGTTAGAGCCTCGTTTCTTGGCATTTTAGTTTCCCCAGTAGAGTGGCACAGACACCACCATCATTAACATTTAATTTTGATTTAGTATGTTTGCACTGGCTGGAACAGCTAAAGTGAAGCCTGTTGCCTATAAAAGTTCAAGCCCCTTTGAGGTCATTCTGAACTGCACCTGCTCAGGCCCAAGCGAGGGATAGAGGAAGCTGTTCAAGGTCATTTCAGCTTCTTCCTGCTACAGGGGTCTTGAAAGTTGATTTAAAAGCTATGTGTAGAGCTGGGATTATTTATGCAAAACTCTCTTCCTACTCCCCTGTGATCACGCTGAGAAAAAGAACCAAGAACTAAGGTTGTGTAATATAGATAGAAGGAAACCAAATATCAATATTGATGATGGCATTTTTTTTAAGTGAGTTAGTGGTGCATTTTTAACATAACTAAAGAGTGACGGAAGTCCTCTCCTTCACTACACTTGTGTGTGTGTGTGTGTGTGTGTGTGTGTGTGTGTGTATGTGTTTTGTTTCTTTGCTTTTTAGGGTTTTTTTTTTTTTGTTTTGTTTTCTGACCACACTTCAGACAGGCTTCTCAGGGCTCTCTCTTTGACAAGGCCTCAACTTTGACCTATGAAACCTGCAGACTCTCAGCACAGATGATTTCATCTATTCTCCAGCTCCAGGAAGCCCCTACTAAAAGACCTGAACAAACACTAACATAATTTCTAAATGCTCAAGGCTGCACCCCTAGGGTAATCCCAGAGCCCTTTAAAGTATCTACTTGAAAAAATTGCTCAGAGAATTACTGTTTGTTCCAGTTCAAACCTGGTAAAAATGAGGCTTCAGGAATACCCCCACTCAAAATAGGTAATATCCTCAACATTTTTTTAAAATTAGTTCTAGCTTACATATACTGAATTATTAGTCCAGGGGTAGAATTTAGTGATTCACCAGTTGCACATAACATCCAGAGAGCATTACTTCAAGTGCCCTCCTTAATGTCCATTACCCAGTTACCCCATCCCTCCATCTATCTCCCCTCTAGCAACCCTCTCAGTTTGTTTCCTAGAGTTAAGATTCTCTTATGGTTTGCTTTCCTCTCTATTTTCATCTTATTTTTTTCTCTTCCCTTCCCCTATGTTCATCTATTTTGTTTCTTAAATTCCAAAGATGAGTGAAATCATATGGTTTTTGTCTTTCTATGACTTGTTTTGGTTAGTATAATACCCTCTCAAAATCAATAAAAATAGGTCAAGCCTTGACAAAAAATAGTGAAGCTTACAAATTTCAAAGATAAAGAGAAAATTCTGAGAGCAGTTTGGGACAAGAGGTCCTTAACCTATAAGGGTAGACATGTAAGACTGGCAGCAGACTTTCCACAGAGACCTGGGAGGCCAGAAAAGGACTGGCATGATATATTCAACATGTTAAATGGCAAAAACATACAGCCAAGAATATTTCATCCAGCAAGGCTCTGATTCAGAATAGAAGGAGAGATAAAGAGTTTCCAGGGCAAATAAAAACTAAAGGAATTTGTGAACAGTAAAGCAGCCCTACAAGAAATATTAAAGAGGCTCCTTTGAAAAGAGAGAGAGAGAGCCCAAAGGTAACACAGACCAGAAAGGAACAGAGACAATACAGGAACAGTGACTTTACAGGTTATACAATGGTACTAAATTCATATCTTTCAATAATTACTCTGAATGTAAATGGACTAAATGCTTCAATGAAAAGACACAGGGTATCAGAATAGATTAAAAAAAAAAAACAAGACCATCAATATGCTGCTTACAGGAGACTCATTTTAGATCCAAAGACATCTCTAGATGGAAAATGAGGGGATAGAGCATCATTTATCATGCTAACAGACATGAAAAAAAGCTGGGGTAGCCATCCTTATATCAGACCAACTAGATTTTAAATTAAAGACTGTAGGGGGGATCCCTGGGTGGCACAGCGGTTTAGCGCCTGCCTTTGGCTGAGGGCGTGATCCTGGAGACCCGGGATCGAATCCCACGTCAGGCTCCCGGTGCATGGAGCCTGCTTCTCCCTCTGCCTATGTCTCTCCCTCCCTCTCTCTCTCTCTCTCTCTCTCTCTCTCTCTATCATAAATATATAAAAATTAAAAAAATAAATTAAAGACTATAGGGACACCTGGGTGGTTCAATCAGTTAAGTATCTGCCTTTGGCAGATCATGATCTCGGGATCCTGGGATCTAGTGGCATATCAGGCTCCTTGCTCAGTGGGGAGCCTGCTTCTCCCTCTCCCTCTGCTGCTCCCCCTGCTTGTGCTCTTTCTCACTCTCTCTTCTTAAATAATTAAACAATAAAATATTTTTAAAAAACCCAAACCAAAGACTAATAAGAGATGAAGAAGGACACTACATCATAATAAAAGGATCTATCCAACAAGGATATCTAATAATTATAAGTATGCCCCCAACTTGGGAGCAGCCAAATATATAAAACAATTAATAACAAAATTAAGGAAACTCATTGATAATAATACAATAATAATAGGGGACTAAAATGCATTTACACTCCACTCACAGCAATGGACAGATCATCTAAACAGAAGATTAACAAGGAAACAATGGTTTTTGAATGACACCCTAGAACAGATGAACTTCACAGATATATTCAGAGCATTTCACCCTAAAGCAACAGAATACACATTTCTCTTGAATGCACATGGAACATTCTCCAGAATAGATCACATACTGGATCACAAATCAGGTTTCAACTGATACCAAAAGATTGAGATCATACCATGCATATTTTCAGGCCATAATAGAAGTCAACCACAAGAAAAAAATTTGGAAGGACCACAAATACATGGAGGTTAAAAAACATTTCCCCAGCTTTGAGATGCAGACCCTCTACCACCCAACACCACCTTCTCAAGAACCCAGAGCTACCTGTGGAAATGCAAACATGCAGGACAACAACTCCTGCTCTCCCACCGAGGCAATGGGCAACTTGCTCTAACTTGCACCACTATCTCCAGTCACAAAGATACTAGATGTTTGCTTCTCCTCCAGATAAGCAGTGATGAATAAACCCAGTCTGCTGGGTTTCGCACTTATTTCCTTCCCTACTCCTTCATCTTAGCTTTAAAACACCCGTCACCTCTGCATGGACAGAAGTTGAACTCTGTTCACACTAGAACTTCTTCTCCATTACAGTGGTTTTACTGAGAAAAGTCTATCCTAGTATCTGGCTTATTTTTGACAAAGGCCAAATCCATATCTTCTTGTATCTTCCCTAGGGAGCAAAGGTTAGTTTAGCCAGACCACAGTGCTAACAAGACTAAGTTTATGAATTTGATCTCCATACAGCTCTGTCCATATCGTGACCACATGCACACACCTCTGTCAGGTGTTTCATGAGTGCCTCTCATTGATCACAGGGGACATCAGATTAGAAAGCAGGGATGGCTCAACACAAACCATTTTCTGCTGCTTGTTGTTTGGTTTGGCTTCTCATTACTTTTTAAGAGCTCAAATATCCAGATGGTATGGCATATAGCCTTCACTTTGTCTTTACCTCAGCTAAAAGACTGTCCTCCCCCAGATACCCTTCTCCTTTTCTGTCTCAGACATTCACAATTCTCCTGCCCTTTTAGCATCTTGTTCATGGCCTACATCTTCCACCAGGTCTTTCTCAAAAACTCCACCTCCCACTAGTGTCTATAAGCACTTGTCTTTTGTACCTTGTTTCATTCTGTTACATCAGTGGCTCATGGTTTATGTAACTATGTAAGAAATAATCAAATCACCTTATGTTTTCCATCAGTGTCAAAGCATCAGGCTCAGTGTATTGAAACCATTCAGTAAAATGCATTTACACATATTCATTGAGCTTTCAAACAGCTTTGACAAATTTTAACAAAATGAGGTTAAATTCCTTCATCATTTCTAGGATGGGCAATAGGCTGTTATTATAATGCTCAAAGTGCTTATAAATATATGCAAATTGAAGTGGTGTTATGGCATTTTATACAGAATGAAGAGCCAGTCTATTGCCTGTGGATTTTTTCCAATTTTGTGTGTGATCAGACAATATTATATTTTACCACAAGAAAAAAAAGTTGTATAGTGTAAGTTATAACACCTAGTTCTTTATACTTACCTTTCTGTTGGCATACATTTTCATAGTTTTACACAGATCTCTTTATTACTCTAACACCCTCTATGCCTATTTGAGAGAGGAAAAAAGATATGGGAAAATGTCATAGACTAGTTGGCTTATAAAACTCCTCAGAGTTAGGGACTCAAACTTCCAATGTCCACAGCAATTGGATGTTTTTTATTGTTTTGTTTTAATCAACCAGGGGTAGGACTTTTATATTTTACTTAAGCTGTTGTTAACAGCATAAGTAAAAAAAACCTTTGCACTGGAGAAAGTGTGATTAATAAAAATGGTAGGTGGGGCACCTGGATGGTGCAGTTGGTTGAGTATCAGACTCTTGATTTTGGCTCAGGTCATGATCTCAAGGACATGGGATTGAGCCCCCATTGGGCTCTATGCTCAGGACAGAGTCTGCTTGAGATTCTCTCTTCCTCTCCCTCTGCCCCTCCCTACTGTACTCTCTCTCTGTCACAAATAAATAAATAAATCTTTCAAAAAAAATAATGAAAATGGCAGGCATTTATCACAGTTAACTTCTACAGTTTTCAGGAATATAAAATCATCCCTTCGACAGGCATAACACATTTAACTTAGATTGTTCGTGTGCTGTGATCCACAAGGGGTCCTCCAGAATGGTGGTTTTCCAACTGTGTTCCATGCTACTTTCAGATTTATTAGTTTCCTATTGCTGCTGTGACAAATTACCAACAAATCTCTGGCTTAAAACAATATAATTTTATTATTTTTACAGTTCTGAAGTCAGAAGTCTCAAGGTCTCAGTAGGCTAACAGGTGTCAGCAGACTTGAGTTCTTTCCTGAGGCTCTAAGAGAAAATCTGTTCCTTTGATTTTTCCAGCTTCTAGAGGCTGTATTCCTTGACTTGAGGCCCCCTTCTACCCTCAAAGCCAGCAAGAGTTTCTTACATCATATCATCTGACTGCCTCTGACACTCCTGACTCCCTCTTTCCTTTATAAGGACCTTTGTGATTATAGTGGGGCACATAGATAATTCAGGATAACATTCCCATCCCCAGGTCAGCCTTGATTCCATCTACAACCCTAATTCCCCCTTGCCATGTGACATGACATATTTATACTTTCCAAGGATTAGGAAGTAGGGATCTTTGGGGTAGGGTAGTGGGGTGTTAATTCTGTCCACCACACCAGATATCATACACATTTGAGTTAAACTTTTTTCCCCAGGTCTATTGAGGCATTATTGGTATATAACATACATAAATGTAAGGTGTACAATGTGAAGACTTGATACATACATATATTGCAAAATGATTACCACAATAAAATTAGTTAATATCTCCAACCTCTCACATAATTACTTTTTGTGTGTGGTGACAGCATTTAAGATGTGCTCTCTTATCACCTTTCAAGTATATAATACTGTACTGTTAACTATAGGCACCATACTGTTCATAGATCCCCAGAACTTAAATCTTGTAACTGGAAGTTTGTGCCCTTTGACCAAAATCTCCCCATCCCTCCTATTCCCTCATCCCAGCCTCTGGCAAACCACTAATCTACTCTGTTTCTATGATTTTGGCTTATTTAGATTCCACATATAAATGAAAACATACAGTATTTGAGTCAAAATTCTTAAAGATTTTTTTTTATCTACAATAGTCACACACACACACACACACACACACACACACACACAGAGAGAGGCAGAGACACAGGCAGAGGGAGAAGCAGGCTCCATGCAGGGAGCCCGATGTGGGACTCGATCCTGAGTCTGCAGGATCATGCCCTGGGCTGGAGGCAGCGCTAAACCACTGAGCCACCGGGGCTGCTTTGAGTCAAAATTCTTAAAACAACCAAAACAGGTTAATTATTTGAAATACTTAGAAGAAACAAGGGCACCTGGGTGGCTCAGTTGGTTAAGCATCTACTTTCAGCTCAGGTCATGATCCCAGGGTCCTGGGATCGAGTCCCAAGTTGGGCTCCCTGCTCAGCTCTTCTCCCTCTGCCCCTGCCCTCTATGTGTGCATACTCTCTCTCTCTCAAAACAATAAAATCCTTTACAAAATTATAAAAAATATATTCAGAGGAAACAAAGCTACACGAAGATAGGATGTACCAAATTTTAAACACCAGATACTACCAGTGTATTAATTTGGGCTGCCAATTTCATTTGTTTTAGTGTAACCCTTAAACTGAAGCTTCTCCTGCAGTTTCTGTGTATGCATCTCATCTTGGGGGAGGTTTAATTGTGTCACGTGTTTTGTTCAGCTAGAGCAAAGCCATTAATTTCCTCCAGAGTGTCAATTATAATTCTAAATAGCAAAGTTTTTACACATTACATACTTACATTTTCCTGAAAGACAATTGGCCACATCTTGAAGTACTCCAAATGGCCACTTATCACTTGAGTAACAATTTACTGAAGAAAGGGATCAAAGATTCTTTTTAAAATGCAAAATGGAGGAAATGAAGTGTGCTAATTTAGCACATCAAATTTTTATTTTTAATTATTTTACAGGATTTTAGGCAGGAGGAAGGGCTAATATACATAGGCTCAGTCTGCCATCTTGATCAGCTAACTCTTTTCCAAACACTTGTAGGGTAGCTCCTAATGTAAATACACCCAACAATAATAATAAAAAAGAATTATTAACATGTTCCAGGAATGAGGCTCTGTCATTTAATGGGGTGATTCAGGTCAAGCCACATTTTCTTTGTTTATAATATTTAGAGGAAAAAATAACATGGCCTAGAGGAATTGCCTAGATAACACATACACAATGTTTAATAGTGCAGGCACATGACAAGGCCCTCAATAAATGATAGTTTCTTGTCATCCTTATTACCATTAAGAGTAATGAAAGAAAATATACACTGATCAATGTAATTATAAGTTATTGGAAATTGTCAAAGAAAACCAAGTATAACAAGGCTTACATACTGTTGGTGTGTTACCTTTGCCATAATGGGATGTAGTTCAAAAGCTTCAGTGATTCTTTTGTGATCCTTACAAATGGAAGCATAAAGCGAAGGAGGGCCTTGTGTTAGTCCTTCCTGAAAAAATATCAGTTTAGATATTTATTGAGAGGGCAGCTGGGTTTGAAAAGATTTAAACTTTGATGTACCTAATAGAAAAGCCTTTTTTTGGTGGTGGTTTGTTGAAGCTCATAGGGCAAATCAAAAGAAACCAGGACATTAGAAAGATCTTGGGGAAGTTAAGTATCCTAGAAATGGGTGAGCTGGTTCATAGCTTCTCCCTCTCCCGGACCCTCCCCCAAAACATAAAAACTAAAAGGAAAAGTGGACAACACATTGGAATTGCTGAAATTTTAATGTTTTCAAGCCTGATGTAAAGGAACTGTAGGTACATTCCTGGTGCTTCAGTACAGTCAGGTGACATCATCAAAGACTTCACATTCAAATCTTTTCATTTCCCTAAAATTGAATCAGGTTTAAGGAGATGGGTAGAAATTCAGCTTACAGTTTTTCTAAATCATATTGTAGCCATTTGTTCCAACTCCAGTCACTAAGTTACTGCTCTTTTCCACTGGGACTCAAGTAGTCAGGAGTATAGCCTGTAGTAGCTATTGGTTTCTTTGTCTACCATCCCCTTCTCCCTGACTTCTGAAAAAATGAAAACAAAACCAAAACACTACACCCTGGCCACAGGGGTGGGCAAAAGACCAATCAGACCATTAGAATCCGTCCCAGGGAACTTTTCAATTTGGGGTTGGCAGTAGAGAGCTTTATCTGCTTTGATCGTGAATGTGTAAGGAAGTCTAGAGTTGTCTGATCAAGAAGGGGTGGCAAGTCCCCATCGTGCTGAGGCTCTGGTTCTAGTTGTCCTGAGGCCAGTTCTATCACTGCTGTGGCTTGACAGTGTGATCACTAAATATTCCTTTTTGTGTAAACTAGATCTGTGTGGGTTGCTGTTACTTGAACTGGAAAAACGTTTTCTTATAAACTAAATTCTTAAGTGTATTTGTGTCTATTTTTATTTTCACTCTGTTCCCACTGATCTACTTTTCCCTTCTTCTCTAGTGTTTAAATTTCTCTACATTTTAAAATCTTTTAGGACTAAGTCCCCATCATTACGCTTCATACAGCCTTTTAGTTGAATTAACCTAGAGAACCATTGACTGGGGCAGGGGAAGGTCATCCTGGACTGCAGATCTAGCTATTTTGGTTTCTGTAAAGGTTCCATGCCACCTCCACCTCCCCCACAATCTTGCCATCTCTAATCCTAAATTAAGTTGGTCAACTATACTTCAATTAAAAATAAATAAGAATAAATTAATTCGAGGTTACTACTCAGTTTCTTGTAAATTGGTTTAGCAAGAATTGGGGCTTACCTTCAGGCTTGCTTACTTGGACAGATTAATGAAATGGAGGTTTCTGGATTCAAGAAAAAATGAAGACTGGACTCTGAACCACTAGGAGTGCATCCCAAGTGGCCAGCAGGCTAGCCAGCTTCTCTTTTAGAACCTCTTTAGCTGCAACAAATGGGACATGTGTAGTGAAGCCCAAGATTTTACTAAGACACTGGATGCCATACTTTGGTTCATATGAAGGGTGAAGTGTAAATGAAGAGATGTAATGCTAGGGATAAAATCAAGGCCAGGAAAGGGACACTTAGGAAGGGATACAACGGGAAGATTCTACTAAGACAATATCGTATGAATGTTAGGTGAATAGACTTTAGATGGGAGAACCTGGGTCTGAATCTCTACTGTGCAACTAACTTGTACCTGACTTCGGAAAAGTTATTTTAATTTATCTGTGTCTTAGCTTACTCCTCTGTAAAATGGGAATAATAATAATAATATGGGCCTTACAGTGTTGTTGTAACGATTAAATCAGTCATATGAAGGACTTAGCTTATAGAAATTACTAGGTGAATGATGGTTCTAATAGTCTAAAATGTTAAGGCACAAAGAACTCAGACTGTGGATCTTCTTGCAATGTTTCCAGTGGATGTCTCAGATAGGCGAGTAAAACTTTAAGCCAGGCCAGTGCTCAAAAACATTGCTAGTTATTACCTTTTTTCCTATAGATAACCACCCATGTACATTTGAACTATAAATCTAAAAAGGGATGGGAGAGAGGTAATATTTAAGTTGTGTTTAAAGAGAATCTTTGAATTGTTAATTTGGGAAGTGTTCATTCTTTGCCCAGGTTCCTACTTTCCATGAAGGACGGGCTGAGTGCCATGTGGCATACAAAGATGATAAAAAAGGTCTAGACCCTCCAGGAGATTTCAAATGAGTGGTATGAAAAAAACCATGAGCATAATGAAGGGCTCAGGATACTTTGAGGAGGGGAAGAACCCATGTATGGGGTGGATTGAGGATGGACTTGGACAATTTCATAGAGGAGACAGTATTTGAGAATTTGTAGTTGACATTTGAAGCATATAGTGTATTTTTTTTAAAAAGATTTTATTTATTTGTTCATGAGACATAGAGAGAGAGGCAGAGGGAGGAGCAGGCTCCCTGCAGGGAACATGATGCGGGACTTGATCCTGATCATGACCTGAGCCAAAGGCATATACTCAACCACTGAGCCATGCAGGTGCTCCCAAACAGTACATTAAAAAAAAAAAAAAATTATTTACTTGAGTGAGAGAGTATGTGTGTGAAAACGAGTTGGGGGAGGGCCAGGGGGCACGGGGCTTGATCTCACCACCCTGAGGATCATGACTTGAGCCAAAATCAAGAGTTGGATGATCAACCAACTAGGCCACACAAGTGCCCCCATACAGTACATTTTAAACTAATTTTTCATATACTAGGGGTAGCATAAAACAATTAGGAACTGAAGGGTTTGGAAATCCCAGGGAAAATTCTGGGATTTCAAATAGTCTAGTTTGATGAAAAAATGTATAAGAGAATAATAAAAGGTCTGGCTATAAAGGTAAGCTGCAGATATGTTGAGGCCGTTGGATTTCATTTTGTGGTGGACACTAGATTTTTGAGCAGAGAGATAATGTGCAAATATTGAACAAGATGGATTATTAGTGGGAAGGGTGAGAGGTATATTCAAACATCATCCACAGTTCTTAATATATAATTAAAATGTATTTTTTCATTTATAAATGATAGAGAATACTTAATAAAAATATGTACAATAAATCATTCATATTTGAAAATGCTTGTCAGACAGCTTCATGCCTTTTCAGAAGAGGCTGCAATACTGGGAAAATCAGAAGGCAATCTCAATAACTCTTCCACTTCCTCTTGTAAAGCCTCTGCTTTCTCATGTAACAGCATCTACAATAAAAACATCAAGACATGAGGCCAAAATATACATTGCCAGAGAACTGCTAACATTTTTACCACTGTCTATTAGATACTTGAATCCCTGCACATCAGTAATCTAGACATTAAAACTAATAATGAGATTGAAAAATAGCCACTTAAGCACAAGCGATTATAGTAAATGAAACTGAAGCATTTAGCTAAAGTCATTTTAGCTGATCATTGCATTTGGTATACCAAAAATAAAGGAGCTTTAATACTCTCAAAGATTTGTTTTATTGAAGACTCAACCACTTAAAAATTAACTTTTAATCTATAAAATTTAAGGCAATTTTGCAAAAATTTAATTAGCTCTTAAAATGTTATCCTTTATATATACTTTTTATTATTCTTCAAAGTTTAGTATGCTATGTTTTAAAAACCTATCAGTGTTTCTTTTTTTTTTTCCTATCAGTGTTTCAAAGAAAAGTTTTATTCAAGCTCCTAAAATTAACATAGCTAATTTCAAAAGAAACATAATGAGCCAAGAAAGTATTTATGAACATGGCACATAGTACATGTCAAAGAATATTTGCTGAATAATGATTTTCCCTCTTTCTTTTAAAAACCAGAAAAAGGAGCACCTGACTGGCTCAGTGTAAGACTCTTGGTCTTGGGGTTGTGAGTTCTATCCCCACAGTGGGTGCTGGGATCACTAAAAAAAATCTTTAAAAACAAAAAGCAAAAAACCAAAAATACAGTTTGGGTATTTGCTGCAGCTGGTTGTTGTGTATACTGGGGTGCAGTATTTGCATTCCTTCTGTTTTAAAAGTTTTATAACAAAAAAGTTCAGCAAAATCATATCAAGGCAAAATTCACAGGACATAAAATGAAAGTGAAAAAGCCCACTCTACCCATTTGACATAAAGCATAGCATTATACAGCATTATATATAGGATGGATTAAAATGCTATCAGTAAGCTTTCCAGTAGCTGAGGTAATGGTGACCATGTAAAACTAATCTCCCAATACATCCTCTAAAAACTACTCAGATCAATGAGAACAGCAAGTAAACTGCACAAAACCCATGTGCCAGCATTACTAGAATACAGAGAACATTATCACCTTCATATTATAGTTAAGACTACCTGCCAATTTCCAGTAGAACCATTTCTCAAGCTCCCACTCCAAGGGATTGCAGAGATCAAGGTGAGATTGAGGAAAAAAATACAAGGGAAGGAGAATAAGGAGACAGAAGGTCTTAGAGTAAATACTGTCACCTTCAGAGAGAGAAAGGCTATCCCAAGTATAAAAATACTGAGAAAAGACTATTGGTAGATTGAAGCACTGTCTATAAGAAGGGACTTAAAGTACATGAAACTCTAGAAAGGCAGTCTTGGAAAGGCAATGCCTATGGGGGAGAAGATGAGTAAAAAAGAGAGGGGAGCCCCTTAGGCTGAGCAGGGAGGGGAAAAAGAAATAAAGGGTAAAATTTAGGGTCCTGTAGGACATAAGGAAATTCAAAAAATCAAAGAACACACTCTTCCTTGCACTCTTCTCCCACCATAAGTTGTTCATTAAACTAACCTTTGCTACACTGACAGAAGACTCTTGAACTAGAATTCTCATCAACCACTCCAAATGGCCATCTCTGTCTGAGAAATGCAGGGGCATAAGCAGTTCTTATTATACTAAATTACTACATAAAAGGAAACTGAAAATGAGAATCAAAGCTCTTCAACTCATAAAAATGTCCTCTCCTGAAAGCAAACTATGAAGCAGAAACTGTAAGCAACATTCTAAATTGATTTAAATATTCCCAAATAAACATTTGGAGATATGGGGGAAAAACATATCCTGAATAAGCCCCAAACTAAGAACAGAAATGGACCGAGAACAAGAAGAAGTGACATAAAAGCTGAGTAAACTCAAGGAAGAAAGAAGAAATAGGCAAAATCATATTAGAAATAAAAACTAAAAAAGTGCCCAAAGAAGAACAAATTATAATAAATCTTAATTAGGGTGATGGTAGTGGGGATAGTTGTAGGGGGCAAGATTACAAGATGATGAAAATGAGGCAAAGAAATAAAGGGGCAGCTGGATGGCAGAGTCAGTTAAGTATCCGGCTCAGGTTGTGATCTCAGGATGGTGAGACTGAGCCCTGCAATGGGCTCTGTGCTGAGCACAGAGTTTGCTTAGAGTTCTCTCTCCCTTTCCCTCTGCCCACCTGCCCTTCCCTCCCCTGCCTTCAAACAAATAAACCAATCTTTAAAAAAAAAAAAAAAAAGTAAAAATGGCCAGAGAGATAAAAAATGAAAGATGGGCAAAGAAAATTCAATATACATATAATTGGAGTTGCTAAGAAGAAAAAAATCAAACAGTGGATCATATTGAACTAATACTTAGAACTACAATATGGGGTGCCTGGGTGGCTTGGTCAGTTTAGAGTCTGACTCTTGGCTTCAGCTCAGATCATGATCTCATGGGTTGTGAGATCGAGCCCTGATGGGTTCCATGCTCAGTAAGGGCTGTGCTAGAGATTCTCTCCCTCTGTCCCCCACACCCAACTCGCAGGTGCGCATGCACGTATATGCTACCTTTCTCTCAAATAAATTAATTAATTAAAAAAACTACAATCCAAGGAAACTTCCAGAAATAAAAGAAAACGAAGATATCTTAGTAAAATTATTTCAACTTAAGAAAATAGGTTCATGTTTTACATACTAAAAAAAAAATATTAAGGATGGGGGGAAATCAAATAGAATACAAACAGAATCTAACTGCTCTTCAAATGAGTAACATAAGCATGGTGAAGCAGATTTTTTAAAAAAGTAACATTTGAACACATTTCAATTATATATTCTCAGATGACAGACAAAAAGCTGTAAATAATACTGAACTTTAGTTCGTTTTTTCGCAATAGTATGCTTTTTTTTTAAATATTTTATTTAGTTATTTAGAGAGAGAGAGGGGCAGAGGGAGAAGCAGGCTCCATGCAGGGAGCCCGACACGGGACTCGATCCCGGGTCTCCAGGGTCACACCCTGGTTGGAAGGCAGCGCCAAACCGCTGAGCCACCCGGGCTGCCCTGCAATGGTATGCTTTAATAATTCTGAAATTATTCGCAGTACATTCTAGTATTGAGCAAAACAAATACATTGATGAAAACAGGAGCTGGGTTTCTCACTGTTAGAGAAAGGAACTAAAAACATGAGAAGAGTAAGACTACAATGAGTCCTTTAGTGTGGGATCAATGTGGATTAAAGGTGACTAGAAATTCTTTGATGTTTACATTAACAGATGAGACCTATTCTTCTCTTGAACCTGTGTTTCACTTGTAACTAACAGAACATAGTGGATATGATGCTGCATGATTTCCAATGGCCTGTCAAAAGAAATTGCAGCTTCTGCATTGGTTTCTTAGGATGAGACCATTCCAAGACCTCTTGAATGCTCCCTCCCATATCCCAGTACCATGCTATAAGAAACCCAAGCTAGGAGCAGCTGGCTGGCTCAGTCAGTAGAGCTTGCAACTCTTGATCTTGGGATTATGGGTTCGAGCCCAATGTTGAGTACAGAACTTACTTAAAAAAAAAAAAAAAGAAAGAAAGAGGACTAAGCTATAGGTAAATAAGAAACACACACTATTTTAAAGAAATTATACCAGATTAAATAAAATGGGACAGAGTTACCTTTGAAAGCCCTGAACTTCTAAGGACAGAGAAAAGACGGAGAAAGCCATTCAGCTGCAAACATGGGCCTCTACTTATGGAAAAGAAAGAATGATCTAGATGAGAAAATTCAAAGCCAGGAAGAATCATTCCCAGGGAGAATTAAGTCCTAATCAAGGAACTAGCCACGCATGCATGACTGGATATCAGAAATGCTTCTACATACCACACATTTTCCCCCTTTTTGAATGGGAGTATAATGTAGTTATCCTATCTCTGCTCACCATTGTATGTGTACCTCTTTAGTTCATAGATCTTCAGAGTGACCTGTGAAATTGTGCTCAAGGAGCACCACCTGCACCTAGACTTGATTTAGAAGAAATATTGAATGGACCTTGAGCCTGAGTCTGATGCCATGAAGGGATAAATCTTTTAGGGATGAGTATATTTTGCATGTGGGAGGAATGTAAATAACCTGTGGCCAGAGGGCAGACACTATAAATGACTGCAAATTATTTGGGACTCCCCTCATGTAGAGGTGGGTCTAATTCCTCTTCCTTTAGATTTGGGCTGATCTTAACAGCCTTCTAGTAACCAATAGTATGCAGCAGAAGTGACACTACTCAACCTCAGAAGATTTCCTGCCTTTTCTGCCTTGATCTCTCAAAATGTTCATTCTATGGACATTTCCACTTGAAACTGTGCTGCCATAAGAAACCCAAGCCCCATAGAAAGGCTATATGTAGTTGTTCCAGCTGAAAGTGGCAGATAACAGCCCCCATTCGTGACCGCCAGTCATGTGAGTGAACCATCTTGGATATCCAATTCAGTCAAGCCCAGTCAAAACCTGACTGTAATCGAAGGAGACTCCAAGTAAGAATCATGCAAACTAAACCTTTCCAGAATTCCTAATCCAAAAAACATAAAATAGCTGCTGTAAGTCACTAAATTTTGAGGTAAAACTTTGTTATGCAGCAGAATGTACCTGGAAAAATTAGAATTGGAGTTCTCAGTATGAGTTCATTGCTTTTAATAATTTACATGTAAGTATAAAAAAATATACAGGCTTATATGGGTTCTCTCTGCTAAGAGAACCTAGAAACAATGTTATCTCTCTCCGGTAATGAACATATTTGCCCCTAAAACTTAAGTTTCTAAAATACCATTCCTTACCAAAAAGAACTAGGGCTTTTTGGAAAAATGGTTGATTCTATGACCAAGGCAGACTGAACGTGGAACATCCTGTGCAAGAGTACTAGTTATTAATTTTATTGTTTCTCAGCTCCAAATCATTCTTCATTGTCCTGTTGGAGATAGATACTAGGGCTAGATCTTGTCAACATTTCTTCTTTGCCAGCTGCTACAATGTTAAGTTTTGCCAATAGAGGGCACTGGAGAGACTGTGGGAGGAAGGGGCTTCTCTTTCCTGGCTTTGAGGTGTCTTTTTCTTATGGCTCCTGCAGTGCTAGTCCGGGATGCTGAATATCTGGTGGCACTCATTCCAGTGAGTTTCAACAGCATCCCTGCAGACAGCTTTCCAACATGTTCCATGGGTATTCAAGCTAGTTTCCAGGCAAGCACACTCCAGGGAGTTTCCTGGCAGTTTTGCTGGCATCCTAGTGGGTAGCTTCCTGCCTGCCAGCCTTGGCTGCGACACAATGAACTTACTGCTGTCCAGTGAGCCACAGCCACACCCTCTCCAAGGAAGTATGACTCCCATCCACAGTGGGTGGCATGGGGTGAGAGTGGACACTCTTCTCATTATTCCTTCCCATGGTTGATGAAGTTCTGTTTACCCCTTAGAAGCCATCTAATCACCTTGGTTACTAGTTACTAACTCTTTATATTAAACTTTCCTCTTCAAATTACTGTGTGGTTTCTGTTCCTAATAATTAGACCCTGACAGATATATCCCAAAAGTAAGAAAATCCAATAATGATGGGGACAGCTCAAAAAGACAAATTGGCCTCCATCTAGAAAAGGATAACTAGAATAGTATATATAATAAATGCCCATTTACCCACTCAGCTTTAATAGTTATTGATCCATGGCTTCCAATATTTTTATTGTCTTAAATATTGCTTTCAGTATTTTAAAGTAATGCTCCATCTTCTATTGGAATCCTTCCACATGTGATATTTTGTCTTCAGGATAAATTCCCAGAGGTGGGAATTGTTTTCAGTCATTTGGGAAAGAAATTGCCTAAAACTAGATCCTTTAATGTGAATAAAAAAAAAAAAAAAACAGAAAAGAGAAACTCTTGGAGGTGAAGAGAGCTGTTTTCAAATATGTGAAAAACTACCAGAGGAACAAAGAAAATAGAATAGTTCTAGAGGGCAGTACTTATAATGTAATGGTGGACACTGTAGGAAGGCAACAGTTGCCTCATTAGATTGGGGTGCTTTACACTACAAGTGTTCAAAAATAGAACTACCTAATTTTTGAGGTTGTAAACTCCTTGTCAGTGAAGGCGTGCAAAGGTGGGAAGACCAAATGTCAGGGATGCTGAGGAAGGGACTTCTGTGAAAAGGGTGAGGAGGCAGGATTCTGCAAGTTCTCACATTCCCTGTACTTCAGGGGACTCTTGAGATGGCCTAATTTCTAAGAGGTGCTTTTTCTCTTTTTGGCAAGCCTTGTATTGTAACAGATGCACTATTTCTATTCAAGTATTGTGAGTATACACTTCTGTTTCTACAGTTAAATGTTTTTGCTTCTATGATCAGAGTTTAAGGAGATAATATTACAAAATATCATGAAGGGTAAAAAATGGTTTGTTTGCTCACCTTTGCTGATGAAACCATTTGCTTGGCCTGGCGTCTTGATAAATGATCAATTGTTCTTATTAGAACTTCAGGATTTGCGTTAGCTAAGTGCGTCAGACTTTTATAACCTGCATTGTATAACTGTTTTGCTCGACCCTGAAAAGTATTACAAAAATCATTAGGGCCAGAATTTGAGATTAGGAAAAAATAATCAAGTGTTATTGAAGGGAAAAGTTTCACATGCAAGAGACAGAAATAGACTAGGTAATAAGAAATCAATTATTCGATTTCGAAGTAATCATTTCAAAGTTATTAGAAGAGGTAACACATCTGAACCCTGAGAAATTTCAAATTAATTAATTAATTAATTAATTAATTAATGACAGAGAGAGAGAGAGAGAGGCAGAAACAAAGGAGGAGGGAGAAGCAGGCTCCATGCCAGGAGCCCGACGTGGGACTCGATCCCGGGACTCCAGGATCGTGCCGTGGGCCAAAGGCAGGTGCTAAACCGCTGAGCCACCCAGGGATCCCCAACCCTGAGAAAATTTAAAAGATAAATTTGGGTGGTTCCAATCTGAGTGCAAGATAGCTCTCTGAGCAGCGTTAAGTTAACTGATGTGTGTTGCAACCAGGAATGAGGAATCCATTAAGGCATTCAGGGAGGGGCATTATTTTAGACACCCAATCACAATGTTCTAGTCCAATATCCTTAAAATGTTTTCACCATCTACTTAGGGCACTTGGGGAACACGGGTGTGTGTGTTCCCGGGCAGAAAAATGCTTCTGATTGAAGGACTGAATGACAGAATAAGCTGAAATCAACAGCTGGCTAAAAACAGTAAGCTGTGGGACGTGTGGGTGGCTCAGAGGTTGAACATCTGCCTTCAGCTCAGAGTGTGATCCCAGGGTCCTGGGATCAAGTCGCACATTGGACTCCTTGCAGGGAGCCTGCTTTTCTCTCTGTCTGTGTCTCTGCCTCTCTCTGTGTCTCTCATGAATAAATAAACTCTTTAAACAAAACATAACCCAGAAAGCTGAGAAACCAGGTAAGGATACTCTCTTCTCACTCCCTTAGGAAATGGAAATAAGCCTTGTTCCCACCGAATCACTACTTCCTGAAACAAGCAGGGAATCTAAACTGACAGAAGGTAAAATTCTTCATTGGAGTGGAAGAAGAAAGAGATGCTAAAGACAAATGGGGAGTTTCATTTTTATCCCTACTGTTTTTCATATACACTTGGGGAGTCTCATTTTTATCCCTACTGTTATTTTTTTTTCACAAATGTGATTTTTTTTTTCCCCATCAGGACGGCTTCCAGATTTACTAGCGATTTCTGGGAGGCCATAACACTTTATTAAAAAACAACAATAACAAAACACCCTCTCATGACAAATGAGGAATAAGGCTGTTTTTACTTACCTGTGGTATGACTTATTTTATGAAGAAGTCTTTTACTATTTAATTAGTAAAATCTGATTTTTCTGTTAGTTGAAATCATCTCAGTTGGGAAACTGGGAAACTACTAACCTCTAAAACTCCAGTCACTTCCATGAGAGGGATTAGCTCTGCCTTTACACAGTAAGTCAACTTCTTGGTAAGTTCTACCAAAAGGGCTCTATACACCCAAAACTCCTCAAGTTCCTGCAGAATATAAAGAAATATACGGAATTGAAATCTGGTAAGTTATTTCAAAGTTTGATTGGCGTGGTAGGGGGTTCAGAGAGGATGTTCCCTGATACAAGTTCTGAAACTTGATTAAGCCAGAGATGAACAATAATTCCAAACAAAATTAGCATAAGGAAACATGGCAGAGACTGAGGAATTTGATGACGTAGTTTTGGGATAAGGAAGAAGACTGAAGATTGACAAGAGTTCTATTCATTTTTAATCAAAACACCAGCAAGTGAATGCATAGTTTTTCTTTCCCAGATGACTGAAAACAATTCCCACCTCTGGGAATTTACCCTGAAGACAAAATATCACATGTGGAAGGATTCCAATACAAGATGTAGCAATACTTTAAAATACTGAAAGCAGTATTTAAGACAATAAAAATATTGGAAGCCGTGGATCAATAACTGTTAAAGCTGAGTGGGTAAATGGACATTTATTATATTATACACTTCCCATGGTTATCACCATGAGAGATACTCCTACACAGTCTATATCAATGGAGAACTGTTGTTTTAAGAGTTGATTCTAAATACTTGTAACTATTAGTGATGGTTCTAAGAGTAGGGGAACTAAGTGCTTTCAACTTGTTTGCTATATATTTTGAGTGATTCTGTCATTTTTGTAGCTTTACCATAAGTTAGTATATAGGATTCTTATAAGCAGAAAAAACCAGATGTATTTTATTTATTTATTTTTATTTTATTTTTTTAAAGATTTTATTTATTTATTCATGAGAGACACACACACACAGAGAGAGAGAGAGAGAGAGAGAGAGAGAGGCAGAGACACAGGCAGAGGGAGGAGCAGGCTCCATGCAGGGAGCCTGATGTGGGACTCGATCCCAGGTCTCCAGGATCACGCCCTGGGCCAAAGACGGTGCTAAACCGCTGAGCCACCCGGGCTGCCCAACAAATGTATTTTAAATAAGTTTTGAGCGCTCTGTATTAGTAGAACAATGAAGAAATAATGACTAACCAGTTTATGAGTTTAGCAGCAATTAAAACAAAAAGATGCACAAGGCATGTGTCATCTAGTTAATGGAATTACCTCACAGAAATGCAGCACACAAGAGGAGAATGAGGCAGCTCCAGTGAGAAGACTTTGTATATAGCCTCGAGGCATATTAAATTTTTCAGACACACTCCAAATGTTGGTCTCTTTGAGCAGGGTATAAAGAACAAAAGACAGGTACAGTCTGTTGACAATGTCCTTGTCCACCTTCTAGAAAGACACAAACAAATTTATGTACTGGACCTGCTAAGAATGTAGCTTATGTTGAATTTGGACAAAAGGTAATGTGAATGAAGTTATACGACAGGAAAGTCAGACTAGAATGCTTCCACAGAAATAAAACTAAGATTTAGCATATGTACTTTCAGATGATCATTTTTCCAAATATAAAAAAAAAAGAAAATAAGCCAAATTATTTCCAATTTATTTATTTATTTCCAACTTAAACTCCCTTCTACAGGGGAGCTGTAGTGGGTTGAATTGTGTCTGCCACCCCATACCTTTTTGTGGTACCTGTGAAAGTGACCTTACTTGGAAATAGAATCTTTGCAGATGTAATTAGCTAAAGATCTTGAGATGAAATCATCCTGGATGTACAGTGGACCCATTAGGGCTCTTTATTAAGTGACAGGTGTCTTTTTAAGAGGAAAGGACACAGAATGACATAGACAAGGCAATGTGAAGATGGCAACATCCAATGGAGACACTTGAGGGATACATTTACAAGCTAAGGAACACCAAAGGTTGCCAGCAACCACCAAAAGCTAGGAGAAAGGCAACATATTTTCCTCCTCAGAGCCTCCAGAAGAAGCCATCTTGATCTCAGACTTTTGGCCTCCTGAACTTCGAGAGAATAAATTTCTGTTGTTTTAAGACACTCAGTTTGTGCTAATTTGTTAGGGTAGCCCTAGGAAAAGAATAAAGGAAGGAGCTGGGAAGCCCTTTACATTTACTGTGGTAATTATAGGTTGCATATATTTGTGAATGTAATGAGACAAATGCATTTATTTAGATAGGTATGTTAATAATAAGCTTGTCCATATTGTAAACTAAGTAAATATTAGATTCTATGATTTCCACATGGTCATGATAAATAATTAATGTCTCCAAAGTTAAAACACTGAAAGAGAAAAATGCTACCTGTAGTTGACAATTTCTGTGTAACTGCTTTTGCTTGCAGTATCTAGTGGTCAGTTTTTGTATAAAGTATTTCATAGCCAATATCAAGCTAACTTAGAAACTGAGTAACTCATGCTTGAAATCAGAGGAAAGAAAGGATAAACTGAAAATAGAAAAAGTGGGTATAAAATACAAAATTATATCCCTAATGATGGTAAAAGAATGGGATGAGAACTTATAGTGGCATATCAAAGACTGTATGAATTACAGATTCTATGAGTTGATACTTTTTAAAAAGTATTAAGCTGAAAAATCATGATAGTTGAATTGCTAATAGGGAGAGACTGCTTTTTAATTTCCCAATTTTAGTGTACCTTCATTATTAACTATAATTTGAGTCAATGTAGATTTTGCTTAGAATGTATTTTCTAAGCTAAGAAAAATGATTTAATTATATTACATGGCAAGATAAGATGCTTTATGCCAATTTCAAGATCTTTTACAAGAAATACTTAAAGGTGGGAATGTCTTTTTCAATGTATAAATAAATCTGATTTTAAGTAAATATGCTCTCTAGAATTTAAATCAGCTGAACATTTATCGACTATATTACATTAAAATGTAACAAAAATAAATTGATTCAAGTTTAAAAAGATGCATTAGTCTAAAAAGATTTTGCAGATGTTTATTATTTGATAATGAGTTCCAAATTAATATGATTTTGTTTTAATTTATATTTTAAAGTTGTATATAAAAGGTTTAAGAAATATTTTTATTTAACATTTTGAACATCTAAACAAAATGTATGCATTTCTGAGGTAAAGGACTCAATCAAAATACTGTGATAAGATAAACATTAAAGTACTACACCGACATTTATAATTTTATGATTCAGCAGTACGTAGGACAGGGCATCATTCAATTCAAATGTGTGTAGACACCATCTTCACTTTTCAAAATGAAATTAGTAATATTTACGTAAATTTAAAGATATGGAGGAAATGGCAGGTAAGATAATTGGGTTTCAATAAAAATTGGATTACCAACAAAATTATAAATATAAAAAGTGTATTATAAGGTGGAAAATATTAACTTAAGGAATTTGAAGCATGTTTGCCAAAAATTATTTCCATTTCTCTTAAAGTTAGTGTATTAGACACTTGCTTCATATTTGTTGACTAAATTTCAAAACACTAAAATATAAGAATATTATACAAAAAGGCATTAATTTATCAACTTCAACCTTCTACAGAGCTCTATGTACTTGAAGTACTAACTAGACTGGGAATTCTTTAAGGACAACAAAACCCAACAACAACAAAAACCTCAAACCGAACCTATCTTAGAATCCCTAATACCAAGTAGAATGCCTAATAAAAAGTTTCTAGGTCAGGGGGGCCTGGCTGGCTCAGTGAGAGGGGCATGTGACTCTTGATCTTGGATCATGAGTTCAAGCCCCATGTTGGGTGTAAAGATTATTTTAAAAAACAAGTTTCTAGAAAACTCATTTTTTCCCCTTGAACTTATTTCAGGATTATATACTATCATAAAAACATTTAATAAATATTTTACAATTTTTATAAGCCATAAGTAGCCTAAGAAAAATAGATTAATAGGGTTTACCTTTTCCTATGATAAGAAGCTTACATGTGCATGACAGAGTGTTTCAGAAATGCAAAGGTATACACACAAAAAAGGCCATCACACCATTCAAAAATAAATACTGCTTTTAAAAAATGTCCAAATTTCTGCTCCTCAAATGTTTTAAATAGTAAAATGGGAATTATATTAATTTAAAGGAAAAAATATGAAACAAAAAGACCAAATCAACAAAAGCCAATGATACAACAGCATTAATTCTGCTAAATTAACTTGGTTATTTAGGGAGAGAAAAAAAGACTATGGTACCTTCTTTATAGGTTGACCTGATGCTTTCTTCCCAATAAAGTTTTCAGAGACTCCAAGACGAGCAGCTACATTTTGTTCTGCTGGACTAAGCTGGCTAAACTACATTTAAAAAGAGTAAACAGAGAAAAATCAAATTGTAACTTAAAAAAAAAAAAAGATTTATTTATTTGAGAGAGAGAAAGCATGTGGTGAGGTAGGGGGGCAGAAGGAGAGGGAGAATTTCAAGCAGACTCCCTACCGAGTGTGGAGCTCGACTCTGGGCTCAATCCCACGACCCTCAGATCATGACCTGAGTCAAAATCAAGAGTAGGATGCTTAGCTGACTGAGCCACCTAGGCACCTTTCAAATTGTAACTTTTAAAAATCTGCCATTTGAACCAAATTTAATATTTCCTGTGATATCACATTATCATGGTTTTAAAGGATATGAAAAAACACAAATTTTACTTATACGTATTGTAAAGCTCAAAAAATGTATTATTAAAACATAACATATTTTAGTAGAATACTTAAAGGCATGATCACAAGCACTGTGACTATGGACTATGGTTTCCATGGTCCATGTGGTTATGTTTAATATTGAGAGGTCTGCGGGGAAGAAGGGGAGGGAAAGCTTTTGACAGTAACTGCATTATATAGGACCACTTAAAAAACTTAGTTACAATTTAAAATATGACATTAAAAAGAAATTAATTTCCTGCAAATTCTGCCTACCATGTGTTCATGCATCTGCTCTGTTCATAGTAAAATCCTAACAGACTGTACTCTACCACCTGGTTTTGTAACAAGTAGGATCCAGCTCCACCCTCCTGTTAGTGATAAAACTGATATTGCTTCTCAGGTAGTTAACATCACTGAGTTTAGTTATTTTGCTTGGCTCCGATAGAGCTTTCATGTAATTAAAATCTCAAAAAAAAAAAACAAAAAACAAAAAACAAAAAACCCCAGCTTTCATGGTTTTCTTCACATTGTAGGCATCGTAAAATGGAGTGGCCCCTAAAACATAACAGTAACTATCTTCGGGGAATGAGATCAGGGATGATCCCCTTTTCTTTTCTGCACTTTTTGTTATTTTTTCGATAATGAACATGTTTATATTTAACAGAAAAGTAATATTTAAGTGACATAAACTGAAAATGCTATTGCCATATTACTCTTCTAAAAACTGACACATCAAAGGCCCAATTACAAACATATTTTAGTAGAGAAAAAAAGTGAATAATCACTTAATAAAAATTGCATCATCATTAATAAATAAGACAGACCATACTGAAGAGCCTTCTATTCTCACCTGCCTGAAGTATATCATCCAGTCGGGGTCACAGTGAGAAGCCATGTCATAGGGAGTTGTTAAATAAATCAGGTGAAGAAGGCTTTCAAGAACAAGTCCTTCAAGACCTTTCTTCAGATCTCTGTACAGAATGTCACAATAAGCCAAATCTATAGTCCCTAAAAGAAAGATCAAAATTTCATCTTTCATAATTACCAAAGGGGGAGAAAGGTGATTTTTGAAAATGTCTTGTTGAGAAGTTACCTAAGCATAGCAAAAAGTCTTCAAAATCTCTTAACTCCAGCATAGTTAACACACAGTTTTATAGTTTCCAGTGTACAATGTAGTGATTCAGCAATTCTAAACATTACTCAGTGCTCAGTGCTCATCATGATGAGCGTAATCTTAATTCCCTTCACCTATTTTACTCATCCTTCCACCAAAATCCCTTCTTATGTAATTTATCACAACTATTTTGGAGGTCATTTTGACAGACCTCCAAATGTTTGATACATCAACATTTAATAAGATTACTCCTTCTGACCCAATTTTTGTTTTTGGAAATCTAACCCAGAGAAACATTTCCACACATACCCAAAAATAGATATAAACAGAGATGCCCGTTGCAGTTTTGTCTATAGTTGAGAAAAATTAAAAAAAAAAAAACAACAGTGCAAATGTCCATCAATAGGGGAATGGTTAATTAAATTACAGTATCTAGACTATGGATGATTATAGTAGTAAAAGAAAAATGAGGTAAATTTAAAGGGACTGACATGTTAAAGTACTCCTTGATATTTTAAGTAAGAAAAGCTGCCAAAAAATACTTACAACTAGACTTTATCTTAAAAATAAACTACAAAATAACATAAATGTATATACATGTATATATATAAAATCTATACACATATACATACAAACATACATATATAATATACATATACATATTTATCTGTATGCATAATCATATGTGGAACAATACACATCAAATTGTTAACAGTGGTTGCCTCTGGAGGGTGGAAATGGGACAGGAGAATGGGATTTTCCATTACATAATTCTGAGTTCTAAGGTATTTTTTAAATGACAGACATGTATTATTTTTCATTAAGTAAATTATGATGTAGCCATTAAGAAAAAACTATTCCCTGTCAAGAAACAATTTTTAAGGAAAAAAGCAAGTTCTGGAACAAAACCAATGATTGTTTACTTAAAAACAAAAGCTTAAAAAAATCTTAAACTTGTATATTAAGTATATGTTATGCATTGAAATGAAATGTACAGAATATGTCTGAAAAGACATATACCAAATTGCTATTCTTGGTAGGATATTAAGATTTGTATGATTGTTAGTAGAGGGGTGTGTGAAGGGGGATGATAATCTTTTTCCCTCTAAATACTTCTGGAGTATCCTAAATTACTTGTAATTCAAAACATCTTTCAGGGTGTCTAAGTAGCTCAGCCAGTTCAACTCTTGATTTTGGCTCAGGTCATGATCTCAGGGTTGTGAGATGGAGCCATGGGTCAGGCTCATGGTGGGTGTGGAGCCTGTTTAAAATTCTCTCTTCCCCTCCCCCTCTGCTCCTCCCTACTTCCTCTCTAAAAAAACAAAAACAAAAAACCCAATACTTTTTCAACTTTTTATTTATTTATTAAAAAACCCTTTTTAAAAAGTAAGTTCTACACCCAACATGTGGCCTGAACTCAGAACCCTGAGACGAAGAGTCACATGCTCTACTGACTGAGGCAGCCAGGTGCCTCCATTTTTCAACTTTTAAAAGCGAAAGTAGTATAACAGCTTGTAAGATTAATGTTATTAATATGAAATTAGTTCCAATTTAAAGGAAGGGAATGATTTAACTTCTTTTTTTCCCGGCACATTTCCTCAGAAACTTAGGTAAACTCTTACCCTTAAAAGAAGCTCGTCCCAGTTTTGTAATATGAAAACTATATTGGATCTCTTCTTTGGGCTTATCAATAGTGTCTTTTTGTAGAAGTCCTTTTTCTGTCAGATATCTAAGTGATTCAATGGTTATGTCCCACAGACTTTTTTCTTGCAATAAAATCTTTTGCTGAACACCAAAAAATGTACCACACATAAAGTGATATATGTCATCAAGATTCGTTGCAATCTGAAACAATTCAAGACATCATTGGAACATTTTCCTTAAGACATCGTTTTGAATGCATGTTAATCTCCATACCGCAAAGCTACTGAAATAAATTAGCATAAAACATACTTGCACATATAAAGATAATTTTATAAGAGGCATTTTAAAATTAACAAGAAACAATTTTAAAAAGTTATCATATTCATACTTTTAATGAAAACATCTACATATTTTTCACCCAAAACTCCTCACATTTTTAAATAATTTTTCAGTGTCTCCAAAGCTGTGCTTTGTTTATTCTCCAACCAATTATCACTAATTCTCACTCAGCCTCCTTCAGAAATCCTCCCTTTACCCCTTTCCATCCACCTGTGAAAGTATTCTTTAGCAATAAAAGTTGTATTAAAAAAAAACCACCACACACGTGCAAAACACAACTGAAAGTCTCCACTGAAACAGGATCAGGCAATATTTCCCAATATATACCTAAAAATATATAGCAGTCTTCTCTTTTTGTCTCTCTCATTCCTGTTCTTTTGCTGCCTTTCTCTCTCCCCCTCTTAGTCACTATTTAAAACTTATAGTGGCAATCATTAAGTAATACTCAACCCTCCATTTGGTATTCAGATATAAAGTTAATGCTGAATTAGGATAATTTTATATTAGCCAATTTCAATGAAATCATCATGTTCTACTAAAATACAGTCAATCAATAAATGTATCACTCATTCTTACAGTTCTGATGATATTTTTTCAACTGGAAAACTTAAGTAATTATTTGATACTAAACCAATATAAGAGTTAAAAAAATATGATGAGGCAGAGACATTTACTATTATTTTCTTTTTAATAAACTCAATTTAAAAAATGTTTGATGCTTTTTATTATTATTATTATTATTTTTAGAGAGTGTGCACAAGTGGGTGAAGGAGGGGCAGAGAGAGGTTCCATGCTTAAGCAGGTTCCATGCTCAGCATAGAGCCTAATGTGGGGCTTGATCTCCCAACTCTGAGATCATGACCTGAGCCAAAATCAAGAGTAGGATCCTTAACTGACTGAGCCACTCAGGCACCCAAAACTCCTTCTTAATATAATGAGGCTAAAACGGCAGTTTTAAGGTATTCAAGACTGATACTCAGTTTGTAGATTACCGATGAACTTAGCTGCTGAATTGTTTTCTACTTGATTGATTATAGTTAACATTAAGGATATTAAAAAAAAAAACCTTTACTTGATCCTTCTAGCTACCATCATGTTATCTTTCTATCCCTTTGTGAAAAACTTGCAGATACAGTGATTTAGACCCACTGCCTCTGCCTCTGGCCTCCACAGCTTCTCAAAGCTGGATTCTTCACTGTTGCCCCAACCTTCAGGTTCACCCAGGCCCAACTCCAAAGTCAACCAATTCATTCATTCATTCATTCATTCATTCATTCATTCATTCAAGTATTTGCAGAGCACCAACCACATGCCAGGCATTGTGTTAGGTAGACACTGGGATTCAGGGACAAATAACAATAAATATGGATTCTGCTTGTACAGGTTTTACATTCCTGTGGGGTAAAATCAGCCAAATCACTGCACTAACCAGAATATAATTACAAACTGATAGGTTCTACTAAAGCAATGTGGTTCTATAAAGATACAATAAACTGACTGGACTCAGAGGCACAGGGAGGCTTCCCTGAGGAAGCGATGGTTATGTGGGTAAGGGTGAGACAGGAGATGGGGTGGGGAAGATGCATGAGTCTCACACTTAGTGAGCACTGGGGTGGGAAGGAACATCACGCGCTTGAGAACCGAAAAGGCCCGTATACCTGGAGTGCAGAGTGCAAGGAGGCTGGTGAGAGATGAGGATGGAGACAGGCAGAGGCCAAATCTACCACGGCAGACCATGGTAAGGAATTTGGGCTTAATCTTAAAGGCAATGGAAACCACCACTGACAAATTTTAAGGAGAGAGGGGTAATACATTCTGAGTTTCCTTTGGCAAGATCAGTCTGTGAAGAGTTATTTGGAGAGGATGTGGGAAAGCATGGCAGAATGGATGCAAGGCAGTCAGCCCAGTTAGGGGACGATCAGAACAATTCCAGGCAGAAGACTGCAGGAGCATGGGCCCCAGTGTGCCAGTGCAGGGAGCAGGCTGCAAGCAGCCTATATTACCTGCCTCGTTTTGCCTCAGATTCTTTTTACAAAAGGGGAGTCACATTACTTAATTCAAAGGTATGCAAAGATCAGAGATTAAATACATAATGTGTCTAACAGGGTGTGGCTGTGATAAATAGATGATAACCGGAGGCTCCCTGAATCCTATGGCCCAACCACTGTTACGTTCTCTCATCAATTCCTAGAGTTTCCTTCTCTCCACCAAATCACCGGCCTAGTCTCTCCAGGGGTGCTCATCTGTACCCTCCTGCCCTGACCTCACTGCCCAACTCACAGACCTCACGCCTCTTGCTTCTCACTTCTCTTCCACCTGATTGGTTCTGTCTGGAGGACTTCTGCTTCATTTCCAGCTCTAAAGGTTTTCCTGCTCTCCACCATGTCTAGAATTCCAGCATTCTTCCACAACTAGAGCCCTGTTGTGAACCCCCACTTCATGGTGTAAGAGGAACCCTGCTGGCCTGGCATCCTCCTGACTGGGTCCAGTTTCTTGAGTTCTGCCTCCTATGGGCAAGCTTGGAACAACAGCTGCCTACCTGCTAATCTCCTGAACCAACTGCTGCCTGATTTCTTACTGGGGCACTTCAACTGTTAAAACAGAATTTAAACGCAACTGTCTGTGCCCCATAGATCTTGTATTGCCAGGTCGAGAAAACCATATCCCTGTGGCCAAGTCAGTTTTCCTAGTCTCCCTGTTACCTGAGCACTTCCATCCTAAGGGAAGTTCCAACTCCCTCCCAATTCCACTAGTTTTGCTGAGTCCTAACTCATATACATACTTGTCAGATGTATCCATTATGAATATTTCCTCTGGGCCTTCTCACTTTTTTAGCAATGTCTTTTGAAGATAATCGTAAAAATTATGATGAAGTCTATTTAATTGAATTTTTCCCTTCATGGTTTATGTTTTTCGTTTCCTGCATAAGAAATCTTAACCCAAGGTAACAAAAAATTTTCTCCTATATGTCCTAGAAATTATATTTTTAGCTTTTAAGTTTAGGTCTATGGTCCATTTTGAATTATTCTGGACAAAATTAGAGTGAGGTAAGAGTATAGATTAATTTTTGGTTTTGTTCTATATAGATACCTAGTTGTTCCAGCACCATTTATTGAAAACAAAACAAAACAAAACTATCCTCTGTCCATTTAAATATCTTGACAGTTTTGTTGAAAATTGATCATTTTGATCATTTATAGGGGTGCCTGGCTGGCTCAGTCAGTGGAGCATGCAACTCTTGATCTTGGAGTACTGAATTCGAGCCCCATGTTGAGTGCAGAAATTATTTTTTTAAAAAATTGATCATGTATGTGTGGGCCTAATTCTGGACTTATTGATCTATTGGTCTATATGAACCTTGCACCAATATCACACTGCCTTGATTACTGAAGCTTTATAGTAAGTCTTTTTTTTTCATCATTCTTTGATTTGATTTTATTTTTTTTTATAAATTAATTTTTATTGGTGTTCAATTTACCAACATACAGAATAACACCCAGTGCTCATCCCGTCAAGTGTCCCCCTCAGTGCCCGTCACCCATTCACCCCCACCCCCCGCCCTCCTCCCCCTCCACCACCCCTAGTTCATTTCCCAGAGTTAGAAGTCTTTATGTTCTGTCTCCCTTTCTGATATTTCTCACACATTTCTTCTCCCTGCCCTTATATTCCCTTTCACTATTATTCATATTCCCCAAATGAATGAGAACATACACTGTTTGTCCTTCTCCGGTTACTGTGGCCAAGTTCAAAAAGGGTGTTGCCTGAGTTCTCCTCTAGGATTTTGATGGAATCTTGTCTCACATTTAGATCTTTCATCCATTTTGAGTTTATCTTTGTGTATGGTGCAAGAGAGTGGTCCAGTTTCATTCTTCTACATGTGGATGTCCAATTTTCCCAGCACCATTTATTGAAGAGACTGTCTTTCTTCCAGTGGATAGTCTTTCCTCCTTTATCGAATATTAGTTGACCATAAAGTTCAGGGTTCACTTCTGGGTTCTCTATTCTGTTCCATTGATCTATGTGTCTGTTTTTGTGCCAGTACCACACTGTCTTGATGAACACAGCTTTATAGTACAACCTGAAATCTGGCATTGTGATGCCCCCAGATATGGTTTTCTTTTTTAAAATTCCCCTGGCTGTTCGGGGTCTTTTCTGATTCCACACAAATCTTAAAATAATTTGTTCTAACTCTCTGAAGAAATTCCATGGTATTTTGATAGGGATTGCATTAAACGTGTAGATTGCCCTGGGTAACATTGACATTTTCACAATATTAATTCTGCCAATCCATGAACATGGAATATTTTTCCATCTCTTTGTGTCTTCCTCAATTTCTTTCAGAAGTGTTCTATAGTTTTTAGGGTATATTTTGAGCACCATTTGAATGGTAAATGGTTCTCCAACCTTTTATTTTCAGGTTGTAGGTGTCCTTCTGCCTAAAATGAGTCTCTTGTAGACAGCAAATAGATGGGTCCTGTTTTTTTATCCAGTCTGAAACCCTGTGCCTTTTGATGGGGTCATTAAGCCCATTCACGTTCAGAGTTACTATTGACAGATATGAGTTTAGTGTCATCATGATATCTATTTAGTCCTTGTTTTTGTGGATTGTTCCACTGAACTTCTTCTTAAAGGGGAATTTTAAGAGTCCCCCTTAAAATTTCTTGCAGAGCTGGTTTGGAGGTCACATATTCTTTCAGTTCCTGCCTGTCTTGGAAGCTCTTTATCTCTCCTTCCATTTTGAATGAGAGCCTTGCTGGATAAAGTATTCTTGGTTGCATGTTCTTCTCATTTAGGACCCTGAATATATCCTGCCAGCCCTTTCTGGCCTGCCACGTCTCTGTGGAGAGGTCTGCTGTTACCCTAATATTCCTCCCCATGAAAGTCAGGGACTTCTTGTCTCTTGCTGCTTTAAGGATCTTCTCTTTATCTTTGGAATTTGCAAGCTTCACTATTAGATGTCGAGGTGTTGAACGGTTTTTATTGATTTTAGGGGGGGATCTCTCTATTTCCTGGATCTGAATGCCTGTTTCCCTTCCCAGATTGGGAAAGTTTTCAGCTAGGATTTGTTCAAATACATATTCTGGCCCTCTGTCCCTTTCGGCGCCCTCGGGAACCCCAATTAAATGTAGGTTTTTCTTCCTCAGGCTGTCGTTTATTTCCCTTAATCTGTCTTCATGGTCCTTCAATTGTTTATCTCTTTTTTCCTCAGTTTCCCTCTTTGCCATTAACTTGTCTTCTATGTCACTCACTCGTTCTTCCACCTCGTTAACCCTCGTTGTTAGGACCTCTAGTTTGGATTGCATCTCATTCAATTGATTTTTAATTTCTGCCTGATTGGATCTAAATTCTGCAGTCATGAAGTCTCGTGAGTCCTTAATGCTTTTTTCTAGAGCCACCAGTAGCTGTATAATAGTGCTTCTGAATTGGCTTTCTGACATTGAAGTGTAATCCAGATTTTGTAACTCTGTGGGAGAGAGGGCTGTTTCTGATTCTTTCTTTTGTGGTGAGGTTTTCCTTCTAGTCATTTTGCTCAGTGCAGAGTGGCCAGAAACAAGTTGTATTGGAACACGGGGGAGTATCACTGGTCTGTCCAGCTGGTCTTCTGGGGGAGGGGCCTGCTGTGCTGATTTTCAGGTGTTAGCACTTGGGGGAGCTGCTCTGCCCCTGCCTGCTGCAGGGCTCAGCGGGGGTTGTTTACCCCGTGGGGCACCAGGAGGAACAACCCCAGTGGCGGGGCCAGCTCTGGAAGCCTGGATTCAGCCCCCGCAGTAACTCCGGGGCTCTCCGTCTGCAGGGCCTGGAGGCTCCGGGGCGGAGCCGCTGATCTGCTCAGCTTGGGGCAGGAGCGTCCTCGCTGTCCTGGGCCCTCCCGGCCTCTGCCTGTCCCGGGGGAGGCCGGATCCTGGGCTGTGTCCCGGCGCCCTGTGCTCCGGGGCCTGCGCTGGTGGATTCGCGCTCCCGCCCCGCAGCCCCCTCCGCGGAGCCGCCGCCCGAGCCCCTCCGAGCTGCTCCGGCCCCGCCGTGCGCGCTGCAGCCCTTAGGGAGCTCGGCGCACTCTCCCGGGGCGCAGGTGTCTGTTAGTGTCCCCGGGAGCCCGAGGGCATCCCCGCCCTCCTGGGTCCTGCTCCAACTCCCTGCGAGCCCCTTTCCGCCCGCCCGGGAAGGTTGGTGCAGCTCCTGCTCCTCCGGGACGGGGCTCTCCTGTCCTGGGGACACTCGCCCCGGCCTCAGCCCGGCTCCTCGCGGGCCCCTCCCCCTCGGAGGCCTTTTGTTCCTTTATTTCTTTTTCCCCGTCTTCCTACCTTGATAGAAGCGCGGACTCTTCTCACTGTAGGACTCTTCTCACTGTAGCATTCCAGCTGGTCTCTCTTTACATCTCAGGCCGAATTCGTAGATTTTCAGGATGGTTTGAAGGTTATCTAGGTAATTTGGTGGGGACAGGCGATTTGGGGACCCTGCTCTTCCGCCATCTTGCCCCTCCTCTCTATAGTTAAGTCCTGAAGTAGTGTGAACACTCTTTGTTATTTTTTCACAAAATTAATTTTGGCTATTCTACTTTGTGTTTCCAAAATAAATTCTATTAGCCTTCAATTTCCACTAAACAAGTCTATTGACTGGAATTGCACTAAATTTATATACCAATTTAGGAAGTATCAACAGATCAAAACTGTTCTAATTCTTTTTTTTTTAAGATTTTATTTATTTATTCATGAGAGACACACAGAGAGAGGCAGAGACATAGGCAGAGGTAGAAGCAGTCTCCCCGCAAGGAGCCCAATGTGGGACTCGATGCCAAGACTCCGAGATCACCTGCCAAAAGCCGATGCTTAACCGCTGAGCTACCCAGGTGTCCTGACTGTTCTAATTCTTGACCATCGTATCTCTCTCCATTTATTTAGGTCTCCTTTAATTTCTCTTAGCAGTTTTACAATTTTCAGTGTATAGATCTGACATATATTAAATTTATCCCTAAATACTGCATGTTTTTTGATGCTCTTGTGAAAGGAGTTGTTTTTCTAATTATTTGTAGTGAGTGTATTATTTGTAGATACAATTGAGTTTTGTACATTGACCCTGTATCCTAGACACTCTAGTTTTCTTGTATGTTTTTTTTCCTTTGGATTTTTCTTGACCCTAATATCAGCAAATAAGACAGTTTTACTTCTTTCTTTCTAATCTATATGCCCTCGTTTTTCTTCCTGCCTTGTACTGGCTAGGATTTCTGATGTATGCTGAAAGGTAGGTAAGAACAGACCTCTTTTCTTTTCCTGATCTTAGATGGAAAAACATGTAGTCTTTCACCATTAAGTGTGATGTTTTTTTTTTTTAATAAACACCCTTTAGCAGGTTGAATATAATCTCTTCTACTCCTAGTTTACTGAGTTTTTGTCATAAATGGGTGCTGAATTCTGTCAAATGGATAGTAACATTGAATTTTGAATGTCAAATGAATAGTAACATTGACTTTTGAATTTGCATTACTGGAATAAACTCTGTTTTGCTGGATTACTAATACTTTGATAAGGATTTTTATAACTATTTTTACCACAGATATTGGCCTTTACTTTTCTCCTCTTGTAATGTCTTTGTCTGCTGGTCTCATAAGATGAGATGAGCAGTGTTCCCTCTTCCTCTACTTTCTGGAAGAATGTGTTTTCCCTCCTTAAATGTTTGGTAGAGTTTACCATGAAGTCAGTTGGGCCTGGACTCTTCATTGTGGGAAGTTTTAAGTTATAAATTCAATTTCTTTAATAGATATAGGACTAGACTTTCTACTTTTTCAGTCAGTTTTGGAAATTGTCTTCCAAGAATTTTTCCCATTTCATCTAAGTGGTTGAATTCAATTTTCAGTATTCAAGGATAGTTACTCAAGGATTATTCTTTACTATCCCTTTAATATCTCTAGGATCTTTAGTGATGACCCTCCTTTCATTCCTGATATTGGTAATTTATGTATTCTCTCTTTTCCCTCTGATCAAATCAGTCAATAATCTTACTGATCTTTTCAATGAACTAGCTTGTAGTTTCATTATTTTTTTCTCTTGTCTACTTTTTATTTCATTTCTGGTTTTTTTTTTTTTTTTTGTATTATTTCCTTCTTTCTACTTTGCCCCTTCCCTCATTCCTAAAGTAAAACTTAGACTACTGAATTTGGATCTTTCTTTTAATCTAATAAGCACTTAAAGCCATAAATGTCCTTTTAAGCACTTCTTTGGCTTCATGCCACTAATTCTGATATATCTATTTTCATTTTCATTCCATTCAAAATATTTTCTAATATCCCTTGTGATTTCTACTTTGACCACTGGTCAAAGTATGCTACTTAATTTCCAAATATTTAGGTAATTCCCTGATATCCCTCTATTATTGTTGGTATACTATAATTATTTCCATTAGACACTTTACTATATTTGATTATTTCAATCCTTTTAAATGTATTGAGACTTGTTTATGGTCTCAGAATATGATCTATGTTGGTGAAATATTTCACGTGCACTTGAGGAATATTCCATACATATGATGGTACACTGGAAAGAGTACAATCCAGCAAGGCAGAACTTAAATTATAGTCCCATCAAAACCATAATTCACTGAATGATCTTAGATTACTCATCAATTCTCTGAGTCTGTTATATAATATATAACTTATCTAATATCTAATATATATTATATATAACTTATCTAATATATATCTTAATATATATAATTTAATATATAATTTTATGATCTTCATGATCTCTTCCTCCTTTACTAACTCCTTGGCAACCCTCCTACTACAGGTCTTTATTACATTATATATGGATTACTACAATTGCTTCTCAACTGAATTCTGAAGTACACTTTAGAATTCCCTCTGATGAATGACAGTGTCACAACTCTGTAGTCTACCATTTAAGCATACTCTCCCATTTTTCCCAATATACAGCACACAGTCTGGCTTAATTTTTTCCACCCAACTTTCAGCTCTTCAGGATCTGCAGCTCTCCTCTAGAGCTATAGAATCTAGTCTGTTGACTCACCTCACACCATCTTAAACTTTCTCTTATTAATTCTATATTAAGTACTTTGAATGGCTTATTCCTTCTCTCTGCTTATCTAAGATGTCTATCTCCTTTACTACCCAGCACTGATTCCTTTTCTTCCTTATAGACTTTCACTATTCTGAACTGCCAGGGAATATAATAATATTATTTATCTACAAGGTAATTAAAACTTATGGTATTTTTTATTTGTTAATTACTTTTTGTATTTTCACCTAAACTATTCAGGTTAATGAAGGTAAACTGCATGATAGGTTTTTTTTTTTTTTTAAAGATTTTATTTATTTATTCATGAGAGACACAGAGAGAGAGGCAGAGACGCAGGCAGAGGGAGAAGCAGGCTCCTTGCAGGGAGCCCAATGTGGGACTCGATCCCTGGACCGAGGATCATGCCCTGAGCTGAAGGCAGATGCTCAACCGCTGAGCCATGCAGGCATCCCAGACTGCATGATAGGTTGGTTTTGTAGTAGAACAACAAATTCAAACCCTGCCCTTGCCACTTTATGGCCAGATGACCTTGGACACACTATTAAAATTTACTTAATTTAAGAATAACCATTGAAACACCTGAGTGGCTCATTGTTTAAGTGTCTGACTATTGATTTCTGCTCAGGTAATGATCTCAAAATCATGGGATCAAGCCCTATGTAGAGCTCTACCTTGGCCTCCCTGCTCAGTGGGGAGTCTGCTTGAGATTCTCTCTCCCTCTGCCCCTCCCCAACTTCACGCGAACTCTCTAAAATAAGTAAATAAATCTTAAAAAAAAAAGTAACAAGTTTAATTCAAGAGTAATCCTAAAAGAGAGCTAAAGTCTAAGAAAAAGAAGTTTTCCTACTGTCCTTTTTTTTTTTAATTTTCTGCCTGATAAAGGCTATACTGATTTCACAAATGTTTACAATATCTTAGAATGATCATAGGGCTACAGGTGAACCTTATTCTTAACAAGGGCAGGGATGATGTATTATCCCATATCAGGACCTATGTCCTTATAGTTTCTTATATCCTCTAGAGTATCCAAAAAGTCTCTCACTTGTAGTGATGCCTAGTTATGATTTGTTGATTTTTCATATTTCATACAACTCGAAGCATTTAAAAAGGTATGTATGAATCTAGGTTCAGAGTTCTCATGTCAGACTGCTCTTTTCCACATTAGATTAGAAGCTAACATTTGTTTTCATACTAACAGTTCTCATAACTTTCAAATCTCTATTTTCTTGGGTAATGGTAATAAGATTTAGAAATAATGAAAAATACCTTCAAACCAATCAAAGAGAGAAACAAAGTTTGGATTCCCTTGGTGAATTCTTGAACAAGATGGCTATAACAGTTTTCCAACGGTCTGCTTATTAACTCCAATACCTATAAAAGTTAAAGCAATGTTTTGTGTTATTATAAAAAAATAAAGCGTTCCATATAAATTTTTTTTAACAAAGTATTTTTTTTTAATTTTTATTAATTTATGATAGTCACAGAGAGAGAGAGAGAGAGAGAGATAGAGAGGCAGAGACACAGGCAGAGGGAGAAGCAGACTCCATGCACTGGGAGCCCGACGTGGGATTCGATCCCAGGTCTCCAGGATCGCACCCCGGGCCAAAGGCAGGCGCCAAACCGCTGCGCCACCCAGGGATCCCTCCATATAAAATTTTATATTTTGTATAGATCTTATAGAAGCAGGTGGTGTTAAGAACATAAAGACAAACAAGAATTTAGCAGGTGTTCTCATGAAAATGGGAGAAAGATAAATATACTTTTTGTTGTACTCTTTCTAATTCTTTTTTTTTTTTTTTTTAAATTTTTTTTTTTTTTTTTAATTTATGATAGTCACATAGAGAGAGAGAGGCGCAGAGACACAGGCAGAGGGAGAAGCAGGCTCCATGCACCGGGAGCCCGACGTGGGATTCGATCCCGGGTCTCCAGGATCGCGCCCTGGGCCAAAGGCAGGCGCCAAACCGCTGCGCCACCCAGGGATCCCTCTTTCTAATTCTTAATCACAGAGGAGAAAGAATCATTATTTAAAGAAATATTAGTGGGATGCCTGGGTGGCTCAGCAGTTAAGCATCTGCCTTTGGCTCAGGGCGTGATCCTGCAGTCCTGGGATTGAGTCCCACGTTGGGCTCCCTGCATGGAGCCTGCTTCTCCCTCTGCCTATGTCTCTGCCCCCTCTCTCTGTGTATCTCATAAAGAATAAATAAAATCTTTAAAAAGAAAACAATATTAGTAATTAATTTTTAAAAGATGATATCATAAAAGGGCTAGACCAAAGAACAAAAAAAGACAAAACAAAAAGCCAACAACAATCAGATTATTACCTGTTGCTTGTCTTTTTCTTGCAGTATAAGGATACTCTCCCCAATGGAATCTATTCCAGCACGGCCAGCTCTGCCAATCATCTGTTTATATTGACTCCTCCTTAAAAATTCCTTAGCAACATAGGGAGCTCTTAGAATAACTCTATGGAATTGATAATATTAATTAAAAGTAATAATCCATTTATGATAATATCTATTTTAAAAATTTAATTTCATTACATGTGATATTAAATTTAATGACAGTTAACTCAAAATAATAAGTAACTGCTATTTAACAAGAACCAACAACGTCCTAGATTCTTTATGTACATTATCAGTAATTCTTACAAAATTCTTGGTAATAATGTTCTTTATTATTTTACCTTATTTTATTTACTTATTTATTTATTTTACAAAGAGGCTAACTGAAGCACAGGCAAACTAAGAGGCTTACCTCAACCCACAGAACTAATAATTACCAGGGCCATGGTTTGAATGCCACGTTCAAACAATTCAAATTGTTACTAGAGCAACAGTCTCCAAAGACTGATTCTGATACCCCATAAACGAAAAATCTGACCATGCATCACCAACTTACTAATTTATTTATATTACTGTCAATTACATAAAATTGCAGGTTTCATCTGTTTTTGACCTACAAATAAGGCCATTTCCCTGTTCATGTATATAGAAGTCTATAGCCAGATTTCCTGTTTAAAAGTGAGAGGAAACCTATGTCATTTATCTGCTAATCAACCTACTCCTTTACAAATCTCAAGGACAGCCAAGATTATAACTTGGATTAAACACTTGGAGAAAACTAAGGGTATAAAAGAAAAGCAAAGAATATACAGAATAAATGTCTGACAGAAATAGGGAACAGAAAGAACTTTAAAAAGTTCTAACTGGGTGTCGCCTGGGTGGCTCAGTTAAGTGTCTGACTTCTGAGCATAGAGCCTGCTTGTCCCTCTCTCTCTCTCCTCTGCCACTCCTCCTGTTCATGCTCTCTCCCTCTCCCTCTCCCTCTCTCTCTCAAATAAATAAATAAAATCTTAAAAAAATAAAAATAATAAATATAATTATTCAAGGATGGCAAAATAAAAAATAAATCATGGAAGGGAGCCATGGGATACAAGAGGCAGTGGTAAAAAGCATAATTGACAGGAAGATTTATTTATTTATTTATTTATTTATTTATTTATTTATTTATTTATTTATTTATTTATTTATTTATTTTTGACAGGAAGTTTTAAATAATTATGTACTATAAGATGAAAGAAAACCTGGCAGTAAAATTCTAGGTAGTTGCAACATACAGTGGCAGTATAGGAGAATACCCAAATGTTAAGACTATTGTTATGTTCAGGAGGGGATACAGTCATCGATTAATTCTAAAATGGCAGAAAAGCATGTTTGATTACAACTGTTACAATTTTAAGAGTAACATCTGGGATAAGAAAAATAAGATATATAACTTCCTTTTTTATCCTCCAATTGTCTGAAAAATGGAAAATTTAATCTGTGACAGAGATCAAAAATAAAAGAATGGAAAAAGATATACTTGGCAAAGAAAATGTAATCCTAGTGTTCAAAGTGAAATGACTCAGTGAAAAAAAAACAAGGATCTATTATATTGATAAAAGATATGATTCAGCGTAAGATATTTGAAATGAACTTTTATATACCTTAACAGTTTTGAAATACAAAGCAAAAACCTCTAGAAATGCAAAAAGGAGAAAGACAACTCCATAGTAATAATGGGAGACTAACACAACTCTCTGAAATTGACAGATCACAGAACCACAAACAGTAAGAAAACTGAGGGAGCTAACAACATAATTAAAAAATGTGATCTCCTGGAGATGTATAAAACTGCACATCCAGCAGAAGATACATATGTTTTTTAACATGGATGATTTCTAAAAATCACCCACATGTTTGGAAAAAAAAAATCACAAATTTTAAAGTAAATTTTTAAAATAAAAATTATAAAAAGCAGAAATCAAAGGCCCATAGCTATACAGGTCCATAGCTTTGGTAATAATGAAAAGATAATCAAAGATCTACTCTGAAAAAAGATACTAGACTCAGAAGTCTTTATGGATCACTTCTCTAAGGTTTCAAGGAAATCTCTATGTTAAATAAACTCTTTCAGATCATAAAAAATGGTAGAGGGACCCGTGGGTGGCGCAGTGGTTTGGCGCCTGCCTTTGGCCCACGGCGTGATCCTGGAGACCCGGGATTGAATCCCATGTCGGGCTCCTGGTGCATGGAGCCTACTTCTCCCTCTGCCTATGTCTCTGCCTCTCTCTCTCTCTCTCTCTCTGTGACTATCATAAATAAATAAAAATTTAAAAAAAAATGGTAGAAAGCTTGCCAACTGTTTACAATTAGAAAAATAAACCCTACTGTCAAAACCAGATAGGGAGAGCACCAAAGAAGGAATTCTAATATCAGGAAATCTACTAAAGTTATTTTTCATTAAAATATTAAAGGAAACAAACCAAGGGCACTTGGGTGGCACAGTTGGTCAGGCAGCCAACTCTTGATTTCAGCTCGGGTTGTGATCTCAGGGTCATGAGATCAAGTCCCGCACTGAGCTCTGTGGTGAGCATGGAGTATGTTTGAGATTCTCCTTCTCCCTCTGCCCCTCTCCCTACTCTCAAATGAATAAATAAGTAAGATAAAGGAAATAAACCAATCAACTCAGCAAATGATGAAAAAGTATCTGATAAATTCTCAACCACTACTGAGAAAAAATAGAACAACAAAACTCTTGGCAAGCTAAGAATTTTTAAAAAGTTCTGAGCCTAGCTAATAGCTACTTATATCTTACCTTCGAGCTGGCAGATTAACACCTGCTGCTAGAGTGGATGTGCAGGTAAAAAGGCACAGAACTCCTGTGGAATAGGCCTCCTCCAAGAGTTTCCTTTCATCACTCGTTAAACCACTATGGTGATAAGCAACACCAAAAGGGATGGTGCGATTTAAAATGGGACACAAGTTGCCACTGCTGATATTCTTCAAGTTCTTAATCACCTCATGTTTTTCTTTCTCCCTGTGTTTCAGATATTGTCTAGGAAAAAAAGATCTGTTAGAAATATGAACCCTCAATCTTACAGTGACAAAGTGCCTGTTTTAATTTAATTGATGCACGTGAACATTCTTTATTGAAAAACATATTACTTTCATTAACAGAAGGGTATAAAAATGTTCTTAGAATTTTGATTCTGATTCCATCAACTATTAGGTCTCTCCACCTTTTTGTGAATCACAGAGCCCTGTGAAAATCTGATTAAAACTAAGGAAAAAAAAAACATAACAAACATAACACTTTGCTTATAAGTTCATGGACATGGACTTCTTGAAGTTCATTCTTATACTGCCTATGAATCCAAGGATGCTAGGTTTAGAGACCTGCTATAGATGGTAGATGGTACAGTTATTTTTTTTTCATTAGAACATACATTTTTATTGATGATTTAAAAAAATTTAAGTCATAAATTTTCTTCTCTGAAAATGGAAACATACTATCAAATCATTTGTATTTATGTAAAACACTATCTGAACACTAGCATTTTAAAGATTTTATTTATTTATTCATGAGAGACAGAGAGAGAGAGGCAGAGACATAGGCAGAGGGAAAAGCAGGCTCTCCGCAGGGAGCCCGATGCAGGACTTGATCCCCAGACCTGGGATCGCACCCTGAGCCAAAGGCAGACACTCAACCACTGAGCCACCCAGGCGTCCCTAAATATTAGTATTTTAGAAGTTTTAATGATACCCCACATTATCTCTGTATCTAAAAGCACCTATTATTTTAAATTCCTTTTTGAAAAGAGAGAAAGGACTTAAAGAGTAAGTAAAACTAATTAGGAACTGACTTCTGAATACCAGTAGCAAAAAAATATAGTCTATGATGTACACATTATACCCACAGCCTGTGTTGTTTCAGTGTGCTGTATGGAAAGGACAGAAAGCTCTGGCTCTATTAGTCTGCTGTTAACTGTAGGAGGCCAATAACTTCATAAGAAGCTGAGAAATGGTACAAGGAGATAAAAGAACAATAAAGAATTGGCAAGAGAGTGGTCAGATGTTATGGGCACAAGAATTAGAAGTGACAGCTGAGGAGGGAACAGCAGACTCTGTTAACCACTTTCTAGTCAACATGTGGGGCCTTGGGAAGGATGTATAGGATGAACTCAATTCTTAAGAAATTATGTCTTACATGGGGTGAAAATATGGATAATCACCATATAATTTTAGATAAGGGAGACACTAGTTAGAACTGATCAGGTAAGATATGGTTACATGGCAGAAATTGAGATCTGAGCTGGGTCTTGAAGAATGAGTGTCAGAGAGGTGACAAGAGGCAGAGAAGCGACCTTTCCTGGCAAAGGATAAAGCATGATCAAAGGTACAAAATGAGAAGTTCAAAGCTTAAACAATGAGTAGTTCACATGAGTTGCAAGGTCAATGAAGAGTAGAAGAAATAAGGAGGGAGAAGTAAGTTGGATCCCAGCCTGAATTCTAGACTAAGAAAGCACTGTGTTAGTATCATTCTGGGGGAGATTTTCAAGGAAAGTGATAGGACTAGATCTTTGACGGTTGTTGGCAAATAGTGTTTAAAAGTCGTTCTTAGAAGTCAAAGGTAGTGACAGCTATAAAAAAGATGATAATTTTTCTTGAGATTGAGATAATCACTTGGAAAAATCTGTTTCAGGGGCACCTGGGTGGCTCAGTAGGTTGAGCATCCTACTTTGGCTCAGGTCATGATCTCAGGGTCCTGGAACAGAGTCCCACCTGGGGCTCCCTGCTGAATGGGGAGTCTGCTTGTCCCTCTGCCCCTCTCCCTGACTGCTCTCTCTCTCAAATAAAACAAATAAAATCTTAAAAACAAAAGTTAAAAACAAAAGTTTCAGTCTTTGCCCTTAAGTAGACATAGAGCCATATTCTACTGCCCAAGTGGTTTTACCATATCAGCTTCTCATGCCATATATAATAAGGAAGCAAATAATTAAGATACAGTGAATATCCCAGGACTCTAAAGAAATCATGTTTTAAAGATATTGCTCAGATCAGAAGCCATTTAGCTCTAGATTTTACTTCATCTACATGTAAATTACAGAATATCAAATAGAATGCTCAAAACATTATTCACCATTTTCTAATCAATAGTCACAAAAAAGGGATGCTAAACTATACTTAGAATATTCAGCTTATGAAAGCAGTAATATGCAAAATATATTTTAGAGGAAATTCTCCTTCAAAAAGTATCGAATCCTATATCTTTAAGAAAAAGTATCAAGTAATTAGGGCCCCTGGGTGGCTCATTTTGTTAAGCATTTGACTTGTGACTTAGGCTCAGATATGATCTCAGGGTCATGAGAAAGCAGTAGTTGCAGCTCTGCACTCAGCAGGGAGTCTGCTTGAGATTCTTTCCCTCTGCTCCTCCTGACTGCTCACTTGCTCTCTCTCTCTGATAAATAAATCTTAAAAAAAAAAAAAAAAGTAGCAAGTATCCATTACAATTCATTAACTAAGCATTCTGGAAAACCAAATTTTCAAGTGCTTCAATGTTAAACATCAACATTTATGATCAAAATAAACTATTATCATCAAAAAGCAAAATAAGTCAGAGGTACAGCTAATAAATTGCATGTCTCCCAGTCAAATGTTAGTTTCTAAATTTCTACATCACTTAGCCAGTGCTAAAATTCCCTTAAATTATTCTACTAAACAAATGATTTACTGAGACTACCTCGATAATTTAATTTCCTTAGATTTTTAAAATCAGTATCATCATTGCAAAGGCAGACTATTAGTTAATGCAATGGGAAACTCCCTGACTCTATCCCAAACATCTAGGTCTTTGTGCTGGTCAATAATTTTAACTCTCTTAGACCAATCCATGAGAGTAGGACTGGAAGGGGAGGTAGGCACTCACTAGATTAGAATCCAGGGTAATAATGGTCTATGGTGAAACAGACTTGGCTAAGGGGCCAAAAAGAAGTCTGAAAAATCCAATAAACCTACACGTGGGACAAAGGTACAGAAAAAAACTGAACTGTTCATACTTAAGGTCACTTTATACTTATCTCTAGGAGTATACAGAGCCAATATTAAAATACTATCAAGTTACAAACTAATACATTTCTTAATTACTTTAGAATTTTAATTCAACTGTCCATACAGCTTAAGCGTGGTTTACTAAGAAAACAAAGGCAGCAGTATTATATTATAGAGAAGGCTAAACTAAAGATATGATTCATATTCACAGTCATCAGTGACTGGTCCTTTGGCTATTGTAGCCAATGGTTGATGTTGGCTGCATGTTGAACCTGCTTGGAGAGTTTTACAAAATAATGATGCCTGGGTCCCATCCTCAGAGATTCTGATCTGTCTGGGATGTAATGTGGGGACTAGGATTTTTAAAAGTCCTTGAGAGGATTCATTTGCAGTTAAGATTGATAATCATTGATCTAAGCCATTATAAAGCATTCTCTTATAAGCCTTAGAATTTTTCTTTGACTATTTCACATTTATGAATTTTATAGTTAAACTTTCTTCAAGGTTAGGCCTTTAGAATCTAGAGTAGCAACTTAATATGATGTTCTACCAGAAATAATTAGTGCTTGTTGAATAAACAGAATACACAGCATATAAATCATGATAAAATAAAACAGTATTTTTAAAAGATTAACGTACTTGCTTAAAAATCTGCATATCATTTCTGCTACATTTTCACAGTTCTTCTTAGTGGGACAGAAAACTAAGCAGGAATAATTGGGAATAACTTCTGTTGCCAATGCTACCAAGTGATCCGGATCCATCTTTTTCAGGGTATTAGAATACTGTACAACAAGATGCAGGAAAGACGCAGTTAGCAACCATGAAAACCTATCATCTTACCAGAGTGCTTTTTTTTTAATATTTTATTTATTTATTCATGAGAGATGGACAGAGAGAGAGAGAGAGAGAGAGAGAGAGGCAGAGACAGGCTCCATGCAGGGAGCCCAACGTGGGACTCGATCCCAGGACTCCAGGACCACACCCTGGGCCAAAGGCAGGCACCAAACTGCTGAGCCATCCAGGGATCCCCTTACCAGAGTGCTTTGAAAGGTAAGGAAACTATCTGTAATTGTGAATTTCTCATTTAACAAATCTAATCATTTAAAAGAAAAGATAAGATACAGATGAAACATCAAAATGTTAAGTCCCACTTTTAGGTTATTAGGGTTTTAGGGTATATTTGGTTTTAAATTAAAGAAGTGAAAAGAGTAAATGTTATTAATAGCCTCTCCTGTACGTTCATCTCCACCAAAGCAAAACAAAAAAGTCCACAGAGAGAAACACAGATTGGTCCTAGTAACGGTCAAAGGACCACATAAACAAGATATATCTTTTACTATTACTAGCAGTTTTCATAAACATAGATTCAATCATACTACAGGATATATTTTCACAAATAGAAAATGTATTCATCAAGCAGACACAAGGAACCCAAAATAAAGAAAAATATAAAATCATTTAAAACTCTCACTTCTTTCAACTTTACTGAAAACTAAGATACAGATTTAGAATAATATATTTTTATAGAATTCTAAAACTATTGTAAAATCCCTTTCTCCCCTTTTTAATATCCTTTATATAAGTCACAGAACAGTAACATAGCAGACATTAACGTTTTCAGACCCAGTACCTGAACTACATAGCCCACAAAAATTTCTTCTTGTTTTGTACTTGTTGTTGAATGAATAAACGTTTAAAGCAGAGGTCTCCAGATTTTCTTGGTTCATGGAGCTCCAGGGCCAAAAGAAATACCTAACAGCTTTGTTTATTAGGTATTTAGGTATAGACAACTTAAGTATGAATTTCCTCACAATTTAATAGCCATTTGAATAAATAACACACATCAGTTGAATGAAGAAAATATTATTTCATTCTTAACCACAATAGCCCACTAACAGGATGTGTTCACAACTGGGCACTGAAGTCTTTCAAATCTTCGAATCAGATTGGACATGACTACCCTTTTTCTGTCCCACATGGATTTTCACATGGTATTTGTTTACAGTAACTGCAAACAAACAAAAAACTTCACTAAGGTATGTTATCATAGAAAGGAATACAGTGTATCTGATGTCCAAACTGGAAACTACTTAGAACCAGTAGTTTGTATGATGTCCAAAAGAGGTTAAGCACCAGCTGTTTCTCTTAAATATCTAAACTTTCTCATAGTACCCTGTGAATCTTTTGTGGTGCCCCAGGGCATCAAGTCTGGAAAGCTCAAATTCCAGGGTTATCAATGTTACCTGACAATTAAGGAGACGTGAAAAAGTCATTCCGTTCTCAGCTTTGCTGTCAACCTCATATATTGCATCGTTTATTTTCAAATATTCTTTTAATTCAACCTTGAATTAGAAGGACATTTATAGTTAATACCATATGTAACCTCCTCTTTCCAGAGTTTTAAATTTTGTAAAATGTTGTAAAAATGGACAAAATTGAGCTTTTATAAGGTATGTAAAACATGCCTCAATTTAAAAGTTGTTTTTTTTTTTTTACCATTTCTTTAAGTCTCTTTTTCCTTTTTCAATCAAAATAGGGATTAAATCCTTGAAGAAATACTTTTAAACAGCCACTAGCTAAAAGAAAACCAGACACTTGTATTTGTTACAAGTATAAATAAGTCAATGTTCACATTGTCTTGTGTTATTCCTCAAGATCTAAAACTTTCTGTCTTATCAGACACCAGTTTTAATTCTAAATACCACCATATTATTTTTAATTTAAGCATTTGTAGCCAAATATGTTTATAAATAGTTCATTGCACTTTTGAAAGAATAGTGTCTAATTTGACTATTAAAGTCAGCAAATATCTCTCAAAAATTCATGCACACTAGCACTGCAGAGTATATGTTCATTATAAGTGACTTTCAAATAACTATAAATTATATTTATTTACTTAAGTCTTTTTGGGAATACCATTATTATGGGCTTAAATTTAAATCCACATGAAGTCTTAACTTATTAAAAGAACACTGTAACTACCAAAGCATAAATATTTGAAAATATTTTAACTTTTAAGATAAATGTTTTTATGGCCAATAACTCAAAACGTGACTAAATTTTGGCCAAATGAAAAAATTCACCCCTACAGAATAAGAAGAGTGGAAAAATAGAATGCATCTGGAAAATTTCATTCAATAAAAATTCAGTTAAGGTCCACAGGCCAAGCATTGTCCCAGGTGCTACAGATACAGTAGCGACTCAAGCCAAGATCCCTAACAGTTTACATTCTCTGTACATAAACTCTTATTAACATATAGCCATGGGGGTGGAGTTATGCCCCTTCACTACTCTATAGACTTTTTTTTTTTTAAATAGTATGTTTGCTACTTTTCTTTCTAAGTAAGATGATATATAAAAATATCCATACATGCAAACCTTAGGTACATACTGGTCTAAACTGACTGGTATAATATTCGGCTTGAAGGAACTTTTGTAGGTCTTCAACATTGTTCAGTGTTGCACTCATGCCAATAATTTGAGTTGTTTCTAAAAAAAAAAAAAACAAAAAACAAACAAAAAAACAAACAAAAAAGATTGAGGAAAATGTTATTAAGTTTAACACAATAGTAATCTTAGCAACCTTTTTGTGTTCTGGATTCTTTTTGAGTGATTTGGAAAAGGAGGGAGTGGGGAGGAGGTACGAAAAATATGAAGATATAAGCAGAGTATTATTCTGGCAATCAAAAGCTGAAAACTTTTAGGTATCTTGACAGTCACTATTTGGAATTTTACAAAATTTCACCCTTGGCAAAAAGGTCAGCTCTTTACCAAGACTTCTAAGCAACAATAATGAGTATAAATATGCTTGTTGATATCTGGACCACTGTTATGAAGAGTTGTAATATATGTCCCACAGGTATGGCTATAGGCAGATGTACAGAGTAGGATGCAGGGCTGAATAGGTCCTGAACTCTTGCCAAAATCATCCCCTTATGGGATTTTGTGATCAGGTTGTCAACTTTTTTTTTTCCACAAAGGTGGAATGAAAGTCATGAAGCTGCATGTCCTTCTGGGCAGTATAAAATGGCTGCTTTCCATAGGAAAGCAGTTCAATCAGGCAGGTTCTATTACTATTATCCATTTTATAAAGTTTTGTTTATTATTTAAGTAAAGCTGACATACAGTGTTATATTAGTTCCAGGTATATAACACAGTGATTTCACAATTATATACATTACACACTATTCACCACAATAAGTATAGCTATCATCTGTCATCCTACAACACTATTACAATATTACTGACTATATTCCCTTTCAACCTATACCTTTCAACTCATGACTTATTTTATAGTTGTAAGTTTGTACCTCTTAATTACCTTCATGTATTTTGCCCTTTCTATTATTATCTATTTTTGATGCCTAAGGGAACAGAGGCACAGTTAATATAACTTGCTCAAGGTCACATATGTGGTTAAAAGTAAGTTTGAATTTTAATCCAGCTCCAGAGTATGTCCTCAACCATTATGCTATGCTATCTCTCAGTGGTAACACATGATCCCCCCATAGAGACAGCAGGGAAAGCAAGAGAGAGTACTTCAGCATTCAAAGGAAATAAGAATGATAAACAACCAAATGCTGAAGAAAAATAAGACCAGGACAGTCAGTGTACACTGGATTTGACAAATAGGTGATGATTCTCCTCCTTTCCTTGGCTATAATTTTTCCATAGAATTTGTCACCATCTGACACACCATATATTTTCTTGTTTATTTGTTTATTGTCTACTCACTTTCACTAAAATACAGGTTTCATGAAGGCAGGGGCTTTGTGATATTCACTGCTATATCCTTAGCACTTAAAATAGTGTCTGGCACAAAGTAGAAACTCAATGTTTTCAGTGAATGATTATAAAGTGCTACAATGTGCCTAAATACCACTGCTATCAAAATTTTTTAAATAATTATTTTTTTTAAGATTTTATTTATTTATTTTGAGTGAGACAGAGATAGGGAGAGAGTATGAAGAGGAGAGGTAGAAGAGCTCCCCACTGAGCAGGGAGCTAGCTGGACATGGGTCTCGATCCCAAGACACTGAGATCCTGACCTGAGTTAAAGGCAGATGCTTAACTGACTGAGCCACTCAGGTACCCCTTAAAAATAATTCTTAATATTTAAACTTTATAGTTAATAATTTTCCCATATATAAGCTATTGCAATATATAACTCAATAAGTTATTATAAGAGCATATCTATAGATAGGGAAGAAGACATTTAGAGCAAATATTTCAGATACCTTGAAAGACCATCTGATGTTGCAAATAGCTCCTTAAAGTGACCACTTACATTTACTGCTTTATTGGTATGATGATGATGATACCAGTGGCAAGAAATGCTTATTGAGTGCTATGTGCTAGGCAATTGCTGAATGCTTTACACTAACTCATATAATCCTCACAACAATCCCCTCAGGGTGGTACCATCATTATCCCCATTTTACAGATAAAGAAATAGAAAGGCTGAGTCATATGCCTACACACTTATAGCTGGTAAATTGAGGATAATACGGGATGTCCTCAAATGTTAATCTCCTTCATGTTCACAACTCTGTTCATATACCTATTCTTCCAACAAAAATTTATCTTTACTTTAGATATAAAAAACCGAAGCAGGAAGCTTACGTGTCTTACTCTAGGTTACATAGCCCAGATAGCGATAGAATTAAGTCTTTCATAGGCCTCCTGAGTATAAATCAGTTAGTGACCATAACAGAAAAAATACTTACTGCTAGTGTAGAGGACTTTTGCTAGGGTCATTTCCAGTATAGCACCACGGCTCCCTTCACCAATCATGTGCAACTTTGAGATTTAAAAAAAGGAGGGAGGGAGAAAAGTAAATTTGCATGTAATACCTATATAGAACCTGCATGTGTTTATATGAAATGAAGTAATCTTTGCTTTATAACTCTTACACATTTTGGATATAGCAACTAGAGTACATATGCATTATATCACTGGTATTTTGGTTAATGAGGTTTGGGCACAACATCCTAACATATCTAGAATTCATAAGTACCATTATGAAATTCAACATATATACACATATATTCACTCTTCAAAAAATACTTGACACAAAACTGAATTTAAGATTACCAAGTATGAAATGTATTATTCAGTATTAATAAAATAAACTACTTATTTTCATAGAGGTATGAAGCAGATACACATAATAAATAATAAATGTTAGTATAATAAAAAATATTGACAAATTATAAAAGTAGTTACCAACCTCATCTACAACAACCAGACCCAGACTACTAATCCTTCCAGTTTCAATCAAGGAGTTCACCAGACTATTTCCTTTTTCAATAGTGGCAATATATAGAGACTTTTTTCCCCTTCTTTTAATTGGAGGAAATTTTCCTTTGCTTCCAGCATATTCTTCAACAAAGAAACCCAGTTCTACACCAAAACTTGACAAACCTGAAATCTAGAATATTAGTTAAAATAAACAAACAAAAAAAGTCCGATAAATAACTCAATTATCAAGTGCTCATGTTGATTTTCTAAAAATCTAAAATAGCATATAATACCAATGAATAAGAACAAGGTCATAGATAAGACATATATATCTAAGAAATGTCATAATTAATGTGTGTGGAATTAATGTGTGTGGCTCTTTACAAAATGAATGGAACTTTTAAACTACATAATTAAATTACGTAGTTATGTAAATTAACTACATAAGTAAATTAAAACTATCTCCTCTGATGTAAAAAAAACCAGAATAACTTATTTTGATAAAATAATTGGTTACTTTATGCTTGAAAAGGAAGGCTAACTATCAATATATTAAATAACAATATTAAAGTGGAATTTAATCCACCAGTTTAGAAAAAAAATAGAATTCTTTTTGCAACAGGTAATTAGTATTAGAAGAGATTTTGGGTAGGTCTTACATCTGCTTTTGCACATCCTTATATATTCTCTATCTCTTCGCAGTCAATAAAAAGTTATATTTATGCTAGCTTTTATATTTGAATGTGAAAATGTTAGCAAATACTGCTTGTTAAAAAAAAGAATCACACCTTTTCTTGGACAATTGCCACATATGGTAGGATCATCAGAACATCTCTCCGCCGGCAAAGCAGTTCTTGTAGCATTAAAATCTCAGCCACAAGAGTTTTTCCACCACTCGTTGGCAAGGAATATATTAAGTTTTTTCTTTCTTGCACAGAATTCAATGTCAAGCATGTGTGTTGCCATTCTGTGGAATTAAAAAAAAAAAAAAGCTTTACTTTTCCCTTCTACAATTCAGTCTCAATAAAGTTTCCTAAGGAAAAATCAAATCCCACTCTGTATATCAATCTTCTAATAATGATGAGTGTAATTATACATTAATGTTGAATGTCAAACATCCCCAGGGCACAGTGGACACAGCCAGTGAGAGTTTAATTCTAATTCAGGCCTGGGCAGTGAAGTGGGCAACTAGGCCACTTATTTGTCAGGTGCACACTTAGGTCTAAGATTCCAAGTGGCCTGGGACATCATCTGAGACATCAGAGGAACTACAGCATAGTATGAGGATCTGTGTGGATTCTAAGGCTTTCTTCTCTTTCCTCTTTGTTCTGCAAGATTATTTAAGCTTCCGTTCCTAATCTACACAAACAATATCATAGATAGAAATAGGGAAAGGAGGAAAACAAAAATCTATGAGGTTTCATACACACTAAGAAAGACTATTCAACTGGCTGTCATGGGGAGCTGAACTCTGGTCTGAATACCATTTTGAACTATAAGAATATTTAAACCACAATAGGCTAGGATTGGGGTGCCTGGCAGTACAGCATGTGACTATTCATCTCAGGGTTGTAAGATCTCTACATGTTGGATGTAGACATTACTTAAAATCTTTAAAAAATAATATAAAGGACTAAGATTATTAACTAGCACATCTAGGAGTTCCACAATTTAGCAAGGTGGAATTGATGAAAAGGATCACATCAGATCCAAAACATAGTGTGAAAATTAGTCTAAGTACTCTGTAGGCTAATTTAATAATGTGCATCATCAAAAGTCTTTAAAACACGCATCAATATTCTATCACTAGAAAAATGGGCAAAAGATATAATAAGACATTTCACAGCAGGGAGAAATACCTGCAAAAATGTTCAACTGTTATTTACTGGGTTGGCAGAATAAATACACAAATAAAACACAAGTAACTACTACTACTACTACCACAAAAAAAAAAAAAAAAAAAAAAAGCCCCACATATGGACAATCCAGAGCTGACTCAACTGGGGTCAAATAGACATTCTTGTGTGTGGTTGCTGAGAGCATAAAATACCATCATCTTTTTGGGAAGCAAACTAACAGTATTGAAAACAGAACTGCACATTGTCAGTTCTAGCTCTCTACACTTATAGAAATAAAAGCAAGGACAGAAAGATTATGTGTAAGATGTTCAGCATAGCAGTGTTTATATATAACAAAGAGCCATCAAGGGGTAAAGGTTAAATGAATTATTGCACAATTATATGATATTCTTTGCAGCTTGAAAATAGGCAGTAGACTGATTTTTAGACATGTTCAATATACAGTTAGGTAAAAGATCATAAATGTGTATCGGATCATATAAACCCAATTGTGGTACAGATATTAGAAAAGAATATATACATAAAAAGTTGGACTTGGGTGTATTACATTTTTCAAAAAAATTAAATTTAAAAAATGACTTATAGAATATATTACAAAGGTGTTAAAAATAGTTACATCTGAATGACAGCCAAGTGACTTTAATTTCTTGTAGTCTGGGGATTCCCAAATACTTGCAAATGACTTTTTTCCACTTTAAAAATACTTAAGCTTAATATTTAATACATATTAAAAATATTTCAGACTGGTATTATTACCCATTACATATGAAACTGCAAACATTTGTGCGAAAATATAACTTGACTGTTTCTGCATCTTATCCAACTCAGATTTTTAAAGTATAAAATGACCAAAATAACAAATACTTAGTGATATCACTTATCTTCACACATTAAAAAAGATGATATTAACTTGGTTCTCAACATTTATATAAAACACATTAAGCATGCAATTCTATGATAAAAAAGCAAAAATAACAGTATAAGGTTGAGGTTCTCAAGCTCAGTGGTTCTCAAACATCTGGCACATTAGAATCCCCTGGAGGGCTTGTTAAAGGCAATTGCCAGGTCACACCCCTAGAGGTGGATTCAGTAGTCTGGGGTGGTGCCTGAGAATGTCTATCACAAGTTTCCAGGTGATGCTATGCTGGGGTCCAGGAACTACACTTTGAGAACCATTGCTTTAGTGCAATGAAAACTGGCACACTATTTATACTTTAAATCGGTCATGTCATCAAGCCAGATTTATAAGTAAAAAGAGATTTAAAAACTTATTTGCTGAAGTTCTTACTTAGAAGCTACCAATATAGTTACTAACAGGCATTACCACAGTCTAATTTGGCACATCCTTGACACAGAACGTAACTTACAAAACAGCCATTATTGTTATGATTATTCCTTTTTAATATATTAGGAGCTAAGGCTCAGAGTGCAAAACTTGTGTTTAAGTGACAGGACCAGACTTCATAACTAGGCTGATGAACCCCAGCAGGTGAGAACCTACCAGAGCATGCCAGCCACAGTGCTAATTACGTAAGAAAAGAGGAGTCAGATAGAGAGCCCTGTCCTCAGGGTACTCACTGCAGGAGATGCAGATTAAACAAAGAACAAAGTGCAAGGAGAAAAGCAGAGGGAAGAAAGTTAACACTTACTTCAAGGGCAATACACACCTTTAGCTCTTTAACTGCAAACCTCACAATTTAGAATTTATTAGACTCTTGTAGTCTTATATTAGACTTTATTTCCTGTAGTTCTATTTTTCCACCTGATTGTCTTCTCCCTGAGGTGAGAACCATGTTTTCATATGGTTCATAAGGCACTAACATAGGAGTTTGAGAAATACTCATGAAGTGACTGGTCCGTAGGCTCATCTTTGAGGATGGCAGCAACTGTCCCTGGTCTAAAATGACACATATCTGAAATATACGCAAGGCCTTAAGATTTTTGAAAAACATCACAACATATATTGTTATTAATACTATCTCCTTGCATGTAACTCTTCAGCTATCTCTAAAGATGTTTAGTTTAATCAATGGTATTACTAATATTGACACTCACTTAGGACATGAGTAGTCAAAGGAACTTCAGGTTTTGGTACAGAAGACAGAGCTAAAGAAACACCAGCCAAGAAAACAGAGAAGCAGCTAGACAATCAGAGAAAAAACCAGGAGTAGAATGTCAAGAAGCCCAGAAACAAGTGTTTCAAGGGTCTGGTCAATTGTGTCATGTAAGTTACTGAGAAGTCAGGCAAGTAAGAACTAAAAATATCAATGGATTTAAATACCCTCATCATTGTATCTTGAGTGAGAGCACAGAACCCAGAGCTGGAGTGGGCTGGGAATTATTTAAGGTGAGGAAAGGGAGGCAGCAAGGGTAATTTGCGAAGTGTGGGACACCTGGGTGGCTCAGCGGTTGAGTGTCTGCCTTTGGCTCAGGGGGCGACCCGAGGTTTCTGGGATAGAGTCCAACATCGGGCTGTCTGCATGGAGCCTGCTTCTCCAGACTCTGCTTATGTCTTTGCCTTCTCTCTGGTGTCTCTCATGAATAAATAAAATCTTAAAAAAAAAAAAAAATTGAGAATGTGACCATGAAGGGAAGGAAAGAGGTTCAGTAGCAGCAGGATAGGGATGGAAGGTTGAAAGGATTGATATTCTGTCTTAAGATGAGATATAGGACCACAGAAGCATATCTTCTATTGACTTGCACTGGTATTATGGTAATAATGGTATTTTTTTTTTCATTTCAGCAAAAAGCATTACCATATAATTTTTCAATTCCCTTGAACTGAACATAAAGGTCTCTCACTTTGCTGGGTAATGAATAAAAAGGACCAAGGTCATCTGATGATGACTCAATTGCTTTCTTAGCAACATTAATTTCTTCAGATAGGAGAGTCTCTTTGAGCTGTTTAGTTCTAGAAAATACTGGTGTTTGGGCCTTGGCATTTCCAGTCATGGCACTTTTTAGATGTTCTTTAAGACTTTTTCTCCTATTCTCCTCTGAACTAGTTCCGACTTTAGAACAGGGATCATCAATTTGCTGGTGGTGTTCTGTGCTATTCTGGGGTAATTCCTCATTCCCAGTCTTGTGAGAGGATGAGTTCCAATCCTTCTCTTTAGTAGATTGATCGCCCAATTCATTTGAAGACTTCTGCAAATTTTCAAAGTATAAAACTTGTGAAGAGGGTACATCATACAAAAGATCAGGTTCAGGTTCAATAAAGACATCTTTGTGCCTACTTTGGTTCTTTGTGTGCTCATCCACTTTTAATTCAGTAAAGTTGCCTACAGTAGTAATGCTGAGTTTGTTGTGTTTGATGCTTCCTGAACAAAGATCTTCAATGGTAAGGTCTGAGGCATGTTTCCTAAGTTGAGGAATTTGCATATACTGTTGTTCCAGGTCATCAACTTGAGCTAAAAAAGAATTTTCAGCAAAGCTATCATAGTCACCAAACATGTCCTCTTCACTGTCATTATTCTGGAAAGAAAACGAAAAGCTTTAAAGTCAATTCTAGCTTAAGAATAAAAATTACAACGTAGAGCTACACCAAGTAGATAATTACATGGATCAGAGACCTAAATGTAAATCATCCTGAAACGGATAATATCGTTTCCACTTTACAGATGAAGAAATGGAAGCTCAGAGTGTTTAAGTGATTTGCCTAAGCTGCACTCCTAGGGTATGGTGATACTGGGATCCTAATTCTTAAACCAGGTCTAAATCCTTAAAAGGTAGCAAGACCATTAGCCATCTACTGGTCTGTCATCTCATGAGAAGTTTCTGGTAACTGCAGCACCTTTTCCCCTGCCCAGACTCCAATCTACAGACGCTGGCTTGTAACAAAAACATGCTTGTATGACTGGACACTCCAAGGAGATTTTGTTACTAGGAATTTGGAATTGAGAAAACAGGATTTGGAGTCAGAAGTGTAGTTTAACTTCTTAGGGCCTGACTTCTGTTGTCAAATCTAGATAATGTAGCTTAACAAAGTACCCAGCACACAATGGGTGTGCAATAAATGGGAGGCACATTCACAGTAGGAGCAGCAGTAACTTGGAAATCTAGATGTACGTCTCAACCATGCCATTTATTTGCTGCATGAACTGTTATATCTTGGGGTCTACTTTTCATATCTCTGTAAAAATGAGGATAGCAGGGGATCCCTGGGTGGCTCAGGGGTTTAGCGCCTGCCTTTGGGCCAGGGCGCAGTCCTGGAGTCCCGGGATCGAGTCCCACGTCGGGCTCCCGGCATGGAGCCTGCTTCTCCCTCCTCCTGTGTCTCTGCCTCTCTCTCTTTCTAGGTCTATCATAATAAATAAATAAAAATAAATAAATAAATAAATAAATAAATAAATAAATAAATAAATAAGAGGACAGCAAAGCAATACCTCCCAAGTGAGGATTAACAGCGATAATAAGTCGAGGGAAGCAAATGAAGGCTAGGAGACAGCTGATGCACTGTCTGCACGGAGGAAGGGAACGGCCAAGATTCTGGAGTCTCCCGTTCCCTGGCTTCTACAGCCGGTCTCCGCGTTCCTTCAGTGGGCACGCGCGGCAGGAGACCTGCGTTTGTATCATCTCCCCCAAAGCGGGCCATTAGACAAGGAACTCAAGGAATCTGGGAGCCGAGGAGATTGTACCTGCGCCGGCTCCACCTCCACGGCTTTCTCCCGCCGGCTCCCAACCACCGTCTCCTTCTCCTCCCCTTCCTCCTCCTCATCGCCCGGCTCGAGCTCGGCCGCGGTGGGGGCGGCAAGAACGCTCCCTAGGCTGGGACGGTTCCTTTTGCGAACACGCACCCGCCGGCGGATGCGGGCACCACCTTCATCCATGGCAGGCGCCAAGGACCCCGCCCGAACCTCGTCCCGCGTGACCCGGCCGCCGAGCCCGCGTGGAAGAGAGCGTGGGGGGCAGGGCGCGGGCAGGAACTACGGGAAAGGCACTCGCCTCTCCATCCACCTGAGGCTACCACCACAAGTCAAACGCCGGCTCCCAGACCGGAAGTGGAAGCACGAGCGTGGGGCCCGCCTTTTCCTTGTCCAATCAGAAGTGTCTCGGCCTAGTGGCGGTGAGGGTCAGAAAGCAACGGTGCTGCGCAGGCGCATTGAAAACCTTCCCGAGGGGGTCCCTGGGTGGCTCAGCAGTTTAGCGCCGCCTTCGGCCGAGGGCCTGACCCTGGAGGCTCGGGATCGAGTCCCGCGTCGGGCTCCCAGCACGGAGCCTGCTTCTCGCTCTGCCTGTGTCTCTGCCTCTCTCTCTCTGTGTGTCTCTCATGCATAAATAAATAAAATCTTAAAAAAGAAAAGAAAGAAAAGAAGAAAGAAACCTTCCCAAGTCTTCTCTTGTTGGCGGGCGGAACCTTTGAACCGAGTACCGGGCCAACAGGGGAAGAGCACCGGAGGGGACTTGTCAGGACGACTTGGAAAGAGGAAAGGAAGAGGAGGAGCGAGGAGCCATGGCGGCTCTGGCTGCCGTGTGCGGTGCTCTGCGGAGGAAGAGGTCGGCGCCCTGCTTAAAGGCTGCTCTCTGCCTCACAGATCCTGGGACTCCTGCGGGTACAGCTTCCATATCCACCGCTCTTGTGCGCCGTTGCAGCTGCTGCCGTAGCGCTGATTAGGTTGGGGGACTTGCTCCTGTTAGCTAAACGACGCCGGTTTCTAGGCGTCGAGGCGATTAAGAGCTTCTCCAAGATAGGGGGGAATCTTTAATGACCCATGGCTAGTATTTAAGAGCAGAAGGAGGCGTGAATGTCCAGAAAAGACTGACCGCGTGATTCTCAAAAAGAGGCAGGGACTTGCCCGAGAGCTCCAGGTAGAATTGGCAAGGAAGAGACATCCCCAGTCACCCAGGAGCACGGGAGCGGTCTGAAGTCCCAGATCAGGGTGACACTGTGACAGGGGCTCTCAATGGGCTCTCTTTTCTGCATTTTATCTTCTTCGTCAATAACTGCTCTTTAGGGGGTCTGTTACATTTTTCCTTTGGTGTAACAGTGCCTTTCTGTTGCTTTCCCCGTAAGTATATGCCTTGAAGTCCGTCTCTAACCATGGAGTGAAGGGAAAATAAATTTCACGAAGAGAGCTGGTGAGACGTGGTAGGGGTGGAGAAATACGTGCCTTTCCCCCAAAGCCTTGGAAAGCACGTTCATCTTAAACATCTTTCTGAAGTTGCTGAGCTAACAAAAATAACTGGTTTGTTGCTGTTTAATTGCAGTGCTTTGGAGAAGTTGTTCACAATATGAACAGGTAGCCAGCAGTGAGGATATGGTAAGACTATTTTCCTTCCTTCCTTCCTTTTTTTTTTTTTTTAAGATTTTATTTATTCATGAGAGAGAGAGAGAGAGAGAGAGAGAGAGAGAGAGAGGCAGAGACATAGGCAGACAGAGGGGACACAGGCTCCATGCAGGGAGCCCGATGTGGGACTCGATCCTAGAACTTCAGGATCTTGCCCGGAGTCGAAGGCAGATGCTCAACCACTGAGCCACCCAGGTGTCCCTCTTACCTTACTTTTTAACTATTTGAATAGAGTTCATCTGGAGGACAAAACAATTAGGATAATCTGAGATTAAAAATTATAATTCACTAGTGAATTGTCAGGAGATTTGAAGAGAACCTAGATTCCTAATAAGCATCACTTGTCTAACACCATATTTTTCTTCCTAGATCTTAAATTTAAGAATATGTGCTTTGGAAATTAAAAAAGGTAGTTTTGGTGGGTGCAATAATTGCAGAATATCCAACAGAGGAATTGCAATGTATACCTATGCCTTGGCTCTCTTCCCTATTGTAGATTCAGTTCTCTGTCCCATTTAGTACTGGGAGTGGGGAGTGGGTATTTGAGTAAGTGAAGGATCAAAATTACAGTTCTATACTAGGATATTAAATACAATTTCTTTTAGCCTGTAGGTATATTTTTATGGGTTTCAAGTACTAGCATTGGACTTGGCCAGTGTAGGTTTTCTTGCCACCTGCAAAGATGATTTGACACTAGTCAAACCATGCAAAGCAATTAGCACGGTGTAAAGAAGAGACATAGTCATTACGTGTGACCTGCATAAAAATTAGATTAAGAAAGTTTGAGGAGTTGGAAAACACATAACTCCTCTAGTTCCTTGAGCATCCTTCTTGGCCATCTAATGCACACCATAGTTCAGGAGAGTAAAGGAAATTACTAGAGCTCTTTTATAGATTATAAATTCCCCCTAAGGTTCTGATGAAATACAGGCTCTCAGAAAAAACGCTCAGTCTCATACAGTTGAAATTTTGCTAAGGGCTTTAAAGCCATTTCTAGATTAAGAATCTCTTGATTGGAGACATGCCTATACCGATTATAGATAGGTAGTGAAGACAGAGAAACCAAAAAGGATGACATAAATGTATAAAGCAATCTGGGGCCATAAAAGTTACTCTCTGATAAACCTTTGTTTTCTCCAAAGATTGTATTTTATACCAGAATCTTCCTTGATGATTTAATTCCTCTTTAGCCAAACCAGAATACTTGTACAAAATATGAACACACTGAAATCTTTAAAATGGTGATTCCTTTTCAGAAACACCAATTTTTCTTCTGTAACCCAAGCTGTTGCATTTATTTTTCATATTGAGAAAGGTACAACTAATCCTTTGGATAGATTAAAATTGGTATCTTTAAGATTTAATTTTTAAAAATTTAACACATTAAGCTGTATTATCCGATTTTTTTTTCTTTCCTTTATCTTAGCCCATTCCAATGGAAAATCCTTATAAGGAGCCTCTTAAAAAATGTATCTTGTGTGGAAAACGTGTGGATTATAAGAATGTACAGGTGAGATATGGTTTTACTTCACTATGACATTTGATTTTAGGATTTGCTCCTTTGTTAGTCATAACTAAGGAGAATCAAGTCAGTTTTATAACAGGCTTTGTGTAGAGGCACCTGTTTTAGTAACTTCATAATTTCAAATATGGTTTTCTATGTATAAGGCATCTCTATTCAAATGAGAGCCCTTTGGCTCTCCCTCATCCACTGTTACTTCAGGTCATTGTTTCTTTCCCTTGTCTGCCCTGAGGGTCACCAATAGCTTACTATACAGTGACTCTTAGTTGGTAGAGTTGAACAGTTTAGAAAAAGCTCCTCTGGTAAATTTGATCTCTGTACTGATAACACTACTGATATAACTGCTTCAAATGTAATTTTATCTATTGTCCAGGGCTCAGCAAATTAAAAGTGGCAAATCTGGGGGAGAGAATGGTGCTGGAATTAGTATACTGACAGACAGCATAAAGTGTTAGTAGCTGCCTTAGGAGCAAAGCCAAGAACTTTAAAGGTGCATTGTATCAGGAGCATTATGTGTAGTGCCAGGAACAGTGCCCAGTTCCTGAAAAGTACTAGAGTTTAAATTAGTAAAACATAAATTATGGCAAGTGGCCTGATGTACCTGTATCTCTTGAAGACCTCACTGTATGTAGTCTGACACAATGTAGTAGCCTATCATGACAGATGAAATGCTTAGTGCCTTGTTAGAAACAATAGTATTTTAGGAAAGTATCTGTGGAAAAGTCAGGAAAACAGCTTTAGTACTGAAAAAATGTGCACATCAATCTATCTTGACACACTGGATAAGAGATGTTAACTTTAGTAGTCATTTTTTTTTTCATTTAAAAAGATGATCTATTAATAGAATGAGCACAGTTTAGTATTTTTATTTCATGAAATTTGTCTGAAATTAATAAACCTTTACATAACTTGAAAGTAATATATAATTCTTTAATTTACATAACCAAGGTTAAACAAATGTATTGATGTAAATTTTTTTTCTCCTCCAAAAAAAACTCAAAACAGCTTTTGTCCCAGTTTATTTCTCCATTTACTGGATGCATTTATGGAAGGCACATAACAGGTATTTTGTTTTCTATTATAGCAACTTATAAAAGATTATACATATCTACCTCTGTTATTTAAGAAAAATTTTGTCAAATTTTCAAGTTGTGCTATAAATCAATAGTAGACCAAATACTACAGGTACTTTGAGAAGGCCTCTTTGTAAGCCAAAAGGATTATTATTTTACATGTCGTCTTATGCTCAGAGTTAACTATAGGTGGACATGTAAAAAAAATTAGGACTTAAGAAAATTGCATTGATGTTTTACAGTATACTGTAATAATTCCTGGATTACTTATTCAAGCCAGGGGCCTACGCTACGGCCAAGTCTGCTCTGCCATGTTTTTGTAAGTAGCTTAGTTTACATTGTGTCTATGGCTGCTTTGTGAGCTACATCAGAGTAATTATGACAGTGACTGTATGGCCCGCAAAGCCTAATATATTTACCACCTGGCTAATTTACAGGTTTTCCAACCTTGCCTTAAGATAAGTAGTTATGCATTTTTTTAAAAAAAAAAGACTATTTGTTTATTTAATTTATTCATGAGGCACAGAGAAGAGAGAGGCAGAGACATAGGCAGAGGGAGAACCAGGCTTCCTGCAAGAAGCCTGATGCAGGATCCTGGATTCCAGATCCTGCATCCCAGGATTACACCTGGAGCCAAATGCAGATGCTCAATCACTGAGCCATTCAGGTGTCCCTAGTTGTTATGCATTTTTTGAGTGTTGATATTTTTTATGAATATGAAAGCATTTTTTATAGGTCTTTGTGGGAAGAAACAGAAAGAAATCACAAAAGCAATTAAGAGAGCTCAAATAATGGGTAAGCACCTGAAAAACTGAATTGGGCTAATTAAAACTTTGCTCATTATCTTTTGTGAAGCACTTTCATTATCTTTTTTACAGGGTTTATGCCAGTTACATACAAGGATCCTGCATTTCTCAAAGACCCTAAAGTTTGTAACATCAAGTATCGGGAGTAAATTACATGAGTTTTATCAATAAACATATTTTACAGTAAGTGGTTGTATGATTCTAATACTGATCCAAATGATAAGATTTAATAAACTTTGGGTAGAAAATAGGCTAAATCTTATCAAAGTACTGCTTTTGTTTAAGTTTTATTTATTCATGAGAGACAGAGATAGAAAGGCAGAGACCTAGGCAGAGGGAGAAGCAGGCTCCATTCAGGGAGCCGGTGTGGGACTTGATCCCAAGTCTCCAGGATCATGCCCTGGGTGGAAGGCATATGCTCAACCGCGGAGCCATCCAGGCATCCCCAAGTATTGTTTTTAATTAATAATTGAAATCTCATAAGGAAAATGTATTTGAGTAAAGCTTCCTCTTCACTGTTTTAAAGAAAACAAATTACTTAAAACGTTAATACTTATTACATTTTACATACATACATACAAATTTTAAAAATAGGTACTGTACAATGGTCCCAGTTAGCTTAAACAACTCATTGGGATTTTAAATATGGAAGGAATGATTTGTATTGTAATTTTCCATCTGGCCCAGATTCTGTCTTATAAATAGGATTTAAGGGTTACGGGTGCATGAAGGTGGAATGCTTGTATCAATGTACAAATTCCATGTGACAGGGTGTGGATTTGAAATTGCTCAGGTTTTCTAACTAACAAATAGAAGTTTGCCTGGCTAGGACAATGGATCTTCCCTTTGTAGAGCTCTTACATGGGGATGGGTAGTAGCACAGTCACAGGATCTAACATTTAATCCTGGGCTAGTCTATCCTAAAACTGATGGCACATTTTTAAAATGATCCATAGGTAGATGGTCTAGGACTATGTCGTTGTATCTTAGTCCAGTGATACAAATTAATCGCCCAAAGATGATAATTGGGGGGGAGATAAGGACCCCTTTCCTTCTTTTCATTTAATACCCTGAAATGTGGGTCATGAAACTTAATTATGGAAGTTTGGCCAGTATTGACTGACCTCAGCAAGATTCTCTGATTTAAAGTTTAGCATCTTTCTTCAAAGATGAATTGTTGTGTACGAGTATGACTCAAGTAACATTCTATACAGTGTTTTAACAAAATGAACTCTGAAGAGTGTTTGTAAGCAGTCTTCGAAAAATCTTAAGCTATGGTCTTCAGAAGACATTTGCTTATGTTGGTTACTTACTGCTTCTGCATTTGTCTGGCCTGTTTTATCTGTTGGTTTATAAACTGCTTCATGGAGGGCAGGGAAGGACTGAAGTGGCAGACAGCTCCAGGTGTCTAGGGGGCAGGTAACTTACGTAGGAAGTTTGTCTTGGGTAGCCACAAGGCAAGTAGATCTCTGCACCTGCCTGCCACTCTTAAAAGTTTATACTGAGACCTTAACTGGGTTCGGTCACACACACAACCCAAATGGTGTCAACACCTTACTTTTTTAAAAGTCTATGTCCTTGGAAAAGCTCCCAGTGTGTCAACAGTAAGCAAAATGTACATTCCAAAGACAGGAGGGGGTGAAGAATCTTTGCTTCAATCCAGCTCACAGGTCAACCAGCAGTCCTGTGTTCTGGTGACCTCTAGTAGTTGTTTATTGCATTTAGTCCTAATCTACATTCTATGTGGTGTTCTATATGCTCTAGTGATGTTTGTGGTTATTTTTAAATTAGGCTTCAGACAGCCAACATATTACCCCTCTGCCTGGTGATGTTACACTACAGTGCTTCTTAGGCAACCAGTTAAGCAATCCCAACAGAAACTCATTATTTGTACAGGCCATCCCTACTGTTACATGGGCTTCGTTAGCACCCCATGGTAACTAACGCATGTTAACACAGATAAAAGACAGTTTTGATAGTAGCTATGAATTTGTTGTCACTTAGGAAGTAGCAGATAGAAAAGCAATGGTCAAAGTCTATGTCCAGTATTTCATCCACTGAGTAAAACATGAAGGCTTCATAGATATATAGGCTTGATGGAAAATTCTCACAATTATGGAAAAGACAAATACAAAAGCACAATAAAAGCTCTGTTAGCCAACCTCCACTTAACCAACTTACTGAATTAAACTGGGGCTTTACATCATCAAAAATCATAGTGAAGCCCATGACTCTTCAAACCTATTGAGTTTTACATTACCAAGAGTCAGCTATTTTGTTCCCAGACCTGTGTCACTTGTTTGTCATTGTATTAACGAAGTATAAGCATCAAAGTTATTGTTGCAATGAAAATGAAGTAAATGCTTTTGAAAGGCTTGTAAAAAAAATAGCTTTAAGAAAATAGTTGTCAAGTTAGGTGTGGTTAGGACAACTGAAGGCTGGAAGTAGGAGGGTGCTGTGAAATGAAAAAAGTAGTGTTTTGTACTTAGGTTGCTTTGCTTTCAAGTTTCTTTAAATTAATTCACTTTAAAGAAACTAAAACTGGGAATTGTAAAGGTTAAGTAAGGAATATGATTTACATAGGAACAACAATATACTCCCAGAAAAGTTCCTAGTTCTACAACAAAAGGTTGGCAAATGAAGGTACAATTCTGCCTTATGTTATAGTGAAATCTATGATAGACATATGTATACATATATACACATATGTTCCATTTTTGAGCCCTACTTGAACTGGCCTTTTCAGCTACTTGACCAGCTGCTGATCTCAGACACACTGCATTACCAGGCTTGTTCTGTACTCAAATTCTGGATTCACTGAATTTTGTGTAGAGGACTCTAGACTAGGGAGAGGTATTTGTGCTGCTGCATTATAGTTTTGCCATAATTTGAATTCAAATTCAGTTATTCACTTAAACAATGAGTAAGTTTTTAATGCCTAATATTGCATGTTTTCCGGTATTTTATCTGGCAACCCCAGCCATTTATAACCTAAAGAGCAGGAATTATGACTTAAAAATGAAATACACTTCATATTACCTTAGACATCTTTTTTTTCTTTTCCTATCATGAAAATAAGGCTAGTCTTTTCCAATCCTAAAGAATGCTATAGAAGTGGGACGCCTGGGTGGCCCAGTGGTTGAGCGTCTTGTCTTTGGCTCAGGGCGTGATCCTGGGATCTGGGATTGAGTCTCACATTGGGCTCCTTGCGGGAAGCCTGCTTCTCCTTCTGCCTTTGTCTCTGCCTCTCCCTCTCTCTCTCTGTGTGTGACTATCATAAATAAGTAAAAAAAAAAAAATTAAAAAAATATCTTAAAAAAAAAAAAGAATGCTATAGAAGTTTAAAAGAATATCACTTAAGCTTTTCCCTCAAGAGTTTCATAAAAGGGGGCAGGGGGCACCTGGCTGGTTCAGTTGGTGGAATGTGTGACTTGCTCTTGGGGTTGTGGGTTTAAGCCCCATGTTGGGTGGAGGAATTACTTAAAATCTTTAAAAGGGGGGGGGGCAAAAAGGTTATGGTTTTAAAATAAAGTACTTTAAGAAATAAATGCACTAGAATGTATGTATTTCTGCAAATACCTGGATTTGGTAAAAACAATATAAATGGCTTTACCCTTCAGCTAATTAAAAATCTCCTTTTGACCTAAAAGGATCAAAATGTAGGAGACTGTGGATATTCACCAGAACCCTTCATTTTTTCAATGTCTTCATCTGTTTCCGGGCTGCTCATTGTGGATGCTTTTTCTTGATTACTACTATCAGGATCTGTTTTAGATGGTTTGTTTTGTATCTCTAACAGCCGTGACTTCTTCAATTGCCATCCATCATCGGTATCTAAAGCTTTACGTTTAAGCATCTGTGGTGTGCCGCTAGCTGGGCTAGCTTCAGGAACATCAGTGTATTCTACCATTAAGGTCAGGTTGTCTATCACATTGAGCTGGTGGTTGGCAGTGCAGCTACTTTTAGAGATATGCCTGTTTTTCAAGGAGATAACACATGAATGAAGAAATTCTTGATCTGGAAAAAAGGTCCGTAAAGCTTGACAAAGAAAAATGTTCTCCTGAGGGTCTTTTTCGATGTTCTCACCTAAACAAAATAAGACAATTCAAAATAATATTTGTTCTACAAAGCTTTTGTATTATTTGTTGGTAATGTCAAAAAGACTTCAACTGAACAGTTATATCAAATCCTCTAAATTGAGAAAAGTGGTATGCATAATCTCAAATTCTAATTTCCATGCCACTATATTCTAAAAGAAAATTTAAGTTGTATTTTTTAATATCAACAATATAGTAAAGCTACAGTAATACCAAGTTCTTTGTTAACAAGATTTAAAAGTATTAATAAAACTACTATTTTTAACCCTAAGGTTGATAAGTTCATCAGTTACTGTAGCCAGCTCATCCATAGTTCACATCAGTGAGAATTTCTTTTAAAGCACAAAAGGTAGTGATGTGTACTTTTTACTTACGTGCTGCTTGGGTTTGTGCCTGTTTTCTTTTTTTAATTTCCCGTTTCAATCTGGTTACATCCTTTAGTAGTTTCTCTACTGCTTGCTCACTGTATTCTACTTTCTTGCATATACTCTGCAAAATGAAATTAAGGGCATAGATAAAATTCCAAGTTGTGTAGGAATCAACTTGGTTCACAAATTATAGAAAATCCTTTGTGGACACAGTCTCAAGTATTGTTAGCCTTTATATATATATATTTTTTCAAGATCTTTTTTTTTTTTTTTCCTTTTTAAAGAGAGCACACAAGTAAGGGCAGAGTGGGAGGGAGAGAGAATCTGAAGCAGACTCCACACTGAGCATGGAGCCTGACTTGGGGCTCAATCCCACAACCATGAGATCATTACCTGAGCTGAAACCAACAGTCAAATTGTCAACCAACTGAGCCACCCAGGTGCCCCTTACTGGCCCCTTATAAATATTTTATTTTGTTTTGCTATTTTCTGAAAGAACTTAACAAGCACTTATATGGTGCTTTATATTTATAAAATGCTTTCCAGATGTATTAACTTCCCATTTATACACAGCTTTATTATACAAGTTATCTGCTTAATACACAAATAAAAACCAAAAAAAAAACCTTGTTATTTTGAAAGAAAAAAAATAACAGTATTTTGAGAGATGCATATTTACTGCAAACATTTAAGAAACTGACAATAAAGAAAAGTAACTATGTTTTGTTATGAAAGAAAACTATTAAAGACTTTTAATTAGTATAAAAGAAACTACTTTTGAAAAGCAGGCTGGCCTTACATGTCATCAATTTTAAAAACTAATTAAATACTCTGATTTCATTTGGGAATATATTTTAAAGTAAATAATATAAATTTATATAAGATAATGTTTCTAAGTATACCAAATCAAAAGTAACTAATTTCTAATCACTGGGTAATAGGTTGTTACATCTAGTTTTAAAATGTTAGTTTTTTATTCCACACTTAGCTTTAAAATGGATACATTTTAGGATATCTGCCCAGCCTACTTCTCACCATTTTGTCTACCACGCCATAAAAGTTCACCAGTAACTCCTTGACCAGCTTTCACCCTAACTGACCCAAGCAGAGCTACCTCATAGCCAGCTGGCAAATCCTAATACCTTCTGAATAGATCTCAATGCGGTCCTCTGGCTGGCTAAGGAATAAACAAACATCTGTACAGACTATGAAGGAAACCGATGTATAGACAAAAAGGGAAAAAGTAAGTTCTGATGGCATTCAGGCTCCTGGTTCTAATTCTTTCCTGAAGCTCAGCTGCTTTCTGCCTACAGTTTCTGTAACATACCTTTACATTCCCTATTTTAGCCCAAGTTAGTAGTTTTGAGATAGGAGTTCTAATATATTGCTATATGAAATATACTGCCATTAAAAATAACTACAGAATATGGGGATCCCTGGGTGGGCTCAGCGGTTTAGCGCCTGCCTTCGGCCCAGGGCGTGATCCTGGAGAATATATAGCAAAAATGCTTAATGCTTTTAAAATGAAAAATGCTTAATGACATAAAATAAAAATCATGACACAAGTTTGTAAGTCCTCATCACTGTCAACTATGTAAAAGCATGTATGTATTTGGAAAAAACTAGAAAATGTGGCAAAGTGAAAATAGTTATGTTACAGCAATGGGATTCTGGATGTTTCTCTAAGATTCCTGTATTATTCACATTAAAAAATAGTGTGCAATATTAGTAGTGTAAAATGTATTAACTTATTATCTTCATGTACTATATCCATGAGTATGGTGGCCATGGAATATACTATCTCTAAATGGAAATCTGAGTAGTTGAGTAACAGTACCAGCGACCATACTTTTGGGCCCACCACTAAAGCCACACTTCTCCTAGGCTGCTCTTAACCAATAGGAGTATTAGGTACAAATCCATCCCTGTAGGACCACTTTGCTAAGACTCCCATCAGACTGGCTGAGACCTCTCTAGCCCTGCAGTCTAAAGTTCTCTCTAACCTCCTGTCCTCCCTTACTCTCTCCTTTCTCAGGTGTCAGACTCAGCATTACAAGTCTCCCTGCCTGCTCTTGCTCCTCCCCCTTTATCCTTCTCAGGCCTAATAAATCTCTTACATATCTAATCCCATCTTGAGGTCTACTTCTCAACTGATACAATGAGATAGAATTTAGTACTGTGGTAGATTGTTTTGTTCTCAAATACTACTTCCCTTTTTATCCTGTAAAAGGATTATATATCCTTGACTACCACCACGAAATGGGGATATATAATCTGGCCAATGAAATGTGAGTGGAAATAACATGCCAGCTCTGAGCAGAAGTTTTGAAAGCTGTTGTGAATTTCTACCAGCTTTTTTGCTTGTTTCTATTGTCATGAGAAGACCACATCCCACATGAGGGCTGCTCCTTCAGTCTGGAACCTAGAATGAAGATGGCACTTATACCAGGAGCAAAACTACAGCCAAGGTATATTGTTAGTGAAACAACTTTTGTTTTTGTAGGCCACTGAGATTGAGGTCTTTGTTACTGAACCTAAACTGTTACAAAAATATAAATCCAAATAAATGTCAAGTTGTCTCTAAAAGATTTCAGTTATCAATTTGATATGAACTCTAGAAGTAGTCTTTAAGTGTTTGAATGTTAACTTACCTTTAATTCCTCTTGTAAAGAAGCATACATTTCATTTATTTTATGTACCTCCTTTAAAGATCCATCTTCTGTAAAAAATTCAGAGCTGTAAAAATTACCATTTTGTCAGGCAAATATATAGAACTAATTTTAATGCAACAATGAAAAACTTATTTGTAGTTGAGCAAAAGATTCTTTTTATACTGGTTTTGTAGGGATCATATTTTGTCAACCTCCTTGTTCACAGCAAAGCCAATTAGAAAACTTAGTTCGTACGTCTTTACATTAGCAGACTTTGAAGCCTCTTAAGTACTATTGCCAGGACTCAAAAGAGGTTAAGTAAAAATAAATACTGAAGTGGGGGGGGGGGGTTCTTTCTTGGCAATGGGGACCAGTCAATTTTTAAAATATTTAAATGAATTTAAGTCATCACTGATTCAAAGTGGGAACATTATTTTATATACCAAAAAGAAAAAAAAGGTGAAGGCATAGTTTGTAAAATATCCAATTTGAGATAAATGTAAAACTGCACCTCAGAATCAATGAAATGTGGTATTCAATTTCTATAAAACTGTTAATCTTTATGGAACACAAAAATAAATAAAAATCTAGTCCTTTATTCTAAATTTCCACTCTAGTAAGCCCTCTATACTACCAGTGTTATTTCTGATATTAACTATTCCCTTAATAAACACAAAGTTATAGCTTAACAGCCTATGAATAAAGCCTCATATTCTGTCATTACTTAATATTCAGTCTAATTTCATGCCTTTTTATAATCTAAATTGCTGCCTTAGAAAATTATTTTGAGACTAGCTACTATTCTTAGAACACACATGCTGACACACACAGGCTACGCAACAACCCCCCTTCCCTTTTTTTGTATATTATAAATGTACAAGTGTTGGAAGGAAATGTGGAGAAAGGAAAAAAACTCTGGTTTACTTGAGGAAGATGGTCATTAGTTTTCCTTTCATTTTTATTCTATGTAATAAAAAATTAATGTTAAAAAACAAATAGGAGTAAATTTAGGGGAAGCAGTTGAAGAATCTCACCTATGTGTTTTTACTGCTCGGCTAAAACCAGTAGACTCACAGGAACCTGATATAGTCTTATAACCCAGTTGTTCGGACATGCCCAGATTGGCCACCACTAAAGGTATCCTATGAAAAAGCCTGAAGAAATAAAATTTAGAAGTATAAACTTAGAATAAAGTGAAATATTACTATCCACCTATTATAAATGCATATATACTTATATATATTATGTACAGATCCCCTACAAGATCATAAAACAAAAAAAACCCCATGCTATACTACTTACTCAAGATAAAACTTACTGACTTGAGGCAAATGCCTTTTAAAAGTGGTGAAATGTGCACAGCCTTAAGATAGTTGTGTGAAAATAGTACTTTAATGGCTATTTTAACATGTAAAAATAGGCAGTATTGTTGAGATTTATTCTGTCTTCCATGAATAATAAAACTAATTTTAGTTGGTACTCTTTTACTTAATCCTCATATTCCATGAGAATGTTATTTATATAATCTGGGGGGGGGGGAGTGGCTAACTCATTTTTGTGGGTCAGCAAGAACGACCTTGCTTCCTTGCAGAGGTTAGAGAAAACCTGCTCAAATACCAAGGCTTAGTTCCATACTATGTCTTTTAGCAACCAGTATCTAACGTATACCTATTTTTTCCATCTTATGGTAAATAATAACAAATCCTCAGTGCCTAAAACAAAGAAACCCATTCCATACTGGGCTTCTAATTTCTTTATCTAACCTTCATTTTTCCATCTATAAAGAAATATGGTAGTCCAACTTCAGAGGGTTATTGTTATAATGTAATGCAAAAATATTTGAAAATATTTGATAAGAGGCAAAAAGTAAATGAAAACATTGGGTAGGGCAGCCCCAGTGGCGCAGCAGTTTAGCACCACCTGCAGCCCAGGGCGTGATCCTGGAGACCCTGGATCAAGTCCCACGTCAGGCTCTCTGCATGGAGCCTGCTTCTCCCTCTGCCTGTGTCTCTGCCTCTCTCTCTCTGCATCTCTATGAATAAATAAATAAAATCTTAAAAAAAAAAAAAAAAACATTGGGTATACTTTTTTATTTTTATTTTATTATTTTTTTTAGGGTATATTTTTTTATTAACTGAAAATAGCCAGTGACTGGCCAACACTTACCCCTTTTGAGGTTTATATAGGGCATGCTCCAGCCGATGAGTAGAGTAGCTTTCTGTTATTATGCTTGGTGTTAGCAGTAGAAAAACAAGTTCCTGGCTTGAAAGATGCTTCTGTAAGTTTTTGTGAAGCAGTCTCTCTCTAAATGTCATGATCTGGTCTGAATGACGTCGGAATTTGTACCAACCAACCACAGCCTGAGAGAAAATACAGAAAAATATCAGGTGTATACCTTAATGGTTACAATTATTATGTGTCTTACTATCATAATTAAGCAATAAAGTTGACAGCCTTAAAAATGGCTTTCTTAAATTTAGCAAGATTTAGGACATATGTAAACAAAGTGCAAACTTAAGTATACGCTTTATTTTTTTAAATTTTACTTTAAAGATTTTATTTGAGAGAGAACAAGAGAGAGTGAGCATGAGCTGGCGAAGGAACAGATGGAGGAGAGAAGCAGACTCCCTACTGGGCAGGGAACCCAACAGAGCAGGGTTTGATCCCAGGACCCCAAGGTCATGACCCCAGCCAAAGGCAGATGCCCAACCAACTAAGCCACCCAGGTACCCCTAACACTTTACTTTTATAAAGTAGGCAAACTGACTTACAGTCAGATTACTTTCCATTCAGTTACAGGGCTACGATTTTACTCAGTATACATGAGAAAAAAAAATTCCAAATTCCTCTAGTTTCTTTATGGTTATTTTTGCTCTTTTATAATCTTAGTCTTTAGGGGCACCTGAGTGGTTCAGTCAGTTAAGCATCTGCCTTCAGCTCTGGTCATGATCCCAGGGTCCTGGGATTGAGCCCCACAATCCAAGAGAGAGCCTTTTCTTTCTCTCCCTCCACAGCTCCTCCTGCTTATGCTCTCTAGCTCCGCCAAATAAATAAAAATCTTAAAATCTTAGTCTTTAGTCAAATCTTTAAATAGAGAAAATGTCAATGAAAACAAGTTAACTTCCTGTTTGGGTACTTGGTCTGCTAAATAAGTAAACTGAATCCAACAACTTTTAACTGCTATCACCTATCCAACAGAGTTGGTTTCAAAATTGAGTAAGATCATATGAAATGGTTTTATAAACTGTTAACATCTGAACAAACTTCTTAGTATTAAACTTTTCTTTTTTTGAGATTTTATTTATTTATTCATGAGAGACACACACAGAGAGAGAGAGAGAGAGAGAGAGAGAGAGGCAGAGACACAGGCAGAGGGAGAAGCAGGCTCCATGCAGGGAGCCCGATATACAGGACTAGATCCCAGGACTCCAGGATCATGCCCTGGGCCAAAGGCAGGCGTTAAACCCCTGAGCCACCCAGGGATCCCCCTAAACTTTTTTTTTTTAAACTGGAAAAATAAATCTCATTCACCAAGAATTAAATAATTATAAAAGCAACCACTTTGCTTAGAGATGTGTATGACAACTTCAGCAACTTTTAACAGAGGAAATTAAAAGGACTTCTTAAAAGATTTTATTTATTTGAGACAGAGACAGAACATGATCAAGGGGGAGAGGCAGAGGGAAAGGGAGAAGCAGGCTCCCTTCTCAATATGGGGCTCGATCCCAGGAGCCTAGGATCATGACCTAGAAGAAGCAGACACTTAACCATCTGAACTACCCAGGAACACTGGATTCTCTTTTTAAAACTAAACAGGTTTTAGAAGTACATTTTATTTTTTTTATTTTTTAAAGATTTTATTTATTTATTCATGAGACACACACAGAGAGAGACACAGGCAGAGGGAGAAGCAGGCTCCATGCAGGGAGCCCGATGTGGGACTTGATCCCAGGTCCCCAGGCTCACGCCCTGAACTGAAGGCTGGCACTAAACCACTGAGCCACCGGGGCTGCCCCTAGAAGTACATTTTAAATAACCAAATACAATTGGGGGGAAAGCCCAAAGCATTTTCATCAAAGGATGTTTTTTGAAAGAAACTTCTTTTACAGGATGCCTGGGTGGCTCAACGGTTGAGCTTCTGCCTTCCACCCAGGGTGTGATCCTGGAGTCCTGGGCCAGGGCTCCCTGCATGGAGCCTGCTCTCTCTCTGCCTGTGTCTCTTCCTCTCTCTCTCTCTCATGAATAAATAAATACAATCTTAAAAAAAGAAAAGAAAACTTCTTTTACTGAATCTACTTTTATTCTCAATTCAGAGATCAAAATGTTTTAAGTACCCCCCCTCCCCATATTGTGTTTGGAAAATACAAAATACTTGTTGATCACTCAACAAGTCTTAAATAAACACCAAAATGCTGTGGAGGGTTCTATGTAGCTAAGTGCTAGTAACTGTAGCCATGTAAAAAAAGAGTAATGAATTAAGTCCTAGGATCAATGATACTAGCAAAGGATATGGTAGGGATGCAGAAGAGGAAAAGATTGATGCTAATTAGAATAGCTGAGGATGAGAACAAAATCAATACTTTAAATCACTAGTTTTGCTCTCAGGGCAAAACTTTGGATTTCTGGAAAGAACAAGCCTTTCCTCACCTGCTTTAAAGGACACTGTGAAGACAAATGCTGCTTCAAAGTTGTTAAAGTATTATACATTTTTAGGAGCTGAAAATAATAAATACCAAACAAACAAAAAAACAAAAGGTTGGGATCCCTGGGTGGCGCGGCGGTTTGGCGCCTGCCTTTGGCCCAGGGCGCGATCCTGGAAACCCGGGATCGAATCCCACATCGGGCTCCCGGTGCATGGAGCCTGCTTCTCCCTCTGCCTGTGTCTCTGCCTCTCTCTCTCTCTCTGTGTAACTATCATAAATAAATAAAAATTAAAAAAAAAAAAACAAAAAACAAAAGGTTAAGTCAGGGAATACCTTTTTGACACTCGACAGTATTTTCCTCAGTGCTTGCTCATTTAGTTCACCAGAAGAGTTATAAAAGCTGTAAAAGCCAAAATAAAAGGATTTCAAATTGGCTAAAAATATGATCTTATTGGCACTTTTAATTTTAGTTACCCCTTACCAAACCAAAATCCATATATCCACTTGCTAGTCAGATGAAGTTCTAAAAATATTAAAAGAGAAAGTTCTCAAATTAACAAACTTAAAATGGTAGAAATATAAGGCCCATAAGCAACAAGAAAGGAAAAGGAGTGGAGAAACTTCAAGAAGTCTGGGCATCACATTAAACTTAAAACAAACTACCCATTAAATATAAGAAGTTTTAAAGTCTGCATAGCCAGTTCACAGTTCATTCACAATTTACTTAAAACTTTTTTTTTTACACTGTTGATACATACAAAAGAATGTATGAGTAATGAAGCACAACAACAAAAAGACAGTTTATTCACTGCAAATTCCAAAAGCTTTATTACTTCTATCAAGTTGAAAAGTGCTTTAGGAGTTAGTTGTCTTTGGGGCTGAGGGAGGGGAGCAATCGGTTTAGATACTGATTTAGTTTTGTGGTCTTTGTTCTGTTGGAAAGTCAAAGATGTAGGGAGAATTGAAAGATAATTCTAAAATTTTCTAAAGTGTTTATTCCAGCTTTCTTCCCTCTCCAATAACAGGGATTGCAGATAATGTTTTCCTCCCTTTCACATTCACTGTGATCAACAATATTCTTTTCTATGATGGTGAAATATGTTATGCAAAATCCTTTATAAAGAATATTCACCATAATAGGCTTTTACTGGCAGTTCTAATGTGTTCAGAAAATTTTAGTTATGTCAAACTGAAAAAAATATATCCTAATAAGCGATTTTTTTAAACTTACAAAGACATTAAAAATTTTCCATCAAAAAATTTTAATGAGAAAATAGGCAAAATGAAGTGCTCCACCTACCCAAAGGGGATTTCAACTGATCAAACATATCCCTCCACTTTACCTACTTATTCTAACATGAATACTCTGAATACAAGAGTTTATTCCTGTATTTATCTAGCATGATCCACTTCCCACTTCTCAAACTGAGACATAAGGCAATACACCAAGAAATAATAGGATAACAGTGTACACATTCTGTGCAAGTACTGATTTTATGTTAAGTTCCTGGGATGGGGGCATTTTTATATAGAAATATATATTGTGAAGAATTCATGCATAATTTTTTAAGTGACTAAGTTTAGTTTTAGTGGACTGTTTTCCAGGTGTTTATCCTTTAGATTCTTGATAAGTGATTCAGTGTTTTTCAGTGGAAAACTGAGAAGCAATGTTATTAAAGCAGGGCTGGCAAACTTTTCTCTAAAGGGCCAGATAGTAAATTTTAGGCTTTGCTGAACACAGTCTCTGCTGCATATTCCTCTTTTCTTTTTGTTTTTTGAACAACCCTTAAAAAATGTTAACTATTCGGGATGCCTGGGTGGCTCAGCAGTTGAGCGTCTGCCTTTGGCTCAGGTCCTGATCCCGGGATCTGGGATCGAGTCCCACATCGGGCTCCTTGTGGGGAGCCTGCTTCTCCCTTTGCCTATGTCTCTGCCTCTGTGTCTCTTATGAATAAATAAAATATTTTTTAAAAAATGTTAACTATTCATAGACGGCCCTATAAAAATGGGCCATACTTTGCCATGCTCTGTATTGGTACATAAAAAGTGGGTATTAAAGCTTATCCAACTGGGACTCCAAGAAGTATGTATCAAAAGGCTTTAACATGTTTACCTGTTATTATTTAAAACGAGAAAGAAACACCATGGTATGCTGTTGGATTAGAACTGAAGAAATCCTCATTCTTCTAGTTTTTGCCCTACCATTAACCAGCTCTGTGGCATTGGTTATATCATGAACTTTGCTGAATGACAGCCTTCTCAGGTGGTTCTCCTTATGCCTCCCCTCCCCTTTATCTTGTAAAGCTAAAAGGCTGAGAATCAGATAGGCTTCCTCCATTCTAAGATTTTATTAAGTTGGCATAGTTATTTAAGGCAGTTGCCAGTAAATATTGAATCACTTTTTTTTTTCACTCTTCCTTCCTATTCTTTTGCTGGTCCAGAGTACCCCAAGGAAGTACTTTTTATGAGTCTCCACCAAGAACCCCTCATTCAACAAATATTTTTGTATGTCCACTGTATGTAAAACACTATCCCAAGCTCATCTCTTTCTGGTATAGCAGTTTAAGACCAAAGTCTTCATTTCTGTCATCTCTTACCACAGATCTTTTTCACCTTTACCACATGCTCCACTGCAATTCTTACACAACCTTAGCAATGTGTACATACAGTGTGACTATAAGATAGTAATGCTGATTTTTCAAATACGTTTTATAGAAATCAAAGCTATTTCATCAAAACTACATATTATGGTTACAAGTGTTTATGAAAATTCATTTATGTGTGTACTTTTCTGTATGTATGTTATACCTCAGTGAAAAGTTTTTAAAAATATCATAGCCTATTAGGACTATTACTATCTGTAGGACTAAAAACACAAATTTTCACCATAGGAAGGCAACAGGAAGCAGGCTGGATAAAGAACCTAATCAAATAACAGACAAAAGATTAATAAATATGTGATAAGTGAGAAGACAAATGATGAAATAAGCCAAATAAAAGAGTAGAAAGAGGGCTGCTGTTGATGTATGAGAATGTGTCACTGAATTTATAATATGCGATGAGGTGCTGGGTGTGAGAAAAGCAATCTTCTAGGTAAACTGGTACCTGAGAGAGTGTGTGGAGAACAGCTAAAGCAAGCATATAAATACAGAGAAAGAACTATTAGAGTTGAAATGAACAAGTGACTTTTCAGGTATTTTCCTTTAAAAGTCTTTTATTTTTTATCAGTAGCACTATGTAAAAAGGATAATTAAGGTATTTGTTTTAAAAACTACTTCATTTACAGACAGTAATTTTCTTAATGGATCATTTACTGCCTCTTACTACTTACCTGAAAAGCTGATAGCATGGAATATATTTCTGGATGTCTGGAAAAAAGGAATGTTGTGCTATGATTACATTAATTATCATTTAAATAGTATATATTGAGCACTTCATATATAAATAGCACATAGCTTCAAAGAAGTACTTTAACATGATCTCATTTAATCCTTACAACAAACCTATGAGACAGATGTTTTATCATTTCCTTCTTCTGTTTTAAAGATGCGGTAATAGGCGGAAAGAATGGTGGAACCAAAACTCAAACCCAGTGTCTCACGCTTAACTAGAACACTACATTCCCTCTAAACAGGTTTAATAATAATGAACAGCAACACAAGAGATCAATTCAAAGTTGGTATATTTTCATTGAATTCTAAAAAAGGTTATGCTCTAGTTTTACTCATTGACAACAACAGCTGTTAAAGGGATTATCTTTTGTTATTCCAAGTAGTTCCTTCATAAAGGATTTGTCAATATTAACTATAGACTAAGAATAAAAAAAATGGTATCTTTTAGGAAGTAAGTTTTATTCTTGTTAATAAAAATACATCTAAATACTGGTAGCTGCAGATGCTGTGCAATGAAGATTAAATTCTATTGCATAAGACACCATTATAAATCTTGTAAAAAGCATCAAGATAAATATGGTGTCCCCTCGATCATTCCAAACTTTCAGATCTTTCAAAATTATTCAAGGAAAAACAGGAGTGAAACATCCACATCTGGTAACACAGAAACTTATCAAGAGAATAGAAGTTCTGGAGCACTTGGCTGGCTCGGTTAGCAGAGCAGGTGACTCTTAATCTCAGGGTTGTGAATCTGAGCACCACACTGGGTGAAGAGATTACTTTAAAAACAACAACAAAGACAATACAAGTTCTTCTAGGCTTCCCACTTTTAAGTGTCCCTTGTGTCAAAAAACAAATTTACCAGACATAGTTTTCTGGATCACTGCAACAACAATCATCTATTTGAGATAGTTCCTGTGACATGTTCTATTTATGTGTCTCTTCCTTGGTCAGATCCTAGCCAGATTACTAGAAATTTTTTTAGTCACTTAAATCAAAGACATTAGTTTGATTACAGAGAATCTGTGAATCTTCAGCTAGATGAGGAAACCCATTATCAAAACTGTTGAATAATCTCTTCAAGTAAACATCTGAAGGCTGGAGATACCTCTACAGGTTTGTACCTGCAAGTGCCATCTTTAGAGAGAATGAAATCATGAAATCATCATTTCAATAACTTTATGTGTATATTAATAAAAATAATTCTATTTAAAAAAGGAAAAGTGATCATTTTCTTTAGACATTTTTCTTCTAGCAAATGTATGTTACCCTGATAAATCCCTGTGTGGAGGACAAAACAAAACTGACAGAAACAGTCTTTGTTACTGATAACTGGCCAAATATACACTGGTATAGATAAGGGAAAATAAAAAAATGATGAAAACCTCATTAACCAAAGCAGTATAGTAATTTGTAGATCTTGGATTTTACTCGTTAATGATCCAACATTTTAAAATAATCTGAGCAAATACTTACATGTTCCTACAGCACTTGCCTAATACCTTGAAGCTTAGCACTGTTCACAGCATAATGGAGTTGCTCAATAAATGGCTACTTAATTAAACTCCTCAAAATATGTTTGATTACCCTGGGTGGCATGCCAATTACAGCTAGAGGGAAAATATGCACCATGAGTTGGTTTCTAAAGCTTGTGTCTGGGGGCGACTAGGTGCCACAGTTGGTTAAGCACACCAGACTCTTGGTTTCAGCTCAGGTCATGATCTCAGGGTCCTGAGATTTGAGCCCCATGTCAGTTCCAACCTGAGTGCAGAGCCTGCTTCTTAAGACTTTCTCTCCCTCCCTCAAATAAATAAATCTAAAAAATAAAGCTGTGTCTGAACAGAAAAAAAATATATAATAACAAAGTAAAATCACAAACTATAGAAACATGGATAACACATGACAAAAGGCCAACTACCTTAAGCTGTAACATGGTATTACAAATCAGTAAGAATAACCAAAATATTTCAGCAGAAATACAAAGCGTGCAATATAGACCTGTCCTTGCCCCCAAAGTAATAAACACATAACCTCGTCTGTAATTAAGAAATACAAATTAAAATTACTTCTTTTCACTCATCAAACTGGCAAAGATTAAAAGATTGGTAATATAATACCTAGTGGTGGGAACAGTATGGGGACCTAGGCACTTTTACATATTGTGGAGTCTTTAGATAGCATGACTTTTCCAAAGACAATGGTCTACAAGGAATTTGACTTTCCAATAGACTCAAGGCAAACTGTTTATCATTATATTGTTTGTATTAACAACAAGTCATTCATAGCCGATTACATAAGTGATGGAACGTAGATACAGTGGGAATATAGAGCCATTAGAAAGAAGGGCAGGCTATACACAATGATACTATTCTGTCCTAACAGAACAGTATCCATAGAGATATTTATCTTGGAACTATTTATCCAATGGGAATAGTATAATCCCATTTGTGTAAGTAAAAATATATACACACTTATATACTTATGTTTTGTTAATGAGCAAAAAAATATTATAAAACAGTGGTTGCCACAGAAGAGTCTAATGAGACTGAATTTCTGTATTTACATAAATATACATTTATATACATACGTAAATTTACACATATGCTTCCATTTTTAACCTTTTAAAGTGGCAAACAAAAAATGACATACAGGAATATAAACTGATACAATCTTTCTGGAAAGCAATTTGCTAATACTAATCAAGAACCTTAAAAATGCTCATACCTTTTGGCACCATAATACCAACCCCAGGAATCTATGTATAACAAATGTAGAAAATGTATAAGGATGTTCACTGTAGTGTAACTTAGGACAATGAAAAACTGTAAACAACTGATTATAATTTAAAGGACTGCTGAAATCACTAAAGAATACAATGCATTCATAAAAAATGACAGGATTGTCTAACATGGGGAAGTGGTCATGACACAACCTGATGTCATGATGCCACTTTTTTTATATAGCACACCACCAATATTGTTTTTCAAAATATGCTTAGAAAAAATTATATGTTAGATAATCAGAAAACCCCCTATACATTTTAAAGCTCTCCTTTCCCTTTCTTCCTGAGAGAATAGCTACCATCTGCTGCAGGTGCTTCAGGGCCCTCTCCTCAACCCCTCTGTAGGCTGGCCTTTCCCTCATTACAATTCACAAGTTACTTAGGGTTTTCAGTGATCTAATCACCATTTTTTTTTTCATTTCTCCTCTTCCAACTTTTCCGCAGCATTCAATGTTTTTGTCTGAATTGTTTGTTTGTTTATTTATTTATTTTTGTCTTGCTTGCTGGTTCCTTCTCCTTTTGCTGGGCCATCTTCCTGACACTTAAATATGAGCAGGAGCTACTCCATCCTTGTTTCCCCACAGTAGTCTTATTTGCATCCTATGTCCCACACTCTTGCTTCAGCAGCCCACAGCCATAATTTTCATTGAGAAATGAATGCAGTAAAATCTGCTTTAAAATGTTTTATTTATTTTTTAAAGCAACTTAAAAAATAATTTATGCTGATCCCATTCAGCATAAACTACCAAATGTAAGAGACACAGAAATAAATGACTCACCAATTGTATAAATAACTTCAACATCATCCATTTGGGAATCAGTAATACTATTCTTGGCTTCACCTTTCACTTCCCCAAGAAGAAAACCTTCCTATAAGGATAAAAATAAGCAGTATATAGAATACCGTGATTGACTTACTACTCACTTAACTAACCAATACTTCCCAAGTGTTTCACAATGTATACAAAGTGTGTGCTACAGCTCCAGGTATGTAAAAGACCAGGTGCACTTCCAGTGTAATTGGGAAACATGAACAGTAGAGAGACTGCAAATAAAATAATAAAATGAGAAGAGATTGTAAATACCATGATTTTACCACACCTGTAACACTAAAGGCTTAAAGCCAGGAATGAGCATACAATGTTTGAAGAAGGAGGAGCAGAGCAGTTTGCCTTGAACAGAGAAGTCTCTCTTTTCTGAGTAATGAAATCATAAATAGGAGTAGCGCCAATAACGGGACATCCCAAGTAACTAGTCTCTGGGACTAGGACTCTGGATTACTGGCATGTGCTTCTTCTAGCAGCCAGTAGATGCTTCTGAGCTATTAAGTAACACAATGATTAGCGTTTTTAGATAAAAAATCGTACAAAATATTAAACATCTGGAATTCAGTCTGATTTCTAAAAGGGGAGCTGTTGAGCCCTGTTTGTTTTAAAAATGCAGACATTTGCCACAACAGTAATGAGGTCTTTGAATTTCAGATTTTTCAAATATTTTACTTGGCACATTTAAAGACTCAATATGCTTAAGAGGCGATAAAGGTTTTAACTTCTTTATGAGTAGTTAAAAATGCTGCCCCCCACCCACCATCATTTAACTGTTGTGGTTAAAAAAACCACAAACAGAATGTTTCAATAATGTGAGTCTTTCCTGGAATCTAGGGGGAAAAATCCAGAACTCTATATAGTTCAGTGTTCTAGACAAACCCTGGGAAAGGAAGCAGGGTCAATGCAAGTACAGCTATCCGGAAAACCACCTTTTAAAGATGTAAGAAATAAGGGCCTTTCTAATTCCATGGTACTTCTCAAGGGCTAATATTTTAAGCTACAGAGACTAAGGATCCATTCTGTTTATATTCGCAGTAAGATATTCCAAAATAATTTCCACAGCGCCACATTTTAAATCGCCATATATCTGCTGTTAGCTACGTGTTACTTTACAAGGTCATTTAAAATTGTAGACATGGGGGATCCCTGGGTGGCTCAGCGGTTTAGCGCCGCCTTCGGCCCAGGGCGTGATCCTGGAGACCGGGATCGAGTCCCACGTCGGGCTCCCTGCGTGGAGCCTGCTTCTCCCTCTGCCGGTGTCTCTGCCTCTCGCTGTGTCTCTCATGAATAAATAGATAAAATCTTAAAAAAAAAAATAAAATAAAATTGTAGACATGAAAGATACCAATTCCAACCTTATCAGGATGGTGCCAAAAAGCAATTTTGGATAAAACAGACCTTGTAAAGTGAAGGGCACAATCATCTAACAGAAATTAGAAGGCTTTGTTCGGTATGGCATCTTCTAAACTGTACTAGCGTACTAAGCACTTAAATAGAACACACTGCTTCTCAGGCTCAAAGTTTTATAGTATTTCTCTGACTTCCCAAAAGTCTTTTTTTTTTTTTTTTTTTAAGACGTGTACTGTACTTACAATACTACTTCACCCGGAGATTTTGAACCTGGCAGAAGCAGAAGAGTAACTAATACTCGAGGATAAACCGAAGTATTTCAATGACAGCTGAATGCATCAGAGGCCTCACAATTCCATCAATCTGGTGCCACTGCAAGCAGGGTCAGCAACCTGCTCTGCCAGGTCAGACTTTCTCGCCCACTAAGGTTCGGGACGCGGCCCTGACTGGACGCACCCTGTACGACTGCTCCCTAGCGCGCCGCTTCCACAGACACGCACAGCCGCCGCCGCCGCCGCGCACGCGAAGCCCGGCGGTCCTGGAAAACCACCGCCGGTCGTCAGAAACGGGAAGGTCACCGGCCCCCTTCCCGGCGCGGCTGGGAGAGCGCTCTGCGGACTCGCCATCCTTCCACAACCAACTTTCACCAGAGAAAAGGGGACTGCTTGCTGGAAGAGAGAAGCGGCGGCGAGCGGGACCCTCCGGTCGGGGGGAATTAAACGCCGCGGGGAGGAGGAGGGAGAGCGCGTCCGGGACCGCCCAGGCGGGCGGGGGGGTGGGCGGGGGGGGCACACCGAGGACGGCGCGGGGCGCAGGGGGCGCAGGGGGCGCAGGGGGCGCAGGGGGCGCAGGGGGCGGAGCGCCAGGGCAGAGAGCGCGCGGGCTGCCGTCGGCGGGCTCGTGGGCGCGGCCCGGGCAACGGCAGCTGGGGGGGGCGCGCGCGCCGGGCCTCTTCCGGGGCGACGCCGGAGCCCGCCTCGCCCCTCGGCTCACCGTGTCCGAGTCGGTGTTGAGGTGCTGGAACGCGAGCGCGCCGAGCACAAAGCCGGACAGCACCGCCGACGTGCTCTCGCCCTCCATGCTTCCGCGAGCGCTGCGCCGGCCAGGGGGCGGAGGCGGGGCACGCCGGGCCGGCTCCTTCGGCGTCGCGGCGGCGAGGCGGGGCCGAGCGGGGGGGCGGGGCCTGCGCCTGCGCACAGGACGCCGCGCCCGCCGCCGAGGGGGCGGGCCCGGGGGGGCGTGGGCGCCCTCTGCTGGTGGGGCGGGGCGGGGGGCGGGGCGGCGGCCAGGCGGGTCCTGCGTAACCCGGGCCGGGCGCTTGGGGTTCCTCCCGCGCGGCGAAGCGTGAGCCCCAGAGCGGCGCCCGCGCAGGTGCAGACTTGGCCCTAAAGGCCGCTGGGTGTAGGGACGCCTGTGCGTCTGGGTGGCCCGCTGCTGCTGAGCGATCGCGGCACTTACGCAGATTGTAAAGATCGAACACTGCGGACAGAAGCGTTGCTTGTGTCATTGCAATAGCACAATAGAAGTGCCGTGTTTATGGTTTCAAAGTGCATGATACTGCCTTCTGCTCGTTGAAACTTCTAGAATACTAGTACCCTGTCAGAAATCGTCTCTTCTAGAACTCTTCAGTGATGTTCCATCCCGTGGGGGCGGGGTGGGGCGATTTGGGTTTCCTTGAAGGTTTGCTAAGTTTTAGAAAACTAAGGACTCTCAGTAATTCCAGGAATACACTGATGATAAGCATTGTTCTGGCATTAAATGGTATGTAAGCCACGCTGGGTTGGGTCATTTGATATCAATGGTAAGGGGAGTGGGATGACCAGGGCTTGACAATATTCCACCCACAAATACTGGGTAAAGCTTAAATGATTAAAAGTCAGCAAAAATATCAGACTACTGAATCGAGTTAGCATTGCACATTTCTGGGTTTTGTTGTGTGGCAGCCATGTTTGGCTGAGTAACACCTTGAAAACAGATTTATAGAATTTTGGGTTTATTACCTAAAATTATCTTGCCCCCCCTTTTTTAAGCAAAATTACTGTTTATGAAAAGGTTTTTCAATTAATTTCTGTTTTATGAATGGTAATGATCTTAAGTATTAAAAAATAAGATGTAACACTGTTCCAAAGACCAGAAATAAAGTCAAATAATTTTCAACAAGGTTGCCAAGATCGTTCATTAGGGAAAGGACAGTGTTTTCAACAAATATAAAAGAATAAATATAGGCGCCTCCTACACTACAGATAGCAATTAGCTCATAGTGGATCAAAGATGTCAACATTTAGACCTGAAACTATGAATTCTTAGAGGAAAACAGGGGAAAACCTTAATGGCATTGGATTTAGCAAAGATGTCTTAGATGACACCAAAGGCACAGACACCAAAGTAAAAAGTATACAAATTGTACTTCACCAAATTAAAATCTTTGTCTGTCAAAGGATACTATCAAGAGAGTGAAAAGGCAGCCTACAGAATTGGAGAAATATTTGTAAACCAAGTATCTGATAAGAGATTAATATCCTGAATATATACATATTATATATAATACATATAATATATAATATATATAAATAATAATTTTATAATATAATATTCTATATTATATAGCTATATTATAATTATATAATTATAATTATATATTAATAATAATATATTATACTATTATAATAATATATATAATGTAATATATATTACAGTTCAACAACAGTACAACTCAATTAAAAAAGGAACAAAGAACTTGAATAGACATTTCTCCAAATAGATACACAGATGGCCAATAAGCACATAAAAAGATAACCATCATTAGGGAAATAAATCAAAACCACAATGAGATACTACTTCATATGCATCAGGATGGCAATGGTATAATAAAAAATATATTTGGTCTTTGTCCCTGCATCCAGGAATAGTGCTCCTAAAACTCATGGAGTTCCCAGTGTGATAGAAGTATCTTTTTGCTAATGTGACTCTTAGGGTGCGAGAGCTAGGTAGTGCAAGGATGGGAGCTAGTTGCCTGAAAGACCAGACCTTGGTTAGATTGGAACTTTTAGCTCCACTCCTGACTTCTTAGGTGAGAGGCGCTGGAGCTTAAGTTTAATTACCAATGGCCAATAATTCAATCATGCCTAAGTAATGAAACCTCCATTACAAATCCTTAAGAATAGGATTTCACTGGTAGCCTGAGTGGCTCAGTGGTTTAGCGCCACCTTCAGCCCAGGGCCTGATCCTGGAATCCCAGGATGGAGTCCCAGGTGGGGCTCCCTGCACGGAACCTGCTTCTCTCTCTGCCTCTTTCTCTCTCTGCTTGCTTGCTTGCTTGCTTATGAATAAATAAATAATCTTTTTTTAAAGGGATTTCCCTGAGCAAAAGCAAGCAAATATCTAGGCAGCCTTATAAAATTTGTCTCAGCTTCCTCTTATAGGTCTTTCAGGGACTAATATAACAAATTAGTTAACAAGGAAATGGGGAAAGGCAGAGTCAAAAAACTCTCCCAGTAAAGTGGAAATCTTTAGATGGTTATTAAGAAATGACATGAATAGAGCATCTGGGTGTCTCAGTTGGTTAAGCATCTGCCTTTAGTTCAGATCATGATCCTGACATCCTGAGATCGAGTTCCCTGTTGGGCTCCCTGCTCCATGGGGAGTCTGCTTCTCCCTCTCCTTCTCTCTATCTCTTGTTCTCTCAAATAAATAAATAACATTTTTTAAAAATGAAAGAAATAAGACATTGATGGGGTTAAAAAGGTTTTTAATATAGCAGTGTTGAAGATTGGGTGAACCAAATGAACCCCTTTCTAGTTCCCCAACATTAAAATACCCCCAAACAAGTTTGCTCTATTTACCCCAATTTGGAGAAATTTAAAAAGCTGGAAACCAAAGAGAGATGTGGCCTGGAATCACCTGGGGCAATAGTCAGGTAGATGAACCAAGATGAAAATTGGCACAAGGGCCAGAGTCCCTTGGCTTGGGACCCAAAGCTTAACACTCAGGAATGGGTAAATGGTGGGAGGATGAAGAAAAGAAGTATCAGACATTCCTGGACACAGGAGACACATGCATTGTGGTACCGACACCTGTTGGTAAAACCCTAATGTGGGCTGTAATTAGATTGAAGGAATACAGAAATGTAAGAATTGATAGGATTAAGGTAAAAGTTTGAGTGAAAATTGTAATATTTCAACAGGCTTTATGTGAAGAGGTTGTGTCTCCTTTATCTGAATGTTTTATGGGAAAAGATACTGTTAAAAACAAGACAACAGGCCTAAAGTGGAGTCATTTCTGCAAAGCCCCTTGCCCAAACTGAAACTTAACTTAGTTTCTGCTCTCCCAGAGATGGAATCTTTTTTTTTTCCCCCAGAGATGGAATCTTAAACTAGTGCCTAATTAGCACTGGTTAGGCAATTTGCTTGATAGACCTCTGCTATACCGAAAGGAAAGCAGCCTTGCAATAACTAACCTACTTTTTTTTTGTCTAGTATAACTTCCTTGTTTCTGCTTCCTTCTGCCAGAAAAGTCTTTCATTCTGGGGACACCTGGATGGCTGAGTGGGTTAAGCGTCTGACTCTTGGTTTTGGCTAAGGTTATGATCTGGGAGTCCTGGGATCAAGCTCCACATTGGCCTTTGTGCTCAGTGCAGACGGAGTCTGCTGGAGGTTCTCTCTCTCTCCCTTTGCTCCTCCCCTGATCTCACGCTTCTCTCCCAAATAAATAAAATTAAAAAAAAAAAAACTATTTCATTTTGTACAGCTCCCCAGAACTCTTTTCTATCTGCTAGATTGGATGCTCCCTGATTTCTGAATTGCTGAATAAAGCCAATAAGATCTTTAAAATTTACTGAGTTGAATTTTGTTTTGTAACAACATTATATCTGACTAGGGGACACTTTTCCTACATAGTGTGGGGCGACCTGATCAGGTCACTAGCAGCATGGGAGGTAAAAGTATTCACCCAAAGCAGAACAAAGGAGATAGAAATTTATTGAATACACTGCAAGAGAGCAGCACACACAGTACAGCACAGGAGAGAGTGTCTGCCAGGAGGCAGTGGTGGTGGTGGTGGGGGGGACTACAGTTAAGGGGGAGCAGGTGAGGAAATATGAGAGTTTGTTTTTTTCCTGTTACCTGTGCCCATTGGTCAGCTAGGGCTTATAGATATTGTGAGGTGGGTCACCTAATGGCCCTGTTTATATTCAGCCTTGGAGTCACTGTGAGCCCCTTTACCTTTCTCAGATTTTCATTGCTCAAGTTGGTTGCCTAAAAGCAGTCTCTACACCTGGTACTGTAAAACCAAAACCTGCTAAGGGTTTTACTTCATACCATCAAATTGTCCTATAGTAAGACTGTTGTAATTTACAATTTCATAAGAAATGAGTGCCTTGAAAAAATTGTCACTAAATGGAGTCTTTGACAATGTTATGGGTCAAATATTTCCTTTTAGGTAGTTTCAATTATTATAATTGGTACTTTGCTTGCTCATGAAACTGAGACATTACTTGGTCATTTTTATTTGTTCTTTCATAAATTACATCAATATATATTTGCTCTTTTCCTATTGCTGTTTATATCTTATTGATTTAAAAGAGCATTTATATATTAAAGGTATTAAGTTTTGTCTGTCAAATATTCAAAGTATTTTTTTCTCACATGCTTTTTAACTTCTGATTGTGTTTAAGGTAATCATTCTTAATACAAAAATCTAAGACCTTTTATTTAAAATTTCCATTCATGTTCTTAATCTTTCTAAGATATCATATTTAGGAACACTTCCTTGTCTTATGATTAAAAAACATTATTTTAAATAAGAGTTAATTACTAGTTAGGACTAATGTACTAATGTCACTGGGTCAATGGAACCATAAAGAGATCATTTACCAAAAGTTTAAATACTGGATTCACGCAAACAATAGAATTGTTTTTAAAAGACTTTATAGGGATCCCTGGGTGGCTCAGTGGTTGAGCATCTGCCTTTGGCCCAGGGCATTGGTCCTGGAGTCCCAGGATCGAGTCCCACATAGGGCTTCCTGCATGGAGCCTGCTTCTCCCTTTGCTCGTGTCTCTGCCTCTCTCTCTCTCTCTCTCTGTGTGTGTCTCTCATGAATAAATAAATAAAATCTTAAAAAAAAAGACTATAAAAAATGATAATTGGTACCTTTCTTCACTGAAAGGATCTAGCACTCCTTGGGGAAAAGGCTGCTTGCAAGGACTGAAGCAGAGAAAATACAAGATGAGCCTGGAACTTTTTTTAATCCCAGAAAATAAAGATGGGCTCAAAGAATGGTATAAATAGTCAACTTGACATAAGAGTCAGGTGGGAAAGGGTGGTACTGACCAAATCTGAGGCAATTTAACTATCAAAATTATGATAGTAATGGATTATGTCCCATAAATAAAATAGGAATCTTTGAGTCCAAACTGATATAAATTAATGAACAAATAATTAAAGTAAGAGAAAGCTCTTACTTTCAGTAGAATGCCAACTAATAAAAGTAGAAGAAATCATAAAATCTCATTTGACAACTATCATCATCATAATAATAATCAATACAGGAAACAGATACTACAACTAGTGGATAAAGTTTGAGTAACAGACAGTTATGAATGACAGGAGAAAAAATAACTTTACAAATACCATCTTAACCAAATAATAAAAGTTAGCATCACCAGTAAAGAGTCAAAACAAGATCAGATGCATTGTAATGTGATGCTCTGAGACAACACCATATCTGTGATATTCTTGCTAAAAGTGCATAACCTACATGATGAGATAAACAATGGGTGTTATACTTTATGTTGGCAAATTGAATTTAAATAAAATATAAAAAAATAAAAGTGCATAACCTGAATTTTATCACAGGGAAACAACAGACAAACTCAAATTGAAGACCATTTTACAAAATAACTGATTCTGTACTCTTCATAAATGCCAATGTCATGAAACACAAAGATTGAGAATAGATTAAATACAACTAAAGAAACTGGACAACTAAATGCTGTAAGGAATAATCCACAATGACAGAGACAAACTGATTCAAACAATACTGAAGTACCATTGAAAAAATTTTTAACCTGATTTTAGTTTGCTTTATCTATAATTAGCATAAATAACTCAGGAAAACTTGAAAATGAATAAATTTCCAAGTCTCTACTTTAGAACTATTTTAAAAATTTACAGGGTTGGGATCTCTGGGTGGCTCAGCGGTTTGGCGCCTGCCTTTGGCCCAGGGTGCGATCCTGGAGATCCGGGATCGAATCCCACGTCGGGCTCCCAGTGCATGGAGCCTGATTCTCCCTCTGCCTGTGTCTCTGCCTCTCTCTCTCTCTCTCTCTCTGTGACTATCATAAATAAATAAAAATTTAAAAAAAATTACAAGGGTGCCTAGGTGGCTCAGTGTCTTAGTTTGGACTCAAGTCATGATCTCAATGGGCTCTGAGCTCTGAGTTGGGCTCCATGCTCAGTGGGGAATCTACTTGAGATTCTCTCCCTCTGCTTCTTCCCTTGCTTGTATATGCATGCTCTCTCAAATAAATTAATAAATCTTTAAAAATTTTTTACAAATGGACCTCCTCCAGTTACCCAAATTATAAATCTTTGAATATGTTTGAATAGCAGTTTGTAAATTTTCTGGTCATATTGAAACTTTTCTGTCATGCTCTAAATTTTGCTAAATATATATACTCTTGTTTTTTCAACATTGGGATTCCTTTAATATACTATATTAAGGATAATTTTTAAAAACACCCCATTTTACAGGTGAAATGCTTAAGGAACTATGAAGGACACTTTCAGAAAGTCATTGTGCATCTCATTCCCCAAACTCTAAGAAGATAAAATGAGATGATCTACTATACAGTAGTATAGTAGCAAAACAGTTTGAATTTCATAAAATGCATAATCTTCCTTCATTTAAAGTTTTACTCCAGAATAATAATAATACAATCTCTACCTCAAACTCTCCATAAACTTTCACCATATGAAACTTTTATAGGAAGATCTCATGAAGCTTGGTTTGACTCCCGCCATAACAGTTTCCTCCCTGGTACATTTCTAATATTGTCCAGTATTTTCAAAATACCATTTTCGTAGTATATGTCCAATATATATGAGATAGATTTCCAAAACTATCATTACTAGACATACTCCTCCTTCATGTACTACCATAAGATATAAGAGACACCAATAGAAGTCAGCCTTAAAACATACTACAAAGGAACATTTTGGACCTTATATAGGTTTCCTAAGCTCCAATGTGTATTCTTGTGGGAATGTGCTTCCCAGATGTATTACTTTTCTTTCTTTCTTTCTTTCTTTCTTTCTTTCTTTCTTTCTTTCTTTCTTTCTTTCTTTCTTTTTTTTATGTATTAGTTTTCTAGGGCTACTATCAAAATACCACAGACACCATGGCTTAAATAATAGAAATTGATTTCTCACAGTTCTGGAGGCTAGAAGTCCAAGATCAAGGTGCCAGCAGGATTGTTTTTTCTCAGGCCTCTTTCCTTATGCTTGCAGATGGCTTCCTTCTTGCTGTGTCTTCACATGGTCTTTCCTCTGTGCATCCTTAGGATCTTCTTGCATATCCAAATTTCCTCTTCTTATGAGGACATCAGTCACTTGGATTAGGGCCTACCCTAATGACCTCATTTTAACTTAATTACCTCTTTAAAGACCCTACCTACAAATATAATCACAGTCTGAGATACTGTTGGTTAGCATTTCAACATAAGCATTTTGGGTGGACACCATTCAGTCCATACCAACAACCTGTGTTTGAGATCCCAGATATCTAGCTCCACTGGAGATCTGATCCTGAGATTCATTAGGTGGTTTCCATAAGCAGAAGACCTCCAAAAGTGGAAATCGATCTCCAACACTATATATATCAAAAGATGGCATTGGGTATCGTCAAATATAAACAAGGCTGGGCATTGGTTAAAGTGGAAAAGCAGCTCTTATTCAGTAACCAGTACTATAGGGGAAATAAGTGAGATCCATTCTATTTTGTGCAGGGGTGATAGGGCATGCATTGTGAGACTGAGCCCTGTGTTGAGCTCTGCACTCAATGAGGAATCTACTTGGAGATTCTCTCTCTCTGCTCCTCCCCCCACCTTCTTTATTTCTCTTTCTCTCTTCTCTGTCAAATAAATAAATCTCTCTCTCTCTCTCTCTTTTTCTTAAGGAAAAATGAGGAAATAAGGAGGGGAGCAAGTACAGGCTTGAGCAGAGTCAGGGAAGTGAACAATTACATAAAAAAGATAAGTGTTGGTCAACATATCATTAGACCATCTGTTTCTGCTAACTAACAGTTATCAAAATTAGGCTCCCTCTCTCCCCCAAAAGACTGGGAGGCAAAGATCTTATCCTTCCTGATGATTACATTTCAAAGGTATGGTTTTTGCATCCTTGAGAAAGATTCCTCGGTATAGGAAATACAAATATATCTCAAAGGGACAGAGGAAGGATTTATAATTGGAAGTCCTTTTTAGTAAATGCTCTAAGAAAGGAGGGTCAAGGGCCTATCATCAGGTATTGGCTAAAACAAATGGCAAGTTCTTTTGGCAGTCTTGAACTTTTCCATGGTAGAGGGGTGGTCATCCCAGACACATGGCCTTAGTCTGAAAGGAACATGCTAGAGCTTGATCAAGCCTCTTAGTTAATGGGTTTGGATTGGAGTCATTGAACCAAGAGTCTTTATTTGTTTGTTTTAAGATTTTATTTATTTCTTTATTTGGGAGAGAGCACATGCATTCGTGCATGGGAGTAGAGGTGGGGGTGGAGGGGCAGAGCAGGAGAGAGAGGGACAAGCAGACTCTGCACTGAGTGGAGCCAAGATGGGACTCAGTCTCACGACCCTGAGATCATGATCTGAGATGAAACCGAGAGTTGCTCACCCAGCTGACTGAGCTACCCAGGAGCCCCAATGCCAAGAGTTTTTATAGTTCTTGGTATCAGAATCTTTCTCCATGATCTTTGGATCAAGATCCATGATCTGGCAATGAACTTTAAAATCCCTAAATTTTATTCTGAAACAATTGAAGTGACTGAAAGTCTTTCTGACCACTGGACTTTCCAACCTTTGGATTTTCCAGCTATTGGATTAGTTGAACACTCTATAATATATATATATATATATCAATCCCAGCACATCAACATGCCTTAATTGGACTTAGGCCTCTAATAATTTCTTGCTATTACTGTTATTTTGCAGAGCCTTAAAGAAACCCAAGAGACATTGAAAATAGAAAAGAGACATAGGAGGGTACCTGGGTGGCTCAGTTCGTTAAGCCAATGACTCTTAGTTTTGGCTCAGGTCATGATCTCACGGTTATGAGATCAAGCCTCACATTGGGCTCCACACTCAGTGCAGAGTCTACCTGGGATTCTCTCTTCTTCTGCTCCTCTCTCCCTATTCTTTTTTTCTCTCTCTCAAATAAATATATTTTTTATTTTTTTAAATTGGGACCAGGGACACCTGACTGGCTCAGCAGTTTGGGCGTCTGCCTTTGGCTCAGGGTGTGATCCCAGGGCGGGGAGTAAGTCCTGCATCAGGCTTTCTGTGGGGAACCTACTTCTCCCTTTGCCTATGTCTCTGCTTCCTTCTCTTCATGAATAAATAAACAAATAAAATCTTTTTTAAAAAATTGGGACCCAATAATATTTATCTCTATTAAGTAGATGTGGCATTTTAAATGGGTGGGTTAATGCAAATTCAAATAATTTCAAGGAAAAACCATGTGTTTTTTTACACTTCTATTTGCATTTTTAGATAACCATTTTTTCCCATAAAAAGGATCATAACAGGAATATAGAAAGCAATGGTTGTGCTCATGACATGGACCAAATTTTGAACAAATGTGCATAAAAATAAGTAAGTATCATAAAGGAAGATAGAAGTTATCTTAACAGCATATCATTAATTATACACTTTCTCAAAGGGGATTGAAGGTGTGTGGCCATAGATATGCTCCACTCCAGTCAGTCTTCAAGGGAACCTATGGGGGGAGGGAGTTGACTGAAAACCTCCACCTGTAACTCTGTGAATGCTGTGGCCACATTTCCCTACCCTGGCAGCTCCTAGCCAATCAGCGTGCACAATGGAGAAACTAATGAAGGCCCATCCTCATGAGAAACCAGATTCCTTTGGCAGAGGACTTTGGCTCAAGAATTTCCTATCAGCCTGGTGGAGATGTTCTTAACTTGTTTTGCATCTGAGACTCCTCCTCCATGATCCTCCTTCCTTCCATTACTTGTTTCCCTGGTGTCAGACATGCATGATTTTATGAAGCCTCTCCCTGCTTACTCATCTGTCTCTCCCTTACCTTTCACAGGTATTTTCCCCAATATGGCTATCTCATATCTAATCCTGCTTTTGTGTCTGCATCTCAGGATCCAAATGGACAGAGTGCTTGCTTTTTCATATCACCCGTGAAGGTCTCTCTGAGCCACAAAGATTCCATTTCCAAATTCATGCCAGTGTTTTTTATTTTAAATCTCCAATCAGTGATCCAGCATAAACATAATGCAGGTCAAAACAGAGTCATTCTTTTTTCCTCCAGCTTTATTGAAGTATAATTGAAAATAAAATTGTGGAATGCCTGAGTGGCTCAGTTGGTTAAGGCTCTGACCTAAGCTTAGGTCATGATCTTAGGGCCCTGGGATTGAGCCCCGAAAAGGGCTCCCTGTTCCATGGGGGTCTGCTTCTCCTCTCCCTTTGCCCCTCCCCTGCTTCTCCTCTCTCTCTCTCTGTCTCTCTTTCAAATGAATAAATAAAATCTTTGAAAACAGAAAAGAAAATTGTATAATTTAAGGTATATAGTGTGGTGATTTCATGTAGATGTATATGGTAAAATGATTACCACAATAAAGTTAGTTAACACATCCATGACCTCATATATTTGGCTTTGTGTGTGTGTGTGTGTGTGTGTGTGGCAAGAACACTTAAGATCTTACCTCCTCACAAATATCAAGTACACAATATAGTATTGTTAACTGTAGTCACCATGTTGTACATTAGTGTCCCAGAACTTATTCATCTTATAACTATGACAGTTTGTACCCTTTGACCAACATCTCCCCATTTCCCCCCACTGCCCAGCCCCAGCAACCACCATTCAACACTGTTTCTATGAATTCAACTTTTCTAGGTCCTACATAAAGTGAGATCATATGGTATTTGTCTTGCTCTGACTTATTTCACTTAGCATAATGCCCTCAAGGTTAATCCATATTGTTGCAAATGGTCGAGTTTCTTTCATTTTTATGGTTGAATAATATTCCATTGTGTATATACACTACATTTTCTTTATACAAAGTCATTCTCAAGGTCACTACATAGTGTATAGTACAATATGCCAATAGAGTTATAAGGTTTCTAAAAGATAAAATCAGAAAACATTTTTATTCCATCTATAAGCGTAGAATGTTATTAGCTTACAGTACATTGTTGACTTTTATTCATGGACTCAAAGAATTCTGCCATAATTTGTGATCTTCTTTATGACTGTTTCCCAAATTTTCAAAATGGTCTATGCTTACCGTACTAGTTTGTTAGGGCTGCCAGAACAAAATCCTACAGACTGAGTGGCTTAAGCAACAGAGACGTATTTCCTCACAATTCTGAAGGCTAGAAGTCTAAGATCAAGGTGTTGGTAAGATTGGTTTCATCTGAGGCCTCTCTCCTTGGCTTGGAGATGGCCATCTTCTCCCTGTGTCTTCGAATAGTCCTTCCTCTGTGCATGTCTACATTAGAATTTCCTTTTCATATTGGATTAGGGTCTATCCTAATGGCCCCATTTAAACTTAGTTACCCCTTTAAATTCTCTATTTCAAACTACAGGCAAATTCTGAGGTACTGGAGATTAGGATTTCAACAGATGAATTTGGGGGACTCAATTCAACCCATAACCCTCACATGCATGGACAAAACACACTTATCCTGCATGTTTCTCCTTTACTCTCATACTATTGCTACACAATACAGCAGATTTAAAAAGCAGATTTAAAAAGATAGATGTCAATACAGTTGTCACCAGATATGTGGGTTTTCCACATATCAGACAATTCTCAGATACCAGTCAGTTTCCTACAATTCAATTCAGTTCTGATACCATCTACCTAGAGTAATTGGTCCATTTCAGCTCCTAGCATAGTAGCAGTTGCAGGGTCCCATTCCCAGCCCCCCAGCAGCCAGATATACATGTGTTGTTGGAGCAGCTTGCACACATATTGCAGGAGCTAGGATGGAAAAAGATATTCCATTCAAATAGTTACCAAAAGAAAGCAGGGATTGCTATACAAATATCAGACAAAATAGACTAAATCATAAAAGGTTCCAAGAGTCAAGGAAGGATACTATATATTAATTGAAATTCAACACAGCAAGAAGATATAACAATTAGAAACATTTACATATGTAACAACAGACCAGCAAAACACATGAAGCAAAAACTGACAGGGTTGAAAGGAGAAATAGACAGCTCTACAATGAGAATTGGTGACTTCAATACCCCTCTCACAATAATGGATGAAACAACCAGATAAAAGATAAATGAGGGAAGAAGAGAGGACTTAACACAATAAACCAAGTAGCTCTAATAGACCGGTGCAGAACACCTCACCCAGCACCTGGAGTTTGCACATTCTTCTCAAGTGCACATGGGACATGTTCCAGTAAAGACTGTGTTAGGCCGCACTTAAGTCTCAGCAGATTTAAAAAGATAGATGTCATACAAAGTATCTTCTCCAACCACAATAGGATGCAGTTAGAGAAATCAATAACAGAAAGAAAACTAGAAAATTCACAAAATTGTGGAAATTAAACAACACACTTTTAAACAATCAATGAGCCTGAAAAGAAATCTCAAGGGAAATTAGAAAACTCTAGAGATAAATGAAAATGAAACATAACCATGCATCACATTGAAAGTAGTGCTAAGGGGGAAATTTTTTAAAAATATTTTTATTTATTTATTTGATACAGAGAAAGCGAGAGCACAAGCAGGGGGAGCAGCAGAAGGAGAGGGAGAAGTAGGCTCCTCACTGAGTAGGGAGTCCGGTACTGGGCTCCATCCCAGGACCCTGGGATAATGACCTGAGCTGAAGGCAGACTCTTAACCACCTGAGCCACCTAGGCACCCCTCTAAGGGGGAAATTCATAGTTATAATTACTTACATTAAAAAAAATGAGAAAGATCTGAAATTGAATATCTAACTTATAGCTTAAGGAACTAGAGAAAGAATACACTAAATCCAAAACTAGTAGAAAGAACGAAATAATAAAGACTAGAAGAGAGAGGATACCTGGGTGACTCAGTAGTTTGGTGCCTGCCTTTGGCCCAGGGCGTGATCCTGGAGTCCTGGGATCGAGTCCTGTGTCGGGCTCCTGGCATGGAGCCTGCTTCTTCCTCTGCCTGTGTCTCTGCTTCTCTCTCTCTCTCTGTCTATCACGAATAAATAAATAAAATCTTTTAAAAAATAGTAAAAATGTATTTAAAAAAAGACTAGAGGAGAGATAAATGAAAGAGAAAATAGAACAACAATGGAGAAAAATAAAAGAAAATGAGAATTGGTTCTCTTCCTGGTGAGGGAGGCCATCTTCCTCATGAGAAATTGTACGACCTGCTTTTTGTTAGAAAGAGTAGATGAGAGTGCTCTTTCTGCCTTTGCTGTTTTTCAGATGCCTTCAGTTCAAAATAATTAATATGCTAAAGCCTTGTATTTTGGGTGGCATATTTGAAAAACATTTCACCTTAATTTTTTAACGCAAAGAGTAGATTTATTAAGCATTCTCCTTGGTTGCAGGCATCAAATAATACAAGAATTGAAGGGAATTTAGAGATACCTTCTAGTTCCATCCATGTCAATGCAAATGGCAAGATTTCCCCTCTTGATGGCTGAGTAGTATTCCATTGTATATATATACACCATATCTACTTTATCCATTCATCAGTCAATGGACATTTAGACTCTCCTTCTTTGGCTATTGTGAACATTGCTGCTATGAACATAGGGGTGCAGGTAACTTTTGGATCACTGCATTAGTATCTTTGGGGTACTCAGTAAAGCAATTGCTGGGTTGTAGCGCAGCTCTATTTTCAACTTTTTGAGGAACCTCCATACTGTTTTCCAGAGTGCCTACACCAGTTTGCATTCCCACCAAGAGTGTAAGGAGGGTTCCCCTTTCTCTGCATCCTTGCCAACATCTGTCATTTCCTGACTTGTTCATGTTAGCCATTCTGACTGGGATGAGGTGGTAGCTCATCGCGATTTTGAATTGCATTCCCCTGATGCCAAGTGATGTGGAGCATTTTTTCATGTCTCTGTTGGCCATTTGTATGACTTCCTTGGAGAAAGGTCTGTTCACTGCTTCTGCCCATTTCTGGATTGGGTTATTTGTCCTTAGGGTGTCGAGTTTGATAAGTTCTTTATAGATCTTGGATACTAGCCATTTATCTCATAAGACATTTGAAAATATCTCCCACTCTGTTGATTGTCTTTTGGTTTTGTCGACTGTTTCCCTTGCTGTGCAAAATGAAGTCCCGGTAGTTCATTTTTGCCTCTGTTTCCCTTGCCTTTGAGATGTGTCTAGTAAGAAGTTGCTGTGGCCAAGGACACAAAGGCTGTGATGGATTTTGATGGATTCCTGTCTCACATTTAGGTCTTTCATCCAGTTTGAGTCAATGTCTGTGTGTGGTATAAGAAAATGGTCCAGTTTCATTCTCTGCATGTGTCTGTCCAAATGTACCAACGCCATTGGTTGAGGAGACTGTTTTTCTCCATTGGATATTCTTTCCTGCTTTGTCTAAGATTAGTGGACCGGGACATCTTGGTGGCTCAGCAGTTCAACATCTGCCTTCAGCTCAGGGTGTGATCCCGGGGTCCTGGGATCAAGTCCCCCATCGGGCTCCCTGCAGGAGGAGGAGGAGGAGGAGGAGGAGGAGGAGGAGGAAGAAGAAGAAGAAGAAGAAGAAGAAGAAGAAGAAGAAGAAGAAGAAGAAGAATGTGATGATGACTAGTGGACCAGAGTCAAGGGGTCCATTTCTGGGTTCTCCATTCTGTTCCATTGATCTATGTGTCTATTTTTGTGCCAGTCCCATACTGTCTTGATGATTATTGCTTTGCAATAGAGGTTGAAGTCCAGGGTTGTCATGCCACCAGTTTTGGTTTCCTTTTGCAACATACCTTTGGCTATTTGGCATTTTTTCTGGTTCATTACAGATTTTAGGATTATTTGTTCCAGCTCTGTGAAAAAAGTTGATGATATTTTGATAAGCATTGTATTGAATGTATAGATTGCTCTCGGTAGCATAGATATTTTCATAATATTTGTTCATCCAATTCATGAGCGTGAACTTTTTTCCCATTTCTTTGTGTCTTCCTCAATTTCTTTAGTTCTTATAGTGTTCTACAGTTTTCTGAGTACAGATCCTTTGCCTCTTTGGTTAGGTTTATTCCTAGGTATCTCACGGTTTTGGGTGCAACTGTAAATGGAACTGACTCCTTAATTTCTCTTTCTTCTGCCTCTTTGTTAGTGTGCAGAAATGCACCTGATTTCTGTGCGTTGATCTTATATCCTGCCACTTTGCTGAATTCCTGTATGAGTTCTAGCAATTTGGGGGTGGAGTCTTTGGGTTTTCTATATGCAGTATCATGTCATCTGGGAAGAGGGAGAGTTTGACTTTTTCTTTGCCAATTCAGACGCCTGTTATTTCTTTTTGTTGCCTGATCGCTGAAGCTAGGACTTCTAATAAATACTGTGTTGATGGGCAGCCCCGGTGGCTCAGCGGTTTGGTGCCGCCTTCGGCCCAGTGTGTGATCCCAGAGACCCGGGATCAAGTCCCACGTCAGGCTCCTTGCATGGAGTCTGCTTCTCCCTCTGCCTGTGTCTCTGCCTCTCTCTCTCTCTCTCTCTCTCTCTCTTTCTCTCTCTCTGTCATAAATAAATAAATAAATAAATAAATAAATAAATAAATAAATCTTAAAAAAAAATACTGTGTTGAACAGCAGTGGTGATAGTGGACATCCTTGCCATGTTCCCAAGCTGAGAGCTTTTCCCCCAAGGTCAGGAACATTGAGAATGATACTCACTGTGGGCTTTTTGTAGATGGCTTTTGTGTGCTATCTACACTGTGAAGAGTTTTCATCAAGAAGGGATGGCATACTTGACAAAGCATACCATTTGAGAAAATGCTTTTCCTGCATCTATTGAGAGGATCATATGTTTCTTGCCCTTTCTTTTATTATTTATTTATTTATTTATTTATTTATTTATTTATTTAGAATTTATTTATTCATGAGAGACACGGGGGTGGGGGGGGAAGAGACACAGGCAGAGGGAGAAGCAGGCTCCATGCAGGGAGCCCGACGTTGGACTCGGTCCCCGGTGTCCAGGATCACGCCCTGGGCTGAAGGCGGCGCTAAACTGCAGAGCCACCCTGGCTGCCCGCCCTTTCTTTTATTAATGTAATATATCACATGGATTGATTTGGAGATGTTGAACCACCCTTGCAGCCCAGGCATAAATCCCACTTGGTTGTGGTGAATAATCCTTTGAATGTACTGTTGGATCCTATTGGCTAGTATCCTGGAGAGAATCTTTGCATCCAGGTTCATCAGGGGTATTGGTCTGTAATTCTCCTTTTAGGTGGGGTCTTTGTCTGGTTTGGGGGTCAAGGTAATGCTTCCTCATAGAAAGGGTTTGGAAGTTTTCCTTCCATTTCTATTTTTTGAAGCAGCTTCAGAAGAATAGGTATTCATTCTTGTTTAAATGTTTGGCAGATGGGGATCCCTGGGTGGCTCAGCAGTTTAGCACCTGCCTTTCGCCCCAGGGCATGATCCTGGGATCCCGGATTGAGTCCCACATCGGGCTCCCTGCTTGGAGCCTGTTTCTCCTTCTGCCTGTGTCTCTGCATCTCTCTCTCTCTCTCTCTCTCTCTCTCTCTCTCTGTGTGTGTGTGTGTGTTAGTGTGTGTGTGTGTCCGATGAATAACTAAATAAAATCTTTAAAAAAAAATGTTTGGCAGAATTCTCCTGGGAAGCCATGAGGCCCTGGTCTCTTGTTTGTTGGGAGATTTTTGATCACTGCTTCAATTTCCCTTGCTGGTTATGGGTCTGGTTAGGTTTCCTAATTCTTCCCATTTCAGTCTTGGCAGTTAATAAGTCTCTAGGAATGCATCCATTTTTCTAGATTGCCTAATTTGTTGGCATATATTTGCTCATAATATGTTCTTATAATTGTATTTTCTGGTGTTGGTTGTGATTTTCCCTCTTTCATTCATAATTTTGTTTGGGTCCTTTCTCTTTCCTTTTTGATAAGTCTGGACAGTGGTTTATCAATCTTATTAGTTCTTTCAAGGAACCAGCTGCTAGTTTCGTTGATCTGTTCTACTGTTCTTTTGGTTTTTATTTCATTGATTTCTTCACTAATCCTTATTACTCTGTTTTCCTGCTAAGCCTAGGCTTTATTTGCTACTTTACTCCAACTCCTTTAGGTATAAGTCTAGTTTGTGTGTTTGAGACCTTTCTTGTTTCTTGAGAAAGGCTTGTATTGCTATATATTTCCCTGTTAGGGTCACTTTTGCTTCATCCCAAAGGTTTTGAACAGTTTTGTTTCATTTTCACTTGTTTCCATGAATTTAAAAAAATTCTTGTTTAGTTTTTTGGTTGACCCCTTCATTGTGTAGTAGGATTCTCTTTAACCTCCATGTATTTGTGTTATTTCCAAATTTCCTCGTGATCAAATTCCAGTTTCAAAGCACTGTGGTCTGAAAATATGCAGGGAATTATCCCAATCTTTTGGTAAGAGTTGAGACCTGATTTGTGACTCAGTACATGATCTATTCTGGAGAATGTTCCATGTACACTCGAGGAAAATGTGTATTCTGTTGCTTTAGGATGGAATGCTCTGAATATATCTGTGAAGTTCATCTGGTCCAGTGTGTCATTCAAAAATCCTATTTTCTTGTTGATCTTCTGCTTAGATGATGTGTCCATTGAAGTGAATGGGATATTAAAGTCCCGTACTATTGGGGATCCCTGGGTGGGTCAGCGGTTTGGCACCTGCCTTTGGTCCAGGGTGCGATCCTGGAGTCCCGGGATCGAGTCCCGCATCGGGCTCCTGGCATGGAGCCTGCTTCTCCCTCTGCCTCTCTCTCTCTCTCCTCTGTGTCTATCATAAATAAATAAATAAATAAATAAATCTTAAAAAAAAAAAAGTCCCCTACTATTATTGTGTTATTGTCAGTGTGTTTCTTTAATTTTGTTATTATTTGGTTTATATAATTGGCTGCTTCCATGCTAGGGACATAAATATTTACAATTGTTAGATCTTGTTGGATAGACCCTTTAATTATGATATAGGATCCTCCCTCATTTCTTATTACCGTCTTTGGTTTAGAATCTAATTTATCTAATATAAGGATTGCAGCCTCAGCTTTCTTTTGATGTCCATTAGCATGATAAATGACTTTCCACCCCCTCACTTTAAATCTGGAGGTGTCTTTGGGTCTAAAATGAGTGTCTTGCAGACAGCATATTGATGGGTCTTGCCCTTTTTTTCCAATCTGATACCCTGTGTCTCTTGATTGGAGCATTTAGTCCATTTACATTTAAAGTAATTACTGAAAGATATGAATTTAGTCTCATTGTATTACCTGTAAAGTAACTGTTTCTGTATATTGATTGTCTCTGTTCCTTTTTGATCTATGTTACTTTTGGTCTCTTGCTTCACTTAAAGTATCCTTTCTAATATTTCTTGCAGAACTGGTTTAGTGATCACAAATTCTTTTAGTTTCTGTTTGTCCTGGAAACTTTTTATCTCCCTTTATGTTTTGAATGACATCTTAGCTGGATAAAGTATTCTTGTTTGCATATTTTTCTCATTTATCACCCTTAATATATGATGCCAGTCTTTTCTGGCCGGCCAGGTCTCTGTGGATAGGTCTGCTGCCCATCTAATGTTTCTACCCTTGTAGGTTGTGAACCTCTTTTGCCAAGCTGCTTTGAGGATTTTCTCATTATCTCTGAGATTTGCAAGTTTCATTATTATATATTGGGGTATTGACCTATCTTTTTGATTTTGAGAGGAGCTCTTGTGCCTCCTGACTTGAATGCCTGTTTCCTTCCTCAGATTAGGGAAGTTCTCCCCTATCATTTGCTCCGATATACCTTCTGATCCCCCCTCCTTTTTCTGGGATCCTAATTATTCTAATATTGTTTTACTTTATGGTATCACTTATCTCTTGAATTCTCCCCTAGTAATCCAGTAGTTGTTTATCTCTTTTTTCTCAGCTTCTTTATTCTCTATCATTTTTTCTATATCACTAATTCTTTCTGCCTCATTTGTCCTAGCTGTTAAGTCTCCATTTTTATTGTATCTTATTAATAGTCTTTTTAATTTCAACTTGATTAGATTTTAGCTCTTTTATTTCTCCAGAAAGGGATTCTCTAGTGTCTTCTATACTTTTTTCAAGCCCAGCCAATATCTTTATAATTGTTATTCTGAACTCTAGTTCTGACATCTTACTTATGTCCATATTGGTTAGGTCTCTGGCAGTCAGTACTGATTCTTGTTCTCTTTTTTGTGAGTTTTTCTGTCTTATTATTCTGTCCAGAGAAGAATAGACGAAAGAGAACAAAATACTAAAATAGCAACAATGGCTCCAGAGAAATATACACTAAACAGATCAGAAGAGACCTCAAACTGAAAGAGAGAGAATGTAATCAGACTGGTGGACAGAAAATAGCAATCCACTGGATCCTATATGTATTTTGGTCTCTTTGCTAGAAAACTAGATTTCAAAATTGTAAACAAAGAAAAACTTATATATGTACAAAATAAAAATTAAATACAATGAAAGGATAGAATATAACTGCAAAAATTAAAATCGAAAAAGATTTAAAGAAAGAGTTGAAAAAATAAGAAATTGGTTGAAAAGAAAAGAGAATGAAATTTAAATGGAAAGACTACAGAATCATGGGGAAAAAACCCTCATGTATCCTTTATATTATTTTTCCCTAGTGCTGGAGTTTTGCAGTTCTCTATGATCAGTAAACTTGGTTTTAGCAGCTCTTCTTGCTAATCTCAGGGAAGGGGCCTGTTGCATTGATTCTTAGGTGTCTTTGCCCTGGGCGGAATTGCACTGCCCTTGCCAGGGGGCCAGGCTCAGAAATCTGCTCCAGATTATTTATATGATTTTGGTTCCCTGAAGACTTTCTGCCCCACTTTAGGGGATGAGAGTGAAAAGGATGGCCTCCTAATCTCCAGCCCAGGCGCTGAAAGCTGGGGGCCGCATCCCTCAGCGCACCCTCAGGGAAAAGCACTCAGTTACTCTTGTCTACCCAGCCTAATACTGTTTCTATCTCAAGGATGCCATCCCCTTTCAGGTGTCCAAACCCTGCAGACTCCTGTAGCATGCTCTCTGCCATTCCTCCTGTGAGTTGGAAGGGGGAAGGCCTCGAAGGTTCTGCCGCTTGCTAGGCCCCTGCTTGCAGAGTGGTTGCGCCGACCTGCCGTGGTTCAAGATTTATGGCAACTCTGAGCTGAGAGCCCACTCGTGGGCTTCCTGATTGCAGGCAGTTTCCCGGCTCCAATGTACTCTGCCACACTCAGGTACCCCCCGCTTCTTGTGACCCCGAGGATCCTGAGACCACACTGTCCTACCTAGGATTCTGCTCTGCTTGGGCACCTGTGCACCTTTCAGGCAGGGACATCCCTCACAGGAGCAGACTTCTAAAAGTTCTGATTTTGTACTCTGCTGCTCTATCACTTTTCAGTGCCAGGGGCTGGAAGCTCCTCTGCCGGCAGTCTATCTTCCAATATATCGCCTCAGATTCACTTCTCCACACCTCCTACCTTGCTGAAAGTGGTCTGTTTTCTATGTGTAGAGTTGTAGCTATTCTTTTCTTAGCACCCTGGTTGAGTTTGCAGGTGTTCAGAATGATCTGGTAGCTATCTAGTTGAATTTCTGGGACCAGACAAACTGCGGTCTCCTACTCCTCCCTGAACTTTACTCTCTTTTATTCCTGTCTTAGTCTCTTTGGACTGCTCTACAAAAACACCATAAACCAAATGGCTTATCCACAGTAAACATTTATTTCTCCCAGTTCTGGAGGCTGAAAAGTCCAAGATCCTGGTGCTGGCCGATTCAGTGTTTGATGAGGGCTCTTTCTCACAATAACCCAATGGCAATTGGCTTTCTGGGGTCTCTTTTGTAAGGGTGCTAAGCCCAGTCTCGAGGGCTTTGCTGTCATTACTTAATCAGTGTGCAAAGGCCTCATCTCTTAAAACCATTACTTGGGGGTTAGGATTTAATAATATGAATTCTGGAGGGTAGGTGGGGAGACATGAATATTCAGACCATAACAATCTCTTTCATGTCTTCTCTCTTTTCTATACATCTATATCACACCTGTTAGAGTTCCAGTTTCTCCTTAAACCCTCCTCTACTGTAGAAAGGTATTTTTACTCCTATAGAATTTTTCTAATCAGCATCAATTATGTTGCTAGAATGTGAGCTTCATATACGTATTCTAAATTCTTGGAATATAGGAATCTTGCTTCATATTTTCCTTGTATTAATGAATTCACAACTAGTGAATATCTACTTTAAATCAGGTTAGTGTCTGCCCTAAATGAATTTATAATCTAATTGGAAACAAAAATGTTAAAGACATAATCTCTCATATGATAATGTAATTACACAATTCTGATAAACACTTTGTAGGAAGATAGAATAATTAAGGTACCTAACCCCTACCCCCACCCCCCGCTGTGTTGGGATCAAGGAAAGTCTTCTTAAGGACTAAATAACTAGGGAGGAAAAGAGGTGGGGAAAGAACCAGTGTCAAGCCAAAAAGGAACATCAGGTGTGGAAGTTTTGACTAAAACTAGAGGGAGGGTTACTTGAGCTGAGATAGAGGGAACTAAAATATGTTTTAAAATCTTATTTTGAGTCAATTGTAAACAGACTCTTTAATTATACAAATATAAAGAAATACTTATACTTTGTTTCTAGGGAAACCTGAAAGAAAAACAGGAATGTGGATGTTTTAGAAATAAGTCTTAGTGCCATGTTTGAAATGTAAATAATTGTATATAGCTTGTTGACCTTAAAAATAAAACAGCTATTGTACCAGCAAAAAATGGGTTTATTTCAGAATAGCAGAGGATTGGAATTTGTGACAAACAAGCTACAGCAAATCCATAGGCAAGTCCGACAAACAGAGGAGAAGAATGCTATTTCATGGAGAAGAATGTTAGGAGGGGTTGTTTTGAATGAAAGTCCATTAAATAAAAGCAAGAGTTCGGGATGATGATGGTTTCTTATCTGGCTGAGTGCCTAGTTTAGTTGATTTCTTATGTAGGAGATGCAATGTATATCTTTTCCTGTCGGGACCTATAACTGCTGACGTTTTCCTGCTGACAGTTCTGTTGGAGTCTATAATTGGAATTCTTGCTGTAATTGATGTTGAGTGTCAAGGCATGAGAGCTCCCCCTTCTGGCTTCTGGCTCCATTTTAGCGAGGTTTCCTTTATTAATTTTCAGTTGAGTCCTTATTACACCGGGACTCAGTTGCTTCTGTGGTGGGAAACATTTCTTGACTTTATACTTACACTTCATGGTACAGTAAAGGAGGCTTAACCTTGGGGAGGCAGATGTGGGTTTATTCAAGAATTGCTTGGAGGAGATCCAGATCTTTTGTATCAGTGCCAAGGACCCAGAGTCTTTATCTTCTACTAGAAGAGACAATAATGAGGAATAGGATGGGGTTTGGCATAACCCAGTCTATGCTGGATTGTTGATCTTACACATGGCTGTAAGACCAAATAAGCTAAAATATGCTGGTGCTTTCTTTCCAAATGACTGCTCCAATAGCATAGTGGAAAATGGATTAAAAGGGACAAAAGTGGATTCATTCTAGGTTATTATGTATTTATAGACCTTCTTAGCCCGTTTCTTCTCATGTACTGGGCCATTTTAATTTTCTTCAAACTTCTAATATTTATCATAATATCTGCCTTATAAATAGTATGCTGTCTGTATTTGCTTATTGGATGACTAGACCTTTTCATTAGGAGTTACTTAAAAAATCAATTTAAAGGGAATGGAACAAGATATCCTCGGATCACCGGAATTTGTAAATAAGAACATCTTTTGACAATAAAAATAATGTACACATTTAATTCTTATACATTTATATGAATGTATGTAACATACATTTAGTCTTCATCACTTTTTATTTCTGAAGTGATTACTTATTCTTACTTTACTCTCTCTCTCTCTTTTTTTTTTTTTTTGAAAGGCAGAGAGAGACATAGAGGGTGAGAGAGAGATGAGGAGGGAAAGAGAGAGAGAGAGAAGCGGCAGAGGGAGAGGGAGAGAGAGAATCTTAAGCAGGCTCCGTGTCCAGCATAGAACCAGATGTAGGGCTTAATCTCACAACCCCGAGATCATGACTTGAGCCGAAATCAAGAGTAGGATACTTAACTGATTGAGCCACCCAGATGCCCCCATTCTCACTTTTTTTCAAAAAGTGATTTAAAGGATGGATAAAACTATGCATGAGTCATTTGTAGGGCGGGGGGAACATCAGGAAAACCTGGTAAATATGCTGCAGAAGAGATGTGAGGAGGACCCATGAAGGTGGCTAGAGTAGATTTCCCAGAAGAATGACCAGAATATGACTAACAGGAAAGGAACCATGACTTCACTGATTATGGAGAAACCTATTTAAGAAAGGAAGATGAGAATCCAGGTAGAATCAGGAAAGAGAGAAACCAGAGATGCTGATTTGAGTGCTTATAGCATAACTTGGCTGGGAGAAGCACTGGAAGGTGGTAACTCATCTTTTAGCCACATAGCAGCAGTTCTGCCCCAGATTTCTCTTGGCCATGGATGAAAGAACCCTCAGCACTCTACAGTTGTCTTGCTTTCATTTCTTTTGATTTTGAATTTGGCCTTTCAACCCTTTAACACAACGAAGGAGGAGGCATTTTATTTTGAAGATGTTCTGGCTACTAGAAAAATATACATAGCACTAACCATCTGATGCATGGCTCTGTCTCCTGTGAATTTGATGTTATGAACTGGCCATAAAAGCTTGACTCAACCAAGTTTTACAGTTTTACATCTTAAAACCAAGGGCCATTTTAAGGATCTCAAATGGAGATGATCACACTGAGGTAGTGGTGGGTCTGGATTTTTGATATTCTGTCTCACTTTCTCTAACCCCATAGGAATTTTATAAGAAGAAACTGCCTCATTAGAGTAGCACATTCCTAGACAAACTTGCAGAATCTCTGTTGTGGAGTCATTTGCTTTGGTTTTAGGAGTGCTGGGGAGACTGGGTCACAGTACATTCCAGATAGAAGTTGCAAAGAATATGCCCCTGATACACTTTTGTGAAGGAAGGTCAATTGGAAAGTTTGAGGCTGAGACTTTAGTCAACAGTGAGCAAGCTGATGTGTTCCTTAACTCATTCAACACATAGGTGTTGATGAACCATCTGGTTTGTAAGGTCTTTAATAGCAGACTCCTAGGCTGGGATTTTCCTGGTTTCAAAGAACATTTCCTCCAGTTCACTAGATTCAGCATCCTATCACCAACTTCCTAGGATGCTCAAACCAGCGAATTCTCAGATCCCTGAGATGTTTATATGCTCTAATTTAAGAAATATTGAATAGAAAGAGTAGATGACCACTACTTACTCACAGAGGACTTATGGGACCCCACGATTATGTCTGTGTTTCTTAGAGTTCCAGGAACTCCATTTTAAGAAGCAGTGAGGAGATGATTGCCTTCACCTGACCATTTATTCATGAACAAAGTTGGGTTAACCAATTTTATTTGCATTTATGTTGAAGTCCCACCCAAAATATTGTTAGTCATTTTCTAGTGAAAATAATACCTGATGGATTTAAAGTAAGTAAACCAATAAAGTTTTTGTTTGTTAGAATAACAAAAAGAGTGGTGAAAATTACTGAAGCATAGAAGTCACGCTGGAATGTGCTTGGCATCATTGCCTATTTTAAACTGGTTTGATGAGGCGAGTGTTTTTCCTCCAACTTCAGGGGGGAGACACGAGGAAGAGACAAAGAGTAATGGGTGAAGCATTATAAATAACAGTGGTGCATTATAACAGTCATCATGGTAGTTGACAAGATTTTATTTTTAACAGAGTACAGAGTACATTGAAGCTACTAATTAGTCAGCAAGTTTTCTTTTTAATTGTTGTCAGCTAGTTGCTTTCTGCTCAAAATGCAGAAGTGAACTTTAGCACTATGTATTATAGGGTGGTGACAGCAATCCATTAATTAAAGGCAACTCTTGTGATTTGAAAACGTTTTTAACTTATGAACTTGCAGAATGAAAGACTCCATGATTAATCCTGGGACAAATCCTGGGACAAATTTTCCAATTGTTAATGAATTTCAGTGCAGATTGATCATGAGAGAATAATAAATCATGAAATCATGCCTGGGATCACCAAATCACCAAGACCTATGTATAAGCAACTATGTGTATGTATGTGTGCAGATGTAGTACAATAATTTCACCAGAGAGATGAGGATTTTATGCACCCTTGGGTAATTTCAGGAAGCTAGATATATAGTATTAGCATCTGAGCAAAATGTTGCTATTATTCAGAAATTTTTTTAAAAGATTTTATTTATTCATAAGACACACACAGAGAGAGAGAGAGAGAAAGAGAGAGAGAGAAAGAGAGAGAGAGAAAGAGAGAGAGGCGGAGACAAAGGCAGAGGGAGAAGCAGGCTCCATGCAGGGAGCCCGATGTGGGACTCCCATCTTGAGACTCCAGGATCATACTCTGGGCCAAAGGCAGGAGCTAAACAGCTGAGCCACCCAGGGATCTCCTTATCCAGAAAGTTTGAACATAAAGTCAACTTTTAAAATCTGTTGACTTTAAAATCATAAAGTCAACTTTTAAAATCTGTTAAAATCTGGCTATTATAATAACATAATGATTCTTCCAAAATTAGAGAAATATTTGGAAATATTGTTAAATTATGTAAAAATGGATATTACTGGGGAAAAAGTGATTATAACTGCCTGAGGAAGACCTTCCCTAAGTGAGCAGTTCCTTAATGGAAACTTCAGTGAATATTTTAATTATTTCCCTAATTTTATTCTCCTTTGTCATCCACTCTCCTTCCCCAGATATACCAAACTCTGTAGTGGAGCTTTCTGTTTTAGTCTGGTTCTAGGGATATAGGGCATTTGGCCATAAAACTCCTTGTCTAATCTTGAACAAAGATCTCCAAACTTTGAACAAATAAACAAAACAGTAAAAAGAAAGAAGAAAGAAAAGAAAAAGAAACTTATTTCTTCATAATATCCAGCTCTTGGATACTGAAACTCTAAAATTTTGGTAGTAATGGGATAATAGAATTCCCTGTGGAAGAAATTCTGACTACTGGCTAGGTGAGATTTAACTACATTCAAATACAAATACCTACTGGCTGGACGGGTAATGAAAGTGAAGAAGTAGGCTGGGGTTAAGAAAAATGTGATGAGTAGCTAGGTACAAAGTACAAATCATTTTCCTCCTACTTCTATTCTCTATAAGAAACAAATTAGGCAATCTGGAAGAAATGGATGCATTCCTAGAGACTTATCAACTACCAAGACTGAAATGGGAAGAATTAGGAAACCTAACCAGACCCATAACCAGCAAGGGAAATTGAAGCAGTCATCAAAAATCTCCCAACAGGGATCCCTAGGTGGGGCAGCGGTTTAGCGCCTACCTTTGGCCCAGGGCGCGATCCTGGAGACCCGGCATCGAATCCACGTCGGGCTCCCGGTGCATCTCTCTGTGTGTGACTATCATAAATAAAAATTAAAAAAAAAAATCTCCCAACAAAGAAGAGCCCAGAGCCTCATGGCTTCCCAGGAGAATTCTGCCAAACATTTTTTTTTATAGATTTTATTTATTTATTCATCAGACACACACACACACAGATAGATAGATAGAGAGAGAGAGAGAGAGAGAGAGAGAGAGATGCAGAGACACAGGCAGAGGGAGAAGCAGGCTCCAAGCAGGGAGCCCGATGCAGGACTCGATCCCAGGATTCCAGGATCATGCCCTGGGGCGAAAGGCAGGTGCTAAACTGCTGAGCCACCCAGGGATCCCCATCTGCCAAATATTTAAACAAGAATGAATACCTATTCTTCTGAAGCTGCTTCAAAAAATAGAAATGGAAGGAAAACTTCCAAACCCTTTCTATGAGGAAGCATTACCTTGACCCCCAAACCAGACAAAGACCCCACCTAAAAGGAGAATTACAGACCAATACCCCTGATGAACATGGATGCAAAGATTCTCTCCAGGATACTAGCCAATAGGATCCAACAGTACATTCAAAGGATTATTCACCACAACCAAGTGAGATTTATGCCTGGGCTGCAAGGGTGGCTCAACATCTCCAAATCAATCCATGTGATACATTACATTAATAAAAGAAAGGGCGGGCAGCCAGGGTGGCTCTGCGGTTTAGCGCCGCCTTCAGCCCAGGGCGTGATCCTGGAGACCGGGGACCGAGTCCAACGTCGGGCTCCCTGCATGGAGCCTGCTTCTCCCTCTGCCTGTGTCTCTTCCCGCCCCCCCCCCCCGTCTCTCATGAATAAATAAATAATAAATAAATAAATAAAAGAAAGGGCAAGAAACGTATGATCCTCTCAATAGATGCAGGAAATGCATTTTGTCAAATGGTATGCTTTGTCAAGTATGGCATCCCTTCTTGATGAAAACTCTTCACAGTGTAGATAGCACACAAAAGCCATCTACAAAAAGCCCACAGTGAGTATCATTCTCAATGTTCCTGACCTTGGGGGAAAAGCTCTCAGCTTGGGAACATGGCAAGGATGTCCACTATCACCACTGCTGTTCAACACAGTATTTTTTTTAAGATTTATTTATTTATTTATTCATGACAGAGAGAGAGAGAGAGAGAGAGAGAGAGAGAGAGAGAGAGGCAGAGACACAGGCAGAGGGAGAAGCAGACTCCATGCAAGGAGCCTGACGTGGGACTTGATCCCGGGTCTCTGGGATCACACATTGGGCCGAAGGCGGCACCAAACCGCTGAGCCACCGGGGCTGCCCATCAACACAGTATTTATTAGAAGTCCTAGCTTCAGCGATCAGGCAACAAAAAGAAATAACAGGCGTCTGAATTGGCAAAGAAAAAGTCAAACTCTCCCTCTTCCCAGATGACATGATACTGCATATAGAAAACCCAAAGACTCCACCCCCAAATTACTAGAACTCATACAGGAATTCAGCAAAGTGGCAGGATATAAGATCAACGCACAGAAATCAGGTGCATTTCTGCACACTAACAAAGAGGCAGAAGAAAGAGAAATTAAGGAGTCAGTTCCATTTACAGTTGCACCCAAAACCATGAGATACCTAGGAATAAACCTAACCAAAGAGGCAAAGGATCTGTACTCAGAAAACTGTAGAACACTATAAGAACTAAAGAAATTGAGGAAGACACAAAGAAATGGGAAAAAAGTTCACGCTCATGAATTGGATGAACAAATATTATGAAAATATCTATGCTACCGAGAGCAATCTATACATTCAATACAATGCTTATCAAAATATCATCAACTTTTTTTCACAGAGCTGGAACAAATAATTCCTAAGATCTGTAATGAACCAGAAAAAATGCCAAATAGCCGAAGGTATCTTGCAAAAGGAAACCAAAACTGGTGGCATCACAACCCTGGACTTAAACCTCTATTGCAAAGCAATAATCATCAAGACAGTATGGGACTGGCACAAAAATAGACACATAGATCAATGGAACAGAATGGAGAACCCAGAAATGGACCCCTTGACTCTGGTCCACTAGTCATCATCACATTCTTCTTCTTCTTCTTCTTCTTCTTCTTCTTCTTCTTCTTCTTCTTCTTCTTCTTCTTCCTCCTCCTCCTCCTCCTCCTCCTCCTGCAGGGAGCCCGATAGGGGACTTGATCCCAGGACCCCGGGATCACACCCTGAGCTGAAGGCAGATGTTGAACTGCTGAGCCACCAAGATGTCCCGGTCCACTAATCTTAGACAAAGCAGGAAAGAATATCCAATGGAGAAAAACAGTCTCCTCAACCAATGGCGTTGGTACATTTGGACAGACACATGCAGAGAATGAAACTGGACCATTTTCTTATACCACACACAGACATCTGGTTCCTGGATGAAAGACCTAAATGTGAGACAGGAATCCATCAAAATCCATCACAGCCTTTGTGTCCTTGGCCACAGCAACTTCTTACTAGACACATCTCAAAGGCAAGGGAAACAGAGGCAAAAATGAACTACCGGGACTTCATTTTGCACAGCAAGGGAAACAGTCGACAAAACCAAAAGACAATCAACAGAGTGGGAGATATTTTCAAATGTCTTATCAGATAAATGGCTAGTATCCAAGATCTATAAAGAACTTAACAAACTCGACACCCTAAGGACAAATAACCCAATCCAGAAATGGGCAGAAGCCGTGAACAGACCTTTCTTCAAGGAAGTCATACAAATGGCCAACAGAGACATGAAAAAATGCTCCACGTCACTTGGCATCAGGGGAATGCAATTCAAAATCGCGATGAGCTACCACCTCATCCCAGTCAGAATGGCTAACATGAACAAGTCAGGAAATGACAGATGTTGGCAAGGATGCAGAGAAAGGGAACCCTCCTTACACTCTTGGTGGGAATGCAAGCTGGTGTAGGCACTCTGGAAAACAGTATGGAGGTTCCTCAAAAAGTTGAAAATAGGGGCACCTGGGTGAGTCAGTTAGTTAAGCATCTGTCTTTGGCTCAGGTCATGGTCCCACGGTCCTGGGATTGAGCCCCACTTTGGACTCCCTGCTCTGTAGGGAGCCTGCTTCTCTCTCTCTTTTGCCACTCCCCCAATTGTGTTCTCTCTTGGTTAAATAAATAAATAAATAAATAAATAAATAAATACAATTTTTTTAAAAAAAGTTGAAAATAGACCTACCCTACAACCCAGCAATTGCACTGGGTGTTTACCCCAAGATAAAATGTAGTGATCCAATATTTATAGCAGCAATTTCCACAATAGCCAAAGTATGAAAAGAGCCTAGATGTTCATTGACAGATGAATGGATAAAGAAGATGTGGGATATATATACATATATATACATACATATATATATACATATATCCCACATCTTCTATATATATCTATATCTATATCTATAGTCTCCCACATCAGCCATCAAGAAGGGAAATCTTGCTATTTGCAATGACGTGGATGGAAGGGAAATCTTGCTATTTGCAATGACGTGGATGGATATTATGCTAAGGATATAAGCCAATCAAAGGAAGACAGTTATACGACCTCAGTCATATGTGGAATTTAAGAAACAAACAGAGGATCATAAGGGAAGGGAAGAAAAAATAAAATGAGATGAAATCAGAGAGGGAGACAAACCATAAGAGACTCTTAAGCATAGGAAACAAACTGAGAGTTGCTGCCGGGGAAGGCAGTGGAAGGATGGGGTAGCTGGGAGATGGGCATTAAGGTGGGCATGTGATGTAATGAGCACTGGGTGTTATAGGAGGTTGATGAATCACTGACCTCTACCTCTCAAACTAATAATACATCATATGTTGATTAATCAAATTTAAATACAAAATATTTGGGCAGCCTGGGTGGCTCAGTGGTTTAATGCCGCCTTCAGCCCAGGGCGTGATCCTGGAGAACAGGGATCGAGTCCCACGTTGGGAGCCTTCTTCTCCCTCTGCCTGTATCTCTGCCTCTCTCTCTCTCTCTCTCTCTCTCTCTCCCTCTCTCTCTCTGTCTCATGAATAAGTAAATAAAATCTTAAAAAAATAATTGCCAATAAAAAAAGAAAGAAAACAAACAAACAAACACATCAGTGCCATAGTGATGACTAAAGACCACGAGAGGGATGAAGATGGAGAGGTTTATCCTATAGGAAGCAAACTCAGTGTTGTCTGATTGTAAGATAGTCTGAAAATTTTAATTTTAGTGTGAAGATTTTAAAATGTGTGCAGTCAATTCAAATTTTCTAAACAACATTGGATGGGTCCTTATAAAGACCCTCTAGTTTCTGACTGCTCATTTACATAAAATTAGTGAATAAATGGACTGGGGACACGCGAGCTTGGGCTTTCTGGTCAGAGGCTTCCCTTCTCCCTGTACATACTCCTTGAACCTGCATTCTTGCTCTTTTGGGACATTCTGTTCCAATTTAGAAAATGTGCATTGAGTATATCACTATGTCATAACAGTTTGCTATGGCATGAAAAATTTTTTAACTACTAGCTCTCACTCCTACATTTGGAGACCAGATAGAGTAGGTTCAGCTATCAGGACCTATGATAGTGCTTCCCAGTCAGACCGTAGATTAGAATCTGTGAGGTCATATTTTTTAAAAAGATCTATCTATCTATCTATCTATCTATCTATCTATCTATCATCTATCTATCTATAGAAAATGAGCAGCAGGGACAGAGGGAATTCCAGGCAGACTCTGTGGAGCCTGAAGTGGAGCTCAATCTCATGACCTCCAGATATTGGTCTGAGCTGAAACCAAGAGTCTGAAGCACCACCAATTGCATCATCCAGGCACCCCTATGGATCACATTCTGGATCCAAAAGTTAGTTTCTTTATCGATAGTTAGCCTATCGATAAAGAAACAATGTGTCAAAATCATCCTTGAAGAGCTCCCTAGGCATGCTCCATTATGGAAGCCAATAGACTATCTCTTACCATGCCAGTTTTCCTTCCAATATCGGGATAGATTCATTGCTCCTTGGACTGGGCACAACTGAAGTAAATGCTTGGCTTTTAGGGTTAAGCAGTTTGAAAATATGTACTCTAGCTTTTAATGCTAGATTCACATCTGGAAAGGGAAATGTTCACACTTTGAGAAACCCCTTCTTACCCCAGAAACTGACACCTTGACAAGGAAGAGAAGATTTATGTTCCTCATCTCAAAATGCTACCTGAGTGGAATGACCACTATTTCATTTTTGCTCTTTTCATTTTTTAGTCATACAATTTAATTCATATAAGTTAAAAATGAGGTATGAGGCATGAGGTATTAGACAATTCCATCATAAATAATGTGCCTCCATGCACTATTATTTTTTTGTTGGCGAAATGCTTTTATTTAGGTCAGTGGTTTTCAAAATACAGCCAGGGACTCTTGGAGGTCCCTGAGACATTTTGAAGGTTCATGAAGTCACAAATATTCTTATAGTAATACTTTATTTTTAATATTTTAATAGTTAGATGTAATTTTCTCTTTTTGCCCTCATTCTCACACATGTGTGATTGATGGTATTTAAAATTTTTTTTTAGATTTTTTAAAAATGTATTTATTCATGAGACACACACACACACACACACACACACACACACACACACACACAGAAGCAGAGACACAGGCAGAAGGAGAAGCAGGCTCCATGCAGGGAACCCGATGTGGGGCTCGATCCCGGGACTCCAGGATCATGTCCCAGGCCAAAGGCAGGCGCTAAATCACTGAGCCACCCAGGGATCCCCTAAATTTTTTTTTTATTTGAGTAGAGTTGACACACAATGTCAAATTAGTTTCAGATGTACAACATAGTGATTTGACAAGTTTATACATTATGTTATGTTCACCACAAGTATAGATATCATCTGTCACCATACAAGGTTATTAAAATATCAATGACTATATTCCTATGTTGTGCCTCTTATTCCCAAGACTTATGCATTCAGAATCTAAAGGATGAGTTTTCCGGAGTTGTCTTTTTAATCTGATTCGATTTAAATGTGACAATGCCTCTATTTTCAGTGATAAGGACGGCACTAGTAGTCCACAGCATGATTTGGTAAGAGGCATGTGAAATATGGCCATTGGATATTCCTAATCAATATTAATAGAAGGCAAGATTCTAGTTGACCATATATTTGCTACTTTAGATCATTTTAGTTAAACAAGGGAATATAATGAAATTGGCTATTTGTTCCTAACTACACTCCATTAGTAGGGAAAAAAAAAAAAGATGAACTCAAGGTTACAAATTCTTAGGTTGCACTCCAAATGAATGATCTGAAAGCTTCTGTATATATCCTGAAAGAAACCCTAATCTTCTGTAGTCATGGGCCAATATTTCTGAAAAGCATACCTAGAGTCTCACCCTGGGAGTGACTGGATTACAACACTAAAGTGATGGTGTTGATTGGAAAGAAACTGGATCCTGAAAACTGACAAGAGGAATCTGAGTAAATCTTGACAGAACAAGGGGTTATCGAACCCTTAAATTCTGCTGAGTCATCTTTGCCAGTGGAAGCAGCTTTCTGTCTCTGCCTGAAGAACTTAGCCCTCCTTTGCCTGAAGAACTTGTAATGGCCTCCCCTGAGGCCCTTGCTTGAAAGACTATGATGATTCTTTTCTGGACTTGCCTCCACCACTCATAGCTTCTGGACCTGTAACTAAACTCAAGCAGGCCCTGAAAGGTGAAATACAAAGTATAACCCATGGGGAGGTGCACTATACTCCAGAAGAACTGCATGATTTAAAAAATTCATACAGGCAGAAATCTGCAGGATTTCTGTGGAAATGGATATTAAAGGTGTGAGAGCATGGTGGAAGGAATATAGCATTGGATCAGGTGAAATCTATTGAGATTCCAGATTTGGTGTTCAGCTCCAGGGGTTACAAAGGACTCTAATGGTACGATTTGTGGTCTGAAACCAAAGGTGGTCTACATGAAAGAAGTTGAGAAGGCAACACTACCTTGGTATACGGTAGAGGAAAGTATCCAAAGGCTTAGAGAGATTGGAATGTTGAAGTGGATTTATCATGTAAGGCCTGATCACTTATTTTAGGAAGATCCAAAGACATACCTCTTACTTCATCTGTGAGAAAGAAATTTGTGAAAGGGAGCTCTGTCATCCTTGAAGAGCTCTACGGTTGCTTTTCTGTGAAGGTCAGAATTCACAGTGGGAACTGCTACCATTGAATTGGGGTCCTTAAATGTTAATGGGAATAATGGGACTGTAGGAAGGGGCTGAGTGGCTGCACTTAACTGCCACAGACAAGGTGAGTATGATGACTGTAATGGAGAGCAGAGTGAGAATAGTAACCAGAATAGTTTGACTCCAAGAAACTTCTGGCATTGACCAGTTGATCAAAAGAAATAGACGGGCTGTGTACTAAATTCTTACATATATAAATGGAAGACTTCTAGGTTTAGTCAACAGAAATCTATTTTGAATCACAACACAGATAGTCTTGGTCCTTCAATCAATTTCCAAACTTGAAACAGTTTACAGACCCAGGACCACTTAAAAGAAGGGGAGGCTGGGTCCCCTTGAGACTTCCTCAAGTATTATACTGTTAATCTTTTGGTCTTCCACCAAGAGACTTAAGGCCATTTATCAGAGTGACTGTGCATTGAAGAAAGGGAAATAATCAGACTTTCAGGGAATACTGGAGGCTATTTCTGCACTGACACTGACTTCTAAAGACCCAAAATATCACTTCGGTTTATCAGTAAAAATAGGAGCATATGGAGGTCAGGTGAATGATGGAGTTTTAGCTCAGGTCCATTGAGTGGTGACCCCAATAAATTATCAAATCCATCCTGTGGCTATTTCCCCAGTTCTGAAATGCATAATCGCAATAGACATACTCAGCAACTGGCAGGATCCTCATGTTGGATCCCTACCCTGTGGAGTGAGAGATTTTTGGATGAGAGATCAGGAGAGGGATGTGGGGTGTTGGAGGGGATGTTGAGGGGAATGTGTGGAGGGGGAACTGTGATATGATCAAAGACCTCAGAGAAGAAGAAACTGCGGGAACTGGAAAAAGATGAGAAAGGCTTTGTTGGAAGGTGATGGGACTTAAAGTTGGAGTGCTTCAAGAACTAGCCTAAGATATTTGGACTTTACTTTGTGACCATTAGGGTCACATTGCTGACCTTGAATAACAGTGTGGAGTGAAGTAAAATTCTGTGCAGGTGGAGGAGTGAATAATGGGCAGGGAGTTACAGATGAATGAAAAGATTTCTGATAGTAAGCAGTTTACAGTGATTTTTGTCAAAAAATGTAATATTTTAGACTCATAAATTATATACATAGAAGACAATCATGTGATTTACCGTTCAAACCAGGATATTTTCGACAGTGAAAGGAAGCATTATTGAAATAGGCAGTAGGAGAAAAGGTGAAAAACAGGATTGTCCTGAACAACATCATTATTGAGCACTTTGCCATCGGCTAAATTTGTAAAATATAATCTCAGAATCCCAATAATCATCTCACCAAGTGGGTTATTATCCCAGTTAACAGAGGTGATCAGTGTAGTGAATTAAATTGCAGCCTTCCAAAAGCCATACCCAAATCCTAACCTGTGAATGTGACTTTATTTGGAAAAAAGGTCTTTACAGATTTAGGATAGTTAAGTGAAGGATTTTGAGATGAGATCACCCCGATGAGTGTGGGTCCTAAGTCTGGGATGACGAGTGTCTTTATCAGAGGAGGGAAGAGAAGAAGAGACGGAGGAAGGCTGAGACAATGAGTGGAGTGATGCTGCCACCAGCCAGGGAATGCTGGGAGCCACCGGGAGCCACTAGGAGTGAGAGGAAGCAAGGAGAGCTTGTTCCCTGCCCTGGCCCCCTCCTGGAGCTTTTGGAAGGAGCTTGGCCCTGCAGACACCTCAACTTCAGACTTCTGGCTCCAAGAATTGAGAAAATAAATATTTGTTGTTTTAAGTCACTAAGTCTGTGGTCATTTGTAGGGCAGCCCTAGGAAGCTAGCGGAGTAAGTGAAGGGAATCTTAACTGCATGAAAGGAAACCTAAGGATCCTACTTGGGTTTAATTGAAAGAACCTCAAGGGCTGCAGGAGGGGGAGAGGTGATGTGAGTGCAGGGAACATTGGGATCATCCACCCTTTCACTCCTTCCCTCCCTCACCCTCATCATCTGCAAAGGTGCGCCTATCTTGGCTCTTCTGCATTTTAGGCAAGAAAAGGAGGGAGAGCTTTTGCACTTGCACCAACTTGCCTTCTGATCTCTGTGCAGAGCTTTGTTGTTAACAAAGGAGTTTCAAACTCACAACCACATCCGACTGCAAAAGGAATTCATTTTACTGATGGGAAAGCTCAGACTTTTAGTTTTCCATGCTGCAGTGAACCTAAGACCACAAATTCCTGGTTATTACCATTCTACCTTTCTAGTGTGGAACAATAATTCTTCCACAATAGTGAAAAAACAAACAAACAAACAAAAACAAACAGCAAACCAAAACCAGTTCATGGAGTTCGGTCATGAGCATCAGAAATTACTAGGAATTGTGGGCACCCAGCACCTGTGTCTGGCTGGGTAGAAAAAACCATCCTTATAACTGAGTGGCCTGCACTGGGGGTTTGTTGGGTAAACTTTGGTACAATCATTTAGCTTTCCTCAGTCACCTTCCTTTGAGGAAAGATAAGGACAGTAAGAATTTTGTCCGTAGTGTTAAATGATTCAATATAATCTTTGAGGTTTTATGCTGAATGTGTTTATTTTCAGCAAGGACTTTGGACAGATTTTGGCAATTGCGTCTTCCTTCTTTTTGTAAACTGGCAGAGAGAGGCACAGAGCAACCAAAGCCCTGAAACCGTCTTCATCCATGACCTGGTTCTTATGACCAAGTCATAATTATTTTCTTTCCTGGCGGCTGCGGAGGTTTGTGATACACACCGGGCAAGAGTGCGGAGCACAAACATTTACATTCTTTGCCCTGGGGCTTCTCTCCTCCTTCCTGCGCCCCGTTTCCTCCACACCCTGGGCATGGGCAGCTTTCTACGTAGTGTTTGCTCTCAACACTGCTTCAATTCATTTTGCTGGCCCTCCCAGTTTTTCCAGCTTGAAATAACACCCGAAGCAGAGCTGTGCGTGTGAGATTTTGCTCTCATTCTGTAATGATTTTGGAAGCTCTGGGCAGCCTGTTTCCAGCTCCTAGGGTCTCGACATCCCTTCTTAGGTTCATTCTAGAACAGAGCAGGTCTCCCAGAGACGCGAACTGCAGCGAAGCAAATAGGCAGAGAGGGTTTTGCCCTTCATTTTCTAGGAAGAGCTGGCAAGGCAGCGGGGCCGGGGGTGGGGTGGGGGTGGGGTGGGGGGTGGGGGTGGCAGGCGGGTGCGGGGAGCGGTGCTGCACGCCCGGCAGGAGCGCGGCGCCGGGTGAAGACTGGAGCCCGCCTGGCATTTCTCGGCAGCTTCTGTGCGCGGAGGGTGTTGGGTGAACGGCAGGGCGAACCGTGGCTGGAATCTTTCCCCAGGAAGAGAGCGAGTCACAGCCGAGGACTCCAGTGCAGGTGGGGTAGGCGCTCGGGAGCCCGCTCCCCGCTCCCCGCTCCCCGCTCCCGAGCAGCCGGAGACCGCCTGAGCCGACCGCGTGGGGGACCTGGAAGCGGCGCAAACGGCAGCTCAGCGGCGCTCTGGGCCTTTCCCTCTGCCTGAAAGCCCTTCGGGAGAGGTTGCTTGACACCCCCACAAACGTGACCTTCTCAAACGTCCCGGACACGTCAACAGTTCGCTTTGGGGGTGCGAACCTTTTGCAGAAAGCTCTGCTCCCCGCAGGGCCTCGGTTGGGCGTGTTGGGGAGGCGGGGCCCGGGGAAGCAGGGGCCGGCGGGGCTGCGGCGCGGGCAGCGCGGGGCCAGCCTGGACGCTCGGGGTTGGGTGGCGGGGGAGGTGGGGCGAGGGCAGGGCGCGGGAATAGGGCCCAGTGCGCGGCCTGGCGCCGGTTCCGCCCGCGGCGGGGGTGCAGTGTGCGGTGCGCCCGCGGGGCTCCGCGCTCCGGGAGGGCCGCCGTGAGTCAGCCGTTGGGTCGTCGCAATCGCCACCCAGAGGAAGTTAGGCACTAGGGTGGGGCGCGTTCCCGGCCGCGGTGTCACCTCCCCCCCCCCCCCCCCCAGCTCCTGTCGTCCCACGGGCGCGGCTAGGTCTGCGCCCGCTGCGGGGCTTCGGCGCTGGCTTGGGCCTCCAGCGGCGAAGGGGTTAACCGGCCGGGCCGGGAGGAGCCCGAAGGGGAAGGAAGGAAGGAAGGAAATTGCCACCGTCCCGAAAGTTTTTTCCTCCCTTTCTTCTTCCCTGCAGAGGTGAGTGGCGAGCGGCGGCGGCGCGGACTCCCCGGAGCCCGGCTCCGCGCCTCTGCTCCCGGAGCTGCTGCCCGACCGGCTGCGGGGCGCAGGGACAGCTGTCGCGCCCGGACCCCGCCCGCGGACCCCTCCCGCCCCGAGAGGCTGCGCCCAGCCATGGAGGGCGCAGAGCTGGCCGGGAAGATCCTTTCCACCTGGCTGACGCTGGTGCTCGGCCTCATCCTCCTGCCCTCGGCCTTCGGGGTGTCTCTGGGCATCTCCGAGATCTACATGAAGATCTTGGTGAGAACTTTAGAGGTGAGTGCCAGGTGGGATGCGGCGCCCCAGCACCTCTGAGGGCTTTAGGGAGAGAGAACCCAGGGCAGTGGTGGCCGCGAGTGGAACTGTTGAGAGCCGAGGCGAGGCGAGGGGACCAGCTTGGAAGGTCAGCGCTCTCCTCTCCAAGCGGGTGCGTTTCAGTTTAGCCCCCGCGGTGGCGCGGAGACCGCCTCTTGGCTACTCCCGCAGGTGGAGAGACCCGGGCTGAGACCAAGGGACCTTGTTGTTCCTCTACTTGAATGCAGAGCCACCCCCACCCACAGCTTTATTATTATTATTATTATTATTATTATTATTATTATTATTATCATTGATCATCATAATTATTATTACTGATTAGAATAACACATACGTCTTTTATATTATAGATTTCTTTATATCCATCATGTAGTGCAGCTGTCCCTCCCTTCACTCTCCTTAGTTTTTATAGCCGCAGGTTTCAGAGGTCCTTTCGTGTACTAAGAGGTCCTGTCCAGAAAGGCATCATGTTCTACTTTATGCTCAAGATAAGAAACCCAATTGCTGGGCGGTAGACAGAGATCCGATTATATTTTAATGGAGTCATGGAAATTTTATCTAGTCCAAAGCACTTGAAATGTCATTGAAATGTATATTCTTTGACCTCTGTTCTCCCTACACTCCTGCTTCCAAATTCTGCAAAGAAAGGCGTTAGATGGAAGTGAGCCTGGTGGGGCACAACAGCAGCTCACTCTTATACAAAGCCTAATTAAATTACAGAGGGCTTTCCCTTTTGCTCTTTCAGCAGATGCTCCCCAAAGCCTGAGAAGGTAAGGGAGGGACAGCGTTATCCTCTTTTGCCAGGCAAGGATACAGAGACTTGGAGAAGATCAGTGGTTTGCTTGAGTTAAATGGAGACAGGAGTCTTACTTGAGGAGAGGAACTATGGTCTAGTGACTAGGAGTACAGAGTCTGGATACAGATGTGCTTCGATTTGGTTCTGAAATCAGCTCTGCTTCTCACTGTGTGAGCTTAGGGAAGTCACCTACTTCTTCTTCTTCTTCTTCTTTTTTTTTTTTTAAGTCTCCTACTTCTTATGCTTCATTTTCCTCACTTTATAAAATAGGAATAACAATATAACACCAGTTCCCATAGGGTTGTTTACATGAGTTAACATCTCAAGCATTTTAAAAGGGTGCCTGTAGGTGGTAGGTGCTATATCAGTGTTTGCGGCTATTAATTAAATGAATAATATTATTATTACTTAGACTCTAACACCCAGGTTTCTCTGACTTCTTATAGGATCTTCTAGTATGGGTTCACATTTTTCTGCCCTTATCTTTGGTCTACCCCTGGGACTTGGATTTCTTCTCCCTCAGGGAGGGGGGTGGGTCCCAGATACACATCTCAAACTGCTAATCTCCCACGTGGAGATTACCTGCTAATCTCTCACCTACTGACCTCTTGCAACTCTCTTCTATTTGCTAATCTCCTGTTTTGCCCCAGATTTTTGTTGTACTTTCTTTTTGTGGCTATTTTTCTGTCTAGTTTTTGAAGTTATATTTGTTTCTTCATCTTCAGCTGTCATGTGTTCAAAGTTCTGTTGTTTCTGCCCGGAGATATTGTACAGTTTTGAACTTTTTGGGCTGACTTCACATGGTGAACTTGGCCATTCCGTGCTGTGGATATTTTAGGCTGCTTCTTACGGCTAGGTCTTCTTCAAATACCCTCCCCATAGCAGATGATCCTCTTTGGCTGGGGTTCAGAACTCTTTCTCAGAATTCTGAAACGATTGAGTTGTTCTCCTGGACAGCTGTGTCTTTTGGAATTTATACCCTATGTGAGATTGGAGTGAAGGTAGTTTGTACACACTGACTTCCGGTGGCTGACTCCCGTCTTGCTTCAATAATTCAAGGTGCAACCAAAGAGATGTTAAGGAGAGAGACCAGCTTCTTGCTGTCAGCCTGGCAAATAATCACCATACTTGGAAGGTATAATATATCCAGTTCAGGATCTGGTCTTCAGTTAGATAGGGCCTGAAGTATTCATTTTTGTCCCGCTAGCATTGCAGAGACTTTTAGAGATGCGCTGCCTGTTAGTGGGAGACAGGCCTCTTAGCTTGGCAGCCTAAGTAAAGAACTACCCTCTTAGCTTAGAGTAAGTAATGGGGTCAGAGTGATACTTGGCATATATGCAATTAGAATTGGGATTCATTTTGTGGGCCAACTCTTACTTGTAGTTTGGGAGCAGCTGGGCTCCTTAGGAGGGAGCTGTGATCCCATAGTGATGTCTGCTTTAGGCGCAGGAGAGGGAAATGGTGACCTAGGGTTTCTTATCCTTCAGCTAGAAGAGCTTTAGATGTTTCACAGATATTTCTGTTAGGCGGTAGGTAGTAGAGTGGATTGCTTTTTCTGCCTATAGGGACAATTCCCTTAAAATCGTGCTGTTTATTTAGTGTTAGGACATCTTTAGTTCTGGACAAATATTCTGCCTTTTTGTCGATTCTACGCAAGGCCCAGTTCTTCTGTTACTCATCATTCCTTAGCACTTAGTTCTCAATGGATTTGGTTGTTTCTTTCTCTAAACTGGTGATTTTCCAGGGGGTATCATCATTTCTGAGGAGTATATGCAGCATTATTACAACTTTATATTGGGAAAGTTTTAGGAATTCAAAGTATGAAAAGTAACTAACACTTCGGTGAGGGGATAAGTAGAGGGTACTGTGTTTGGGTATTGAAGTGTATGTATCGGAGTGTATGTATGTATAGGAGCATGGATTTAAGATTTTAAAATGCCGTTTTCAACCGCGCAGAAGTTGATGGGGGTGAGGGTGGTGAAGGATTGCTATGTGTTGGCCTAAGGCTCGTGATTAGAGACAAGGAGATGAAGAATGGGAAGAGAATATGGGGTTGGTGGAGAAGGTCTGGCAGTGGTACGTAAATTATCTAATCTAACCAGATAATAAAGGCAATGGACAGATCATGAATGTTAATGGACTAATTTTTCCCTTAGCTCTCGAGAAATAAGCTGGGAGCATGGACAGTTTCCTCTGAATTTCTAGCCCTGTGACCTTGAGCAGGTCACTTAAGTTTTGACATGGGTAAAGAGGAGTATGCCTCAGAGACTTATTGCACAGGTCAATGAGAGGTCAATGAAAGCACTAATACATCGGAGGTGCTCCAGTCTCAGTGGAGCTCGAATTGGAACACTCTTTGGTCTTGTTTTTTGTTGTTTTGCTTTTGCTCCTATGTGGCTATGATTTAACCTACCTTCAGATCTTTAATGAGTTAGCATACATACACACATACTCAGAGCAGACAGTTCTTGTCTTTAATTTAATTTATTAAAGATTTTTATTTATTTATTTGAGAGAGAGGGAGAGTGCAAGCATGGGGAGGGCAGAGGAAGAGAAGCAGGCTCCCCCACTGAGCAGGGAGCCTGACTTGGGGACGTGATCCCAGGACCCCAGGATCACGACCTGAGCTGAAGGCAGATGCTTAACAGACTGAGCCACCCAGGCACCCGATCTTGTCTTTTATTTCAACTATTATTATTTCCCTTTGCACTTTTCTCCATCCACCGATTAGTTTTTCATCTTATTTAAAAGGCACATCACTAAGTGTCATATTATAGCCAATGGTTATAACATCTCTGTTAAGATAGTCTTCAGGTATTATTTCTGGTATTGGAAATACAATAAATGTGCTAGAAGGCCATGGCTGTTTATAACAGAAAGTAATAATAAAGAGAAGCTACCCAGGGAGAGTGCTTAATTGCACAACTCTCTGACAGAGGCTATCTCATTCCCACTGGTGGTTGGGGAATGGAGATTGAGAGAGGTAATCTGCCCAGATAGTGGCTTACAGCTGTTAGTGGTAAAATTGGGATTTTTAATTTGAATCTAGAACCTGAGGACTTCTTATTCTGCCAACATGACAGGTCTGTCAAGAAACTTTTTTTTTTTTTTTTAAGAAACTGTTTTATTATGCTACTGATGGTGGCCTGCTTTTATTTGGATTAATCTAATATTTGAATTTTTATATAATTTTATACTTTTTCATCCTTTCCTTTTCTCTTTTTAGTTAATTTTAAATGTCTTTTTAGCATAAAACTGAATGTTGTAATTGTCTAGGTGACCGTGTCAATTTTTGTAAGCTTTTATCTAAGCTTTAAAACTCAGACTGAGGGACACCTAGGTGGCTCAGTTAGTTAAGCCTTTGAATCTTGATCCCAGCTCAGGTCTTGATCTCAGCTCCGGTCTTGATCTCAGGGTCATGATTTCAAGCCACGATTTGGGCTCCACACTGGGTGTGCAGCCCATTTAAAGAATAAATAAATGAATACAAAGGAAGATACTTGAAACTCAGACTTAACCCCCCTTTTTTTGTGAATTAGAAACAGCTGCTTTTTGCTTCTCAAGAGGATTTTTAAAATAGAGTGAGAACCTGATGGGAAGTATCTTTCAATTTTTCTTTGTAGGGGAAGTGAGATGAGAGTAACAATGGGGATTGTTAGAAGCCACTGTCATACTTCAAGATCATCTTGTGGACAGAACTGCATTTTTTGTGGTTCCTGGAGGCAGATGTTTTCTGAGATAACCTCTAGAAGAGGTTTAGAACTTCTGAAGAGATATTCCCCATCTCTGTCTTGGGGGTTCCCTAATCAGCTGGTGTGGTAGAAGAGAAATAGCTATTTATTGGAAGTTTCACTGGTGGCCTGGAAAAAAGTGATCATTTTGGAAGCTAAATAAATAGTGGGGTGTGAGGGAGGAGGAAGCCAATATTTTCTACTTTGTAACCTATTGTGTGGCAGTCATTGGATAGATTATCTTCTTTTATCTTGGTATTGTCCTTGGTTTAGCGATGATGAAACTGAGATCCCAAGGGGTGAAGCATCCTTTGTCTCAGATGAGCTCAGCCAGAAGTGAGGAGCTGCAATTCATATGCATATGCATCTGGCTTCAAAGCATAGGTGCTTTTCACTTTCCCTGGAGAGTTAAACCCACAGAAGAAAATGGTTTCCTAGTTCAAATTTCCTTTGGCATTAAATGACTTCTCCTCCAACCTGAAACTTTGCTAGTCTTGAACACTGTCACTGCATTTTGTAGGACAGATCTCTGGAGTTACCATTTCAGGAGGTTATGCATTCTGACACTCGTCTGGTGACAGAACATGGAGCTCTTTGTAGCATATCGTGCCATATGAGCATGCCCTTGTATTAGCTTGGTAGGGCTGCCATAACAAAATGCCACAGACTGGGTGGCTTAGACAACAGAAATTTATTTTCTCACAGCTCTGGAGGTGAGAAGTCTCAAATGAAAAGTGTTGGCAGGTTTGGTTTCTTCTGAGGCCTCTCTCCTTGGCTTGCAGATGGCTGCTTCCTTGTCGTGTCCTCATCTGGTCTTTCCTCTTTGTGCAAATACCTGGTGTTTCTCTGTGTTAAATTTCCTCTTCTTAGAAGTCATATTGGATTAGAGCCCACTCTAAAAGCCTCATTTTAACTTTGTCACCCTTTAAAAAAAAGGCCCTATCTCCAAATACGGTCATATTCCGAAATACTGGGGAGCTAGGGCTTCAACATATGAATTTTGGGGGAAACCCAATTCAGCCCATAGCAGCCTCAAAATATCAATATTTTCCATCGTATGAGCATGGGATAATTGTCCTAATCTCAGGTAATTGCCATTTATATAAAATATAAGGTCACATGGCCACAAGAAAAGAAGTGAACTCTAAGATAGCAAATGTTCAGTTATTCAAAAAATTTTATCTTAATTATATCTTTGGTCTAATGATAATAAGGTACTAAAGCTTTAAAGTGAAAAACTATGTAAATAAGCCTTGACTTCTATTGAGAAGAGATGAGAGGTATGTCTAGAGTTTGAGAATTCCTGCATTAAATCAGTAAGGAAGGAAAAAGCCTCAATCAGATTAAGATTGAATCTTATTATCATTTGTTACTTGCCTCTTGGAGCCAGGAAGATTAAGTCTCTATTTATAGGCTGTTCTCTAAGCACAAACAGCATGTTCCTACTTGGCTCTTTGGGATGTTGTGCAGGGGTCCTGATGTAGTCAGATCATGCCCTGATCCTTGACCTTCAGGTATAGGTTTCAGGTCATTTAGTCTGTATCCTTCATTGTCTTACTTATTTGAATTTTTAAAAATTGTTTTAATTCCTTGTGAGCCTAGCAATACCTGTTTTTGGCCACTACATTTTCGATACATTTTTTTTGCTTCTTCAAGGGTGCTTAAATCATAATTATAATAATCACAATGCCTTTTTTCTCTAGTATCCCACTTCTCCAATCAGTCAGTTTATTTTATTTTATTTTTTTAAAGATTTTATTTATTTATTCATGAGAGACAGAGAGAGAGAGAGAGAGAGAGAGAGAGGTAGAGACACAGGCAGAGGGAGAAGCAGGCTCCATGCAGGGAGCCTGATGTGGGACTCGATCCTGGGACTTGAGGATCACGCCCTGGGCCAAAGACAGGCGCTAAACCCTGAGCCACCCAAGGATCCCCAATCAGTCAGTTTAGACAATGTTAGCTTCTGGGATTGTAATCATATAAATAATATTTTCATTTTTCCTTTTCTAAATTGGAAAAATAGTCATTGGGATTTTTCCGGGGTGCTGTCAACAAAGTTCACTTGTGGTTTTTTGAATTCTGATTTTTAATGGTAAATAATTTTGGAAATGCATGAAGAAAATATAAAGAAGAAAATAACAAATTACATCTTGGTATATTTCTTTATGCTCCTATGTCCTTTATAAACAAGAATGGGAATTGATTTTTCCTGTTCTTAAATTCTCGCAAACCTGTGGTTTCTCATAATCATAGTATTTTCCCTCTGCATCTCAATAGAGGCAAGTGACCAGGTGGCCAGTGGTTTCCTTAGGTAGCGATTTCAACAGTGTAGACTGCCTCCTTCTGCAAGCCTATTTCTGATGCAGGCAATTAGGTCTTCTTGAGTGTATCTGGCCCCTGAATGCCTAATCTGTTATGAAAACAATAGTTATTCTTCGGGTTCTGTGTTTAGGTCTTTATATATGTTGATCTCATTTAATCCTCATAGTGACCCTAGGGGACATGAACTATTATCCTCATTTTACAGATAAGGAAACTGAGGCCTGGAAGGCTTAAGTAAGTGACTCAGTCTTGATGCCATAACCTGTGCTTTTGCATGACCTGCTTCATGACCTTTTCAAGGAGTCTTTTATGGGGCTACCAGGTGAACATGAAGGGTTTAAAAAAGGTGAATGCTCTCTTGTCCTCATTTATTAGGGCGCGATCAGTGACTAATGTTAAGAGTGTATTTGAGCCTTGGAATGAATACTGCTATCTCAAAGATTTACTAGGAGCATCTCTTTAATTTGGAGAATGCCAGGGTTTAATGTTTAATTTCACTTTTGTATAAGTAAGGTTTGAGTATTTTTACATCATGTCTGTGGAACAGTTTACTTTAACAACACTACTTGTTTTTGAACAGTGGGCCACAATACGAATTGAAAAAGGAGTCCCAAAGGAGTCGGTTCTTAAAAACTCCGCTTCTGTTGGTAAGTCTTCTTTTTCATTTATGATGGTTAAGATACCCAAATTGGATAAATCTACATCTACCCAGTTTGAACTTGAAATATGCAGAAGCAGTGCATTCTATAGGCATTGGATCATTCATAATTTTGTTCTTTATGCAAAATAGCAGCTGCCCGAGTTTTGAATGAGTTTTCACTGGAGAGGTGGTAATAATGTGCTAGCTTATCCATGCGTTCTTACAGGGTGTTTCCAAAGGCATACATTTAAAAGTGGTTGCCTCTAGTTTTAAAGATGTAGTTAATGGTTTGAGAAAATAATGCTAATTGGACTACCTTGGAGTTAAACCTATTTTTGAGATTTTATTAGTACCTTGTTCTAATTTGCAGGTCTGAAAGATGTTCCTCAAAGTAACCCTTTCCTACTAAAGGCTGATTGGTAATACATGAAATAAGTAATAACTCCTGTATGAAAGAGCATGGGAATCATCACATGCCACACCTTGCTTTTGGAAAGTAGTATTATACAGTAACAAAGGCTCAGAAAAGTTGTGCAGTAAAGATGCCTGTTAATTTTTGTTAGAAGTGAGTTAAGTCAACTGAGCTCACTAGTGCCTGTGTCTGTTAGTGCTTTACTGTTCCAATAAACTCTTTGACTTGGGGTAAGAATTTTAAGAATTGTTTAAGATGCTGGCTTCATAAGAGAGTAGAATTCTATAGAATTCTATGGAATTTACTCCCTATGAAATTAGGGAGTTAATAAGTCGCTTGACTTAATGAAAAGACTAAGTCATTGTGTGTTTTTTAAAAATAATGTACAATTTTGTGCTTATCGAATTTAAGATTAAAAATAATCAAAATGTCAAGCATTTCACTAAGAGGAATTAATCTTCTGGAGGCTTGTGGAAGAGGAATTATAGAGATTGTATCCCACGGTGCATTCTGGAAATAAAAGTATTTGAGTGAAAACATCTGCTCATTTTGTGTAGTTGGATTGTTACATCCAAAAGATTGAAACAATACGTAGATCTTTATGGTATATCCTTAAACATCAAGTGTTATCACCAGTAACATTTTACCAAGATTGGAGATTTCTGGCTATCCACAATCCTATTTTTATTGTCAGATACCTTCTCTTCGACAGAGCAGATCTACTGTTTTTTAATTTTCTGGGTACATCTTAAAATGTGTATCCTTATGATATAAGGAGACAACAAACTTTATTCCTGGTTTTCTGTTGTACTTAGACTCTGGGACTGTCACTGATCTTGAGTAAAATTCTATGGAGCCTTGTAGTTTGGGGTGGTGGCAGTGCATGTCTTGGGACACAAAATGTTTCAATTTGGTAGGTTAGGGATTAATAATCACTATGTGAGGGTGTCCTTAGCACTAGTTTAGATTTTTTAGTCTATACTGAAGTGAATATTGTCACTTGTTGGTTTTTTTTTTTTTTTTTTGGCCATGCATTTGTCTTTTCCATGGTACCTCCGGGAAAGAGTGGAAATGAACAAGAGGAGAAAAATATAAATCATGATGGTTTAGAATAAGGCTAAAGCCTACCAAGTTTGTCTTCTTTCATTCAGAGTAGCTGTCTATTTATTTATTTATTTATTTATTTATTTATTTATTTATTTATGATTTTATTTATTCACGAGAGACACACAGAGAGAGACAGAGACATAGACAGAGGGAGAAGCAGGCTCCTTGCGGGGAGCCCGATGCAGGACTCGATCCCAGGACTCCGGGATCACGACCTGAGCCAAAGGCAGGTGCTCAACCACTGAGACATCCAGATATCCCACTGTCTTTCCTTTTAGCCATAAGATTGGCAATGACTGTTGTAATTACTGAGCATTTGCTACCTGTAAAGTTGTTGAGGGATCCAGGGAAGATTAAGATATGGTTCCTGTGAGGCAACAGGTATCGGACAGGTCACTGTGATGAATGCTAGAGTAGGTGCATAAGCAAAGGACAGCGTGAGATCTAATTTAGTATCTGATATTTGCTGCTTTCATCTCTGTTAATCCCACAACTGTGTGTGGTATGCACCTCCACTCCCATCCTGATTTCCATCCTGCTTGGGTAGCCCTGGGACGGGTGTGTGCCCTGTTGGTACATCCTGGTGTTTGGAGTCAGCGGAGAAGGAGGATCTTCCTCCTACACAGACTGGCCAAGGGTGATGAGACACCGAAACACACTGAGGGTATGTGCGCAGCCACTGCAATCATCTGCCTCCAGAACCTCAGGTCTCTATGCCACAGCCAACAACGGCTCCAGTTAGCACTGAGCCCATCAAAGTTGAGGCAAGGGTCACAGGCAGGCCAAGGGCCCTGGGGGTACGGGTGTGATCTGGGTATGTCTGAGTGGTATAGCGCTGATGATAGGTTCAGGAAATGGAGAGGGAGAGATTGGCTAAACAGGGGAAATAGTTATGTCTATTTTCCGCACCAAAAATTTCTTCTGCTGCTTTTCCTTGATGAAGCATATTTTTGGAAACACTTTTGAGTCTCTCTTTTGCCAGTTCAATCCCTCTTGCATTATATTTCTCCTGTGCTTTCATTAATAAGCCAAATGAAAGCCGAACCTCGGGAGATATTATCTTTGTGGTTAAATCGTTCTCTCCTGTCTTTAATAAACCATCTCATTTATTGACTGAGGTTCAGATATGATCACAAACAAGATCTCTCTCTCTCTTTAAGGTTTTATTTATTTATTTCATGATAAACACACTAAGAGAGAGGCAGGGACATAGGTAAAGGGGCTCTCTGAGGGGAGCCTGATGTGGTTCTATCTCAGGACCCTGGGATCATGACCTGAGCCAAAGGCGGATGCTCAAACACTGAGCCACTCTGGTGCCCCAAGCAAGATCTCTTTAAGAAGCTCTGTTATTTCACCTTCTTCCAATTTTTGAGGACGTTTCCTCATTGTCACTAAATCATTGAAGACAAATCTTTCTCCCCTTCTTCAAGTAACTATGTTATTATACTCAACATTCAACATAGAGTTACTCTCTTTCCTAGTTTTTGTTTCCTGAAGGCTGATGGGTTCACCACTCCAGCCATTGGACAAGTGCACCTCTTCACACCCAGGAACATGGTCTGATTAAGATTTTATCAACTTTTATCCTACTCTGTTGTCAACAGTGCAAGAGACCATTAAGAGCCGTGAACCTCTTCCTTGGGTACCTGACTGATTTCGAGGATTTATTGTGCGATAAACTTCAGTTAGTTTGTAATTAGGATTGTATTCATAATGAATATAATTCATTATGCCATTTTCATAACTTGAGATTAATTCCACTAGAAATTGCATTATATTACTAGGACATTGTGAATGATTACCAATCAAAAGTCAACAGGCAGGAAGAAAGGCCCAACTTTGCCCTTGTCCTGGAGGTGTCACAAACAATACAAATAAATAGAAACCATGGCTCATTCATTTTGGCACTGTCCTCTAGAATGTGCTGCTTGCCTGACACAGCATTATCTGCATGGGCAATGCATACCACCTCCTCAGGTCCTCCCCTTTGCCACACTTCAGTAGGCACTGCACATAGGGATTTGGGGTCATGTGGCCTATGGTTAATTAAGTGCCCCTCACCTCTCCCCTGCTAAACTTCTCTTCTGCACTGTATGTGTTGCCCCTAGCCCCCAGCTCTTCCTCCACCCAAACACACACAAAGGATAAAATACTACAGTGAAACTTCTGATGTCATACCTATTCAGAGAGAATTTAGGCTGCTTAACATTTCCTTCTGATTTTACTTTTGAAATTCATTGTGAGACTTGAGTGACCATGTTGATACTGGTACAACATTGGTTGCATCAATATTAAATCTCTTGCATTTATATAAAATGTGGGGTAGTATTTTGTGACAGAAGTTTGCATATCATTTTCTATACTTGTTTTGTTCGAGGCAGGCTGGTTTTTTTAAAAAAGATTTTTATTTATTTATTTGAGAAAGAAAGAGAGCAAGGGGAGAGGCAGAGGGAGAAGCAGACTCCCCACTGAGCAGGAGCCCAATGCAGGGCATCATGATCTGAGCTTCAGGCAGCCATAAGGCAGATACTTAACGGACTAAGGCACCCAGGCACCCCACTGGGCAGGCCAGGGTTGGGGAGAGGTTATTTGATAGTCTGCCTAAATCAACTAAGATGACTTATTGTCTTGGTGTAAACTCCCTGAATACAAGTCAGTATCGGCTATCCACATGGATATGGAGTATAATGAATCTAATGGGGTTATTTTGCTGATAAAATGTTGGAACTTGTCTAGCTGCTTGCAGAGAGAAAAATAATCCAGTTATGGGATATGGAAGGATTATAGAGTGAGAGTTTCCTTATCATTGCCAAATGTCTACTTGCTTTTATTAGTCTGCTTCTGATTGTAAATCTTGTGCTTGATGGTGGTGATGATGATGATGACAATTTTCAAACATACACAAATTAGAGAAGTAGTATAATGAGCCTGATATGGGCGATAAGATTTTGCCACACTTGATTCATCTGTGCCTTCTTATTTTTTGCTGAAATAGTTGATGCAATATAAGATTTCATATCTTTTCATGCATTTTTTAAAGAAAAGGATTTAAAAAAATAACCACAGTACTATACTCAAACTTAATTTTTTTTAATATCATCTAATATACAGTCCATATGTAAATTCCCCTAACAGTTTAAAAAGGTTTTGTAATTGATTTGTTTGAATCAAGATTCAGTCATGGCTCACAGATATGTTTATTTACTTTTTGATACTGCTTTATTGGACACATGGAGTACTGGTTTTGTTCCTGGAACAAAAATTGCTTAATGGCAGGTGATTCTGAAAATTCACTAGCATACCATACATTTTTATCTTCACAGCTTAATATAGCTCTGTGCCAGACAAAATTTTGATTCTTTTGCTTTTGTTTGTTTTTAAACCATAAGATTAGTAATCTGTATTTCTAATATTATGATATTCATTACATGAACTTTTCATATTATATAAAATTTAGTTCATAGCCCCTCAATTCCACTTCTAAGTAAGATATCAAACCTATCCAACCAAACTCTCAGCATGTATGTATTAGGAGACACGCTACAAGTGGATAAATAGTGAAAATGTGCAGACAATGCAGTCACTCGTCAGGAGGAAAATAAATATGTGAACTGGTTCAAATGAATTAACTGGATTTACATGAAGAGAACAAAGTACACAAATCTTAATGTTGAGTGAAAAGGTAATGTATCGTATAACAACATTTATTTAAAATTACTACTAAGGGATCCCTGGTTGGCTCAGCAGTTTAGTGCCTGCCTTCAGCCCAGGGCATGATCCTGGAGTCCCAGGATTGAGTCCCATATCGGGCTCCTTGCATGGAGCCTGCTTCTCCCTCTGCTTATGTCTCTGCCTCTCTCTCTCTCTTTCTCTCTCTCGTGTCTCTCATGAATAAATAAATAAGATCTTAAAAAAATTACTACTATAAACAGAACTATGTAATTATGTAGACAAGCATAAAACATATGTGGAAATGATATATACCACAGGTTAGTGGTTATCTTCTAGGAAGGAGGAGAAAGGATGGGAAGATGGCCTTTAACTGTATCTCTAATTTTTTTCTCTTTTTTTAAAGATTTTATTTATTTTTTCATGAGAGACACACAGAGAGAGGCATAAACATAGGCAGAGGGAGAGGCATGCTCCCTGTGGGGAGCCTGATGCAGGACTCGATCCCAGGACGTTGGGATCACAACCTGTACCAAAGGTGTCTAGACACTCAACCACTGAACCGCCTAGGTGTTCCTCTAATTTTTTCTTTAAAGAGTATCTATAGTAAATATGACAATGGTTATCTTTTTTCTTTGTTGAACTCAGTTTTTGGGTTAAACGTATATTTTAAGCATAAAAAAAGAACCCTCCAACTAAATGAAATATAAAGAATTGCCCAGCTAGAGTCTTTAGTCTGATGCATAGAACTTGTTTTATATGAATAGAAAATACGTACTTGTCTCAGGAGTGTGATTGATGGTTACCTGCTCCAAAACACATCTCTGTTGAGTCTGACCAGTGCCTGGAATTGAAACTTAAACTTATGGAACAAAAGAGTTATTAATCTAAGTCTATTACCTCTTAGAGGCAGGATTCTCAATTTCAGTGCTACTGACATTTTGGGTAGAATAATCTTTTTTTTTTTTTGTCATGGAGAGTGGTCCTATATGTTGTAAGATGTTTAGCAATATCCCACTAGATGATAGTAGCACACTCTTAATATGACAACCAATGGTGTCTCCACACATTGCCAAATGTTCCCTGGGGGCAAAATTTTTTCTCTTCTCCTCACTTCTGTCCACTCCTTTGTGAACCACCACTCTTAGAGAATAACGTGTTAATCTTTTGGTACCCAATATTGGTAGCATAATTTTTTGTAGTTTTCTAATAAATAGGCCCTTGGAGGAGTAGAATTTGATTTTCAGTCTTTGGTGCTGGTGTGGGGAAGGATGGAATATGAGGTGAGGCTTGTGAACAACAGTTAGTAGACGACTCTGTATGGTGGGAGAGAAGGCATATTCTTTAAGAAAAGGAGGAGTGAGACAAGGGAATCTTCCTTCAGACTTTGCCTCATAATCTGAGGAAAATATACTGTTTTGGAGGGAGCTTTACTTTAGACTGGACTGGAGACTCGTGTAGAACTATGTACTCTAACCTCTGAAAGGAGATGACTCAGCATTTAATTCTGGCCAGCAATGAGTAAGCAGGAAGGAGTGGTTCTGGCAGGGAAGAAGGTAAAAGGTCAGATCAGACTAATGGTATTTGCTGCGTTGTGAAGTGATGGTAGAAGGAGAGTGATGTAAGCCCTAAATCACAGAAAGGAAGGCTCCCATCTTAAGAAAGCAGTTAGGGGGCTCATAAAACATACTGTTATCTTTCAGATCATTTTTCTTGTCACGTAGCAGCAACAAAATAGGTGACATGACGTGTCCCTTATCCCCATTTTCCAAGAAATTCATTTTGCTTTCAAATGTAAGTGATAAAAGCAGGTTTTAGATCATTCTGTCCCCAGTACTATGTAGTTGTTGGAGATCTTGATGGTGCTTTAGCTCTCTTAGTCTTAAACTCCTCAGCACATTAGGAGAGTACTGGCATCACAGAATTGTGGAGGTTGAAAAAGCCAGATGAAAACAGAGACTCAGGGATTCTTTGAGAGTGAGAAGATAACTGGACCAGGTGATAGGATAGTCAACTTGAGAATACATTCTCTTTTAGAAAAGTTTTCTGTACCCGCCATTGGGAGGAATAGACGTTTCAGCAGATACCCATCAAATCCAAAATCCATCTAGTCATTTCATTTTTTTAAAAGATTTTATTTATTTATTTGATATAGAGAGAGCGAGAAAGAGAGAACAAGCAGGGGGAGCAGCAGAGGGAGAGGGAGAAGCAGACTCCCTGAGGAACCAGGGAATCCGATGCAGGGCTCCATCCCAGGAGCTGAAGGCAGGCGCTTAACTGACTGAGCCACCCAGGTTCCCCACTTTGTAATTTTAGAAGTGTTCCCCAAACCAGTCTCCTCACCTAACACACCCCTCTAGCTATTCTACCCCTCAGAGAAAGCCCCAGTCAAAAGTACAAAGCTTCTCCATTTTGTTTCTACCTTATAGACAAAAACCTATCAATAATAACAATAATCACTGCCACCTGTTAAACAATGGCTCCATTGTGCAAAATTTATTTACATGAGGAAGGTCTTGTGAATTCTCACATAACTGATGAGAAAGCTATAGGTGAAGGAGGTCAGGTAACTTGCTTCAGATTCAATATGAAGTGGAAGGCAGACTGAAAAGAAATCCCAATACAATTTGTCTTTCCTATTCCAAATCCCTTGTTGCCACCCCCTTCCTATACTATACCTTACCTGCTCCTATGGTCAATCTGTGCCTTCTCAATTCTCCCTTTGAAGGTTGAGGTAACTCTTCCACAAATGGAAACTCCTCTGCTGAATGTTGGCTTTGTCACATACTAGGAAACTTGTAACATCTCTATCTCAAATCATCAATGCAACTTTTCAAGAAATGAATCTATTGAGAATATTTAATATTTAGGATGATACTAAAAGATATTAAATATCAATGCCAAACATTAAGGTTGACATTTATAGTTAATTTGATGCTTCTCTGTTGTGGGGTTTCTTGTTTAATCAAATCAGGCATGTCTGGTTCAACAAAGTTAATGTGGGCTGTCAGCCAAGAAATGGGTCCACAGTGTGGTGAATGGGATGTTAAAATGAAATGCTGCCTGTTAATTCCAAATCCTATTAGTTTCTCTGCAGTGTTGACTGACAACTGATGACACTGTCCATACTTCCGCTCCGTTTATGCTTCAAAATAGGTATAAACACATGGTTAATTTTATGATTAGTATTTATATCCGGGATTAAAATCTTCCTCTACTATAATCAGCATTGCTTATTTTGTAAGTTTTTGGGGAATATTTAATGATTAAAGGGGGAGTTGATTTTCTCATCTGCTTTTCTCAGGAGAACAAGTGCACCTCCAGGGCTGCTAGTTCAGTACTTCTAGTCTTGATAACTGAGAGACACTAACAGAAAATTACTCAAAATTTAAAAAGGGGCAAATTACTCTATTACAGGTATATTAACCATATAGAAAACAGGAAAATAGAATGTAGCTTTATTTCAGTAAGGCTTGACTGTATCCTATTCCAAATAGCAGGTGGGCAAGTGTCCACTCTGTTACCCCTCCCACAACCCTGGCAGCCATCACTGGTTGATGAGTCCTTGCCTCCCAACCACAATGTAGCATCCTTAACACAAACCTGCAGACAGCTTCTCACTACTGCTTTGAAATCTTGTCACCACTCTTGATCAGGAGAATAGAGTTTCTCACACTGTGTGCCAAAGGATCACTAACTAAAACGAGGAGAATCTTTTGAGTAATTGGATTTTGGCATAGATTTGGTTGTATTGTTTGAGATTGTACTGATGACTGATGCAATTGGAAGTGTAGTATCACTGAATGAATGGTCTTAGCTGGGTTTTTAATAACCTGGGAATTGGAATAGAATTTAAGGTAATCTTGATTGTTTTGATGAATGAACCATCAGAGAGAGAAGTGACATTCAAGATCCTTTACTCAAGGAGGATGCTCTGAAATGGATAGAAAAGCCAGCCTTGGTTACGTGGTAGGAAAAGGCTTGCCACCTCAGAAGGCAGAGTTTTAGATCATCAGGCGGGGAAAGCCAGGGAAAACACAGAACCTAAAATGATGCCGCAGTTTGTGGCAGAACCAGCATGTTTAACTACACAGTGACAAGCTGCTCTGCATCACTAACCCTGGTCTCTGCATGAATGACACTTACCAAGCATTTTCCACGCACCTAGGTTATATTCTGAACTATGCCCCCAGGCAACCCTTAGCCTACTTTAGGAGATATCACCAATCTCCGCATATCTATATGACAATCAGAAGCCAGCTAGTGCTGATGGTATTGAACTTCACAAAAATAAATATAATTAACTTGAGGAGGAAAATCCATAACCATAACACAAAAAGAGATTATTTTGGATGGGGGACGTCAAAGAGGGTGCTTTGGTGGACGTGTTAGTGTTGAACCAGTCATGTAGAGGTGGTTTGGGATTAACTGAGGTGACAGGGCTTTCTAAACTCAAGGAATGAGGGAATAGCTTGGATAGCAGTGGGAGTGAGCTTAGTTCATAGAAGGCAACAGACATAGAAGTATGATTGGCTAAGAGGGTGACATAAGGTTGTGAAGGACTCGAATGCAAAGTGGTTTAGATGTGATGTGAAGACAGAGAATCTCAGATTTCCTGTTTATATTAGGGATCATAAAGAGGAAATTCTGAAGCCCTCAAAAAGGATGACTATGGTGGCCACCCAGACCTGTGGAGGTTGATGATTGAATTTGAAAAAAGAAAAAAAAGTGTGAGATGATTCATATGACAGTTGGTTAATTATTAGAAGGAAGAAGCCATCTCTCTTTCCCTCTGTATCTCTACAAGATGGAACAAAAAGGCTGGCTTAAAGTGTTGCATGTAAGAAAGAGCTTCTTAGCAAAAAATGATTGTAAACCTGGACTACTAGGTAGATTACACAGAGAAGTTTTAGAAATGGAGGACAGTTGAGAATCTGGGGAAAGGTCCGAATTATATAACACAGCTTTTTTTTTTTTTTTTTTTTTTTTTTCAGTTTTTAGCAGGGCCTTGTCATCTTGGTTGTAATAAATTCCGTAAAAGTTTTAGATTAAAAGATTTTTAATGTCTTCATGTAGTATTTGTCTCTGTAATATTGGTATCTGTTTGTGGGTCATTGGCTCCATAAGCAGAGAAAGCAAAAAAGCTCTTCATCACTTTTTTATTCTGTCAGCAAGTAGCAGCAACTCTTGAAGCCCTCTTCACCTTTTCTCCTCTCTAGGAGGTTGTATAATGGCATTTCCCAATTTTCTCTGTTTTCTTGCTGAAGCTCCTGGGGCAGCATAAGTTTGTGAATGAAGAAAAAGTGAGGGGCCAGGGTTCCAAAGCATGCTTGGTGCCAAGACACCTGGGGAGATGAGGAGCAGATAGTGGTGGTTCTGTGTTTGTTGAGGATTAGCTCTTGGGGCTCAGGGAAGGGAGACAGCCTGTTGGACTTGTGATTAGAAAGAGTCCTTTTCTTGGATTGGAGTAGGAGGAAACTATTGATGTTTGGATGCCCTGGGGATGCACAAAACTCTTAGGGACCTTCTCTTTGTGTGCCAGCGTCAGTGTTTTGTTTTGTTTTAAAGATTTTATTTATGCATTAATGAGAGACACATGGAGAGAGGGAGAGACACATGGAGAGAGGCAGAGACATAGGCAGACTCGATCCCAGGATGCCAGAGTCACGACCTGAGCCAAAGGCAAATGCTCAACCACTGAGCCACCCAGGTGCCCCAACCTCAAGTGTTTTGAAAGGTCTTCCCTGCACCTCCTTCACTGACTTTTCTAGGTCAGATGCCTGGTTTTCCTACATCACTTCCTCAGAGTGCTGTTTCTCTCAAAGCTCAGGTTGGCTAGGGAAGGACATTCATTCCCTGGAGTCCTATTTCGTTTTTTGAATGTTCCTTAGAGAGTAAAACCCACAGAGCCCTTACGTCTCCTGTAACTTCTGGGGACCCTGGGTGGAACAAAGGAAAAGAGTGGGGCATGGTCTGCTTTTCTGTTAGGGTCCCAGAGCCTTCACCCTGTCTTGCCTGTTTCTGGAATTGATGGGCTTGCCTCTGTGCTTCTCTGGTGTTGCGTACTGGGTAGCCTGCACTTGCTCATTTCACCTGGGAAATGGAGTGGACCTAAAAGCCCAAGCAGGTAGGAGAGACACCATGGACAAACCTTGTGGGTAGGATAATTGGCCCTTTTACCTTTGAATATCTAGAAAAATGCACTGTATACAGAGGACAGTAACTTGAAGGAACATTGACTTTGGCCTTCACAAAAAGCTAAAGTACTTTGGAGACTGTGCATATACACACCAAGGGACACTCTTCTTCACGTTATTAGAGAAAACAGCATTGTGATTTCTGGTGTTCCTTTGTAAATTCTCTTGGCTCACACAGAGAGGAAATTGATAATGAATTCCAGAGGCCATTTCTTTCGATTCCATTCAAAAAATTCCATTCTTTCATTCCATTCAAAAAATAAGAAAAAAGGAGATTAAGACTGGACAGGGAGTATGAGTTTTGGCTATGAGTAGGTGATAACATTCTCAACTGCTTGGTAGACTAGGTAGTGGATATAAAGTCTTTGCAAAGACTAAGTGTATATTCCTTTTTCCCAAGCGTGGTAAGCTTTTTGTTTAAGTTGGTATCTGTTAGTGTATATCACATATATATCACTTCCTCTTCTGCCTCTGCAATGACGTTGATACAAATCTACTCAGATAAATGAACATCCTCATTTTCAATGACTCATATGTTCATGTTGGTGACTTTACTTGCCAGTCACTGGCTAATGCACGTGACCTATTTGCAACAGATCTCAGGTATGTGATGCCAGCAGGCGTTATGAAATCCCAGCGTGTGATGGTGTTCAGCCTTTGGTGCTCATCTGACATTCTATACAACGAGCACATGCCTAAGATTGCTAGTCAGTAGAGAAGCTTGCGTACTGGGGTATATATGCAAGGAGAGGGAAAGACAGTCATTTTGTAATCAGCAAAAAGAACTAACATCCTTTTTTTTCTTAAGAGAAGCCATTGTCTTGCCATTGTACCCTTACTCCCATAGGATAAGCCATGCCTTATGTCCTTTAGTACAAATTTGTTTTAGAAATTTAGATATAACGTTTCATCAGTTTGATGTAACTTGGGTCTTTTTTGGGTCTTTGCTTATAATCAGTTAACACAATGTATGCATCATGTAATGGATGGAGTTGGTGGTTCATGGGCTCAAAGAAAACAAAAACATGGAGAAAATGGGTTTCTGCTGATGTGAAGAGTTTTGAATGATTTTAGGAATAGGGGTATTAGGTGGAAGAAACTGTAAGCGAAAGCAGGAAGGTAAGAGAGGAAACATTAGGGGCCCAAGGATCAATTTAGTTTGGCTGGAGCTAGAATGGGTGAAAATGAGTTGGAAGTAGAGTTAAGATTGGATAAATATTTAGGTTTAAGTCCTAAAATGCCTTAACTGCTAGGCTAAGACATTATTTCCTTAGATGAGAGGATCTCAAAGTTTTGGAAAGATGAATGGTAGCTTTGAAAAGTGGGATTAGATGGGAAGAGGGAGAGGAAAATGGAGAAAGGAGAGATAGTAGATGGCAAGCCCTCCTAGAAAGTGATGGGACTGTGATTTGCAAATATTGAACCACCCTTGCATCCCAGGCATAAATCCTACTTGATCCTGGTGAATGATTTTTTAAAAAATGTATTATTGGATTCGGTTTGCTACTGTTTTCTTGAGGATTTTTGTATCTATGTTCATCAGAGATACTGGCCTGTAGTTCTCTATTTTTGTGGTGACTTTCTCTGGTTTTGGTAACAGGCTGATGTTGGCCTCATAGAATGAATTCAGTATTTTTTCTTCCTCTTCTATGTTTTGGAATAGTTTGAGAAGAATAGGGAATAGGTATTAACTCTTCTTTAAATGTTTGGTAGAATTCACCTATGAAGCTGTCTGGTCCTCAACTTCTATTTATTGGGAGATTTTTTTTTTTATTATTTATTGGGAGATTTTTGAATACTGGTTCAATTTCATTGTTGGTAATCTGTTCAAGCTTTCTATTTCTTCCTGTTTCACTTTTAGTAGTTTATATGTTTCTAGGAATTTATCTATTTCTTCTAGGTTGTCCTATTTGTTGGCATATAATTCTTCATAATATTGTCTTGCCATCTTTTGTATTTTTCTGTGGTGTTGGTTTTATTTTTCCTCTTTCATTTGTGACTTTGAGTCTTTTTTTTTTTGGATGAATTTGGCTAGAAGCTTATCAATTTTAAAAAACATTTATTTATTTATTTTTGAGTAGAGAGAGAAAGAGCAAGCATGAGTGAGGCTGGGGCAAAGGGAGAAGAAGAGAGAGAATCTTAAGCAGGCTCCACATCTAGTGCAGATCATGACCTGAGCCGAAATCAAGAATTGGACACTTAACCTACTCAGCCACACAGGCGCCCCTAGACATTTATCAATTTTGTTGATCCTTTGAAAGAAACAGCTCCTGGTTTCATTAATCTGTTCTACTGTTTTTTTTTTTAAGTTTCCCTTTCATTTTGTTTAAATGAAAATAATCTTTATTATTTTCTTCCTTCTGCTGGTTTTGGGTTTTGTTTGTTCTTTTTCTAGCTCCTTTAGGTACAAGGTTAGATTGAGATTTTTCTTGCTTCTTGAGGGAGGCTTTTATTGCTATATACTTCCCTCTTAGAACCACTTTGCTGTATTCTAAAGGTTTTGAACCATTGTGTTTTCATTTTCATTTGTTTCCATGTACTTTTTTATTTCCTTTTTAAATTTCCTGTTGACCCATTAATTGTTTAGTAGCATGTTATTTAACCTCCATGTATTTGTGGTCTTTCCAGATTTTTTTCTTGTGGTTGACTCCTGGTTTCATAGCTTTGTGGTCAGAAAGGATGCATCATATGACTTTGATCTTTTTACATTTATTGAGGCTTGTTTTATGGCATAATATGTGATGTATTCTGTAGAATGTTCCAAGTACACTTGAAAAGAATATGCATTCTGCTGTATTAGGATGGAATGTTCTGAATATATCTGTTAAATCCATCCAAATGTGTCATTCAAAGCCACTTTTTTCCTTGTTGATTTTCTATTTGGATGATCTGACCATTGACATAAGTGGAGTATTAAAGTCCCCTACTATTATTGTATAACTGATTAGTTCTTTTTTGTTATGTTTTTTATGAACTGTTTTATGTATTTGGGTGCTTCCATGTTGAGTGCATAAATATTCACAATTCTTCATCCTCTTGTTGGATTGTCTCATTTATTATCCAGTAGTGTCCTTCTTTGTCTCTTGTTACAGCCTTTCTTTTAAAATCTATTTCATCTGATATAAATATTGCTATCTATGCTTTGTTTTGACATCCATTTGCTTGATAAATCTTTCTCCAGGTCATGGGGCCTTGAACCAGAGCAGTGGGTTGGTGGAGAGATGGAATGTCTTGGCAGCCATATAGTGTGAGCCTTGGGGAAGAAATCAGGCTATAGGTTCACGTTTGGGAGTTATTTAGAGAGGGCAAACGCTGAAATGGTGGACTTAGTGAACTTACAGAGTGAAAAACATTTGCAAATTCTAGAGAAAAATTCATAGAAAAGGGATAAGTAAACATAAATGAATGAAACAGGATCAACCAGGGAAGAAGAGAGCAGAGGAATGGAAACTAAGTGAATGGTGAATTCTAACTTTATATTTTCTCTCTCCTTGTTCCTTTGCCCACTGATACTCCTTTGTGCTATATTTTTCTCCTAAGAATGATAGATGTTCACCAACTCCTTTTCAGAAATAAAACCTTTTAATGCCTTACCTATAAACTGTGCTTTTCCATGAGTGTATACACATGTGAGGTCAGGGATTATCAGGAACTTCTAAAGCCAGCCTAGAAATGAAGTCTTTTTAGGTAAGTTTTGAAATGTAAGGGTGACGCTGGTTATTTGGAAAGTGGTCATAGTCAAGTTTCACTTTATCTGTACAATTTGGAGGACATGCTGAGCCATCAGGCTGATGTGATTCTGAGATAGTTAGCAGATGAACACATGTGATATGTGTATGCAAGTTCTTGTGTGAATGTTTTGAATTTGGATTTATACATCTTTAAAAAATATTTTCATTTTTTGTGTAATACACTCACATGGTACAAAAATCATAGTTATTTAAAAATATGTGCTTTGGTAAGTAGAGCCCAATCACTTAAGCATCTGTCTGCGGCTCAGGTCATGATCCCAGAGATGGAGTCCCACCTGGGTCAAGCCTCTAGTCAGTTCTGACGCTTAACTGATTGAGCCACCCATGAGCCCCATGTTTCTCCTAGATTTCTGTTTCACTTTGACTTCTAGGACCCTCTCATATATTTAAGGTGATAAACTTTTGTCTGTGAGGAGATAAAAATATTTCTTTCAGTTTGTGATTTGTATTTTTTTCTTTGCTTATCATACTTTTTACTATGCAGATATTTTTCATTTTTATGTCATCAAATTTATGAATATTTTCTTTTTATAGTGTTTGGATTTTGAGGTTTTTAATAGTTAGATTCTTCTTCTGCCAAGTTTTAGGGAATTCTCCAATGTTCTCTTTGATTAGTTTTATGTTTTAAAAAAATATTTAAATCTTTGTTTCTTTTATTCTGGTGTCTTTGTCCAGATGACTATCCAGCTGTGGAAAAGCTGAGTTAAAAAGTTCAGCTCTATGCAACTGATTTGTAGTGCATCCTTAATTTCCTGTGTTTGGATCTGTTTCTGTACTTTCAATTTTGGGTCTTTCCATAGTTTGGCAATTATTGATAATGCTGCTATAAACATTGGGGTGCATGTACCCATTCGAATCTGTATTTTTATATCATTTGGGTAAATATCTGGATCATAGGGTAGGTCTATTTTTAACTTTTTGAGGAAACTCCATACTGTTTTCCGGAGTAGTTGTACAGTTTGCATTGCAACCAAGTGCAAAACGGTTCCCCTTTCTCCATATGCTCACCAACATTTGTTGTTTGTTGTGTTGTTAACTTTAGCCATTCTGATAGGAGTGAGGTGATATCTCATTGTGGTTTTGATTTGTATTTGCCTGATGATGAGTGATGTTGAGCATCTTTTCATGTGTCTGTTGGCCATCTGGATGTCTTTGGAAAAATATTTGTGTCTTCTGCCCATTTTTTAACTGGATTATTTGTTTTTTGGGTGCTGAGTTTGATAACTTTTTTATAGATTTTGGAGATTAATCCTTTACCAGATATGTCATTTGCAAATATCTTCTCCCATTCCTGAGGCTACCTTTTAGTTTTGTTGATTGTTTCTTTTGCTGTGCAGAGGCTTTTTATCTTGATGAAGTCTCAATAGTTCATTTTTGTATTTCTGTGGTATCTGTTGTTATTTCTCTCTCTTGTTTGTGGTTTTATTTATTTGGATCTTTTTTCTTTTTGATTAGTCTGGCTAGGGGTTTATCAATTTTATTAATTTTTTCAAAGAACCAGCTCCTGGTTTCATCGATCTGTTCTATTGCTTTTTATGCTTTAATCTTTATTACTTCCCTACTTCTGTTGGCTTTAGACTTCATTTGTTGTTCTTTTTCTAGCTCCTATATGTGTAAGATAAGGTTGTGTATTTGAGATTTTTCTTGCTTCTTGAGGAATGCCTGAATTGCTATATACTTCCCTCTTAGGACCACCTTTGCTGCATCCCAATGGTTCTGAACTGTCATGTTTTCATTTTCATTTGCTTCCATGAATTTTTAATTTCTTCTTTAATTTTCTGGTTGACCCATTCATTCTTTAGTAGGATGTTCTTTAACCTCCATGTATTTAGGGTCTTTCCAAATTTTTTCTTGCATTGACTTCTAGTTTCATAGTGCTGTGGTTAGAAAATATGCAAGGTATGATCTCAGTCTTTTGGTACTTGTTGAGACCTGATTTGTGACCCGGTATGTGATTGTTCTGGAGAATGTTCCATGTGCATTTGAAAAGAATGTGTATTCTGCTGATTTAGGATGAAATGTTCTATGTCTGTTAAGGCCATCTGGTCCAGTGTGTTATTCAATGCTGGAGAGTTTTTGATTTTAGTAAGGACAAAGGTTATAAAAGTAAGAATTTTCATAGTGTATGTAAGTTTTCAGATTTCTTATTTCTTTTTTTTCCCCCAGGGAAGTAATTATTTTAACTTCAAATATTGATGGTTTAATCACTTCTTAGCCAACTTTATGTTTTATTTCTTTTCCAGTTTATACTTTATTTCTTTCACTTGTCTAATTGTGTTGGGTGCTACTCTGGTCCAGTGCAGAATAGCAGTGATGCTAGTTGACATTCTGGTTGGGGAGAGGCTGTAGTGCCTTCAGTGTCTTCCCAGTAAACACCATGCTGGTTTTGATCTGGCTCTCCATCTTAGGTTAAGTACTTGTTGATTCTTGTTATTTTAAATCAAGAATGAAAGTAGAAATTTTCATGCTGCTTTCTGCAGCATCTTTGGCGATGAATATATTTTTTCTCCTTAGGTGTGTTATGGTGAATTTCATTAATAGCTTCATATTTGAGTCACCTTTGCATTTATGCACTAAACATTACCTGGTCATAATGTGGTGCTGAAAACTGCCAAAGTTGAGGTTAGGCTTCTTGCAATTGATCCTAGAGATTAGTGTATTAGCTACCTACTTACTTCCTCCTTCCCTTCCTCCCTTCCTCCCTTCCTTCTTAGATTTAAATATTTGGTAGAATTTCTAGTAAAACAGTATGGGTCTGGTGCTTATTGGGGGGGTAGGTAAAGTTTTTTTACTCCCCACACATTATTTCATTTGTACAAATGATTCTTTTTAGAGCATTCATCTCTTGGTGTATTAGCAAGGGTTTGGGTTTTGTTGTTGTTGTTATTGTTTAGAAAACTATTCATTTTGCCCAGGTTTTTATTAAAGTCATTTGTGTAGAACTTTGTGCAAAGTTGTTTCTTATGATTTTCATAATTTTCTGTTTATGTTATTCTCCTTTGTAAATTATTATTTTACATTACATGTGGGTTTCTCCTCTGCCCCTATTTTACTTTTCTTAATTGGATTAATTGGTGGGATATATAGGTGCTTAAAATAAACTTTATCCTTTTTATGAAAAAAATTAAAATGAAATAAAAAGTTGAATGTCACTCTTAAATGTGCCAACTGGGGAAACATTACCAGGGGAGAGCATGAGTAGTTTCATAATGAATGCTTTTTTTCGAAATGAGGCCATCATGATGGAGTACCTCTTAGGAAACCAAAGGAAATGCTAAGACAGCATTTATTTTGAGCACATTTCAGATATGCTCAGGTCATGATAGATGTGCTGATATTGCTCCCTTTTCTTTGTCTGGACCTGTTACATGGCATATAATAATCTAAAGTTTTTCTAAAACAGTTTTGCTGCTACAGGGACACATAAGAAATTTTTATGTAGTGAGGTATTTTTATTTTTTTCATTTTGCTTGTATTCGCATTTTTTTGGTTCGTTTTTCTCTTCAATGTCTCCACTTTCAAAATAAGAGAAACTTCAGACCTTAAAACAACAACCAAATGACGACCTAGCCAACAGCAACCCCTCTAAGAAGTATATTGCTGATTTAATCATCATAGATAATACGTTATCAATAATAGGTGGAAGTACGCAGAAAGGTGTTAATGTGTGTCTGAATTCTCGATGTTCTAATATTTATTAGTAATAACTGAGTTCTCTCATCTTAAGTATTTCTCCTTCTAAATCAATTTACTTTGCAAGGTGAATGGTTTACCACAGATCTTGCTGCTTGTAGCAACAAAATGACAATACGACTAAGAGGTCAGGGCACAGGCAAGTTTCGTGGGCACCTGAAGCTTATACAATTTGGAGATCCTCTTTAGGTAATACCTAAAGAATGTACAAAATTAGGTGTGGGACCTTAAAAAGAGCCGTGCAGGTGAGGAGATTGAAGATGAACCTTATTGGCTTCTTGGTCAATCTATCTTTGGCTCAGCGACCTTGAAGTCAAACCTAGAGTCATGGGTGAGGGTATAACTGGCTATTGGGACTGTTAGAGAGTTATAGAAGTCACAGAGTCTAATCGGATAGGACAGGCTCCTCCAACAACTTGGACCTGGCTGAACTACAGAACTGGGGGAGGAGCATCAAGTGGGCCACTGCCCAGGGGCTGTTTTTTGTTCGGCTTATCATGGGAAGGCACAGAGACCTCATCAGATGTGTTCCTGGCTCTAAAAGATTCCTGCCCTAGTTTTTTTTTTTTTTTTTTTTTTTTTTTTTAAAGGTGGCTTGCTTTACAATTATCTGGGAAGGATGAATAAGTGTGAGTCAATTAGCGACAACTGCATATCCAGATTAATGGAGGCCTGCATCAAAATTCCATTCCTTCCCTCAAAGGCAGGAGAGACACTAGTAAGGATTGTTACTCAGGGCTTTCTACCTAGCAAAGTGAACTGGGGGTGGCATGGAGTCGATGGGAAAGGTCTTACATATTTGGGGCTTGTCAAAAAGGCAGGTGTTGGACAGAGGATGTGCAAACTGAAGCTTTAGGATCTGAGGAAGCAATTAGTTTTGGAGTCACAGAGTTGGTTTCAAATCCTGGTTCTCTTCCTTGTTGTCTTGTGGCCCCAGGCAAGTACCTCACCCTTACCAAGCCTTGGTTTCATCATCTGTAAAATATGGGTGATAAACATCATAGGATTATGGGGATTGTGTAAGTGTAGGTGTCAAAGGTTCAGCCATAGTCTGCCATCAGAAGACATTCAATAAATGTCTGTTGTCTTCTAGTTTAGAATGGGAAATTTAAAAATATTTATGGAAAAAGGTATGATTTCCTAGAGCCTCTAACTGGGATTATAGCTACAAATTGTGGAAACTCTTAAATTTTTAAACAACAGAGGCACAATTAACATATATTAAAAGGCACAAATATCAAGTGTTCCGCTAGATGAATTTTTGGGTATTTATAGACCTATCGAAGAACCTGTGAGAGTCCCTCTATAAAGCATACCCCACATCTCAAAAGCTCTCTCAAGCCCCTGCCCGTATGTAGTGCTCACCCCTCAATCCCTATTGTAACCTCTTTTCTGATTTCTGTCATCCATTAGTTTTTCCTATTTTTGAAACTAACATGAATGGAATCATATAGTATGTGCTCTTTTGTACCTATTTTTCTACAAAGTATTGTATTTATGAGATTTTTCCATGTTGTTGCATGACTCAGTGAATTTTTTTAATTGCTTAATTGCTTTGGAATTTCCTTATTCAAATACATAATTTGTTTATTCACAGTTATGTTTTTTAAATGATTTTATTTATTTTTTCATGAGAGACACAGAGAGAAAGGCAGAGACATAGGCAGAGGGAGAAGCAGGCTCCCTGTGAGGAGCCCAATGCAGGACTTGATCCCAGGACCCTGGGATCACTACCTGAGCCAAAGGCAGATGCTTAACCACTGAGCCACCCAGGAGTCCTTATTTGTTATTATGTTGATTGACATTTGGGTTGTTTTCAGTTTTAGCCATTAGGAATAAAGCTGCTCTGAACATTTTTGTGAACCTATTTGCTTATTTTGCTAGAGTACATACCTCAAGAGGAATTGAAGGTCATAGGGTAAGTGAGTGTCTACTTACCTGTGTTAGAAACTGCTGACTGGTATTCCAGGATGGTTGTACACTCAGAGTGATGTGTGAGTTCCATCCAGCTGCTCCATAGTTTCTTCAACATTTGGCATTTTGGGCCTTTCCCATTATGGTCATTTTGGTGGATATGTAGTAGTATCTCATTAAGGTTTTTAAAAAATGGCACCTTAAGTGCTTTTCTTTTACTATGTAAAATAATACATGTACTTGACTGAAAAATTAGACATTCTACATGTATAAATAAGAACATTAAAACTCACCCCATGAAATCTTGTTACACAGAAAAGACCTATTTTTTTTTTTCTGAGTGTCTTTAGGTTAAAAGTGTTTTTGAAATTATGTGTATAACTACAGGGAAAAAGCATTGTGCTTATCTTCTTGAAACTACCCTATGCTTAAGAACTAATATTTTGATGTATTTCCTTATAGTTTTTTTTATCCATTCGTGTATATTTTTAAAAATGTAGTTGACATTTTAGCTTAGTGGTTCTGGGATTGGACCCTGACATCTGTATTTTTCGTAGGTTCCGAAGATACTTTTGATGTGCAGCCGTGCTTAAGAGCTGTTGAGTCAGTTCAGCTCCTTTTCCTTCTCCTTTATATTTAGTGTCTGGCCCTCTCTCTATAGTGGCTGACTGACCCACTAAATGAATGAATATTTTTTATTTAGATGAGGAAATTGACTTCCAGTTAAATCAACTTTTTTTTTTTAAGATTTTATTTGTTTGAGAGAGAGAAAGAAAATGAGTGAGCGAGAGCACAAGAGCAGGGGGAGGGAGAAGCAGACTCCTCACTAAGCAAGGAGCCCAAGGTGGGGCTTGATCCCCAGGACCTTGGGATCATGACCTAAGCTGAAGGCAGATGTTTAACTGATTGAGTCACCCAGGTGCCCTTAAATTTACTTTTCTTTTTTTTAAAAAATTATTTATTCATGAGACACACAGAAAGAGAAGCAGAAACATAAGCAGAGGGAGAAGCAGGATCCTCTAGGGGAGCCTGATGTGGGACTCAATCCCCAGACTCTGGGACCTCCCCCTGAGCCGACAGCAGATCCTCAACCACTGAGCTACCCAGGCATCCCTACTTTTCAAATAAGTTTCTAAAATAGATTTTTAAAAAAATACAGCATTCATTTTAAAGATGTAAATAGTACAATTAATCTCTTTATACCCTTCACCCGAATTCAACAAGAATTTACATCATCTCTTTTTTTTTTTCAGTTTTTCCTTTGTGGAAGTAGTTTTTTTTTTTTTTTTTTTAAGATTTTATTTATTTACTCATGAGAGACACACACAGAGAGAGGCAGAAACACAGGCAGAGGGAGAAGCAGGATCCACGCAGGGAGCCCAACGTGGGACCCTATCCGGGGTCTCCGGGATCACACTCTGGATCAAAGGCAGCCCCAAACCGCTGAGCCACCCGGGCTGCCCTGTGGAAGTAGTTTCTAATTAAAATTTTAATTACAGATGCAGTATGTGAGCAATGTAGTAAATGAGAGATTAGAGATGAGTGATCAGAAACACCATATTCTCACCTTAATGTGTGTCTTTTTACAGAAGCTTTGAAAGACTAATCCTTGATAGTATGACATTTTACCATCAAGTGCCTCAGTGTATACATCTCAAAAAACTGACTTTTTAAAAAACATAACCCTGACATCATTGTTACATTTAACTAATAACAATAAATCGGATTTTTAAAAAGTACTTAGGAAGGAAAGTAGTGTTAATCAGGAACACACACACAGAAAACCGCTGTGAAATAAGCATAGTCAGATCAGCTAATTTATGTGCTAGAAATTATGACTTGACTAATGGCCCAGGAAACTTTTTTCACATAGTATATCTAGAGCTTAGCCTTGTGGTGTTACAGCTAAATTTTTGTGGAAAAAAAAAAAGGTGATAAACTGAGGACTGGAAGCCTGTGCAGTTAGGTGACTGTGTATTAATATGTGTGATGACTGATGGAGAAGAATGAGGACAGAGGCTGGTGGTCTCAGGGATCTGCCCTATGCCCTTAGTTGTGAGAACAGTAAAGACCTTTCAGTCTTTAATTACATCTAAGTGATTGCTTGAATATGGGTCTTGTTTCCCACAAACTTGACATGAATATTTCTGTTCTTTAAAACCGGCATCAGTGGTTCACCCCACTCCCACCTCAACCAAGTGCAGTTAATATTTACAACTACTTGGCCTTGGCCTCTTTAATCACATTGATGGGCCAAGAAGGATATTGGGGCATGGTAGGGGTAGCATGTAGGCCTGGCTTTTTTGCCAAGGACGAGAGCCCCTCAGAGGAGCTCCTCATACGAGGAAAAGAACTTCGCTTCCAGTGGTTGGTGCCCAGACAGGTAAACTCCTCCCAGCCCACTTGTTTAAGGGGATATGCACTTCTTTTTTTTTTGATAATGAAGGTAGGATTAATTTAATCTTGTAGTGGATTAATCACTGAAATGGGATTCACAGATACTGCCTCTGATTCTTTTTTTTTTTTAATTGTGGTAAGAAAACTGAGCATGAGATTTATCCTTTTAACAAATTTTTAAGTGGTTAATACAATGTTAACTATAGACAATGTTGGACAACAGATCACAAGTAAAATTTTTTAAAAATTGAAATGTAACACACACAGGCAAGAGTGTAAAATTAAAAATGTACAACTTAATGATTTTCCCGAAGTGAACTTAACTCATGTATCTCTCATTTAGATCAAGAAATAGAATGTTACCAGTACCCCCTGAAAGTTCCTGTATCTCCTCTAAGTCACTACAGGGCAAAGAAGTGTATATTTGTTAATTCCAAACCAGATTTAATTTAAAAATTTCTGGTAGAAACAGTGCTAATGGAGATTTCTATTTCGTGTGCTACTACTGTAAGATCACCTATGTTTTTGGGTTAGTTGGGCTTATGACTGGATAGGATTCTAGCTGAAACAGATAATTCTAAAAGAATTATCACCCAGAGTTTCCAAGAGAGAGTGTGTTTGAACTCTGAGCTTCTAACTTTTGGATTATAGCCCATTGGCAGATTAAGGATCAGCTCCTCTTTATAAAGCCTATTGTGTACACTTTGGTCTATAGTGGACTCTAATTTTCCCTAACTGCTGACCTAGAAAACATGCTTTACATCTGGAGGATGGCAAAACTACTGTGATTTATAAATGGGCAGTCATTCCAAGAGTTCACTTAGCTAATTTAGAGTTAATTATAATTGAAATGGTTTTAACTTCAGGTCCATTTCTTTTAACAGGCTTTTCATAGCTGGTATTATTTATGTACCATGCCTTGCTAACGGCATAGGGCACAGGGCAGCTTGTGCAATTAATCTCTCATATTAGAAAGAGATAGTTTTTCCCATTTTATCTTCATCCAAGCATTGGCCTTGTCAGGTTTGTCAGAGCATTTGGTATGAGGACAAAGTTCAAATGTTTATGGCTTTACTATTTTGAAGCTGACTTATGAAACAAAAGGAAGTCAGGGTTTTATCAATTTAAGAAATGTAGGTTGCTCTAAAGGAACAGTACTGACTTGTTAGTTATAAAACTAGGGGGGGATCCCTGGGTGGCGCAGCGGTTTGGCGCCTGCCTTTGGCCCAGGGCGCGATCCTGGAGACCCGGGATCGAATCCCACGTCGGGCTCCTGGTGCATGGAGCCTGCTTCTCCCTCTGCCTGTGTCTCTGCCTCTCTCTCTCACTGTGTGCCTATCATAAATAAATAAAAATTTAAAAAAATAAAAAAATAAAAAATAAAACTAGGTTTCCATAATGACGATGAAAACTAATATCAAAATGGTGTCTGTGCTAGTTAAATCTGATATGTCTATATCTAGATTTGGAAGACTTTAGTCTACTTATGAACATTTCTTGGTGCCAAAAGAAGTATTTCCTCTTTTTCCTTCTAATCTGTACTTTGATGCCTGATACATAGTGTGCCCTGTATGTTGACTGAATTAAATTTGTTTTTCCTTTAGAAGGTATGCTTAGGGTAAATTGAATCAGTAATTCTGACCCTCAATAGTCAGTATAATTTAGGAAGGAAGTAATATGATAAATTCAGTACTTCTTTTGACATCTAATTTTATAATAATACCCATATTTAGATTTTGTTTGCCTTATTAAAGAGCTTCTAAGCTGGTACTTGCTCTTTTACAATATAGATTTTCATCTTAGGAACAATTGTCAGTTCCATGTAACTTTTTTGTTGTTGTTATAACACATGTGTAGCTACTACTTAGTTTAATAAATAAAACTTTATAGAAACAGTCAAATTCTACTGTGTATGCCTTTCTGATCCCATTACCCTGTCAACCCCTGATACTACTACTTTGATTTTCATGTTTATTATTTTTATGCATATTTTCATACTCTCCCTATACATGTGTGTATTTTTAAACAATACATGGTATTTACTGTTTTGCATTATTTAAACTCTATAAAAATATCACCCTCCACCTATCATTCTGAGTTGTTTGTTCATGTTGATGTTTTAAATTATCTAAGTTGGTAATTAATTCTTTTAATTGATAATTAATTTCTTTTAGCTCTTATACAGTATACACTGTTTGTACCCACCTTTTTTTATATGAGCTTCCTTTTATTATTTATTATTTATATGAGTTTTCCTCTATTATTTGTTTTTACTGATATAATTAATACAAAATATTAGTTTTAAGTTTACAACATAAAGCTTTGATATTTGTATATATTGCTATATATCCATCAAATGCACCTTTATTTATTTATTTTTTTAAAAAAAGATTTTATGGGGAGCCCGGGTGGCTCAGCGGTTTAGCGCCGCCTTCAGCCTAGGGCCTGATCCTGGAGACACGGGATCGAGTCCCATGTCAGGCTCCCTGCATGGAGCCTGCTTCTCCCTCTGCCTGTGTTTCTGCTTCTCTCTCTCTCTGTCTGTCTCTCATGAATAAATAAATAAATAAAATCTTAAAAAAATATTTTGTTTATTTATCTGACAGAAGGATAGAGAGAGCCAAAGAACACAAGAGAGAGCAGCAGAGAGAGAGAGGGAGAAACAGGCTCCCCACTGAGCAGGGAGCCCAACGCAGGGCTCAATCCCAGGGCCCTGAGATCATGACTTGAGCCAAAGGCAAGCTCTCCACGAACTGAGCCACCCAGGAGCCCTCTAATGTACCTTTAGATTGCTATTGCTAACAATGTGGCAAAATGTTTTTATATATGTCTACTTCTGCACAATTTTATAGGAATCTGTAGAGTATAATTGAAAAGTTCTTTTTTTTTTTAAAGGTGAAATGGAAATAATAAATGTGGAAGAAGTGAGAAAATACCATTTTAAAAGATACATCGTGAGGGGCCTGGTTGGCTCAGTCAGTTAAGGGTCTGCCTTCGGCTCAGGTCATGATCTGGGGATCCTGGGATCCAGCCCCACATCCAATTCTCTGCTGAGTGGGGAGCCTGCTTCTTCCTCTGCCTCTGCTGCTCCCCCTTGCTCCTACTCTCTCTATCTCAAATACATACATACATACATACATAAAATCTTTAAAAAAAAAAAAAAGACACATACTGCCTATTTATTCAGGCAAGAACCATCAAAGCTGTTAATACCGGGCAGCCCGGGTGGCTCAGCGGTTTAGCACCGCCTTCGGCCCGGGACGTGATCCTGGAGACCGGGGATCGAGTCCCACGTCGGGTTTCCTGCATGGAGCCTGCTTCTCCCCCTGCCTGTGTCTCTGCCTCTCTCTGTCATGAATAAATAAATAAAATCTTAAAAAAAAAAAAAGCTGTTAATACCACTGGGTGAAGGTTTGAGGAGCAGGATATTTCTATAGTTTCAAAGTATCTCTCCTTTATAGATATTTATAGATAATAATTCTCCACTTACTAATCAAAAAGAGAAAAAAAGTAACTTTACAGTGTAAATTTGGTAATAACTGACTACCCTAAACCAAGCGATCAAAGCTAAATGTCACCAATCATGGAACAAACAGATCACATGTTCCCAATGTGATGCACTGAAAAGGATACATCATTTATGTAGTATTCCTGCCCAAAGTGTACAACCTGCATCTAATCATGAGGAGACATCAGATTAATCCAAATTAAGAGCCATCCTATAAAATAGATGGCTTGTACTCTTAAAAAATGCCAATGTCTGGATCCCTGGGTGGCGCAGCGGTTTGGCGCCTGCCTTTGGCCCAGGGCAGGATCCTGGAGACCTGGGATCGAATCCCACGTCGGGCTCCCGGTGCATGGAGCCTGCTTCTCCCTCTGCCTATGTCTCTGCCTCTCTCTCTCTCTCTCTCTGTGTGACTATCATAAATAAATAAAAATTAAAAAAAAATGCCAATGTCTTAAAAAACAAAGAAAGGCTGAGAAACTTTTTCATATAATAAGGGGATTATAGAGATGACGTATAAATATAATGATCCTTGGTTGGATCCTGGGCCAGAAAAAAAGGATGTGAAGGAAAAAATGATATGAAGAATGATTGTGAAAATTTGAATAAGGTCTGTACATTCGATACTAGTTTTGCAGTAAGGTTCACTTCCATGATTTTGACAATTTTATTATTATTTAATAAATAAAACATCGTGTCTTGAGAAAATCAATGCTGAAATATTTAGAGGTAAAGGGCATGATGTCTGCAATTTATTCTCAAGTGGTTCAGAAAAAAGTACATTTCATACATGTAGGGATAGAACAATAAAGCAAATGTGACAAAGTGTTGGCAATTCATGAATCTGGGTAAAGTGAACTATCATTGCGACTTTTCTGCATATTTGAAATTATTAAATGAAAGTCTTCCTGAGGTATACCTGGAAGTAGAATTGCTGGGTCTCTGGCTATGAATATCTTTAAATTTACTAGATGGTACCGAATTGTTTCCCAGTATGGTTATACTAATTACATTCCAATTGTCCAAATTTTCACCAACACTTGATTCTACTCGATTTAAAATTTGTATCAGTCTTTATAAGACAGTATTTCATTGTTTTTCTTTGTGTTTTTCTGCTTATGGTGAAGTTGAACATCTTTTAAAATGTGTAATCATTAAAGCTTACTCTTTTTATGAATTGTTTGCCATATATATGTATATATATTTACCTTTTCTTCTTGTCTTTTTTGTATGTCTTAATATATTCTGGAAATTAATCCTTTGTCAATTAGGTGTATTGCAGTCACCCACATATCTTTGAAAGAGGCTTAACAAAAATATAAAATCGAATTTTTTTTAGGTGAGTTACACAGAATTAAGTAGGTCAGGGAGCATAGAGAATATTGCACATCAAGTGGGTAGGGGCTGAGGGCTGGCCCCTGTTTACACATCTCTTCTCTTTGGCTCAGTTAAATAATGAGGCAACTTGAACTTGCATTCTTATCTCTTACCCCTCCGCAAAAGGTTACTTTTAGAAGGGCTATCCTCTGTCTCCAATGTGTTTCATTCTGAGATTGGCTGAATAACTTGTTCTTCCCTCCCCTTCTAGACTTAAAAAAACCCACAAAACCCTACACATTGCTAAATAATGAAACTCTTGCACTGCTGAGTATTGGCAAGTACTTGGATTGAGTAACCTGCTCTGAGATATTGCAGCATCCACAGAGCAAGAGGGTAATTCAGTAGTGACACTGTCTTGGTTCATCCTCTCATAGGAATCAAATACTTTTCAGAGAGGGTGAGAAAAGGTTAAACCACTTAGACTTGCTGATGGGAAAAGATAATCTAATCACCCAGGAGCTTATTTTATTGCTCTAATTCTTAAGGTGATAAGGTATTGGATTTGCATGTTGGTAAAAACAAACAAACAAAAACTACCCACAAAACCCAAAAGTAAAATCATGAAACTTTAGCCTGATAAACTAAAACTTTTTTCACCTCCTATTTCATAAAGGAGGACACCAAGTTAGGTGGCTTATCTAGTGGTAAGTGATAGAGCTGGCGTTTATCCTTTTTTTTTTTTTAAGATTTTATTTATTTATTTGAGAGAAAGGGAGCATAAGTGAGGGGAGAGGGAGAAGCAGAATTGCATAGAGCATAGAGCCCAGTGTGGGGCTCGGAAGGCAGACACTTAACCGACTGAGCCACCCTGGTGCCCCACAGCTGGTGGTTTTCCTAAGCAGAACTTGACTTTGAATTCCAGGTCCTCTTTATTTTCTACTCCAGTGCATTATGCTGCCATTCCTTTTAAAAACTTCTACGGATGCACGTACATGTATGTTCTCCAGAGGATGGGTAACATAGCCCTCTCCATTCTCATTGATTTCCAAGTAAACTGGCAAGTGAAAAATCAGAGGGGATCTTCTTTCAGGGAATTTAATATCTTAATCTCCCAAAAGAAAAGACTTTTCTAATTTAGGAAGTAAATTCCTTTGCGACACACCCCAGAGGGACAATTGGATAGTTATGCCATTGTGTATGCAGCTACTCTTTATTTGAAGATCTTCTCATCTGTGATCCTTATTTAGTAGTCAGAACTGGGTGGCAGTGGTCATTTTTTTCAATTTATAAAATTTATGCTATGTTAAAAATCTTTGAATTGTTTTCTTTATGGGAAAGACAGTAACAGCATAAAGAGGAACATCTAATTGTATTGCCCAGAGATAACCACTTAATGTGGCCTTCTTGACATTTTTTCTATGTATATATATTTCATAAAGTTAAAACTATAGTTTTAAATCCTGCCTTTTTTCACTTAACATTAAGGTATTTATTAATTACAGTATCTATTAGATGCATTGTATCTTGTTATCTGGATTCATTATAATGGGAAATGCTACAGTGAACACTCTTGCCTACATTTCTGATTATTTTCTTATGATAGATTCCTAAAATTGGAATTATTGAATCATCAGCAAACCAGTTCTTAGCCTCTTCATGCCAAAGGGATTTTGACAAACTTTGACTACTAGTTTTAGTTCCACACTCATACAAATTGAGTATGAAAATAACTTATTTCTGTCATTGAACTTTATCATTAAAAATGTTGCTGATTTGATTATGTAAACTGGCCAATCTTTGTCAAATTCACATTTCTTTGATTACTAGTGAAAGGTTTTGGTATATTAACTATTAGTGTTTCTATGAATTCAGTTCATGACCTTGAGACTGATTTTCTCATTAAATCATTTTTACATATTAAAAATATCAGCCTTTTGCCATTTGCAGTAAATACCTTTTGCCATTTTGCTTGCTTTTGGCTTTATGGTTTTTGTCAGGGAAAAACAGAAGGTTTTATTTTCACACAGTCTAGATCTATACTTGCAGAGAGTTTGTTCTGTAACTTCTCTTTCACTAATGGTGTGTAGAGAGGAAATGCAACAAGAAAAGGGTCAGGACCGCATTTCTTTCTAATGAATTAAAGTCATTGGATAGAAGCCATTTTATGCAGACTGAGTGATTTCACCTCTTTTCCCACTGCAATTGTTTGTCTTTTATTTTTGAAGTCGGCTTCATATAACCCATTAAATTTGTTGACTTGTCTTCTGCACAAAATTGCCCCATTGGTCAGTTCTTGTGTCCTATGGCATTTTCTCATGTCCTGATGCTTTCTTTTAAGGTATTATCCAAAGAGATGAGTCACCCATGGAGAAAGGGCTCTCTGGTCTGCGAGGAAGGGACTTTGAGCTGTCTGATGTGTTTTATTTCTCCAAGAAGGGCTTGGAAGCCATTGTAGAAGATGAAGTGACCCAGAGGTTCTCCTCAGAGGAGCTAGTGTCATGGAATCTCCTCACAAGAACCAATATAAATTTCCAGTACATCAGTCTGCGGCTCACCATGGTGTGGGTACTGGGCGTCATAGTACGCTACTGTGTCCTTCTGCCCCTGAGGTATGTCTCCTGCCTAGTAATTGATGGTATAATTGGTTCAGGTTTCTTTTTAAGTCATGTATGTAATGTTCTCATGAGAGTATTATGGCACTAATCTCACTCTTTCCAACCACCTGCAAAATACCACCAAATGTGACCTCCACAGGAACATATGAAGTATCTATTCTTCTTTCATATTTTCCCCAAATGAAGAAGTGTATTGAGAGTCTAATATATATCAATCTGGATCCATGTTGTTCTTTTAGTCATAAATAATTTAGGGATAGAGGCACCTGGGTGGCTTAGTCATTTGGGTGCCTGCCTTCCACTCAGGTCCTGGGATCGAGCTCTGCATTGGATTCCCTGCCTAGTCGGTGCTTCTCCCTCTCCCTCTGCCCCTCCCCCTGCCCATGCTCGCTTGCTCTGTATCAAATAAATAAATAACATCTTTAAAAAAGATAATTTGAGGATAGGTAGAAAAGGTAAGTTAGGAAAAAGAAGAGAGGATTTATAGTTTTGCATTCACCAAAGTGTCAGCCAAGCTGTAACTGCCGTTCTTTGTTGGTCTGTAGCAGTTCATAGTTGCACAGGAGAGAAAAAATTCCTGAGAATGGTTACAACATGGCAGGGAGCCATTCACGGGACTGAATTTGTTCCATCTAGTTCCATTATGATTAACTTTTCTTATTTAAAGTTTGCTATCTGTGTCCTCTTCCGATTCTGCCTAATGAGGAGGTACTTTCAAGTACAGTTTATTAGAAACATAGTGGGGAACATAAGAGTAGCAGAGGTGACGCTGGGCAATGGGATGAAGCATGAGGGAGCAAGGTATGTCTAGCATGGTAATGGCAGGTAGTAGGCATGTGTATCAGTCATAATATTGCCGTTGATTATCTTGTTTATTTCCCTTGGCAGAACCTTGGCATCCTCTCAGTAGAGCTTTCTGGGCAGTTGCTATCAGCCACCTTAAATTGGCACATGACTTGAAACCGTTCAACCATCCCTAGGGTGGCCTATACTTGCCTCATTTAGGTTTATTACAAGTGAAGAGATTGCTTAAGTAGAGGCAAAGGCACATTTCTAAACTGTGTGTGTGTGTGTGTGTGTGTGTGTGTGTGTGTGTGTGTTTTGACCCATATTGCTGATTGGCCAGTTGGGGCATGGGATGTCTTTTGGGAATCATTTCAACTGTGATATCAAAGTGAAATTCAGTGTTTCGCATATACTTTTGCTTGAACCCTAAACCAGTGTTCTCAACTGGGGGTTCATGTACTCTGAGCATGTGCAAAAGTATCCACTAGTATGCACGAAGGAAATATTTGAGCTTTTATTTATTAAACATGTCTAGTCTATTTATTTTTTTTTGTCTAGTCTATTTGTAATTAGGGCTTCCATTTATTCTATTTTTATTCTTAAAAAGAAATGAACCTTCAATAAGATTGACTATAGAGATTATACATGTGCACTTGTCCACGAGTCAGGCACTGTATTCAAAGCCACCTCAACCTAGAGTATTTTGCAGGTCCAAGTATTTGAGATGCCCTCATTTGTTGGTTAGCTTTCATCCGCTGTGGGGGCCAGTAAATGGTGTTAGGATTCCATTATCTACTTAGATTAAACTAACGCTCACAGACTCAAGAAGTAACAGAAGATTCTTACAAAGAAACCACAGATGTAGGATAATTCAATAGCGTAAGCACCCAGGAAGAATAAGGAAATGTCAGAATTGAGACTCCTATGCTTAGTACATCCTCTTCACTGTGAAAGAATTACTGTGTAAATGCTTTAGAAGATGAGCTGTTGCTCCAAAGTGAACACTCAAAAGGCAGATCGTGCTAAAATTAATGGTATTGATGGTAGCACAACTCTGTGAATATGCCGAAAACCATTGACTACTTTATAAATGGGTAAATTGTATGATAGGTAAATTGTATCTCAGTAAAACTCTTAAAAAACACAGATTGTGCCTGAGAACTTGTGACATCTATGAAAATTCTCATGTTGTCTCACTAAACTGGAAACCAGAATTTTTTGCCTATTAATCTTGTAAATAAAACCTTTCAAGAGTTTTGAACCTAGTTGTTAAACATGTTCAAATGTAACCCCTTCTGGTTTCATGTGTAGGAACAAATGATTCCCAGTAGGGCAAGGTAGCAAAATGTTATTTTAAAACTTTTGCATAATTGATGATTTATCTATTGCATCAGTGGTTGGTATGAAAATATGGCACCAAAAGAAAACTAAATCTAGCCTTCAAATTGTTCTGTCAAAAGGTCTTAAACCAAGACTTCAACAAGTTTTTTTAAAGGACTTTAATGAGGTTTAACACCTTAACAATGCATTTAGAAGGAAGCCCCATTTATTCTGAAAGACTTTAAATCTCAATTTTATCTTACTGTGTGATTCTACTTACATTTCTGAAAATGACTATATTCTTTTTGAAGTGATTAGAAAGAATGTTATAAGCACCTTTCAAAAATGAGAAAGTGTCTATGTGGAGATTAGAGGTATTGTCAGTCACCTTGTTACTAACTTGTGAGTTACTGTGAATATACTAAGGGGACAACAGATTTGCATGTAGAAAGGATTTCTATATGGTGGTATAACTTGGTGTTCTTATTATGCAAGAGCCTTTCTTGCTATTTGCTATAAATTTTAAATCCATTCGAGAAAAGTTTGAATTGTACCTCTCTCCCATCATTAAAAAACTCAGAAAAACAAGTAATTTTTAGAAGATATTTACAATCATACAATGCCCACCAATGTATACCGAAGAAAATAAGATGTTTTCAACCTGACATGACTCCTTTATAGAACATAAAGGAGTTTCTTATATTATACAAGAAGCTAATATGAGTATATTTAATATATACTCATTAAAAATAATTCAGAAGAGCAAAAGGGCAAGACTTTTGATTTATTCTTTTCACTAGCTCGCTTAATCCTTTGATGATTACATAGATTGAATTTGGTAGTTTCGTGAATAAATTCCCAGACCTTCTTTAAGCATCTATAAACTAGTTATATGCTTGATGTTCAACTAATATATACTTACTGTTATTTTGAAAATGGTATCATACTCTACATATTATTTTGAAACTTATTTTGCTTTTTTTCTCACAGAATACCAAAGATCATTCTTCTGTGTCAGAATCTATAGATTTACCCAATTCTTTTAATGGCAGCACCATATTCCATATTTAGACATTCCATGACTTACTTATAGTTTGATTATTTCTGAACTTTTAGATGATATATCTTGCCTTTTACTATGCAATTAACTTTTGCATTACGTTTTCTTTTCTTTTTCAGGGTTACTTTGGCTTTCATTGGGATCAGTTTGTTGGTTATAGGAACTACACTGGTCGGACAGCTGCCGGATGGCAGGTGGGAAATGTTTCCTTCTACTCAGCCAAAACTAGGATTGTCCCTTTCCTTAGCTGTGTCTACAAGAAGAATATTTGATTCAAATTTATGGCCTCCACATACTTGTTAACATTTTGCTTACTTTGTATTCATAGTCTTTATTTGATTTGCCATCACACTTTGATATAAATGGTGAGAAATCGTTTTTCAAAGAGGAAATGAAGAGGAGAAAGGAAATGGACTGAGGGACTCATGGAAAGCAACAGTCTTACTATATGGTCAAGCTTACCAGGCTGAGACCAAACAAGCTCCAGCTTATCTTGGTCAGGGATTTATCATGACAGTCTTGTAGGGTGAGATCTATTTTTCATGAAAGTTTTGTCCTAAATGCCTCAATGAGACTTTAAGAGTTGAAACTGTGCTTGTGTTTCAGAACACAGTATGCTGCTGTGAAGGAGCACATGGAAGCTCTTACTGTATTGTTTCTTAGGAGTGCCCAGAACCGCACCATGAAATCTTTTCTCTTTCTTGCAGCCTCAAAAACTGGCTAAGTGAACTGGTCCACCTGACATGCTGTCGGATCTGTGTGCGAGCCCTCTCTGGCACCATTCATTATCATAACAAGTGAGTGTCCACTGGCTTCCACCTGGCTTTCTGTGCATAAATCCAGGCTCTAACTGACAGTACTGGGTGGAGAAAGCAGGTGAAGTCAGAGTACTGCCAGTATGTTCATCCCTGAAGCTTAGAATGGTTTTGTATGAAAAACTTGCAAAAAGCCATCCACTTGCAGAAAGAGTGTAAAAATAGTGTAATGACACTTAGTAATTGAGCATTTATGGTGTGCAGGCCACGTCATATATGCTTCTTATAGGTCATCCTACGAGAGAAGTGTCGTTGTCCTGTTTTACAGGTGAAGAGGGGAATCTCTGGGATTTGTCTAGGGTCCCGTAGATAGTTTGTGGCAGAGCCTGATGTGGGACTTGATCCCGGGACCCCGGGACCCTGGGATCATGACCTGAGCCAAAGGCAGATGCTCAATCACTGAGCCACCCAGGCGCCCTGAGGTCTGGTTTCTAATCTCAGTCCTGCCGCTTCGAAGTTTCGTAACTGACCCTTCAGACAGAACACACTTTGCTTCCCTCCCTGCAACCATAGAGGATAATGGTAGCTAACTGAAGTTATTAGCTGATAAAAGTAATTTTGAACTTTTGAATTACTTTTCTTTTAACTCAATTTTATTATTATTTTTTTAACATTTAACTTCATTGGTTTAAAAGTTCTAGAAAGCCTCTCTTTTTTGTTGACTGGATCTTTCTGTCTCATTTGTAGAAGGGAGACATTATCTCCTGTGGCTCTACCATGTGTTACCAACATAAAATGCCCCTTAAGTTTCTAAAATTAGGGACACCTGGGTGGCTCCCTAGTTGAGCGTCTGCCTTCAGCTTGGGGTGTGATCCTGGGGTTCTAGGATCGAGTCCTGCATCTGGCTCTCTGCTTCTCCCTCTGCCTGTATCTCTGCCTCTCTCTTTGTGTCTCTCATAAATAAATAAATAAAATCTTGGGACGCCTGGGTGGCTCAGCGGTTTGGCGCGTGCCTTTGGCCCAGGGCATGACCCCGGGGTCTTGGGATCGAGTCCCACGTCAGGCTCTCTGCATAGAGTTTGCCACTTCCTCTGCCTGTGTCTCTGCCTCTCTCTCTCTCTCTCTGTGTCTCTCATAAATAAATAAATAAGTAAGTAAATAAATAAATAAATAAATAAATAAATAAAATCTTAAAGAAAAGTTTCTAAAATTACAAGATTTTGTCTTTGAACTGTGAGTTTTGGGATGAGGAGTAGAAGAAATGCTTTGGTAGAACTGTAATCAGAAGAAATACTATCTACAGAAAAGGTGCTTTAATTACATAAAGAATTCACAACCTAGTATATATAGAATTGCTTCTGATTTTAAGGAATGGATGCTAAAGTTGTTATGCATTTGGTTCTTCTCTGTATTGGGCCAATGAAAACTACTTTGTTTCATTAGTTTCAAATACTGGTTGAACTCTAGGAAAAGGTTGGCAAACTAAATTATGGGTCTAGAGGCCAAATACAGCCTGCCATCTTTTTTTTGTAAATACAGTTTTATTAGAACACAGCCATGCTCATGCATTTATATATTGTCTGTGACTGCCTTTGTGACAAAATAGCAGAGTCCAGTAGTTTTGATAGGAATTGACTGGCTTGCAAAATCTAAAATATTTATTTTCTGGCCCTCAATAGGAAAAGTTTGCCAACCTCTGCTTTAAGGGGATAAAAGGGAGGAAACTATAGTAAATTTACTCTGTGGTCACTGTGAAACTACTAAAAAGGGATGCTTATGAAGATTGAAATAATAGGAAAATAGTTAAATGAAACTTGAATATTATAATATTAAAGTTATGGAATCTTTGTAACTCAGTCTAAGATTTTTAAATTTCCTTTTTCATTATAAAAGGAAAATATGACCATTACCAAAAAACAATGTAAATAGATATAAAGGGCAAGTTATTGGCCCCTTCCCCTATACTCTTACCCTACTTCTATCATACTGCCTACCTTTTTAAAATGGGACCAGATACTTTGAAACTCGATTTTTAAATGTACTTTTTAAAGCAAAATAGGGTGAATACATGCTGTTCTGCAAATTAGTAACAATTTTCCAGGTTTACTATTTACCATTGTGATTGCAGGCAGTACAGACCCCAGAAGGGAGGCATCTGTGTTGCCAATCATACTTCCCCAATAGATGTTTTGATCTTGACAACGGATGGATGCTATGCTATGGTAAGAGCAGCTCAGTGACAGTTCAAGTAAATGCATGTTTTGTGGATTATTCAATAAACTTTTAATTTATTTTGGCACAAATTAGAGAGTTTTATATTAGAAAATTATGGGGTTATACTACTGTAGCTATATAAATGAACACTACATAGTGCAAGAAAAAGAAAGAAAATAGCTATTATATTTAAGGTTGTAAAAAATTGTAAGCTCCTAGCTGGCTGAGTCAGTGGAACATGTAACTCTTGATCTTGGCATTGTGAGTTTGAGCCCCATGTTGGGGGGAGAGGTGACTTAAAAAAAAAATCTTCAAAAAAGTAAAAATAAATTAATGGATCAATCTTTTCTTAAAAAAGGTAGTAAAAATGTTAACTCACTGAAATGTAGACATACTTGAGCTTGATAGGACTTTACAAGGTTGATTCTGTCTTGCTTCTAAAATCCCTGCAGTGTTCAATAACACTTTGAGATGTTAAAGTCTTCCTCCTTAGAACTGCGCAAATCCCTTACCAGCCAATTAGTTGTGTCTTCCTTCAGGGAGCCATATACAATTAAAAAAAAAAATCAGACTTTTTAATGAAGATCAAGCAAGAAAGACAAACATATATGCCACATTGGAATAGAGGGGAAGGGAGAAGAAATGGGTAGGAAATATCAGAAAGGGAGACAGGACATGGAAGACTCCTAACTCTGGGAAACGAACTAGGAGTGGTAGATGGGGAGGAGGGCAGGGGGTGGGGGTGACTGGATAGCGGGCACTGAGGGGGACACTTGATGGGATGAGCACTGGGTGTTATTCTGTATGTTGGCAAATTGAACACCAATAAAATATAAATTTATTATTAAAAAAAATCATTGAGGGGGTTGAAGGCCTTTGTAAAAACTCCTAATTTATTGCAAGATATTTAATCTGTCTAAAATATGAGTTCAGATATATATAACTCTTGGGCAACCACATTTTACTACTTTATTTTGTCTAAGTCATGGAGCCCATTTGGAATCCAAGGAAGCTTTAACTATTTCTAGGAGAAGACTTATGGGAATTGCTAGTTCTTCACCTTGTTTAGGTTAGGCATCAGTTAATAGTTATGCAGCCTTAAGAAAAACAGGACAGGGCACTTGGGTGCCTCAGTGGTTGAGCCATCTACCTTTGGCTCAGGTTGTGATCCCAGGGTCCTGGGATCAAGTGCCACATTGACCCTGCTTCTCCCTCTGCCTCTCTCTCTGTGTCTCAAATAAATAAATAAATAAATAAATAAATAAATAAATAAATAAATAAATAAATAAATGAAATCTTAAAAAAAAAAGAAAGAAAAAAAGAAAAACAATGACATACATATGCATCATGCAAGCATGTCATGATTTTGTTTAAAAGCCTACTCAAGGACCCTTCTGTTAACAATCTTGGGTAGGCCCCAGCACCATTCTGGTCATAGTAATAATTCTTTGCATTATGTGGACAAGCACTTTCACATCCGTTGTATGCGAACTCACAGTAATACAATGAGATTCAGGCTGATAGTTTATTATAGAAGAGAAAGCGAAGATTTGGGCATTTTAACCAACTTGGCTAATCACGATTTTGTGTCTCTGGGACCATATTCATTCTGTGTCCTGGTCAACAAAAAGTTAAATACAACTCATTGGTGACTGAGTCATCAGAATTTTGTTGGAATTTTTTATGCTTTTTGATTATGTGTGACTGCAATTATAATATTAGCCACATTTTAGAAAAGCAGAGCTACTGCTAAGTTTCCAGTGGGATAGACACTGGAAGCCAATTGGATTTAAGTCAGAGGCAGTAGAGGGCAGAAATGGGAGGAAACTTTATTGCTGACCTCCAAAGGTCACATGTGACCTCTTCTGGCTAAACATAAACTATATATGTGAAGAATATTCAAGAATCCGTCTTAGTGGCTTTTCAAAGTCTTTTTCCCCTCCTAAACAAAGACTTGAACTTTTTAAAAAATTTTAGAAATATTTTCGAGGTCATAGAGAGATTGCAATAATAAATATCCATATACCCTTTATTCATATTTACCTGTTAGTAGCGTTTTGCTCCATTTGTTTTATCATTTGCATTCTTGTGTGCTGTCTTTCTATCTACATAAAAATGTGTGTAAATTATTTATATGTTAATATGTTGATATTTAGTATTTATTTCTAATATTAATATAATATTCAAAATTTGGGTCTATACCAATTCATGCAGTTCATAGGGTTTTTCTTTTTTTCATTTGTATTTAGGTATTTTTATTAATTTGATGCCTCATAGTTTACTGTTTTTAGAAAATACTGAAGTCATTTGTTTTTAAATTTTTAAAAATTAAGGTATAATTGAAATTAGTTTTAAGTGTACAAAAATTCAGTATTTGTATACATTGTAAAATCACAGTAAGTCTAGTTAACATCCATCACCACACATAAAATTTTTTTCTTGTGATGAGAACTTTTAAGATCTACTCTCTAGCAACTTTCAAATGTGCAATACAATATTATTAACCATAGTCCATATACTGCATACCGCATTCCCATGATATAACTAGAAGTTGTACCTTTTGACCCGTTTCATCCATTTTGCCCGCTTCTTGGCATCTCCTCTCCCAACCTCACAACTGCCTTCAATGTATGGGTTTTTTGTTGTTTTTTGGTGGTGGTTTTTGTTTGTTTTAGATTCCACATGTGAGATCATATAGTATTTGTTTTCCCTCTATCTGGCCTATTAGCATAACGTCTCAAGGCCTAACCATGTTGTTTGTGATGGCAAGATTCCATTCTTTTTTAATGGCTGATAAAGTGTGTACACACGTATATCATGTTTTCTTTATCCACTCACTCATCAACAGACACTTAGGTCATTTCCATACTTGGCTATTGTAAATAATGCTGCAGTGGGCATGGGGATACATACATCTTTTCAGTTAGTGTTTTCTTTTTTCCTTGGATAAATAACTCAAAGATGGAATTGCTGGGTCATAGGGTAGTTCTGTTTTAATTATTGGAGAAACATAAGGTTCTTTCTTGCTTTCCCCCAATCCATATTTGCATCTCCCCTTTTTCATAGTGAATACCCTGGCTCCCAATGTATCTACCTATTTTCTCAATCCTATGATACATCTAAAATTGTTTCAGAATTGCCTCACTGTTTTGCTACACAAATGACTGTTATAAAAAAAAAATCCAGGTATTTTGCAGTTCTCTTCAAAGAGAGATAGAGGGTGTGTGGTCAAATACCATCTTTGTACATTTCTTAGGGTTTCCCGTCCTTTCTTCAGTGTTGTTCTTTTATTCGCTTGAAATGCAGTTGGGTTTATTTGTTTCCGTTTGCTTTCGGTTTGCTAGTTCCACCCTTGTTGATTTATTATTGGAAGCTTCTAAATATCAAAACTAAACAATAAAGGTAAATTCTTAATAATGTCACTTCCTCTCTCCATTCTGCTCCATTCCTTCCTACATTTTAGTTTTCCAATTTCACTGCTTTGGATTTTTTTATTTTTGTAGAAATAGATAGATGTATATATTACTCCTTCTGTTTTACACAAAGGGTAGCATACTATATTTGTTCTTTTGCAATTTGCCTTGTTACTTATGATTGCCTGAGTTGTGAGCACAGCTTGATGTATAGGGATGTTCAATTGCAATGTTATACACCTGAAACTAGGGTAACGTTGTGTCAACTATACTAAAAAAAAAAAAAATTTTTTTTAAAGCCCCAAACCAGGAAAAAACCCCACCCCAGGATCTTTGGGAAGTTATTCCTTACAGAGTAGATCAACTTTACTCCTTTTCCAGCTGCCTGGCACTCTACTGTGTGTATGTAGCATAGTTTATTCATTTGATTTCTTGTGTTTGCATTTAGGTAGTTTCCAATATCTCAAGATTACAAGTAATATATAATTAAAACCTTGTGCATATGTATTTTTGTTTTGTTGGAGGTATGTTTTCAGGATAAATTCCTAGAAGTGGAATTATTGAGTTGAAGGATAAATGTCTATGTAGTTTTGATAGATGTTGCCAAATTTCCTTCTACAGGTGTTATAATCTCCCCCTTCCCAAACAATGTCTGAGTGCCATTTTCTTTCTTCCGACCTTTTTTTTTTTTGGAGAGAGATAGAGTGTCAGCAGGGTGGGGGAGCTGGGCAGAGAGGGGGGTAGAGAGAGAATCTTAAGCAGGCTCCCCATCCAGCTCCATCCCATGACCCTGAGATCGTGACCTGAGCCTAAATCAAGAGTCAGACGCTTAACCTATAGAGGTACCGAGGAACTCCTGAGTGCTGTTTTCTTCAGCCTTGGCTCAGAGTGCATTGTTAAGCTTTTGAGTCTTTTCAGTCTGATGAGTGAGAAATTTCAGTGTAGTTTTAATTTGCATTTCTCTTATCTTGACTAAATTGACATACTTCTGCTTTTTAAAGCTAGAGTATAACTAGTGTAGCAATATTTTCAGCTTAAAATCCAAAGATGCTACTAAAGAACACTTTTTCTTATATTTGGCCTTTCATGTCCTTTAGACTAAGAACTTAAATCAGTAGAAGGCCGATCTATTCTCTTGTTGGGGAAAAGGAACTTACTGGTTCCTTAAAATAAATAAATAAATAAATAAATAAATAAATAAATAAATAAATAAATAAATAAAATAAAAGCTCTCTTTGCCTAGCTGTGCCTTTACATTTTTCCTTTTTTTCTCATGATACTTTAGGTTGGCCAGGTTCATGGTGGGTTGATGGGAGTTATTCAGAGAGCTATGGTCAAGGCTTGTCCACATGTCTGGTTTGAACGCTCAGAAATGAAGGATCGACACTTGGTCACTAAGAGGTAAGCAGTGACATTACCCAGTGTCCTTTGGAGTAGCATAAAATCTACTAGTAGCATAAATCTTGGCCCTCCTGCCAAAGAGGGCAGTGCAGTACTCAGGATTAAACCTAACATATATGGAGCTTTATTTGTGGTTAGCCTTTTCTGCTGAATCACCTGTCTTAGGTACATCTTTTTAAAAAATTTAATTCTGTAGTCATAGTGGGATATATGATGAATTTAGAAGGCCCATGTGTTTGTATTGTTGTGGCCTAGGGATAATCCAGTCACTGAGTTTTCAGAATTAAAAATTACTACCTTGAAAGTTAAATAAGGGGATCCCTGGGTGGCTCAGCATTTTGGCCCCTGCCTTTGGCCCAGGACGCAATCCTGGAGTCCCGGGATCGAGTCCCACGTCGGGCTCCCTGCATGGAGCCTGCTTCTCCCTCTGCCTGTGTCTCTGACTCTGTGTCTCTCTCTATGTCTGTCATGAATAAATAAATAAATCAATCTTTTTTTAAAAAAAAGAAAGTTAAATAATTGGTAACTATTTGCTGAGTCAATAGATAGCTGATTGTTTGCTGGATGTCCATTATCACTTAAATCCATCTAGAGACAGATAGAGCTAATGTTCTTCATGGAACAGAAGGAACCCTCGGGGCTTGGGTTAGAGATGAGCTACCAGAAGCCTTTGTTGGGAAACAGCTTTTTGCCTGAGTCCGTTAACTGAAGGCCCTCTGTTGGTTATTGTTTTCAGAAACATGAAGGCAGGCCATGCTTTTAGTAGTAAAATGAAAAGTGCTTGTTGAAATCTGTTTAAAGTTAGTAAAACTGTGCCCCAGTTTGAGATTTTTTAGCATTGGGACACTGGCTGCTGTGAGGTCTCTATCTGAGCCTTACCAGCTTCTGGTAAGCAGTTGGAAATACAGGGCTGGCTGCAGGGAAGGCGGAACCTAAGCCCAGAAGAACTTCTGTCATTCTCAGCTTTATGGTGTCTGTGTCACAGGACAGCTGAACCCTACTCATTTAAGGAGTTTTTTTATACTTAACAGCCGTGAGGCAGACGGGTTCAGTAGTCAGTATTCCCATTTTTCAGATGACAAAATATAGGGCCATGGAGAAGGGCACAGACCTGAGGTGAGGGCATCAGAACCTTGTCTCATGACTACGTAGCATTCTTTCTTTCTTTTTTAGAAAATGTATTTATTTGAGAGAGAGAGAGAGAGAGAGAGAGAGAGAGAGAGAGAGAGAGAGCGCACAGGCGGCATCAGGGGCAAAGGGAGAAGCGACTCCCTGCTGAGGAGAGAGCCCAGTGCGGGGCTCCATCCCAGGACCTGGCATCATGACTTGAGCCGGAGGCAGACGCCTAACCGACTGAGCCACCCAGCCGCCCCTAGCATTCTTTCTTCAGAGTAGGCTGAAATCGCTTGCTTTGAAATGAGAGAAATTGAACTAGTACAGATAACTGTATGCTTTTTAGAAAAGGCCCAACCTGAGTTTATTTCCTTTACTTATTTTCCCCTCCTTATTGCTGTACCATTATATTTGTGCTAGTAGAGTGTCAGGAAGACCAAGGAGGATTCCCACCTCTACCTTTATAAAGGTAGCATTTTGACCCTTTATTTTACTTTACAGACTAAAAGAACACATTGCTGATAAGAAAAAACTACCCATACTAATCTTTCCTGAAGGTAAGAAGGGTGACTGCCTACCAAGCCTTCGTGGATAACAAGTGTATGAGGCATTAGATTGTTCTAGAATTGGCATTCGTAGTCCAGATCTCTGCTGTCCTGTAGGAAAGAGATGTTCTTCTTTGAGCCAGTAATCCCTTGCTTTCTTTTGACATTTGATGGAAGTCGTGGTGCCTTTTTCTTCCTTTTTTTTTTTTTTTGGAAGTCATGGTGACTTTTGATCTTAAATGTCATTTCTGGGTAATGAACTTGGACAAGTATTGCTCATAAATTTTTAAAGGTCGTTATTTTAAAATATTGAAATTGTCACCTGTTGTGCTCAAGTTATATTTTCTAGAGTATTTAGTAACAAAGTTAAAGTTTGTTATCAAACTTGCTTAGAGCTCTTGAATTACTTACTTAAGCAGGGATGGAACTGTTTCACAAAATGATATTCAACTATAATTTTGCTATGATTTGAATATTTTATATCAAAATAATTCCTTTTAAAAATCTGTTTAAAAAAAAGACTGCCTTCATAAATATTCACCACCTCTTTTCCACCCTGTTTCAGGGACTTGCATCAACAACACTTCAGTCATGATGTTTAAAAAGGGAAGCTTTGAAATTGGAGGGACCATACATCCAGTTGCAATTAAGGTAAAACAAATGATCTCCTGGCCCCCCAAAAGGGCAATGACTTGGTAACTTTGTTTTGGTATAACTTCAACCTTAAAATCTCTTAAGAATACAACCAGCACTGTGTACCCTTCCCCTTGCTCCAGCTTTATTGAAATATAATTGACATATATCAGGTAAATTTAACATATACCGTATGTTGACTTGATATACTTACATATTGCAAAATGATTACTACTGTAGTTTTAGCAAACACCTCCATCACATCACACAATTCCTATTTCTTTTTTATGATGAGAACATTTCAGATCTATTCTTTTAGCAGCTTTCAAGTATATAATACAGTATTACTATCTATAGTCACCATGTTGTGCATTAGGTCCTCAGAACTTACTTATCTCAGAACTGAAAGTTTGTAGTCTTTGACCAGCATCTCCCCAATTCCTCCACTGTGCCCTCTCTCCTCCTCAGCCCCTGGAAACCATAATCCTAGTCTCTGTTTCTATCAGTTCAGCTTTTTTTAGATTCTGTGTATAAGTAATACTATCTAGTACTGATCTTTGTCTGTCTGACTTACGCTACTTAGCAAAATGCTTTCAAGGTCCATCTATGTTGTCACAGGTGTTAGGATTCCTTCTTTCTCACGGCTAAATAATATTCCACTCTCAATATATACCACATCTCTTTTTGCCTGTTCATCTGTTGACAGACACTTAGGTTGTTTCCAAATCTTGGCTCTTGTGAATAATATGCTGCAATGAACTTGAGGGTACAGTTATCTATTTAAGATCTTGTTTTCATTTCCATTGGGTATATTCCTGAAAGCAGGATTGCTGGATCATAGGGTAGTTCCGTTTTTTATTTTTTTGGAGACTCTCTCATACTATTTTCTCTAGTAACTGTATTGATATATATCCGTACCAATAGTGCATCAGGGCATATGTTTTTTTCCTTTTTAAAATCTGTTTTACATACTGGGATTCTGCATTAGATGTAACTTAAAGAAAATGATTTGTAATTTGTTGCTAAACCAGAATGTTTAGAAACCACAACTTTAGTTAAACTTGCTCAGTTTGTAAACTGAATCTTGGAGATGTTATGTAATTTGCCTTACAGTCACACAGTTAGTTGGTGGAAAAATTGTGATGTCATTATATTAAAGTTATTTAGCCAACCAACATATTCAAGAGACCTATTGTGTAATAGGATCTTCCTCAAGGCATTTGTGTACTCTTTACTCAGATTCACCGACTGTTTACATTTTGCCCTATTTGCTTGATCATTCTCTCTCTCTGGATATGTTTACAAATAGGAACCAGGGGACTGTCTGCCAGGCATTGTATTAAGTGCCAAGGACACAGTAATAGTCAAAATAGTTACTGTGACTACTTTCACTCACCTTCAAGGGAGACAGATATTTAAGACTCATGTGGATAACTCTCTTACTATAGCACTCTGGGACTCAGGTCAGAGAAGTTAGTGGGCCTGGTTTACTTTTTTTTTTTTTTTTAACTCATTTCTATCAAGCAAAGTCGTTTCTCTTTCTCTTGGGGTCTGATAAAGATGTTTAGCTTGTCACCTTGGAAACACTGACATGGATAAAAGAAGCCACCACTTAGTTCATAACTGGGATGTATTTTCTTTTCTTTTTCTCAGTATAATCCTCAGTTTGGGGATGCATTTTGGAACAGTAGTAAATACAACATGGTGAGCTACCTGCTTCGAATGATGACCAGCTGGGCAATCGTCTGTGACGTGTGGTACATGCCCCCCATGACCAGAGAGGTATCCATAGATAACAACTAGTCTTTGGTGCTTTATCCAGTCAGATCAAGGCAAGAAAACTTTTACCTGAAATCCTGGGTGCCTTCCTTTTTCACATTAGCTAGAGCTGGACTTGCTTTTTTAGCAAATGAGTCATTAAAAAAAAGTATTTAACTTTCCTAAATCAGGCTATTTTATATTCAGGGACTCTTTTCCATAATAGTTTTTATAATTGCTATTGGTTTAGTGAATCTACAGATATTACGGAATGTGATGTGTTGGATAAGACTAATAAAGATCATAATAAATATATACACAAGATACAAAATCAAACAATACAGCACTTCATTTTCTTGATAGAACAAATGATATTTGCTATGATTGAGAATAGAACTGAGCTAAAATATGAATCTTACTTTTTTTTTTTTAAGAGAGAGACAGAAAGAGCAAGAAAGCATGCGCATGTTGTGGGGAGCAGAGGGAGAGGGAGAGAGAATCGTAAGCAGGCTTCATGCCCAGTGCAGAGCCCCATGTATGGCTCAGTCTCAAGGCCCTGAGATCTTGACCTGAGCTGAAATCAAGAGTTGGATGCTTAACCAACTGAGTCACCCAGGTGCCCCTGAATCTTACATTCTAAAGCAAATCTAAATGACTCTGAGAGCTTTTAAGAGTTATTTGAAAGCTCTGTTCTCAGGAAGTACTTGTAATTTCCTTTTTCCCCAGGAAGGAGAAGATGCCGTCCAGTTTGCCAACAGGGTTAAGTCTGCTATTGCTGTGCAAGGAGGATTGACTGAGCTTCCCTGGTAAGGCAGTTTACAGAAGTACTATCTTTTTTTTTTTTTTTTTTTTTTTTAGTGACAAAAATCTATTTTAATAATGTCATTGATTGTGGTAGTCAACCAGAGGTGTAGCTGAAAACGACAGTGGTTTACATAGAATAACAACAGCTTAAATCCGGTCGAAGTTTAGCCCTCTTCCTTAAACGTGGGTGGTGAAGGCTGGTATAATAGGTCATTCCATATGCTTCCGTCCTCAGTGTGCTTCCCCTCGAGGGTTCAGGATGGTGGCTTCAGTGCTGCTCCACACCTATAGAAAATGGCCAGCAGGAAAGAATTAAAACAAGGACACACCTGTCTCTTTGTGAGCACAAGGTAGAAGTTGGACATGCCACTTCTATGTCTACCCACCGGCTAGACCTCAAGTTATGCGATAACAGCTGCACAGAAGGCTGGCGAATGCTGTCTTTGCTCTGGATAGCCATATATCTAGCTAAAACTCAGATACTAAAGAAGAAAATGAGAAAAGATATTTGGTGGGGAATGGAGCCTAGGAGCAAGGGGCAACTTATAGGCTTGTTCATATTTTATGCTAGCTGTAACTATATATACATATAGTTACAGCTAGCATATATATATATATATATTAAAGATTTTATTTAATTTATTTATGAGAGACACATAGAGAGAGGCAGAGACATAGGCACAGGGAGAAGCAGGCTCCCTGCAGGGGGTCCGATGCAGGACTCTATCCCAGAATCCTGGGATCATCATCTGAGCTGGAAGGCAGATGCTCAACCACTGAGCCACCCAGGTGCCCCTAGCTGTAAATATATTAAAGAAAACTTAAAAATGTGAAAGGAAATAAGTGAGATATTTTAGTGATGGAAACTTTGGATTTAAATTTTGTTTGTTTGAGGGTGGTGGAATGTAGGGGAGTGTCTTAGTCTGCTTGGGCTACCATAACAAACTACCACAGATTGGGTGGCTTATACAACAGAAATCCGCTCATGGTTCTGAAGGCTGGAAGTCTGAGATCAGGGTACCAGCAAGGTCAGTTTCTGGTCAGAGCTCTCTATCCCTTTTGGCTGGCAAATGGCCACCTTCTTGCCTTTGTGTGAGCATGGAGAGAGAGGGAGAGAAGAGAGCAGGCTCACAGGTGTCTCTTCTTTTAGGGGCACTAATTCTACCTTGAGGATTAGTGACCACCCTTATGACCTCATCGAAACCTAATTACTTCCTAAGGTCCCATCACCAGGTACCATCATATTGGGGGTTAGGGCTTTAATATATGAATTTGAGGAGGAGATGCACAAACATTTAGCCTTTATCAGTGAGGGTTAACTGTACCTACATTATCATGGGAGATTAAGTTTTCACACACACAGACATTATGCTAGCAAGTTTACATAAAACAGTTCATACTTCAAATCCTTTAAGTTAATAAAGTCCCTCTGTTTATCTTTTATCTTTTTTTGGTGTTTGAAAATGCTTTGCATAAAAAGTTCACTGGAGGCAATTATAACAGTGTTCTAGGATTAGGATTTGGCTGAGTCAGGCTGTCAGCCTGTTAAACCAAGAACTTTTGAACCTGCAGTGGGATCTTGGACCTCTCAGCAATGAAGCCTCTGGAATAAGGACTGGTTGTCTTTTTATACTCCTTTATGCAAGGGTGGAGAATGGAGAATGCCTCTAGAATATTTTATCCATCTATATATCTTTTTTTTAAAAAAAATTTTATTTATTTATTTGAGAGAGAGAGAGAGAGACACAGCAAGAACACAAGCAGGTTGAGGAGCAAAGGGAGAAGCAGACTCCCCACAGAGCAGGGAGCCCAATGCAGGACTCGATTCCAGGACCCCGGGAGCATGACCTGAGCCAAAGGCAGACACTTAACTGACTGAGCCACCCAGGCGCCCCTATCCATTCATATATCTTGAGTACAACCAATTTCACCCAAGAAAGTTTTCTGGCATCTGTTATGCTAATTAGGAAGCCACTAATTTCTCTAGTGAAAACCCATTTCTAAAATTAATTATATGAGTTAGCAAAGTTTGGGAAGTTGATGGAAGGCAGACACAGCTGAAGCCTTGGAGTGTCACCTTTAGATGGTGGCCTTCTAATTAAATGCCTGGCTGACCATCCCTGGAGTATGAGTTCTTGACTTAGTGCCACTTGACTGGCTCTTAGGGCAGTAGTAAGGTCAGGATAGGTTAAAACTAACATTTGTATCACACTTCCTAACTTGAAATATGTGAAGCTAAATTATAGACATCATAGCATCGTGATATGACAGGTATACACGAGTCCCAGTTTATAAATGCCCTAGTGATCCAAGTTCATTCTGGATCTGGCTCCTGCTTTCTTGCTCATTGTTTTAATTTCTTTACCTTGCTTTCTCTCACCTGATATCTCAGCTCTGCTCCTGAGCCAAAGCCATATGAAAATCTTGGAGCTTTGGATCAGTAGCCTCAGACACCAAAGAAAGGAAGAAATCCTTGAAAGATTAACAGAGAAGTCAGCCACAGGACAGATCCCAATCATTATTGGCTTAAACAGAATCTCAGAAATGATCCTTACGGGGCAGCTGGGTGGCTCAGTCGGTTGAGCAGTTGAGTGCCTCCCATTAGCTCAGATCATGATCCCAGAGTCCTGGCACTGGGCTCCCTGCTCTGCAGGAACTCTGCTTCCCCTTAGCTCTCCCCTCACCCCCTGCCTCTGCCTGCTTGTGCTCTTTTCTCTCTCTCAAATAAATAATAAATAAATCAATAAATAAAGTCCTTTAAAAAAAGAAATGATCCTCAGAATTTTTCAATTCCCTTTTATAGGGCCATAAGCAATTTTTTAAATAAACGATTAGTTTTAATTACCCAGCCTCTTCTAAAAAAAAAAAAAAGGACTCACTGTCTTCTTTCCAGGTCTAGCTATCATTCACACACTGGGTATGAATGAACGTTTCTACACTGTTTTTTTCCTAGATTAAATGGGAAATCAATTGTATCATAAACAGGCTTTAATATATGGCTGCTGGCCTCCTTAGGAACTCAGATCTCTGCCATTGCAAAGGGGAATTGGTTAAAACTTTAAAGTCTCTGGAGGGGACAAATCACAGTTGGGGTGCTCAGAGCAGTCCACGTTTTCTGAGTGCTTAGGAGAGCTGCATCAAAATAATATCAGGATGCTCAAGGGCAAGTGTCGCTAACTTTTTTTGTCAGTTTTGCCCTGCACCTTAGGAAAGAATGGCCTTTCTTCTGCCTCTCTCTCACTTAGTTCTTATTAATCAGAATTCACACAAATGCTGTGAAGAGTTAGTGGCAGCTCATTTGGATAAAGGAGGCTTTGGGGGACACTGCTGGGGAGCTAACAACAATTTATAGCCTTGTTTCAAGGAAATTTCCTACAGCTGAGCCTCTGGAAGACGTGTGGACCACAGGCTATTTTAAGTTGAGAGCTTACTGATGGGCTCTGTCTTGGACTTGCCTCCAGAGGCCAGAACTTTGCAGTGGTTCAGACAGGCGTCTGTTTGTAGGTCAAGTTCTGTCTGCCTTCATGGCATTGAGTTCACGGGCTAACCTATGATCCATTCATCATCATCAGAGAGCACTTGGTAAACATGTGTGCTTCACTGGGTTAAAATTAAACAGGCACAGTATAAAGTAAGCAAGTTCACTGTTCATGCTCTCCTAGGAGTTAAAATAAAAAACGATAGAGTAGGAAAGAAATTGTGGCTCCTTAGAATCTAGTCTCCTCCCAGAGCTTCCAGTTTGTTATTTCTTCATGTTGTCCAAAGAAGGAAAGGCATGAAGAGTCTTTATAGCCCAGGCAGCTCTGTGTTTTCACCACCCTGGAGAGAGTTCAAAGATTCCCAGGCTCTGAATGAAGGAATGCTGCTGACATAGGCACTAACTACTGGTTAATTGCAATTTACGATTTTGTTGTTTGTTTTAATTCTGAGTCTGTTTTGGGATATGGAAGATTATAATTACTTGAAATATATAGTGCTTTGAATGAAAATACAACTTAGTGGACATAGGATTAAATTTGAATAATGATTACCCTATCTATCCTTAAGTAATTTACCCATACATATACAGTACCCTCAGCATTACTTGTGTGTATGTATTTTAAATGTTCTGGATTGTTTTCTAGTAAGACATAGGTTGATTAGATGAAAGAAAATAATACTTTGCTTTTCCTGGGGAAAAGGATAGGCAAACAATTCTAGTTTTAATATAAAGTCCATTGAATATTGAACATTGAATATAGTAATCCTAACTTCTAAAAAGAAACTGAGTGGAAGGAGATATTATGCTATATTTTATTTTATTAACTAATTAATTAATTTAACTTATTTTTTTTTTTTTTGAGAGAAAGAGAGCATGAGCCGAGGGGTGGGGGTAGGGGCAGAGTGAGAGAGATAATCTCAAGCAGACTCCATGCCCAGTGCAGAGCCTGAAGCCAGGTTCCATCATGACCTGAGCCAAAATAAAGAGTCATTTGCTTAACCAGCTGAGCCATCCAGATGCCCCTGATTTTTTCATTCCATATTTTAATCAGGGTCAGAGAGATTCTTCCTTCCCCAAAGTAATACACATTTGGTGAGTGGTAGACCAGAGACAGAAATCTTGGTCTTTCTGCTTTTAAATGCAATGTTCTTTGCCCAGTTGCTGACCAAGTTGAGTGTTGTGGCACCCCTGCAGGGTGTGTTAACAGCGAATGCTTTTAAATCCTTGTTGGGAAAATCTTTTATTTATTTGCCTTCTTATTCCCAGGGATGGAGGGCTGAAGAGAGCAAAGGTGAAGGATACCTTTAAAGAAGAGCAGCAGAAGAATTACAGCAAGATGATTGTAGGCAATGGATCTCTTTGAATTGGACTGAAAGCTACCCTGGTGATAAAATCTGGCTTCCAGGAACTAGGCCCTAAAAATGGAATGTGTTGGGGTTTTTTGGTGGGGGAGTGGACTATTGTTTTGTAAACTGTTTTGTTGTTGATCTTTTCTACAGGATGGATCGTCTCTACTTCTTTATGCCAGAGGCAGAACCCATCACGGGCCCTTTTTTGGCTTTTGTTGTTATAGCATTAGCTTCCTGAATTGTAAGGTAGTTTACTGAGTTTAAACAGATTCTGCCTTTTGTAAAATGATGATGTCATTGTTGATTGAATGAAATACTTATGAGGGGGTGGAAAGTTCTTCTACAACACATTTGGAACTCACTGTGTTTAGGACTTTGTTGATATGGTAATTCTCAAAAAACCCCAGGCTCTTTTCATGATTAACTTTCTCACTGCTCCCTCTCCCCCTTCAATCACTTAAACAGCAGGATTAAGCATCTGTTCAAGGTTACCACTGCACTTATGCTCTACCGCAAGGTCGGGGCGGGGGACATGAAGGATGGTATTTAGGAGAAAAGAAGGAATTTGTGGCCACTTGATCTGAAAGTTGAAAGCAAGTATAAATATTTTTTTTTACTAGTGTGTTAGAAGAGAACTACTATTTGGTAAACTTTACCAAAGAAAAGTGAGTGCAGGTTTCTGTGTGTGTGCACTTTTATGTAGGCGAATTTTGAATGAACACTCTAGCTGGCAATTGGTGATAAAGTTTTAAGTTTTCCTTGTTTGTACACTAAAGATTTATATCCAGTGCCTCTCCTATCTACTGATTTGATTTTGTACTGAAACGTATTTTCAAACAGGAGAGCCTTTAACAACAACAAAAAAAATCACAGTGTCTTCAGCGGGAGTATGAATGAGCCAGGTGTGTGTGCTGCCCCTCACCCTCCACCCCTTTGAGGTTTATTTCAGAATGTCCCCAGTTTCTTAAACAGAAAAATAAGTGGTAAAATTACCTTTTGGAAACTGAGCCTTAAATTTTTTAAAGGGAGAAATAAGTGTTTCCCAACTCACACAGCATAAGCAATGTTTGATAGCAATATAACGCCATATTAAACTCTGAGAGTGTTATATCTCTTCTGGTAACCATGTACAAAATGTGAAACTGTCTTACCGTGAATATAAATAAATTCTATATTTCTAAATATGTGTTACATTATTTTCCCTCTCCTCTCCCCTGTTCTAGTTTGGGGTAAGTTAAATTCGTTCTTTTTATAAACAAGGATTGTTTGTTTTTCATATCAATGGCATAGTTAGATTTTATTGGACTGGAATGTCTGGGAAATGAGAACATGAACGGCTAGTTTTGTTTTTTGTTTTTTTTTTTTTTCTTTCTCTTTTTTTCAGCCTAATTATCTATCTGGACTCTGACCCTGGGACTCTACCCTGAGCAAGTCATAGACTTCACTTAATTTGTAGGTGAACTCAAGCAACTATCTTTTAATTGACTATGGTATGTCCAGCATAGCGCTATCAGTTATATTCTTATCGAACTGGATGGGTTTGGTTCCAAAGGAACATTTGCAAACAGGTTACCCTACTAGTCAGCTACTCTTCTGTTCTTACCCTCCCCCCATCCTTTTCCCCTTTGTTCTTACCCTTTGATTCTTTACTTTGATTTTTTTTATTTTTTATTTTTAAGTAATTTCTACACTCAAGGCGGGTGAACCTACCACCCTGAGATCAAGAATCACATGCTCTACTGACAGGCAGCCCGGGGGCCCTGGTTTTTCCCTTTGATCTTGACTGAAAATCACCTAATCCATATATGTATGTTGGGGTGACTCTTTGTCTTGTTTTTTTTTTTCTCAGAGCAGTCCTTTTTCCCTTTTACTTTCCATGTCCAATATAATTTAAATTAATGAAGCCATTCTATTAATTAGCCCAGTTCTCAAAAAACCTGATAGAACAATTAACAGCTGTTTTGTTTGGACACCAATAAGATGTATCTTTCTAAGAGCACTGTTAAAACAATAATGCTATCACGTATTCATTAGAAAATCTAATTCTATCTCAATAAGAACTTTTGTAGGTCTTTGATTTATACAACTAGCTTTTAAGTTGTTTGGGGAATTGCCATGCTGCTGCAAACTTGTTTTTAGAAAGCAAATATTGCTCAGATTTAGCATATGTTCCCTAGAATTCCTGTTTTTGCATTTGCCTTCCCTAATATTGTTTTAATTCTTTTATTATTATTTTTTAAAGATTTGATTTATTTATTCATGAGAGACACAGAAAAAGAGAGGCAGACATAGGCAGAGTGAGAAGCAGGCTATCTGCAGAGAGCCCAATGTGGGACTTGATCCCAGGACCCTGGGGTCAGGACCTGAGTCAAAAGCATACCCTTAACCACTGTATTGTGCCCAAGATCGGGAATCCGAGAAACCACCGAGGAGCCACACGGACGCAAACACACGAGGGTTTATTTACAAGCTCGAGCTTGGGTCCAAGTGTACCTGACACAGTGGAGCAGGGACTCCAAGACTAAGAGGCGTAGCAGTGTTATAGGGGCCAGTGGCCAATGAGATTGTAACATACGCAGAAAGTTGCACAGTCATGTCGGTCCACACGCAGGTGGCCAACTGAATTACGATTCACCTTATAGTGACCATTTGAACTAGCCCATTATTCTGGTTAGAATTGGTGCGCAGGTTTGGCGGGCAAAAGAGGCGTTTTCATTCCTTGGCAGTTAAAGGTCAGAGGTCCCGCATTCCTATGTGTGCTGGTTTCTGATAAGGGTGTGCTTAATAGCTAAACTAGGGTGAGGGAGTGCCTTAAGCAATAGGCAGGTCGTGTGGGGGGTTTTACATGGGATGGCGGGTGTAGCACAAAATGGAGTTAGTCCTGCTCTGCTTGTCCAGGGGTAGGGGATTTTTGTTAGATTTCCTGGGTCCCACACACTGAACCACCCAGGTGTCCCCCTAATATTGTTTTACAATGACTTTAGAAATCTCTGTCCAGAGTTTAGTCTTCTAAACTTCTGAGTCTTCTGTAATTATAATGGGATACCAAGGATTGGCAGAATTTGGGGAGAAAAATCCCATTAGATAAGACCTTTCATCTAGCCCTTGCACAGATTCATTCATTGAGCCTCAAGGTTGCCTTTCTAAATTCCAACTCTTCCTGGCCATATTTACAGACACAGGGTTCTAGGAATGCCAAGATTTTCTGAAATGTCCTGGCACATCTTAGGATTGGATGAGCAACTGTGGTAAGAAGCAGTAAATATACTCAAAGCATGGGAAGTAGTCCTGGATCATAGTCCGGTGCAAAAAACAGTCTTGAGGGAAGTTTTCCTGGATTAGCAGACTTTCCAAGGCATATGTATCTTTGCGTTGGTGGTTTGCCATCATCCCTTCCATGCTTATGTTGCACTTTGGGCATTCTGTTGCTAACTTAAGAGCTCTTCATTTGTCATGACTACAGATAATGTTCTGTGGGCACGAGGACTGCCTTTTGGCCAGAGTTGCTCTCAGCCGTTGTCTCTGAGATGTGGCTTTCTGCCAGGCCTGAGGAGGATGTGATGGGAGGTGGGTTGAAGCTGGCATTTTGGGTTGGTTCGGAAAACTAGGGCCTGCTAAAAATCTTGAAAAAAGCTGTGGGCTTGCTTTATTTAATACTAGTTTCTAATGGATTAATGCTAGTAGTATTTGATGTTATTTTTTGGAATACTGGTTAGATTGATGAGATAGAGAGTCACAAAGATGTTTTCTAATTGTGACTCTAGCACTCACAGGCTTTACAGCCTTTGACAATTTTCTGATTCTCAGTTATCTAATTCTTCTTCTTTTTTTTTTTAATTTATTTATTCATGAGAGACACACAGACACAAGAGCACAGAGAGAGAGAGAGAGAGAGGCAGAGACACAGGCAGAGGGAGAAGCAGGCTCCATGCAGGGAGCCCGATTTGGGACTCAATCCTGGGACTCCAGGATCACGCCCTGGGCCTAAGGCAGATGCTCAACCGCTGAGCCACCCAGGCGTCCTGACTTTTAAATTTTTTTAAAAAAAGATTTTATTTATTTATTTGAGACAGAGAAAGTAAAATGAGTGAGAGACAGAGCATGAGCTGGGGGGAGAGGCAGAGGGAGAAGCAGATTCCCTGCTGAGCAGGGATCCTGATGCTGCAGGACTCCATCCCAGGACCCTAAGATCATGACCTGAGTGGAAGGCAGAAACTTAACTGTTGTGCCCAAAATTACGTATCCGAGAAACCACCAAGGCAAACACAGGAGGGTTTATTTACAAGCTTGAGCTTGGGTCCAAGTATACCCGACATAGCGGATCAGGGATTTGGACCCTGAGATGAGTTCCAGCTTAGTTTTATGGGCTGGTCTAGGGGACCTCCAGAAGGGGTGGAGGAATTTCTCAAGTTCTGTTCTCTTTCTGATATGGGACTTTCTGCCACTTGCTTGAGCTCTGTTCTCATTCTAATATGGGGCTTTCTAGGGCGTTAAGCTGTAAACTGTTTTTTTTTCCTGTATGAAGCAAGGTAAATTTCAGGTCTTATTCACAGGGGCCTGGGATGGCTGTACTTGTGCTAATGCTGAACCTAAAGTGGAATGGTCTTAATTTTCTCGGCCTCCACATAACCAACTGAACCACCCAAGTGCTTGATATTTTTATTTTAATTTTTAAATTTCTCATTTCTATGAGTTATATTTGGCTTTTTCAAATGTACTTACTCTTGAATAACTTTTAAAGCATCTGATGCTTATTGATTTTATATTTTTTCCAATAATTCCAAAATCTTACATCTTTTGAGGGTATAAGTCCCCCCCCCCCGCCCGTTGTTTCTCATTAATGGAGCTTTATTTCTTTGTGTGTTTAGAGATATTTCACGATGATTTGTCATTTTCTATGGATTTTTTTTATCTTCCATTAGGCCTCTAGAACAGGAATCAGCCAATTGTAGCCTATAGGCTAAATCCTGCCCTCTGCCTGTTTTTGTAAATAAGATTTTATTGTAAGCCAGCCACACCTATTTATTTATACATTGTCTGTGTTTGTTTCTGCATTATAACAGCAGGGTCAAGTAGTTGCAATAGTGATTGAATGGCCCACAAAGCTTAAAATATTTGCTCTCTGGTCCTTCACCCAAAATAGTTTGCCTACCCCTGCTCTAGGGTATTATCAATCTGGGACCACTTTAAACTAAATTATTGACTTGAGGTTTATTGAACCATGTAAACAGTCAGAATTTAGCCTGTAAACCCAAATGAGAACCATTTTGTGGTTTTTGAATTCTCTGTATAATGTTTTTGAAACTCATCCATATTGTTGTGTTTATAAGCAGTTCGTTCCTGTTAATTGCCAAGTCGTTTAAAATCCTTTAGGGAAAATTATTTTTCCCTTTCACTTAGCACTAAGGATTGACAAAGACAGTCTCCCTGGCTGGCATCTGGGAGTGGGGGATGGGTGATTTCTACTTTCTTCTTCCTTAAAGGATGCACCCCTTTGAGATCAAGCTTCAAGGGAAGGGTCTCTGGTTGGAGGTTAGTGGTCTCACCTTGGGCAGGCCTTCAATTTTGTCTCTCATTCCTTAGGCCCCTGATGCTATGGAAACCACTGCTCCAGTTTGTTTGTTTTAGCCAATGCCCACAATGTGGAAGCCAGCAGGGGCCTCTGTGCTCTGCTGCTGTCTCTGGTTAACTCATCTGTCTCTGTCTTTGGCCTGAGTAGTCATAACCTTCTTGCTAGTTTCAGAAAGCATTCAAAATAATTTTCTTTTATCAGATAAAAAGAGGGTGGGTTATATGCTCATAGACATAAAAACTTAAGAAAGCAACAACTCTAAAAAAAAAGTTTCTCTGAGCCATTATTTTATTTTTTTAAAGATTTTATTTATTTGAGAGAGAGTGAGACAGAGCACGAATAGGGGGAGGGGCAGAGGGAGAAGCAGACTCGCTGCTGAGCAGAGAGCCCTTTGTGGGGCTTGATCCCAGGACCCTGGGATCATAACCTGAGCCAAAGGCAGACAATCGACTGAGCCACCCAGGCACCCCTGAGCCATTATTTTAATATAAAGAGCTAAACTTTTTTCTTCAGAATTATAACTTTTAATTTGTAAATTAAATACTATGATGAAGGTACACAGGAAGATACTGACCAACACTGGAAAAGCTGTTCAATCTTTGGTGTCTGGAGAGAGTAAGTAACCTAATGGCATGCAAGCAGCTGAAAGCAGCTGCAGGCTCAGGGGCATTCTCTGCTTTGTGATAAGTGGCAAATTCTCTTGATGCCCAGGTTATACCCTGGGTGGAGGTCCTGTCAAGGCCTTTTATGGCACATCATGGGGGTCAAACATCCCTGTGATGGGCGCTCCTTTGCTGTTAATAGGAAGCATAGAGCAATTTTGGCTACTTGTTGGCCTCTTGGCTCTATATCTGGAAAAGATGCCCAGGATAGCTTTGAAAGTAGAGCATGTATCCTATCTTGGTGAACTAAAATATTTTAGATCCCTTTGAGACCCCCACACTATGATTAAAGAGTGAGAGGTGTCAGGAAGAGTGGGACCAAAGAGTCAGTCTCCTCTCAAGGTTGAATATGATATGTATTTCTTTTGAAAATAAGTGAATTTAATTTTTTTGGAAAAGCTTTGAAAATCCTGTCCTTGACTTGGTTAAGATACATCCTTGCCAGTTACAAAAATCAATTGGGAATCATAGGTTAGAGTTGGGAAAGCTCTCAATTACCGTTTCTCTGGCTTTATAAAGTAAAATGCAGATATTTGGTGCCTGCAGAGTCCATCACTGTTCTGGGCCAGGGGACACAGCAATGACAGAGAAAGACAAATCGCTGGGTTCATAGAAATCTACTGAAGCAGATGGAAAATTCTAAAAAATCAAGAAACAAATGATGGACAAAACCATCACAATGAATTCATAGTGGCCTTTACTTTTTTTCAGATAAGCCTGGGATAGTAAACGCCTAAACATTCCTTAGAGTTTACGGCAAGTATACTACAGTTACACAGTGTCGATGGAATCATGCTCTGTGATTGGAAGAAGGTAGTGAACCTAAGCTCTGTGGAGCACATACCTACAATGCTTATGGCTGAATCGACTGAGCATTTGACCTTGGTTAAGGCTTGTTTATCACAGCCATCTTTTGATGCAGCAGGCCTGACGTCTAGCTGTTGCTAAATCAGGCACAAGTGAAAGAGTACCAAGTTACCTAACTGGAAGGAATTTTCATTGCTAGTTGTTTGTGAGGCGGGTTCTCAAACTGTTCCTGAAGAGCTAGAATTTTGCTCAGGATGAGGCAGGGGAATGGCTTCGAAACCCTGTTTTATCCAGTAGGTTCTACAGTAATTTAGTTCACCAAAGGAGTGACAAATGAGATACCATAGCTTCAGCTGATATATTCCTTGGTTTAATACCTCTTTTTGGAAAATGCTTCTAATAGTGATTTTGCATAGATATTTGACACATATTTGATGAAATGCAGATAATGGCGGATTCTGTTAGTCCTGAGGCTCTACACTGTCCAAGACAGGAATCTGCATTACAGAAGCTTAGAACCCCGAAGTAGAGACAGGACCACTAAGCAAAAGAGGAAGCACAAGGCCTATGGGGTTTGTTTTGTTTTGTCTTTTTGTCTGTCCCAGGAGGAATGTGCTGTGGGAGTCTGGAGAAGTGATTGATGCTGGGGATGGAGATGTGTGGGAGGGAAGACATTGAGCAAGCTGTGGAGGATGAATAAGTGCTTTCTGGGGAAATTAGGGAAAACGCAGGTGAATGGATTCCTTGTTCTGTACATAGACCACACCTCCCCCGCCCTGGCCCAAACAAAACAAAAACCTGAATAGGAGAGAGATGCTTATAATCACAGAACTGTTTACCTCTGAAATGTCCCCCTTTTGTTTTTGCAGAGCCATTTTTCTACCTCTACTACCCGAACCCAAGCCAACATTGTCCCTCACCTGGGCCACAGTAAGAATCTTGCAACTGATCTCCCTGCCTCTGTTCTTGGCTCCAAAATTGTCTCTTTGGTCAAAAGCCACTAGTGTGAACATTTTAAGTTGTAACTGAATCATGTCACTCCCACATTCAAAACTCTCTGATGGTTTCCCATCACACTGAGAATAAAATCTAGAATCCTCTTCTGACCTCCAAGGCCTTGCTATGGAAGATCTGGTCACTGGTCACCCCCTCAGACCGATTTCTGAGATTCTTTCCTTTGTTCAACTTCTTACCACACTCTGGCCTTTTTGTTCTTTTTTGAAGCCAACAAGAATATTCATGCCTCAGGGTCTGGACACTTCTTATTTAAGCTTAGGATGTTCTTCTCCCAGAAGTCTGCAAAGCTCCTTTCTATTTCATTTATCTGCTCAAATATCCCCTCCCGGCATTGCCATCCTACTGGGTGTGTAGCAGTCCTTACCACTCCCGATCCTCTGACCCTGCTTTTCTTTCTTTCTTTTTTCTCTTTCCATTAGCACTTATTTCCAAACATTATGTATTCATTTTATGCATTCTCCACTACACAGTAAGCCTAATGTTTGCTAAAAGAGTGGGTAAATCAGTGATCATTTCTCAATCTCTCCCTGACTTTCATGACCTTGGCGACTTGGAAAACGACAGGCTGGTTATTTTTAGTATATCCTCTAATGCGGGTGGGTTTTTCATGACTAGATCCATGTTATGCATCTTTGGCAGGAGTAACAAGAAGTGATATGCTGTAGCCTTTTCGTGGCATCCTATCAGGTCATTCACTCACTGCTCTGCATCACCCTGCATGGACTCTGACACCTGCTCTGGTCCACCCTGGCTTTCCGACTACCTTGCTGAGGCCCACCTGACTCTGCCCTGCTTCTAGCTTTAGGCCTGAATTGTTCAGGAGAAAAAGAGAAAGGAGAAGCATGTTTACTTGTTTGTTTTGATTCATGGTTGCAGAGTGTATCTTTTTCCAACCCTTGTTTTCAGTCTTACATATTTCTTTACACATAGACAAGTATTTAAGACAGTTTTAAGACATTGACTCTTCTAGTAACGAGGTCACTTTCCTGGATGGATTTTAATTTGGCTTTAATAAACAAAGAATATGAAAATGCTTTAGGCTTATGCTTTCAAGTTTCATTTTGAAAGCTGAGGTGTGATATTACTGTTGTAGGATTTCTCTGCCTCCAAAGGCCATGGTTCTTGTCATAACACTTTGAAGAATGAAGGGGTAGGCCAAAGAGTGGTGGGCAGCAAAGCAAAGTTTATTGAGTGATAGTATAAAGCAGCCAGAGAGGGAGGGGCCCCAAGAAGGTTGCCCTCAGAATTCTTAAGTTTAGTGGTTTTTGTGAGCTCCTTTGTGGAACGATCTTCTCCAACTAGGGTGGGCTGAGTCACACTAGTCAGGACTTCAGTCACGTATCTGTCTACCTATTAGGTTAATGTCAACATGCTGATGGTCTTTTTCCTGACATCTGGGGACTTATGTCTTAACTGTCCCTTGCCTGTGATAGTGACAAATGCTTTGTGGTTATTTGCCTTGTTTTGGGACATTTTACAGAAGTCATTTCTGCAAAGGCTGAGAAGCAAAATGCTAGTGCAGTCTTATCTAAGCTGCAAAGCAGTATATTAGTGTGGTTTTATTTTATCTGTCTTGACTCCGTATTTTCTTGTTGGGGACCCTGGTCATGATTACCCGATTGTCCAACTAACTCCTAACATTACTATGAACCCAATTGAAGTCTGGTATTACTTGGATGCAGTGGGTAACGGTTATCCTTCTCTTTCCCATAGTCTTCCCTGCCACTTTCCCTGCCACGGAAGTTGGCATGTGCCCCCCAGGCTGGTGAGTTAGAGGATTTCTTCTGGTCTGAGGGTGGACGTATGACACAAGAGTGTCAAGCAGACACTTTTTGAAAGAGAGACAGGTTCTTTTCTTCTGAGATTGTAGGTGGAAAGAACTACCCAGATCTAGAGATCCTGAGGGTCATCTTTGCTGTCACATGGAAAGTATCTCCCGAGAATGAAGTCGACACAGAGGAAGGCAGACAGAAAAAGAGAGATCCATTCAGATGATATAGTTTGATACCTTTCATCTAACAATGCCTGAAGCTAGAAAACTGATTTTCCAGATACAAAAGTTGATAAGATCTCCTCCCCCGTTTAAGCTAGAGTAGGTTCGCATTTAGTCACTTAAGTTTATAGCGATAGTGTGTTGCAAATGAAACAACTCTAAAACAAATGGTTTTATAAATAGACACATGTAATACATATCTGTATACACACACGTGTATACACACGCGCGCATCACACATACACACACACTTTTCCATTTTTAGCTAAGGAATCCCCCCCCCCCGCCCTTTGAATTCTACAATACAGTCCATAAAACATAATATTGAATCAAGGATGGGTTTCCAAAGACCAGAGCCTCATTCACTTGGTTGCCCTTTGCCTTCATCAATGCTTTCCACCCTATGAAACCCGAAGGCTCCCCGGACAAAAATTAAAGCACAGCTGTAATGCGACGAACATGCAATTTTAAGGAATTTTCTTCCCTCAATTGTGGACCTAATTTTAATGATTTAAAAACAAAATCTGTACAACAGACCTTGTTTAGATGCATTTACAGCATCTAAATGTCTCCCTCAGAGTAGTTTTTCAGACAGCATCAATTACTAAACTAAATTAAATCTTAACGTAATTAAACTTGAGTCTAACTGAGACAGGTCATTGTGCCTAGGGGCTTCTGGAAGCTTCCTGCTCAGTGCAGAACTCCCATCTGAGGCAGAGAAGCCGGTGTGGGCTGTTTCTGCAGACAATGGAGCTTGCAGAGGTATGGATTCTTCCAGCAGCTGTAGAGCACAGAATCTCTGCTCAGTGCTAGGGCAAATAGCCAGGCAGTCTGAAGCAAGGCCCAGTTACCGCAAACTCCTAGGAACTGGAGGAATAGTTTCCAGAAGTCTCCGTCCACCGTTTTAGTGTGAGATGGGGGAAAAAGCATTTGAAGTCCTGAATATTTCTCATTGTTAATCTATACCTGATTCTACTCTCTGTAGTCAGAGAGAAGTCCCCACATTCAAAACTAGACACTTATTTGTGTCAGAGTTGTAGGGCGGTAAATTTCATCAGCGAACACATCACTCCAACAGCTGAACATAAAAGGGATAATTTAACAGACTCTCCAAGGGATTTATCAATATTGGGAATTTGAGGTCCTACAATGCTTTCTTCTACTTTTAGGGGGAGCATGAGAAGGCAGGTCACCATGTGTTTTTCTGAAGACACACACCTACTATAGGAGAGAAAACTGCTTTACAGAAAAACAACTCTCACAATCTCCGAATGTATAAACCATGGCAGCATTTGAAAAAACAAACAAACAAACAAACAAACAAACAATATAAGAAGTAACCCATCTTCTCATCATGACTGGGAACCTTAGCATTTTGGTTGTTTCTTTGACCTGTTTTCTATCTTCTCTTTTCTTCTATTTATAGTGTGACTCCTTTAGCACTTGTCTGGCTTTGGTTGCCTATGCTCGGTTCATTTTTGGTTTGCTATTTTTAATATGCTGTTGAGGTAGTTTTGGATCAAAATCATGTATCTTGGCAGCACAAATCATTCAGCTAACAAAGGCATAGTAATCACTGAAGTGATGACCAAATCAGTTTTTTTTTATGTGTTCAATTTTTTTTAAAGCATTTCCAAGTGGATATATGAATTTGTATGAGATTTGCTTTGGAGAAAAAAGCATATATTTCCTAGTACTGACCTCATTTCCTTCTAAAGTGGTCTCATCAAATAATTGCTTACATCATTAGAAGAAAATTCATAGACATAAGCCAAAGTCTGAGGCCAGAAATTTAACTTCATCTTCTATTAAGAAAGTAAATAATGTCATATCAGCAGTCTTTTTTTCTTTTTTTTCATAATGGGAAATTGCTACATGGCCATAGGTTTTAAATTTCTTCCTTTTCTCTAATTTTCCCAATAAATTCCAATTCAGGGGATTTTGTTCTGCTATTGTCATGTCATATTTATGGATGAAATTAAGAAAGTGGTTCTTCTGGCAACAGTTCAAAATCCTTTGAAAATGAATCATTTGTACAGTAGCTCAACTTTCTGAGCAAAAACTTTAGGGACGTTCATTCATTCATTCATTCATTCATTCTTCCATTCATTCCATGGTCACTGAAGTAGAATCTTTCCTGACATCCCTCTGACTGGGCAAGAATGTTATCTTTCCATGTTGGGTGCCTCACCTGGCTGGCTGTCTGTTTCTGTGGCCCTGGGGCAAGAGCTAAGGTTGTCTGCAGATCTCTTGGGTCTCTGGCTCCGTGTCTCCAGGCTCTTGAGGTGGAAAGGGCCATGACAGGTGGGAAGAGTCCTGACAGTGAGTCGGGCTTTTGAACCCTGACTCCTGAGATTGCTACAGGTATCCCTCATAAAGGGACTGCATGTGGTCCCTGCTTTGTGGGCAGATCTGTAGCTGCCCAGTGGTTGGTGTTTTAAGAATTCTGATTTCAAATAAGGGTGAGGGGGATTGTGGTTCTCTGGATATTCCCCAGTGTTGGGATTTTTACACATAATTGAATTGTTCCTTTAAAATATCTCTCTTAATTCTTCTTTGTCATCATCATTCAAGCAGCATTCAGACCTTTTCAATCTCTTGCTAGATTACAGAAGTTTTAGAAGTAAACTTCTCCAAGTCTGAAGCCACCCTCACATTGAGCTTCCTCCAAGCTCCCTTTCATCATGCCATAGTTCCTTATTAGATACCAAATGAAGTCCAAATCTTAAGCCTGAAATTCTAGGCTCTCCACAATATAATTCCAAGTTGCTAAAACTCTTATTTATTCCCTTTCCTCTAGGCATGTGTGCATACTTGATGTTTCCAAAACACCCAGTGGCAGAGACTATTTATTATCTTCAAATTCATTCTCTTCCTCATTCTTAGTCATGAACCCCACTTTTATTTAAGATATCAGCATATCCAGTGGAAAACTGTGTTCTGTAGGCTCTGTTGCAACCATGCATAGCTATGGGACTAGTTTCTTGTCGGAAGAACATGAATCCAAGTACATCTGGGAGGTATCTGTACAAAATATTTTTTCTTTCTAGCTGGTTGGTTTGGGGTGCAATGAGTGAAGCTCTGGTAGCCATTTTGGACCTTGAGGACAACGACCAGACTCCAGGCAGGCAGATCAGGCATCTGAAAGGAGTCTAGGTCCCAGTGACTTTGTGGATCTATCTCATCAGCTCTACCTCCAATGTTATTTGAGTCATTATTTTGTTCTCTAAGTACATGAAACTGAAACTAATCCCAACTGATACACATACTTCATGGAGGAGGTTATATTGAGGTGGTCCTTGAGGGAAGAATAGGATTTAGACAGGCAAGAAACATCACAGGCAAGAGAAACATAACATAAATGCCTATTAAATTCACATTGTACTTTACAGCTTATAAAGTGCATTCATATCCACTATTTTGTTTGTTCATCATAACAATTGTGTATGTTATAGGCAAATATTATCCCCATTTTACAGATAAAACTATGGAATCAAAAGTTGAACAAATGATTAAATGGAAAGAACATTGGATATGTAATCAGAAAATCTGGGTTTAAGTTTCTTTTTGTGATGGACAGACTTTAGGGTGGACCCATAATTCTTTTCCTGGTGTTCCTACTTTTGTAATTTCCTCCTTTTGGGTGTACGTGGACTTGTGACTTCCTTCTAATGAGTAGAATGTAACAAAGATGATGAGATGTTACATCCCATTACATTATATATCACTTGGTCTTGCTGGCTTACTCACTGGAGTCTTTCTCTCTTTATTGCTGACCTTGAAGTAGGAAGTTGTCATGAATCCTATAGCTATAAGGGACCACATGCTGCCAAGAACCGTGTGAGTGGGAAAGCGGATCCTTCTCTAGTTAAGCCTCCCGATGAGACCTCAGCCTAGGCTCATACCTTGACTGCACAGCCTGGTAAGACTGTAGTAGCTTGTGAGGCCAGCTAACCCACGTCCAGACTCTTGACTCATAGTAACTGTCAGAAAACAAACTGTGTTGCTTTAAACTACTGAGTTTATGGTAGTGTGTCATGCAGAAATAGCTAATATACTTATCTACTAGTTGTGCAGCCTTGAGATGATTATGTAACCACTCAGTCATGGCAGAGACGATTAACTGTTCATTGTTAAGTTATACTTTCTCTTCCACAGAATAACACTGTCACTGAGAAGTGGCTGGTCAGCAGGGACAACATTTCTCAGGCCCCCTTGCATATAGGTAGAACCAAAAACTGGTTCGCACCAATACAATGCAAATGGAAGTCATTGATCACTGCCAGGCTGAGGTTGTTAGAAGTGGATGTGCTTTCTCCACTCTTTCTTTGCCTGCCAGCTGGAGGCAAATAACTGTGAGGCCCTAGGGCTTGGTGAAGCCACAGTCAGAAGGAGCCTGGGCTCTTCAATCACCTCAGGCAAGAAAGTTACTCAGTGGCCAGGAATACCTGCATCACCTTGTTATGTGAATGCAAAATAAACCTTACTGTGTTAAGCCCTGACTTTTCCCAATTTATTTATTGTAGCACTACTTTCCCCCAAGTACAGTTTCAATGTTCTTATCTGTAAAATGGAGATACAGTTGTGACTGAATGAAATAATCTATTTGAAACACTTACTAAATTGTAAAATATATTTTTTAAAGATTTTATTTATTTATTTGAGAGAGAGAGAGAGAATGTGTGTGTGTGTTTGAGAGAGAGAGAGCAGGAGCAGGGGAGAGATGTAGAGGGAGAAGCAGACTCCCCCCTGAGCAGATTTCATCTTCCTAGAAAGAACTCTCATCGAGTCCCACCTGCTGTGGGACTCGATCCCAGGACCCCAGGATCATGACCTGAGCCAAAGGCAGATGCTTAACTGAGCCACCCTGGCCCCTAAACTGTAAAATATTATGTTAACACAAGGTGTTCATAGTATCTTTACAAAAGCCCTAATATGTAAATAAGGAGGGAATTAGTTCCTTATTTATTTTAGAGGGGATAAAATGAAAATGTGGCAACAGGACCTGTTTGAGGTCACTCTGTGAATTAGTGATGGGGTGGAGGGTAAGGACTAGAACTTTCAATCTTCTGCCTAAAACTCTTCTGTAACATCACATCAAGTGTTCAGAGGTTTGGAAGGTGTGCAAATCCGGGGAGGTTGCAGGAAGACATATTTCTTTAAACATGAGCAGAGTAAGTGCAGTGATTTCAAGGCTGTCCCTGTGGGGTTGAATCCAATGCAATCCCCTCTGCAGAGGTTGCATATTTGGGTGTCAGTACCTTGAAAAGAAACATAGCTATACCTTACGTATGTTTTAGTTAAATTAAAATATTAATGTGTATTTATTTTGAGGTGATGGTTGAAATACCTTCCTTGTGTGTAATGGAATTTTCATCTTTTGGCAACGGTGAAGACAGCTCATTTAGCTACATATGTTGTCAGTGAAATTTCCCACATGCTTACACGAAACATTTGTCTTCTCCAGATGGCCTGTGTAAAGCCCAGTTGTTCTTTCAAATAAATTTATAGTTATGACAAATGTGTTATCTTTCTAGACTCGATGAGAGTTCTTTCTTGGAAGATGAAATAACCTCCTACCATTCAAAAGGGAAGGGTGAGCACCGAACTGTTCTCAGGCTGAAATATGGTGGGATCTGAGTTTAAAGAAGTCAGTAGGTCAGATATGTCGTTTTTGCTCCCCTCCCCCTATAGAATCTGTGTGGCCTCAGGTTCCCCACTCACTAAACACACTAAAGAACCCCAAACACAGAAGTTCCTCTGAAGAGAATCCACATAGTTCTAACCTCTTTTCAGTCTTTTTTTTTTTTCCAGTAACACCTTACTTTCTTTGGTTAAAAATCTAAACATCGGGGGATCCCTGGGTGGCGCAGCGGTTTAGCACCTGCCTTTGGCCCAGGGCGCGATCCTGGAGACCCGGGATCGAGTCCCACATCAGGCTCCCGGTGCATGGAGCCTGCTTCTCCCTCTGCCTGGGTCTCTGCCTCTCTCTCTCTCTGTGTGACTATCATTAAAAAAAAAAAAAAAGTAAAAAAAAAAATCTAAACATTGGGATGCCTGGGTGGCACAGTGGTTGAGCGTCTGCCTTTGACTCAGGCCGTGATTCTAGAGTTCCAGGATCGAGTCCCGCATCCTGGTCTCTGAGGAGAGCCTGCTTCTCCCTCTGTCTGTGTCTCTGCTCTCTCTGTGTGTCTCTCATGAATAAATAAATAAAATCTTTAAATAAAAAAATCTAAACATTTATTATTCAGTATTTGGTATATAAAAATGAATGTCTGTACCACATGTATATGTTAAGAAGCACGTCATAAATGGAATACCTGTGGAACCACTGATTGACTTCAGAGTCAGAACATGACTAGTGCTATGGTATTGACCTGTGGTTCCTTTCTTTTCCCATCCTTCCCCTACATCACTGAACCAATGTTGTGCCTTACTTTTTTAGACTTTTCATGAACAGATTACAATTGCTTATAAAAATGCTCAGAAACCTTTGTGGGAGAATATACAATGTGACTTCAGCTGGGTGTTTACAATCATTCTTAACCTTTTGCTGAGGACTTTCAGGTCTATGATGTTTGATATTTACAGTAGTCCTGTGAGCTGGCCAGGATGGACATCTTATACTTGTACAGACAGAAAACAGAGGCCAGCACGTGACTTACACTTGACACATGGGCAGCAGAGTTGAGACTAGAGCCAAAGTTTTCAGACCCTAAGTCCTTGATCTTGGCATATTGCCTGTGAGTGGGTAGCTGCTATTGAGTAGATTTCAATGGAGAGATCCTAGTTTCTAACCCGACAGAAATATTACTGCAGGCTCGAGCAGCAGAGAAATGGTAGCATGTATCATCATGATCAGATGCAGTACCTCGGGGCCTGGTGTTGTATCTTATTTTCTTGTGTGTTCTCAGCCCTCAGCACGGTGTGTGACACACAGTAGGCCTAGGTTAGGAGCCTGAACTCTAGCATTGGACATCTTGGGATTGAAAACTGGCCCTTTGTTTAGTAGCATTACGACATTTGGCAAGTTAATTAACCTCTTTAAGCCCCAGTTACTCTTTTGTAAAATGAGCCTAATCACAGCAATGCTGGGGGCTGCTGGGAGGAGTAAATGAGACAGTGATGGTGACGGCAGCTGCTTGGCACAGAGCATGCACCCACTAGATGGTAGCTAAAAATAAAAAATGTCTTTGGGTGAGTCATGGCATTCCACCTGTTTGTCCTCCAGAAAGCTCCAGTGCCTCATCTTTGAAGTGAGAGGGGGTAGACAAAAATGACTTCTCCAAGTCTTTCTGACTCTAACTTTCAATGATGCTAGATTTAGTTCTCAAGATTTCTGTTGGCTTAGTTTAACTCAGAAAATCATGTCTTTACCTTTATTGTTCATTTCCAAGTCCTCACATAACACACAGACTAGTGTGGCAAGACAAAATTGCAAATGCTTTTCTACCTGCAAATTTCTTGTTGTCCCCTTGGCCTTCTGCCTATTGGCAGCATTCATTGCTTTGGCCCTGAAAAATGTAAAAAATGAGCTTCTGAATTGATTAAAAAACACTGCAGCATTCACTATTATATTGGGAGCCAGGATTCCCTTTGAAGAGTAAGATTTTTGAGAAAGCAAAGGAATCCTTAAGCACTGACTTCATTTTCGAACTGTAGTCTAGAGATGGATCTAGATTTAATGCCTGTTGGAATGGATGGATATTCTCCATCCAACAGGCATTAAAGCCTAAGTCACTGATGGGAAGCCAATTTTCAGAGGGAATATGACTGAGGCTTTGAGGCTGGTTAATGCTCCTACACTGAGCCATGTGAAGGAGGTGGGGGATCAGAAGGTGAGACACTTTCAATAAGTTTGGAATATATCAGGGTATCGAGCACCTACCTCTCATTTCCCAGGGGGGGTCTGGAAGCAGCAGGCCTTGAAGAGAAGTCCTTCTGTCCTTCTGTCCCAACCCTCCTGCTAACATGGCCCAGCTTAAGAAGAGCAGAATCAGTGGTATGGGATGTGTGGAAAGAATCTCTCCCTGTTTACCCACATGCACACATGAGATCGTACAGAACAGGTACCCGTGGGAGGATAAAATTCATTGGGAGCCAACGAGGAACTTACAGAGGCCTTGGTGTGAAGATGAGAAGGACCTAGGATGACTTTCATGGGCACAGTAGCCAGAAGGAAGGGGAGAGACACTTCTGTATGCAGAGGGGACCAAGGTCTTTGAAGCAAAGAGAGAACGAATTGTATAAGCAACAAAACCAGAGGGTGGCAAGACGGATCAAAAGGGCCGGCCAACTGCAGATACTAGGACAATAGATGCTACTGTTTCGTCTGGGAGACAGGCAGACATGATTACTATGAATGCCACCTGTTATGTGCATATTCAAGTAACAAGTAATAATTCATGATATCTGCAACAACTGTATGTCCAAGGTGCCGTAGCTATGGGAACATGATAGGAGAGCTCCAAAGACAGGGTGATGTGAACTGGGCTGTGAAGAATGTGTAGGTGCTCATGATGTGGAAGAGAGAATGTCAGGCATTCAGAGGAGAGAGAACAACATGTGCAGAGTCTTAGAGAAGTAGTGATCATGAAATGTCTGGGAGATAGCGAGAAGACCAGGTGTCCACATATATCTGTGGGAGAAAGGCAGGACAATGGGCAGGGCAGGGATATTTAATGCCACATTGTACAGGACTTTGTGTGTGACAGGTTAATTCCTCTTAACCCTAGATCACTCTGTAAGGTTTCCCAGAGTTTTCTTTATGAAAGAAATCTGATCATGTCATTTGGCTTAAAGTCTTATATTGGCTCCCCTTAGAAGAGGGATGATTAACTTTTATTATGCCATGGAATCATATGTTAGTCTGATAAAGCTCAGGAAAATACTTTTCAATGCTTAAGAAAAATAAGTAGGATAACAAAGGAAACCAATCGGCAGCCCCGGTGGCGCAACGGTTTGGCACCACCTGCAGCCTGGGGTGTGATCCTGGGGACTCGGGATCGAGTCCCACATCGGGCTCCCTGAATGGAGCCTGCTTCTCCCTCTGCCTGTGTCTCTGCCTTTCTCTCTCTGTGTCTATGAATAAATAAATAAAAATAAAACCTTTAAAAAAAACAAAGGAAACCAATCATATTGAAATATAGTTATTACAATGGCTTAAAATTCATAACATATGTACATCTTCAGTAGGTCTGTAAGAGGTCTAATGACTACTGTAACTTGAAAGTAACAATGTAATAATTCAAGTAACAAGTAATAATTCATGATATCTGCAACAACTGTAAAGTGTGCAAATAGTTGTGATATTGATTGGTTAAGTCATGGATACTGCTAATACTACATGGTTTGTTGTTCATATCTTTAACCAAAGGAAATACTAAATCTAGTTAGAGGTTAGTAAATAGAGATGCCAAGTGTGTGACAGACATGCTTCTGGATTGGTGGCAGGTAGCCCTCTAAGAGTCCTGAAAACAAGGCTTGGTCCTTTGCCCAGGCAATGACCTACATGCGTGAGTCTGCTCACTTTCCCTCAGGTAAGCTTTGGAGATCAAGGTGAGGCTGAGAAAGTCTGTCAGACTCTCAGGACAGGCATTGTTCTCCAACCCAGCCTTTATGATCAGAGTTGGTAGGTTGCTTCTCTGCATGCTGACCCATTTATCTCACTCCTGGCTCGGGTCAGGCAGAGGAGAGGGGTGCTGTTTACAAGACTTCCTTAATGGTTCAGCAATGGCAAGGAAACTCATTGGGAGGCTAGTCTTCCAACACCTGAGCAAAGTATAACATATTAAATTCTTTTCAGTTCATAGCTTCCTCCTGGGATTTGGGTTACCAGGCTCTTTGTTCCATGATCAACTCCCTGCCCCAACCTGGTAGTCATCAGGCTGCTGGATTCGAGGAAGCAGGAGCGGAAAGAGGGGAGAAGGCCATGACAGGGGCAGGGGGACAGTTCAGAAGTAATACTTAGCAATAAAACAATAACTATTGTTTATTTATTATTTCTCATGCCTTTAAATTCAGAAAAATCAGGGACATATTCCTAGCCCCCAAAATGATACCTGACAAATATTAGGAATCAAACCAGCATTTATTTGAATGAATGAATAAATGGATGTCTCTGAAGTGTTTGACTTACAAAAATAAGCAAAAATGTTCTCTATGCATGTAGCAACTTACTAAGCCCCTTTACATATAAATATTAATTGAGTTAGGCTGTTAAAGATCAAAAAGAAGAGACTCAGATTTCTAGATTGAAGCTCTTTTCACTACCATTCTAAGCAGGAAAATATAGTTCTTAGAGATGGATCTGTGTGTGTGTGTGTGTGTGTGTGTGTGTGTGTGTACTGGGAGAAAGGCAGATCTTATCCTGACAAATAATTGCATCTGTTTTATAGTAACTCTCTGTATTCAGAAGTTGGCTTAGAATTGTGATGCTCTCATTTGTTTATTCATTCAATAAAGATTTATTAAGTGCCAGTCATTGTTATAGGTGCTGAGTACAGAGTAGTACAAAACAGTTCCTCCACTCATGGAGATAGTAACCATAGAGAAAGGGAGGAAAATATTAAGCAAACAGTTAAATTGAAGTGTATAATTACAAATTGGGCCAAATGCTAAAAAGAAAAATCATAGGTTATGATCCGGACAGTGTTTTACTATCAAAGAAGGGGCAGCAGAGAAGGGCTTTTCCCCATAAAGAGAGTTCACACACACTTATTCTGGTGGTGGGGATCTTTGTTGTGTTTTATCCGAGAGGCTTTGCCCTTCCATTTTAACGAACCCACATTAAAACATCATCCAAAGATACAATCTGTAAGCTATAGTATATTTTTGTGTTGACCCTATGTGTGTAGGTTGTGAAGGCAAATTCTAAGAAGACGTTTTGGACCAGTTCGTAGACACTAAATCTGGTTTATAAACAGGGACATATGCTGGTGACTGAGTTTTCAACAGGAAACAGTTTAAAAATAATCCATGTGTGGCCACAAAAAGGGACAGATAATCAGGCTAATGTCACGGGTGTGTAGTAAGGGTTTGGTGATTTCGGCTATCATACTACAGCATGGTCATATGACTAAATTTTCTGAACACATCACAGGTAGACCTATTATCCTGAGAGAAATGACCAAAACTTACCTTTTTACATTTGTTCTCCATTTTGGTGATTTGACTGTCTGCTGAAGACCATTAAGTGCAAGATGCCTGTGAGGCATATTAACTACCAGAATGCATATGGAATCCTCTAGAATGGAACAATATTGCAACCTAATAGGATCTATGTGGGGCATAAATAAGACATGACAATTTGGCCATCATCCTGTGTCTGGTTAAGCTTTTGAAAGAATGCTTTAGGTGCCATCTTGTGGTCAGCATTATAAATATATTGAATTCAACTCCTCAATTTGCCAGAAAGATTGTATTTAAAAAGTTTATGGGTGGCGGGGGGGGGGGGGGGGAATAAACAAAAAATTTAAAAGGCTTCCAAAATAGAAAAAAAAAGTTTGTGAAAGCTTTTGGGTGTTTTGGACTTAGAAATTTCCCTATGGAAACCAATGTCATAAAGGAAGTTTCCATTACCAGGCTATGGCAAAACCTTGGTATATTAATCAGATCTCTTTCAGCCTCAGGGGATAGAAATTTATTTCAAACTAGCTTAGGGAAGAAAAGGGGTTAGCTCACAGAACTGAGCTGTTCTGAGCTCACAGAACATCAGGAGTTGCTGTAGGAACCAAGGTCTTGGAGGCTAGATCAGGATCCAAGGTCATCAGGACCTGACCCCTCTGTTTCTTATTTCTGTTTGGTTCCATTTTCTTCAAAGAAGATTGTTGCCAGATGTGCAGATTTCAAACGGTTTCTGCATTATGACTCAGGAACAAATAGAAGGATCTCAATGAAAGACTCTGGCCTGATTTGGGTCACATGCCAATCATGCAGTGATGGGAATGAGGCACCATGAACAGCCAGCTTGAGTCTGGCGATCATCCCCTGTGGTGGTGGGGGGGGGCACGGGGGACAAAGGAGGAGGGATTTTAATGACATGAGCATGTTACCTTAGAGACAGAATATGTAGGAATGCTTCCTGGGAAACTGAACAAGCTAAACTGGAAGAGTAACACAACCCACTACTACATTCCACTACTTGGACACCAGCGCATATCCGTTCCCTTCCCCCATGCATGCAATTTTAAAAGTGCCAAAATACTTTATTTCCTGAGAACAATACAACAACAGAAACTCACCTCTTCCTCAGGAGGAGAAAACTCAAAAGATACATTGAGTTGATGAATTGAACGCCAAGTTTAGGATTTCTGGATAACCTGTATTCCTCTTAGGTCTTAGGTCTCTTGGTCCAACTATCTATTTCCACTGAAAAAAAAAAAAAAGAAAAAAAAAACACACACAACAACTTGACCATGAAGTCAATTCACTTGAATTGATCTGCTTTGGGTTCACTTAATATACCTTTAAAAATTTCCAAAGGAGAAAAATTCCATGAAAACCTTATTTTTGTAAGTCAAACACTTCAGAGACATCCATTTATTTATTCATTCAAATAAATGCTGATTTGATTCCTAATATTTGTCAGGTATCATTTTGGGGGCTAGGAATACGTCCCTGATTTCTCTGAATTTAAAGGCATGAGAAATGAGAAATAATTATAATACTAAGTAACAAAGGGCTACAACTGGAATATGCATTGTGTATATATGTTCTATTTGCAACATTTTCCAGAATCGTATATATTTTACAAGTGGTGCTTATGGAAAATTGAAACTACCAAAATAAAAGAATCTCATTGACATAGAGGATGGGGATAAATAGAACCTCAAAGAGTTAGAGATATTACTAAGATTATTTCAGATTGTAAGACACTTGGCAATGGTTTGCCTAAAACAATGGATGCATTTTCTTCCCCGTTTTAGTTTTCTTAGTCTTTGTTCCGAACAGAGTTTGGTTTGTGCACTTGAGGGATAATTAATCATGAAATGATATTGGAATCAATTTACATTATTTAGTAATTAGTTTCGGAAGAGCTCATTGTCCTGTTAGCATTTCTAATTTAAAGTAAATTGACTTATTTTAAGACATATATTTAGCTTAATGATTACAGGGGAACGATAGGGTAGTGCTTGAAAGCACAGGTTTCCGTGTAAGATTGAACAAAGTTTGAATCCTGGCTCTACTTCTCTATTAGTTGTGTGACCTTCCACAAATTTTCTAACCTGTCTGTATCTCAGTTTCCTGATCTGGGTACAGTGCCTGTCACTTGCCCCATCTGTAGTTTTGCCTTCTGCAGTTTGGGTTACACACCACTAAGAGGATGAGCAGATGATTCTGACTAATCATCAGAAGGCGGAGACTAGGCTAACTCTGCGTCAGGATGCTACATCATTCCTCTCACTTCATCTCATCACATAGGTGTGTTATCATCTCACATCAGCACAAGAAGAAGGGTGGGTCTGAGAAGGTATTTTGAGAGAGAGAACACATTCATAACTTTTATTTCAGTATATCGTTATAATTGCTCTACTGTTAATTATTGTCATTAATCTCTTACTGTGCCTAATTTATAAATGAAACTTTATCATAGGTATGTATTAATAGAAAAAACCATGATATATTTAAGGTTCAGTACTATCTGTAGTTTCAGGCATCCTCTAGGAGTCTTGGAATGTATTTCCTATGGGTAAAGGGAGATACTTTAGTGGAAATAATACCAGGACTAAGTTCCTAAGGTTATTGTGAGGATTAAATAAATATCTGATGGTATTAGCACATCAAGGTACAAAACTGTTAAAAGAAAAATTAGAAAAAAGCAAAGCTTTTCTTAAATGCCTTCTATAGGCAGGCACTACATGGTTAAAATTCATTTATTATTGCCATAGAGACTGTTGATTTAATGATCATCTATTCATAGAATTGATTAATTGGGGCCAATAGCACTTGGAAAGGGTATTGAGAATATAGAAATGAAATGATTTTGTTTTTATTTACTCTATTGAATGGTGTTGTCGGGGAATCACTGGACTAGCAAAATTATGTTAAGGTGTTGCTGACTAGATAGAGTGTTGTTGGTATTGGGGACACTTCTTCCCATCGTTGATGTTTTATTCTATGTGAAGGAAGCTCTCCTAGTGTAGTACTTTGGGTCCCCCCCCTTCTTTGGTTCTTTCTGGAGGGGGAGTCCCTTATCTTTCTTGGTGAATGCAGAAGGAGTAAACATGACTGTATGGCCCAGACTCTCCTCTTTTTCTTTTGGGAGTGAGCCTGTCGGCAGGAAACTTACATTCTACTCTGACTCTCTTTGCCATAAATATACCAGGGACAGGCCCTGTATCTCTGAGGCTTGCCCTCTTTCAGTGGTGCTTGTGACTCAGAAGGTAAGTGTGATTCGTAGGTGGAATATAGTGGAACTCACTTGTCTAAAGATATGGGCCACTTTTGCCAATATTAATGTAATATCCAATTTTCATCTGGCTTACTCTTTGGTCTTATTTTTTTTTTAATCGTCTCATAACATTTGTGGAGGAAGATGGATGTTACTTATTGAAGTCCTAACAGTCCTGTTGACATACTAATTGACATACTAATTGTATATATTCTGCTAGGGACTTTGTAGGCACCTGACTGGAATGCATTTCAGGCGTCTCTACTGAGGGGCAAGGAAGTGCTTGTGTAGGAAACCATTGGTGTGACTAGAACTGTCTACTGAAGTTACCAGGGACTTTCAGTGTGGGTTGAGGGGATTTGGGTGAAGTACCAGCAGTATTGGCTGTAAAGTTGTCCTTGAATCTCCCTTGATTGTGTTAGGTGCCCTTACTCTATGGTCCCACAACCCCTTATTTCCTCCACTATAAAACTTCTGACATTGTACAGGTTCTTTTTTCTTCTAGGCTATGTGAGCAGGGGCAAGATCAGTGTTGTTCGCTGTGGTATCCTCAAGCCTGGGTGATCAATAAATATTTTTTGGATGAATGTTTTGTTTAGGAATAAATAAATGTTCACAGTGGAAAAGCCAACTATGATTATTACTAAAGCTAGTTTTGCTGTTTTGTAAGGAATAAATTTACAACATGTGGAATAGTACTGCTGAACTAATTTAAAATGAAATGCTTGGCTTGAATCCATCTGATACTGGTGTCAAACCTGAAGGAAACTTTTGTCTTTTACAACTTATGGTCCAAGAAAAAAGGTAGAGATGAGATATTTTCCTTTTTTATTTATTTAATTTATTTTAAAAATATTTTTTTTTATTTGAGAGAGAGAGAGAGAGAGAGAGCACACAAGCAGGGGGAGCGGCAGGCAGAGAGAGAGAGAGAGAGGGAGAGGGAGAAGCGGGCTCCTCAACTAGCTGGGAGCCCAATGCGGGCTTGATCCCAGGACCGGGGGCCATGACCTGAGCTGAAAAACTTAACTGACTGAGCCACCCAAGCCCCCGAGATATTTTCCTTTTTTAAAAAAAAACTATATTGTGATCAAGGAGTAGTTTCCATGAAGATAAGTTAGAGTAAGAAATTCATTATACTTGAAGCCTTTCTAATTGGTTCTGTTTGTGAAGTTATGTGAAGTTACTTGTCAAAGTTTCCCAAAGGGAGAAAATCCAGCGTTTTAGATTTGAGCCAAAAAAAAAAAAAAAAAAAAAAAAAAAAAGAGCATGTAATTCAACAATAATGCCAGTAGGTGGTGCTGTTTCATGTAGCAATTGAGGCTTTTGGGCTTGAGACTGATGGAGATCACAGCGTAAATCTCAAAATGAATTAGATTAGTTTCTGAAAGGTTGAAAGGATTTTTAACAACAAACAAGCAATAAGGGGAAAAAACCAGCCACCCCCTATCATAAGCAAAAGAATCAGAAGGAAATACAGTCTTTGCAATTCATATAATGGCAGCCAATTGTACGGGGAAGAAGAAATACAGAAAACCAAGGCTAATTCCAAATTGATTAAATGCCCTGGCATGGACGGAATAATTTCAATTTTGAAAAAACCGTTCTGGATGGGCATATATGCTTGGAAAAATCCGAGTAGAGTGGCTTGTTTTTGTTCCAGGGTCAAGGGTTGCTTGAATATATGGCTTTAAGATGAACTGGGAAGTACTGAACTTGGCTTAGGGAATAGCCATGTATGAAATATATTTGTGCTTGCAAATTACTACATTTAAAAACAACTCACAAAGTAATTCTTAATACTTTGATACATATTACTTGACAAACTGCTGAGCTGTCTTAATATTTCAATTGAATTTAATAAACACTTATTGGGGGTCTACTATGTACCAGGCAGTCTGCCAAGCTCTGGGAATCCACAAATTAATAAAACAGAGCCCGTCCTTCTATGTTAGCCTCGAGCCCAGCTGTTTTCAGGCCTTAAGGAGACCCTGCTTCTTCTCTATCATAGCTCATGTTCTTGGTCCAAGGGCTGTGGTGCAAGGAAGGAAGTCAATACTCCCTAAATGTCGTCTTTTCTTCCCTTTAGGATTCCTTAAATCCCAGGTGCCTGCTCACCTCTTATAGAGACCTTGTCTCCTATTCTGGAGGCTACGGAGGAATAAGAAATGCTGGCCCTCTGATTATGCCTCTTGTGCTAACACCCTTCAAGCAGAAGAAAGCACTATTGTCATTTTAGATGTTTTTTAAAATCCAGTGAGAGGTTAAAAAAAAAATCACTTGTCATACCTGAATTTTATAATCATATTCTTTTTCCAGGATGCTTGCAGAAAGTCCAAAGACACAGTAAAATGGTCAATGTCATATTCAGGAGAAGGCTCTGAAATGATACTTTTTGGGCCAAGGCACAAGCAAGATTGCCCCCAGATTTACCTTGTTTTCATTATCCAGAAAGATTCAAGTTGGTGAAAGTTGCCCCATGCAGTGTCTATTTAAAAACAATTTGCAAGGTGATTCTTAATACCCTGTTATTATGTATAACTTGACAAACTGTTGAGCTGCTCAGTTAACCTTCGGCAAGAGTGGAAGTTTTAGAAGAAATGAGTAACAAATATTTTGAAGTGGGGTCAGAGAAAAAGGACGCCTTTGGAAACACACGGTCTTGGTTTCGGATCCCAACGTAACCATCTATCAGCTCTGTGATTTGGGGCAATTTATTCAATTACTCTCTAAGGCTTGGTTTTCTCACTCAAAAACAGGAATTATAATTCCTAGCTCATCAGGTTTTGCAATGCTTGAAATAGGATAACATATGGGAAAAGCACCTATTACTCTAGTACCTATACTATAGCACCTAAACTTGGCATATTAGACATCCTAGAAAATGTTAAGACTGTCCCTTCCCTCTTTGGAGAGGGTATTGGTAGTCAGTCGCATGGCCACTAAACCACATATAAGGATGTTTTGTATCAAAATTATGTCATCAACATCGACCCATCATCTCCTCCTGGCTGGCTACTAATGCTCCTTATTTTGATAGCAAAGTCAATAGGCAATTTCACAGTAAAGTCAATGAGCAGATCATCTCAAGAGCTAATTCTGAAGGCATTCATAGGCAAATCCAGAGTAGAAAGAGGCCATTTATATTTCTCATATGTTTTCTTGTAACTGGTGGACCAGAAAGCTGGCATCCTGAAGGAAACTGCTTAAATGACATATTACGTCCGCGCATCCCCGAGCCTTCTCTTCATTTGCTGTCTGATGCTCAGCCCACTGGCTTAAGTGAAGTGTGGAAGAGTTCCACTTCCCATGCCACGGACAATATGGGAGCACGGCTGCTTTTGTTGCCGATGAAAATATTATGGCCTCAGTTCCCTGTAATCAATTTACTGCTTTATGGACCCAAAGTCCTCCAGAGAATTTAATAAATTCACATAATGTTTCTAAGTGCTGCATTGTGCATTTGGAGCGCTGATTTAGCTGACAAATGTGAAAAATTCGTGTAGCTAGACAACTCCCTAGTGATTAGACATGTGTAGAAGCTAAAGAGAGCACATTGCTCTAGAGAAGGTCAGCATTAACATACAGCAGAGACTTCTCTCGTGATTGGCTTTGTGTCCCTCCAGCTCTGATAGATGATAGCATCTGACCAAACGTGGGGGGTTTTACGCATGTCCAGTGAAGCTGTACTTTTGGTTCTCTAACAACGTGCAGTTTCTGACCTGGGCAGAGCAAACAACGACAAAAATATAGGCAATGGTGGAATGTATGATTAGGATGGCACCCACTGGATTTAGACGATGAAATGGCCACTGAGTTATGGACACTGGACCCTGAGAAGGTTACAGGTTTCTGAGGGAGCTTTTTATGGGCTAGGATCACAGGGTCACTTGTTTCAAACTGGTTCCACTGAAGTTGTAGTGAATCTTTCTGCACATACCTTTTTCCATTCTAATTTCCTCTAGACATAAACACGTTTGTTTTTTTTAAAGATTTTTAAAAATTTATTTATTCATGAGAGACACACACAGAGAGAGAGAGGCAGAGACACAGGCAGAGGGAGAAGCAGGCTCCATGCAGGGAGCCTGATGTGGGACTCGATCCCGGGTCTCCAGGATCACACCCTGAGCCAAAGGCGGCGCTAAACCGCTGAGCCACCCAGGCGTCCCCATAAACACGTTTTTACCAAAAATAACAAATATTAAACAATTTTTGTTATTCAAAATAATCTGTCTTTACTAATGTCCATATAAGCATTCTGCATAGTTATAATCAATCAATCTATTACTTTGTCTAAAAAATACCATTTTATATTCCATTTTTCCTCCTTAATGTTATTTCATACAAGCAGTAATGTTATTTTATATCTATCAAGATGAGCCACAGAGCTGTGGTTTCAAATAGGTTTTTAGTATTGAATTTCTGAAGCTTATCTTCAAATTAAAGTGGACAACTATGCTGCTTCAAAGACCACCATTGTTCAGAATTACTGCAGATTTTATTGTTAAGTTTAGTTTAATTTTGATTTTTAGCTGGAGCTAAGATTTAGGATTCAACCTGAGTTCTCAAATTAGGGGAAATCAACAATACATATACGAGCCTAGAGATTTCGTGATAGCTAGTTGAGAAAACAAGCCAACACCTGTCCCCCTCCCATTCCCGCCACCTCCCCCCACCCATGTGGCCCAGCTTTTCCTTTTACACTAGCAGGCTGAAGGTACTGAATGACTTTTGGCTCTTTCTTGATGGACCCATAAGGTTCAGGGCTGCCTCCATGGCTCTAGATCTGGGTGATACAGACACCTCAATGGCTTGCTGATTCAAAGGGAATACCACCTCATGTGTTTAGATGCTGTACTCAATGTCATCTGACAGGTAAGCTTTCTAGTGCTCCCACAGCAACTGAAGAGTTGAGAACGACAATGTGGTCAAGTATTGACATTTAGGGATAGACTTGGAATGAATAACCCTAATCAGTGAAATTGGTTTTCATAATTTTTATTTCAGGTGTTTATGGTACTTGAGAAATGAGTATTGCTAATTTGGTATCTGGGGTAATGGTTTTTAGCAATGGAGCAGGCAGTTGGTTAAGTCATAACTATTTGCCTTGAAGGGTATTTTTATACTTTCTAATGAACTTCTCTTCACCATCCTCAGTTTTCTGAAGAGATGAAGGCACAGAGAAGACACATAAGTTGCTCAGGCTCCAAAAGCTAGTTAGTGCTTGAGATAGGATAAAAATACAGCTTTTGTTTCCAACTCATACTTTCCCCACTAGACTGGTGGTTTCCAACCTTTTTGAGTATGAGGACACTGTTTTTGTGTTAAAAGGATTAAAACCCACATATGACAGTAGCTACATGTATACATGTATTTTTCTTCAATATTTTATTTGCAGTAAAATACACATTACATACAATTTGCCATCTTAAGCATTTTTAAGTATACAGTGCAGTGGTATCAAATACATTCATACATTCATAATATTGTGTAAGCATCACCACCGTTCATCTCCAGAACTCTTCTCATCTTGTAAAACAGAAACTGTATACCCATTAAGCAATAACTCCCATTCCTATGTCCCCCAAGACCTTGATAATCAATCACCACTCTCTTTCTTGTCTCTATGAATTTGACTACTCTTTGAAATCGTATGGTGTTTGTGTTTTTGTGACTAGTTTATTTCACTTAGCATGTCTTCAAGGTCCATGCATGTTGCAGCATATGTCAGAATTGTTTTTGTTTTTTTTTTTAGGATTTTATTTATTCATGAGAGACACAGAGAGAAGGCAAAGACATAGGCAGAGGGAGAAGCAGGTTCCCCACGGGGAGCCTGATGTATGACTCGAACCCTAGACCCAGAATCACATCCTGAGCTGAAGGCAGATGCTCAACCACTGAGCCACCCAGGCATCCCAGAATTTTTTTTTAGCAAACTTAATAATATTCCATTGTATATATATATACCACATTTTCCTTATCCATTCATTTGTTGATGGACACTTGGGTTGCTTCCAGTAGCTAGCTGTATTTTTAGTATGTATTGATTGAGAAAATCCAAAATAGAGTCATGGACGCTCTGCAGTAACTCTGTAGCCCCTTGGGGGTACACAGGTTGGGAAATATTGCATAAGAGATTTTAATTTTAAAAGGCTTTTTAGTGAACTCTGACCTGGATGGCAGCACAATGCAATGATATTATAAACAAGATGTTTAACTGTGAAGCTTCCTACCCCCCAATGGATGATGAGAAATGGAAAGATTGGGGGTTTAGTGAAGGTCCCTTTCAAGGACAGGAGACTTGCTAATGAACATATTTTCAAGGGTTCAACTTTCTGCACAGGGAATGGTACCACACACCAAATTTAACTATATTATATCCCCGCCACCCATCCCGAAATGGTAGAAATGTAATGCCTGTCCCAGGCAGACAGGATGCTGCATTATTACTCAAATGATAAACCAATGAGACGAACCTGCTTGTGAGGTTGTGATTTTACTTTTACCACTATTGTATTGCTGTCATTCCTGATAAGTATGTCTCCATTCTTGTCTGGCTGAATTTACTGTCAATTGGAATACATAAAATGCATATGCCCATATGTATACTTTTTTCATTTTCTAAAAATGAACATCATAAAAAGGACAGAAATGTGACCTCAAAAGACAGGATACAGACTCAAAATATTGTACAGAAGCTTCATCTTTTTATTAGATTTTCTGTGTTTTTTTCCCCCCTAGTTGCTGGATAAAATCCATACAAATGAAATACTGGCTCACTCAGTAAATAATAATGAAAAGGTAAATTCATTTTACAGAGAAGCCAGTACATGTAAGACATCATCTTGAATGACTGTGATTTTCTTGAACTGATCACCAGGCTATTATAGTCTCTCAAAAATAATATCTGGCTTTTAGGCTCTCCAATTGTGCCTGCGACCTCTCCTTAACCCTTTGGCTCTTAAGAAAAATTGATTTTTTTTAAACATGTGCATAGTATGCTGCTAAAATTACACAGGTACAGTTTAGCTCATATTGCATTGGTATTCCAAGAGATGACAGTACATGTTGAGGGTCTGGCTTCTTTCTGCCATCATTTTACCCTTCCAATTGTATCTTCAGTAGTTATGATGTAATCATGAAGTTCTTTAAAAGAAATAGAAAATAAATATCTTCAGGGCTAAATCCTGTTTGCTTTTAAAATTTATCTTGTAGCTGATTATGTCTCTACACCTAGACTTTTCCCACTGTTTTCTAGCTGTGTAACCTAGGGCAATCTATGTGACCTCTGCAAACATCCATTTCCTAAAGTGTAAACAGGGCCACAATTTCTTCACTGTAATTTGGTTATCAGGGTTAAATGAGCTAATGCAAGCAATTAACAATTCCTGGTACGTAGCTGGTACCTAGTAAATAGTAGCTGTGCATATTATCATTATTAATAATAGGAGAAACATTTCATTCATTCACTATGATGAATAACACTTGGTAGTTCTCTCTCTGCTCAGTTTATGCAATCATCATTTTTTCCTCCTGAACTAAAACCATCCTTTTATTGATGTGTACTGTAGTTATGCAAACCGTTTTCTAGCTGCTACACAGATTTAAAATGTAAAGTATCCATTTGATAAATTCCTTAGGATTAAAATCTGACCTATGTCAAAAAATGATTGATCCAAGATCTTTGGAACTAAAAACTTTCTTCCCGGGGTTCCTCTGGGATATAGTTTCTTCTTCCCTCCAAGTGCTATCTGCTCTCCTTAGCTGAAAAGCATGGCCGGCTCACTCCACTGGGGAAGAGACACCACGGACAGCTGTCAGCACAGAATGAAAGTGTGATCGACAGTGGGCACAGCCGAAAGGGTCAGCCAATCCTATATACACAAACCCACATCGTCCGGTTTGTTTTGCTTTCCTCTCCATGTGGCACTTCCACTGACTTTCTACACTAGGGAAAGTCATCCTGGAGTTGAGGATTAATCCTCCTCCAGTGCTCTGACAGAGCTGAGAGCAGGAAGCAGACACAACTAAAGGCCAGGTTTGTGCTCAAGAAGAGAGACATGCTTGAAGTACTTGCCCTGGGCACCAAAGCAAATTTATGGCTGATCTTCCTTACTGGACAGCTGGAAACTGTATACATACCAGATAGTAAATGTGCTGAATGCATCCTCCCAGGGGTAAATTTTGCTGCTAAGACAATTCTTTTGGTTTCAAAGGAACTAGGAATTGTTCAGTCTTTTTAAAATTTTAGCTACAGAGTGGGCTGAATTGGACTATTCTCTGCTTAGAAGGTGAATATTTATGCTCTCCAACCACCAGAAAACAACATGTTGCAGTTAATGGTGAATCCTATGGACCAGACAAGGCCCATGAGCATTAGCTGTGTTGGTAGCTTGGGTCCAGCCAGCCTGACAGAAATCTATATGTATAAAGAGGACTCACCCCAAGTGAGGTAGGAGCCAGGCTTCAGGAGCCCAATCCCTAAATGAGCCCAGAGTAAGGCTTTGGGAGGAACATCATTTGAACATGTCTACCTTAGTCTGAAGAAAGGTAGGGAAAAACTGTTAAGGAAGAAGCTGAAAGAGTCATGGTACTGAAATCCTGATATCAGTTTATAAGTAGACTGCTTTGAAAATCCTTTAACAGAGCACCCTTAAGAGGGACAGAACTCCTGAGGCATATACTGTTGATGGGGACATACAGAAGCTGCAGAGGTACCCTCGGTTTTGGGCTGAGAATGGCATCTGTAAAGACAGCAGTTTTGACATGTAGCAGACTTGGAGTTTACAGAATGGATATTGTAGGTTGGATTTCTGGGAACTGGAGTCTAAATCAGATAGTAAGTAGCATGCAAGGAGTTTATTGGGCAGGCTCTTGGGATTGACACCTGCTGGGGAGGAGCTGGCCCGTGATGTGGCTGACCCCATGGAAAGCCCTGCCTCTGTAATTGCCCTTTGAATTTGTCTCCAGTTTGGGCTCTCAGCATGGATTTTTATGTCCCCACATTGACCCTGGGAAGAGGGCAAGACTTTGGTTGTGGCAGTTGCATTCAGCCAGAAGAGGGCAATTTCCAAGAGCTGGGACCTGAGGAGTGTTTGGAGGGAGCAGGGCCAGCAGTTGGAAGAATAAATCCTTCAGTTTTGAATTTGGGTAATATAACACAGTCTATTATAAAGGGACTTAACTTTTGAGAGACCAATGGAATGCACTGAAATACTTCTGATGCTGGGAGATAGAAATTGGTGAGGACTATCAAAACAAATTATAGTAACTCTTGAATTTGGAAATCAGGAGCTGACTTATGTCTTTAAGCTAAACTTTAAAAGAAGTTTAAAGTGAATGAATTCCAATCTGTTTCTGTGGCCTTCTTACTCTGAGAAGATACCCTAAGATTTTCTCATAGTTCAGTAAACTGTGAATACTCTGTGTACTTTTAAGGTCGTGTGGTGCTAACAGCAGGAATGATAGCAACAACCATATATATATATATGGTTATATTATATATAATATAATATATTATATTGAGTGTTAACACCTGCCAGCCCTCTTCTGAGTGCCCTATTTACAATCTTATGTTTAATTTTTAGAATGAGCCCTGTGATATAGGCAGTTTTATTATGATCACTTTAAGGATGAAAAAACTGAAGCTCAGAGAGTTTATTTTTTTTTTCTTTTTTAAAGATTTTATTTATTTAGAGCTAGGGGATGAGAAGTGCAGAGGGAGAGGGAAAGAGGATCTCAAGGAGACTCCATGCTGTGTGAAGAGCCTGACACAGGGCATGACTCCACTACCCTGAGATCATGACCTGAGCTGAAATCAAGACTTGGATGCTTTACCAACAGAGCTCCCCAGGTATCCTTCAAAGAGTTTAAATAACATGCCCAAGGATACATAGCACATAAATAGCAGTGCTGTGTTGCAAACTCAGGCATGAAAAGCGAAAATGAAAAAGAACCAAATCCTTAAAAGGGATGGTTCCTCATGCCTTGAAAGTTGTTCACATGAGATTTCTTGAGCAATGACACTGGCTATCTTGTTTCAAGAAGCAAGTATGTTGTAGAACTGCATCCAGTCTATTGAAAGCTCCATTTCCTATGTTAGCTCATGGAAGGTGTGGCACCCTGGGAAGCACAACCTCTTTGAGGTGTTCAAAAAAAAGATTTATTCAGTGATGGATTGAATGAATGTACTGGAAGGAATATTGTTTTTAGAGTTAAACTGAGTTAAAACCTTAGGCAATTTATTTACTTTCTCTGTGCCTTAGTTTTTTCATGTCTAGTAAGAAAATGTCTCAGGGGTGATGGGAGGTCTGGAAATAATCATTGATGTAACATATAAGTGGGAGTTCTTCTTCTTCTTCTTCTTCTTCTTCTCTTCTGCTTCTGCTTCATGCTGGAAGGTGGTATTTGATTTAAACATTATGAAAAATAACTAATTGCCTCATTTTCTTAGCTTTGGAAGGCTAGAATGCATTATTTCTGTGTTTTGTCTAAAAATTATGTACAGAATCCTATAAAAGTTACAACATGGGGAATATAGTCAATGGTACTGCAACAGTATTGTATAGAGATAGGTGGTAGCTATACTTTTTTATTTTTTAAGATTTTATTTATTTATTCATGAGCGACACAGAGAGAGGCAGAGACATAGGCAGAGGGAGAAGCAGGCTCCATGCAGGGAGACTGATGTGGGACTCGATCCCAGGACTCTAGGACTTCGCCCTGGGCTGAAGGCAGATGCTCAACCGCTGAGCCACCCGGGCATCCCAGCTGGTAGCTCTACTTAACATAATATATAGATTTGACCAATTCCTATGTTGTACACCTGAAACTAATGTAACATTGTGTGTCAACTATACTTCAAAAAAACCAAAACAAAACAATCAACGTAAGTATGGAATCCTAGATTTTGATGTTTCTCAGGTAAAGAGTTTTATTGTTTTGTTTTAAGAGAGGGAGGAGGATAAAGCAGCAGAGGGAGAGAGAGAATCTTTGATGCGGGGCTCGATCTCATGAACCTGAGATCATGACCTGAGCCGAAATCAAGAATCAGACACTTAACCGACTGAGCCATACAAGTGCCCCTCTCAGGTGAAGAGTTTTTAAACAAAATAACTTGTACTGAAGTAAAAATAGAGTTTCTTGTTTCCAACCTGTCCCAGCCCCCTTCCAATGTTTTCAAGGCACGTCTTGTATTTATTACCCTTACATTAACAGATCCACTTCGAGGAGCTTACCATGACCAGGAAATGGCTGCTGACTAAAATTGGAGGCGGGAGGACCAGGAGACATAAAAGGGATTTTATGTTCTTTTTTAGGAGTCATGAAAGTAGTATAAAAGGAAAAAAGACCTTAAAATACCACACAAAGTAGTGTTTAGATAAGACTCAGAGAATGTTTTCTATAGACAGATGGAAAAAACAGGCTGTCCAGGCTTGCCTGAGGTAATATCTGGGAACAGTTATAGTCAGGAGATCTGTCAGTCAGGGCTCGGGTGGATATAGAAGAAACTACTTCAGCTATTTGAAGCAGGAAGAGATGTAACATAGGCAGTAAGTGTGCTTACAGAATTGTTTGTTGCAAGGACTGCAGGAACAGGCGCAGGTTGGCTCTTCAGGAACCGTTGCCCAAACTGGCCTGGCTAGGGAAGAATGACCTCAGCACAGTCAGGAAGCTGGGGAATCAGGAGGCCTGGGTCCCATGACCTCAGCTGTGAGCCTGGGTCTGGAAACCATTGCCTGTACTGTTGGTTCAGAAACACACAGCTGGCCCAGCCTGTAGGGGGCAGGAGGCTGACTCCATTATTGTTGTCTCCAGAGCCAGGGTCTTCTGTTAAATGTGTACCAGCAGAACCATTATCTTCCTCCCTCTTTTAGCTCAGGTTTGAATCCGGGTCTTGCCCCAAAAGCTTGTTCAAACGAGTCAGGGAAATGAAATTATCTTTCCGGCTTCTGCAGTTCAGGAAGGCATTCACCTTATCTTGATCTTTTGACTAATTTCATTGAACTCTAACACAGAATCTGAATTATTTGGAAGCCAGCACTTTGCTAATACCACATAACACTTAGAGAGAAAAGGCAATTTAAATATCACTGGAAATAGCAGTCCCTGTTCTTGAAAACTGTTTAAAAGGCCCACACCCATTAAAATCTCATTAAGAAATAAATAACATCTTAAAATCTCACACACAGACAAGTATATTTAATAACGATCAATTTAAGGGAGCTGTTTATTTTTTAGTAGACTTGGAAAACCATTGCTTCTCCATGGCCATGGTCAAATAAGTGTTCAGATCATTTCTCTTCAGACCCTTTGGTCATTCCTGATGCTTGGATCATAATGAACTCTCTTTTTTAACAAGAGCACCCTGAAGCGAGCAGTAGTGCTTAGAGCCTAATTGACGAATATAATGTAATCTGTAATCTTGGTGGTCTCTGAGAGGTCAAGGACCATGTTTTTCAACCTTCTCGTCATTCTCCTCCCACTGCCATTAATGCTATTTCCCTAATACTACGGACACATTAAATGTACAACAAATATTTATTGACCATGTCTTAACTGAATAATAGAATGCATGAATGAATAATTGCTAGATAGATCACATCTTAATTTTTAATGGTGCTGAAGCACTTGGAAACATAATAAGAATTTTCTGATTTGGAAAGAGTATTTTTGATTTCATTATTAGCCCCCCTACCCTTTTCTTTACAAGAATACTTATGAAAACAGTCCATATGTATCATAGACAATATCAGAGATTATCGTTTAACCATTCTGAAATTCTTTTTGAGTCCTCACTTTATGCCACACACTGTTTTGGTTGCTGGAAATATTGCAGAGAACAAAACAAACAAAATCCCTGCCTTCACAGAACTTACATACTAGTAAGGAGACATACTAAACAAATGTACATCTGTATCATAAATATGATGTCAGGTGGTGGTGATGGGAATGAAGAACAATAAAACAGATTAAAGTGAATGTAATCAGGGCTGACATTTGAACAGATAGAGATGTGAAGGGGGAGAATGTTCCAGCAGGGAACAATAAGTGCAAAAGCCCTTATTGAGCAGGAAAGAGGATGGCCAGATGATGGAAGGAAAGAAGATGAGTAGGAAAGAGGATGGCCAGATGATGGAAGGTCTTGTAGGCCATGATAAGGAGTTTGGGTTTTATTTTTTGTGCGAAGGGAAGCCAATGGAACATGAAGAGCAAAAGATCAACATGATACAATTTATATTTTGAAAAGATCATTCTTCTGCTGTATGGAGAATAGTCTGTAGAGGGGTAAAGGTGATAGTAGGCTAACAATCCAGACTTTTGAGTTATCTAAGTAGTTTGGACTAATGCACTGGGAGTGAAAGTGTTGAGAAGTGGTCACAAAACTTTCTTAAATAAAATTTGGGCTTTTAGTAAGAATGATAGCAACCAGGTTTTCATTCTTACTGTGCTGAGGACATTATAGGAAGAAATGGGCTCAGGTGCAAGTGGAGACTTTAAGAGCAGGAAAGAGTGGATGTGTTGGATGGATATAATATGGAATATCTTTCTCAAAGATATTGTAGAAAAGGTAAGTATGAAGGCTATAAAGAGAGAAGATATTTTGAGTAAAAGTGACCATACATTCTTCAGGGTTGAATAAAATTCTAGCCATAATATGATATGTTTTGCTAAGACACTTTCTCCTTATCTGGGCTCCTTCTTTTCATCTAATTACTTAAACATGAGATTAGATTTCTTAAAGTACATGATCAGAACTTTGTCAAGGCCAAGAGGAAGGATAAGTTCACATACATGTCTAAGAAAGTTGGAAAGATAGAAAAAAGTCTAATTGACTTACTGAAGAATTACATAAGCTTCTGAAATAGAAAAGATTTTAGAGAATGCTGAACCTTTAAGGACAAATACCTGTAGAAAGGTTCATAAAAGTAAGGTCAGAATTACTAAAGCAGGAAATGAGATGCAACTTCCAAAGAATAAATAGAACATTCATTTTTACCCCACCAGGAGCAAGAAAAGTAAAGCAGAGTGTTGTCCTTTAATTAGATAGGAAAGAAAGAGACTCAATGATGACATCAGAAGGCCACAGGACATTTGATATCTTTTTTAAAAAAAACATTTCTGCATGATCAAGTGAATGGGGCTCTGGAAATAGGTAATGCATACATTAGGAGAATGAAAAGGTTTGTAAAAGAAGACTTGGAGGAAGATAATTTAAGTAAGTGAGATCTGTATCTCAATGTGTAGGCGCAGGTGATTTGCATCCAAGGGTATAAAACAATTGGCTGAAGTGTTGTGGACTATAAATGAATATGAGTCAGAAGCTTGTAATGCTATTATTTAAAAGGGGAACATGATTGAGAGATGTATTAATAAGAGTATGACATGAAAAGGGCAAGGATACATTTGGCATTGACCAATCATTATTTAAAATATAATTATCAATTTTGGATGCTGTACATTAAGAGAAAGGAGTTGGTTCAAAGAAAGAAGCACAAAATGATAAGAAAGGTGGGAAAGACCAATGGTGGGAGTAGAGGGCTAAATTCTCTACTCCTACACATCTTGGGTAAGATTGTGGACTTCCAGATCACACTGACTTGGAAAACCCAGGGTTTGCATCTTAAGTCATCTGTCTCTCAGTAGCTGTATCTCCGTTGAAGGAAGTGGGTTGTTTGTTTAGAAAAGAGGCAGCTAGTTAGTGTAGAAGAAGGATTATTTGAATAATCCTTTCCGGCTAATTGTTCTTCATATTTTCCAGAGGAGGTCATGAGGGAGTTGGTATATATCGCTATTGAGAGAGTTAGACTAACATAGAACTAAAATAACAGTGATTAAATACCAAAAAGGAGGGCTTGTTTTCCCACAAATCAGCACAGTAATCCAGAGTCTTTAGGTATATACTGCTTTCCTGTGTTGCCATAGAACCTTCTGTGCCTTAATTCAGCGAAGGAGTGATGTTCTGACAACAGTAAATGATAAACAGCGACCCATTTCAATGGGAATTCTGGTACTGATGCCAAAATTATTAAATTGGCAAGATTAATTTCTTATTCCTCCTAATAACACTTTGTCTCCTTTTTCCATGGACACATCCCAGAATATCTCTTCCCCAGAAGCCCAGGCATTTATGTTGCTTCTCACTGGCAGTTCAGTGCCCACTTTGATATTTTCCCTTGAATGGCTTTCTCTGTAATGGCTCTTCATGTCTTGGGATGTCCTCCCTGCCATAACTGTCAAAATGTACCTTTCATCTGTCCCATTACCTAGGATCTTTTTCTTGGCTTTCCTAATTTACAGTTTATTAATTCTGATAAACTCTTTTTTTTAAAGATTTTATTTACCTATTCATGAGACAGAGAGAGAGAGAGAGAGAGAGAGAGAGGCAGAGACATAGGCAGGCTCCCTGCGGGGAACCTGATGTGGAACTTGATCCCAGGACCCTAGGATCACACCCTGAGCTGAAGGCAGATGCTCAACCACTGAGCCATCCAGGCATCCCTGATAAATTCTTTCTAAAGGAGTTAATGATGGTTCTTCATTGTCTCTTGGTGAGCGGCACCACACTAACAGTATGAGGGAGAACATTTTAGGTGGTATATGAATGTGGCATTACATGACTTGAATCATGTAATCATGTAACTGGAAATGATTCCCTTTTCAAATCTGACTCAGTGGAGGAGAAAGTTTCATTTTGGTGCGAGTGTGTTTTTAATCCTTTAACAGCTGTCACTATCCTTTTTTAACAAAGTAAGTGTAGGCTCAAAGCCTTGGGAGCTAGAATTATTTCCTAGACTTTTTGTATAGAAGTATAGTATACATACAAAAAGAAGCATAAATAAAAATGTACTCTTTGATTAATCATATTAGCTAGAATTATTTTTAAAAATATTCCCATTGCATTTATTTATGCAGTTCTCTTTCGTTTATACCCATTATACTGGTTTTCAAACACAGTGGGGAAAAAAAGCTTTAAAAAATTTTTTTAAGTGAAAAAATGAATTGACTTCAAGAAAAAACATATTATTCTATTTCATAGATTCTAAATATTCACATTTTCTCCCAATATTTTAATGACTCTAAATTCATGGGTCATCATGCAATTGGTGCCATTTATGAAGTCCATGGCCTAGTGGTATAAACCTTCAGTTTGACCTTTTACTGTGGTCAAATGAAGGAAGATCAACCTCAGAACGTTTTAAATTTAATGAAATATGGTAAATAAGCTGTTATGCTTTAAGTATTACTCTGATATGGAGAAAGTGGAGATATGATGTGCAAATACCTGAAGTTTGGGAAACAGTAGTTTGGTGATGTATTCTTTCCCTCTGATGCCTTTGTATTTGATAAGATGTATTTTTACATTTCTAGAGGTGAAAAGACTTAGTCTCAAAGAATGATAGCAGTGGTGGAAATTTCAGCCTTGTGAGTGGGTTGTGGTAGATGTCAGGGAATCCTGAAGATGAGCTTTATTCTATATCTCCTCATTGTTTTATGCTTATCAACCCTGTGTCTGCCCCCGAGGCTTGCTTGGCAATTTGTGTTATCCTTGCTCAGAAATCTCTAGGGACTACATCATTAGGCTGCAGACTTATGAATGATAAAGGATCCAGTTTTCAGATGCAGAATATCCTTAGACTAGAAATAGATACTCCTGAACCTCAAGTACCTGCCCTTAGACTTACCCCCAGTGATGACCCAACATGATGCCTTCTGCATAGGAGTCTTTAAATAGATATTTGTTAAAAGAATGAATGAAGGAAGCTTATGCTTGGCCTCCCATATGCAGACTCTAAATATGGCCCATATTGTGTAGCCTAAGCAGCTAGGGGCCAGCAGCAGCCCACAGTTGGCTCCCCAGTCTTTTCTGAGTCTCTAAAGGCAATGACTGAGCATTTGTATGGCACACTATTTGCATACTCTAACGAGATGGGCTATAATTGGCCTTCATTGATTTTGTTTTCATTGAGCTAAAATAGAGTCAGAGCTTCTTAGGCTAGAAGAACTGATTGATTTGTGGTAGAATTCAGGACTATTCAGTTGAAGAAATAATTAATTATGTTCTTAGTTAGTAATCATCAGGGTTCAGCCTGTTTTTTAGCAGGAGAATGTGCTCAGTGGAAATGGACTTTTCTAAGGCAGGGATGTTTTCATATAGGTACTTAAGCTGGGCAAATGGATATTACAATAACAACCACCACCACCACAACAACAATAATAATAATTTTTGAAGAAAGTTTGGTGCAGATTGGAGAAAATGGTGTATATACATACATGTAGAGAACAAGAGACATGCATCATATCTTCCTGTTCCTCTTTTTTTTTTAAAGATTTTTATTTATTTATTTATGAGAGAGACAAAGAGAGAGAGAGAGGCAGAGACACAGGCAGAGGGAGAAGCAGGCTCCATGCACCGGGAGCCCGACGTGGGATTCGATCCCTGGTCTCCAGGATCGCGCCCTGGGTTAAAGGCAGGCGCTAAACCGCTGAGCCACCCAGGGATCCCTGTTGGGAGATTTTTGATGACTGCTTCAATTTCCCTTGCTGGTTATAGGTCTGTTTAGGTTTCCTAATTCTTCCCATTTCAGTCTTGGTAGTTGATAAGTCTCTAGGAATGCATCCATTTCTTCCAGATTGCCTAATTTGTTTCTTATAGAGAATAGAAGTAGGAGGAAAATGATTTGTACTTTGTACCTAGCTACTCATCACATTTTTCTTAACCCCAGCTTACTTCTTCACTTTCATTACCTGTCCAGCCAGTAGGTATTTGTATTTGAATGTAGTTAAATCTCACCTAGCCCAGTTAGTCAGAATTTCTTCCACAGGGAATTCTATTATCCCATTACTACCAAAATTTTAGAGTTTCAGTATTTCCAAGAGCTGGATATTATGAAGAAATAGGTTTCTTTTTCTTTTCTTTCTTCCTTCTTTTTACTGTTTTGTATTTGTTCAAAGTTTGGAGATCTTTGTTCAAGATTAGACAAGGAGTTTTATGGCCAAATGCCCTATATCCCTAGAACCAGACTAAAACAGAAAGCTCCACTACGGAGTTTGGTATATCTGGGGAAGGAGAGAGGATGACAAAGGAGAATAAAATTAGGGAAATAATAAAAATATTCACTGAAGTTTCCATTAAGGAACTGCTCACTTAGGGAAGGTCTTCCTCAGGCAGTTATAATCACTTTTTCCCCACTAATATCCATTTTTACATAATTTAACAATATTCCCAAATATTTCTCTAATTTTGGAAGAATCATTATGTTATTATAATAGCCAGATTTTAACAGATTTTAAAAGTTGACTTTATGTTCAAAATTTCTGGATAAGGAGATCCCTGGGTGGCTCAGCTGTTTAGCTCCTGCCTTTGGCCCAGAGTATGATCCTGGAGTCTCAAGATGGGAGTCCCACATCGGGCTCCCTGCATGGAGCCTGCTTCTCCCTCTGCCTTTGTCTCTGCCTCTCTCTCTTCTCTCTCTCTCTCTCTCTCTCTGTGTGTGTGTCTCATGAATAAATAAAATCTTTTAAAAGAATTTCTGAATAATAGCAACATTTTGCTCAGATGCTAATACTATATATCTAGCTTCTTGAAATTACCCAAGGGTGGATAAAATCCTCATCTCTCTGGTGAAATTATTGTACTACATCTGCACACATACACACACATAGTTGCTTATACATAGGTCTTGGTGATTTGGTGATCCCAGGCATGATTCCTTCCACTTTTATCTTCCACTTCTCAGGCTTGGGAGTTGGTCCAGATAGGCCCCAACCCTAAAGGAACAGACAATAATTTCAGCCTAATTTGATTACTCTAAAGTTTGGGCTGCTCAAGTTAAGTAGAGATGTTTGACAGGCCATTCTGTGTAGATAGGGTAGCTTAGAATTTTGAACTGATTATGATTAAAATCTTTCTAAATGGTTTAGCCCCATGTCAAACTCTCCTCTTCAAAAATTTCTTTTGAAATTATTGTGTACAGTTTTTGGGTATTAGCCCTTATTAGAATAAGTTCTACTCTCTAAATTGAGACCTTAAGTCCTTTGAAGAACAGGGTGTAAATATAAATAAATAACCACCATCTTCTTACATTGACCAGACATTTATTGAGAGGTTCAATATGTAAGATATTATGATAAATATTGTAAGAGATACAAGGATAAATAAAACACTATACCTGCTTTGAATCATCTTACTAATATAGAAATATTTGTCAGAAATTCTTCTGTAAGTTCCAGTTATTTGGAACTATGTAGATAACATTATATATGGTCCACAGCCTAGACTACAAGAATCTATTAAGGTATTAGGTTGAACCATCTGAAATCACCATTATTTCACCATTTTTACCCTACAAAAACAGGAATTTCTTGTGGTTTAACGTAATATACACATAAAGTAATGTATCTCACTAAGATATAAAACCAGGAGTAACTGCTTACCATGAGTTGTATTGATTATGTGGGGAAAATATGTCTAGGAACCTATCTCCTTCTGTTGAAGGCCTAGAAATGAAACATTCATGAATATTCCCATGAATTTTTTTGAGGGGTAGTTGAAATAGCAGTATGCTTGCTACTTGCCTCAGGTAAGAATCCTAACAAAGTTGGTGAAATTGTGGGAACACTAAAGGGCATAGGGAAGAGGCAAGGAAATTGGTTCAGTGAGGGAGGATGGGATCTCCTGCATGTTCAGCTAGTGATGAAGCACAGTAATTGGGTCATCCTTACTATTATCTCATATACCAGAACAATGTTGTGTCTGCTATGATTCACATGGCAAAATGGTTGCCTTTCCTCTTAAGTCCCACAAAGCTAGTGACTAGACCTCTGCTAATACAGCTATGGAAAAGTCAAATCCAATGACACCAGCCCACGATAATGTAAATACATGCAACATGATTGGCTGCCATCCTCCACCCAGCCCTATTTGAGAATGAGAGTGGGCTAAAGTCCTCAATTCTCTCTTGGGCAGGTGGGAATGAGAAGAGGGTATGGCCAGGTAGAAAAATCCAAGCAGTTCTATTTTGAGCTGGTGGGAGGATCCCTGAATCTTTAGTGTTCTTCCCAACCCAATCTCTCTGGATGGAGCTAACAAAGATGAATACAAACTAATTGGGAAATTTCCGGAATTGCTGTCACTGTCTTGGAATTATCATTGATATTAAAGATAGAGAAAAAATTGCTACTGTTGAGATCAAGCCTGAGCTTGGACAGAGTCAATTTTAGTTGTGTGACTGGAACCTCAGAACTTCCTTGCCGGTTAGCTGTGTGGGCTTGATCCAGTCATTACGTTAATCTCATAATAATAGCAGCCTGAATTTTCTATGATTAAAAATTTTGGATCTATTTTTCACAGTATAGGGCATTTTGTTGAACCTCCTTGATGTGCATATCTGCAGAAAGAATGGAAATATTAGGAGAGAGCAGTAGCATGGCCTCCATCACTTCCACTCTCCAGATGAACACGAATTCATTGAATGGGTTAAACCAAAATTGCATCTAGAACTCCAGTTGTCAACTGTGCTTTTGTAGCTTTTCAGGCTATGTAGTACAGGAAGACATACCAGGAGGAGGGTGGAATGGATATTGACGGAGAGCACCAACCTCTTATCCATGACTCTGACACTTATCAGTCCTTTCATTGCTCATTTCCAGTAAGAAAAGGCAGCAAACATAGGAGCTGATGATGAATTTTCAGATAACATAAAACAACTGAAGATTTATTTATACCTCAGCAAAAAATCCGGATGCAGTGAGTCTCCTAAGCACTTTGTCCCTCCACTTGGGACATGGTGTTGGTTCTGGGAAGTGATATGGGAAAGGAATAGGGACTGGGTATGCAGCCTATGACTCCAGAGCTGGGCAGAGCTAGGGAGGCGTCTTGATTTAGATTTTTCCTTTCTCTCTTCTTCCTCTGGCCATACCAATCTGTAGTTAGGCCCACCATGATGTGAGGAGGAGGACTCAGGCTGGGATGAGCCAGAGCTTGTCTCCTATTTGTTACCTAGCACTGGAAAGTTTTGTGTATCTCCTAAGAATAAGAATTATAAACAGAGTAACTATATGATGAGGATGACACTTCAGCCATGCTCTTTTGGCTATGTGGGTTTCTCTATTTTTCTTCTTCATGGCTTGTTTGTTCATTGCACACCTTTGTATCACCTGGCAGACAAATATTTTAATCTTCTTCAGTTTTTGACTATGGTAGCTAATTATTTTAGGAGAATGAAAAAAAAAACTCCTTTATTTTCCCATAGCAATTTCTTGGTAACTATGCCTCATCATGTATACCTTTCACTAGCTACTTTGGATTATGGTGAAGAACCCAGAATATAATTATAAGCCATTGGTCACTCCTGAGTCCTTTCTTCAACTTGGAGTCATACTGATTTGGAATCTTTTTTTTTTAATTTTTATTTATTTATGATAGTCACAGAGAGAGAGAGGCAGAGGGAGAAGCAGGCTCCATGCACCGGGAGCCCGACGTGGGATTCGATCCCGGGTCTCCAGGATTGCGCCCTGGGCCAAAGGCAGGCACTAAACCGCTGTGCCACCCAGGGATCCCCTGATTTGGAATCTTAACTGATTCTTAGGTCCAAGTTATTCTATAGACCCTTCAGATGAAATATAGCCTGTTCACAGAATAGGTAAATTTATAAAAACTGGGAGAATGCAGATGGTGGACAGATGTAGGTTTTGTTCTGTTATGAAAGTTCATAGCTTCTATGAAGCTTCTCCCACCCTCTTCTCCCAGATAGGTTGACCTCCTTTTTCTGCATCCTTGTCCCCATTAAAGCCTGGTACATTTTTCTCTTGGGCATCAATTGGACACATTATTGATCTTATTGTCTTCTAAGTCTATCTCCTACTACTATCCTTTGGCTGGCTCAGTGGTTTTATCTTATTCATCTTTGTTAAATATGGAATGTCTAACAAAGGTCCTTGCACATAGTAGGTGCTCAGAAGTGATTTTTTTGAATGATTGAATACATGATAGCCTTGTTAGGAAGATATTAAACATAATGGATTTATTGTTTTTGTAAAAAAGTTTATCAATGAATTCCAGAAAAAAAGGAAATATGCAAAACAAAAGCAATAGATAATATGAATTTCATCACCCAGAAATAATTATTGTTAAAATTGGTGATGTCTACATTTCTAGATTTCAGGAAGAAAGAATTATTGACTTATGTAATAACAATGCCAAGATTAGGTAGGAGTAAATAAAATTATAGTTTTACTACAGACTCAAAAATACTTATAATATTTAGGCATAATACTGTATAAAACTCTCATATTTCTGTAATATGAAATGTTGATTAAAAAATCAGTGAATGCCTGTGTTCTCCTCTAGGATTTTGATGGAATCTTGTCTCACATTTAGATCTTTCATTCATTTTGAGTTTTTCTTTGTGTATGGTGCAAGAGAGTGGTCTAGTTTCATTCTTCTGCATGTAGATGTCCAATTTTCCCAGCACCATTTATTGAAGAGACTGTCTTTCTTCCAGTGGATCGTCTTTCCTCCTTTATCGAATATTAGTTGACCATAAAGTTCAGGGTGCACGTCTGGGTTCTCTATTCTGTTCCATTGATCTATGTGTCTGTTTTTGTGCCAGGACCACACTGTCTTGATGACCACAGCTTTGTAGTACAACCTGAAATCTGGCATTGTGATGCCCCCAGCTATGGTTTTCTTTTTTAAAATTCCCCTGGCTGTTCGGGGTCTTTTCTGATTCCACACAGCCACAGTAACTTCTTGCAAGATACATCCACGAAGGCAAAAGAAACAAAAGCAAAAATGAACTATTGGGACTTCTTCAAGATAAGAAGCTTTTGTACAGCAAAGGATACAGTCAACAAAACTCAAAGACAACCTACAGAATGGGAGAAGATATTTGCAAATGACGTATCAGATAAAGGGCTAGTTTCCAAGATCTATAAAGAACTTCTTAAACTCAACACCAAAGAAACAAACAATCCAATCATGAAATGGGCAAAAGACATGAAGAGAAATCTCACAGAGGAAGACATAGACATGGCCAACATGCACATGAGAAAATGCTCCGCATCACTTGCCATCAGGGAAATACAAATCAAAACCACAATGAGATACCACCTCACACCAGTGAGAATGGGGAAAATTAACAAGGCAGGAAACCACAAATGTTGGAGAGGATGCGGAGAAAAGGGAACCCTCTTGCACTGTTGGTGGGAATGTGAACTGGTGCAGCCACTCTGGAAAACTGTGTGGAGCTTCCTCAAAGAGTTAAAAATAGACCTGCCCTACGACCCAGCAATTGCACTGTTGGGGATTTACCCCAAAGATACAGATGCAATGAAACGCCGGGACACCTGCACCCCGATGTTTCTAGCAGCAATGTCCACAATAGCCAAACTGTGGAAGGAGCCTCGGTGTCCATCGAAAGATGAATGGATAAGGAAGATGTGGTCTATGTATACAATGGAATATTCCTCAGCCATTAGAATCGACAAATACCCACCATTTGCTTCAACGTGGATGGAACTGGAGGGTATTATGCTGAGTGAAGTAAGTCAATCGGAGAAGGACAAACATTATATGTTCTCATTCATTTGGGGAATATAAATAATAGTGAAAGGGAATATAAAGGAAGGGAGAAGAAATGTGTGGGAAATATCAGAAAGGGAGACAGAACATAAAGACTCCTAACTCTGGGAAACGAACTAGGGGTGGTGGAAGGGGAGGAGGGCGGGGGGTGGGGGTGAATGGGTGACGGGCACTGAGGGGGGCACTTGACCGGATGAGCACTGGGTGTTGTTCTGTATGTTGGCAAATTGAACACCAATAAAAAATAAATTTATTATATATAAAAAAAAGAAACTATGAATCAAAAATTCATCTACCATATTTTCCTTTAAGTTGCTCCATTAGTTAATTTCAATGAATGTTTAGAGAATCACTGGTTATGCATTTACTGGACATGAAAAACGCCTGATTAATGATAGCATTTTTGGAGTACTATTTGAAATAAAGATTTCAGTATTTCAAAAAAAAATCAGTGAATGAACCAAAAATAAGGATAATATATTTTTCTTAAATGTTGGAAGTGTTTATATGTTTATAGTAATTCTGCACTGACAACCATTTGTTTGAGCTCGTTTAGAAGCTGTTTCTTAATATTAAAGAGTTAAAAAAATCAATTTGCCCTTTAAAGAAACATATATATTAAAGATTTTATTTATTTATTCATGAGAGAGAGAGAGAGGCAGAGACACAGGCAGAGGGAGAAGCAGGCTCCCTGTGGGCAGTGGGAGCTAAAGCAGGACAGATTCCAGGGTCCTGGGATCACAGCCTGAGCTGAAGGTAGATGCTCAACCACTGAGCTACCCAGTTGTCTTGCCCTTTAAAAATCTTGATCATCTTCCATTCAAGAAGCAATACCAGTAGGGGGTTATAAAGAATGGTAGTTTTGTCTGATTCATTCATTCATGCACTCATTCATTCAACTCAACTTATACTAGACATTGCTCTAGGTGATACACTTGCAAATAAATTTTAGACTATTTAAATTATTTTCTCTCATTCTAAGATCTATAGGAAGCCTACATGCTTTTACTTTGGAGTATTTTATTGAGAAGAGAAATTATAAAGCTTATAACGCTGACCACCTCTTAACATTGAGGTGACAAGATATCTCAGATTGCCAGGAACAAGACATCACATTGCCCCCAGAGGTTGACTCTGACTTGTTATGTTTGTGAAGATGCACTAGACCACATGGAAATTTATGCCTTATAGTTTTGGCCAAGTTTGGCCTAAGATTTCATTTAAGGTCATTACATTCTAATTTAGTAATTTGTCCAGCCATGTTGATAACTATTTCTTGGAACCTTAGAACCCCACCTACCCCCAAGATGAGATGTAGCACAGTGTCAGGGAAAGAGTCTGGTCAAGAATCAGAGGATGTGGTTCCACAAGAGCAGATCCCAGTAACGTATCATAATATCACATGCCAGGCAGGGAGTTCAGCCCTTCTACATTTACTACTTTAAAAAAATCCTTATGGCAACCCAGCCACGTAGGTTTCATCTTACCATTTTACTGATGGGCTTAGTGGTAAGTGTATGGTTTCTGAGTTTGAATCCCAGTTCTCTCATTTATTAGCTTTGTGACTGTGAGGAAGTTTCTTTTTCTTAGTTCCTTGCTTAGACAACAGTATGACCTATCTTACAGGGTTTAGGGGAAGACTAGACAAATTAAGTGCGTGAAAATGCCTAGAGTTGTGTCTGATACACGGTAAACACTCAGTAAATATGAGCTATTTTTATGTGTAAGTAGCTATTTTCAGGTGGTACTTGCTAGCTCTGTGATCTTGGGCAAATTATTAGTCTTTCTGGATCTATAGCATCATATCTAACGAGACTCATATCATTGTTGGAAGACTGAAAGAGATAATCAGTGTGAAATTGGATAGTGATGCATTCATTATATAAGTATATAAGATTAATTCTAAATCATTCATTATACAGTATATCATTGTAATTAATCCTGTTTCCAGTTTTCTTGAAAATTTTATCCAAACTTCCTAGCAAAGGAGATAAGCATTCAAGGACTCACTAAATTGTTTCTATTTTAAAATCTACTAAATTCCTTTTTGCTAAGGTCTCCAAAAAGTAAAATTTCAGTCTTATTTTTGACCTTTCATACAGGTTATAGATTTTGGTCAAGGAATAGGAAAGCCTTCATGAACAGATAAGATACGCAATAACTATTTTCTATAACAAATTCAAGTTCAGTAGTTCCGTAGGATGTGTTATAATAACAATCCACATCTGACCATGAGCATACTTTTAAAATAGGTTCAATTTCTTTTACGACAATCTTTCAAGGCATGTTGGGCATGGGTTGTCATCCTCATTTTACAGATAAGAAAAGTGGGACTTTTAAACTTTGGGAAACTGCCTAATGTTTCATATGGGAAAATAACTTCAGAATTGTTTTCTTATCTCATAATCCATAACACCACATATATCTTTGTTTAGGTTAAGAATCTCAATGTATTGTGCTGACATCCTTGTCACTGGAGAATGCAGTTGAGCAGCTGTTCATAGTTGATCCTAAGCTGGAACCCAAGGCATGCTATAGGCCTACAGGACTTCATGTTGCTGTGCTTGGAGCAGCCCCTACCATGCCCAACATGGTTCTTCAGGAGTCAGTTAATAGGCTATATGCTGGCCTTTAATATCTCATGAGGTAAAATATTCTGAGATCATTTTTGTCTTTTCTACTTAGAAGAGGGTACTTGAAAGTAAAAACCTCAGTTCTAGAATTTCCCCTAGAATTCTAATACACCAGTTCTTCTGCAGGATACATCCACCCACTGAGCCATCTACACACACACACACACACACACACACACACACACACACACAGAAGAATGCTGGAATTGCAGCCTTTAGCCAAATCATGGGATGTTGGATAAACTTGGAGTGTCTTCCCAGTGCCCCTGTCCCCTACTAGTGATGGTGCCAGTGGGCAGAGGCATTCTTCTACCAGAGGGAGCCTTCCTACTACTTTGTAATATAACTAATTGATAACCAAGGACTATTTCTATCCTGAGTTTTTACTGGTGATAAATGGAGAGTATGTTAAGTTCTTTAAGTCTATTTCTCAAAGTGTACCTTTGAGTGCTCTTTAGAAATTTCCCTTGGGGTCATGGATTTTGGTGATAGCTAAAATAATACTTGCAATACTGCAATGCAGTTCTAATGCTAACCATCAGAGTTAGTGCAGATTCTGGAGGTTAAGGGCACAGTACCCAACAATACTGTACCAACAATACTTCAGGTGGCAGCCACAAGTTTGGGGGTCTCCAGACCACATGCACTTCTGACCAACTGGCTATAATTTGGAGGTTTCCATGACCCCTTCAGCTTTGATAATTCACTATAATGACTCACAAAACTCAGGAAAGTGCTATACTTATGATTATGGTTTTATTATAAAGGATACAGATAGTGTTGGGTCTGTGAGGTTTCCAAAGACAGAACTTTCATATCCTTGACATGTAGAATCAGGACACATCACTCTTTTAGCACACTAATGTGTTCACTAACCAGGAAGTTCACCTAAGCTTTAGTGATCAGACATTTTTATTGGAGTGTCATTGATTGAATTATTGGCCCTGTGATTGAACTCAATCTCCAGCCCTACTTTCCTCTGTGGAAGTTGGGCTGATTTTCACTTAGCTCAAAGACCTAACCCTCTAGTCACATGCTTGGTTTTTCTGGCATGACCAGCCCATATCCTGAATCATTTCCTTAGTACAAATGCAGGAGTGGTCCAAGGACCCAACATGAATGACGAAGACGCTTATATCATTCAGGAAATTCTGAGGGTTTAAAGAGCTCTCTCCTAGAAACCTGGGACCAAGACTAATTATTTATTATAATAATACTTCTTACATGTCAAGAATTAGTAAATGCTTGATAAATGAAAGCATGGAGGAATGAGTGAGGAAATGAATGAATTTGATGGGATTTCTGAGGGATTTGAATTAGGCCATCTAAGGTCTTTTCTAGGGTAATGAACTTGGGAACCTCTGAAAGTAGTCCATTCCTTGAAGTGTTCTGAATCTACCAGTCCAAATCCACATACTACGGAGGACATACATCTTGGATTCAGAGTCTTAGTGGGCCCACCAACTGGGTATGGTAGTGATGCAGGCTGTCTGGGTCTGAGGACCCAGAGGCAAGTTCTACAAGTCCAGCCAAGAGGGTCCTAGGCTTTGTGCAGGATAGAAAGCAAGTGAGAGGAAGTGAGAGCAGCGTTTATTGAAGACATGGAGAGAGTACAGACACAGAGAGAACTTCCAGGAGACTCGTAAATGAATAAAGACCTCATCTTTGCTTGAGGTCTGGGGTTTTTATTGAAGATGGTGGTCTGGGGTATGTCCTCTTATGCATTCAGGAACTACTCAAAACAGGTGAAAGCTCAGTTGTCCTCCATAAGTCACTTACTTCCTGGAGCCAGGGATGTTGGTGAGTCAGTAGTCTTGGAAAATGTTCATGACAATGCTGTCAGGTCACTCCTTAGATGTTAATCTGTTGTGCTAGAAGACTCCAAAAAAATCATAAACTCCTTGACCTTTACAAGGAGGACATACATTATCTGTTCTATAAGGCTTGGTTAAGGCAGGGATGTAGGTCTTAGCAAGTATAGAAACAGGAAATGGAGCAAAAAAAAAAAAAAAGTAGTTTTTCATGGGTTTTCTTTAGTTTCCTTGTCTCAGTGGTGGCAATGGTATTCTTCCAGAGTGTGGCATACCTTGCATGTGCCATACCACATCACAGGGTGTTAACTGATTTAACAAGTATTTAATGCATTCCTACCATATTCTAGGCTTTGTTCTAGGTGTCGGGGGTTGCAGTGGTGAGCAAAACACAAAGTCCCTGCCTTTTTGGAACTTTCATTCTAGTGTTGAGAGACGGACAATAAGCACATAAAGATATGCTAATCAGGTGGTGAGAAATGCTTTGGAAGAAAATAAATTGAATGCTCAGAATCTGTCTCTGCTCCTCTGCAGGCTGGGCAGGTGAGGGCTGGACAGGCATCCAACTATAGGGCAAAGTTTGTAATTTGTTGTTGCTGCCGCCTGCCCTCTGGGTTAGAAAAAAATCTGTCCCTGAATGTTTAGCAAGTCTGCTTGGCCTTTTGATTCTGCAGTGATTAAATGCCAGGCTATTGGGAATTAGTTTTATTCTAATTCAAGGTTAAATGTAGAAAAGACCTCTCTCTTCTCCATCTATCAAAACTCAACTATGGATCTTTTAAGGGTGTCAGTCCCTCTTTGAAGCCTCCTCTGACCTCCCACCACCAAATTGCATTTAATACCTCCTTTTTCTTCTCTCATGGCATTTAATTTATAGCTCTGTTGTATCACATTTCATTCTGTCTTATATGGAATTACATGTTTATAGGCTCTGTTTTTCCAATAAAATTTGTAATTTTTTTGAAGGAGAGAAAGTTCTTTTCCCCTCTATTCTTCACTGTATTCATCTCTTTCCTCCATCTCAAGGAACTTTAGAATGCTTGATACCCAGTAGCTGTTCAATTCACTATTGATTAAAAGAAAGAAGCCTTAAAGCATGCTTATCGGTGCTGATCTCTGCTTTGCAAATATGTGCAAGTATGTGTTTCTTATCTAATTTCCATTGAGTTTCTGAATGAATAGTTTTCTCTAGTTTCTTAGGACATTAGTTGTCACTGTTTCTCAGGAAAGCTGTTAGAATTATGACTGTCTAGTTACATGCAAAGCAGTGGGAATATAACAGTAAACAAGATAGGCCAACTGCTGCTTTCAGAAATTCACAAGAGAGAGAATTAAACAGAGCATTGTAACTTACACAGTTAATTAATGAATTATAATTTTTATAATTCTTACACATGAAATTGTTAATGCTTACATTTTAGTGTATATTTATCAAATCTATTTATAAAATCAATGTATTCATAAAATTAAAAATGAGATAATACTAGGATACTGTTTTCTAACTTACCTTTTTTTAACCTAATATATTCTGTGAATATTTAAGGATTGAACATTATTTTACAATGTTATTTCAAATATCCCCTAATGCCTTTTTTAAACACTTGCTGTATTTAAAAAAATATATTTTATTTATTTATTCATGAGAGACACACACACAGAGAGGCAGAGACATAGATAGAGAGAGAAGTAGGCTCCCTGTGGAGAGCCCGATGTGAGACTCAATCCCGGGACCCTGGGATCATGCCCAGAGCCAAAGGCAGATACTTAAACACTGAGTCACCCAGGCATCCCAACCCCTAATTTTTTTTTAATTTTTATTTATTTATGATAGTCATAGAGAGAGAGAGAGAGAGAGAGAGAGAGAGGCAGAGACATAGGCAGAGGGAGAAGCAGGCTCCATGCACCGGGAGCCCGACGTGGGATTTGATCCTGGGTCTCCAGGATCACGCCCTGGGCCAAAGGCAGGCGCCAAACCTCTGCGCCACCCAGGGATCCCCAACCCCTAATTTTTTAAAAAAAGATTTTATTTATTTATTTGAGAATAAGAGTGAGAGCGAGAGAGAGGCAGAGGAATCTCGAGACGGCGTAGAGGGAGAGGGAGAAGCAGGCTTTCTTCTGAGCAAGGAGCCCCACTTGGGGCTTGATCCCAGGACCCTGAGATCATCACCTGAGAACCAAAGGCAGATGCTTAATCCAAGAGCCACCCAGGCACCCCACCCCTAATTTTTTAAAAATAGTGTTTCAAACTTTCAAGCTGTGAAACGTTATTTACTTAGAAGAAATTACTGGAACTGAACTTTTTCTATCAAAGCATCAGCCAAAATTTAAACCTTTTTTTTAAAAAAAAGATTTTATTTATTTATTCATGAGCGACACAGAGACGCACGGAGACACAGGCAGAGGGAGAAGCAGACTCCATGTGGGAAGCCCGATGTGGGACTGGATCCCAGGACCCCAGGATCATGCTCTGAGCCAAAGGCAGGCGCTCACCCACTGAGCCACCCAGGCGTCCCCAAATCTAAAGCTTTTGATGAGTATGACAGTGTTCCCTTCTCACTCTGCCTGCCAACTGCCAGTTTATACTCTTAGTAGCAGTGTATGAAAGGACTGGTATCAGCACTTTTTTTTTTTCATTTAAAAAGGAATTAACCTTGTCTGTGTGTTTTTGTTTGTGAATGTGTGATCATTTCTTGTGCATTGATCGCTGAGATTGGCTCCAAAGCAGATAACGAATGAAATTTGTAATTAGCATTAGGGCAGAGAAGCATTTTGCCAAGGTGGATGTCAGGGCTATTGGATAGTTTCAGCCCTTAAACCATAAAGCGGGGGAATGACTAATAGGTCCTATTCTTTATATTTATGTTAATTGATTCTTTAGTTTGGTCATCATCTTGCTGTCACATGGAGAAGTTAAGAAATATCCTGGGCTAGAATGTCAGGAACACAGGGAGAAAGCCAGGGCAAATGGTGCCAGTGTCACTAATGAGATTGTGAAAGAGAAGCAGAGCTCATACCCAGGAGAAGGACGGTACAGAGCCAATAGTCAGTAAAGAAAAGCAACCTCCGCCCCCCCACCCCCTGGGCAGGAAATCCAATGTTCTGGGGGTAGGGGGAGGCAACACTCTCACTTGAAACTTGGAGTGTTGTCTTCTGTGAGGGGACAAGAGAGACGCAGTGGAAAGGTTTTGGCCTCTTTCTGAGAGTATCATTGCGGCACTTGGCTTGTAAAATGCTATGAGATCATGTCTTCCTATTACTACCATGGTCTAGGCTCTGAAGAGATTCTACTTTTCTTTCTAACACACGTTATTTTTCAGATCAAACAGTCTCAGATAGGGAGAGTTTTCTGTGACATGGAGGTGAATGCAAGATCAGATGGGAAATGGAGCTGGAATGCCCAGCAGCGAGCTGGTGTTGCAGTCTCGATTCTATTGCCATCTAATTCTACCAGCTTGAGCAAGTCCCTTAACCTCTGTGGCCCCAGTCTCCTCGTGTCTAAAGCACGGGATTTGAGGAAAACAGCTTTAGTGCTTCTTCTGGCTTTAAGGGTTCTCTGATGCTTTGTCACCTAAACCAAAGCTTGTGCATATGTGGAGGCTCCTCTTAGGCCCTCTGCTCAAATGTGTGGGAGGATATGTGATTGCAAGAGTTTTTAGACTATCATCTCTCCTGTGAGCTTTTCTTTGGAATTATGTTAGAAAGAGAGGATTTGGGGATTTGCAGCATCATTTACCACCCACAGATAACAATTTCTTCTTTATGTTTCTGTCTTAGTTTTTGTGGTTACCATTGCCGTCTGACTTCAGGTTCATAACAATAACGGAAGAGGAATCCTTTCCATCTCTCATTACATTTTTTCCACTCTGCAATTAATTTTCCTAACTTCCTATCTCACCTCATAAAACGATGAACACTTTCCAATTTACTGAGACAGTTGTTCTGTAGAAGACCAACACACTCCAGTGACTCTCAGTATTGTTACATCTTCATCAACCCTGGAAAGAAGAGTGTGCTTGTGTGTGTATGTGTGTGCCTGCGTGCGCGTGCATCCATGCAGAGTTAGAGAAACATGGGTTTGGCAGAGGAATGATTAGGTGGTTGGGCTTCAAAGAGAACATTTGTAGATTCTATCTGGAGCGCATTTTATTAAAATTGCAACAAACTTAGTAAAATCAGATGTATGGTTCATTAAGGGAACATTACCTTACAATTATGATTAATTAGATTAAACTTATGAAAATGTGTTATTTGTTCAAATCAAAAGGGTGGGGGAAGATGATGGATGATGAAAGAGTGTGATAAATGAAGAAAGCAGCTGAACTAAATTGAATGTGTATTCATCCGTTTTCACTTCATAACTAATGATAAATTGAGCATGTCACATTTAACAATACATGTCTGGGCTTAAGCACACTGTTTCAGCTCCTGCTTGCTAATGCCTTGTGATAGGTAGTCGAGACCAAAGAATTGAAATTTAACTCCTGGACTTTTGTCTATTTGCATCTCCCCGTGGAAAACACAACAGATACTTAGGAACTGGATGAAAAGAATTTATGGAATTAATTTTTTTCATAATAAACAATTGTATTTCCTCAGGTCAGGTAGTTATGGTGTTTAAACCTCAGAGATTTATCTACTTTTCCAAAAATAGGTGTTTCCCCATTCTGAGGCCTAATCAGGTGGCAGAGTTGGAAAGCACTCTGAATTATAGAAAAACCTTTCTCCTCGTGCCCTCCCTCAAATAGAAGCCATATTTACCTTTGCAATCAATTGGAAGAAACACCCTGAAAAGCTCATTAGATGATCTGGGAAATTTGAAAGTGAGAAGTAAATATTAAATGGTTTACATCAGTTTCCTGAAATCTCAAATTTTCCAATATTTTAAATTACATTGTAGTCTCTCAAGTAACATCAGATATTTTTGAAGCTGGACTTGGGGTCAGAAAGAAAGTAAGCATGTGGAAAATGTTTCCAGTCAGACTGTAATTAGACAAGTTTGCCACGCAGAGTTAGGAATGGTATTTCAAAAAGAATATGCTTTTGTTAAATAAGTTAAAGACGTTTATGATACAGGGTCTGACACATAAGCAATATTTAATTCTCACTGAAATTGGATTAAGACAATATGAAGTGAGTGATGACTTCTGAAAAGGTCACACAACTTTTTGTTTTGTTTCCTAAAAGGATTTTGCTAAGATTCATTTTTGAGTTGTGGTGAAGGTTTGAGTCGGTTTTTATCTATTCCTCATCTATAAATCCTATGTCCAAATCAACTTTAATATTCCTAGCTTAATATTTTCAGGAATGATTGAAGGGGCTGAATCTCTTTTAGATACTGTTCAGAATATCTCATGTGTGGGCTATACGCATAGGTGAGGCTTTTAGACAAGCACTGCCCTATTTCTCAGAGCAGGGAAAGTGTTCCAAAAGATAGAAGGTGAGATAGACAGTGGCCATTTAGAGGTTATGAAGGGAATGAATGGTGGCGTTGTCATAAGTGGTTATTCAGTGTTAGTTCTATGGCTAGAAACAAGGTCTAGTTAGGACGAGGTTCTCAAGGGGAAAGAGTAGTCGTAGTCTTGGTGGCAAATTCGTCCCCTGGGGAACATTTGGTAATGTCTGGAGATGGTTTTGGTTGTCACAACTTTAGGAGAGGGGTGCTACTAACATCTAGTGGGTAAAGACTAGGTATGCATTTAAACATCCCACGATGCACAGGACAGCCCATCACAACAAAGAACGATTTCAATGATCTAGTTCAAAATGTCTCCAGAAATAAGGTTGAATGACTCTGTTCCAGGGTAAGGCATGTATTTAAAGAATTGACAAATTAGTGAAATTGGTGAGCCAGTGAAGTTGAGATTCAAGGTGAATTACAGAACTGACATGTAAGAATAAGTCTAAATTATATTCTTAAAGAAAGACAATACACGCATCAGCCAATACTATGCCAAGTAAACTCTAAATTCAATAACTTGACTCTAACACTAATAACTGTAAGTAGGATACAGTGTAAATTGGGTTAGTCTTGGATCCCGGCGAAAGTGATTTAATTCATGAACTACCAAAATAATTTGACTCTGTTTAAATCTTTTTCATGATGTATTCCCTTAGGATTTGATTTCATTAAATTGCAGTGAAGATATTAGGAGGTGTTTTAATCTCTCCTTTTCCAGAGAGAGGAATTGAATTGGAAGGTTAGGCTGTGGTCTTATGGTTAAATTAGGAACAGAACCAGAACCAGAATTCAGCTTTCCAGAGTGTGTTGCTTGATTTTCCAAGTTAGACCATCCACCTTCTTTTCCTAGGCCACAACGCTGCTCCCTTTCTTGTGAGGGAATGGTCTTTATTAATGACAAATTTTCTTGAAAGAGAATATCCTGAAGGTGAGGGAAGGTGGAAAAGCCTTGAATCATGCTAAACTATTCAAAAGAGGAGCTTAGAGGGAGAAAGTGTCACAGTTGCCTGAGTTCTGATGTGAAAATACATTTTGGGGCCAAGACAATTCATCTGTCAGGCTTCCTGTTGGAAGAATATTTACTCAGCTGTGAGAAGAGAGCTTCAGTGAACATCCAAGATAATGAAAGTCTGATAATACTCAATATTCTGGAAATAACCCAAATCGAGTAGGTTCTTAATGTCAGGACACAAGATGATAAAGAACCTTGAAAAACTTCCTGGGGAGCAGAAAGCAACAGGATTCACAACAGCGGAATTTTCTGACTAGGAAGGAAGGGTCCTGTGTTTGTCAGAGGAAGAAAGAACATGCATTTCACTTCTTTTCTTTGTTTCAACTCTTTAAAAAAATGTGATAAAATATGTATAATGTGAAGTTTACCATATTAGCTGCCTTCTCCTCCTCCTCCTCCTCCTCCTCCTTTTTCTTCTTCTTCTTCTTCTTCGAGAGATAGTGTGCTTGAGGAGGAGGGTGGTTGGGCTTAGTTTGGGGAGGGAGAGGCAGAGGGAGAGAAAGAGAGAGAGAGAGAGAATCTTAAGCAGGCTCCATATCCAGCACAGAGCCTGAAGAGGGGCTCAATCTCACTACCCTGAGATCATGACCTGAACAGAAATCAAGAATAGGACGCTTAACCCACTGAGTTACCACCATGTTAGCCATTTTTAAGTGTACAATTTAGTGGTATTAAGTATGTTTGCAACATGTGTAGCCATCACCAATATCCATTTCCAAAACTTTTTGTCACCTGAAATAGAAGCTATAACTGCTGAGGAGTAACTCCCCATTTTCTCTCTCTTCAGCCCTTGGTAATCTCCTTTCGGCCTATGAGTGCCTATTCTAGATGCCTTTTATAAGTGGAAACATATGAAACTTGTCCTTTTGTGTCTGGCTACAGTTCACTCTTACATTCCTAGTGCCTAGTTAATGCCAGGCACAAGAAAGTCACTTGAAAATAAATATGGAGTATGGAATAAATATATAAGTAAATAAAAATATAAATATGGAATAAACAGTAATGTTAGTAGAGGATGGGAATAGCATACCCCTCCAGGATTCAACGCAATTTTTTTTTGGTCAGTAATAATAATGACATGGCTCTGTATTCGAATAGCACTTAATGTGTCTTCAAAGAGCTTGGATATTGTATTTCAGTTAATGCTTGATGATTTGGGGGGATATGCCACTCTTTTAAGATTAGATTTAAGTAAGACGTATATTTGCCATCATGTTAGTATTTTGGTTTCTCTAGGCAACTTGTGCTTAGAAACATTTTAATTTGCTACTCTTGGGAATAACCTATGTGCTAGGCTGTTCTGGGGGCATGAATGAAATGCTCCCTTCATAATCATTTATTGATAAGGTTGAGGCCCACCTCTCTGGGAAGGAAATTGAAGCTTTAAGATACTAAGTGCCTCCTTCCAAGGTCCCATGGGAAATCAGCAGCAGAGGCAGAATTAGAATTCACAGCCTGCAGCAAACACAGCTTCCCCTCCCCTCCCTCCCGTACATCTCCTCCCAGCGGTCTCCAACGGTGCCTACGGAGCGGGAAGCAAAAGTAAGGGTTCTTCGGTGAATTCTCCCACCGTTGCAAGCAGTGCAAATTGTTTTCTTTTGGGGTCAAAGCTTTGCCACCTGCCATTTGGGACTCGGCGGAAGGCTGAACTACATCATTTGAGGGGTCATACACTTTACCTCACCCGTTACTGACTAGTCCTGCGTCTCCGGGGGCCCTCAGCTTCCTCTCCTGCCCGCTGTTGCCTCCAGGTGCCTTCTGGAGACTGGAGGGGACATTTTGCTCCACTTACAGATGCAGTCGAGAGGAAAGGTTAAGCGATTAAACTGAATGCCCCCTTCATTGCCAACTTTATCTGCCCCTGTTTCTACGGTCCCACTGTTTTTTTCTTTTTGTGCAGTCTAGGGTTTGACATAGCCTCATTGCACTTCCCCTCTGATATTGTGTCATAAAACTCCCTGTAGGTAATATAATTGTCCAAAGCAGCTTTCCAGGTTATGTGTTTCTCCCCCCACCCGCCCCCCACCCCCAAAGCACACCGGCAGAGAAAGCATTTAAGCTTGACACTGTGACTTTCCCGGGCTAAGTTCCGTCCTTTTATCGCAAAAAGGCTTTCAAGTATGCACTACGGTGCACTTACTTTTTTCTTAATATAACTTCCATCCCACTCTCCTCGTCTGCTTGCCAAAAGAGGAAAATAGACTTGTCTGCTTGGAATAATCAGATGAGGCTGTCATAGGAAAAATAGGTCAGGGAATAGTAAGTAGCTAATTTACTGGTGACAATATATTCATTCCAACTCGGATTTTTTTTTAATCAACAGGCCTGAAAAAAAAAAGTTTTAACAGCCATGGTGATATTTCAGTGACAAGATTTGGGTCTGAGTAGGGACACTGATTTGGAATTAGAGCGGAGAGCAGGAGAACGGATGGAAGTGTGAGTGAAGGGCAAGTGTTAGGTAGGGCAAGGCCTGTTTCTTCTACTATATAGATGTAACTCTTCAGTGTATGTTATTAATGTCTGGGTAATAGTTTAGGGATATCATGTTGGTTGACTGGCTCCTTTTGTCTTACTCTGGGTCCCAAGAGGCAGCTCCCTTTTTATCTCCTGGGACTCATATAGGAGGATCCTGCATCAGCTATAATCCCATAAAAATCCTGAAAATTCTAATATAGAATTATATCTTTAATCTAGCCTCTTTTTATCCTCCCTACTACCATTTTGTTTGGACCCTTACTAGGTCTCTTTAAAGATCAGTGTTTACCAAATCAGGCTTGCCTTCAGAATTAGTTGGGGAGTAAAACATACACACAGAAACACCGTGCCCCCACTGCCGCCAAAATACATGCACTGATTCCCCAAGTTTATCTTAGTTAATTTTGACTCATTTGACTCATTTGGCTTAAGAATCTGTACTTAAAAAACACTTTTCTGGGTTATTCTAACAGTTGACAATATTTAAAATTGTCTTTCTTAGACCATTTCAACCATTTGTTAAATCAATGTCTTGCCAATGTGTCCCTAGTCCAGCGCATCATCTTCCAGGGTCATTCTAAAAATGATCAAGTCACAGTACTCTGCACAGCTGTTTAAAAATCTGTTTTTTCTTCTCTCCTGTTTCGAGGATAAGATTCAGACTTCTTAGTTTAGTATGTTGGGGCTTCTCCAATGCAATTCCTGTCCATCTTTCTAGCTGTCTTTCCTTCATGCACTTTTAATCTGTCCACACTGAACTTCTCACTGGTCCTAGTACCTTTGCACATTTGATTTTCCAGCCTTTACAAATGGTTTCCTTTTTCTGGAAGTCCTGCCTTGCTCCTTCTTAACCCTGCCTTCAAAGGGCACCTCCCATATGAAGTCTTCCTTGATTGGGCCAGACACCATTTGTTGCACTGTGATTTTGAAGCACCTTATTCATGCCACTAAAACAACATTAATCAGATTGTATGGTAATTTGTCTTTACTGGATTGTAGGCTACTTTATGCCAAGGACTATTTTAAGCATCCTGTAGTTTTGGAGTCTAGCACAGGTTTGGAATTGTGTATGGAATGAATGAATAAAATAGTACCTCTTTTATAGTGTGGTAATTAAGAGGGTGGACTCTGGTCCCAGATTAATTGGGTTTGGTTCTTGACTATGCCACTTATTAGCTGGTGATGTTGGACTTTCTGTGTCTCAATTTCCTTAAGTAGCTGTGTTAGCTATTATTATTATTATTATTATTATTATCATTATCATTTTTAAATGATTGAGGAAGATCGAAAGGATATTGTTAGAGGGTTTTGGTGGAAAACAAAGCAACAAACTTTCCTTTGTGAACTTGGGCAAGCAAGTCACATGACTGTTATATAAAATGGTGATTAGAAACCCCGTTTGTATCACAGGTATGTAGTAAGAATCAGAAAAAACAATAGTTACCACATATTAAATTTCTCATGTGCCTGGCTCTCGTCTCAGCACTTATGCACATTAGTGATTTAATTCTCATAACATTCACATGAAGTAGATACACACACATACACACACACTTTGGGGGAAGGTCAGCTTTTATTAGGTTTTAGGAAGAAATCGAGGAGGGTTGTTTTCAACAGATTTCATCGGAGAAGAACAAGAGTAGCGGTGGGTTTCATTGGCTGTGAGCAGCGGTTAGTGCATTGTTGTTGGGGCAGTGAGGGGTCTTCTTTCTTTTTCTTAAAAGTAGGAGATAAAATTCCTATGTGAAAATTTCTTCCCTTGTCACAATAGTTCTTATTTTCCTTCTTTCTGTTGGTTGCACAGGTTGTGACGAGTTGAGGCAGATATCCTTGTATCTGTCTCCCTTTTACCGATGAAGAAGGAAATGGAGTCACTTGCCCATGGTTGCAAAACTAGCAGGTGATAGGGCCAGGACTTGGGCCCAGGACTGTGTAGCTCCAAAATTGTACACAGAGCAATTGTGCAAAACTGCAAATAAGAAAAGATAGATAACAGTGCACATGAAATAATGTATTAATTACATATTGCTTTTGCTTAATGCTTGGCTTGGATGTCATATATGGAGAGAGGGAAGGCTTTGATCTGGACATGCTTTGGGAGAGGAAGGAAGAGATGAGAATATTACAGGGGAGCATTAGAGGGTGGAGGTTCAGAGTGGGGTTGCTGATGTGGTGAGGAAATGGAAGTATGTGTGAAGTGCTAGTGCTAAACCTTGTGGTCATTTTTTTTGGTGGAGGGTTACCACTAACTCTGCCTGCAAACTAGATAGGAAATAGAATCTTTCATTCAAGATGTCTTGTCTTTAGGATGTATGATGAAAGAGCACCTCTGGGCTCTGTCTTCCTATTAATCTGTCTTGGAAAGTCTGAAATAAAGAGGAAGAGGTAGAGGCATGAGTTGGCTTCAGTGACTTAGAACATGGTCATCTCAATGCTGAGGTTTGCTTCTACAGGCTTGGGAAGACAGCACCGTCTGTGGATCTGAGAACAACTTTTCACCCTTTCACTTTCCAGAAACTTTTGCTTAATCTGACGTGAGAACTCCTTTCCCCCTTCTCACTCCTTCTTTATCCAAGGATGCCAATAACTAGGATTTGGAGAGACAAATGATGTCTGTGCTTTAATTTCTAGGGATTGTATAGGAGCCACTGATGGCCAGCACTTAAGCTGGGTCTGCATGACACCAAAACCTGCCATCAGTTCAGCATATTCCTTGGCAACTGGCTAACTAGCTAAATTAGAAAGTCTTATAATGTTGCTATGGTGTTGTGTAGTAGAACATAAAAATGGAAGCGAGGTGATCTCTTGAAGTATCTAATGGAAAAAATAAAAAGTATGGCGTAATAGGAAGCATCCCAGACTGGAATTCAGGAGACAACAGACTGTGTGTTCAGGCTCCACCCTAACGTGTTGTGTGGCAGATGGAACCTCTCTCTGGATCTCAATGCAGAAGTGAGATGCCTTGGTTGCAACCCATTTATAGTTCTGCTTAGTGATTTTTAAGCCAGATGATTTATTAGTGCTTTCTTTAAAAGAAGTGTCAGGATGTATTCAGGTTTTTTTCTGGATTTCTCATTGTTTATGCATTGGTACAGAACCCTCAAGGTATTTTTGTTTTTAAAAGATATTCTTTTTAATTTTATTTTGTTAGACATTTAAAAAAGATTTTACTTATCTACTTGAGAGAGAGAGAGAGAGCTGAGGGTGGGCAGAGGGGGAGAATCTTAAGCAGACTGTGCTGAGCGTGGAGCTGACATGGGCCTCTATCCTGAGATCATGACCTGAGCTGAAACCAGGAGTCAGACACTTAACTGACTAAGCCACCCAGGTGCCCCCCACCAAATATTCTTGTTTTAGAGTACTTTTAGGTTTATAACAAAGTTAGAAGGGAAGCACAGAGGCTTCCCGTATCCTCCTACCCCCATACGCACAGCCTCTCCCATTATGGGCACCCCACACTAGAGTGATACATTTGTTAAAATTGATGAACCTGCATGGATACATCACAATCGCTCAAAGTCCATCCTTTAGCTTAGGGTTCATTCTTGGAGTTGCCTATTCTGTGAGTCTGGACAAATGTATAATCTATCATTACAGTATCGTGCTGAGTAATTTTATTGCCCTGAAAATCCCCTGTATGCCACCTATGCATTCCTTCCCCTTAACCCCTGCCAACCATGGATCTTTTCACTATCTCCATAGTTTTGTCTGTCCCAGAACTCACACAGTTGGATTCATACAGCATGTAGTCTTTACTGATTGGCTTCCTAAATGTATTTTCAAACAACACCTTACCGCAGATGCAGATAGCATCCAAATTCTCCTTGCTTCTCATAGGGGCACAGAAAAGGAGAAACCCTCTCATTTCGATTCTTCATGGTCACCAACCCCAGTTGTGTTCCCTGCTGCTGAGAAATCCTTGTATGTTCCTTTAGGCTGCTCTCAACCACCTCACCCAGATCCTTTAAACTCTTCTTCCTCTCACTTTTGGGGCAAATCCCTGCATGTTCTCTACATCTTACCCCTATATCTGCTTTGGGGGTATTTAGTCTATTGTTTTTTTTTTTTTCCTTTTTGTTCTGAGGTTTTAACCTGTCTTTGTTCATTGGCTCCTTCCTATGAATGTTTCAACATGTTATTTTTAAAAAGTGGGAGTCTCCATAATTAAAAAAATGTTCAACTGGGCACTTCACTTTTAGCATAGATACCGTTGCTGTCAGAAAGCATGCTCTGATCCTACAGACCTAGAGTAAGGTGCTTCTCCTATGTGCTTCTTTATCATCCTGCTATTCCTGCTTGTGGATGGCATCATACAACAGTGTTATTTTGTGTTGTCTTCTTTCTCCACAGGCTGTGAGCTATAGGAGCATAGGGGTCTTATCTTCACTTATTCTTTATTGTTTCCCCAGCACCCAAAAGAGTGCCTGCCATATCGCGGGACTTTTAAAGGACTTGTGAATGAATTAATGGATTAAATAAAGAGGAAGAGATGCAGACATTACCTGTAATAATGCTAACATGCTATATCTGGTTATACTCTGCTATCTTGCCTCCACCTCCACTCCCAGAGGAATTATCGTTTCATGCTCACCTCATCACTCTGACTGGGAAAAGACATGGTGAGTGCTTTATCAAGTGACATCAGGTCAGGTCATGATCAGGTAGGAGAGGAAGGTACCGTTAAGTTTTTTTTTTTTCCCAGAAGGAAAATCTCCATTCTAGGTTGCAGTTGTCCTTCTATAAAAATCAGTCATTTCTTTAAATATAAAGATCCAAAGAGATGATATTTAGAGCCAATAACTGTCCAGAAGCCTGGTCCAAAACTTGTGAAAGCAGAAATAAGGCCAATTTTCTAGGCAATTTTCTTAGAATTTTCCCAATGTTTCCCACTTCTGGTTCAGTTGGGAATCTTGATGACAACTGTTCACCCAGAAACATTTTACGCTGCTAAGTAGAACCATGTAGAGAAATACTATACAGAAAGTGAGAAATTTTCAGTCTGAAAATCATATGAGATTTTATTTATGCCTCCAAATTTATGATGGCCCATTATTTTGCCCTTGTCATGGGATAAAGGATATTGAAAGAGAGACAGAGCAAATTCTCCTTGTGGCAATATTAATAAGAACAGAAGTAATAGAGTTCAACAGTATTATAGCACTGTTCAGAGCTTTTTACATGCCTTAACCCGTTTAATCACACTGCATTTTGAGGTTGATACTATTGTTACTGAATTTACACATGGAGAATTGAGGCAGAAAAGAACTAAAACTCTCTCCATATCACAACCAGATTTGGACCCTGGTGGTACAGGTCTAGAGCTCTGCTGAAAACCACTATATTCTACCTACTTTCAGTATGAACAGTGGCCAAAGACACATTACAATTTTATTATGTAATTTGCCTATCCCACATATAGATTTAGAAAAACTTAACCCTGGAGTTAAAGAAACTATAAGGAAAACAGTATATTTAAGTGATAAATGGCAACCATAGCTTTCTAATAAGATGTGTTTATTAAAACCAAAAACATTAGGTTTCTATTTTTCCAGATTGGATGCATTTTGAATTTTTGCTGTATTGCTCTATTTTAGACAACTGAGCACCATCTTTGGACAGTTTATTTTATTTATTATTTTTTTATTAAGTTTTTAATTTTAATTCCAATTCCAGTATGGTTAACATATAGTGTTATATTAGTTTCAGGTGTGCAATATAGTGATTCAACAATTCTTTACATTTCTCAGTGCTCATCATGATAAGTGTCCTCTTTAATCCCCTTCACCTATTTCACCCATCCCCCCACCCACCTGCCCTCTGGTGACCATCTGTTTGTTCTCTATAATTAGGAGTCCATTTCTTTGTTGTTTTTTTCTCTCTTTTTTTTCTCCTTTGAGTGTTTGTTTTGTTTCTCAAATTCCACATGAGTGAAATCATATGGTATTTGTCTTTTTCTGATTGACTGAGTTCACTTAGCACTATACTTTCTAGCTCTACCTATGTTGTTGCAAACGGGTAGATTTCATTCCTCCTTATGGATGAATAACATTCCATCATACATACCACATCTTTATCCATTCATCTATTGATGGGCGCTTGCGCTTCTACCATAGTTTGGCTATTGTATATAATGCTGCCATAAACATAGGGGTGCATGTATCCCTTTGAATTAGTGTTTTTTGTATTTTGGAGGTAAATATTCAGTAGTGCGATGCCTGAATCATAGGGTTATTCTATTTTTAACTTAAAAAAAAGTTTATTTATTTATTAGTGATCTCTTCACTCAGTGTGGGTCTTGGATTCACAACTCTGAGATCAAGAATTGCATGCTCTTCCACCTGAGCCAAGTGGGTGCCTCAGCTATTTTTAACTTTTTGAGAAAGCTCCATACTATTTTCCACAGTGGCTGCAAGTGTTGCATACTGTATGATTCCATTCTTATAATTATAAAATGAAGGACAAATTAGTAGTTTCCAGGGGATATTATGGTGGTAGTTACACATTAATTTCCTAGTTTTGATGGGTGCTATATTATCTTCTGTAAGATGTTAACATTGAGGGACAGTTGATGAAGGGTGCACAGGACTTCCTTGTACATTTCTTTGCAATTTCTTGTGGCCCTAAAAATATTTATTTATTTGTTTTAAAGATTTTATTTATTTATTCATGAGAGACACACAGGAAAAGAGAGAAAGGCAGAGACACAGGCAGAGGGAGAAGCAGTTTCCATGCAGGGATCCTGATGCGGGACTCAATCCCGGGATTCCAGGATCATGCCTGGGCTGAAGGCAGGTGCTAAACCACTGAGCCACCCAGGGATCCCCCCTACAATTATTTCAAAATAAATATTAAAAAAATAAACTGCCCGGAAGACATGAACAGACATTTCTCCAAAGAAGGCATATAGATGGCCAACACGACAGACACATGAAAAGATGCTCAAAGCACTTGCCATCAGGGAAATACAAATCAAAACCACAATGAGATACCACCTCACACCAGTGAGAATGGGGAAAATTAACAAGATGGGAAACACCAAATGTTGGAGAGGATATGGAGAAAGGGGAACCCTCTTGCATTGTTGGGAATGTGAACTGGTGTAGCCACTCTGGACAACTGTGTGGAGGTTCCTCAAAGAGTTAAAAATAGACCTGCCCTACGACCCAGCAATTGCACTGTTGGGGATTTACCCCAAAGATACAGATGCAGTGAAACGGCAGGACACCTGCACCCCAATGATCATAGCAGCAATGTCCACAATAGCCAAACTGTGGAAGGAGCCTCAGTGTCCATTGAAAGATGAATGGATAAAGAAGATGTGGTTTATATATACAATGGAATATTACTTATCCATTTGAAATGACAAATACCCACCATTTGCTTCAACATGGATGGAACTGGAGGGTATTATGCTGAGTGAAGTAAGTCAATTGGAAAAGGACAAACATCATATGGTCTCATTCATTTGGGGAATATAAAAAATAGTGAAAGGGAATAAGGGGAAAGGAGAGATAATGAGTGAAAATATCAGAGAGGGTGACAGAACATGAGAGACTCCTAACTCTGGAAAACGAACAAGGGGTGATGGAAGGAGGGGTGCGCAGGGAGATGGAGTGACTGGGGCATGGGCACTGAGTGGGGCACTTGACGGGATGAGCACTGGGTGTTATACTATATGTTGGCAAATCGAACTGCAATAAAAAAATACAAAAAAAAAAAGATGCTCAACGTTACTCATCGCCAGAAAAAATGCAAATCAAAACTACAATGAAATGTCACCTCACACTTGTCAGAATGGCTAAACATATAAAAAAACACAAGAAACAACAAGTGTTCATGAATATGTGGAGAAACACTGTTGTGGGAATAATTGTAGGAAATAAACATTGGTACAATCCACAGAGCTTATTCTAATTGCACCTCTAATTTTTACATGTACTTGTGTGTGTGTATGTGTGTGTGTGTTACTCCATGCAGTGTTCTCACAGGTATAGGTTCATGTAACCACCACCATAATCAGGTAGTTTACCATCACTATTAAGTATGATGTTGGCTGTGAGCTTTTCGGAGATGCTCTTTGGTAGTAATGGTCATGGGGTAAGAGTTGGGTATGGTTTCTGTTGGAGAGAAGACAAATGACTCAATCTATGTGAAATAGAAAAGGCTTCTCTCTATTCCTAGTGTGCTTATTTAAAAAAATATCATGTATGAGTGTTGAATTTTGTTAAATGCTTTTTCTGTCAATAGATATGATCACATCATTTTTCCTCCTTAACCTATTGATATAGCAAATCACATGGATTGATTTTTGGATTTTAAAAAAAGTTATTTTATTTAAATTCAACTAATTAACATACAGTGTATTATTTGTTCCAGAGGTAGAGTTCAGTATTCATCAGTTGCGTATAACACTCTGTGCTCATCACATCACGTACCCTCCTTAATGTCCATCATCCAGTTACCCCTTCCCCCAACCACTTCCCCTCCAGCAAACCCTCAGTTTGTTTCCTGTAGTTAAGAGTCTCTTATGATTTGTCTCCCTCTCCGATTTCCTCTTATTTTATTTTTCCCTCCCTTCCCATACGATCCTCTGTTTTGTTTCTTAAAATCCACATGAGTGAAATCATATATTTGTCTTTCTCTGATTTATTTAACTTAACATAATACTCTCTAGTTCTACCCATGTTGTTGCGCATGAATAAGATTTCTTTTTTGATGGCTGAGTAGTATTCCATTGTATATATATACCACATCTTCTTTATCCATTCATCTGTCGATGGCCATCTGGGCTCTTTCCATGGTTTGGCTATTGTGGACATTGCTGCTATAAACATTGGGGAATCAGCCTACATACCTGGAATAATTCCCACTAGGTCATAAATTAAATGAAATCAAATCAAATTACTGGATTTCATTTACTAATATTTTGTTAGGATTTTGGTGTTCAAGTTCACGACAAATATTGGGTTGCATATTTCTTTTTTTGAACTATTTTTTAATCTGGTTTAGGTTTCCAGGTAATATTGGTTTCATAAAAGAAGTTGAAGGTGTTCTTTCTTTTTCACTTTCCTAAAAGAGATTGTGTTAATTGGAGTTAATTTTTTAAGCATTTGGTAAAATTTGAAGAGAAAACATTGTGACTTAGAGATTTCTCTTTCAGGATTTTTAAAATTTTGAATCCAAGTTCTTTTCAGTGATTATAGGACTATTCTGGTTGCCTATTTCATATTGGCTGATTTTTGATGGTTTGTGGGTTTTGAGGAATAGGTCCATTTCTTTCAAGTTGTCAAATTTGTGAGAATAAAGTTGTTCATAGTACCTTAATAATGTTTAGAATACTTTTAATGGTATCTCTTTAATGGCTATAGGATCTGCTGTCAAATCCCGTTTCATTTCTGTTTGTCCTCTTTTCATTGAATATTCTTGAGCTGAGCCCTTTGAGCCCTTTTTAAAATTTTTTGCTTGGTTTTTTTTTTTGTGTGTGTGTTTTTTTTAATATTTTTTTCTCCAAATAGGCCTTAGTTCGAAGTGGAAACTTGCTATTTTAAATTGGTAAAAGGCAGATGCTGTGATTAAAATAAGAGAGGAAAGCTGGAAATCTTTGTTGCTGACTTCTCTATCTTGCTTCCACCTTCCCTTACAGAGAGTGCAATTTGAAAATCATTGTCACAGGTTTGCATTACGTATTATTTGTGCCATAAGACTCAGGCTAAGAGAACACTCTATTGCTGAATCTATGCTGAACAAGATTAGAGAACTTTTCATGAAACACTACCAGACTTCAGAATTGTGTTGTATCCCAGGATTATGAACAGTTATCACTGTGTTTTATAGAGAGAAGGAGAAAATATAGACAATCTATATTGACTCCATTCGTTACTATATTGCCTGGAGACCATCCGCAGCAATCTTGCCCCTTGAAAGTATGATTGGATTATGGCTCCAGTCAATTCCATTGTCTGTGGAAGTTCAAAGCTCTTTCCTGATTTTTGCTAGTTTCTAGGCTTCACACTTTTGTGGTCTGAAACTTGAACCAAAAAGTTATACTTTAACCCTCCTAAATTTTCTTGTTAAGAAAATTTGTTCAAATTTTGGAAGCAAGGCAGATTGGGCAACATGTCCTTTCAATGTCCCATTGGAGTATTTTTTTTTTTACTGTCTATCTCAGTAATTTATTTAGTCACCTAGACAGACTTTTCCTTAAAGGGTCAGATGGTAAATATTGTAGACTTTCAGGCTATACAATTTCTTTCTTTCTTTTTTTAAAAGATCTTATTTATTCGAGAGAGAGAGAGAGAGAGGCAGAGTCATAGGCAGAGGGAGAAGCAGGCTCCATGCAGGAAGCTCGATGTGGGACTCGATCCTGGGACTCGATCCCAGAGTTCTGAGACACAACCGCTGAGCCACCCAGGCGTCCCCCGCTTTTTTTTTTTTTTTTTTAAGATTTTATTTAAGGCCATACAATTTCTATCGCAACTACTCAAGTTAGCTGTTGTAGCTTGAAAGCAGCTGTAAGAAATATTTAAACTGATGAGTGTAGCTGTATTCCAAAAACCAAGTGGCTAGCCTTCAGGCCATAGTCCTGTCATTCTCCCCAAAAGGGGATTATGTCTTTTTTGGCTTACTATTTGCTATGATTCAGAGCCCAGACTGTGAAATTAATGTTAGCTTCTGAATTTTTTTTCTAGTATAAATACAAATGGTTTCTATCTTAAGGTTAAGCTTTTATCACCCTGTAGGACACTAACAGGTTTTATACCTAATCTAATAATCTTATTCTGACATTCCCTTTCACGTGGCTACAGATACCCAGCTCCTCCAGTGCTCCCTGAACCAGTTTTCCACCCTGCTGCTCCTCTTACTGATAAACTGAGTAAGTTATTAATGTTTTATGAGAATTGAAAAAAACTTTTGGAAAATAATACTTTTACAACCTGAGCACAAAGTTCACTCTGTCCCCTCCCTAATAAGGTGACATTCAACAGAGATCTAGTAAGTTTCATCAGCAATAACTAAGTATTTGAGGAGATGTTACGACACAGGGAATTGTTGCAGAATACATGGGCTCTTAGCCTGGTTTCCCTCCTTCCCTTTGCCTTCCTTCTCTCATTCTCATTTTTTCCCCCAGAATAGTGACCTTCTCTCTCCACTTCCAGATATAAATTCTGTCTTTTCTACAAAGTAGCTCAGTTGAACGAGGGCCTATAAACTAATGTGATCTTTCCTTTCTATAGAGCTGCGAACTCTTAATTTTTTTTCTCCTGCTATATAAGGAAATTGCTTTTTGAAATAAATTATTCATTAGTTTGTATATTTTTCATTCTACTCCTTCATAATTGAGGTGTTTCAATGAGCAGGTATTTGGGAGAAGAACAGGTTTGTTTTGTTGTTTTTTTTTTTTTTCTCTGTAAATTTAATTGTTCTAGCAGTGGTTGAAACAGCTTTTCTTTGTTATTTTTTTCTCTTCTAAAATTTTCTTCAGTATTTTTTGTTTGTTTCTATATCAGTTATACAATGACCTACTTAGCCTCTTTCCTTTTCAATAATCTTACCTATATGATCTGCAGTCAATACGTTATTTAGTGAGAAGGAGTGGTTACCACTTCTGGAATTCTGCTCACGGTGCACATGTGTGAATTCATAAGCATTCAAACTCTACACAGTGAGGTATTTAAACACTGGGTGTGTTTTTTCCCCAAACTTCCAATGACAGTTCTTTAAAAAATAAGTATTATTCCAGGAACAAGCAATTTCTAAAATGATATTTTTATGCCATATGTTGCTTGAAAGTCCTAGCTGTGCCTGCTTGTGTGAATAGCCACTGTCTAATGAGAACTTTAATATGGTAATACTCTATATTAAAGAGAAGATCTTAATAAGAATAAGCTCTTACTCCATATATTTATTTGGTTCAGCAGTATTTTCAGGTCCCTACTCTGTGTGAAGCATAGTGTTAAAGAATGGAGTCAAAGCTGAAGTGGGAGGCAAAGTTGGTAGCCAGAAGATATTCATTGAAAGTTTCTGGATGTTGATTTGGTTCATGAGAGCACTCTATTTTGATCATTATAGGATTACTTTGTTATCTTCAGTTAAGCTTGTGTTTATCAGATATTCTTTTCAATGTTTTTGATGGTAGAAAGGATTAAAAAAAAAAAGACATGGGACCCAGATGTCAACTGTAGTCACCTTGTCTATGAGATTATATAAAATATAGACTTTCCAATATTCTGTGAGAAGCTCAGCACTTTGTCATGATTTCAGCAAATTCCTATAAGTTTATATTACCAAACTCACTTTTGACTATCTTCCTGGCCTCTCTGAATGTTCGATTTCATGAATATTAAATCTTCTACACCTTTTTCTGCCAATGACAAATATGGAACCTGGCCCCTTTTCATGGATTTTTCCTCAAATAACTCTCACGGGGAACTTGTATTGATAGCAGAATGTATTAAATGTTTTAGAATGTCAGAAGGGGTTTATAGCTCAGAGGCACAAACAGCATAAAACTAAGTACTAATATCCTATTTTTTAAAATCCTTTAGATATCCTGGTTAATCAGCTTCTTAGGTAGGCCCCAGACACCTGCCAGTTTGCCCAGCTTCCTTATCTCTCTCCCTTTCTCTTCCCTTTTCCCTTCTTCTTGCTCTACAGGCTTCTCAAATATGCCCTATTTTTTCCAGCTGAGAGAATCTTTTCACTTTCTCCAGCCAATCCTTAATATCAGGGTCTTATTTTTTACATGTTAGTAGGCATTCAAAGTGTTTCCTTATATAAAGACATTTTTTTTTCCCCGAAGTAACACCTTGGTGACAAACATTAAAATAATAGTCTTTCTCCTTGCTTTACATAAATCTTGATAAATTGTAACCTGGTTCTCATCTTTTCCTTCTTCTTGAACCCCTATTTCCTTTTCTGTGGTATTTCCAATGTTCCAAGTTCCTCTGGCGCTTAGAATTCCAATTGTAAGCCAATAGAGCATGGTGGAAACCATGAACGAGAACAAGCAAAGCCTATGAATATTTTTAATACTTCCCTAGGAAAACATACAATGCTCCCTATGATTTTTGGTATAGGTCACCATGTAGATCATTGGCAAGCAAAATGACAATTCCATACAAAAGTTTAGTCTAAGAAGGATGATTATTTAAATGTTTAAGTTATTGTAGCTCTGAACAAAAGATTCCAAAATTGTGAATCAGAGCATAGCAACACAAACTACTTCACCTCACCTTTCCCCTTCCAAAAAGGACTACCTTAACCTCTTGCCACCCTATATGAAACCCTGCTTCCTTTCTTGTAAGAATAAGAACATGATGAGATTAATGGATTTTCACCAGGTAGGATTTAGTTTTCCTTTAAAAGTTACTATAAAAAGTTAATTTGTAGGAAACTAAAGTTTTAACACATGCAAGAATGCTTAAACAGCTATTACTTTATTAAAGAGTAATACAAAGATCAATTAAAATCAATTTAGAAGTTAATTTAACTGTTATTTCCCTATTCAACAAATTTGCATGAAAATTTGAAAAAACAGGTAGTGATAAGCCTTAGAATTAAAAAAAATATTTACATTCAATTAATTAAGCCTTAGAATTTAATTTAGGGTGAGTCTGCTGGTGATATATTCCCTCAGTTTTGTTTGTCTGAAAATGTGTTATTTATTTATTTATTTATTTATTTATTTATCTTTTGTTTAATAGCTTTATTGAGATATAACTGACATACAATAAACAGGAAATATTTGAAGTGTACACATTAAGAAGTTTTGTCATATGCATACAGATGTGAAACTATCACAATAAAAAATAGTGGACACATTCATAGCCCCTACTTTCTTCCTGCCCCTTAGTAATCCCTCTATCTTTCTGCACTGCCCCAACCACCAATCATCTTTTTGTTACTAGAGATTAATTTGCATGAAAATGTTTTTTTCATTTTTGAAGGTCATTTTTGCTGTGTATAGAACTCTAGATTTTGAGTTATTTCTTTTCAGAAATTTGAAAGTACTCTCCATGGCCTCCAGGTTTCCATCAAGAGGTCATCCCTCAGTCTATTTATGGCTCTGTAATCTTTTTCCTTTTTCTTTTCAGCTTTATTGAAGTGTAATTGACAAAAATCATATATATTTAAGGTATATCATCTGATGTTTTGAGATATATATATATATATATATATATATATATATATATATATAAAGATTTAAAAAAAAGACTTATTTGAGATAGAGAGGACACAAGAACACTCCCTGCTGAACAGGGGAGCCTGATGCTGGGCTGATCCTAGAACCCTGAGATCATGACCTGAGCTGAAGGCAGATGCTTAACTGGCTTCACCACCCAGGTACCCCAATATACGTTTTTAAATAATCACCACAGTCAAATTCATCATCTTATGTTGTTGACATTTTTTTTGTGTATCCTAAGAATCTTAAGATTTATTTACTCTCACCAAATTTTAAGTATACGACATAGTGTTGTTTAATATAGTCACCATACTGTACATCAAGATCTCTAGAACTTATTTATCTTGCATAACTGAAACTTTGTACCCTTTGATCAATATCTAACCCTGGAAGACATCATTTTTCTCTATGCTTCCATGAATTTGATTTTTTTAGGTTCTTTATACAAGTGAGATCATGCAGTGTTTATCTTTCTCTGTGTGGCTTATTTCCGTTAGTGTAGTACCCTCAAGGTCCATCCACATTTTTGCAAATGAAAGCATTTCTTTCTTTTTTTAAGGCAGAATAATACTCCATGGTGTGTGTGTGTATATATATATATTCCTTATCCATTCATCTGCCAACAGACATTTAGGTTGTTTCCATATCTTGGCTATTATTACTAATGTTACAAGGAATATGAGATTGTATAGTACTGATTTACTTATTTATTTATTTGGATAACCCAGAAGTGGGATTGTTGGATCACAGGGAGTTCTGTTTTTAATTTTTTTGAGGAACCTCCATACTGTTTTCCATAATGACTGTACCAGTTTATGTTCCCAAAAATAATGTACAAGGTTTCCCTTTCTCCATATCCTTACCAACGTTTATTATCATTTGTCTTTATGACGATAGCCATTTTAACAGATGTGAAGTGATATCTCATAGTTTCAATTTGCATTTCTATGATAATTAATGATGTTGAGTACCTTATCATTTTCACCTGTTGGCCTTTTATATGTTTTCTTTTGAGAAATGTCTTGAGATCTTTTGCCCATTTTAGAATTGGATTATGTATTTGCTATTGAATTGGTTGAGTTCCTTATATAGTTTGAATATTAATCCCTTATTAGATGTGTGGTTTGCAAATATTTTCTTTCATTTAATAGCTTGCCTTTTCACTGTTAATTATTGCCTTTGCATGAAGAAACTTTTTAGTTAGATGCAATCCTATTTATCTATTTTTGGTTTTGTGGCTTGTACTTTTGGGGTCATATCTTAAAAAAACATTGCCCAGCCCAATCTCAAGGAGCTTTTTCCTTATGTTATTTTTTAGTAGCTTTACTGTTTCAGGTCTTACATTTAATCTGGACATTACTTTGGGTAGTGTGGACATCTTAATATTAATTCTTCCAATTCAAACACATGGGCTGTCTTTCCATTTATTTGAGTCTTCTTTTGTTTCCTCCATCAATGCTTTACAATTTTCAGTGTATAAGTTTTTCTTTTTATAATATATTTATATTTTTAAAATATCCTAGTGAACAAGGAAAATACTCCTGTGACTATGAGCCAGTTCAAGAAATATAACTTGGTCAGCCAACTCAGAGACAAGGCTGATGTGTGCTCACTTCAGCAGCACATGTATTAAGATTGGAACGACATAGAGAAGACTAGCATGGCCCCTGCACGAGGATGACACACAATTCGTGAAGCATTCCATAAAAAAAAGAAAAAGGAAAAAACAAAAAAGAAACAAGCTGACATATTCATTAAGTTCAGTAGGCAAAGCACCTGGACCCACAATTGTTGTAGGGTTCAAGAAAATACTTTAATTTCTTTTAAGATATTTTGATTTATTTTAGGGGCTCATGAAGATGCTTTATTTTTTTTAAGAAAAAAAGGGAAATGTCTTAGCACACAACATTAATATATGAATGTATTTACCTTTATAACAACATAGTCATAAGTTATAACTTATAAAAGTTTTTATGGTAATAGGAAAATGGGAAGGCAAAAAGTACCTCAGGCCCACTAACATCATATTGTGTTCTTGCTCACAAGCATCCTAATCACTATCTCCTTACTCTCAAAAGTAATCAATATCTTAATTTTTATTATAATCTCTCATAACATTTATTTATTTACTTATCTATTTATTTATTTATCTATTTATTTATTCATTCATTTATTTGAGTTGGGGGGTGGAGATAGAAAGGAAGAGGGAAAGAGACAGGCAGAGGGAGCATCTGAAGCAGATTCCATGCCCCCAGCACAGATCCTGGCATGGGGCTTGATCTCATGACCCTGAAGTCATGATCTGATCTGAAATCTAGAGTTGGTTACTCAACTGACTGAGCCACCCAGATGCCCCTCATTGTATTTCTTTATATCTTTATTACCCCAGTATGCATTCCCTAAATACTAGTTTTATCTGGCATGTAAAAATCTTTTATAAATTTAATTTCTTTACTTGATAAAGAAAGATTCTTTCATCTCTTATCTTATCCAACAGTTGATTTGTTGAAAAATTGAGTCCTGTGACCTATAGTTTTCCACTTTCTGGCTCTTGTTCATTGCATACTCAAGGGTCAGTTTAGTTTTCTTCTGTGTTCTATATTTTCTGTAAATGGTCAGCTGGATCCAGAGGTTTGATCCTAATTTGATTTTAATCCCTTTGGCAATATTATGTAAGTGGTGTGGTGTTCCTTCAGGAGGCACCTCATGTCAGGTTGTCTTTCCTTTTGTGCTGTTGGAAGCCCACTAGTTCTCAATTATACCAATTCTTATGTTAATGTTTCTCTGCTTATTTTGATTTTCTGAAGCTGACTATCCATTGATTCCTCAGGAGGGATTCATGAGCACACTGTTCTCTGAGTTCCTAATATTGTTAACGTTTTATCTGGGCCATTTATACTTGAAAATCATTTTTTTAACATAAAATTTTTAGTTCACATTTTCTTTCCTTAAGTGTTGTGATGGTTAATTTTTGTGTCAATTTGACTGGGCCATGATGCCTAGATATATTATCAAGCATTATTCTGGATGTTTCTGTATGGGTGTTTTTGATTTAGATTAACATTTATATCAGTGGAATTTGAGTGAAGCAGATTGCTCTCCATAATGTAGATGGACCTCACCCAATTAGTTGAAGACCTAAATAAAACAAAAGACCTACGTTTTCCAAACAAGAGGGAATTCTGCAGCACTCGAATTGCAATGTTGGCTCTTCTCTAGTCTCTAGCTTGCTGGTCTACCCTGCAGAGTTTAGACTTGCCAGCCTCCATAGTTGCATGAACCAATTCCTTAAAATAAGCTTTCTCTCTCTCTACACTTCTAGAGAACTCTGGCTAATACAAGTGTCTTAAATATATTACTCAGACTTATTTTTGTAATGAAGCTTGATGTTAAAATGTCTGAAAATCTTATTTTCTCTCCCCTGGGTGTCATTTTCTCCTTTTGCCAGATCCCTAAAGGAATTTCTTTTAAGCTTAGGGCTCAAGTTTGTACATGTTCTGATAGATTTATACCTAAGTATTTAATTTTTTTTGGAACTATTGTAAATGTTACTCATTTTTAATTTCATTTTCCAATTGTAAATTGCTGATATATAGAAATATGATTAATTTTTGTTTGTTGACCTTGTATGCCATAATCCTACAAAACATTTTAGTTGAGGGGGTTTATTAAACTAAACTTTTTAGGGTTTTTTTTTTTTTTGCATATTCTACATAGACAATCATAGTATTTGTGAATAAAGACAGTTTTATTTCTACTTTTTAAATCTATATGACTTTTATTTATTTTTCCTTTTATTCACTAACTAAAACTCTATATGTTGAGTAGGAATGATGAGATTGGACATTGTTGCCTTGCTCCCAATCTTAAGGGAAAACAGTCTTTCAACATTAAATATGATGTTTAGTGTAGTTTTTGTGTTTTTGTTTTGTTCTTTTTTTTTGGCAGATATCCCTTTTCAGATTGAGGATCAGGTTTTTTCTATATCCTCGTTTGCTGCAATTTTTATCAGAAATGGATGTTGAGATTTGTCAAATGCTTTTTCTGCATTAATTGATATGATCATACATTTTTGTTTAGAGTATTAATATGGTGAATTAGAATGATTGATTTTCAAATATTGAACCACCTGTGCATCCCTTTGATAAACTCCAAATAGTTTTGGTGTATGATTTTTTTAATATTGCAGGGTTAAATTATTAATATTTTGATAACTTTTGAATTAATGAGGAATCTTGTTCTGTGGTTTTCTTTTGTACTTTGCTTAGTTTTGGTATCAAGGGTTTTAATTTACATTTATTTTATTAGAAAATATAGCATAGTAATCATGGCTGTTACACATTAAAAAATCTATATTTTCCATTGTCTAATAGAGTAAGTCTATAATAACTTTGATAGTATTCTATCTCACACCAGATTTTTTTAATGTAGGGCAGCCCGGGTGGCTCAGTGGTTTAGTGCCGCCTTCAGCCCGGGGTGTGATCCTGGAGACCGAGGATCGAGTCCCGCGTCGGGCTCCCTGCATGGAGCCTGCTTCTCCCTCTGCCTGTGTCTCTGCCTCTCTCTCTCTGTGTCTGCCATGAATAAATAAATAAAATCTTTATTTAAAAAAAATTTTTTTTAAATGTATATGTCTTACTCTGTAAACTTTTCTATTCCTGTCACTTGTACCCTTTCTGCTACTTCAGTTTCCAGGTCTATGATGTCCTGATATCCTGCTTGCAGTTCCCCAAGCATGCCAGACTGTGACAGTCTCAGTTTTTTCACTAACTGTTCTTGTAACACCAGGAATATCCTATTTCAAGTCTATATGCTTAATAACCTCTATTTTTGGGGGGCTGAGTTTTCTTAAAACTCCAAATGTTGTTGACTATTTCTCCCTCCTGCCTCTATTCTACTCAGCATCAATGCCTATTGTAGCACTTATTTATTTACAACCTCCCCTCCAACCCCCCCCCCCTACCCTGCATTGCACTGGTTAGTGAGTACTTTGAGGGCAGGGATTTGTCTTTAATTTCCAAGTACTTAACAAAGTCTGGTGCACCAGTGGTGTCCACTGCTTATTTGTTGATTGGATAAGTGAATAAATGTCTTATAGCTTCCAGTGTCCTCCAAGCTTATTGAGAGAATATATATTATGCTTTTATATTCCTCGATTACTGAGAAACTTTGCAAATTTTATATATATATATATATATATATATATATATATATTTGTTACTAACAGTTTTAATCTTTGACAGTTCCAATATTACATTATGGTCTCTATCATGAACATTTTCAACATATGTATATCTAATATATACTTATGAGTGTAAGTTTAAGAGAGTAAATGTAATTTATGATGATTTTAGAACTCTGGTTTCTAGACTGAGATCCTTGAACTCTAATGGGTTCAAATATAATAATGGGCATCAGTGAATTATTTTCTCTATTTTAAAAAATGTAATAGAACTATATATTAACATCTATGAGGTTGCCCAAATTAACTGAAATATTAAATTCTTTGCTTTTGACCATAATTTTGTTATAGAGTAAATCAGAAACTTAGAATAACAGCTATGATCACTGACTAAATAAATAATATTTAATAATTACAACTTGGAACACAGAAGTTTTCAAAACATAATATGCATAGGAGAGCTTTATAAGAGGTTATTATCAGTGGAAAAATTATTTTTATGGAGAGATTTTTGTTATATATTATATTCCTATGATTATTTTTTCTTCTTTGTTTTGGAAGCTTTGTATTGGGAAATGTTTTAATAATTGAGTATTATGCTTAATTGGATTTTCAGTGAATTGCTTGAGATCATATGCTTAAATTGCCCACAAGGATAGACTAAGTTTACTAATTAAATTTCTTGAAAATATACAAACTTTTTCTGTAACTTTATGGTGAGTTGATATGTTTTCTGTGAATTGCTTTGACTTTTTGGTGAGTTCTAATGCATGCATTTCATCCTTCAGCAGCTCAAATTACAAAAATGAATCAATGGTATTTCTTCCCAAGAAACCTCTGCCTTGTCTCTGAAAAAAGACCAAAGGGATGTATATTCTGGTTGTTTATCAGAATCTCATTTAAATTAGTACTCTAGTTTTGTTTTAGACTGATCTGAAAAAAGTCATTTGTGCCGTTTTACGTAAATATAAATTAGCAAATAATTTTAATAATGATCATTTTGATACAGATAACTGGAGTATGCAGACTATAAGCAACTAGAAATTTTGAAACTATAAGCTTTTAAAAAAGTAATTATTTTTATGCGAAAGATTTGTGAATTAAAAAAAAAAAACAAGCAATCTCTGCCAAAGAAAGCCAGTTTCTTTCCCTGAACATTTCATTGACTGTGCTGTCACAAAGGGTCATCATGAATGGTGCATCCTAGAAGTTGAACATTGCACAACTGCAAAATTGTATTTGACAACCCCACTCTATTCTCTTTGGACCTCTAGTCTCCTGAAGACTTCTTGCCCATTTTCTGGGTTATTTTTAATTGCTTTGATTTTATTTGTGAAAACTCTGAATTTTTAAACTTTGCAATTGTTTATAATTTCAATAAATAAAATCCTTCTTTATATAAACATGTTGAGCACATATAAAGGAAGGGCTCTCTTTCTTTAGGAAATACTCTCTCACATCTGCCTTCAAGGTTACAGCCATTGCTGCCATATACTAGTACAATGTAATTTTACCCTCTAACTCAAGTGATTAGTCTAGGAGTTGTAATCTGGCTCAAATGGGCCAATGAGAGCATTCTCTTTGGGTGGCTGACAATTCTAGTGGCCTTGTTTCCTTCTATATTGACCAGAAAAAGCAGAAGAATTGAGTCCAGAGAGAGAGGGCAAGAGATGCATACAGAAAATGCAAATCAAATCACAGGTTAGAGATGGACAGACACAACTGAGAATGTTCTGAATCTCTGGTTTGAGGTGCTTCTTGACGCTTGGTGCATTTCTCTTTGGAGTTCTGTGGGAACTCTACTCTTCTCCAAAGAAAGAAATGGTAGAAACCACCATTTCTAATCATTATTTTGTTTCAACTCAGACAGGAGGGGCCACTTCCAAAGGCCTCATACTTTAGAAGGCTTTCCTCCTTCTATATCCCCTTCAATGGGACAGAGTTTGCAGAGTCAGTGGGATATGCCCATCAAGAGCCATGCTTTGTTTTCTAGACCATGCACTTGGATATATGGGATCAAGGAATTTCTGCTCCAAAAGTCCCAGACCTATTTCTAGGACCTCTGCTGACATTCTCTGGGTCCAGTGTACCTCTCCTGGTTCCCAAGGGTTAGCTACAGCATAGCTCTTTATGGTGGGATGTGAACTGAGTGGATTTGTATTTTGGGGGCATGTCACTTGTGTGTATAACTAGCTCCTTAAGGTGTAGAATAGAGCCTGAGGCAAAAAAAAAGGTGGGGGGGCATGCCACTAGCCTGTGTCCAGGGGCTGGGGCCTATGGTATTCATATACTGAATTCCTAAAAGTCTGGGAACATGGTCTTCCAAGAGCTTATAAAGGTATGTTTGTCAATATAGAAGGATATGGCACATTTTATTTAGCAATTAGCTTAGTTAGAAATTTTAAATACTTAGGCATATTGTATGTAGACTTTCCTTTCCTTTTCTTTTTTAAAGATTTTATTTATTTATTCATGAGAGACACAGAGAGAGAGGTAAGACATAGGTAGAGAGAAATAGGTTCCCCGCAGGGAACCTGATGCAGGAATTGATCTTAGGACCCTGGGATCAGGACCTTAGCTGAAGCCAGACACTCAGCCACTGAGCTATCCTGGTGCCCTGTGGACTGTCATTTGTAGTCTTATCCCAGGCTCTGCAGTTGTTAGAGGTGGGCCTCACCAAATAAGCCAATATAATGAAAATCTAGTCTTAATAGTAGTTAAATTAAGGTTAATGATTTATAGTATAAAAGAATTTCTAATAAGATTCTTTTAATAGCATAGGCTAGTGAAAAGACCACTGATTTAGAACTCTTATTAGTTATCTATTGCTGTATAACAAATTACCCTAGGTTTGCAGCTTAAAATAACATTTGTTATTTTACAGTTTCTGTGAGTCAGGAAGCTAGAAGCAGCTTAACTTAATAGTTCTAGTTGAGAGAATTGATTTTTTAAGATTTATTTATTTATTTATTTATTTATTTATTTATTTGAGAGAGCAAGAGAGCACACGCATACAGATGCATGCATGCACAGGGGCAGGGGTAGAGGAAAAGGGAGAGAATCTCAAGCAGACTCCCCACTGAGCATGGAATCCATTGGGGGGAGGCTCAATCCCACATCCCTGAGATTATGACCGGAGTTGAAATCAAGAGTCAGATGCTTAACCCCCTGGGCCACCCAGATGCTCCTAGCTGGGAGACTTATGAGATTGTAGTCAAGATGTTGGCTGGGGCTGCATTTTTATTGGGTTCCATTGGGGCTGAAAGATCCACTTCCAAGCCTACTTATGTGTTGTCGATAGGCCTTGGTTCCTTGCCACATGAGCCTCTCCATAGTTTGGGTGACCTCATGATGACACTTGGCTTCCCCCAGAGTGGATGATGAGAGAGAGAGGAGAGAGGGAGAGAGAGTAAGAGAGAGAGAGAGAGAGATGTAATTTTTCATAACCTAATCCCAGGAGTGATATACCATCATATCTGTTATATTCCATTGGTAATGCAGACCAACTCTGGTACAATGTGGGAGAGGACTACATAAGGGTATGAATGCCAGGGAAGGGAATCCTTTGGATTCACCCTGGGGGACAGTTTCTCCAGAACTCCTTGCTCAATCTCTCCAGCCCACCAGCGTTTTGGTTCTTGAACCTAGCCCATTCTGTCTCACCTTTGTATATGTGGCCTCTCCATGGTATGCTTTTCCTATTAATCTTCCTTGGATGAACCTCTGTTTTAGATTTCACCTTAAAAGACATTGCTCTAGAGAGGGCTTCACTTGATCACTCAATATTTAATAATTTCCTAGTTATTCTCTGTACTATCACATTGTTTTAATTCTAGGTGTCTGACCCATAAATATATGTTGAATGAAGGAGTCTTGGTAATTATGTGACCTTAGGGAAAAGATATGCTCTCTAAACTTGAGAAGCTTTGCCTGTGATTAATGATCTTCTACCCCCACCTACTACACAGGCTTTTGTGAGAACCAAATAAGCTAGAATTTTCTATAACAGTTGATGAGATTATTATTGTTGGTTAACTCCCCTTCCCCCCTTTTCCCCTGGAACAGAGGGATTGCCCGGGAATGTATTTTCCCATTTTACTTTTCAGGTTCTCTTTATCTACCTGCATTGTAGGACTCCGTTGTTCATTTTTTCATTTTTACATTCACTAGCCTCATTTACTGCCCTGTAAATGTCTCAGAGGACTTATTTTGAATTAAAGTTATGATTTCACGTGTGAAAAGTATTCAGTTGGGAGCAAGTTTAGTAAGGTTTATTCAAATGTAAAATGACATTGTGCTTTTGGATCATAACTAATCATAGCATCCCATTGAACATGGGAGGTAGTATGTGCTTTTTAGAAGCTAGTTATGCACAAAAGGACAAATACCCAAGAATCAAAGCAAACTTTTAATAATGCCCAATTGGAGTTCTGGTCATGTTTGAGCCATTCAGAGTCTAATCAGTAAAACCCCCTTGAGTCAATAATTGCTTTCTTCTTGAATTATTGCAGGTATCTATTACGCTGCACATTATCCACATAGAAATGAACATATGGTTATTGAACACATAACAAAACAGACTCTGTTGGAGAATGTTTCCTTTAGGATGCCTTAAAACATTCTTGAGCAGAATATTATGGAGGCTGCTTACTATCCCTTCTGTTCTTATAGGAGGTTATAGGAGGGAAGTTGTTATAGGAGGGAAGTTGCTAGTCCTTTGTATTATGAACAGTGTATGAGTACGCTATGAGAAGTTGAAAAACTCAGAATGTATTGATTTATTTAGAGAAACCATAATTATCTTCTGATCACTATCTTTGTCGTGATGAAAATAGAATAACAGATGGAGTTTCTTAAAAGTTGGGAAAATATTTTTTCTCTCTTGTGTCACCTTTCAGGGAACTCAAATGTTGGGGAGAGGCTTTCTTCAGAGTGGACCAAACCCTGACCTGCAGTTTGTTGCTGTCTTTATGTAACAACAACAAAAAAGACATTTGATATGTTTAGAAAAAGGAAGGGGAAAGAGTTTGAAAAGGAGAAGTAGAACAAAATCTATATTAACTTGAATCTGGCTAATTTCTGCTCTGAATTAACTGGACTTTAAAAAGTTTTTTTTAAAGATTTTATTTATTTTTGAATAAGAGATACATGGAGAGTCAGAGGGAGAAAGAGGCTCCCCTCAGAGCAGGGAGCCCAATGCAAGATTCGATTCCAAAACCCTGGAATCACCACCTGAGCCACCCAGGTGCCCTGAATTAACTAGATTTTAGATTCAACTTAAGAAGAAACAGACAAATCAAAAGCATATATAATAAGTCACCTTATTAGAATCAAATAATTTAAATAATTATAACATTTTATCTTTTAACAGTGTTCAAAGTGACAAGAATTTCCAGGTTAACCAAAATGCCCATTTTTAAAAAAATATTCTACTTATTTACTCATGAGAGACAGAGAGAGAGAGAGAGAGAGGCAGAGACACAGGCAGAGGGAGAAGCAGGCCCCATGCAGGGAGCCCGATGCAGGACTCCATCTTGGGACCCCAGGATCATGCCCCGGGCCGAAGATGGTGTCAAACCGCTGAGCCACCTGGGTTGCCCCAGACTGCCCATTTTTAAAACATTCTATAAAGTTGGGGTATAAATATAACAAGTGATATTTATATGTATGGTTTATACACATATTCATGAATGCACATACATATCTGTGTATATGTATAAAATAATATTAAAATAGGAGTTTCAACCAAGATAGCTAGATATCAGATTTTTTAAAAAAGATTTTATTTATTTATTCACAAGAGATACAGAGAGAGAGGCAGAGACATAGGCAGAAGGAGAAGCAGGCTCCATGCAGGGAGCCCGATGTGGGATTCGATCCTGGGACTCTGGGTTCATGCCCTGAGCCAAAGGCAGATGCTCAACTGCTGAGCCACCCAGGCATCCCTAGATATCAGATATTAAAGTTACTGGTGAAACACAAACCAATTAAATGGAATCTATTAAAGAACTTAAAAAATTAAAGTGACTGATGAGACCCATAGGCTTAACAAAATAGGCTGAAAATCAGGTGGATGATTCTTAAACCCTTCATACCTTGAGGATGTAAAAAATCCAGGGGAGTAGAAATTGAAAGTAGATTTATGAAGAGGATATTTGATGAGAATTGTAGATGTGCTGAGTTCCCCTCTCTTTCCCCTAGAATAGGGTATATGGGGCACCTGTCCTTCATCTTGAACTTGGCGAGAGAGGTTTCAGTGGGGCCACTTGGAAAGTGTGATATGTAAACCCTGCAATTGTTCATGGTGGACTGGTGTCTGAACTCCATCTGAGAAATGGAAAGAGTAGGAGATATCTGGGAGTAGAAGCAGAGGGAAAGTGGCTATTTTGGCTGCATTCAGTCCTGGAGTTAGTGGCTAGAAGATCCAGGTGTGTTTCTGGTTAACTGAAAGTGGGCCATCATGAGAGGGACAGAGAAACACACACATATGCACACACAGATCAAGCCCTGGTGTGGTTTGTTCTTCGACCCTGCCCAAGAGCAACACCTGTGGAACAGTCAGAGCAGCAGAGAGAAACTCCACCTACAGCTGGATCCCTAGGGCTGAGAAGGGAATCCTGAGCGGCAGGAAGAGATGAGTTTACCAACATAAGGGAACTGTAGGTGAGACAGTTGCTACAGTATAGGTGGAGGGGAACCAGCTTCAGGTTTCTGCAGGCCTGGGAAGCCCAAAGTTGGCTTATAACCATAAGTGGTCAAGACAGATTCTCATTCTCCTGACACAATAACCTGGGGAGATGAAAAAGCACAGTGTAGGAGTATGGGTGGGAAGGCTGGGTGGGCAAAGAGAGAAGAAATCAGTTACACTCTCTTCCCTAAATACAGTTCAAGTCTGAGCAGCACCCTCATATCTGCAGGAGAGGAGCTTGAACTTTAGGCTGAGAACGAAGTGATTTGATGATTACCATGCTTAAATGTATTAAATATGGATTTGAGCCTTTTTTTAAAGATTAAAAGTGACCATAGGAGTGAGGGGCTGCTACCTGAGAGAGACTGGCAAATTCATAGGGCCTGCTTGAGTTTTCATTCTGGGGTAGAGGAAGATTCATGGGTTGCATGTATTTGTACAAGTGTAGAAAAATAGCTGAAAGGATAAGCATTTGACTGTTCGTTGGGGTTACCTCATCGAAGTAGAACTGGAGATACAGGGAGTGGAGGTAGCTTCATATTTCACTATGGGTGTTTCCCTTCCAAAATGGCAGAGTTTGAATTAATTTTATTTTTTTATACTTGCATTTTCAAAGTCGAACACATTTTATGTTCTTAGGCATGCATATTTATTTGAATCAACCAACATTGAACACACACAGAGTAAATAAGTGTGTGTGATTTCAGAACTAAAGGGGTTGTATTCCCGGTATGTGTATATGACTATATAAATCCTTATTTGTTTAAAAAAATATAGAATCATTGGTGTGAGCAGTGCTGTATTTTGTGGCTATTCTAGTGACCTCTGTTCAGGCGCTCCTCCTGCCTTGTGTGTTGGCATCTCTAGTTTGTACCAGCCGGAAACCTTGTGTATGGTTTCACAATGAAATTCATGGAGCTCTCTGCTTGAAATAATATAAAAGACCTTTATTATTCAACCTGTGCATTCATCTATGCAACCACATCTCCTTAGGGAAATGCTTGAAAATGGGATTTTCGTGGCCTTCTCTCCCATTTGACTTTCCTCCCTCCCTCCTGCCTCCCTTTTCCCTATCCCTGTCCAGGTATCTATTAGTTATCTCTTTCAGTAACACTGTTCTGGCTGCATTGAAAGTGCTTTTTAATGTAGGAGATGTACTTCAGGCATAACACCAGGTCACTTTCTGAGTAACATTTTATGGGACTGATTAAACTTTAGCACCATAACTGTTGACTTTACAGGCCAGGAAAGAGACTCAGAGTGTTACACTCTGGACAATTTGTGCCTCACAGTTTTGAAAAAAAATCAAAGAGAGATAAGGATTTAATGTGTCTGGGGAAAAAAAAGGCTGTCATCTATTTTTGAGTCTTTTGTATTTAAAAGACCTCAATATTAAAAATGAAATAATATATTTTACACTAATAAACTTAATTTACAGCAAAGAACTGTAAAAAAAAAGAAGGTGAATTTTTTAACTGTAGGAATGATTCTAAAGATTTAAGATGGCCCCCTTCAGTGCTCCAACCCCAACTGCTTACTGTTACCTCTTTTGCTGCTGGAAAATGGAGGTACATTTGCTCTTGGTGGAGTTTTCAAGGTTGTGAGATGAGGCATGGCTAATCTTTTTATTAGAGAAAGATTTTTTTTTTTTGGGCTAAAATGCAGTAGAATTGGGGACCAAAGCAAAAAAAAATTTTTTTTTTCATTTGTTTGGGATTTGGAAATCCAAATCGTTGACTTTATCTGCACACAAAGGTATATCACCAGGGGCTCAGTGATGCGGTTCATGATGAGCAGAAACATATCATGGAAACTAACAAGGTAGTAAAAAAATAATTCTTATTAATTCATTGTATTGGCTTTGTTCTGCGTCAGTTTAGCTAGGTTGGAACTATGTCTCCCAGAATTCACTTCCCTCTGTGGTTCTGGATTAGGGTTCACCAGGAGAAAGATGTGGGTGAGAATTGGCAGGCACAAGCATAGCAGCAGCCACTACACTTGGAAAGTCACCTGCTTGGTGACTTGGAAAGTCATTGCTACTGATGTGCTAGAAGGGTCTGTATAGACCACTGATCTGTTGGCTTTCTTCCTCCGTGCAGGCCAGCAGCTGGGCCTAGAGCTCCTCCAGCTCTGACTGCATCAGCAACTTCAGCTTCTTTGGATGCAAGCCAGGCATGTGTGGGACCCAAAGCTGGGTGGCACCAGCTTTTTCTGCAAGTCACCTTCATTGATGGGGCTTCACATGGTGGGAATCAGGGACAGGTTCTGATTTGTCCTTGCTTCCCCAGTTTTCATCTAACTTTTTTTCTTGACTATCTAACTGACCTACAGTGACTTCAGACTCCTCACAGAGTTTACAGCCTTCCAGAAGATTCTTTGTTTTACGGAATGAACATTGTTCATCTTGAATCAAGTTTTATCTGAAAAAAATATTGCCATCTCAATTAACTTAATTTTTCAACCTCTGTTTTTTAAAACAATTTCACCTTTCTGGGTGGACTTTAAGAAAATATAGCACAGAAACCTGGTGAATATTTTTTTCTAATATATACTATCTGATTAAACTTTGCAATAAGAAGAGAGCAATCTGAACTTGGTATATTAAATGATTTGCAAATTGCAATGTGCTGCACTTTTCAGTTACATACCTAAGTAAAATAAATCAACTTCTGTCTTATCAGCATTGGGGAATTTTTCATGTGTGATCATTGTATTTTAAAGTCGGCAATATACACACTGTCTTTTTAAATAAAGATGATATTACTAACTTTTCTTTAGTAAGGCTTATGCCTGAGTTGTTGGGATAGAGCTATTTTTTTTGTTTTTGTTTTGTTTTGTTTTTGCTTAAGCATAGTTTCCAGCATAGGACACATTTACTAAATGATAGCTATTATCATTGCAATGATATAACTTTAAAACTCTAAGATTTATTTTAGTTGATTACACAATTAAAAAAAAAAAGACTCTTAATATTAGTTTTTTGTGTTTGGGAGTATAACCTACCTGGCAAAGATATGGGAGATTGCAACTGGGCAGATAATTTTTGTAACAAGTACTGCCTTCATGTATAGGAAGGAATGAGGGATGCCTTTATGCTTGTTTGTGCATATGCACATACACATAAACACTCCTATGTTACTTTAACTTGTAGATTCAATTGTTGTACAATTTACTTTGTATCTTTGTGTCTTTCAAGTGCAAGTTGAAGTTCTAACCTTCTCCAGTTGTTTTCAAATGTACACTAGAGTTAGGAAAACATATGGTAGTGTCAAGGCATGACATGAAAGTAGATGTCCTCCAACAGCAAGCTGCTAATATTTTTGTTTATTTAACAAACTTTATGTACATTTATGTATATACACGAATGCACACACATATAAACACACACAGGCATGCCACTGCATAATGTGTGAAAAAATATGTATATTTGGTGTATATGGTCTGCAGTTCACAGATCAGTATCAACCAGAATTTCTTATAGCCTTATCCCATCCTGTGATCTTCTAGGACTTACTATGGTTTCTTTCCATAAGGGAGTGGCATAGATTCAGCAGTGACAAGCCCTCTCCTTTCTGCCCTTGTCTGTGATTCTATATACTCAAGGACTCAATGATGACATCCTCTATTCTTCCTTTCCATTTCTTTACATTCTAGTCTCCCTTCCCTTGTTTCAGTATTTCTATCAAGCTGCTATAGCCTTAGAAGAGTGAAAAATTAGTTTTCTCTTCCCAAATGGCTGGAGACCCCTGGTATAAATACATACAGATGTAAATACATATGCAGATTTTCTGAAGCCAACCCCTCTTACTCCACTGCACTTGCAAATTTCCCAAATACTGTTATGTTAATACTAGGTGATTTATTTTACATAAGGATGCATCTGAAGGGTGCAGCACATTGTGATTTGCAAACCATTTAACTTGCTAAGATCAGATTGTTCTGCTTTATCTGCAAAGTTCACCCACAAGGAATTTAATATAAAGGCTTTTATTCTTGTTGTTTCATGTATCGTACTTTCTTGAGATCTGATGGATGAGTTTGAAATGGGTGTGTGGGTGAGGAGAGAAGGAAATTAGCCACTCCGCAGCTTCTATGGAAAAGCAACCCCTAACCCTCCATTTCCCACAAGACCCTTGAGAGTATTCAAGGACTCCTAGGAGACTGACAGCACAGACTTTAGGGATACATTATTCCTCAGATGTAAGGTGAATGGGCATGGGCCCAGGAAACAATGAATCAGAATATTATCTGTCTAGCTCATATTATTACCTTGAAACTCTTACAGAGAATAAGTGACTGAGTGCCAGCATCATTGCTAAGAGTAGAGAAGAGATTCCACTAGTTCCCCTCTCTCCTTCTGCAGACAGTTACTGTCTGGTGGTATTGTACCAAGGAGTCATGGGACCAATGCTGGTGTCCTGCTAAGTTACTAACTTGTCTGAGTTTAGGCAAATTACTTTAACTTTTTGGATTCCTCATGTGTAAAAAGAGTAGGGGAATCAACTTGATTTCTAAGGTCCACTCACCTCTCAAATTTTATGACCGTCTTACACTTTTTCATCACCTCCCTTCCTTCCTGAACTATGGTTTCCCTTCTCTGATATCCTTTTGTGATAGCCTTTTATTTATTTATTTTTATATGTGCACACTTTATTCTGGTGGATGACTCATTTTCTTTCTACATATACATTTAATTAAATATTTACTGAGCTCCTACAATGTGCCAAGGCCTGAGATATAAATACTGAAGAAGACAGTGAGGGAGGAATCTCATCAAAGAAGAGGTAATGAAGACAAAAAGAGTAAAATATTTTGTTATGTCATGTGATGTTATAGGAATGGGGAGGTACATGGTATCATGGGATCAAATAGTTGAAGGGACAGGGCATTTGCTCTTAGAGATTAGGAAAGAAATCTGGAGGGATCCCTGGGTGGCGCAGCGGTTTGGCGCCTGCCTTTGGCCCAGGGCGCGATCCTGGAGACCCGGGATCAAATCCCACGTCGGGCTCCCGGTGCATGGAGCCTGCTTCTCCCTCTGCCTGTGTCTCTGTGCCTCTCTCTCTCTCTCTCTCTCTGACTATCATAAATAAATTAAAAAAAAAAAAAAAGAGAGATCTGGAGATGTAGCATTTAAGTGGAGGCTTGAACGTTAAGTAGGAGATAATTAAACAGATGGGAGATACTTAGGTGAATAGACAAGGCTTGGTGGTTGATAAGATATAGGAGGTGGTAAGAAGAAAAAAAAATAAAATTCAAGTTGCTGACTGACTTGTGGCTAGTGAATGAGTTTCAGAAAGAGAAAGAGGAGAGGGAAAGGCAGTGAGTAGGTTGAAAGTCTTTGGCAGAGGTGGATTCAGGTAGAAAACCCCTGATAATGATAATAATATTTTATATTTGGGGGATCCTTTTCAGAGCAGAACACTTCCACGTGTATTTTCTCATTTAAGCCTCATAACAAACTAGAAGGTGGACATAATTATTTCTAATATTTAGATGTTAAGAACAATTTTCAAAATTTGGAAGTACACGAAAAGATGGGTACATGCCATTTCCATGTCACAGTGCCTAGCAGGATTATCTAATTCTCCTGGGGTGGGTATCTTTGTTTGATTTACTGTTTACTTTTGATTAGGATATTTTTTAAACTACTTGAAGGCTAGATGTTAACTGGTAGAAAATCAATAGAGATGCAAATGATTCTTAGCTGTCTGCTATAAAGGTTTTATTGTTCTGTAAGACACTAAGTTGTGTATCTTATTCCATTTTAGTATCTTCTTTAGCAATTTGATTTCAGCAAACTTTACTACTGTCTCTTCTATCACTCTCTGAAATAACTATACTGTTCTGCTGTTTCCCTCATTAGGGAGTTAAATAAATCTTTAACATGTATTCATATATATTTGTATAAGAGTAATATTTCTAGCATTTTGAAAATGTTCCTTTGAAAGAGATAAAGCCAAAAAAGGTCTTGAGAGACAAAGTGATTTGCTCAAAGTCATGATATTAGAGGCAGAGCAGGAACTTGAATTATGGATCTAAATCTGGTATATTTTGTTGTAGATAGGACACCAAAGGGGAGTTCTGAACAGTTCCTCATTGCTGCTCTGTTTTTGCTTTTATTTTAAAATTTTTAGTGGGGAGTCGGGGGAAGGTGCAGAGGGAGAAGGAAAGAGAATCTTAAGCAGGCTGCACTGACTTGGGGCTTGCTCTCACAACCCTAAGATCATGACCTGAGTGGAAATTGAGAGTCAGACACTTAACTGACTGGGCCACTCAAGCTCCCCTGCTATTTCTGTTTTAATTAAGAATAGCTATACTTACAGAAAAGCAGCATGCAGAAAACTAAATTTCAATTCATTAGTTTTTAAGTTCACTAACATTTTTTGAGTTTTCTGTGACTGCATCCTTTTATGTTTCTCAAGTGTCATAGATATCATGATTTTAAATATCAACACACCAAAATTATTTATTAGCCTCAATTTTCCTGGAAACTGAGGCACTTTATAGACGAGGTAAAAATCCTATGTTGGTAGACCTGGTATCCTTGGTCTCATTGCAGAAGGATTATGTAGGTTATCAATCCAACCTTTGACACCATTTTGGAATCTTCCTGTGATGGTTAATTTTGTGTCAATTTGATTAGGCCACAAGGTCACCAGATATTTGGTTAAATAAACATTATCCTGGGAATGTCTGTAGGGCTTTGGAGATGAAATTAACATTTAAATCAGTAGACTGAGTAAAGCAGTGTGGGTGGGTCTTATTCATTTATTTGAGGCCTGATAGAACCAAAAGGATGACTCTGTCCCAGGTAAGAGAGAATTCCACCTGCCTGTCTTCTACTTGGGATAGCAACTCTTTGTGTTGGACACAGACTGCAAGCTTGGCTCTTCCTAAGTTTTGGGTCTGCTGGACTTAAACTAGAGCTTTATGATCAACTCTCCTGGGATTCCAGCTTGCTAGCTCATCCTTGTAGTCTTGGGACTTTCTAGCCTGCACAATTGTAGGAGTCAATTCCTTGAAATAAATCTCTCTCTCTCTTTCTGTCTCCCATTAGTCCTGTTTCTCCAGAGAACTCTGAATAATATATCTTCTTTCAAAATTTCCAAACATGTTAATCTCAGCATCACATATTTGGAATGTTCCAACCGTTGGTTGGTTCTTTCTGATATTGAACCATGGTCTCTCTATAATTTTTATCATTGGTTCTAGGTCTGTAATAATCTCATATGTGAAGATGGCTTGCCCATGCACCAAAGTCTCCATTGTAAGCAGAATATGCCCAGGTTCTTAATGTGATTTTGACCTCTCTTACTATTAGCTATTTCTAGCTGTCAATGTTTTCCTTAATATACGTCACCCAGGGGGCACCTGGGTGACTCAGTGGTTGAGCATCCGCCTTTTGCTCAGGTTGTGACCCCGGGTCTTGGGATTGAGTCATGCGTTAGGCTCCCAGCAGGGAGGCTGCTTCTCCCTCTGCCTGTGTCTCTGCTTCTCTTTGTATCTCTCTCATGAATAAATAAATAAAACCTTTAAAAAAATATACATGGCACTCAGAAATAAGCACCATATTCAGGAGGCTGTCCATTCATTCTAGAATAACAACCTCAAAAATTGCAACAATAATGGGCAGCATGTATTGAGAGGTTACTACATGTCAAGTTCTGTCTATCCACTCATTTAATTTTTATACAAACCAGAGGATTATAACTTCTTTTTCACATACAAGGAAACTCAGATCAGAGAGGTTATATTATTTATTAGAGTGCAAGAACTAATCTGGTCTAGCACTAAAATCCATTCTCTTAAGAGTAGTACTACTATCTCCTTGCTTGGACTTTTGATTACAACTTAAAATGAACCATTTAGTCCAATGGTTCAAGATGGCAGATTGCACACACTCATTTATTCTCTGTCCTTCCATAGCTCCCATTAAAACCAGAGAATAAAAAAGTATAAAGTCTACAATACAGAGAGATGAGGGAGTGCAAAGAAGAATAGGATGAATTAGAGTAGGCAAATTTAAACCGTAAGTTATGTTCTATTATAACCATGTGCTTTCATTCTTTTGATAAAAATATCATAAATAAATATAAGCTTTATCATAGTTAGGTCAAAATGTTGACTTATAATGTGTTCTAGTCAACTCTAATCCTTATGTCATTTATTTATTTTAATTCTTAATTGTGATAAAAAAATAACATTAAATTTACCATCTTAACCTTTTTTTTTTTTAGCTCAATTCAATCGTACTAAGTATATTCACATTCTTATATTACAGATCTCTAGAACATTTTCGTCTTGCAGAACTCAAGCATTATAGCCATTGAACATCATCTATTTCCCTCTCTCCCCATCCCTGGTAACCACCATTCTGCTTCCTGTTTTTATGAGTTTGGCTACTTCAGATTTCTCATATGAGTGAAATCATACAGTGTTTATTTTTTTGTAACTAGCTTCTTTCATTTAACAGAATGTCCTCAAGATGCATTAACTCATATTTTTGTGTAGAATTTTTCTATTGAGTCAAACTTTTCCTATTTTTTACTTATTTATAGTTTCATTAGAACAATATTTTCCCCCTGATTTCAGAAGCAATATAGGTTCTTTGTAGAACATTTGAAACTTAGGGAAAGTATAAAGCAGAATAAAAGTATTGTCTCATAATTTTCCCACTCAAAGGCAGCAACCATTGTCATTATGGTATATATTTTCTTTCAGTCTTTCATCTAAAAATTTTTTTGAACATTGTGGGATCTTAATGTATATACAAATGTATATTCTTTTCTCTTCTAACATTTTAGAACATTGTGTTAGTTTACTAAGGCTGCATAACAAAATATCAGACTGAGTGGCTTAAATAATAGAAATTTATTTTTTCACAGTTCCAGAGGCTAGAAGTCCAAGATCAACCAGCAGAATTGGCTCCTTCTGAGGCTTCTCTCCTTGGGTTTTTAGGACTGCCCTCTTGCTTTCTTTTTAATGGTCATCCCTCTGTGTACCAGGACACATTCCTGGTGTCCCTTTTTTGTGTCTTAATTGCTCCTTTAAAGAAAGGCATCAGCCAGATTGGATTAGGACCCAATCTAATGGCCTCATTTTAACTTAATTACCTATGCCCATCTCCAAATACAATCACATTCTGAGGTATTGAGGGTGACAGCTTCAACATAAAAATTTTGGAAAAGACATAATTCATCTGTATTGCTTATTTACCTATATATTTAGAATCAGTGTGCATACCATTCTATTGTGTGTTTATATTCTTCTTTTATTAAATATTTATTATATAAAATTATTAGATAATAAATATTATCATGTTTTCAGACTTTAAAAAATTAATCCCCTTAATTTGGATTATTTTTCTTAGAATTTATTCATAAAGTCGAATAACAGGATCAAAGAAAAAAATATAATCCAGGTTCCCCATTCATATTACCAACTTTCTCTTCAAAAACACTGCGCCAATTTATACTTTCTTCTTTTAAAGTACCCACTTCACTGTGCTTTCATAAATATTAGATTTTCTTATTTTAAAATAATGACTAAATTATCAGGCAAAGGTGATATAGCATTTTAATTTTATTTTTTGGTTATTAGTAAAGTTCGTTTTTCAAATGTTTGTTATTCAGCTTTCTTTTTTCTTATAAATTACCTATAAGTATTATTTGTTCATTTAGTATAACCTAAATTTTTTAATCAATTCGTTGGTGAAATTTTTTTCTTCAAGGACTTAGACCTGTTGTCTGTAATATTTGACACAAATATTTTTTCCCAGTTTTTTGTTTGCTTTTCTTTTTTTTGCCATATAGATGCTGTCTAATTTATATTAAAAAGACATAAAACACGTTTTATGTTATTTTCAATTTCAACTATTCTTTTCCTTTATGCTTTCTTCTATTTCTTTTATTTTTAGAAAGTCTTTCTTCATAAAGAAATTTGAAAAATACCTTCATTTCTCTAACTTCTTATAACTTGATGTACTGAACTATTGAATCTTCCTGGAATTTCTTTATAGCCACAATATGAATTGCTCTAGACTTATTCTTTGAAACAATTGACAAACTCTCAGCAGCACCATATTTTTATTTATTTATTTATTTATTCATTCATTCATTCATTCATTCATTCATTCATTCATTCATTTAGCACCATATTCTTAAAAAGCTATTTTTTTAATGAAGTAGTCCTCACCACATATCATAGCTTTGTTACTTTCAATTGATCTAACAATTCTCGTTAGTACCATATGGTTTATTTATTACAGCTTTACAGTTTGTTTTAATACTTCATGGGACTACACCCCTTCATGGTGCCCATTTTTTTAGTGGGCTTTCCTCCTTCATTCTTCCAAATGAATTAAAATTGTTTTAATTTTCAAAAAACCTGAGTTTTTTATTAGAATTTTATTAATATTCAGGAATATCTTATATCTTTTTACTTTCTCAAGCACTTAAAAAAAAACTCTTGGTCAAATTTTACTAGATTTTTCATTTGAGTCCTGCCATTTCTTTTTGTGTTTTTCCTTGATATTTTATTTTTATATCTTTTACAATTACGCATGAAATTTTAAAATATTTATATTTTCAAAGTGATTTTTCTAGACATATAGTCAAACATTCATTTTTTGAAACTTCATCTTGTCTTACCATTTTTATTAATTTTTAGAACTAGTTCTAGTGGTTTGACTCTCTTGGACTTTTGGCAGTATCTAATCCTGTAGCATGGATGACAATCTTTTCTTTCTCTTTGTACTTTTCTGTTCCTTAATAATGCATTATTAAATTGGCTAGAGCTAAGTCCATAACTTTGTTGAATATTAATTGACAACCATGTTACTCTTGTATTTAATGGAACCTCTTTTATTAGATCACTATTTAGCTTAAGGATAGATTGTGGGCTACAACTGATTGTAGATGTCAGGCTATTTATTTATTTATTTATTTATTTACTTATTTATTTAAAGATTTTATTTATTTATTCATGAAAGACACAGGAGAGAGAGAGGCAGAGACACAGGCAGAGAGAGAAGCAGGGCTCCATGCAGGAAGCCTGATGTGGGACTCGATCTGGGACTCCAGGATCACGCCCTGGGTCAAAGGCAGGTGCTAAACCGCTGAGCCACCCAGGGATTCCCTTTTAGATTTATTTTTAATACACATTATCTAGTTATTTTGGGCCCATGGGCCAGCTTCTCAACTTACTTACGGGTGGTGAAGCAGGCAACCTAATGCAGTATAGCCCCTTTTGTCAATCTGGGTCACTTGGAGCTCAAGAGATATGTCTTCTTTCAAGAAGATATTATTTTTTTATTTTTAAAGATTTTATTTATTTATGTATTTGAGAGAGAGAGAGAGAGAGAGAGAGAGAGAGAGAGAATATGTGCACATGAGTTGGGTGAGAGGCAGCAGGGAAGGGGAGAATCTAAAGCAGTCACCCTGCTGAGCGCCAGAGTGGGGCTTTATCTCAGGACCCTGAGATCATGACCTGAACTAAAACCAGGAGTTGGAGGCTCAATTGAGTGAGCCACGCAGGTACTACTCAAGAGGATACTATTGAACACATAGATTCCTGTACCTGTACCCTGGCACACTAGCTAGCTTCTTTCTGTGACTCAATTAACTCTCTTCAGCAGCTATGAATTCTGCATTTTCTACTTCATTCAGCTCACATTTCTCTATCTTGAATACAGAGATTGGAGACATCTTAGTAAATGCTCTGCTGAAATCAAGATAGAATAAACCTCTGGCATTCTCATGCCTACCAGTCTAGTAATCCCAGAGGAAATGAGGCTAGTTATCCACGTGAACCCAGTTTTCATTTTCCAATGTTCACACACCATCTAAAATTATCCTGACATTCAATATGGAATGTTTCTTGAATCCACTTTTCATTTCTTTTAAAGAATAGACATTTGTTCCCATATGATCTTTGGGAATCTTTCCCTTTTTTAAAGATTTTGACTGTGATGGTGGGACCACTACTATGATCTGTTTAATACTCTGAAATGTAGTTATTTGGGGTCCTGAAACTTGGATTTGCTTAGAACAGCTGGCTGTGTTCTTAATGTCCTCTACATTTCTCCGGCTTTCATTTCTCTTAAACCACATTGGCGCCTTCCTCTCCAGAGTGAAGGTCATGCTCCAATAGAAAAGATTGAAACAAAATAGGCATTGACTAATTCTGACTCCACACAGTGAGTTGGCCATTAAGTTTTCTTTGTTATTGTAATAATAAGCACAGCTTGAAAAAGTACATTTTGCTTTCAGAGTTTTTCTCTATCTTCAATCCATTCTGGATTTTAGCTTTTGAAACAATATCCCTATTGCTTTGTGTATTTAGAAAACTTCCTTCTAGATTATGTGTCTTCTTTTTATTTTCCTTTATCATACATGAAGTGATAAATCTATGTTTATTAGTGCATACTCCTTATTTAGCTAACTTTTCTTTTTCATCAGAATTATTTTGTATTGTATTGTATTGCCAGCTTTTGAATGAAAGTCCTGAATCCTTCCAAACCATTCTCCCTCATCAAGTTCCTGTTTAAACATGTTCAGGTGGGATCCCTGAGTGGCTCAGTGGTTTAGCGCCTGCTTTCAGCCTGGGGCTTGATCCTGGAGTTCCAGGATCGAATCCCACGTCAGGCTCCCTGCATGGAACCTGCTTCTTCCTCTGACTGTGTCTCTGCCTCTCTCTCTCTCTCTCTCTGTGCGTCTCTCATGAATAAATAAATAAAATCTTAAAAAAAAAACATTCAGGAAGGGCTGAAGAGACGTGTTACAGAAAAATTATGTGATCAGAACTGAACATATATATTTGGATATCTATCTAGCTATATAAAGTTGTTTATGTGTATATTTATGTATACAGTTGTATTTTAAAAATGTACTTCAAAAATTTTATATATTTAAATTTATGATATATATATAAATGTATACCAATTTAAATACTTGTATATAAAACTTTAAAGTTTATATTAAACAAATTTCTCTCTCACCCTTAAACTTAACTAAGCATAAGTTTATTGAAAAGATTTAAAAGTTCTTTCACTGAAGGGCACAAAGCTCTTCCAAAATTTTCAAAAATATTAGTATTTTTAAATTAGAAAGCAAACAAACACAAAGGATTAGCTTAAAAATATTAGAGAACCTTGCTGTACTGTGAACATATACTTGGGATCTTGGTCCTGAACACTACCTGTCAGGCAAGGAGTCACTCTTTTGACAAGGGCATTCTGCTGTGACCATCAGCACATCTCATCCTGTGGGTTGAGACTCACTGACACAGCAACTTGAACTTTCCCTTTGACCTTTGTGAAATTCAACTTTTGGCTCGCAGTGAAATCTGTGTTTCATTGACTGTGAAATTAGGAGAATCTCCAATGAGTGAAAAATGATTAGCTTTCACTTTTGGATGAAAACATGCCAAGGACAAACATTGATTTTAAGAGATCCTTTATAGAGCATTGCACCTTATAAAACCTCGCAAGGGGCAGCACCATTGATATTTTAGTGCTATAGCACTAGAGCCAAAAATCTCACCTTCCAGTTCATTACCTCTCCGTTTTTTTTTCTTTTTTCTTTTTTTTTAGGTGACTTTCTAAGTCAATTTATTTATGATCTTGGATAGCAGTATTTTTAGGTATGAGGACACAATTGCCAGATGGTATTTTCTAATGCTTTAAATAGTGGGTATTCAAATAGCCTCTATTTCTCTGAACTGTATTTCAGTTGGCATCTTATATCTTCCATTCTCCCCAGCTGAACAATTATATTTTCTGTGCAAATGTAACACTTTGTTTATGCTTTTATTATATCACTCATCACTTATATTTCAGTTGTATACATGTTTCCCTCTGGACTGTAAGCCGTTGAAAGGCAGGATGTCTCCTTTACAAGTCTGTGCACTTCTGGCTATACAGCACAGAACTTGGAATACAGTGCTCAATTAAATACTGACCGCAAAGGCTCATTATTTGAAATTCTTAAAGTGTAAGTATTATAAGGGCAGTTCAGTGGAATGTGTTGGGTGTGAGTGTGGATATAACATATTATTTATATTTTATTTGCAAATTGGTGGATTCGGAGACATGCACTGTGTATAAAATCTGTGTAAACCAGATGACCCGGGGGATCCCTCTTTCTCTTCTTCTATTTTACTATATTCAAATAGCCACTTACCTAGGTTTAAAACTGGTAATTTCCTATAGACAGAGCTCCAAAGTACCAAGAGACCCTTTCACTTTTGAGAGCAAGGGCTGAGCTTGGCATAAGGCTGAGGGAGGTTCAAAAGCAAATACCCAGTTTTTTCCTCAGGTAGAATTTTACTCCTTCAGACAAATGTGAAACAACTGTTTTATTTATTTATCTTTTTGAATTTTTATTTACTTATGATAGTCACAGAGAGAGAGAGAGAGAGAGAGAGAGGCAGAGACACAGGCAGAGGGAGAAGCAGGCTCCACGCACCGGGAGCCCGACGTGGAACTCGATCCCGGGTCTCCAGGATCGCGCCCTGGGCCAAAGGCAGGCGCTAAACCCCTGCGCCACCCGGGGATCCCTGAAACAACTGTTTTAAAGGAACAAATGCCTGCTGCATTGGAAAAGGCAGTCATCGTTTTGGTAGCCTTTTCTTTGAAGCCAAGGAATTAAATTGCTTCTATGAAATAACATTCCTTCTTTAGTTGTTCCATCTGACTCAGGGATTTTTGATTAAGCATTCAGGGGTTACAAACAAATAAGAACCAGCAGTCCGGTAATCAGGATAGCATGACTCCCTAGTGGCACACTTATTAATTTTTTTTGAAGATTTTATTTATTTCAGAGAGAGAATGAGAGGAAGGGAGATCACCAGCAGGGGGGAAAGGCAGAGGCAGAAGCAGGCTCCCTACTAAGCGGGGAGCGGGAAGGGAGACTCGATCCCAGGACCCTGGGCTCATGACCTGAGCCCAAAGCATACACTTAACTGACTGAGCCATCCGGGCACCCCTACAGCACATTTAATACTCCGCTTCCCTGTGCTACATAACCTTTCCCTGCCTTCTGCCTCTGCGATATTACTTCCCCCAACCCCTCCGAAAGAAGGCAGGAATGTCATTGCAAGCTTCAGAAGTTAGCATTAAAATGAATACTTTTTAATTTCTTTAGATGAGATGGGGCTCAGGGCTCTGGGACAATGCTGATGGATGATGTTTTAATGCAGCTGAAATGTTATTTTTACTGAACCAGGGAAAACTATAAATTTTGCTTCATTGCCACTGATGGCTCTATGCATAAAACTATGGTGGCGCCCCTCGGCCGTGAATAATCACCTCGGCACAGCAGATGTTACTTTGCGGGGAAAGCAATTCTTATGCCGAAGAATTGTGGAAAGATTAATTGTCTACAGCTGTTTCATGGCCCACAGCAATCTTGATACATTTATGATAAGTTTAAGAGCTCACTAGAGGCAGCTCCTATTCCCTGTTGCGGGAAGGGGGGGGGGTGGAAGGAGCCAGAGGCTTTATTTTGACACCTGGATTCATAGAATCTGTCAGCTCCATTACAGCCTTCATAGAAATCCGGCCGCCAGCAGTTCTGAAATGATTGTGAGTGAGGTAAGATGCAGGAATTATCCATACGTAGATAAAGAAAAGGAGACTGAGAAGAATTATTCAAATTTGTGCAAATGAATTGCTTCCATTTTTCCTCCCTCTGCCAAGTGGAAATTGAACGTGACCCGCTCTGACCTTTCTCTATTAAGTGCTGCAAATTGCAGTAAATGCACAGTTCTGAGTGCCCTAATGAGACAGAGCCCCAGCAATGCCTCATTAATAAGGGGAGTTTGACCTTGCTGGTCAGCCCTTCATTCGATATTGAAAAGAAAGAAGAAAAAAGAAGAGATGACCCACTGTAAATTTTGAACAATACATTTGATTTAGTTTGCATACACTCCCAGCCAGACGGCTGTGCCCAACCGTCCTCCCTTCCCCGTTTCCCTTCAGCCACAGGCTCCAAGGAGTGGTACTTACCTTTTAGGTGCCAGTGGAATGTGGCAACAGAGATGGGGTGAGTCTTGGCAAACCAGCACTGGGCTTCAGTCACTCTGGGTGGAAAGGACGCTCCTCCCCTTCTTGTTCCTTGCAAATTAGGTCCATAAGTTCTCTCTTTTTTTTTTCCCCTTTCTGCTCTTTTTCCTCCCTCCCTTTTTCCTTTTAAATAAAAGGATTTTTCCATTTTGGAGTGTGCGTGTGTGTTTAAAAGAGGGATTGGTCCTCTGATTTTTATTGTAGCTTTCTTTACGCAGGCCCAGGTGGAGAACTTTCTCCTTGCCTGATGTACGGAAATCTAGGGCAAGAGGTGGAGTTGGGCTGTTTGTTTCTGGAGGATTACTAAACCTTATCAAGCACAGAGGGTGGCCCATAGACGTGGAACTGGGCCTTGGGACTCCTCAACTGGGACTTGTTAAATGTTTCACTAGTTACAAACTTAGGGTTTGGCTTCCTTTAGACTACTGCTGATGGCACCTCTAATCCTATGTGGAGAATTTTCTGGATACAAAGCAGCCCAGTGAGCCAGGCAGGCAGTAGTTCATAAATCTATTTAAGTGGTAACTCCTAATGCATAGAGATGTGTTGAAAGTTTAAAGAGGTAATTTCAAGACACATGGATGTACCACTTTGTGGAATCTTAACATTTGAGGGCATCCTAGAAGTTATCTTCTCCAAACTTCTTGCAAGGCAAGAATCTATTCTGTAATGTCCCTGATATTGAAGATAAGCTAATTACTGTAGTTCCCCTCCACTTATCCACAGTTTTACTTTCCACAATTTTAGTTACCTGTGGTCAAGTGTAATCTGGAAGCAGATGATTCTCCTGACAAATTGTCAGAAGGCCAATAGAAGCCTAAAGCTACATCACAGTGCCTACGTCATTCCCCTCATTTCATCTCATCACATAGGCATTTACCGTCTCACATCAGCACAAGAAGAAAAAGAAGGGTGAGTCCAGTATGATAAGATATTTTGAGAGACCACATTGACATAATTTTAGTATAGTATATTGTTTTATTTTATCATTATTGTTGTTAATCTCTTACTGTGCCTAGTTTATCAATTAAGTTTTATCAAGGTGTGTATGTAAAGGAAAAAACATATATAGGGTTTGGTACTGTGGTTTCAGGCCATCCCCTGAGGGTCTTGGAAGGGAGCCCTGTGGATAAGGAGGGGACTACTGTACCTCAGATCAGACTATTTCATTCCTGGCAGGTCAAGCTTGTGTGAAGTTCTTTCATATATATTATTAAAGGAAAATATTGTTATCATGTACCAGTCACATTATGAGGTCCAATTTGAATGGAGCATCTGAAACCATCAAAATGAGATGGTTAGTCTGCGGGAGAACTGCTTTACCAAATTGTGTTTTGGGGTTATGCTTTTGACTTGTCTGGAGCATTGGTAGTTCTTCTTTTAGAAACAACCACAATTACTGTTTCTGAATATTCTCTTCTTTTATAACATAAACTGAGATGGTGTAGGTTATGCTCTGTGCTAAAGATGATGAAAAACCATTGAATGGCTTGAAGAAGGAAGACAAATAGGTCACTTCCACATTGGAAAGGGCTTGTAGCCATTGCTGAAATTGTGGGTTGTAGTGGTGTCTCACCATAACTTAAATTTACATTTTCTGGATGATTAATGAGGTTGAGGGTCTTTTCATGTTTTTGATTATTTGGATATGCTTTTTTTTAAGTGTCTCTTAAAACTTTTTTCTTTTGGACTATTGGCACTTTTATTGTGTAGTGTGTCTCTTCATATTTTATATATTAAGACTTTGGTCAGTTATGTATTGCAATTTACAAATATCTATCAACAGTAGAATATTTACATAAATTGCAATATATTTATATCACGGAATATTGTATGGTAATACAATATTAACCTTGTGTGGCAATATGGATCAGTCTAGACATGGAAGAGTATATGTTGTATGGCTCTATTTGCATATAAAGTTCATTTGCCTATAAAGTCCCCAAACAGGTAAAACTCATCCCTGGCATTAGAAGTTAAGGAAGTGGTTACTTTTAGAGATAGGGTGGTCAATGAGTAGGAGGAGACACAGGAAGGATTCTGAAATGCTGTAATTTTCAATTTCTTGACCTGGGTAGGGGCTACACAGATATATTCATTTTTGTGAGTTAGCTGAGCTGCAAACCTTTGTGTACTGTTCTGTATAAAATAGTATTTCTGCAAAAAAGTAAAGAAAAAATGGTATTTGGCTATAAATCTGATAGAACATATTCAGTGATGAATTTACCCAAACCGGGTTATAGTCTGTTTTTAACAAACAGTTCAAGTTAGAAGAATATACAGGTTTCCCTTCTTAAAAACAAAATGATATTGGGAATGAAAGTTGAGGATAGTGAGAAGTTGGAAGTAAATACAATCTAGCATTTTCTAAGAGACTTAGCCTTCCATCTTGTATGGAAAGTCTTTCCTGAAACAATACTCTGAATGCCCTCTCAGAGTTAACATAAGGTTTGGATACAGGCATGGTGTGAATGGCAAGACCTAGCTGGGCTGAATGCCAACTGGCTGCCTCTGGTCCAACTGGGCATAACGTCCCTGCAGATAAACACAGAAAAGCAAGCAGCTTTGAAAAGGCAAAATATTCAACAATTTCAAGATGCAAAGATGTGTGTGTGTGTGTGTGTGTGTGTGTGCGCGCGCGCGCGCGCGCCCTTTTCTTTTCTTTCCTCATGGGATGAATCAGAAAACAGTTCCTTAAATAGGTTTTACATAATTAAAGAAATCTCTCTGCCTAAAGGAAGCCAACCAAATCAGAGAGTGGAGTCTGGAGCAAATTCCCTGATTTTTGATTCACTGTAAGGATTACATTGTCATTTGATTCTAATTACACAAATATTTTTCTTTTTCTTTTTTCTTCTTCTTGTGGTTAATCATTGGGCCTCTGCAGTCAGGCTTCCTGGGTTTACATTTGGATTCAGCTTCTCATAAACTGTGTGAGTGGGCACATTATTTAATCTCTGCAAAGTGGGGATAGAAATAGTATGCATCCTATATAGCTTGTTTGAGGATTGAATGAGAACATGCATGCTGGATGCTTATAACAGTGGATGCCACATAGTAATACCTTGATTAATATTAGCTATAGTTGTTAATAGTATTAATATTGATCACAGTGCAATCCCTCTAACTGGAACTAGGAGAGAATCTCAGATTGAAACACTTTAGAACATATTCAGTGTTTGTCAGTTGACGCTTGTGTCAGGGCTCCAGGTTTCTCCAGCCTCTGGAAACTTTTCCCTCTTCTTACCTATTACACCTGAGAGACAAAATGGAGTGGATTGTTAACCTGAGGAAGGCTTCACCATAATCTGTGGGAGGCTTCACCATCTTTTTTGAATTCCTTTAGCCCTCTTCACAACCTCAAAAACTCTCTTTAAGTCAAACCTTAGGAGCATGCCATTTGTTCTGTACCAAGACCCTTACTAATACATCTATGTTACATTTAAGTTACTCTAAAACTAATAGGAAAGAGGCATAGTCTAGTCTTAATTTTTAATTGAATTAGGATAAAATGAAATTTTTTTCAGGGCAGCCATAGAATATTCTCATGTACAAGCGTGAAACTATAATAGATTAAAATGTACCATCCTGTTAATCCCACTTTTACATTCTGTGGTAACATCATAGTTACCATTAAGAAGAAACATTTCTCCCCCAAGTAAATAAATTGGCGAATATTGCCTAACAAGATCCTCCATTTATGGAAACTGATTTGGCCAAAATTCTAACTAGATATTGAAATTCCTGCTTAGACCTGTGCTGGACCAGGATCAGTCATTCATTTGTAATTGCCCGCCTGCAGTGATATTTAGAAATCTAATGACTTTATGTTAACTATCTGGTAGTTGGTAGTCAGTGCTTTTTTCACACTCAGATAATTGATTATTATTTTCCAGAAATAAAGAGTATTGGTCTTCCAGGATGAGGAGGTGAGGACACAGCCCCTTTGCTTTTCCTGTGGATATTTTTTGTTTGTATGGTATTTTGAGCAGGTCTTGCCTAAACCTGCATCCTCTTGCTCTCAGCTCTTGTGACATTCTCTTCCATCTCTGTGCTGATTGCTTCTTCCTATTAGGTTAGGTCCAGGTCCAGGCTATACTTGGCAATACTGTGCGCCCCTCTGTGGAAGATGTGGGCACAAAATCTAACTAGAGATTAGCTTCCTACACTTACTGCATCTTTATGAGCCAACTCCCAGCCCAGGCAGCCCTACCTGGCTGTTCTCTCTGCCCAGTCCTGCACGGCTCTGAGCTCCCAATGCTAGAAGTCCTGAGAACAGAGTACCACTGCCTAATGGGCTGGTTTTTACAATTTTAATTTCCTTATTTTTTGTTTTATTTACAAGGGTCACATTTAAAAAAAATACAGACCTGGCATATTTTTATTAACTAACCCAGATGGTGCTTTAATTATTCAAGAAAATAACGTCTTGTTAGAAGCAAGGTGATCACACAACGTAGAAGTAGATGAGGCATGTCTTGCCATGTTTTCTCCCAGAAACCATGTCCCTCATAGAAGGAAGAATTGCTGCCTGAGATAGTGCTTGTGTAGATCTCATTTGTTATGAAAAGTTCATTTCTTACTATGCTACTGACCTTTTATTACAGAAGAACTTCATGAGTTATCCACAAACTAAAATTAAAGAACATTTATGAACATATTGGGCTCTTCTAGTTGTCGGCCCATCTAGAATCAGCAAAGCTGCATCCTCATTTGAGGTCAGAATGGGGAGAATCCAGTGTCAAATTCTCTAAAAAACATCTGTGTCTCCACTTCTGGTGTCTTGGAGAGCTATTTCCTCCAATAGCTCTAGTTCAGTGGGATCTTACTAGGTATTTACCTGTCAAAAGGGGTCTTTGGGGAAGTATGTAAAGCTGCTTGAGCTATAAGATGCTAAGTTGCCTTGTGAACGGTTGACAGGTAGAAATAAATCTTCTAATTTATTGGTTCCCCTTTTCTGTGGATACTTGTGGTCCAAGTGTGACTTCGAGAATACTGACTTAAGAATCCTGGATGGATGTTTCACCTCATTGTTTTGTGATGTGGTTAGAAGTTGTGGGGGTTCAGAGCTGATGGCCAAGAAGGAATTTTTGGGACTTCTTTGGTACAAAAAGGTGTTTCTTTTAAAGCACAGGACAGGGCCCATTGGCAGAAAGAGCTGCCCTGGGGGTTGTGAGGAGTGGCCGATCATAGGGGGTTAGCCATAGTGTAAGTCTCTAAGGAATTTTGGAAGCAAGGTTTCCAGGACCTTGAGGGGCCTAGCTATTGTTAGGAGAATATCATTTATTACTTCCTAGTACAAACTCAGTCATTAGACCTTTCAGATGTATATTGGTGGGTCTCAAGCTTGGTGGATGACTGCTAAGATATATCTTGGGGGGTAGAGATAAAGGAAGTTTCTTCTTTTTTTTTTTATAAGAAACCCACAAGAGGAAGTTTCTTTTTTTTTTTAATATTTTATTTATTTATTTATTTATTTATTTATTTATGATAGTCACAGAGAGAGAGAGAGAGAGGCAGAGACATAGGCAGAGGGAGAAGCGGGCTCCATGCACCGGGAGCCCGACATGGGATTCGATCCTGGGTCTCCAGGATCGCGCCCTGGGCCAAAGGCAGGCGCCAAACTGCTGCGCCACCCAGGGATCCCATAAAGGAAGTTTCTAAAAGAATTTTTATATGTTAAAGTAGACTTACAGAATCCTGGGGGGTGGGTGGGTGGATGGGAGGCTCAGATTGCCTTTTGCCCTTAGCAAAGCATTAACATCAAGGCAGCTGAGTTCCTAGAGAAATGAATGTCACTGCCTGTTTCAAGAACTTGTCAGCGGACTGTAAGTAGTAAGGAAATTTAATTTTTCTTTTTGCCTTTGTTTCCCACATCATTTTGGAAGTGCTTTTATTAGGCAGTGATACTGTGTTGGGAGAAGTTAGTGTACCATACCTGGGATTCACTTAATCACCATCTTGGTCAACAGATTCTTGGCATATCCCTTTTCATGTGAGTTCCTGAAGCTGCAGATATGATCACCTAATGGAGGATGTTATCAGAGACTTGGGCTAATTTATACCCACTATTCCTCTCTCATCCCACTCTTTTATCTTCTAAAGTTTCCTCTGGTTGCCACTGGTCATCCGATAATTCAGTGGCTGTCACACTTGAGTGGGCATCAAAATCACTTGCTGAGCTCCACTTTCAAAATTTCTGATTCAGTAGGTCTGGGAAGGAGCCAAGTTTTTGCATCTCTAATGAGTTCTTAGATGGTGCTGATGCTGCTAGTCTCAGGGTCACACTTTGGGGACCACAGCAATACTGAAACACGTTGCCTAGTAAATAGCAGAATGAGAGTAAAGAATATGGACTTTGGAGACATAGAGAACTAGCTTGAATGCTGACTTCTCCATTTAAACTGCAAAACATAAGGCAAGTTCTATAAAAAGTCTTTATAACTCTGTTTCCTCGCCTGAAATAGTATTACTCTACAAAATGGTGTTGAGAGGACTAAAGTAGACAAGACAGATGAATGCCTGTCTCACAGTTTGGCATGTAGTAAGCACTGAATTCATGTTTGGAGTGTACAGGGAGTCACTTGTAGTCCACATGGCATAGATGGATATTGTTGTAAATCAACATGTAAACTTACGGTTCTTACTTTTCCCAAACTGTAATTTGGGGATGGTAGGGTGAAGAGAGTAGTTGATACATGGCTGCTTCAGATAAAGTTTGATAGTAATATCCATAAGCCAGTTTACTGTTAAGTCAAGGACCAACACATGTTGTTTTCCTCGTGTAAAATGTAAATTATAAATAAGGAAGAAAACACTCTTGATACGTGAAGGCTATCTGCTAACAGTGTTAAAGGTACAAGAATTTACCACCCCAAAATAGGCCTCTTTGGAGGCATATGGATTATTTTGAGTGAAAAGATATTGAGAACTAGAAAATACAGCAAAAGCTCTAAAAACAGGGCATCTCTTTTCTTTTTGTAAAGAAAATCTGTCTCCCTCTCTAGCACCAGAGGAAGACACTTAAATGCTATCAGTGGAGAAGGCACTGCCTTGAATCTGCAAATAAACCTTACCAGACATCCTTGTTACCATACTTTTCCTGGTCACTTTGCCCTGCCTAGAAGCCCAAAACATGTTTTCCTTTGGTTAGCCTAAGATGGCATATAAGCACTAATTCTTTTTTAAAAATTAATTAATTAATTAATTAATTAATAATATTATTATTTTTTATCATGATGCCAAAACTGGGACTTGAACTTACATGTGAGATCAAGACCTGTGCTAATTAGGATCAAGAGTTGGTCATTTAACCAACTGAGCCAGTCAGGCATTCCATAAGCCTCAATTCTAATCACTCCTTTGAGTTACTCGTTGTTGGGTTCTCCCATGTGTACATGCATAATGTATATGTTAATAAACTTCTGTTTGTTGTTCTCTTGTTAACTTGTCATTGGACAGTCTAACTCATAGGAGGGTCCCAGCTGGGAAACCTCAGATGAGTAGAGGAAAAGATTTTTTTTCTTCCTCTATAGTTAATTCTCTATATTAAAAAAAAAAAACTTCTCAACTTTGATCATTATATGTATTTATTTAAGAATCTTAATTGTGGTAAAATACACATAACATAAAATTTGCTGTCCTAACCATTTTTAAGTATACAGTTCAATGGCATTATATATATATTCATATTGTTGTGTTACTATCACCACTATCTATCCACAGAACATCTTAAGTCTTGCAAAATTGAAGCTGTACCTACTAAACAATTCCTCATTCCACTCCTACTCCACTCCCACCCCCGAAAACCATCATTTTACTTTCTATCTCTAGAGTTCTTTTTATTTGTTTGATATCATTTCTTTTCTTCTGGGTTGAGTGAATTGCCCTCTCCCCAGACTCCTCCTCACCTAAACTGCCACAGCTTGGTCTTCCCATCTTAATAGATTTATTTATTGATTCCTGCATTCATTTATTCATTCAAAAGGGACTCATTGTTTCCCTACTATGTGCCAGGCCCTGAAGTTCCTAGACGGCTGGGAAAATACACTTTGGCTTACTGTGGGCTAAGTGTCAGGCTTATAGTAACTACCTCACATGGAATTGTTGGTTGACTGTGGGTGTGCAGAAATATGCATATATTTGAGTCTGGCATATGTTATTTGTAAAGGCTTGGGAAACATTAAAAATATTTATTGTACATTGATTTTGTATCCTGACACATTGCTGAATTGCTGTATGAGTTCCAGCAATCTTGGGGTGGAGTCTTCAGGGTTTTCTTTGTACAATATCATGTCATCTGCAAAGAGGGGGAGTTTGACTTCTTCTTTGCCTATTTGAATGCCTTTTAATTCTTTTTTGTTGTCTGATTGCTGAGGCTAGGACTTCTAGTACTTTGTTGAACAACAATGGTGAGAGTGGACATTGCTGTCGTGTTCCTGATCCTAGGGGAAAGGCTCTCAGTGTTTCCCCATTGAGAATGATATTTGCTGCGGGCTTTTCATAAATGGTTTTTAAGATATTGAGGAATGTTCCCTCTATCCCTACACATTGAAGAATTTATTTATTTTATATTTTTTTATTTTATTTTTTTAATAAATTAATTTTTATTGGTGTTCAATTTACCAACATACAGAATGACACCCAGTGCTCATCCCGTCAAGTGTCCCCCTAAGTGCCCGTCACCCATTCACCCCCACCCCCCGCCCTCCTCCCCTTCCACCACCCCTATTCATTTCCCAGAGTTAGGAGTCTTTATGTTCTGTCTCCCTTTCTGATATTTCCCACACATTTCTTCTCCCTTCCCTTATATTCCCTTTCACTATTATTCATATTCCCCAAACGAATGAGAACATACACTGTTTGTCCTTCTCCGATAGACTTACTTCACTCAGCATAATACCCTCCAGTTCCATCCACGTTGAAGCAAATGGTGGGTATTTGTCGTTTCTAATGGCTGAGTAATATTCCATTGTATACATAGACCACATCTTCTTTATCCATTCATCTTTCGATGGACACCGAGGCTCCTTCCACAGTTTGGCTATTTGGACATGGCTGCTAGAAACATTGGGGTGCAGGTGTCCCGGCATTTCATTGCATCTGAATCTTTGGGGTAAATCCCCAACAGTGCAATTGCTGGGTCGTAGGGCAGGTCTATTTTTAGCTCTTTGAGGAACCTCCACACAGTTTTCCAGAGTGGCTGCACCAGTTCACATTCCCACCAACAGTGTAAGAGGGTTCCCTTTTCTCCGCATCCTCTCCAACATTTGTTGTTTCCTGTCTTGTTAATTTTCCCCATTCTCACTGGTGTGAGGTGGTATCTCATTGTGGTTTTGATTTGTATTTCCCTGATGGCAAGTGATGCAGAGCATTTTCTCATGTGCATGTTGGCCATGTCTATGTCTTCCTCTGTGAGATTTCTCTTCATGTCTTTTGCCCATTTCATGATTGGATTGCTTTGTTTCTTTGGTGTTGAGTTTAATAAGTTCTTTTCTTATAGATTTTGGAAACTAGCCCTTTATCTGATATGTTATTTGCAAATATCTTCTCCCATTCTGTAGGTTGTCTTTGAGTTTTGTTGACTGTATCCTTTGCTGTGCAAAAGCTTCTTATCTTGATGAGGTCCCAATAGTTCATTTTTGCTTTTGTTTCTTTTGCCTTCGTGGATGTATCTTGCAAGAAGTTACTGTGGCTGAGTTCAAAAAGGGTGTTGCCTGTGTTCTCCTCTAGGATTTTGATGGAATCTTGTCTCACATTTAGATCTTTCATCCATTTTGAGTTTATCTTTGTGTATGGTGCAAGAGAGTGGTCTAGTTTCATTCTTCTGCATGTGGATGGCCAATTTTCCCAGCACCATTTATTGAAGAGACTGTCTTTCTTCCAGTGGATCGTCTTTCCTCCTTTATCGAATATTAGTTGACCATAAAGTTCAGGGTGCACTTCTGGGTTCTCTATTCTGTTCCATTGATCTATGTGTCTGTTTTTGTGCCAGTACCACACTGTCTTGATGACCACAGCTTTGTAGTACAACCTGAAATCTGGAATTGTGATGCCCCAGATATGGTTTTCTTTTGTAAAATTCCCCTGGCTATTCGGGGTCTTTTCTGATTCCACACAAATCTTAAAATAATTTGTTCTAACTCTCTGAAGAAAGTCCATGGTATTTTGATAGGGATTGCATTAAACGTGTAAATTGCCCTGGGTAACATTGACATTTTCACAATATTAATTCTGCCAATCCATGAGCATGGAATATTTTTCCATCTCTTTGTGTCTTCCTCAATTTCTTTCAGAAGTGTTCTATAGTTTTTAGGGTATAGATCCTTTACCTCTTTGGTTAGGTTTATTCCTAGGTATCTTATGCTTTTGGGTGCAATTGTAAATGGGATTGACTCCTTAATTTCTCTTTCTTCAGTCTCATTGTTAGTGTATAGGAATGCCATTGATTTCTGGGCATTGATTTTGTATCCTGCCATGCTACCAAATTGCTGTATGAGTTCTAGCAATCTTGGGGTGGAGACTTTTGGGTTTTCTATGTAGAGTATCATGTCATCGGCGAAGAGGGAGAGTTTGACTTCTTCTTTGCCAATTTGAATGCCTTTAATGTCTTTTTGTTGTCTGATTGCTGAGGCTAGGACTTCCAGTACTATGTTGAATAGCAGTGGTGAGAGTGGACATCCCTGTCTTGTTCCTGATCTTAGGGGAAAGGCTCCCAGTGCTTCCCCATTGAGAATGATATTTGCTGTGGGCTTTTCGTAGATGGCTTTTAAGATGTCGAGGAAAGTTCCCTCTATCCCTACACTCTGAAGAGTTTTGATCAGGAATGGATGCTGTCTTTTGAGAAATGCTTTCTCTGCATCTAATGAGAGGATCATATGGTTCTTGGTTTTTCTCTTGCTGATATGATGAATCACATTGATTGTTTTACGAGTGTTGAACCAGCCTTGTGTCCCGGGGATAAATCCTACTTGGTCATGGTGAATAATTTTCTTAATGTGTTGTTGGATCCTATTGGCTAGTATCTTGTTGAGAATTTTTGTATCTGTGTTCATCAGGGATATTGGTCTGTAATTCTCCTTTTTGGTGGGGTCTTTGTCTGGTTTTTGGAATTAGGGTGATGCTGGCCTCATAGAATGAATTTGGAAGTACTCCATCTCTTTCTATCTTTCCAAACAGCTTTAGTAGAATAGGTATGATTTCTTCTTTAAACGTTTGATAGAATTCCCCTGGGAAGCCATCTGGCCCTGGACTCTTGTGTCTTGGGAGGTTTTTGATGACTGCTTCAATTTCCTCCCGGTTACTGGCCTGTTCAGGTTTTCTATTTCTTCCTGTTCCAGTTTTGGTAGTTTGTGGTTTTCCAGAAATGTGTCCATTTCTTCTAGATTGCCTAATTTATTGGCATATAGCTGTTCATAATATGTTTTTAAAATCGTTTGTATTTCCTTGGTGTTGGTAGTGATCTCTCCTTTCTCATTCATGATTTTATTAATTTGAGTCTTCTCTCTCTTCTTTTTAATAAGGTTGGCTAATGGTTTATCTATCTTATTAATTCTTTCAAAGAACCAACTCCTGGTTCTATTGATCTGTTCCTCAGTTCTTCTGGTCTCAATTTTGTTGAGTTCTGCTCGAATTTTAATTAACTCTCTTCTTCTGCTGGGTGTCGGGTTGATTTGCTGTTTTTTCTCTAGCTCCTTCGGGTGTAAGGTTAGCTTTTGTATTTGAGTTCTTTCCAGTTTTTGAATGGATGCTTGTATTGCGATGTATTTCCCCCTCAGGACTGCTTTTGCTGCATCCCAAAGATTTTGAACAGTTGTATCTTCATTCTCATTAGTTTCCATGAATCTTTTTAATTCTTCCTTAATTTCCTGGTTGACCCTTTTATCTTTTAGCAGGATGGTCCTTAACCTCCACGTGTTTGAGGTCCTTCCAAACTTCTTGTGATTGAGTTCTAATTTCAAGGCGTTATGGTCTGAGAATATGCTGGGGACGATCCCAATCTTTTGGTATCGGTTCAGACCCGATTTGTGACCCAGTATGTGGTCTATTCTGGAGAAAGTTCCATGTGCACTTGAGAAGAATGTGTATTCAGTTGAGTTTGGATGTAAAGTTCTGTGATATCTGTGAAATCTATCTGGTCCAGTGTATCATTTAAAGCTCTCGTTTCTTTGGAGATGTTGTGCTTAGAAGACCTATCGAGGGTAGAAAGAGCTAGATTGAAGTCACCAAGTATAAGTGTATTATTATCTAAGTATTTCTTCACTTTGGTTAATAATTCGTTTAAGTATTTGGCAGCTCCCACATTCGGGGCATATATATTGAGGATTGTTAAGTCCTCTTGTTGGATAGATCCTTTAAGTATGATATAGTGTCCCTCTTCATCTCTCACTACAGTCTTCGGGGTAAATTTTAGTTTATCTGATATAAGGATGGCTACCCCTGCTTTCTTTTGAGGACCATTCGAATGGTAAATGGTTCTCCAACCTTTTATTTTCAGGCTGTAGGTGTCCTTCTGTCTAAAATGAGTCTCTTGTAGACAGCAAATAGATGGGTCCTGCTTTTTTATCCAGTCTGAAACCCTGCGCCTTTTGATGGGGTCATTAAGCCCATTCACGTTCAGAGTTACTATTGACAGATATGAGTTTAGTGTCACCATGATATCTATTTAGTCCTTGTTTTTGTGGATTGTTCCACTGAACTTCTTCTTAAAGGGGAATTTTAAGAGTCCCCCTTAAAATTTCTTGCAGAGCTGGTTTGGAGGTCACATATTCTTTCAGTTCCTGCCTGTCTTGGAAGCTCTTTATCTCTCCTTCCATTTTGAATGAGAGCCTTGCTGGATAAAGTATTCTTGGTTGCATGTTCTTCTCATTTAGGACCCTGAATATATCCTGCCAGCCCTTTCTGGCCTGCCAGGTCTCTGTGGAGAGGTCTGCTGTTACCCTAATATTCCTCCCCATGAAAGTCAGGGACTTCTTGTCTCTTGCTGCTTTAAGGATCTTCTCTTTATCTTTGGAATTTGCAAGCTTCACTATTAGATGTCGAGGTGTTGAACAGTTTTTATTGATTTTAGGGGGGGATCTCTCTATTTCCTGGATCTGAATGCCTGTTTCCCTTCCCAGATTGGGAAAGTTTTCAGCTAGGATTTGTTCAAATACATATTCTGGCCCTCTGGCCCTTTCGGCGCCCTCGGGAACCCCAATTAAACGTAGGTTTTTCTTCCTTAGGCTGTCATTTATTTCCCTTAATCTGTCTTCATGGTCTTTTAATTGTTGTCTCTTTTTTCCTCAGTTTCCCTCTTTGCCATTAACTTGTCTTCTATGTCACTCACTCGTTCTTCCACCTCGTTAACCCTCGTCGTTAGGACTTCTAGTTTGGATTGCATCTCATTCAATTGATTTTTAATTTCTGCCTGATTGGATCTAAATTCTGCAGTCATGAAGTCTCGTGAGTCCTTAATGCTTTTTTCTAGAGCCACCAGTAGCTGTATAATAGTGCTTCTGAATTGGCTTTCTGACATTGAATTGTAATCCAGATTTTGTAACTCTGTGGGAGAGAGGGCTGTTTCTGATTCTTTCTTTTGAGGTGAGGTTTTCCTTCTAGTCATTTTGCTCAGTGCAGAGTGGCCAAAAACAAGCTGTATTGGGAAAAGGAGAGAAAGAGAGAGAAGGAAAGAAAAGAGAAAGAGAAAAAAGAAAAAGAAGAAAAAAAGGGAAAAAAGAGAAGAAAAAGAGAAAGAAAAAGAAAGGGAAAAAAAGGGGGGTGGGGGAAGCAATCAGAAATCAAAAAGAAAAGAAAAAAGAAAAAAAAACAAAACAAAAACCACGGGGGAGTATCTCTGATTCTGTAGACTGTAAGTCCCTTGACTTCCCCTGGAACTGGTCCGTCCAGCTGGTCTTCTGGGGGAGGGGCCTGCTGTGCTGATTTTCAGGTGTTAGCACTTGGGGGAGCTGCTCTGCCCCTGCCTGCTGCAGGGCTCAGCGGGGGTTGTTTACCCCGTGAGGCCCCAGGAGGAACAGCCGCAGTTGCTATGGCAACTCTGGAAGCCTGGATTCAGCCTCCGCAGGAACACGGGCTCGGGGCTCTCGGCTCTCCGTCCGCAGGGCCTGGAGGCTCCGGGGCGGGGCCGCTGATCTGCTCAGCTCGGGGCAGGAGCGTCCTTGCTGTCCTGGGCCCTCCCGGCCTCTGCCTGTCCCGGGGGAGGCCGGATCCTGGGCTGTGTCCCGGCGCCCTGTGCTCCGGGGCCTGCGCTGTTGGATTCGCGCTCCCGCCCCGCAGCCCCCTCCGCGGAGCCGCCGCCCGAGCCCCTCCGAGCTGCTCCGGGTCCCGCCGTGCGCGCTGCAGCCCTTAGGGAGCTCGGCGCACTCTCCCGGGGCGCAGGTGTCTGTTAGTGTCCCGGGAGCCCGAGGGCATCCCCGCCCTCCTGGGTCCTGCTCCAACTCCCTGCGGGCCCCTTTCCGCCCGGGAAGGTTGGTGCAGCTCCTGCTCCTCCGGGACGGGGCTCTCCTGTCCTGGGGACACTCGCCCCGGCCTCAGCCCGGCTCCTCGGGGGCCCCTCCCCCTCGGAGGCCTTTTGTTTCTTTATTTCTTTTTCCCCGTCTTCCTACCTTGATAGAAGCGCGAACTCTTCTCACTGTAGCATTCCAGCTGGTCTCTTAAATCTCAGGCCGAATTCGTAGATTTTCAGGATGATTTGAAGGTTATCTAGGTAATTTGGTGGGGACAGGTGACTTGGGGACCCTACTCTTCCGCCATCTTGCCCCTCCTACATTGAAGAATTTTAATCAGGAATTGATGCTGTATTTTGTCAATGCCTTCTCTGCATCTATTGAGAGGATCATATGGTTCTTGTTTTTTCTCTTACTGATGTGATCTATCACGTTGATTGTGAGACAAGAATCCATCAAAATCCTAGAGGAGAACCCAGGCAACACCCTTTTTGAACTTGGCCACAGTAACTTCTTGCAAGATACATCTATGAGGGCAAGGGAAACAAAAGCAAAAATGAACTATTGGGACTTAAGATAAAAAGCTTTTGCACAGCAAAGGAAACAGTCAACAAAACTAAAAGACAACCTACAGAATGGGAGAAGATATTTGCAAATGACATATCAGATAAAGGGCTATTATCCAAGATCTATAAAGAACTTATGAAACTCAACAGCAAAGAAACAAACAATCCAATCATGAAATGGGCAAAAGACATGAAGAGAAATCTCACAGAGGAAGACATAGACATGGCCAACATGCACATGAGAAAATGCTCTGCATCACTTGCCATCAGGGAAATACAAATCAAAACCACAATGAGATCCCACCTCACATCAGTGAGAATGGGGAAAATTAACAAAACAGGAAACACCAAATGTTGGAGAGGATGTGGAGAAAGGGAACCCTCTTGCACTGTTGGTGGGAATGTGAACTGGTGCAGCCACTCTGGAAAACTGTGTGGAAGTTTCTCAAGAAGCTACTCCATGACCCAGCAATTTCACTACTGGGGATTTACCCAGTAAGATGCTGATGTGGTGAAATGCCCGGACACGTGCACCCCAATGTTCATAGCAGCAATGTCCAAATAGCCAAACTGTGGAAGGAGCCACGATATCTTTTGACAAATGAATGTATAAAGAAAATGTGGTATATATATACAGTGGAATATCAGCCATCAGAAGATATGATTACCCACCATTTGCTTCAATGTGGATGGAGCTGGAGGGTATTAAGCTGAGTGAAGTAAGTCAATCAGAGAAGGACAATTATTATATGGTTTCACTCCTACGTGGAATATAAGAAATAGTGAAAGAGATTAACAAGGAAAAGAGGGGAACTGAGTGGGAAAAATTAGAGAGGGAGACAAACTATGAGAGACTCCTTAGGTTGGGAAACAAACAAAGCATTGTGGAAGAGGATGGGGTAAATGGGTGATGGGCAATGAGGAGGGCACTTGATGGTATGAGCGCTGGATGTTGTAGTATATGTTGGCAAATTGAATGTATTTTTATTTATTTATTTATTTTACAATTTTCACATTTATTTATTTATTTATGTATTTTTTTATTGGAGTTCGATTTGACAACATATAACACTCAGTGCTCATCCTGTCAAGTGCCCCCATCAGTACCTGTCCTCTAGGATTTTGATGGATTCTTGTGTCACATTTAGATCTTTCAACCATTTTGAGTTTCTCTTTGTGTATGGTGTAAGAGAGTGGTCTAGTTTCATTCTTCTGCACGTGGCTGTCCAATTTCCCCAGCACCATTTATTGAAGAGACTGTCCTTTTTCCAGTGGATAGTCTTTCCTGCTTTGTCGAATATTAGTTGACCATAGAGTTGAGGGCCCATTTCTGGGTTCTCTATTCTGTTCCATTGATCTGTGTGTCTGTTTTTGTGCCAGTACCACACTGTCTTCATGATCGCAGCTTTGTAGTACAACCTGACATCTGGCATTGTGATGCCCCTGGCTCTGGTTTTCTTTTTCAATATTCCCCTGGCTATTCAGGGTCTTTTCTGATTCCACACAAATCTTAAGATGATTTGTTTTAACTCTCTGAAGAAAGTCCATGGTATTTTGATAGGCATTGCATTGAATGTGTAAATTACCCTGGGTAGCGTTGACATTTTCACAATTTTAATTCTTCCAATCCATGAGCATGGAATATTTTTCCATCTCTTTGTGTCTTCCTCAATTTCTTTCAGAAGTGTTCTGTAGTTTTTAGGATATAGATCCTTTACCTCTTTGGTTTGGTTTATTCCTAGGTATCTTATGCTTTTGGGTGCAATTGTAAATGGGATTGACTCCTTAATTTCTCTTTCTTCAGTCTCATTGTTAGTGTATAGGAATGCCACTGACTTCTGGGCATTGATTTTGTATCCTGCCACATTTCTGAATTGCTCTATGACTTCTAGCAATCTTGGGGTGGAGTCTTTTGGGTTTTCTATGTACAGTATCATGTCATCTGTGAAGAGGGAGAGTTTGACTTCTTCTTTACCAATTTGAATGCCTTTAATGTCTTTTTGTTGTCTGATTGCTGAGGCTAGGACTTCCAGTACTATGTTGAATAGCAGTGGTGAGAGTGGACATCCCTGTTGTGTTCCTGATCCTAGGGGAAAGGCTCCCAGTGTTTCCCCATTGAGAATGATATTTGCTGTGGGCTTTTCGTACATGGCTTTTAAGATGCTGAGGAATGTTCCTTCTACCCCTACACTCTGAAGAGTTTTGATCAGGAATGGATGCTGTATTTTGTCAAATGCTTTCTCTGCATCTATTGAGAGGATCATATGGTTCTTGTTTTTTCTCTTGTTGATATGATCTGTCATGTTGATTGCTTTATGAGTACTGAACCACCCTTGCATCCTGGGGATAAATCCCACTTGGTCATGGTGAATAATCTTAATGTACTGTTGGATCCTATTGGCTGGTATCTTGTTGAGAATTTTTGTATCTGTGTTCATCAGGGATATTGGTCTATAATTCTCCTTTTTTGGTGAGGTCTTTGTCTGGTTTTGGAATTAAGGTGATGCTGGCCTCATAAAATGAGTTTGGAAGTACTCCATCTCTTTGTATCTTTTGAAACAGCTTTAGTAGAATAGGTATTGTTTCTTCTTTAAACGTTTGATAGAATTCCCCTGGGAAGCCATCTGGCCCTGGACTCTTGTGTCTTGGGAGGTTTTTGATGACTGCTTCAATTTCCTCCCTGGTTATTGGCCTGTTCAGGTTTTCTATTTCTTCCTGTTCCAGTTTTGGTAGTTTGTGGTTTTCCAGAAATGTGTCCATTTCTTCTAGATTGCCTAATTTATTGGCATATAGCTGCTCATAATATGTTTTTAATATCATTTGTATATTTCCTTGTTATTGCTTGTGACCTCTCCTTTCTTATTCATGATTTTATTAATTTGAGTATTTTCTTTGTAATAAGGCTGGCTAATGGTTTATCTATCTTATTAATTCTTTCAAAGAACCAACTCTTCATTTTTTTTATCTGTTCCACAGTTCTTCCTGTCTTTATTTCATTGAGTTCTGCTCGAATCTTTATTAACTCTCTTCTGCTTGGTGTAGGTTTTATTTGCTCTTCTTTCTCCAGTTCCTTTAGGTGCAATATTAGCTTGTGTATTTGAGTTTTCTCCAATTTTTTGAGGGATGCTTGTATTGTGATGTATTTCCCTCTTAGGACTGCTTTTGCTGTATCCCAAAGATTTTGAACGGTTGTGTCTTCATTTTCATTAGTTTCCATGAATCTTTTTAATGATTCTCTAATTTCCTGGTTGACCCATTCATCCTTTAGCAGGATGCTCTTTAACCTCCACGTGGCTGAGTTTCTTCTAAGTTTCTTCTTGTTATTGAGTTCAAGTTTCAAAGCATTATGGTCTGAAAATATGCAGGGGACAATCCCAATCTTTTGGTATCTGTTGAGACCTGATTTGTGACCCAGTATGTGGTCTATTCTGGAGAAAGTTCCATGTGCACTTGAGAAGAATGTGTATTCAGTTGCATTTGGATGCAAAGTTCTGTATATATCTGTAAAATCCATCTGGACCAGTGTATTATTTAAAGCTCTCGTTTCTTTGGAGATGTGCTTAGAAGATCTGTCATTTGCAGAAAGTGCTGTGAGAAGTCTCCTACTATTAGTGTATTATTATCTAAGTATGTCTTTACTTTGGTTATTAATTGATATACTTGGCAGCTCCCACATTAGGGGCATAAATATTCATGATTGTTAGGTCCTCTTGTTGGATAGACTCTTGAAGTAGATATAGTGTCCCTCTTCATCTCTTACTATGGTCTTTGGGAAACTTTAATTTATCTGATATAAGGATTTCTACCCCTAGTTTCTTTTGAGGACCATTTGAATGGTAAATCGTTCTCCAATCTTTCATTTTCAGTCTGGAGGTGTCCTTACGTCTAAAATGAGTCTCTTGTAGACAGCAAATAGATGGATCTTGCTTTTTTATCCAGTCTGAAATCTTGTGTCTTTTGATGGGATCATTTAGCCCATTCATTTTCAGAGTTACTATTGAAAGATATGAATTTAGTGTCATCGTAATACCTATTCAGTCCCTGCTTTTGTGGATTATTTCTTTGGGCTTCCTTTTTCTTTTACAGGGTCCCCCTTGATATTTCTTGCAGAGCTGGTTTGGTGGTCACATATTCTTTCAGTTTCTGCCTATCCTGGAAGCTCTTTATCTCTCCTTCTATTCCGAATGAGAGCCTTGTTCGATAAAGTATTCTTGGCTGCATGTTCTTCTTATTTAGAACCCTGAATATATCCTGCCAGCCCTTTCTGGCCTGCCAGGTCTCTGTGGAGAGGTCTGCTGTTAATCTATATTTCTCCCTATGTAAGTTAGGGATCTCTTGTCTCTTGCTGCTTAAAGGATTTTCTCTTTATCTTGGAATTTGCAAGTTTCACTATTAAATATCAAGGTGTTGAAAGGTTTTTATTGATTTTGGGGGGAACCTCTCTATCTCCTGGATCTGAATGCCTGTTTCCCTCCACAAATTAAGGAAGTCCTCAGCTATGATTTGTTCAAATATGCTTTCTTGCCCTCTGTCCCTCTCGGCACTCTCTGAAACCCCAGTTATATGTAGATTTTTCCTATTGAGGCTATCATTTATTTCCCTTAACCTTTCCTCATGGTCTTTTAATTATTTTTCTCTTTTCTCCTCAGCATCCTTCTTTGCCATCAACTTGTCTTCTATGTCACTCACTCTTTCTTCTCATTAACCTCATTGTTAGGACCTCATTAACCCTCATTGTTAGGACCTCTGGTTTGGATTGCATCTCATTTGATTGATTTTTAATTTTAGCCTGATTAGATCTATATTCTGCAGTCATGAAATCTCTTGATTCCTTTATGCTTTTTTTCCAGAGTCACCAGTAGTTTTATAATTGTGCTTCTGAATTGGCTTTCTACATCGAATTGTAATCCAAGTGCTGTAACTCTGTGGCAGAGAGTAGTGTTTCTGATTCTTTCTTTTGTGATGTGTTCTTCTTTCTAGTCATTTTGCTTAGTGCAGGGTGGCTGTATGAGTGGGCTGAGTCAAGAATATCAACCATGACCTAAGTAAATTTCACCCTAGATGATTCTGTGGAGGTCAGAGACCAGAAATTGAAAAGAAAGATCAGAATGATATAACACAAAAGGAACATTAAGGTGAAAAACAAATTTTAAAACAAAGTAGTAAAAAATAAAAGCCAAGAATCCCAAAGAAGAAGAGAAAAAAAAAATGAAAAAGAAGAATAAAAAAAAAAAAGGCGGGGGGACTGGGAGATGGTGGTGGTGATGAAGTTGTAGTGGGGGGAGAATGTAGTCTACCTGAGGGCCTCTAGAGGGTGATCCTCTTGTTTCTGAGGATATTAAGTTCTGTATGTTAGAAGATACTCAGTCCCAAATTTATATATACCAGAAATACTTGTAGAGGGCCCCAACATTGACCAAAACAAATGAGATAAAAGAGGGGGGCAGCATGGGAATGAGGAATCTTACAGAATGAACCAGCATGGTGTACCACTTGGTTCTGGGTGCATGCTGGTCATGTTTTAGGAGGTATTAACTTCTGCTATTGTAGAACGGAATGAGGCAGAGAAAACAAAAACTCAAAACAAAAAAACATATCTTGTATATCTCCCAAAATTAAGTTGAGTATGTTGAAGGGAATCTAGAAGTGGAAAATATATCTAGGACCTGTAATTGTAGAAATATGAAAGTAAAAAAAGGAAGAATCTTAAAAAATGAAGAGGTGGTAAAATATTTTGTAGTTAAGGTAGGAAAAGAGAAAAAAATGGGAAATTTACAGTCTGATATAAAAACAAATTGTACTGGAAAAAGGAAGAAAAAAAATAGGAGGGGTACCCTCTGGTTCTATATACTATAAATCCCTCAACTTCCCCTGGAGCTTTTCAGCACTGCTGGGCCAAGAACTTGCTCTTCCCCTGTCCATTCAGCTGGTCTTCTGGGGGAGGGTCCTGCTGTGCTGATTCTCAGGTGTGTGCACCCAGGGGAGCTGCCCCAACCCTGCCAGGTGCCGGGCTCAGTGGGAGCTGTTTACCCCATGAGGCTTCTGTTCCTTGGTGGCTCCGCCCTCTCCCAGGCACAGGGTGACACCAGGAGGAATGACACTACTGGCAGCGGCCAGCTCTCCCACCCTGGAGTCAGCTCCCCAAGTAACCACCCCCAGTCTCCCAGTCTGCACTGGCCTAGATGCTCCCAGGTGGGGGGCACTGACCTGCACAGCTCGCGGACACCCGGTGGCAGGAGTGTCATCGCCGTTCTGTGCCCTCTCGGCCTCTGCTTATCCCGGGGGGTGCACAGGATCCTGACCTGTGTCCCCCCAGTGCCCTGGGATCCGGGGCCTGTGCTGCTGGAATCGCCCTCCTGGGGCCACGGGTTCCGAAGGCAGCGAGGCGCAGCCCCCTCTTGGTGGAGCCCCCGCCTGACCCACCGGCTTCTCCCCAAGGCCCTGCAGGCGCGCTCCAGCCCTTTACCCAGCTCGGCCATCAGGGGCGGTGCGCTCTCCCCCCGGTTGCACTTCCTCTGTTAGTGACCCTGGGAGACGGGAGGCCCCACCGCCCCTCCTGCAGTTCTGCCAGTTTCCCCGCTGAGCACTTTCTATCCAGGAAGAATCCGGTGCGGATTTTTAAAGTTCCTGCTTCTCTGGGGCTGGGCTTTCCTGTCCAGGAAGTTTGCCCACTGGCCTTAGCCCAGCTCCTCGCAGGGGCTCCTCCCCCACTTGATTCTTTTTAAATTATTTTCCCCCTTCCTACCTTGTTGGAAGCGAAAACTCTTCTCTCTGTAGTGTTCTAGCTGTTCTCTCTTTAAATCTCAGGTCGAATTCGTAGGTTTTCAGGATGGTTTGAAACTAATCTAGGTATGTTGGTGGGGCTGGGTGAGTTGAAGACCCTACTCCTCCACCAGCTTCCTAGGTTTAACCGGCCAATTGAATTTAAACTAAAAAATGTTAAATAAATAAATAAATAAATAAATAAATAAATAAATAAATAAAGTAAAACAAATATTTATTGTTCTATAAATTTTTCTTCAATAATCAAATGATAATGTACATGCTGGTAATGAATGTGGGATGTCTAAAGCAAGGCACTTAATGTTTTAATTCATATCTTTTACATACATCATTGCTTTTAGTCTTCTACTAGTTTCTTTTACATTTTGGGCCTGTCCTTATTTTGGCTTTTGTGCATATTATATGTAAATAGTGTTTTAAAGTTTATTTAGTTAACAAAAAGGTATACTAAAAAATGAATAACAGAGATGAAGGAATTTTTCCTCTAAAAGAAATAAAAGAACTGAGGTATTGTTAGAAAATTTCAGATAAAAATTCTAGGTATTTTGGATTTCTTTTGTGACCTTAGTGGAGACTGAATTTACCTTCTTAATTGAAGTAACCAAAAACCAATATCAAAAGACATGAAACAAAATGTTTCTGAAGACATTGGGTATTAAGTAGTGAAACAATTATTTCTAAAACATAAACAAATAAGGTGAATCCTACCGTTGTTTCAGCTTTTTGCCTGGAACATATTCCCAGGAAGGGGGATCCAGAGAGAGCCTATCATTCACAAGGGGTTGAGGAAAGGGATCTGGGAGTCTGAGGAAATAGTTTCAGGACAACTACTAGAGAGTAGAGAGCTACACAGAGAGAACCCTTGGAAAGTGGCAGAGGGTCCCAACTGAGTATGCAGTTGATTACTAATTATTTTATAGGGTAAAAAACTTTCCAAGGGTGAGGAAAGAACCACCCAAAAGAGTTTGAGGGAACAAATTTTAGAACTGACACAAGACTGGGAATAGTACCTGTTCTCAACAGCCAGAGCAGAAAACCTAATAATTCATAGGTTCATGGGTAGAGTCCTAAGAAGAGTTTTGCTTCAGTAGTGGGAAAAAATTGGACCTATAGCAAATGCTACTCTGATCCAGTAATAAGAAAAAATTAAAATTAAAATGAAACTAGAAATGCTTAGATGATAGAATTAGTAGGAAAGGGTTTTAAAGCAGTTGTTGTGATGATTCTCTGTGTTTAAGGAGCTAATGAAAAGATTGGACCTGTTAGGTAGACGCAAGGAAAATAAAGTAAAAAGGCCAAGGCAAAGGAAGCTATGATGCCTAAAATGAGAGAGATACTGGATAGGATTAGTAGCAGAGTGGGTACTGTAAAAGAAAAGAGTAGTGAACCTGGATACAGAGTAATATAAACTTTTCAAATGAAACACAGAAAGAAAAAAGACAAAAATAGTTAAAAGAATACCAGTGAGCTCTGCAACAATTTCAGACAACTAAGTATGCATGAAAAGGGAGTCCCCAAAAGAGAGGGGAACAGGACAAATACTTGAAAAAAAATAATTCTCAAAAGTCTTCTAAAAGTGATGAAAATCCTTAGCTTACAAATCCAACAAACTCAGTAAACTTCAAGCACAAAATACATGAGGAAAATTACATCAGAGGATATAATATGCAAATTCTGTAAAGCCAATGAAAAAGAACAAATCTTAAAAGCAGCCAGAGAAACTAAAATATGCATGACAGAGTTCTTGTTTGAAGTGATGCATGTTAGAAGATAGTGAAACAATATTTTTAAACTAATGTAAGAAAAAAAAAAGCCAAGCTCTGTCAACCTAGAATTTTATACTAGTGAAAATATATAGGTAGTCTTTGCCCAGTAAGGTGAGACTATTAAAAAAAAAAGAGATCATGCAAAATGAAATTGAGCAAAGCAATCTTAATCAGTGGGGAAAAAATTACCATTGTTCCCTGATCTTTAAGCATTTTGCCAAAATAAGCCTTCCAGAGAAGATGGGGGTATAGGGGCATCCGAAACTTGCCTCATCTCATGGATAACATCTCAGTAGATAACATGCACATCAGTGTAAATAACCCAGAAAATGACCCAAAGATTGGCAGAACAGACTTTCCACAGTTAACTTAGAGAAGAGACCACAGTGAAGAGGACAGAGATACAGTGGGGAGCTAAATGGACCCACATGACTATCTGAGGGAGGGAGGGATGCTGTGGGCTCAGAGAAAGGAGAGAAACAGACCCTCACATCAGGCATCCAAGTCAGGGAACTCCCATGAGATGAATCCCTATAACATTTGGCTTTGAAAACCAAAGGGGCATAATATCATAAGTTCTTTCAATCAGCAGGGTTTAACACTTGAACTTTAAAAATCAGTGGGTTTAGCTCTGGGAGAGCTGGGAGGGTGAGAGGAAACTGAGCCCCTGCCCTTAAAGCAACAGCACAGCAAACAGCCCCACAGAGATAGAGCATAGAAACAGCAGTTTGTAAAAATGCCTGTGGTATACACGAGAGAGATTTATTTGCTAATCTCTGAGTGTGCACTAGAAGAACAGAGATTGTTGACATTTCTCCAGGAATAAAGAAGATGGTGGGCATTGTTTCCCCTGCTGCCTCTCAGCCTACACACATGGACACCTCCAGGAACTGATGCAACACAAATACTCTACCTAACTTACAGTTTAACAGAATGCTTGCCACTATATGCTTCCGTGGATCTGTGCCCTCCAACCTGGCTGGCCTGGGCAGGAATTTTGAGGCATCAAGTCCCCTTCTGTAGCAGACCTATATGAACCTTACTAATAACTACATGTCCTGCCTCTGCATTCTCCTATGGGTCTGTTCCTTCTAACAAGTCCTTGGCCAGAGCCCACCCAAAGTGGTGCCACAGGCTTCACAGTGTATGAGCAACGCCGACAGGCCAGCATTACTTCAAAATGACTTCTACCTCAGGAAGAGGGGAAGATAACCACAGACACACACACCAGTTGGACTGTCTGTAGCAGTGGGCTGTGGGAAGACAGCTGGTCTGACTACAAGCCCTACCCCCCCACCCCCAATGAAAGCTTCTAAGGGGACAATACAGGGAAAGACCCTGTAATCTGGCACTACTGTCTCTCTAGCAAACACTTAGTCTGTCTCAACTCAAACACAGGGAAGTCTCAGACTGGCCTAGTAGCAACTCCAGGACAAAACACTGCCCACATAATTCAAAAAGAACTAATGCAGATGACTGGACTGAAGGCAAAAGCAGCTCAGCCACAGCAGTAGGGCACACATAACACACATAGGAGATACCCCTGAAGCACCAGGTTCTGGTGAATAGGGGAGATTACACTGCAGGACACTCAGGACCTCTTCTTCATAAGGCCAATATTCTTTATTTTAAAGATTTATTTATTTAGTTTAGAGAGAGAGAGAGAGAGTGCAAGTTCATGTGTGAGTGAGAGTGGGGGGAAGTACAGAAAGAGAGGGAGTTAGAGAATCCCAAGGAGACTCCACGCTGAGCATGGAGCCTGGTGTCAAGTTTGACCTGACTGAAACCAATAGTCAGACACTCAACTGACTGATCCATCCTGGTGCTCCATAAGGCCACTACTTTCAAGAGTAGAAGACATAACTGACTTTCCTAACACACAGAAACAGACAAGAGAGCCAGACAAAATTAAGAGACTGAGGAATGTGTCCACAAAGAAAGAATAGGACAAAATCACAGCAAGAGAGCTACATGAAACAGATAAGTAATATGCCTGATTGAGAATTTAAAGTAATAATCATAAAGATACTCACTGGGCTTCAGAAAAGAGCAGAGGACCTCAGGAAGGCTATTAACAAGGAGATAGAACACACAAAAGAACAAATCAGACATGAAATACTCAAAATCTGAAATTAAAAATACACTAGTTGGAATAAATAGCAGATGAGAGGAAGCAGAAGAATGGATCAGTGACCTGGAGGACAGAGTACTGGAAAGCAATCAGACTGAACAGTACAGAGAGAAACAATAATAATAAGTGAAAATAGACTCGTAGTACTCAATGACACCATTAAGTGTAATACCATTCATATTATAAGGATCTCAGAAGGAGAAGAGAAAGAAAGGAGGCAGAAGATTCATTTGAAGAAATAATAGCTGAAAACTTTCCAAATCTAGGGGAGGAAACAAAAATCCAGATCCAGGCACAGAGGCACAGAGATTCCTAAATGAAATCAACCTGGGGAGGTCCATATCAAGGCACATAGTAATTAAAATGGCAAGAAATAGTGATAAAGAGAGAATTTTAAAAGCAGCAAGAGAAAAGAAAACATGTACATACAAGGAAAATCCCATAAGATCAGCTGATTTTCAGCAGAAACTTTGCAGGCCAGAAGAGAATGGCATGATACATTCAAAGTGCTGAATGAAAAAAAAAACCAGCAACCAAGAATATTTTATCTAGAAAGGCAGTCATTCGGGATAGATGAAGAAATAGTTTCCCAGACAAACAAAAATTAAAGGAATTCATGACAACTAAACCAGTCCTACAAGAATGTTAAAGGGGAGGGGACTGAGTAGAAAGGAAAGATCCTAAGTAGGAATAAGGAAAGTTGGAAGCACAAAAGTAGTAAAAATAAGTTTATGTGTAGAATCCGTCAAGAGATTCTCAAAATAAAAGAATGTAAAGTATGACACCATACACCTAAAATATTAGGGGGAGAAGAGTAAAGATTGGGTTTAAACTTAGGCAACCATCAACTTGATATAGACTGCTATATGCAGAAGACGTTATAAACAAACTTAAAGATAACCACAAGTCAAAAACCAGTAATATATATGCAAAAAGTAAAGAGAAAGGAATCCAGGTATATCACTAGAGAAACCCACCAAACCATGAAAAAGAACAAGAGGAGAAAGGAACAGAGAACTACAAAAACAACCATAAAACAAATAATACAATGGCAATAAGTACATTACTATCAACAATTACTTTGAAAGTAAATGGACTAAACACTCCAATCAAAAGACATAGGGTGAATGAATGGATAAAAACACAAGTTACATCTATCTGTCACCAACAAGAAACTAATTTCAGACCTAAAGACACATATAGATTGAAAGTGAAGGGATGGAAAAGCATTTATTGTACAAATGGAAGATATAGCAATTGTAAATATTGATGTACCCAACATGGGAGCACCCATATATATATAAAATATTTAATAACAAACATAAAGGAGTGAATTGATAGCAATACAATAATAGTAGGGGACTTTAACACCGCACTGACATCAACAGATATATCATCCAAACAGATATAAATCCAGATAAACAAGAAAAGAATGGCTTTCAGTAGATCCAATTACATTGGATCAGGTGAGTCATCTGACAGATATATTCAGAATGTTCACCCTAAAACAGCAAATACACATTCTTTTCAAATGCATATAGAACATTCTCCAGAATAAGGTACATACTAGGTCACAAAATAAGTCTCAACAACTTCAAAAAGATCTAAGTCATACCATGCATCATTTATGACCACAATACTATGATAACAATCATAAGAAAAAATCTGGAAAGAACACAAATATATGGAAGTGAAGTAACATGTTGCTAACAATGAAACCAGGAAATCAAAGAAGAAATAAAAAAAATACATGGAGGGCAGCCCTGGTGGCTCAGCAGTTTAGCACCGCCTTCAGCCCAGGGTGTGATCCTGGAGACCCAGGATCGAGTCCCACGTTGGGCGTCCTGCATGGAGCCTGCTTCTCCCTCTGCCTGTGTCTCTGCCTTTCTCTTTTTATCTCTGTGTGTCTCTCATGAATAAATTTAAAAAATACATGGAAACAAAGGAAAATGAAAACACAACAGTCAAAAGTATTTAGGATGTAGGAGAAGCTGTCCTTAGAGGGAAGTTATAGCAATACAAGCCTACCTCAAGAAGCAAGAAAAAAGAATTTCAAATAAACAACATACCTTACACACGACGGTGCTAGAAAAATAAAACAAACAAAACCCAAAGAGAATAGAAGGAAGTAAATAATAAAGATTAGAACAGAAATAAATGAAATAGAAACTAAAAAAAGAATAGATCAAGAAACTAGGAACTGGTTCTTTGAAAAGATCAACAAACTTGAAAAATGTCTAGCTAGACTCATGGAAAAAATGGAGAAAACTCAAATAAGTAATATCAGAAATGAAAGAAGAGAAATAACAACTGATACCACGGAAATACAAAGGATTACAAGAGAATATTATAAAAAACTATATGCCAATGAATTGGACAATCTAGAGGAAATGGATAAGTTCCTAGAAACATCTAACCTCCCAGACTGAATCAGGAAGAACTAGAATATTTGATCAGACCAATTACTAGCAATGAAATTGAGACAGTAATCAGGAAACTCCCAACAAAGAGAAGTCTAGGACCACAGTTTCATGGGTGAATTCTACCAGACATTTAAAGAAGAGTTAATATCTAGTTTTCTCAAACTATTCCAAAAAAATAGAAGAGGAAGGAAAACATACAAATTCATTCTATGAGGCCAGCATTATCATGATACCAGATAAAGACACTACAAAAAAGAGAACTACAGGCCAATATCTCTGATGAAAATAAACATAAAAATCCTTAGCAAAATATTAGCAAACCATATCCAACAATACATTAAGAAAATCATTCACCATGATAAAGTGGGAATTATACTTGGGATGTAAGGGTGGTTCAGTTATTCACAAATTAATCATTTTGACACATCACATCAGTAACAAAGAATGAAAACCATATGATCATTTAAATAGATACAGAAAAAGCATTTGGCAAAATACAACATCCGTTCACAATTTAAAAAAGAAAGCCCTCAGCTAAGTAGGGAATATACTCAACATAACAAAGGTAATTTATGAAAAACCCAGAGCTAATATCATATTCAATGGTGAAAAATTGGTGAAAAATTGAGAGCCTTCTCCCTAAGGTTAGGAACCAGACAGGATGTCCATTTTTACCACTTTTATTCCACATTAAGTCCTTGCCTGGAAGTCCTTGCCACAGCAATTGGATAAGAAAAAGGAATAAATTGATAAGAAAAAGTAAAACTTTCACTATTTGCAGATGAGGTGATACTATATATAGAAAACCTGAAGGACCCCAACAAAAAAAAACGACTAGGACTGATTAATAAATTCAGTAAGGTTATAGTATACAAAATCGATATACAGAAATCTGTTGTATTTCTATACGGTAATAATGAAAGATAATTTAAGAAAACAATCTCATTTACAATTACACCAAAAATAATAAAATATCTCATCATAAACTTAACCAAGGAAATGAAAGACCTGTACTCTAGAAACTATAAAACACTGATAAAAGAATTTGAAGATGACACAAACAATTAGGAAGTTATTCCATGTTCATGGATTGGGAGAGCTAATATTATTAAAATGCCCATACTTCCCAAAGCATTGTGTATTTTTATTGCTTTCCTCATCCAAATACCAACATTTTCCACAGAACTAAAGCAAATAAATCATAAAATTTGTATGGGTCCACAAAAGACCTTAAATAACCAAGCAATCTTGAAAATGAAAAAAAAAAAGGAAGTATTACAATCCCAGATTTCAAGATACACTACAAAGCTGTAGTAATCAAGACAGTATGATACAGGCACAAAAATAGACACATAGATCAATGGAACAGAATAGAGCCCAGAAATAAACCCACAATTACATGGTCAATTAATCTTTGGCAAAGAAGGCAAGGATATTCAATGGGAAAAAGTATCTTCAACAAATAGTGTTGGGAAAACTGGATATCTACATGCAAAAGAATGAAAATGGACCACTTTCTTATGCTTATACAAAAATAAATTCAAAATGGATGACAGACCTAAATGTGAGACCTGAAACCATAAAAATTCAGAAGAGAGCAGTAATTTTTCAGACATTGGCCATAGCAACGTTTTTCTAGATATGATTTCTGAGATGAGGGAAACAAAAGAAAAAATAAACCACTGGACTACATCAAAATAAAAAGCTTCCACTTTTTCTGCTAACAAAACTATAAAAACAACCACTTGAATAAAATTAGATATTTGCAAATGACATATCCGATAAAGGGTTCATATCCAAATATATAAAGAACTGATATAACTCAACACCCAAAAAACAAATAATCCGATTTAAAAATGGGCAGAAAACATGAACAGACATTTCTCCAAAGACATCCAGATGGCCAACAGATAACATGAAAAGATGCTCAACATCATAATCAGGGAAATGAAAATCAAAACTACAATGAGACACCCCCTCACACCTGTCAGAATGGTTAACATCAAAAATAGAACACAGGAAACAATGAGTGTTGGAGAGGATGTGGGGGAAAGGGAATTCTTGTGTGCAAACTGGTGCAGCTACTGTGGAAAATAATATGGAGGTTCCTCAAAAAATTAAAAATAGAATTCCATATGATCCAGTAATTCCACTGCTGAGACTATACCCAAAGCATATGAAAACACTAATTTGAAAAGATATATGCATTCCTATGTTTACTGTAGCATTATTTACAATAGCCACACTATGGAAGCAGCCCAAGTGTCCATTGATTGATGAATAGATAAAAAAAGAAATGGTATACATATACAATGGAATATTATTTTGCCATAAAAAGAATGAAATATTACCTTTTGCAACAACATGGATGAAACCAGAGAGTATAATGCTAAGTGAAATAATATCAGCTAGAGAAAGAAAAATTCCATGTGATTTTACTCATATGTGGAATTTAAGGAACAAAACAAATGAACAAAGAAAAAAAGAGACAAAGCAAAAAAAAAAAAAATAAAAAAGACTCTTAACAGTAGAGAACAAAGTGATGATTACCAGAGGTGAGGGGATTAGGAGAGATTGGTGAAATAGGTGAAGGAGATTAAGAGTACAGTTATCATGATGAGCACTGAGTAATGTATAGAATCGCTGAATCACTATACACCTGAAACTAATATAACACTGTATGTTAATTATACTGGAGTTAAAAAGATATATAAATGGTCAACAAGCACATATAGGCAAAAATGAATTTTGCCAAAATATTAAAAACTCTCTTAATATCAGCTACAAATATGCAGGGAAATAAAAATAATTAAACTAATATTTAGTTAGGACACTGTAATTGAAACATTAGAAGCATACATTGAATAAAGTATTTTATTCTCATTGAGAATTAAAGTAATTTATTCTCTGTAAAAACCTTATCAAGAGTAGTTTTAACAGTGCTTGCCGTCTTATTATATAACTTAAATGGAGCAATAATCATTTCTATGCTTTGGTGTATTCTTCTAAGTTTAGCTCAACTTTTAATATTTTCTCTTTTGCACCCTCGATAGTTATTCTCAAGAATTCCTTTAATGTGAAAGTTTTGCTGGCATGTTTTCCTCTGGGACATCTTTTTCCTTTTCATCAAAATCCCTCTCCTCATTGATGTCAATATGTTCACTTTCATGAAGATTTCTTCCTGTATATCTCAAGTCTTTCAAACAGTACCCCCTCAACATTATCACCAACAATGATTTCTTCCAGAACTCCATTTATGTTTAATTTGTATTTCCATCATTCCAACATTACCACTTTTTGTTTCTTTGTTGTACCTCTATGTTTTGGGGCCAATTCTCTTCCTTGAGTATCCATTTCTGTAAAATGTTATATGGGTTTATCACTGGGAGACAAGGAGACAGCACAACTACATGCTTTGCTGATGGTCATTTGCATAGTAATTCATGGGGTGAATAGCTATTAGCAAAGCTTGTGCTTTATGCAATTATTCATGGTTCATATGCCATGGAAACAAATTTAAGCCATTTTTTTGGGGGGGGATAGTGTTATTTAACTAAATAGTGGTAATTGAAATCTGTGTGTATTTGAATTGTGCACTATGAGGATTGTCTGTATTTTAAAAACTAAGGTAAGATAAATGCACCTTTGGAGATTAAGAAAAAAATTGAAAAGAATGAATCATCAATAGACTTGCAGTACAATGGCATATTAGTAGAAATCACTTAAGCAGAACAAAATTATACTAGATGTAAAGCTAGATCTACATAAAGCAATGAAGAACACCAGAAGTGGAAACTATGTTTACCTATGCAGAGTCTAACCTATGTAGAAGTAAAATGTTTGGCAATACAAAGGCCAAGAGGTAAGAACTAGAAATGTACTACTATAACTTTCTTTTGCTCTATGTTCTGCTGTATAACACCACATCGAAGTAGACTATGTAAATTAAAGATGTATACTCTAAACCCTAAAGCAACCATTCAAAAAGACAACAAAAAATATAGCTAATTGAACAAAGAAGAAAGAAAGCAGTATCATAAAGTACACAAATAATCCAAAAAAAAAAAGGGGGAAAAAAAAAGAAACCCCAGGAATAAAAAAAAGAGATAGGACAAATCCAAAAAAGCAAAATTGCAAATTCAAACCTAAACATATCAACAATTGTATTATAAGTGAATGGTCTAAATTTATATTAAAAAGCAGAGATTGTTAGATTGGCTACAAAAGCAAGACCCAAATATATGCCTATGAAAAACCTACTTTAAAGGCACAAATTGATTACAAGTAAAAGGATAGAAACATATCATATTAGTACTTAAAAAAAAGGTTAGAATGGCAACTGGTATCAGAGAAAGTTGACTTTATAGTATATTATGAGAGTTAAATAGAATCATTTTATCTGATAAAGAAGTTAACTTATCAAAAAGAACAATTCCAAACATTTGTGAGCCTAATAAAGTAGCTGCAAACTACATGAAACAAGAATTGCAAGAAAAATATAGAAATCCATAGTTATAGTCACAGATTTTAACACTTTTCTCTTAATAATGATTAAAACAAGACTGTGAGGGTGATCTTCTTTACTCAATCTACTATCCAGGAAATGCAAATCAAAACTACAATGAGACATTCTTGGGGCACTTGGGTGGCTCAGTGGTTGAACACTTGCCTTTGGCTCTGGTCGTGATCCTGGGGTCCTGGGATTGAGTCCTGTATCAGGTTCTCTGCTCAGCAGGGGGCCTGCTTCTCCCTCTGCCTATGTCTCTGCCTCTCTTTCTGTGTCTCTCATAAATAAATAAATAAATAAATAAATAAATAAATAAATAAATAAAATCTAAAAAAAGGCAAATATTAACTTCTCCCAGTAACACACCACAGATATACCCAGAAATAATATTCTATCTGGGTGTATCTTAGCCAGATAAAGTTGAAACACAGACTTAACCAATCAGAAAGACCAAGTGGAAATCAATGAAACTGAAAATAGAAAAATGACAGAAAATGGAAACAAGGGATTTTTTTTTGGAGAAGGTAAATGAAATTGATAAGCCTCTAGCCAGAATGATAAGGAAAACATTGAGGGAAGATACCAATTGCCAAGATCAGGAATGAAAAAGATGATATGACTGCAGAAACTGTAGGTATTAAAATCATAATAGTATGCATAATATTATGAACAGCTTTTTTTCCAACAGATTCATCAACTTAAATGAAATGGGCAACTTCCATGAAAGATAGATATTGCCAAACTTCACTCAAGATGAAACAGAATACCTGAATAACTTTGTATCTATTAAATAAATTGCATTTGTAAAAAGCAAACAAAAGCTTCTACCAGGGGTTCTTGGATGGCTCACTCTGTTAAGCAGATGTCTTTACCTCAGGTCATGATCTCAGGGTCCTGAGATCAAGCACCACATCTGGCTCCCTGCTCAGTGGGGAGTTCTTCTCCCTCTCCCTCTGCACCCTGCCCTCCCCCCACCCTCTCTCCTGCTCGTGCTTCTCTCTCACTTTGCTCTCTCTCTCAAATAAATAAATAACATTTTAAAAAATAACAACAAAAAAATTTCTGCCAAAGAAAACCCCAGTCCCAGCTGATTTCATTAGTGAATTCTTCCAAATATTTAAGGAATAAATAATATCAATTATACAACATTGAAGAAGAGGAAGTACTTCCTAATTTACTATGTGAGTCCGGCATTATTGTGATATTAAAACCAGACAGAGGTATTATAAACAAAACTATGGACCAATAGCCTCATAAGAGTAAATGCAAAAATTCCTAACAAAATTTTAGCAAATTGAATGAAATGATAACACATCATGATCAAGTGGATCTTATTCCAGTGGATCTTATTCCATGATCAAGTGGATCTTACATTCCATGTAAGGTGGGAATGATATTTGAAAATAATTTAATAGAATTTGCCATATTAACAAATGATTTAAAAATAACCCCATGTGATCATCTCCATAGATTCAGAAAAAAGCATTAGACTAAATTTAACATTATTCCTTTTAAAATTCTCCCAGCAAACTAATGATTCAAGGAAGTTTCTTCAACCTGATAAAGGCACATATGAAAAACCTGTAGCTAAAATCATACATAATGGTGAAAGACTAAGTGTTTTTACAGAGAGAATGTTTACTTTTTCCACTTCCACTTACTAAGGGTTCTAGCCGTTGTAGTTAGGCAAGAAAAAGAAATACAAAGCAACCAGATTGGAATAGAAGCAATAAAAATGATTTTCATCACAGACAACATAACTATTTGTATATAAAATCCTGTGGAAGCAAAAAAGTCCTAGGACTAATGTCATTTTAGCAAGGTTTCAGTACGAAAGATCAGTGTAGAAAAATAAATTGTATTTCTATATGCTACCAACAAACACTTGGAAATTTAGGTTAAAAGACAATACTACTTAAAATAGTATATAACATATGAAATATTTAAGGATAAATCTGACAAAAGATGTGCAAAATTAATACACTGAAAGCTATATCTTACTGCTGAAAAACTTTAAAAAAGACAAATTTAAAGATATAATCTGTTTATGAATCGAGTCAATATTGTTAAGATAGTTATTGCCTCCAAATTGATCAACACAATCCCATTTAAAATCTCAGAAGGCAAGTTGTAGAAATTGGCAAGTAGGTTCTAAAATCCATATGGAAATGCAAGGACCTAGACTAATGAACATAATATTGAAAAAGAATAAAGTTGGAGGACTTAATCCACCTCACTCTAACTCTTATTATAAAACTATAATCAAGAAAGTGTGGCCAAAAAAAAAAGAAAGTGTGGTATCAGGAGGCACCTGGGTGACTCAGTCTGCCTTTAGCTCAGGTCATGATCCTGGAGTCCTGGGGTTGAGCCCTGCTCAGTGGGAAGTCTGCTTCTTCCTCTCCCTCTGCACCTCCCTTGATTTGTGTTCTCTCTCTCTCTCTCTCCCTCTTTTAATGAAAGTATGGTATTGGTATGAAAATACACATATAAATCAATGGAACATAGTCCAGAAATCAACCCACACATACATGGTTAGACGATTTTCTTTAACTTGCAAAGGCAATTTAGTGGAGAAAGCATAGTCTTTCCAACATATGTTGCTGGAATAATTGGGTATCCATATGCAAAACAATGAACTTGGATACATTCCTTGCACCATAAGCCAAAATTAACTTAAAATGGATCAGAGACCTAAATGTAAAACTTCAAACTATAAAACTCTAGAAGAAAAAAAGGAGAAAATTATTGTGACTGCAGTTTCGACAAATATTTCCTAAAAACAACACAAAGACATAATCCCTAAATGAACAAAAATGTGTAAATTAGAGTTCATCAAAATTAAGAACATCTAATAAAATACTCAAGATAATGAAAAGACATCACAGACTGGGAGAAAATATTTGCAAGCTGAATATTTGATAAGGACACATCCAGATTATACAAAGAACTCTCAAAACTCCATAAAAATAGGGGTGCCTGTGTGACTCCGTTGGTTGAGGATATGACTCTTGATTTTGGCTCAGGTCATGGTCTCAGGGTCCTGAGATTGAGCCCTGAGATTGGGATCTGCAATCAGCAGGGAGTCTGCTGAAAATTCTCTCTTTCTCTCTCTCTCTCTCTCTCTCTCTCTCTGCCCCTCCCCCTGCTCGTTTGTCTCTCTCTCTCAATAAATAAATAAATATTAAAAAAAGATTCATATAATTTTAAAAAACAACTCAACAACAACACAACCTAAAGAAAGAATAGACAAAAGATTCGAAAAGAAACTTCACCAGGAACTATATACGAATAGCAAATAAGCATATGAGAAAATGCTCAACGTCATTAGTCATTAAAGAAATGGAAAATTAAACCCTATTGAGACATTACTACACACTTATTAAAATGTCTAAAATTAAAGACTGGATATGTCAAATATTGGTGAGAATGTGAAGCAACTCTCATACTCTACTGGCAGGAATGTAAAATGATACCATCATTCTGGAAAAGAATTTGACATTTTCTTAGAAACTTAAACATGCAATTATCATATGACTCAGTTATTCCATTCTGAGGCATTTAACCAAGAGAAGTAGAAGCAATGTCCATGTACAGACTACACACAAATTTATGACAGCTCTGTTTTCCAGTTTGGGACTGGAAACAACCTAAATGTCCATCAATATGTGAATGGATAAAGAAATTGTGGAATCCTGCTTAGCAGCAAAAAGGAATGAACGTGTAACAGCATGATGGAATGTGAAGTCTCATGTTGAGTAAAAACATGTACCAGTTTTTATGTACCAGTGAAAAGTAGTACATATTGTATGATAGCATTAATATAAAGTTCTAAAAAATGCAAACTTCTCTATAGTAACAGAGAGCAGATCAGTGAATTGTCTGTGGAGAGAAGAAAAAGGGTGAGAAGAGGCTGAAGAGGGACTTGAGGAGAATTCTTAGAATGATGAATGCATTTGTTATCTTGATTATTTTGGTATCAGAATATGGATGCGTTTATCATTATTTTGGTGATGGTTCCATGGGTACAGGTTTAGGTCAAAAGCCAACAAATTGTGCATTTTAAATATTTGCAGTTTATTGTATGTCACTCAGACCTCAGTAAAACTGTTTTAAAAAATCCTACAAGATTTCAAGAGCTCAGACTCTGTAGATAGTTAGGCCTCAGTAGGAGCATCTCTGATCTTTAACTATATTCTTTCCATTGTTATCATGCCTCTTTAATCTCCAATTCCTGCCAAGTGCAACATCACTTTACAGTGTTTGTTATAAGAGATAATGCAATTGAAGCAACAACAACAAAAATCAACCAATACACCAAAAATTACCACAGCTAAATAATTAATACTATTATTAAGATCACATCAATTCTTACTACTGATATTTTACTGTTAATGCAGAGAGAGCAAAAAGAACAGTTCTGTGGGTCATTTAGAAGTCCATCATGAATTTGAAATGATGGAAATAAACTTGTGTTCTCAAAATTTTTTGGACTTTAAGTATTGTACAATTTCCTTTTTGTTTTCTATGAGATGACTCACATCCAATATCAGTGATCAAAGTTTTTATAATGTCTTATAGGTAATGGTGTGCTGGCTTTTTCCATTTCAATCTATTCTATACATTACTGTTGGAGGTCTCAAAGAAAAAAAAGTTGGTTCTATTCCCTTGTTCAGTTACCATTGGATTCCCATTTCTTACAGAATTAAGTCCATTCTCCTCAGATTGGCATTGAAAGTGCTCCACAATCTGACTACTTTCTGCTTTCCCTAGACAATAGATTGTAGAGGTTAAGAGTATGAACCTTAGAGCGATGCCAGGGTAGCTCAGCAGTTGAGTTTCTGCCTTTGGCTCAGGGTGTGACCCCGGGGTCCTGGGATGGAGTACCACATCGGACTCCCTGCATGAAGCCTGCTTCTTCCTCTGCCTATGTCTCTGCCTCTCTCTGTGTCTCTCATGAATAAATACATAAAATCTTAAAAAAAAAAAAAAGAATATGAACCTTGGATTAGGACTTCCTGGAGGTATGGTCCTCGCTATAACTCAGTTTCATTCCTTGAATATAAGAATGATACTATCTACTTCAGAGGGCTATTGTGAGGGTTTTTTTTTTAAGATTTTATTTTGTTATTTGAGGGAGACAGAGAGACAGCGCCCATGAGCAGGGCAGGGGCAAGGGGGCGGTGGAATGGCAGGGCAGAGACAGAGGGAGAAACAGACTTTTGCTGAGCAGGGAGCACAATGTGGGGCTCTATCCTAGGACCCTGGGATCATGATCTGGGCCAATGCTTAACTGACTGAGCCACCCAGGGCACCAATTGTGAGAATTAAATAAATTTCTGCAAGTTCTTAGAATAGTGCCTTATTTATAATGAGTCAAGAAATTTTTGTTTTTTAACCTAATATTTTATCTACCTCCTCCTATATGCCATCCCTTTAGTTATTTACTTCCATGACATTACTTGTTATTTGTTATGCGGGGCTGAATTGTGTCCTCTCCTTCATATATTGAAATCCTAACCCTTGGTACCTCAGAATGTGACTGTATTTGAAGATAAAGATTTTGAAGAGGTCATTATGATTGGCCCTAATCCAATCTGACAGATGTCCTTTTTCGAAAAGGAAATTTGAACACACAGAGACCCTGGGGGCACAAGAAAGACCATGTGAGGACACAGGGAGAAAGCAGTCGTCTGCAAGCCAAGGAGAGAGGCTTCAGAAGACACTAACTTGCCAACACCTTGATCTTGGACTTCCAGCCTTGAGAAGTGTGAGAAATAAATTTCTGCTGCTTTAGCTACCCAGTCTGTGGTATTTTACTGTGACAGCCCTAGCAAACAAATGCATTCTTCCTAAATACAGTCTGCTTTCTCTTGTTTCCACATTTTTACTCAAGCTGTCCTATCTTCCTTGAGTACTGTTTCCTGTAAAGCTTCATCTAAATGATATCTTCTTAAAAAAAAAAAAAAACTCTGAGGGAGATGAAGATTCCCTCTGTTGGAATCAATGCCCCTTCTCTATTCTTTTTCTTTTTTTTAAAGATTTAATTTATTTATTCATCACACACACGCACACACAGAGGCAGAGACATAGGCAGAGGGAGAGGCAGGTTACCCATGGGGAGCCTGATCTGGGATCGATCCCAGGACCCCAGGATCAGACCTGAGCCAAAGGCGATGCTCAACCACTGAGCCACCCAGGTGCCCTCTATACTTTGATAAGCATACTGTTTGGTCCTCTATTTTTAATTTTTTTTTTTATTTTTTGGAGAGAGGGAGAGTGTATGTGCAAGTGGAGAGGGGACAGAGGGGAAGGGAGAGGGAGAATCTGAAACAGACTCCCTGCTGAGTGTGGAGCTGGAGGTGGGGCTTGATTGCACAACCTCGATATCATGACCTGAGCCAAAACCAAGAGTCAGATGCTCCAACGAGGGGCCCCTGTTAAGAAGAGCTTTTAGCATTGCTTTTCTCTTTCAAGTTGAAAAATAAAACCCTGTTGTGCTGCATGACACTTCCTGTACGATGCCAATGATACTTCCCTCTCCTTCATTGCACCCCATGGTAACTTCTGAGCATTACCATTAGGTTTTTGATTTTCAATGTCAATAGCACACACAGCCTATTATTACTTAAGTGAATTGATTATAAAACTTCATAGAAGTATGAATCTTGGGACGTCTGGGAGGCTCAGTGGTTGAGCGTCAACCTTCGGTTCAGGGCAGGGTCCCAGAGTTCCCAGATGGAGTCCTACATCCGGCTCCCTGCAAGAAGCCTGCTTCTCCCTCTGTCTGTGTCTCTGCCTCTCTCTCTGTGTCTCTCATGGATAAATAAATAAAATCTTTTTAAAAAAATAAGTATGAATCTTTATGGGATAAGTCGAACAGAAATCTTTTATTACTAAGGAACAAAGGAAAACACATTTGCAGAGCCTTTGGTTGTCTTCCAATATTTATTCTCTTTCTAATAGAATATAAATAATAATAAGTATCTACCTAAGCATATGGCTACCTAGTTAAAGATTATATTCCAGTGTCCTTTGTAGATAGTTGTGGCCCTATAGCTACGTTCTGACTAATGGAAAGTGAACAAAAGTGATGGCTGCAATTTCCACATTGTGCCCTTAAAGGATAGAAGTAGACCTGTCTAAAGTAGTGTTTCCGCTTCCTGATGACTGGAATATGAACATGCTGTCATCTGGAGCAGTCATCTTGGACTGGGAGATGTTGAGGATGGCAGCCAGAAGAGGAAAGGAACTGGGTCCCTGATGATTGTGGAATTATCGTGCCAGTCCTGAATCTTCTAGCTAACCTGTTTTGTGAGAAAGAAATACACTTCTTTCTTATTTAAGCCACTGTTCTTTTCAATCTTTTTGTTATAACAGAAATACAAACATAGCACAAATAAATATATACACACACATATGAATATACACACATATCTTAGTTAATGAAGTGTCCAAACTAGAACTTTTATATGTGAGATGTCTTAGATTAAAAAGACATCAACATATTTCAGCTTGTATTTTTTTTCCTGTTTTTATAATTGACATTGTCTTTTGGCAACCTCAATAAAACTTCACATTAGTTAAATGTGGAATGATGAATCAGGACAATTAACAAGGCATAAATCAATCAGACCTTCTGATGAGATCATAAGCTATAGTAACAGTATTTTGCAGCAGTAAATTCACAAGTGTCTGATATAAATTTGAAATTTGTAAATGCTTCCGAGCTAAGTATAATTTTTAGGTTGGATATAAAAGAGCATTTGAAATCAGAAACTAAATGGAAATAATAAAACAAAGCAACGGCTCCATATTTATTCACTTCTACCTGAGAACATGTTCCTAAGATCTTTCATCATAAATTTGCAAAACATGTACATTATATTAATTTGTTCATAAAATATATTCAACTAATCATTTGTATCAACTTCTGAGAAGATCTTAGAGATGACAAGATTGATTGCTTACAGGTTAATCTTTTAGTCTCAAGGAGATAGAGGAAGGGGTAAGCTGAGGGAGCTGTTGCAGATGGAATGGAACTAATGAGCATTGAAGTAAAAGGAAAAACAAATGGTCTACAGTACCCATTAATTCATTTTTCATTATTTATTTAGTGCCTATTCTATTTCATGTATTATCCTAGGTTCTGAGTGTTCAAAGCCTAATAATCTTTAATTTCTATCCTAAAGATGCTTATAGTATAGTTGAAGAGGCAAATCAAACTGGCTATAAAACAAGATAAAGTCATTGGTTTTTCATTTCATTAATTCTTGTTAATTTCTAGAGACAGTTCTACATTGGGTCATTTAGAATACTGCACATTCCTGGACACAGTAATTGATTCAAGGATATACAAATAACTATGATCAATTAGTGACTTTCTTGAGATCTGATACATAGAGGCTGGAAAGAGAGGATCTCTTTTACATTTAAAGCATAAGTTTCTGTTACGTGCAACATTAAAATTCCCAATACAGGCTGTGACTATATTTCCCGGAAGGATTTAATCATTTGATAATTAAAAAACATGAATGAGGAAGTGGATGATCTTTGTGAGTGTCATACACAGCCAGTATGCTGTCTGCCTTCACATTTGGCCTTTGTTTTCATCCTCCCACCCCTTGTCTTTTTCCCCCTCCAACCCACGTTACCCACCACCCTCTAAGATTCAGTGTTTATTTGCATTCCTCGAGATGAAAATGAAATCCATAAGCATTGATGATCAATGTAGATTTTCTTGAGGATATATAGGAGAGAGAGAGAGTGGGAAAAATACATTATATAACAAGCAGCTTTGCATTGCAAAAACCCTCTTTAGAAATTTCTAAGTTTCTGCTTGGCCTTCTGACACTGGCCTTCCTTTTATCTCCTCATTTCCCTCTCTCCATCTTGTCCCCCCACTGCCGCCCCCCATAGTCTTTACATTTCCCCATTCTGGTTCCTGACCTCTGGAACTTTCTCACTCAGAATAATTCAGCTCTGGCCTAGCTCATCCAAATCTACATTCTTTCACCTATCACTCCATTCAACAGATAAAAGATACCCCAGAAAGTAAAATCTGTGGTCCTTAGAATGTAGCAGATAGACTGTTACGAAATTTTTAAGTCACATATAAAAGCTGACCAAAAAATGATAATAAAATGGATCTGAGCATAGAGATTATTTAAATTGGAGATATAAAGTATTCTTGCACAGGTATGGGCTAGGGGAGGGTCTAGGAATAGAAATGGTCTCTTTCACTGAATATAGTCAAGTTGATGTTTCCATAAAGACTCTGTGAATATGGGGGCAGCCCTGGTGGCACAGTGGTTTAGCGCTGTCTCCAGCCCAGGGCGTGATCCTGGAGACCTGGGATCAAGTCCCGCATCGGGCTCCCTGCATGGAGCCTGCTTCTCCCTCTGCCTGTGTCTCTGCCTCTCTCTGTCTCTCATGAATAAATAAAATAAAATATTAAAAATAAAGACTCTGTGAATATGTATTTCTCCTACAAGATACTGATGGTTACCTTACTAATAATTTGACTTTGAGAGGTGGGTGAGTGGGTAGTAAGCAAAAAAGTCATCATATAATATGGATTGAGTTTCCAAGTGAGAAGATGGCTGGTTATTACTATCCCATCATCTTTATGTTTCTCTCTTTTCTCTTGTCTTTTTATTCTGGTTTTAGCTTTTTCAGGATATAAGGCTCAGGAGTCAGTTCCTTATGGAGAGCCGGAAATGCTGAGATGCACTGGGTCTTGGGTTGGTATACGGATCATTTCTTTCTTTCTTTTTAATTAATTAATTAATTTTGATTATTTCTTTTTAAAGCTGAATTTTCTGTTCACCAGAAATGACCTGGAATACTCATGGGCACATTTCAAATCCTAAAACCAAAGGGAGGTTGCAAATTTTTAAAAATTTGTTATTGTTGAACAATAGTTCAGTTTTCCTGGATAGTTCCTGGGCAACACATCATTCTGATTCTTTTCCATATCCAAGAGCAGTTTGTTCCATTTTTATTTTGTATTGCTAGTGGTGTTAAGTGTATCTTTGTAGGCCACTAAAGCTATCTGGTAGGTAGGCAGAGTATAAATAATCTTTATTGTTATTATCATTGTATGTAGCATTCACTCGGTTTTGCTGCCATTAATAAACCATTCAAGCAATGTTGTTGCAATGTATAATATTAGCAGAAGACTCCCTAGGGAGACATATAAGCAGTTGCTTAATATTCTGCTTGTTCCTCAGTCTGTCTCTCTACAGACAGAGATGTTAGAGCATGTCCAAAGTTCAACTGAAAAAAAAAAAAGATCTAGGAGATCAAAAAGTAACACTAAACATGTTACTGTAATTTATAGAATTGCTCTTGCTTTAGCATTTTTGCTAAACTAGGAGATCATAAATTAAGTAAGTTAATATGCCCTTGAAATTTTTATTTCTCTTTAGATATTTTTGATTGAACACACAAAATAATTCCCACAGACCTATATATCAGAAGTGATTTTTCAACAGCTTGGTGAAACTAGTATGAGAAGCCAAATGAATTTTGTTCTCAAATACTCAATTATGAACTGGCTGTTGAGCAAAGTTAGGTGGTACTTTGTTTTTTTCTCATAATACTTCATTGATGACTTGGTAGAGCTCAACTTCAGTCTTGAAATTTTAGTCCAGTAAGGGTAGTATATAGTGAAGCCTGAAACCACTGGCATTTTAAGAAGATGTGAAGTAATGCATACAAATGAATATGTAACCAAGGGCTGTTGTGAAATTTGGCTCTGAAGATTTTCAGAGAAATAGTGGAATCTCAAGGACCTGCTTAAATTTGAAAACTAATCACGACTATATGTTGCTGTTGACGCCTAGGTCCTGCAGACCTTTAAAATAATTCTGTCTTCTTCATTGCATTAGTTAGTTGTAGTTCTCAGTTCACGCAGAAATCCCTCTGATAATTTGCTTGGGGACTTATATTAGATATTTTTTGTTGTGTAACGAATGATCGCACAATTTGGTGTCTTAAAACAGCAACCGTTTATTTAACTTAGGATTCCGTTGTCCAGTAATTTGGATTGGGCACAGATTGGATAGTTCTGCTGATTATAATTGGTCTCACTCATGCATCTGTGGTCATCTGCTGCTCAGCTATGATGTTTTGGTTCTTGGGTTTGGCTGGCTGTGGGGTGGGACAAGAGGAATGACTGGCTCACAAATCCTTTATCATTTTGCTGGCTAGCCTGGGCTTATTTATGTGGTGAATTAGAGTTCTAAGGATAGCTGAAAAGAGAAGCACCACTGCACAAGCACTTTATCAAGTTTCTGCTTGAGTCACATTTGCTGATGTCCTATTAGCCAGAGCAAGTCACCAGGCTAAGTCCAGAGTCAGAATGGGAGTCACCTGGCAGGAGGGCCTAAATACAGAAAAGGAATTATTTTGTGACAGTGTTGCAATCTATCACAGTAATAAAGGTTTGGCTAATAGGTTTGGATAGCCAGAAGTAGCTGTAGACATTGTTCATCAATAGCTATAACAGTCTTTGAGATATGATATTGTCTTGTCCAGAAAGGGAACATGGTGCTTTGAAATATCCTTGGCCTTGGATTCCAGAGAATTGGCTTCTTGTCTGGCACTACTACAAATTCACTGTGTGACATGGAACACTCACTCACCCTCTTTGGTTCACTCACTCTTCCAACTTAAATTGAGGTATTGTTTCTAGGACTAAGATATCTTGACATTTAAAATGAGTGACTTTGCCTACATGGTGTTGAAGAATTTAGAAAAAAAATTAAAAAATTATAGAATTATGGAGCTGATTGAGTCCAACACCTTATTCTTAATGATAAGGGAAATGGGGCCTAGAGAGACTTAGTTGAGACCCTAGGCTGTTGGTCTGCCTTTGCATGTCATCTCCAAACTGAAATCTTAGCCATGGTACTCACACCGTTAATGTTATCTCAACAACCAAACAAGCTCCATCCCACCAACTTCTCATTTTCTCAGAGTTCTAGGACTTGGCGATCTCATGTACTGATTTCCTCATCCATGACATCAATAGTATAGCAATTTCCTGTAAACTATGGTTTGATCAGAGTGAAATATATTAACTGCGGTGAGCGATGAAATTGCCAGTGCTGTTATTGTGTGAGCCACACTTTGGAAACAGTGACAACTCTTGAGAGATTACATTCACAGCTTGAAATTTGTGATCTCCTCTGAACCCAGAAAAATGACATTCATTTGGAAGGAGGAAGGGGAGGGCCAAGAACAGTTACTATAAAATCAACTTAGCTTCATATTAAGGCTATCTGTCTGTTAGTATCAGAATCATGCTTGCATCCATAGCAGCAGAGTTTGGGAATAAGAGAAACAGAAAGGTTAATTTCTTTGGATTTAAAAGATATCTCTGTCCTCTCAACCCCTAGAACCTTTTGTTGATACCAACATTTGACACTTAAATTTTAAGCTCCTTGGATATAGGGAATGAACTTTTTCATGTATATATCTCTGAAAGCCCCTAACTTAATCCCTAGCCAGAAAATAATCTAAATAAAATTCTGAGCACAGTGCCTGTTCCATAATAAGCACTCAAAAAATGTTAGCTGTTACTATACTATTATTATTAGTCCAAAGAAAGTGTTCATTAGTTTTTGAGGGACTGATACGTCTTTTGCAACTATTCTCTGCTTCACCCAATCTGTGGAAAGTTATGTGAACTTGTAAAACCTTATTCTGTTTTATATCAGGTTTAAGGACAGAAAAATCATGAGAGAAGTATAATTGTTCTTTGACCTATATTGTCAATTAATATTCAGTGATTTTGAGCATGTTTTGTATATATATACATCTATGCCAAAATTTAATCATGAAAAAGGACAAGTAGAGGTTGCTTTGTTTGAAATTACTCTCTTAAATGATTCCAAGTAATGCTTGAGTCCTGTTTAAAAAAACTGCCAAGTCTTCTTGTATCAAAATCCCAATTTGCATATTACTTTACATATTGAGTCCCAAAGGCTTCAATTCAAAGGATGGAAAATAAAATTAAACGAATCAATTAGTGTATCTTACTGCAATTGTATTCAAACCCAATATTAAGGGCATTACATACAAATTACATAACAGATTTAGAAAGCAGTTCAATTTAATCACATCTTAGATTAAGAGGGACAGGAACCCAGTTCAAGAGCAGGGGAGAAATGCCAGTCAGCTGTTGTGCTGGGGGCTGGAGAGAAGAGTTCGGGTCTGTCCTGGTTGGAATAGCTCCTGGCCAGCCAGAACTAGCTCAGCCCTACAATCCTGACCCAAGGCTGGGGTTTCCAGGAGGGACCTTCATCTTTCAAAGTTCTGTTTGATCTGTTGCTATTTTGACCATATGACTTCTGGTAATGGTAGAATTTTAAAATTGGTACTGAACAACTCCTAATTATAGAATATCTTTGTGCTGGGAAAATATTTTGAAGGATTAACTGCTCTGTGCCTAGCTCTGGCCCCTCCAGCCATTTTCAAAAGTTCCTTTCATCTTATTCTCTGAGGCTCATTTACCTGACATAGACCGTGTACCTAGATCTTTCTATCTAATAAAGGAACACTAGTCACGTATGACTAGTATGGCCAAGAATTCAATGTGCTTGGCTAGATAGGTTGGAACTAGAGAACAAAGGTGCTGAATATTCAGCTTTGAAATTCAAATGCCACAGTTCACTCGTAAGGTAGAAAATTTAGAAGAATACATGCCTTAATTTTTTTGTCCTCTCCTCAGACAAGATCAAGAGTTTTTAGTTGTAGAGGATAACAGGGAAGAGGCAGATAAAAAGAAGCAGGTAGATACCAACAGACTATGTGTCACCCAGACACAGTGTCCTTGCATGATTCTGTCTGCTGCTCATGCTGAGAGCCCATGCAGCTGTCTTCTTGGCTGGGCAGTGTGCAGAAGGCACCAGTTTTAGGCAGCACTCTGCCGCAGGTGGGCCTGTGCCCCAGGACCTTGTTCAGCACTCATTCAGCCCACTCTGTGGGGGCAACTCCATCTTCCAAATGGACTCCTTTTGCTTTCCTAGTGCCTTCTTTTAATGTCCTTGAATACCTAGAAGTCTTCAGAATGGAGAGTGGAACAATGGACACCTAAAGGGGTGGTGATATTGCACAAGTGGAAGTCACTGGCCCTGGCCAAAGGGGAAAAGTCAGGCCAGCAAAGTGCTAAGGTCTGGGAAGAGGTTGGAGACAGCCTTCCATCTCTACTGTGTAACTTGCTTCATCTTTTACAGGTATACATGGTCTATTGAGATTGTAATATGGCTGCAAGTTGTGTGCTTCTGTTTTTCACACTTATTTACTAAATTTCAGAGTGGAAACACTCTGTGCTTCCTCCTTGAGCCCTACTTCCCAGCTTTGGTTATGTGTTGTTTCTGTATGTTGTGTTTGCACAATATGGCAGGTTATACTGTCCTCAAATGGCCACAGCAATATTTCCAGTCCCACATACTATTCACAACCTTGCCACTCTCGTCGAGAAACTCTCCTTAAAGCTGAGTGGGACTCTGCCACTGTCTTGATGAGTTAAGTGTGGTGGAAGTGACACAATGTGACTCCAAGGCCAGTCCTAGAGAATGGTATAGTTTCCACCAGGTGTTCACTCATTCTCTCTCTCTCTGAAGATATTTATCTTTGGAACTTAGCCAGTATATTCTAAGAAAGCTCAAATTTCTTCATGTTGAAGGTTATGCAGAGATGTCCACATGGAGAAGAACTGAGGCCCCAGCATCAATTGTTTACAAGTTTCCCAGCAGAGGCCATCAGACATCACAGAGTTGAGAAAAGATATCTGCATTGTGCCTGTCTCAGCTCCTGACCCACATACATGAATTATGTGGCTTTACATTGCCAAGCTTTAGGCCATTTCTATGTAGCCATGGTAACTGAGACATACAGCAGCCTATGCTTATCCATATTATGTCACCCATGAGACTACTCCTGTTGTAACTGTCTGATTACCTCTATTTCCCTTATAGACTCTAAGTTCCTTGAGGACAGACCTAGTTCACATTCATCAGTCTATTCCATGTACCTTGAACAACACCTACAAAGTAAAGACCCAGAAATGCTGAGTTTTTAAAAATTACTAAGAAGTAAATGGTTTTGATTCTTGGAGTTAAGAAGTAAAAGTATAGTATTATGGCCATGATGGCTAAGGAGAACATTTACAGACATAGTTCATCTGGATTTCAGAAAGGCATTTGACAGAGCCCCATTGATATCTTTGCATGGGCTAGATTATAATGGTTAGAAGGATTTGTAGTCAATTTAAAATCTAGATCCGAGGAGTGTTGATATAGAATTTGTATCAGTCTCAAGGAAGGTCTCTTTGATATTTTCACTGAATTTTTTTGTGCATAAGGATTTATTAACATGTATCAATTTCATAAAATCTATAAGAAAGTTTTAACTAAATGTAAATTAACTAGATATTAAATTAAATTTAAATTTATAATTAGATATAAATCTATAGATTTATGTCTATGATAAGTTTAATACACGACAAATATTAATATATCATATAAGTATATAACAAATAGTATGACATGAAATAACGCTTAATATGTATATTATATGTAATAATATGCTTAAGCATATATGTGTAAGAAATATTATATATAGAAATATAAAATTGTATAAACAAATCTTTATATATGTATACAATTTATCAGAAGTTTATAGTTCCTGAACTATGGACTAGTGCTTGTTGGCATGGAAATATTCAGGGTTAATGTTCTAAATACTTAACTATGGTAAGGTATGGGCACCAGCTGATCAGTATGGATGGTCAGAAGGCTGGAACAGAGTCTTAGGGACTGGACTCCCTGACATGCCCGGCATTGAAATTTTAGTTT